>NC_092745.1:121889708-123118041 GCF_047496795.1 Chiloscyllium punctatum | reverse complement strand
CTCTATACTTTCCTCCAACCAGCTTAAAACCATGACCCCTCGTGTTAGTCATTTCTGCCCTGGGAAATAGTCTCTGGCTATCGACTCTATCTATGCCTCTCATTATTAGGTCCCCTCTTCTCCTTTTTTCCAATGAAAAAAGTCCGAGCTCAGTCAACCTCTCCTTATAAGATAAGCCCTCCAGTTCAGACAGCATCCTGGTAAACCTCCTCTGAACCCTCTCCAAAGCATCCACATCTTTCCTATAATAGGCGACTAGAACTGGACGCAGGATTCCAAGTGCGGTCTAACCAAAGTTTTATAGAGCTGCAACAAGATCTCATGACTGTTAAACTCAATACCCCTGTTAATAAAAGCCAAAACACCATATGCTTTCTTAACAACCCTGTCCACTTGGGTGGCCATTTTAAGGGATCTATGTACCTGCACACCAAGATCCCACTGTTCCTCCACACTGCCAAGAATCCTATCCTTAATCCTGTACTCAGCTTTCAAATTCGACCTTCCAAACTGCATCACCTCGCATTTATCCAGGTTGAACTCCATCTGCCACCTCTCAGCCCATCTCTGCATCCTGCCAATGTCCCGCTGCAGTCTACAACAGCCATACTATCAACGACACCTCCAACCTTTGTGTCATCTGCAAACTTGCTGACCCATCCTTCAATCCCCTCATCCAAGTCATTAATAAAAATTACAAACAATAGAGGCCCAAGGACAGAGCCCTGTGGAACATCAATCACCACAGACTTCCAGACAGAATATTTTCCTTTTACTACCACTCGCTGTCTTCTGATGGCCAGCCAATTCTGTATCCAGACAGCTATGTTCCCCTGTATCCCATTCCTCCTGACCTTCTGAATGAGCCTCCCATGGGGAACCTTATCAAATGCCTTGCCGAAGTCCATATACACCACATCCACAGCTCGACCCTCATCAACTTTTCTAGTCACATCCTCAAAGAACTCAATAAGGTTTGTGAGGCATGACCTGCCCCTCACAAAGCGTGTTGACTGCATTTAATCAAGCCATGTTCTTCCAGATGGTCATAAATGCTATCCCTCAGAATTCTTTCTAACACCTTGCAGGCGACAGACATGAGACTTATTGGTCTGTAAATGCCGGGGATTTCCTTTCTTGAAGAGAGGCATTACATTTGCCTCTCTCCAGTCCTCAGGTACAACTCCAGTGGAGAGCAAGGATGTAAAGATCTTCGCAAGTGGCGAGGCAATTGCATTTCTCGTTTCCCAAAACAGCCGAGGACAAATCTGGTCCGGGCCTGGCAACTTGTCAATCTTAATGTTTGACAAAATTTTCAGCACATCAGCTTCTTCTATCTCTATCCGTTTCAGCATGCACACCTGCTCTTCAAAGGTTTCATTCACTATAAAGTTCGTTTCTTTCGTAAAGACAGAAACAAAAAACTCATTTAGGGCTTCCCCTACCTCCTCAGACTCCACACATAAATTCCCTATGCTATCCCTGATTGGCCCTACTCTTTCTTTGACCATTCTCTTATTCCTCACATAAGTGTAAAATGCCTTTGTGTTCTTCCTCATCCATTCTGCCAAGCCTTTCTTGTGCCCCCTCCTGGCTCTCCTCCGACCATTTTTAAGCTCCTTCCTCGCCTGCCTGTAATCCTGTAGAGCTGAGCTTGACCCTAGCTTCCTCCACCTTATGTAAGCTACCTTCTTCCTTTTGACGAGAAGCTCCACCGCTCTCGTCATCCAAGGTTCCTTTATCTTACCCCTTCTTGCCTGTCTCAGAGGGACATATTTATTCATCACTTGTGGAGACTGTTTAAGGAACAGTTGTTACATGTCTATAGTGCCTTTACCTTGGAACAATTGCTCCCAATCCATGCTTCCTAACTCATGTCTAATCGCATCATAGTTTCCTCTTCCCCAATTAAATATCCTCCCATTTTGCCTAATCCTCTCCTTATCCATAGCTATGTAGAATGTGAGGCAGTTGTGGTCACTATCTCCAAAATGCTCTCCCACCACAAGATCTGATACCTGCCCCGGCTCGTTTCCGAGCACTAAGTCTAGAATGGTCTCTTCCCTCGTCGGCCTGTCAACGTACTGAGTTAGGAAACCCTCCTGAACACACCTTACAAAAACAGCTCCATTCAAATCTTCTGCTCGAAGGAGGTTCCAATCAATATTGGGAAAGTTAAAGTCACCCATTACAACAACCCTACTACGTCCACGCTTTTCCAAAATCTGCTGACCTATGCTTTCTTCCATCTCCCTGCTGCTATTGGGGGACCTGTAGTAAACCCCTAACAAGGTGACTGCTCCCTTGCTGTTCCTAATTTCCACCCATACTGACTCGGTAGGCAGACCTTTCTCGACAATCGAAGCTTCTGTAGCTGTGATAATGCTCGCTGATAAGTAGTGCTACACCCCCTCCTCTTTTTTTTTTCCCCCCCTCCCTATTCTTTTTAAATGCTCTAAACCCTGGAACATCCAGCAACCATTCCTGCCCCTGAGAAACCCATGTCTCTGTTATGGCCACAACATCATAGCACCAGGTATTGATCCATGCTCTAAGTCCGTCACTTTTATTCCTGATACTCCTTGCGTTAAAGCAAACACACTTTAACTGATACCTTGGTTCCTTGCCAGGAAAATCCTTCCCACTAGCTGGTCTACCTCTTGCTATTGCCTCATCTGCATCAACTCTCACCTCCGGTATACAGCTTATGTTCCCACCCCCCCGCCATACTAGTTTAAACCCTCTCGAACTACTCGAGCAAACCTTCCTCCCAGGGCGTTGGTCCCCTTCCAGTTCAGATGCAACCCGTCCTTCTTGTACAGGTCCCACCTTCCCCTGAAGGCATCCCAATTATCTACATATCTGAAGCCCTCCCTCCTACACCAGCTGCGCAGCCACGTATTAAGCTGTGCCCGCTCCCTGTTCCTCGCCTCGCTATCTCGTGGCACAGGTAGTAAACTAGAAAACACTACTCTGTTCGTCCTGCTTTGCAGCTTCCATCCTAACTCCCTGAAATCACTTTTTATATCTTCAATCCTTTTCCTGGCTATATCATTAGTGCCAATATGTAACAAGATTTCTGGCTGTTCGCCCTCCCCTGTTAGAACCTTATACACCCGATCGGAGACGTCCTGGACCCTGGCACCAGGGAGGCAACATGCCTTCCGGGAATCCCGATCCTGACCACAAAATCTCCTGTCGATTCCCCTAACTATCGAGTCCCCTACCACGAGTACTTTTCTATTCTGACCTCTTCCCTTCTTTGTCAGCCTCCCGAATGATCCGTAGTTCATCCAGCTCCAGCTCCAATTCCCTAACACGGTTTTCAAGGAGCTGGAGTTGGGTGCACTTCCCACAGATGTAGCCAACGGAGATGTGAGCCATGTCTCTCACCTGCCACATTCTGCAGGAAGAGCCCTAGCATCCATACCTGACTTATCTGAACACGCACTCAGTACTAAAGTAGAAAGCTTAGTTCAAGTTGCTATAAAATTAATAACAAACTTATATTCAATAGAGGAAGTTTAGAATGAACGTTACCTTATTAACTAGGTTAGAGGAGGAGGGCGGGTGGGAGACTCTACAGTAGTGGAGTCTCAGGTTTAGTCGCCTTGCTGATATATATGGTCACTGCTTTCCTTCCCGGCTGCCCGGCTGGTCAATTTGAGCCTTTTACTTATAACGCAACATTTTACTTGTTAAAATATATTGTGCTTAATGTACTAACAGAAGAAATGTCACAAATAGCAAGGAAGACAATAGCAGGCTTGAGAAAGACACACTGGTAATTTGAATAACCAGGCAGGTGGTGGATGCAGTTTATGACAACTGAGTGTACTGGTACTTTGAGGTGAAAACCAGACAAAGGGGCATGCTTTCCAAAGTAAGTAGTGAAAATGTGCAAATGGGGTTGGGGTTTTAAATATCTAATATTCTAGAAGAGAGTATATAGACAGGTAAAGTCATAACAAAAGCTAATTACAATTGCTCTTATAAACAGAAATATAAAAATTACTTAAAAATAAGTAAATGCATATGAAACCTTTTGGTTTAGGCCACAAAGTATTACTTGTTCTTTGTAAAAATGTCATTTATAACCACATTGTGTTTACAGACCATACAGAATTACCAAAATTATGTATGAAATGGGAAACCAACCATGAGAAGCTTGAGATACTGGGATTGTTGGGAAACTGAGACTTTGTTTTTCTATTGGAGAGGATTGAAATGCGAATTAATAAAATTTTCAGAAGTTTTAATAAAGAACGAGGAAAGATTTCTTCCTCTTGAAGAGTTGGTGATGAGGAGGATCATCAACTTTAATTGTTGCAAATGTGGAGTCAGGCCGTCGAGAGGATTTTCTTTTTGTCAGGGAAGTATTTGGCATTTGGATGGGTACATGGATGGGTGCTTAATCTAGGTTAGAAGTTTGGCACAACATCGTGGGCCGAAGGGCCTGTTCTGTGCTGTATTGTTCTATGTTCTATGTTCTATTTGGGGCAAGAGTAGTGCAATTTGTAAGCAATATGTGGTTAAAATTTGAAAGGTGAACAGACAAGTCTGAGATGAGAATAAGGCAGCAGATATTCTCAATCACAGAATCTGTACAACTTAAATAACCACTACCACGCTTTAAATGTTCATTCCTCAATAGTGAACAAATGGTGAGTGTTTTTAATAAGATTGAACCTGCAATGAAATATGACTTTGACACTGCGATGAGCAACGTATCATGCATTTGTGTGAAAGTGTATGCTATCTTTCTCCATCTTGATAGCGTCAACAGCCTTGGCTTGTCTGCTGCCAAAACCCTGAGCCAGACCTTTGTGACTTGACTGTTCTGATACATCCCTTGCTGGCCTCCCATGTTCTACCCTCAAATGCTGAAGTCATTCAAAATCTGCCTGTGGACCCATTTGTGTTTGTTGATCTGCACTGAGTCCCAGTCTTGCCACAATTGAATTTTAAAATTCTTTTCTTTGCAGATTAGCGTGTCATCCTATCCACATCTCTAATTTTCTCCAGCCTTAAAACCCTCCAATTGCTGAGCTCCTCTTCAGCACTTCTGACCTTAATCAGTCCATTATTGGTGGCCTTCATGCATGATAGAATGACCTCACTAAGTCTGTGACTCCATTCTCTTTTTTTATATAGCCATACATTACGGAAGCAGACTCTTTGGTCCAAGACATTCACACTGACCAGGTATCCTAAATAAATCTAGTCCCATTTGCCAGTATAAACCTTTCTTATTTGTATACCCATCCAAGTGCCTTTTAAATATTGTAATTATACCAGTCTTCACCACTTCCTCTGGCAGTTCATTCCATACGTGGATCATCCTCTGTGTGAAAAAGTTGCCCCTTAGGTACTTTTTAAATCTTTGCCCTCTAGTATGGACTCCCACACCCCAATGAAAAGACCTTGGCTATTTACCTTATCCATGCCCCTCTGCCCTCCTGTTTTGATCCATTTATAAGCAAGAGCAGTTTCTCCCTGATTACTCTGTCCTGTCTTTTCATGATTTTGAAAACTTCATTCAAATCTCCTCTCAGCATTTCCTTTCTCCAAGGAGAACAGACCCAGCTTCTCCAATCGATCCTCTTAATTGGTTCCAGGGATAAGACACTTCGTTGTTATAAATCTCTTTGCATCCCCTCCAAAGCATTCACAATCTTCCTAAAGTGTGGTGCCTAGGACTGTACAGAGTACTTGTGAGATCTCCCTAACGTCTTGTGCAGATTCAGCCTAAGCTCCATGTTGCTATACTCTAGGTCAATTTTAATTACACTTAGGATACTATATGGTTTTTTTAAAATCATACTCTCTACTGTCCTGTCACCTTTTCCATAAGTTGTGCACATAAACACCAAGGTCTCTCTGCTCATGCATTTCCTTTAGCGTAGTACCCTTATTTTACGTTGTCTCCACATTCTTTCTACCAATATGAATCACCTCACTGAAGATTTAATTAATTATACTTGTTGATGAATGTTCCCCATGGTACAGAATTTAGCGTGGTAGAAAGTTGTTGTGGAACTTGAGTTCTTCCTCAAAATAAACTTTATAGGTTTGTCCATTTTTTGTGAGGGAGGTGGGTGTCAAATGGGAATGTAGAAGTTGGGAAATGTATTCATGAGAATCTCCAAAGCTGCCTTCTAGGAAATTCACAAATGTACCTATTTTCTTGATACGCTAGATTCTTGTTTTCTCAAGAGGGAGACAAAGCGCTTGGACTAATTTTGTTTTGGGATCACAAATAATGCATTGGTTTACTGTTGGAGTTAAATGAAGGAAGATCACACAGCTTCTAGGCATAGGATTCTGTTGTACATTCTTGCTGCTGGACCAAGTAGGACTCTTGTGCCGATGGAAACAGTAACTTGAGGAAATAAATGCAGAAAGGATCCCAGCATTTACTCGTGGGTGTATATTATCCTGTGTGGTATTGCTGTCTTTTCCATCAAGCAGGAAATTCTAGCTAATGGTGTGTTCAAAGTTGGGGCTGAACTGAATTTTTGAATGGTTAGTAAGGCAAGAATTTGGTTTTTTGATATATTTTGCACTCTTGCCCCAGTTCAGCCCCAACTTTGAGCGCACCATTAGCTAGAGTTTCCTGCTTTATGCAAAAGATAGCAATACCACACAGGGTGTTTGTTATTTGGAAATCATAGTCAGTTTCTTTTAATTGAGAACTAAATTCCTGGTCATGTCTGAATCTCTGTCTGGATGAAATATTTTGTGTTGCCTATTCTAATTTTGCAGCTTCCCTTGTAGAAGTTTATGGAGTGTGCCTTGCTCTGCCAATCTTCTGGTGTAGAGTCAAAATCCCATTAGAAGTACTTTGTTAATCCAGTAACACATGTCTGAGGATGGAGTTATATTATTCCTTTTTGTGTTACTGTTGAGCAGGTAACAGCAATATACTATTGATGACATAAACTGAGCCTGTATAGTTTAGTTTAGTTCAGTCCTTCTCCAGAAAAGATTGGTTGTGAATTTCAAATATTTAACACTTGGCTCCTGCTCAATTTAAATAATTACTGTACTAGAAGCTGTGTCAAAAGCCTTGCATCAATACCTGTAACTGAATGTGCATTGCAATATTATGAGACCTTTGACAATGTTTAATTTCTTGTTGCTTTTCTTTTATTTGGGTTGCTTTCACCTACATTTTTGAGGTGTTTAACAGTTTCTTGTCAGTTGGGTACAATTGGCAGCCTGCAGCTTTACTCTTGCTGCCTGTAAGTTGCCCTGTGAGTATTGATCTTTAAACCTGTTGTATGATATTAAGTGCAGACTTAGATAACATGCTGCCTCATTAAGTTTCCTGGATTTCTGCTGTCCCCTGAGTAATCTTTCACTTCATAAACAAGCAATTGTTATTGTCCTGAAAGTCATGCTTCACTTCTCTCCCATCTTGAGTGTTGACTTCACGACTGCGAAAGATTCTGTTTGACATTCTTGAAATTCTAAAATAAACATAGGAAACAATTTTCCCCAACATGCTCTTCCTGGTTGCATTGATACCCTAATCCATATCCCTGCCTCATTACCATACCTTTTGTTTTTTTTAATCTTCTTGAAATGTTAATCAAATTCCCTCTAAACAGTTCTGTTTGATTTAGTAGCCATTTGAACTCGTCAAGTGCCTTCGGCACTAAAGAAGTTCCATCTAATACCTCTTTTAAGTTTCTAGTTCGAAGCGTAGCCTTATATTCTTGTAATATTTATCTAGCAACTGGTGGAAGTAATCTTCCACAACTTATCCACCAACTTGACAATTTGGACACTTAATTTTGGATTTAGACCTGTCACCCTGAAATATTCATATGTGCGTCACTTTTAAGCGCTTGAGCTGAACAGACACTTGAGCTACCTTGGACAATAAGGAAGCAGGTGTATGGGTACAGCTTCAAGTCTCTATCAAGTACGATTTGTAGTTAAATATCTGAAGGTGCTTCACTGGTTATCTGACCAAGCTCTGTAAAGGATTGTTGAGATAAATGACCAAAGGCTTTGTCAGAAGAAGGTTTTGGGAAGTGTCTTAAAGGGGAATAGAGACTGGAGAGATTTATGGAAGGAATTCCAGAGGCTGAGGGCCTTGGTATTTGAAGGCACTGCTGCCAGTACTAACCAAGTTTGGGTCAAAATACTTCTACTGTCATGCCCACGTCATTCATCAAGAATAAATCATGTTTGTGGGTACTCAAGGTATAATAAAATTACTTTATTTTTACAAGACAGCTAATTTTTGCTTTCATTCCTTTTTAGATGTTGCCTCTGATGTGTCTATGCGCAGTCCCTCAAGGCCAAACAGTTCTACGTCTAATGATGCAACAAATGCAAGGCTGTCCAGCAGTCCACCCCGATCCACTTCAGTGTGGGGAGGGCTTGTTTCCTCACACAGAAAAGGTGCACACTCATTTGAAGGTTTGCATGGAAAGATGTTATTCCCAGTGTGTGGAATCAACAGCATACTGAACTGTACAGACTTACAGAACCCTATCCTCATATGGAACTCACTTGACTGTCAAGGGGAGGTGGTTCCATTCTTTGTTGTTCAAGATGGTCTTTGCCTGGCATCTGAGTTGCACATATTATTGCCATTTATCATCAATGTTCCCTCTAAGCTGCGCTCTTCTGAGTACTGTGCAATCTCTGATAAACCCTTCTACTTGTGATGAATGGATAGATGGAATGTGATCAACAAAGCAGCTGAAAAATGTTCAGGTGTGGTAGCAAGTCTGTTTCAGGGCAGAGGAGATGACCGGGGGGTTGCAGTGAGAGAGCGACTCACTGAGATTCTTGTAGAGAGAGGAGAACTTCAAGGTAGGCATCCTTGCAAGAGGATTTGCAGTAAGGATAAAATCAACCAGGTGAAAGTGAGGACTGCAGATGCTGGAGATCAAAATCTAGATCAGAGTGGTGCTGGAAAAGCACAGCAGATCAGGCAGCATCCGAGGAGCAGGAAAATCGACGTTTCGGGCAAAAGCCCTTCATCAGGGCAGTCGATTTTCCTGCTTCTTGGATGCTGCCTGACCTGCTGTGCTTTTCCAGCACCACTCCAATCTAGATTCTGATCTCCAGCATCTGTAGTTCTCACTTTCACCTGATAAATGTTGAGCCTAAGACGTTCGTTCGTTCACTCACAGGATGTGTGGGCATCTTTGGCTAGACCAAGATGTATTATCCATTCCTGATTCCCATGAGAATCTCTTGCTGTGATGGTCTTGGGATGGAACTGATTGGGATCCAACAACTGTGACCATTTTCCTTTGAGAATGACTTCAATCAGTTTTTCATTGATTCTTGTTGTTCCCAGTTTTGTTGTGCTCCTTGATGCCAACTTTGTTAAATGCTTCCTTCAAGACAAGGGTAGTAGTCTAACCTCTGGAAAGTACATGCTTTGGCCATGTTTAGACCAAAGCTGAAATAAGGTCAGGAGCTGATTAGTTATTGCAAAATGCAAAGTTAGCATTGATAAGTTGATCATTGGTGAGGTGGTTCTGTATAGCACAGTTGACGCTTTAACTTTTGATCATTGGTCAAGTGATGTAGATTGGTGTAGTAAATGGCCAGTTTGGATGTTGACACTTCCTTCATGAATGAAGAATGGCTATTTTGAGGATGTACAAGAGAAATGTCAGCGTTTTTGAACTGTTAAGTTTGACATTTTTATCTTTAGGAGAGGAAGAGAGGTAATCTGTCATTTTGATACTAAAATCAGAATGTGTTTGGATTTAATGCCTACATTTCAGAATAAGTAAAATGAAAGAGATAAAAACTGCAGCATTGATTATTATTCTGTGGTGTCAAACAGTTTTGATGAAAGGGGAAGAGGATGAAATTCCACAAGTAAATGCTGTTGCCAGGAATGTTTAGATAGTGACCAACAAACAAGTTCTGTTTACTTTTGGGGGAGAATGTAACTATGGGTGTTTTTTTTTTGTGAAACCTTATGCTCATTACAAATGGACCACTTTCCTGCTTAAGCACGCAAGTGCTCCATGCTTTGGTTGCAGACGAGAGGACTGTACTCTGCTCAGCTTTAGCTTGTAGTTAACAGAGGTGCACCCCACCACCATCACTTGCTGCAATTTTTTGATTCCCATTGGCATCCTGGGCAAAATTACTAAATTAGGGCAGTTTTTTTTCACTGGAAGCTCATTCTGTGGATCTGGAGTGTGACTGGTCAATCTCTCATCGCATGACTGACTTGCTTCCTATCTGACTGCTTGATTTAATCCCAAGCAGTTCCAATGAACTGAGAAACCTTTCTGCCACTGTTCTCTTCTGTTATCCAACCAAAGCAATTGGAGTAAAGATAGTGATGCTTTTATTAAAATGCACAATTTATAAAATTGTTTTAATATGGAATTCCTTTTTTTTTTATTTCTAGTTACCGCTTTCACACCTCTTAAAAAGAGAAAGCAGGTGAAGTACAGAAGTGTTATTTCTGATGTCTTTGATGGCACGATTGTAAGCTCGGTGCAATGTTTGACCTGTGATCGGGTAAGTGTGCAACTCGTGGCAATTCCAATATAATATATGGCCTATATTTAACAATATATAAAGCTTGTAGAGACCTCAAACCACAAATAGCTCATGGGCTTTTCCTCCTTTTTCTTTTATTGCTTTTTACTGACAGTTATAAGTATAAGGTTGCCAGATTTTAACCTATCCCATGTCAGTCTGCCTTTAAAAAGGGAGCAGTGTTATGCTCCTGCATGTCAATGACTGTAAAATGGGCATGTTGTATGTGTGTCCATTGTTTGCTACAGTTGAAGGTTTATCTTTCTATATTTAAAATACTATTTTATGAAGTCCATTGAGCTAATGTATAGTACTTACCATCTTCCAATCTGATTCTCCTTCATGTACTCTCAGTTTTTTCTTCAAATGTTATCCACTTTAAGTTCTGTAACGAGGTGTGTTTTCACCACTAGGTCTGGTGGGTCATCTTATGTCTTAATGCAAAATAACCTGATTTGCTGAAAATCTTATACTGATCAGTGGATATAACGTCCTTTTCAACTTTTGACTTCTAAAAGGTGCTTTCATCTCATTTGGCCTCTTTCTGTTTTAATGCAAAGATCTGAGTTCCTCCAGTGTCTCCTAACCATAGCTTTTTATGTTGCTTTGTAATGATTCACTTCTGTATACCCCTCATGGCCTTACCATCTTTCCTTTCAGTTGTAGCAAACTATATTCGCATACCATCTTGAGTATCACATTCTACATTTGCACACTGCCTCTCAGACAGTTGACCTTGGAGGTGCTTCAGTGCAATTGAATGTTACCAATGCTTTAAAAGGCCAATTTGAATAACATTATATAAACTTGACTTGTATATCACTGAGTTTAAATGGTTGAAAGATAGTCCAGTTGTGCTGCTTTTAAAAGACTAAAGGTTTTGATGGAGTAGATACAGAAAGTGTAATTCCTGCAAAAATGGAATCCAGAATACAATCTTCAAACTCTAGTTCATCTGTTTGAATGAACCAAGAAGACATTTTTGCAAAGGGTAACGCAGATTCTGGGTGGAGTTTTGCTCGCTGAGCTGGAAGGTCCATTTCTAGATGTTTTGTCATCCTACTAGGTAACATCTTCAGTGGGCCTCAGGCGAAGCACTGCTGATAAGTCATGCTTTCTATTTATATGTTTGAGTTTCTTTGGGTTGGTGATGTCATTTCATGTGGTGAAGTGACATCACCAGAAGAATTGACAACACCAATGCAAAGAAACCCAAACATATAAATAGAAAGCATGACTTATCAGCAGTGCTTCGCCTGAGGCCCACTGAAGATGTTATCTAGTAGGGTGACAAAACATCTGGAAATGAACCTTCCAGTTCAGCGAGCAAACCTACATCCAGAACCCCAACCTGAGTTACAAACCTTCTCAAAACTCGCTAAGTAATGCAGATCTGGAATTGTCTTCCTGTTCCAAACATTCCCTGCTACAGTCACTTGAGATGGATTGGTTGATCAATATCCCTGAGAAACTTTGCCCAACGGAAATCTAAGATGTGTAAATGGAGTTGATATATTGATGAGCTGTGAACCAGCAATGAGGTGCTGAATGGCCTATGTTGTTAGAGTACCCAACCTTAATGCAGGGATCTCAACCAGTGATTTTCATTGATTAGATTAGATTACTTACAGTGTGGAAACAGGCCCTTCGGCCCAACAAGTCCACACCGACCCGCCGAAGCACAACCCACCCATACCCCTACATCTACCCCTTACCTAACACTACGGGCAATTTAGCATGGCCAATTCACCTGACCTGCACATCTTTGGACTGTGGGAGGAAACCGGAGCACCCGGAGGAAACCCACACAGACACGGGGAGAATGTGCAAACTCCACACAGTCATCGCCTGAGGCAGGAATTGAACCCGGGTCTCTGGCGCTGTGAGGCAGCAGTGCTAACCACTGTGCCACCGTGCCGCCCACGTTTGGCATTGCTTCTTCAGTTTTGTTCTTTGGTGACCCAAGGTTATATCAATAGGAACACAATGTATTTTATTTTTATTCAGCTTTGTAAACTCGCTTCTAATTGTCAGAATTGCTGCCCACCTATCTCAAAACAGAACTATCTAATCAAAATTGGTCATTCCCAGAGTAATTCTGCACTTAACCACAGAGACACTCTGCCCCCTGGCTTGCCATCTGATTGGGCCCACTCCATTATAGAATAATTAGGAATCAGTAATTTCTGAGTACTAAAAAGTGAACACCAGCCTAAACCACGATCCTATTGATGTTAGAGTAGAAAACCCACTGACTCGCAATATGAAATGGTATTTCAACAAAATAAACTGAATTTATTTTATCAAATCAATTCTTGACCCTGACCAGACAAGGAGGCGTTAAAATCTAAATACTTAGCTGACAGACAGATTTAGATATTTTCTATCAATTGAGTCATTCTTGTATTGGTAAATAATCTGGATTCTGCTGGGCTAAATCTTTTTTCTCTCTAAATCAATCTGTTCAGAGTTGTTATGACACCCATGTGAAACAGATGGGACTTAAACCCAGGCCTCGTCGTCTAGAAGTAGAGAAACTAACGTGACACAGGAGGCCCCTTAGTTTAAACCATTCTTTACATTTAAACAATGGCGGTCACCCATAGTATAGGCAGGTGGTTGAAGTGGAACTCGAGATATTGTATTGGTATAGCAATGACCATGAAATTGGGCTTGAGATCTGAATGGTGATCCAGGGACAGCTGTGGACTGCCTATATTATAAATTGGAAGCAAGAGACTTGAATCATGTTGTATACAGTTACCATGTACAGCGATCTGCTGCTGAATTCTTGCAAATACAATGTAATCATAGCTAGTGAAATTGCTTGTTTCTAAACCAGTATAAGTCATTCACCCTTGGCATTGCTAATCACTGCTGACACCACTTCCATTTGATTGCTAAGCAGAGTCATTCTTTCGTTTATCACAAAAATCAGTGAATTATTTTTGTCAGTTAGATCATGCCTAGTTTATGATGCACCTTTTTGTATTGTTAAAAAAATCCAGGTATATGTATGGAGATATTAGGGTTGCAAAATGGTGTATGCAATATGTGGGGGTGTGATGAGAATCTAATTAAATTATAAGGCTTAGTAGAACTACGAATGCTATCCAGTAGCATTACCTGTTTGCACTAGTATTGCACATATTTCTCTGATAGCCTCTCACTATTCTTCACCACCATGCCCACTCCTCTGCCACTCTTTTTTGTTCGTGTTGATTGCTTCCCTTGAGTTGTCAGTACTGACGTATGGTCTATAATTGGAATGTGACCCTTGCATTTCTCTTGGAGACTAAAAATCCAAATTCGTTTTGCTTTATTTAAAATTTCTAATCTTTTCGATCTCTGCTTTTGCCTGCAGGTATCCACCACCTTGGAGACCTTTCAGGATCTCTCCCTGCCTATCCCAGGGAAAGAAGACCTGGCCAAGCTGCATTCGTCAAGTCACCAGATGTCCTTAGTGAAGGCAGGGTCATGTGGTGAAGCATATACTCCACAAGGTTGGATAGCATATGTCATGGAATACATTAAAAGGTGTGTGTTGTACTTTGTACTTTGGAAGAGGAAGGGAATAAAAATGTAATTAAAATTATTTTAAAACTGCTCTGTCTATGGGAGTGAAGCAGTTGCAAGCTTTTTGAATTTAATATCTTTGTGTTTATTATTTTTTGTGTTCTTAGTTGGTTCTGGGGTCCTGTGGTATCCTTGCAGGATTGTCTGACTGCCTTCTTCGCCAGAGACGAGCTCAAAGGTGAGTAAGGATTTTGTTTATACTTAAAATATTTTTATAGTTGTTGGAAGAATGATGAGGTGGACATAATGACATCTGTACACTGCCATAAAAGTGAATTTCAATAACTTCTCTCACTCTTGAGCTGTCTTTCTGAATCAGTTATGTTGACAGATATGTTCTATCTCAAAGATTATTTGAAAGCATATGTTATAATTTGCTAGCATAATGTGTTTACATTGGCCAAAGTCTGAGTATTAAGGTACAGTCCAGGGTAGAATTTGTACACTTCAAGCTCGAGTGTTGAAGGATTGAAGAGGAACCCTGAAAGATACAAATGGCTTGTGTATCACTGGGCTGAAGGAGGGAGATTTTTAAAAATCTACCTTTTTTATTTCCTACTAGTTGTCCAGAGACACTTTCATTCACTGGATGTGAGCTTTGCTAGTGAGGTCAGCATCTTTATTGTACATCTTCAGTCCTCCTTGTAGAGACATGAGTGATCTGTCATTTTGAATATGACCAAATGGCTTGTTGAGCCATTTCCGAGAGCATTTGCTAATCAGTCGTAGAGTCATATAGATGTACAGCACAGAAACACACCCTTCGGTCCAACTTATCCATGCAAACCAGATATTCTAATTTAATCTAGTCCCATTTGCCAGCACTCGGCCCATATCCCTCTAAACCACTCCAGATGCCTTTTAAGTATTGTAATTGTACCAGCCTCCACCACTTCCTCTGGCAGCTCATCCATACATGGTCCATCATCTGTGTGAAAAAGTTGTCCCTTTGGTCCCTTATATATCTTCCCCCTCTAACCCTAAACTTAATCCCTCTAGTTCTGGACTCCCCTACCCCAGGGAAAAGACTTTGTCTATTTACCCTATCCATGCCCCTCATCTTATTGCTGTTGGTCCAGATTCACATATAAGTCAGAACAAGTGAGAGTGGTAGATTTCCTTCCCTAAAAGATATTAACTAATTGAATAGAGTTTTCAAACAATCCAGTAGTTTCATGGTAATCTGAATTATATAATCAAATGGAATCATTTAATTTTACAGTTCAGCTGGAGACCATTTGTGTCAGCACCAGTATCTGTGCAGTGCATCATATCAAGCTAAATTCAAGCTCCCAACTTACACCCTTGTAGCGAAGGCAGAATTTGATGTAGTTTCAGATACCATTCAAACAGTAACAAAAACAGAAATTGCTGGAAAAGCCCAGCAGGTATGGCAACATCAGCGAAGAGAAATCTGAGTTAATGATTTGGGTCAAGTGACCCTTCCTCAGTTCTTTTGGTTTTTACCATTCGAATAGATTACAACAAACGTGTCCACGGGAGGCAATGTTATAAATTGATATACTGTAGTTGAATAATAGCCTGCTGTATTCTGAATTTGCCACAAAATTTAGTGTCAATCACTGTTTTAAATCCAGCAGTTGGATGGTAAAATTTGACAGTTTGCAAAACGAGAATGTGGTTGTTCACAAATGGCAAACAGAAGGAAGTTTTAGAAGTTCATCAGATATAGGAGCAGAATTAGGCCATTCGGCCCATCAAGTCTGCACTGTCATTCAATCATGGCTGATATGCCCCTCACCCCCATTTTCCTGCCTTCTCTCTGTATCCCTTCAACCCATTATCAATTAAACATCTGTCTAACTCTTCCTTGAATTTACTCACTGTTGCGGCATCCACCACACTTTGGGGTAGTGAATTCCACAGATTCACAACCCTTTGGGCAGAGTAGTTTCCTTCCATTCTGTTTTAAATGTGCTATCCCTTATCCTCAGACTATGACCTCTTGTCCTAGGATGCCCCACAAGAGGAAACATCCACTCCACATCTATTTTATCCACACCTTTTATCGTCATGAATATCTCAATTTGATCTCCCCTCATTCTTCTAAATTCCAACTATCCAGCTTGAAGCATTTGATCTCTATTAGACAGTTTTTTTGTGCATCTATTCATCAATGTTTGTCATTCCGAGCTTTGCTTATGAATAAATATCAAACTATCTTTCATTTGAGTATCTAAAGCTTTTAAAATCTGCTTTGTTTTATATACTTTATAAAACAATTTTATAATATTGCAGGTGATAACATGTACAGCTGTGAAAAATGTAAAAAGTAAGTACAATGCATATTTCTATGGTCAATGATCTGGCTTGAATTATTTGATCTCTATTAAACAGATTTTTGTGCTTCCATTCAGCAATGTTTGTCATTCTGAACTTTGCTCATGAATAACTATCAAACCACCTTGCACTGAGTATCCAAAGCTTTTGGAATTGTTTCTGGGGATATGAACATTACTAGAACAGCCAACCCATTGACCATCCCTAGTTGCCATTGAAGTGTTGGTAATGGGCTGTCTTCTTGTACTTGCTCACAAAGGTGCAACCATGGTGCTATTAGGTAGGGAGTTCCACAATTTTCACTTGGGTTACTCATGCGTTTCCCACACTCCTGGGGATATGTTGGCCAGAAGTATGTCGAGTAGCTAAGAGGAAAAATCTAAACAAATTTGAAAATAAAACAGAATGATCTAGTAACCACAGTTTGTCAGTTCAGAGCTGAGAGTAAAAATATTGGTTGTGTAAATTTTCATTCGAAATGAAGATATAAACAATGATCAGGAAGAGGAAACAAATCAGAACAAAGAACAGCACACTTGAAGGCTGACATCCCCAAAGGAAATGCAGAAGTAAAATGATAAGGAAAAGTGGCAAAAATAGAGGGTCTGAAATACAGCAGGGCACACTGGGAGTACACCAGGGTCATCTCTTGTAAAATATATTTATTCCACATAATTACAGTTTCCACTTACAGGGTGCCATCATCTCAAGGCACTGTACAGGAGCAAAATTCAATGCTGAACTACACAAGTTGCTAATGGGGTAATTAGCCAAACATCGAGTCAAAAGGGGAATGTTCTAAAGGTCATCTTAGAGGAGGGAAGAGAAGGAAAGAGGCAGAGAGCTTGAGGGAATTTCAAAACTTAACCTTGTCAGCAAGTAACATCCGGTGCCTTCAGCTGTCAAAGTCTTGGTACTTAATTCCATATCCGGAGAAGGTGGTTGTGTGCCACTGTCTCGCTGTTAGCAGGCTTGACACAAATGAGAAGAGAGCAGTTAAGAATGAACTGCCGTGATATGAGACTCTGAGAAAATATTGCTGTTCAGCATTGGGAGTTTGCAGTGAAACTCGGGACTAGGCCAACTTCGAATGTCAAGAGAAACAACTGAGTGTAGAAACTATATTTATGTGCATAGAGTAAACAATTTGATAATTAGAGTGTTCATATACTTGTCTAATTTTTAAACTTAAATAACTTTGGATATATACATGGTAAAAGCAAAGTGTACCTGACACATGAAAGCAGTTCAAATTCTAGGTTTTTAGCATAATAGCCACTCGTGGTATGTCGTTCAATCGGTTTTTCAACAGTTGATTGTGCTGCCTTCTGTCATCTTTAATCCATTTCAGCATCATTAATATCGCATTACAATATTAACATTTTAAAATTGTTAAGTCTTCCCACTTGTGTACAAACATAACAAAAAAGAGCAAGAGTAGGAGTAAATGTTGCCCCTCGTACTTTTTAAAACTTTCTCCTCTCACCTAAAAAATATGCCCCCAAGGTTTGAACTCCCCCACCCTAGGGAAAAGACCCATGATATTCACCTTGTCTATGTACTTCATGTTTTTGTAAACATCTGTAAGGTCAATCCTCACTATGCTCCAGTGAAAAAAGGTCCCAGCCTATCAGCCTATTTTTTTCAAAACCTCAGTACGTGGCAACATGCATGCAAAATTGCCCCTTGGTATCCAGGGGTAGCAATGGAAAATCTGAAGCTGTGGGGAGAGGCTGGAGGGGGTGGGATGCTCTTCAGAGGATTGGTGCAGACTCGATGTACAGATGGAGGCTATTTAGCCCAGTTGAAATTCTGTGCTTCCAAGTTATTACGCATTTTATCTGCTGACTTCAAGTCATTTCCTCATTGCATGGATGGTAGTCCTCAATATGGTTTAATGATATTTATTTCTATTTTTAAAATGCTTACCAACCTCCAATTTAATTTGCTGGGTGTTGGCCAAGTTGTAGAACTGATATAATGTTGCAGTGTTATTAAAATCAGCATTAGTAATGAATAATAAAATTCTGAAGTAATTAGCCATATAAGTTGCTCGGCCTCACAGAACTCTAACTCCCTGTGCATGCTGCATAATTTTAAGTGACATGCATGTTTAAACCTTTGAAGTGATTGTTCTTTTAAACTGATCAAGGTCCCTTTGAACTCTTCGGTAATCATCTTCAGTGTCCACTGCATTAAATATTTTGGTATCATCTACAAACTTACTAACCACACCTCCTATATTCACATCTTAAATAATTTCTATAAATGATGAAAAGCAGTGGACTTAGCACTGATCCTTGTGGCACACCCCTGGTCACAGGCCTCCAAATACAACCCTCTACCATCACTTCTGTCTCCGACCTCGAAGCTAATTTTGTATCTAATGGATCCCATGCAATCTCACCATACTAACGAGTCTACCATGCAGAACTTTGTTGAATGCTTTAATCCAGTCCATATAGACAAAGCCTACCACTCTGCCTTCGTCAATCATCTTTGTCACATTTTCAAAATATTCAGTCAAGTTGATGAGACATGACTTCCCTCACACATGTTGACTCTCCCTAATCAGTCCTTGTCTTTCTGAGTGCATGTAAAACCTGTTCCTTAGAATCCCCTCCAACAACTTGCCCATCCAGTGATTGTAAGGTTGACCAGTCTATAGGCTGAAGGAAACGACAGGGAATTTTTTTTAAAAATGGTACCATGTCAGCCAACCTCCAGTCTCCCAGCACGTCACCTATGTCTGTCGATATAAATACCTCAGCAAGTGGCCCAGCAGTCTCTTCCCTACCTTCCCACAAAGCTCTGGGAAAGACCTAATCAGGTCCTGGGAGTTTCTCTCCTTTGTGTTTGAAGGCATTCAGCACCTCCTCTTCTATAATAGGAACTCTTTTCAAGACAAAACTATTTATTTCCCTAGCTTCCACGCTCTTCTCCACTGTAAATACTAATGTGAAATATTCGTTGGTTAGCTCACTCATCTCCGGCTTCACACAGACCACCCCACTGATTGTTAAGTGCCCTATTGTCTCCTAATGTACTTTAATGTACTTACAGAATCATGTTGAATTCTCAACTCTATTTGCCAATGCTATCGCATGTCCCCTTTTTGCCCTCCTGGCTTCCCTCTTAAGTATACTCCTAAAGTCCTTATGCTGTAAGGGATAGGTGTAGGGAATGTCATCCAGCATTCCCTACACCTAATCGGCCTTGCTGCTTGCACTAACAGGAACATAACTGTTAGTGAGATCTCGTTACCTCATTCTTAAAGGCTTCCCACATCCCTTTTACCTGTGAATAGCCTCCCCCGTTCACTTTAGAAAGTTCCTGTCTAATACTGTCAAAATTGGCCTTACGCCAATTTAGAACTTTAACTTTTGATCAATTCTATCTGTTCCAATAACTTTTTTAAAGCTAGTTAAAAATCACACCACCAGGTTATCGTCCAAAAAGTTTACTTGGAAGTACAAGCTTTTGGAGCGCTGCTCCTCCATCAGGTAGCTACTGGGGCAGCATCATAGGACACAGAGTTTGCAGTAAAAGACCAAAGTGTCATACAACTGATGCAATAAAAGTCTTTAATCACTTAGAATGCGTTGCAGGTTTTGATTCATTAATATGTAAATCCCAGAACTTCTTTCAAGTGACATTCCTGAGATAACTTAAGATTTTACAAAAGAAAAATTGACCTCTCAGCTCAAACACCAAGACAGAGTCACTGAGCAGAAGCTGATAGCCAGGTTTGGTACTCATGAGGATAGCCTCAACTGGAATCTTGGATTTGTGTCACACTACAGATGACCCCACTACACACGCATGTACACGCACACCCCGCAAGGATCCAATAGATAATACTAGCAAAACTAACAAGATACCGTGCAAGAACTGTAAAAAGAAAACATTACATCGGACAAACTAGCAGGAAACTTGCCATCAGGATACATGAACACCAAGTGACCACCAAAAGAGACAACCCACTATCACTAGTTTTTGTACGTACAGACAAAGAGGGAGGCCACTTTGACTGGGACAATACACACATCCTTGGACAGGCGAAACAAAGACATCCACGAGAATACTTAAAGGCATGGCATTCTAACCAGAACTCCATCAATAAACACATCGATTTAGACCCTATTTACCTTCCCTTTAAAAAAAACTGGAAATGACATCACCCACCTTAACAAACCAAGACCTATAAATAGAGAGGTGGGACATACCACCAGCACTTCACTGGAGACTCTCACTGATGATGTTCACCAGTATGGTGACAAAACATCTGAAAACAAGCCTTGAAGCTCAGCAAGCTAACTTCTCATCAATCTGATCTCTCTCTTTCTCTCTCTCACACGCATGAACACAGACTCTGTCTCATGCACGCACTCTATCTCAGACACACAGACACCCCCACGTTCATACTCGTGCACACCCTCTAACAGGCATATGCGGCGTCACACTCTTACACTCTCAGGCGCGTACTCTCTCTGTCTGTCTGTCTCTCTCTCTCTCTCTCTCTCTCGGTCTGGTTCAAACAGTGCACAATCTGTAGGCAGTCAGTCTGTCTGATATCTTATAAATTCCTACTTTGGAAATAGAACCAGTCTGACTCAAGATTGGAATACAGACAGGCTCTAACCTCACACCTTTAATGCATTGTCTGAGCTGAGAGATCACCTGCAACGCATTCCAAGTTAGTAAAGACTTAACAGCAATCTAGGTTTGCTGAGTACATCGCATCAGTTGTATGACACCTTGATCTTATACGATAAATTCTAATTCCTATGATCCTGCCCCACTATCTACCTGACGAAAGAGCAGTGCTTCTGAAAGCTTGTACTTTCGAATAAACGTGTTGGACTATAACCTGGTGCTGTGTGATTTTTAACTTTGTCCACCCCAGTCCAATACTGGCTCCTCCACATCATATTTTAAATCTGATCGAATTATAATCACTTGCCCCAAAGTACTCCCTGACTGACACCTCAATGACTAGCCCTGACTTATTGCACGACAGAAGGTCAAGTATTGCTCCTGCTCAAGTAGGTACATCCACATACTGACTAAGAACGTTTTCTTGTACAGACTTAATAGATTCCTCCATTGAAGCCCTTCATAATCAAAGCTGATCATCCAGTTCAGTACCTGTGCTTGCTTTCACCCTGTACTCTTAGCTCTGGAACTATATCTAACTCCTTGGAAAAAAAATGTTTTTGTCTTAGCTGCTTTCTGTGGCAGAGGATTGTGCAGGTTCAGCACTGTCTGGGTGATGAAATCTCTCAACTCGGCCCTAAATAACCTATCCCATATCCTTGGGCTGTGACCCCCTGGTCCCAGATTCCCTGGCTTACACCTTGCTTCTATATTATGTATATGTCTAAAATGATTACATTTGCACAAATATCTTTTAAGTGTTCTGTATATATTAAATACTACCTCTAGTTAGTTGTAACAAAACAAGAGAATACTGGATTCGCCTGCCATGAGGGGTAGGAAATGTCAGGAAGAATTTCATACACTACTCAAAAACACGTGCAGCTAAGACGTTTAATACTCTGCTGCAAGTGAGGTCGTCACTTAATTAATGGATGAGAGAGGACATGCCAAATCGCCTTTCTCATCCATTGCTATCTTGTGAAAAGGCTTTCACCAAAAGCAGTTATTGTTCACAGCACTGGGAATGGTGCAAAGGTGTATTGGAAGTGATAGGTCAGGCATAGAGTTGTGTGACCAAGCTGTCCATGGAGCAGTAGTGTAAAGGATATATTTGTGAAGAAAAATTTGCACCATTGTTGAACATTTGAGTTGTTTGGATGAATTAATGTGTTTTGTTCGAATCTTTTGGTGGGAAGCTGACAGTCAATTGAATCTATCCCTAAATTGTGCATGGTCTGTGCAAGGTGACCCATTGTATTTTCTGTGCTTTCTTATTTCACTATTTTTCCTCTTCCAGATTGCGAAATGGTGTTAAATTCTGCAAAGTGCAGAAGTTACCGGAGGTAAATATTTTTAATCACTTTAAATCCTATGTTTCCATTTTTAAAATTTAGCTCAGCAATCTTTGGGATTTCAGTACAATAATGGAGAATCCTGAGCTGTTGTTTCTCTTTCATCCCTAAGCAATAACTAATCTGTGATTTCTTTGCCAATTATATAATTGCAGGGATGTATCAGAATTAAAGGGAACACAGTAAGCATTGTCCTGTTGATGTACAGGATGGAGGTAGCACTCAGTATTTTGTTCTATAGATCAGAAAATTCAAGGTTCAATCATGGATCCCAGATCATTTTCAAGCCAGGCAGTAAAATTGATTTTTGTCAACCCTCCCCCCTCACAAGGCCCTAAAGGGTCATTTCAAATCTGGCAGAGAGTTTCCTGCACATTCACCTACCTCATCTACCACATCCGTTGCTCCCAATGTAGAGGAGACTACGTCGAGGAGACAGGATGCAGTCTTGTGGAGCGGTTCAGGGAACATCTCTGATCTGCACACCAAACGACTTCACCATCTTGTGGCTAACTACTCCAATTCCCCCTCACGCATCCCCCAAGTGCATGCACATCCTGGGCCTCGTCCACTGCCAAATTAAAGCCGCCCACCAACTGGAGGAAGAAAGCCTCATCTTCTACCTCGGACCCTCCAACGGCATCAACATTGACTTCACCAGTTTCCAAATCTCCTGTTCCCTCCCCCCACATCATCCCAGATTCAACCCTCCATCTTGGCATCACCCTTTTGGCCTGTCCTATCTGTCCTATCTATCCATTGTATGCTCCCTACCAACGTAGCACAATTATGCCCCCCCCACCACCTGCATCCACCCGTCACCATCTCACCTACCTTCCCTCCAGTCCCACCCATCCCTATATTAATCTGTCATCCCCCTTCTCCCTCCACATTCCTGATGAAGGGCTCATGCCCGAAACGTCGATTCTTCTGCTTCTTTGGATGCTACCTGACCTGCTATGCTTTTCCGGCGCCACACTTTTCAACTCTGACACATGAGGGAGCACAACTACCAATCAATCCATTTCCACTACTTTTAGTTTGTGGAAGATTCCTATCATAATGGTTGAGCCGGTGGGTTTCCCACTGGTGAACCTGCGTGCCATATGTCCATTTTATTTTGTGGTAGCATTCTTCCTGAGTCAGAAGTTGTGTATTCAAACCCCATTTCAGTACTTGAACATATAAGCTGAGGCCAGTTATCTTATTGCTATCTGTGGAATCTTGTTTTGCACAGAATGTCTGCCATGTTTGCTGATATAAATCACTTCATTTTAAACTAATTGTTTATATGTCAAGTGCATCAGAGATCTAATAACGTTGTTGTAATTGCTTTACTTTATTGTAGATTTTGTGCATTCACTTGAAGCGATTCAGACATGAGCTCATGTTTTCCACCAAAATCAACAGCCATGTGTCATTCCCTTTAGAAGGTCTTGATCTTCAACCTTTCCTTGCTAAAGACAGCTCGCCTCAAATCACAACTTATAATCTCTTATCAATAATCTGTCATCATGGCACTGCCAGTTGTGAGTATCACCAATATGTCATCTTGTAATATTGTAGTGCTTTTAATAGTGCTCAAACTGTTGCTTTGTTATGAAAGGTATTGCAAGTTTTTTTAATTAAAGGCAGTGTAATTTGCTTCAGGTGGAGTCCAAAACTGAGGACCCATCTGCATATTCTAGTAATTGAGTTGGAATCTTTTTGAGTCCCATTTCAACATTGGAAGAGTAAAGAGTTCTCGTGTTGTATGGCTAATAATTTGACCCAGTCACTTAAAGATTGATTATCTGTACCTTTTCATGCTGCATTAAGATGCTTTTTTTTTTGGTTTAATCTGTTACATTTTGCTGTTCTGCAGGTTTTCTTCACCTGATTACAACTTGCTTAGACTAACAAACAATCTTTTGTTTCCATTATTTACTCCCGAATGATGATTATTAGTGATTATTTCACTACTCAGCAAAGTCTCTGCAAATTGGCTCTCATATTTCCTACATTTCAACAGTAACTATACTTCCGAGAGCTTTTGAATGTCATATGGTCATGTGGTTTATGTCTGCAAGTCATTTTTGTTGCTATGTAGTAAAATATGTTTCATAGATCTGTAGAAATTCCAGAAGTGGTTTTGCTCATTTTGTCTGTGATACCCTCAATTTTCAATGTTGTAGCACCTGTCCCAATGTTGGTAAATAATTATACATTCATTTGATGCCTCTTCCAACTTCTCCATTGAACATCTTCTAATGACCATTCAACTTTAGAGTTTGCTGATCAGTGGAAATGTTCTGTTGCTTCTTAATCACTGTAAGCTTTTCATTGATTTAATCTCCTCTCGTTTCTGGTGAAAAAAACCCTGAAATACTTTATATCTCTCTACATAGCTATTTAAACTTTGCTGTTTTCCTGAACTCTGACCTTGTATAAAGCATGCTGTAGTTTAATGAACCTAATCAATGCTTTATATAAATTCACTTTAACCACATGTGTATTATATTCAGTATCTAGAACATAGAACATAGAACAATACAGCACAGAACAGGCCCTTCGGCCCACGATGTTGTGCCAAACTTCTAACCTAGATTAAGCACCCATCCATGTACCTATCCAAATGCCTCTTAAAGGTCGCCAATGATTCTGACTCTACCACTCCCACGGGCAGCGTATTCCATGCCCCCACCACTCTCTGGGTAAAGAACCCACCCCTGACATCTCCCCTATACCTTCCACCCTTCACCTTAAATTTATGTCCCCTTGTAACACTCTGTTGTACCCGGGGAAAAAATTTCTGACTGTCTACTCTATCTATTCCCCTGATCATCTTATAAACCTCTATCAAGTCACCCCTCATCCTTCGCCGTTCCAACGAGAAAAGGCCGAGAACTCTCAACCTATCCTCGTACGACCTACTCTCCATTCCAGGCAACATCCTGGTAAATCTTCTCTGCACCCTCTCCAAAGCTTCCACATCTTTCCTAAAGTGAGGCGACCAGAACTGCACACAGTACTCCAACTGTGGCCTAACCAAAGTCCTGTACAGCTGCAACATCACTTCACGACTCTTGAATTCAATCCCTCTGCTAATGAACGATAATACTCCATAGGCCTTCTTACAAACTCTATCCACCTGAGTGGCAACCTTCAAAGATCTATGTACATAGACCCCAAGATCCCTCTGTTCCTCCACCTGACTAAGAACCCTACCATTAACCCTGTATTCCGCATTCTTATTTGTTCTTCCAAAATGGACAACCTCATACTTGGCAGGGTTGAACTCCATCTGCCACTCCTCAGCCCACCTCTGCATCATATCTAAGTCCCTCTGCATCCGACAACAGCCCTCCTCACTGTCCACAACTCCACCTATCTTCGTATCATCTGCAAATTTACTGACCCACCCTTCGACTCCCTCATCTAAGTCATTAATAAAAATTACAAACAGCAGAGGACCCAGAACTGAACCCTGCGGAACTCCACTTGTAACTGGGCTCCAGGCTGAATATTTACCATCTACCACCACTCTCTGCCTTCGATCGGTTAGCCAGTTTTCTATCCAATTGGCCAAATTTCCCTCTATCCCATGCCTCCTGACTTTCTGCATAAGCCTACCATGGGGAACCTTATCAAATGCCTTACTAAAATCCATGTACACTACATCCACTGCTCTACCCTCATCCACATGCTTGGTCACCTCCTCGAAGAATTCAATAAGACTTGTAAGGCAAGACCTACCCTTCACAAATCCAAATATATATAAAGCTGGAATACCCAAATTCCTTTATTTCGTGGTGCTTTTCAACTTTACCCAAGTTATTATTTAAGAACTGTAATCATTCATTGCAGTGCTGTCCAACAGATAAAAGAAAGGATGGGTGTTGGGGTAAAAGAAGGATTAGGAGAGCATTAAATCTTGGGTGACCCTGCTTTCATCTGCTTATAGAATGAATTGCCAGAGAGGTTGGTTGAAGTTGGTATTGTATCAGCACTGTGGAAACAATAGAAATCATTTGCTGGAAGAGGATGAATTGGGTAATCATAAGATATAGGAGCAAAAATATGTCATTCAGCCCATCAAATCTGCTTCACCACGAAATTATATCCTGGGGGTTGATCTCGACTCCATTTTCCTGCCATATCCCTATAACCCTTCATCTCCGCACTGATTAAAAATCTGTCTATCTCAGCCCTGAACGTACTTGACATCTCAGCTTCGACAGCCCTCGAGAGTAAAGAGCTCTACAGATTTACAACCATCTGAAGTAGAAACTTCATCTCCATCTTAAATGTGCGACCTCTTGATCTGAGATTATGCCCTGTGGTCCCAGACTCTCCCACAAGGGAGACTATCTTTCCTCATTTAACCTGTCAAGTGTCTTAAGAATCTTGAATGTTTCGATAAGGTCGCCGCTGATTCTTCTAAATTTCATTGACTACAGGCCCAAGCTACTCAACCTCTCCTACTAAGATAGTCCCTCCATACTTAATATCAACTTAGTGAACCTTTACTGGACTGCTGCAAAGGCCAGTATATGTTCCTTTGATAAGGGGCCCGAAGATACTGGACCTTGTATGGGATATGATGCCAAGTCTTGAAGGTGAAGTTAATCAAGTTCTTGATCTTCTAGGTTATGACTTTGGAAACTGCTCACTGCTCACTTCTTTATAGTTTGCTGAGAGGAGAGAAAGAGGGAGGTTATGCCTGCTTCACTGCATTTGTGGTGAAGTAGTATTGTTGAAGACTGTTGGTTTCAGGCCTTCAAAAATGTTATTTAAGATCCTCAGTTCAACAACACAGTCAAGCTTTTCTATCACTAAGCCAGTGGTCATAATTTCTAATCTGTGATTTTTCAGTTCCCCCACATACAACTTACAGATGTTTGTATTATTCTAACTCTAGGTGGTCATTATACAGCTTATTGCCTAAATGATCTGAATAATCGATGGTTTGAGTTTGATGACCAGAGTGTGATGGAAGTGTCTGAATCAACTGTGCAGAATGCAGAAGCTTATGTGCTCTTCTACAGGTAACTTTTGATGGCTGGTGCTTTGTTTTCTGTACTGGAAATGTGTTGCTGGAAAAGCGCAGCAGGTCAGGCAGCATCCAAGGAGCAGGAGAATCGACATTTCGGGCATGAGCCCTTCTTCAGGAATGGCTTCTTCGGGCCTTCTTCGGGCTCATGCCCGAAACGTCGATTCTCCTGCTCCTTGGATGCTGCCTGACCTGCTGCGCTTTTCCAGCAACACATTTTCAGCTCTGATCTCCAGCATCTGCAGTCCTCACTTTCTCCTTTGTTTTCTGTAGAAAGGCATGTAGAATAGTAGTCCTGTATTCAAACAGATTTTGATTTATCCCAAACCCTGCAAACCAGTAATGCTGCCAGTTCATGACTTTAAATGTTATATCTGTATTTGAGGCATGTAAGTCATGAAAAGATCTGTTTGGATGAGGAAACCTAATGGGCCTGGTTGTAATTATAGTAATATCTGCACTTTGATCAGAAGTTTGAGAGATACAGTATCACTTGAGCACAAAGTCCAGGCCAAATCTCCCATCTTTACAATGGATTTTAAACAGGGACCATATATACCTCGTCAGTTTTGAAAGATCAAAGGAGTTCTCCTGGTGAAAAGACAGAAATCACTGGAGAATCTGTGGGTCTGGCTGCAACTGTGGGAAGAAAGTTCTAGTTCTGATGCAATCACCATCTTAATCAACGTCCTGAAAACAAATTATCAAGTCATTTTGACGGTGCTTGTGGGAGCTTGCTGTGCCTGATCCCGTTCTTAACCAACTAATCATATGTGTCAGCTCACCTGAAAGAATTCATTGACTGGACAGTTCCTAATTCTTTGCCTTATTTTTTGTTTAATTTATTATTTGGGGCCCTCTTTAGTGCAGTGCTTTGGTATTAATTATTTTTGGTCTTTATGATGTGGCCAAGTTACATCACGAAAAAAATCTCTCTGAAGTTGTCTTCATTCTCCCTCCTTTGCAGCCCATCTTGTTCAACATACAAGTTAAATTGGTCTGTAATGTCTGAACAAAATATATATGTATTCATTCCACAGTTTCTATTCTTACATTGAATTTTTCTGACCTTAAAGTTCTTAAATCTAAAAAGATTGTGTTTATAGAGTACGTGCACTATTTATGCAAATCCTCAGTGGTTGGAGACTGAAGTACAGGTAATATCTAACCAGTGATTTGCATAGGTAGTGGGTACGAGTAAGGAACGATGATTGGTTCTTCAGAACTGTTCCAATTAGGACAATCCAGCTGTCACTCTCCCCTGTCTTGATGTCATTGCTAACCTTCAAAATATGGTTCTGAATTTGTACCTTTCTCCCCTTTCCAATATAGTTTGATTTATTTTTAATATTTAATAATTTTGATATTTAATTTCTCCATCGCTTAGTCAGGTTTAATTGGGATTAATTGTCAGGAAAAATAGCCATGCTTCCAGCAAAAATGTCAGTTCATGGGTTTGTGGTTTTATAGTTGTTTTATGACTCAAGGTATGTAAACTTGGGATAATAAATGTGAAAATATTGTGTGGTAAAAAGTTTTAGTCAGACATAGCTCGGTTTTAAAGTGGTGTAGAATTTAGAATTTATTGTTATACTTTTACAAGAAAAATACAATGAAAAGTGTTATCAGTTGCAGTACCATGGTGCCTGTATTATTGACAGAAGTTATAAGTAAATTGCTAAGTAACAATAAGAAGCAAAAATTTAGTTGGTAACTTCATGTATTTTAGACTGGTGTGGTTATTTTGAGCTTTAACTTGTTTCGAGCATCAGCAGTTATTGTGGAGTCTCGCATGGTTGTTTTAGTTAAGGATATTGATAGATTTTGAAGAATACTTAGATGTATCAATTGGAGCATTTGGGAATGTTAATCACTAGATGGTGACATTATACTGTAAGATGATGCATAAATTACTGGTGCAACATTGATTGTAAAGATGTTGAATATTGATCCAGACAAGCTGCCATAAATGGGTTGATTCTACAAAGTGATAAATTCTACATGCTGTCCGTGTGTTGTCTAGCTATTAGAGTTCAGGTTACCTCTTGGGGGGAAAAAAAGCTGCTACCTAAATGATTCTAGAATTTTGTTTTAACTACACTACTCTGGTCAATTACATTCATTTTTAGCTCTGTCATTCAATATATCTCCTATTGGATTTAACTTGGCTTTTTGTTAGCTGGAACTTGTCTTGATGTCATTGCTAACCTTCAAAATATGGTTCTGAATTTGTACCTTTCTCACTTTTGTATGCCTCTATAAAGTCACTGTGCTCTTCAGCGTATGTTAAAGCACTATAATAATTGTGACATCGTGATAAAGCTTTGGCAGCAACCTGACTTTGTTATGCATATCATGCAGGGCTCCCAGACATTGTGTTAAAATTAGTTTATTGCATCTTACAAAATGGTCTTGAATAAACATTTGAAAGTCAAAAAGCTATGAATTTTCTGCATAAAGTCCAGCTAATTAAATTTACAACTGTGCTGCAGAAAGAAGGTAATTGTGAAGTCAGCTCACCTGGCAGCAATTCAAATGTTACAATGCAAATTCATTTGAATCTGCCACGTAGTTCTGCAGTAAAAACTGATCCAATTCATTTGCAGCTGCATTGAATCAGAATGCCTTGTGGGGATGTGTATAATTAACATTACTTCCAAAGTAATTTATTTCCAACTTGCAAATAAATTTTAGTTTGGAGTAAAATCAACACTATACATTATAGGCAGTCAACATCTTTCTTTTGCTGCTATCTGTAACAATGATGGGTGGCACAGTGGCTCAGTGGTTAGCACAGCTACCTCCCAGCACCAGGGACACTGGTTTGATTCCAGCCTTGGATAGATTGTGTGGAATCTGCACATTCTCCCAGTAGGGAGAAGGAGAAGGCTGTCTGGGATGTTCTGTGGAGGAATTGGTCCTCCTGGGAGGGAGGTCATGCCTGACAAACCTGTTGGTATTCTTTGAAGAGGTGACAAGTAGGTTAGACCAGGGAAACCCAGTGGATGTGGTTTATCTAGACTTCCAAAAGGCCTTTGATAAGGTGCCACATGGGAGGCTGCTGAGCAAGGTGAGGGCCCATGGTGTTCGAGGTGAGCTATTGGGGTGGATTGAGGATTGGCTGTCTAACAGAAGGCAGAGAGTTGGGATAAAAGGTTCTTTTTCGGAATGGCAGCCGGTGACAAGCGGTGTCCCGCAGGGTTCAGTGTTGGGGCCACAGCTGTTCGCATTACATATTAATGATCTGGATGAAGGGCCTGGGGGCATTCTAGCGAAGTTTGCAGATGATACGAAGTTAGGTGGACAGGCAGGTAGTACTGAGGAAGTGGGGAGGCTGCAGAAGGATCTAGACAGTTTGGGAGAGTGGTCCAGGAAATGGCTGATGGAATTCAACGTGAACAAATGCGAGGTCTTGCACTTTGGCAAAAAGAGTAAAAGCACAGACTACTTTCTAAACGGTGAGAAAATTCGTAAAGCCAAAGTACAAAGGGATCTGGGAGTGCTAGTCGAGGATTCTGTAAAGGTCAACATGCAGGTTGAGTCCGTGATTAAGAAAGCGAATGCAATGTTGTCACTTATCTCAAGAGGGTTGGAATACAAAAGCACCGTTGTGCTACTGAGACTTTATAAAGCTCTGGTTAGGCCCCACTTGGAGTACTGTGTCCAGTTTTGGCCCCCACACCTCAGGAAGGACATACTGGCACTGGAACGTGTCCAGCGGAGAATCACATGGATGATCCCTGGAATGGTAGGTCTAACATACGGGGAACGGCTGAGGATCCTGGGATTGTATTCATTGGAGTTTAGAAGATTTAAGGGGAGACTTAATAGAGACGTACAAGATAATACATGGCTTGGAAAGGGTGGACGCTAGGAAATTGTTTCCGTTAGGTGAGGAGACTAGGACCCGTGGACACAGCCTTAGAATTAGAGGAGGTCAATTCAGAACAGAAATGCGGAGACATTTCTTCAGCCAGAGAGTGGTGGGCCTGTGGAATTCATTGCCGCAGAGTGCAGTGGAGGCCGGGACGCTAAATGTCTTCAAGGCCGAGATTGATAGATTCTTGTTGTCTCGAGGAATTAAGGGCTACGGGGAGAATGCGGGTAAGTGGAGTTGAAATGCCCATCAGCCATGATTGAATGGCGGAGTGGACTCGATGGGCCGAATGGCCTTACTTCCACTCCTATGTCTTATGGTCTTAGGCCTTGCTTGGACCTCTCCAACTCTATTTCTGGCGACGGACTCAACATGGACATAAATTTCAAACAAACAGACTCCCACAACTACCTGGACTACACCTCCTCCTCCCCTGCTTCCTTTCTCCCAATTCCTCCACCTCAGCCGCATCTGCTCCCAGGAGAACCAATTCCACCATAAAGCATCCTAGATGGCCTCCTTCAAGGACATGATTTCCTCTCCCACGTGATCAACGATACACTCCATAACATCTCCACTTCCCACACCCCTGCCCTTGAAACCCACCCCTCCAATCACAACAAGGACAGATCCCCTTTGGTCCTCACCACCCCCCACCCACCAATCTCCAGATACAATGCATTATCCTCCCCCATTTCCAACACCTACAAACCGACCCCACCACCAGGTATATCTTTCCTTCCCCACCCATATCTGCATTCTGCAGAGACCAGTCCCTCCATGACTCCCTTGTTAGGTTCACGCTGCCCCTCGCCAACCTACCCTCCCCGCCCAGCACCTTTCCTCATCACCGCAAGAAGCGCAAAACCTACACCCACGCCTCCCCCCTCACCTCCGTCCAAGGCTACAAAGGAACCTCCACATCTGACAGAGATTTACCTGTAGTTCCAACCATGTCATCTATTGTGTCCGCTGCTCTCTGTGGTCTCCCCCACATTGGGGAGACAGGACACCAACTTGTGGAATGTTTCAGAGAACATTGCTGGGACACACGCACCAATCAACCCCACAGCCCAGAGGCTGATTACTTCAACTCCCTTTCTACTCTGCCAAGGACATGCAAGTCCTTGGCCTCCGACGTCGCCAAACTCTAGCCACCCGACACCTGGAGGAAGAACGCCTTATCTTCTGCCTAGGGACCCTCCAACCACAAGGGATCAATGTTGATTTCACCAGTTTCCTCATTTCCCCTCCCGCCACCTCATCCCAGATCCAAGCCTCTGACTCGACACTGTCCTACCTGTCCATCTCCCTTCCCACCTATCTGCTCCACCCTCCTCTCTGACCTATAACCATCACTCCCCACTTTCATCTACCAATCACATTCCCAGCTATCTTCCCCTCAGCCCCCACCTCCTCCAATTTATCTCTCAGCCCCCTTGGGCCCCCTCCCTCATTCTTGATGAAGAGCTTATGCTTAAAACATTGACTCTCCTGCTCCTCGGATGCTGCCTGACCTGCTGTGCTTTTCCAGCACCACGCTTTTTGACATTCTCCCTGTGTCTGTGTAGGTTTCCTCACACAGTCCAGAGATGTGAAGGTTAGGTGGATTAGCTGTGCTAAATTGCCCATAGTGTTCAGGAATGTGCAGGCTAGATGGATTAGCCATGGGAAATGCAAGGTTGTAGGGATAGGGTAAGAAGATGGATGCTCTTCGGAAGGTTAGTGCAGACCTGATGGGCTGAATGGCCTGCTTCCACACTGTAGGGATGGTATGAAACTGATAAATGCTGTATTTTAATGCCATTTTTAAAGTGTAAAGCTGATTAAGGTTGCATTTCAGTATTTCTCTGTCAAAGCCCTGAAAAATCATCTAATTTTAACATCTGTTGTTTAAAGTACGAAGCTAATTTGAGCTGATGATAAGTAATTACTCTTTCCAAAAATGCAGTTTTGTGCTGGATATTTGTACACTCTCTCTCAATATTTCTGTTTGCTTGAAACCACTTTTCAGGTGATCCCAGTGTCAATGTTTTCACTTGGCAGGATATCTTTTTAAATTTGCAACATATGCAGGGAACAAAACACTTCCCATTTCCTCCAACTAATGATTTTATCATGCGCCCGCACGTATTAGTCATGAAGACTGTAGAATAATGCTGCTAAAATAATTACACTTGATTTGGACTTCAATTGGGAAGGAGGTTGAGAATAAACTGCAAAATAAGTTAATTGGAAAAGTTAAATCAACAAGAAAAGATTCTAATCAAAAATACATTCGAACAAATGACACATGATGTTTGTGTTTGAATAGGATTTTTCCCTTGGGGCACCACCTTAATAACAGCCACTGACTGAATTGCACTACAGGAGAAGAGAGAACATTTTCTCCTATATAGAATAGTATAACAAAGGGGTTGTTAAGTCTATTGACTGGCAAAGTGGTATGACAACATTCAAGACTTAATTTAGGAGATCTCGACAAAAATGAATCATTTCTGTTAAGGTCATTTTTTTTTTAATGATACTCCAATATCATGGAAAAGCAAAGTGAACACTTGGCCTATATATCATACCACAGCAGGATCAAGGTGATCTTTTTGTAACTGGAAAATAGAGCCTCTAGGTCAAGCAGTTTAGCTGTGACACAGTTCATATGAAATACCACTACTCCAGTTTGGAGTGGTTTTCTGGCAATGAGCTTTAAAAATATGAACAAGCCACTGGTTAAATTTTAAGTTTGAAGAGGACTGGGTTGAATCCTCATCTACTAGAAAACATTGCTCCTTTGATCAGAGACCACAAAAGCTGTAAGATTGATTATCTGTTATGCAAAATGGTCTGCCTATATGGAAGACACTGCACTTCAAAAGTAACTGATTGTGTATGAAGTAATATATATTATGCATGTGCTCCCATTCTTTATTGCTAGTGTAATGGTTAAGAAAATTAGACAGCATTAGAGTGCCTTGAAATTGTAACTTGGCCTTTAACATAACTGATAGAAAGAGCTTGCCCTTGTGCAGTGTCTTTCACCAGGACCTCCCAATGTACGTAAGAACCAGTGTGCAATCATTTGAAATGTCATTGCTGCTTAAATTTAGGTATTGTAGCAGCCAGTCTGTGCACAACATGCTCCCACAAGCAGCAATAAGATAATTGATTAAATAATTTCTGGCTGAGCAATCCATGTTGATCAGGAACCTGGGAAAATGTACCTGCTCATCTTCAACTGTTTTCAAGGGATCATTTTAGTCAGTTAAGACTGCAATTACTGTGGTCATTTTGATTCATATAAAAAAAATTGTAAAAACTCGTACTTAGTAAACTTTGCTGGTAATTTCTTCACGGCAGGATCATTCAGTGAACCTTCATAGGGATCGTAACAAACTAACAACTACTCTTTGCTTCTGAATATAACTTATTCCTGTCTGACAGAAAAGTAGTCTGAATATTTCGCTCACGAGGAAGAATGTCTTTAGGTGTAGTGCTAATGAAAATCTATTAATAAGAGATTTATACCCTCCTGTATACCCTTCCTTTTATTTTTCCATTCTGACCATTTGGGATGTCACTGGGATTTGAGCACAGGGAAAAGGGCATTGGAAGGAAGGATATAGAGGAGACCAGAAAGGATGCAAAGAAGAGTATTTCTTACTGTAGTTGTTGTGGTTCTGTTCGCCGAGCTGGGAATTTGTCTTGCAAACGTTTCGTTCCCTGTCTAGGTTACATCCTCAGTGCTTGGGAGCCTCCTGTGAAGCGCTTCTGTGCTGTTTCCTCCGGCATTTATAGTGGCCTGTCTCTGCCGCTTCCGGTTGTCAACTGGAAGCGGCAGAGACAGGCCACTATAAATGCCGGAGGAAACAGCACAGAAGCGCTTCACAGGAGGCTCCCAAGCACTGAGGATGTCACCTAGAGAGGGGACGAAACGTTTGCAAGACAAATTCCCAGCTCGGCGAACAGAACTATAACAATGAGCACCCGAGCTACAAATCTTCTCCCAAACTCTTACTGTAGTTATTTATGATTTAAAATTGACTTCCTGAAAGGTGGATGGAAGCAAATTCAATAATAATTTTAAAGTGGGAAAGTTGAAGAGGAAATGTTTCTGTAGTGTAGTAGTAAAAGACAGAGGGGTGGAAAGAATTGAATAGTTCTTTCCCAAAGCTGGCACAAGCATGATAAGTCAATTGGCCTTCATCAATTCTGTATGGTCCATTTGAACTTTGCTGTAGTTACAAATCTTCTTTCGGGAGAGATTTCTGTTATGATGATGACCTCTGATAGTGGATTGCTCAGCATACAATAATTTGAACTGAATTATTCTTTCAAAGTGTTCCATTGCAGAAGCCATCAATATTAGTGCTAATAGTCCAAGGAGACAATGAAATGATTGTGCAGCAGGAATCTCAGCTACTCCAAATTTTCAATGCCGACTTGTGTTGTCGTTTCTGTTTCACAGGAAAAGCAGTGAGGAGATGCAGAAGGAAAGGCAGAGAGTAGCTCACCTACTGAATATGATGGAACCTAGTCTCCTTCAGTTCTACATATCGCGCCAATGGTTGAACAAATTCAAGACTTTTGCTGAGCCAGGTCCTATTAGCAACAATGAGTTTCTTTGTGCTCATGGAGGTAAAGTGATGCTTTAGCCCTGCCAACTGTAAGCAACTGATAGGAGTGCTTTTGAAAGGACATGGGTTAGGGATGGTGGTGGGTGGTGGGGGGGGAGAGAGGAGTCAAGCTTGGTGTAACAGATCCCAGGCTTATTACCCACTTTATGTAGCGATAACCGATCTCTTGGGTGGCAGTTAGAGCTTCTCTTAAAATTAATCTCTGCATTGCCAGGTGTAGCACAGGGCAAATTGCAGAGCAGTACGATGGCTCAGTGGTTAGCGCTGCTGCTTCACAGCACCAGGGACCAGAGTTTGATTCCAGCCTCAGGTGACTGTCGGTGTGGTGTTTGCATGTTTTCCCTGTGTCTGCCTGGGTTTGCTCCAGGTCCTCCGGTTTCCTCCCGCAGTCCAAAGATGTGCAGTCTAGGTGGATTAACCATGGGAAATGCAGGGTTATAGCGTAGGGGGCTGTGTTTGGGTGGGCTGCTACTTAGGGTTTGGTGTGGACTCGATGGGCCAAATGGCCTGCTGCCACCCGATAGGGGTTCTGTTCTATGTTCCCAATAGTTATCTATTTGTGATTTTTTTTTTGAAGGAAATTCAGATGTCAGATGTCAAATGACACTAGATTGGGCTCTGCAAAGTACCAAAATGGTGCATTCTGAAGAAGGGTCACTGGACCCAAAACATTAACTCTGCTTTCTCTCCATAGATGCTGCTGGACCTGCTGAGTTTTTCCAACAATTTTTTCTGATTTCCAGCATCCACAGCTCTTCAGCTTTCTTTTTTAAAACTAAATGGTGCTGCCTGTTTGTCGTACTTCACTCCAGCAGAGTCAATGTTTTCAAGAGGAGGGAAGGAAATCCCTAAAACATAAATTGCTGCTATAAGCAGCTTTGCAGTTTTCCTGTTTCATATTTCTCATTAAAGAAACATAGAAATAGGCCGTCCTGGAAATTCAACACACATCCTAATGACTGAAATGTATCTGTTACAGGTGTTCCACCTCAGAAGGCCAGTTACATTGAAGACCTTGTTGTGATGTTGCCTCAGAATGTCTGGGACTATCTGTACAGCAGGTGAGTAATGTGGCACCTTGTCCTTTTCCTTCTGTAGGAGGCAATCTTTTCCCCAAATAATGTGTTCAGGTTGTCAGCTCAGACTTGCACTTCACAAGGCATCTGCTTTTCATGATAAACACATACTTGCAAAAGGAAAGCAAATGGAATCATGACACTTGATCCTGGAAACAGTTACGCAAGACCATCTTATAAACATTCAGTATCAGAACTGCTGAAGTGGAATTTGATACACAAATCCAATTATGCGGTGTATGTAAGGAATTGATTTTTCCATTTTTGCAAATGCCTAACATTCTATCTTAAAAGAACTTTTAAAAGGTTGACAGAGTACAAAGCTCATTATCTGAAGTCCTCCATAACCAGGGCACCATTTTATAGTCTCACGTTTGAACTTGTTCCTTCTTTCAAATTCCTGCACTCTATGGTGATACCTGTCTGGTAGCTGATGTGTCTTTTGAGCTGTGGCAACATTTATCTGGTGCATCAATGATCTTGGTTCTTTTGTTCAGATTATTGACTGGCCCCACCCAAGTTGTATGCATCAATGTTTTTATTAAGAGTGGGTCTCCACCAATGGAGCAAAATACACTGAGAGCCAGTCAAGCTAGTTGCACTTTGAATCCAATCCAAATGTTTGCTATCTCTTCATTCTCCTCATGCACTTTGTATTTCTTCCTATTCAAACATTCCTTAAATCAACTTCTTGGACTCGCCTCCCAATATTTCCTTTTTTTTTTCAGACATACTGCATAAACATTTCAAGTTGAATATGATTTTTCTTCAGAACTTCAGGTTTTATGCTATTGACAGTTTGATCATTCTCAAAAGAAAGAGACTATAAAATATAAATAATGAACACACTCCTACTTTGATTCTCCTAGCCTTGGTCAATGTTATTTCTTTAGTTCCAAGTGGGTCACTAAGTTCTGGACAGGACATCTCCAATTATATGTGATTTCCTGGCACTTTGTATGGTAAGCAACTGTAAAGCAATACAGTACTCTGTTTCATTACAAAAACTACTACCTCTCCCTTTGCCTTTTGTTCCATGACAGCTTTATCATTTAATCTCTCTCACCCTTTACCCTACCTAAGATCTTTCTTTTCCCCCATGCCCTTTCATTGCATAAAATCCTTAAAATTCCACTTTTGATTCTAAAGAAAAAGTCATATCCAAGTTGAAATGTTAACTCCAATTCTTTCTCCACAAATGCTGCCAGACCTGCCTGAGTATTTCCAGCATTTTCATTTTGGATTTCAGATTTTCCATATCCCCAGTTATTTTACTTTTTTGTCTTGGTGTTAATTTTCATACAGTTTATGCTACTGTGAAACACCTGGAGCCATCTTTTCTATTTAAATATGCTGCATTATGACTCACTAAATTGGTCTGTTTCAACAAAAATAAAGTTGGTTATAAGACAGTTTGTGATAGAGAAAAGTTAAGTGTGGAATCTATTTCAAATAACTGTTCAAAAAAGAACATGATAAATTAATGGAAGGCAAAATTGTAATTCATTTTGGATCACTATTGTTTAGAATGTTAAAGACCTTGGTTTGATTTCTGTTAAGCAATGGTAACTGTTGGCATTTGAATAATTGAAGTAAATTTAGCTGCAGTCAGTTAAAATGTTGGATGATAACCTGCAAATGCAATTTAAAATAAACTACTTCAAAGTCAAATGGGCAAACGTATTATTGTGCATTTGTAACATTTCCTTGAAGCCACCCATGATTGCCTAATTTCCCCCCCCCCTTCCCTTGCATCGGATCTGCTGATACCCCTCATCCCCACCTATGTTACCTCAAAACTTTACAATTTCAACCGACTTCGAGCTGGGGTCTCACATTCTACTCTCCTTAAATATGGTCATCCAAACCAAAACTCATTGTCACTTGTGCCAGGTCTTATTTACCCATTTCCACTCACCCACCCTTTAGCCTGTGCATGTTGTCTTGCTCTGTTCTAGCCTTTGCCCACTGAGGATCATCGAATTCTGATCTCTTGAGCATTGTTGATTTTTTTTTTTAATTGCTCCACCTTGCTGATTGTGCCTTCAGCTAGCTACCCCTCTACCTCTCCCTAACCCCTTTGCACCACAACCTGTCTTTTTCCCTAAAACTTACCTCCTTGACCAAACTCTTGGCATCTTCACTAATATCACCTTGGCTCGGTGTTAGATTTTAATCCTTCTGTGTAGCACCTCCGAGCATTTTATAAACCTGTGTTCATTTTTTAAAAGTTAACTTGACAACTAACTTGATGTTTGTAGGAGCTTCTTGTGTTTTCTTATTTCCCTGGATTGCAACACTTCAAAAGTATTTCATTGGCTATAAAATACTTTAGGCCTGTTCTGAAGTTCCATTTATATTGAAGTTGGTTCTTCTTTCTTGACTTGACTTGTAGCTTACAGGTTTTATGGAAATTAGAATTTCTGCTTTGCTGTCCCGACAGGTATGGAGGGGGGCCAGCAGTCAATCATCTCTACACCTGCCAAACCTGTCAGATCGAGATTGAAAAATTAGAAAAGAGAAGGAAGGTGGAGCTGGAAATGTTCTTACGAGTAAGGAAACAAATGTCTTGTTCAGCATCTCAAGGTTTTGTGCTACATTTTTTCTGAAATGAGTTCACCCAAATATTGAAACCTGTAACATAGAAAAATCAAAAATAGGAGGCGGTGTGGGCCAGTCAGTACCATCGTGGCTGATCATCCAACTCCGTATCCTGTTTCTGCCTTTCTCCCGATAGCCTTTGATCCCTTTTAGCCCTAAGAACGATATCTAATTCGTTCTTGAAAACATTCGATGTTTTGGAAATTTTTGTTGTGGCTGATTATTTGGTTGCACTAAAACATCTTGGCTTCCATTTTATTCAAACAATATTAGAACAAAATCAAGTTAAGTCCTTAGCATGGTCTCTGAAGATAAGTGAGGGCATTTGGGCTTCTGCAGAATAGATAGTTAAGAGTTGTTAGTGCGAGGTAGTGGCGATACTTTGGCTGTTTGGGAAGTGTAGTCTCTGGAAGGAAAAAACAGAAAAAGCATTGAGATGTCATGTCGTTTCAGCGATGTTGTTATATAGGAACAATGATATTAAACTTTTCAAAGTCAGCTATCAGGTATCATTAACTAACCCGAATACCTAACGCAGAATCATTTCAACACAGAAGGAGCCCATTCAATCCATTATGGAGGCTTTGTCAAAGCTATCCAAGGTTTGTCAAAACCTTGCAGAGATATGGGAACAGCGTAGGAGTGAGGCAAAAGTTTGCCTCACTCCTACGCTATTCCCATATCTCTGCAAGGTTTTGCATTAACTCTTTTGCCAGTCATTGTAAAATTGTGTGTTCTGATTACCAACCTCCTTGAGAGTGGAAAACATTTTTCCTTACTTAATCTGTCGAATCTATGCATACTTTTGAGCACCTCTCCCCTTAGCCTTCTATACTGTGAAATTCACAATCTCAGCTTGTTTACTCTCTGCATGTATCTGCCTATCTTGCTTAAAGCTGCCTGCAACCCACATGTCAAAAGTTGAGGTGGTGAGGTTTGATTAAGCTGTATACTTTCCTTTGTCATTGAAAATGATCAAGTTTCTATCCCAAACTTCATGCCTTACTCAAACTATGAAAAATTAAATGGGTTAATTTGTTGCAGAATTAGTAATGAATTATTTTCATGGCATCATAATGGTCACAAGAACTCAGGAAGCCTGTATCTGTGTTGGCTCTCCACAAGACCAGATGAACTCGCCCCACTGCCCTGCTCTTTTTCCCCCTAGTCTGCAATTTTGTTACTCTTTAGGTGCTTATCCAACTCTTCTTTTTATGGAATTACTTTATACTGGAAAGCATTTGGATTGCATCCTGTCCTAACCCCTCTAAGTGAGTAAATAAACCTTATCACATCAAACTACACAATTTTTTCAAAGAAAAGGTCAAGATTAGAAGCAAAGTTACACAAGCAAAAAAAAACAAGAGATCAACTTCCCTGGAACTAAAAAATGCAGTATTCAAATTGGGAAGTGATGATCCTAAGAGTCAGCCACTGTAGATAACTGGGAACTCTTGCATTGTAAACTTTTTAAAAAAAAACTTTTCTAGTTCTTCCATGGGTTACAAGTATTATTGGCAAGTCAAGCACTTGTTGTTCATTGCCTCACGAGCAAACGATGACGAACCCCTTTCTTGAAATGCTGCAGAGCAATCTGATATGTGTACACCTACAGAGCTGTTTTGGAATGGAGTTTGAGGATTTTGCCTCAGCAATGAAGGACCAGCTGTATGGTTCCACATCGGGATGTTGTCCAGATGTCTATTTGAATTTATAAACAAAGAACCTAATAGCAAAGCTTTGTAAAAGGGTAATAAAATGACTGAATGTTATGGTGGAACAAGTATTAAGTGCCTCAGCCATGGAACCCTGATGGCTTCCAATTTGCATGAACAGCCTTGAAGTCAGAAATCCAATCTAAATTGGTCAAACAGCTTCTTCCCCACAATTATTAGACTTCTTAATTGCCCTCTCAATTTTTAAATTTAATATTGATCTCTCTATGCGCACCTTCTCTACAGTCGTTTCTCATTCTGTTTTATTACCTTAATGCACTTTGAATGGTATGATCAGCCTGTACTGCTCCAAAGCAAAACTTTTCACTGTACCTAGGTACATGTGACAATAATAAATTGAATTGAATCAAATGTGTAGTCAGTGCTAACTGACTATAGGGCAGCACGGTGCCTTGGTTGTCAGCACTGCTGCCTCTCAACCCCAGGGACCAGGGTATGATTCCAGCCTTGGCTGACTGTTTGGCTGTGGAGTTTGCATGTTCTCTCTGTGTCTGTGTGGGTTTCTGCCAAGTTCTCCAGTTTTCTCCAACAGTCCAAAGATTAGGTGGATTGGCCAAGTTTAATTGCCCCATAGTGACCAGGGTTGTGCAGTCTAATTGGATTAGCCGGGGAAATGAGGGGTTATAGGGATAAAGTGGAGGGTTGGGTCTGGTTGAGATGCTCTTTTGGAGGGTCGGTGCAGACTTGATTGGCTGAATGGCCTCTCATTTTGCAATGGAGGGATGCTATGAGTGCTGCGCTATGGATACAATTTGTGTTTCTCAGACCCTCAGCTTTTATTTCCAATTTTTGGTTATGGCAGTTTTTGTTTCCCACCTCACTTGGAAATTCCCACCCATGTTCCCTTTTGTGCATAATGTATGAAGTTGATTGGTTTCTGTTTTATAAGATTTCATGTTTGTGCGTCATTTGTGTACTTAAGTACACATGACTAATGGTTCGCAGTTAACCTGGGCAAAAATAGATTAAGGATCTTACCAGTAATTTTAATAAAATTGCCCTCTCCTGTCTCATGTCATTTGTTTGTATTGGGAACAGTAAAAAGCCAGAAAATTATTTGTATTAATATTTCAGATATGTTTTTTTTCTGAAGAAAGGTTTTCACTCCCCCCTTGTGAACTAGCTATTAATAGCATGTCTGCTCTCAATTGTACCGTAGTATTTTATACTAAAATAATTAACTACAGGAATCCAAAAATAAATGTGCTCATTCACAAAAATAATCTTTTATCAGTGAAATGCATGAACTTGCTTAGTTCATTAAAAATGCCGTTTGCAGCTCTGTCATGAAATAGGCTTAAATAATTTTCAGGGTTGGGTATAAAAAGTTATTTCTGTCTTTCATTGAAAGTGAAAAACTTGTGTTTGTTTCTATTTTGTTTTAGTCATATTGCTTCCTCAACAATCTGGCATGGTTAAACTCTACAGAACAGATGATTCTGCCTCTTGGTTTCTAGTGCAATTTGGTTTCTATTTAACTGGATAACTTCTTCTCATTGAATTGTATCTAACAGTAGTGTATAACTCTCCTCATATAAGAAAATCTGTGGATCTACCAATAACTTCAATTGAGAAAAAGCGGTATCTGAGATTTTGACATTTCAAACAGCAGTCCAAGACTAAGGGATTTGTATATGATGAAATTGTTATGGCAGTGTTTTAGGGAGCTAATAGAGTTGTGTGACAATGGAGGTGTTGAGTGTAGAAGAGCACCTGCTCTTCTGTAGATTACCTGCTACACTGGGTCTGAAGCAGACCCTCTGCAAAAATACACTAAACTGCAACCTACCTGCTCCACAGGATCCTGGGAAATATCACTTAACCGGAAGCAGTTTCAAGACCCCCATTCCTAGCTTACTCCAAGCAAATGTACAATCTCTGGAGCACAAGCTAGACGAATTCGGATCACTGTTCAGCTTCCAGCATGAATTGTGGGACTACTGCGCACTCTGCTTCACAGAAACCTGGCTCAACCCATCCATTCCCGACTGTGCATTTCAGGCTGATGGTTTTTCTATCCATTGTATGGACCATACAGCGTCCTCGGGTAAGACCGAGGGTAGAGGGGTTTGCTTTTTAATCAGTAAATTGTGGTGCAACCCTGGGTAGCCATTGCTCCCCAAACCTTGAACTCCTCACCATAAAATGCCACCCCTTCTATCTGCCACAGGAATTTACCACTGCTATACTAACTGCTGTGTACATACCACTACAAGCAAAGGTTGAGGAAGCTCTCGATATGTTATACTTCACCACTAACACCCAGGAGATGGAACGCCCCGAGGCTCTGTTTATTGTAACTGGCGACTTCAATCAAGCCAATCTAAGGAAGGTGTTGCCCAAGTATCACCAGAACATTACCTGCCCCACCAAGGGCTCAAACATTTTAGACCACTGCTACACCACTGTGAAAGATGCTGACTGCTCCATCCCCCGCCCTCATTTCGGGAACTCCGACCACAATGCCGTGTTTCTTCTCCCGGCTTACAAGCAAAATCTTAAGCAGGAGACCACCCCCCCCCCCTCCCCCCCCCCCCCGGCCTCATGAATACAGGTCCAGTGCTGGTCGGAGGAGGCAGAGGATCAACTCTGGTGCTGTCTGGAATCAGCTGATTGGGCCGTGTACAAACAGTCCGCAGGTACCTTGGATGAGTACACCACCACCGTCACAGACTTTATCAGCAAGTGTGTGGAGGACTGCATACCAAGGAAGTAAATCCGGGTGTTTTTTTAGATTAGATTCCCCTACAATGTGGAAACAGGTCCTTCAAATCCACACCATCCCTCCGAAGAGTAACCCACCCTCTGACTGATGCACTTGACACTATGGGCAATTTAGCATGACGAATTCACTTGACATGCATATCTTTGGACTGTGGGAGGAAACTGGAGCACCCAGAGGAAACCCATGCAGACACAGTGAGAATGTGCAACCTCCACACAGACAGTTGCCCGCAGCTAGAGTTGAACCTGGGTCCCTAGCACTGTTAGGCAGCACTGCTAACCACTGAGTCACCGTGCCGCCCTAACACCCCCACCATGTTCCCCAACAGGGAACCTTGGATGAATCCGGCCAAACAGAATCTGCTAAAGGCATGAGGCCTTCAGCTCAGGAAGCCCACTCAAATATAAGGAATCCAAGCATGACCTTCGCAGAGCGATCAAGACAGCCAAGGACCAATACTGAGCCAAACTAGAGACCCAAACAGATACCCGGCGACTATGGCAAGGACTGAATGACATCACAGTGTCTAAAAAGAGACAGTGCAAGATAGCAGATGATGACACATCCCTCCTTGATTGTCTCAATGCCTTCTACGCTCATTTTGAGCAGAATTTTGATGGACAGGTAACACCTGTTCCAACAAGTCCTGCCGAACTTATCCCAACAGTCACTCCATCAGAGGTCAGATCAGTTCTCCTTTGTGTGAATCCAAGGAAAGCTATGCCACAAGAAAGGAGTACCAGGCCGTGCACTCAGAGCATATGCAGATCAACTGGCAAACGTTTTCTTGGACATCTTCAACCTCTCCCTGCAGCAGGCCACTGTCCCTGCCTATTTCAAGAGGCCAACGTCATCCCTGTGCCTAAAGAAGGCTCATGCAACATGTCTCAATGATTACCGTCCAGTGGCCCTAACTTAGGTGGTCATGAAGTGTTTTCAAAGGCTAGTCATGGCATTAATCAACTCCAGCCTCCCCATTACTCTTGACCCACTCCAGTTTACCTATCAGACCAACAGATCCACGTCAGATGCCAGATCACTTGTCCTTCACTCCTCCCTAGAACATCTTGACACCAAGAACAGCTACGTAAGAATCCTATCATTGACTACAGTTCAGCCTTCAACACTATTATCCCCTCAAGACTGATTACTAAACTTAGTGATCTCAGACTAAGCCACACTGTCTGCAACTGGATCCTCAGTTCCCTGACCCACAGGCCACAATCATTTGAAGATTGAGGGCAATATTTCATTGTCACTAACACTTAACCCTGGGGTCCCCCAGGGGTGCATACACAGTCCTTTACTGTACTCACTGTATACCCATGACTGTCGTCAAATACCAGACCAATGCCATTTACAAGTTCGCTGATGACGCCACCCTAGTCGTTCGAATCTCCGATGGCGACAAAACAGACTACAGACGACAGGTGGGGAAGACCTGGAAAAATGATGCATGGAGAACAACCTAGCTCTCAATGCCGGCAAACCAAGAAACTCATTATTGACTTTCGGGGCGATGTTACACATTCCCCCCTACGCCTTAACAACACAGAGGTGGGACGAGAGGAGAGTGTCAAGCTCCTGTGTGTGGTCAACCACAACAAGCTTTCTTGGACTCTTCATGTGGACGCACTTGTTACAAAGGCCAAACGACGTCTCTTCTTCCTCAGACAGCTGAGGAAATTTGGCATGACGGCGAATACCCTTGCCAATTTTTATAGGTGAGCCATCAGGAGCATTCTGTCTGGATGTATCACTACCTGGTATGGCAACTGTACCATTCAAGGTCGGACACGGTTAGAGAGTGGTGAACTTGGCCTGGGAAATCACAAAGGCCAACCTCACATCTATAGAATCTACCTACCAGACCCACTGTCAAGGAAAGGCCGCCAGCATTCTGAAAGATCCATCCCACCCTGGCCATATTTTTCCACAACCTCTACCATCAGGGAGAAGGTACAGAAGCCTGAACACACACACCAGCCGGTTTCGCAACAGTTTCTCCCCTACTGTTACTAGAATACTGAATGGACTCACAAACTCTTAACATTCGCCTGTACCTGTGTTTTTGCCGCTGTTTACCTATTATTTACTTGTCTTTGCTACTTAACTCTGTGACCTGCCTGTATTGCTCACAAGACAAAGCTTTTCACTGTGCCTCAGTACACGTGACAATTAATTCAATTCAATGAGGAATCTGGCTAAAATAAAAACAATATTGTAAAACTTCAGATCTGACAGCATCTGTGGAGAGAGAGAAACATTTAACTTGTTTCGAGTCCGTTGCGACATTTTTTTTTGGAATCTACAGTTCTGAAGAGGAATTATGCAGGACTTGAAAGATTGACTGTTTCTCTCTCCACCCATGCTCCTGGTAACACAAATACGTAGGAAGGCAAATGGTGAGTGTGACAGAGTCTGCAAAGGGATCAAAACAGGTTAAGCAAGTAGGGAAGAAATTTAGCAGATGGAATTATAATGTGTGAAAATGTGAGATTGTGCATTTTGGGAGGAAGATCAGAGGAGCTAAATATTATTTAAATGGAGAAGACTGCAGAAAGCTACTAAACCGAGAGATTTGTCCTTGTGAATGAATCACAGCTGGCATCTAAATTTAATGGGTAATGGTGGGGGGGGGCAAATAAAATGTGGCTTTTATTTCAAAGGGAATGGGATATAAAAGCAGAGAAATTTTACACTTGTCAGTGACAACTGGAATACTGTGATCAGTCATGGGCCCCTTTAATCTAAGGAAAAATTAGAGTTGGAGGAATCCAGAGAAGGTTCATTGGGCTGATAAAAGATAGTGGTTTTTAGAGGGGATGTTGAGTAGTTTGGGCCTATACTGATTGAAATTTAGGGAATGAGAGATGACCTTATTAAGACATTCAGGCTTCTTAAGGGAGTTAACAGGGTAAATGCAGAGCGGTTGTTTCCCCTTTTGGAAGAGTCTAGGACAAGTGGGCGTAATCTCAGAATAAAGGGTCACACATTTTCAAACAGATGAAGAATTTCTTTTCTGTGAGTAGTGAATCTATGCATTTCTTTTTCCTATGGGCATCTGTTAAAGTCAGCATGTTGAGTATATTCAACATTTTTGATCAGTAAGGAAATCAAGGGTTATGGGAAATAGGAAAGTGGAGTTGAAGACTATCAGATCAGTTGTCATCTCATTGAATGATGGAGCAGACTCATTCGGCTGAATGGCCTACCTCTCCTGCTGTGTCTAAAGGTCTTTTGGATTTGCTGAGTTGCTGACTTGTTCCGGCACTACTTTTCATCTCAGATTTTCAGCATCCACAGTATTTTGCATTTATTTGTGGGAAATTGGTCTGTTGGGTTTTGGGCAAATCAAAATTTGTGAAGGTTGGGAATCTTTTGCATGAGGGAAAATGCTGCTGAACGCATTGTGGGTGAACTGATCAGTAAATACAGTGGTTCAAAAAGGTTATTCATCATTTTTCACAGAGCAATTAGTAATGGGTAATGAATCCTGACTTTGCCGGAGGTGCCCATAGAGCATGATATTTTTAAAATCTTGAAATTGCTGAAGCATTAGAGTAAGATATGTTGCCATAAAACTGTAGCATACTTGTCTGTTAAACTGAAGTGTAGATTTGATCTTTTTGATTTTGCTGAAACTTTTTGTCTTGATGTCAAAGCTTTTTTGTCTTGCACTCAGTAGGACCAACTCAAGATTGCCAAATTTCAACAATCCTGAGCACATTAATAGCTGTTTAAGATAATCAGTAATGCCACTCGTTTACACACTCTGGAAGCAACATGCATTTGTATGCAGGGCCTGCTCTCTGCAACAAAAATAATGTATTCCAATCTTGAACATTTTTTTTCAGTTTGCAAGGTGAGCCGCTTGGTTTCTCCAAAGCAACGCCTATGCCAATCAGAGTCAACTTGGCAACCCATCAGAGCCTTTTTTCTGTTGTGATATAAATTCTGGGAGTTTGGCATTTTTCCATTCGTCTCGATGGGTTCAGAACAAAACCTTCAGCAACTTGTTTCTCTTCTCGACAATCTTCATGTTTTACACAAGCTAACCACTGTTTGTTTATTTTTGATTTTCCCCATTTTAACAATAACTTCAATCCACCTTGGGTTGTATTACCTCACTCTATCCAACAATCCAATTTTAACATTATCATTTTGAATTTCTTCTTCTGTAGCCTCTCCACTAAAGTGTCTAAACAACTCTCCCCAGCTTTGCATCCTGCTCTCTGATCTGTCACTTGATTCCAATGCACCCTTGACTTTTTGTTAATTGCTGCATCCTCTGAATCTGAATTCTTCCCCCAAAATATCTGTTTAATTTGTCTTTTCTCCCCTCCAATCTTGATTTTCACTTTCCTCCATAATACACTGTGCCCCAGTGAGTTGTGTCATTTCGACTTATTATCCTCTTGTTTCTCTGTTCTCTATTTCTAGGAAGTAATTCAGGCAGGCAAGCATAAGAAATACGATGTGGCATTTTACATGCCACTTGCACACATGTACATAGACAGCTCTGCCTCCAGCTGTCTATATCTTAGTCAGAAGGTAGTTGATTCACTTCTTGTTCCAGGGAGCTAAGTGCGTATTCTAAGTGGACACAGCAGAGCATGTGCACATGAGATGTCACGTTTTCTGCTGTCGGGTAAACTAGGATCACATGGAATTATTTCACATGAGAGGGATTCTCCATTCTGGCCAACAATTACCCCTCATTCAACATAATTCAAAGCTATTTAACTGATCAGATCATATTATTCTTTGTGGGGCCTTGCTGTGTGCAAATTGACTACAGATTTTCCTACATTAGTTAAATGCCAACAGGCATTTATAAAAATATTTAATTGGCTATCAATTAGGACATCCTCAAGTCATAAATGAAACTGTTCTATCTTTTTAATAAATTAACGCTTATTTCGTTCACATTGTTATTGCATTATTTGCATTTGGCAAGTTTGTGAAGTGCGACAGATAAAATAATTGAAACTTTGCTTCTTTTAATAAAGCTAAACAAAGCCTTCCAGGAAGAAGAATCACCTTCTGTTATCTACTGTATTAGCATGCATTGGTTTAGAGAATGGGAAGGATTTGTCAAAGGCAAGGAAAATGGTATGTAAACTATAATATGGTAAGCATGTAATATTGACTAACGTATTGGTTATTTTGGCAGTTGTCTTAATTTGTAATCCAGAAATGTTTTTTTAAACTCCTGTTTGCTTTCCAAGTAGATGATGCTTTGAGAATAACTTGGCATTAGAATATATAAATACAGGAGCAGAAACAAAAATATCTCCTCTGGCCAGGGCTGTAAAGCAGCTCGTTTTTAGCATCCATTTTAGATATATTGGTGCAGTTAAATGTTTGATCTATCCATTCTTCAGAGCCTTTAGTTTGGTTCAGATTTAATGTTCAGACCATCTCCATCAGTGGTTCCTCAGAATTGAGGATGACCTCTCTCAGGCAAGGTGTGACCTCAGATTAGAGAGGAGCCCAGTTTTGGATCCACAATTTGTTTTTTGAAAGTAGGGAAATGAAATTTGCAGTCTCAGGTTGGCTTCCTTCGCCAATCTCTGCCTCGTTGCTGCCATTCCACAGTCAAGTCACTGAGTGTTTTCATGGCTTAAAGCCCCGATGGATGAAGACAGGTTGCGCTGAGCAGTCAGTGGCTTTTTCCTCTCAATCAGTCCCATCTCTTTAGGGCAACTTAAAGCCTATCCTTGTATCTTTTCCTTTGGATAATGAGTGTTGAGTGTTGGCCTGTGAAGAGCTGGAAGAAGAGAACCTGCCAAGGAAGGCAGTTTTCACACATCTGTTAGCAATGGTCTATCCATCCGAACTGTTTTTTTTTTAAGAGCAGGGTTTAAATCTGCTAGACCATACCTTCAGGGAGGATTACAAACTGCCTTGCAAGGACTGTAACAAACACTACTTTGGACAAACAGGCAGAAAACTAGCCACCAGGATACACGAACATCAACTAGCCACAAAACGACATGACCCCCTCTCATTAGGAAGGGCACTACTTCGACTGGGACAACACATTGTCCTCGGACAAGTCAAACAGAGACACGCACAAGAATTCCTAAAAGCATGGCACTCCAACCAGGACTCTATCAACAAACACATTGACTTGGATCCCATTTACCACCCCCTGAGAAAAAGAACAGGAAATAACATCACCAACCCAAGGAAACCTAAACACATAAATAAGAAGTGGGGCATACCACCAGTGCTTCACCGGAGGCTCACTGATGATGTCACCTAGTATGGTGATGAAACGTCCGAAAACAAGCCTTCCAGCTCAGTGAGCAAACTTCTATCTAGAGCATGGTCTTATGGCCCAGGACCTTTGACCTCCAAAGATCCCTGTTTTCAAATGCTTGCCACGAACTCAAGGTAGTGCTGGCACAGTTGACCTGATGTTGGATTTCTTCAATGGTAGTGATCCCTTTTCGGAGAAGTAGCTGTTGAGATCGGGAAATGTTTCACATACTCCAGGGCCCAGCTAAGGTGGTGTAACTGATTCTCGCCTGGCCTTGGAGAGTTTAATGGAGGACCTTCTTTTTAGCTATGTTGAAGGGCAGGCCAGGCATCATGTGCAAGGTGTTGAAAAGTTTAAGCAAGCTTGGCAGGTCCTGTGTGAAAGGAGTCATCATGCACCAATATCTGTAAACTGAAGGTTGCGCATGTCCATGGTGGACAGGCACCATGTTTCTACCTGGAATAGACCAAAAGTTGAAGAGCTTCCCATTTGGAAACTTTGGACGCTGACGCTGAGTGGTCACCTCAGATGAGGTGAATTAAAACACTCAATAAAATAAGGTGGGAGCTATTTACGTAACCTTGTTTTGAACCTGGTCTGGATGTAAAAGGTATCAGTTTCTGATCCTCCATACAGGATAGCAGCAGTCATGTTGTCATGCAAACATCTCTAGTTGGCTGTTGAAGTTCGTCACCATCCTAAGGCGGGAGGCAAATTCTCGGCCTTCATGATATAGAAAACATAAAGTGCTTCAGTTAGGGCAGTCAAGGTGAGGAGCAATTCTAGATTTTGCTCGCAATGTTTTTCTTGGATTTGCGTCGCCGTGAAGACCCATGTCTATAGTTCTCCAGGATGACCGGAAGGCATACTGGGTTTCTGGGTAAAATTCAGCGTCCGGACAGGAGACAGGCCAGGATTTTACCCTTGATGGATTTCTGTATCTGGTCTGACAGGGCGATCATGTGTTGAAGTTGCAATCCAAGCATTTTGCAAAGTCTTCAGTGCAGAAATGGTCAATGCCAGTGTTTATACTGTACAGTAACCACCCCCATCTCTCTTGTTTTAACTTTATTAATGTATCTGTGTGTTCCTTTCTTCCTCGCTGTTATCTAACTTCTCCATGATGCATCTGTGATATTGACCTGAGCTACTCCTTGTGATAATGAATTCTGCATTCTCAACAATTCAGGGTTTTCCTGAATTCCCTGCTGGATTTATTAATGACTGCCTTATATTTATAGCCCCTTAGTTCTGGAGACTCCCCTGCAAGTGTAACCATCTGCCCTGCGTATATTCTACCAACTTCTTTCATGAATCTTCAAATCCTCTTATTAGGCCACTCCTCAGTCCTCCGTTTCCTAGACCCTGTTCAACCTTTACAAAATGGTATTTCCCCTTTGTTCTGTTATCATGTTTAGGAAATCTCTCTCGCATCTTCTGCACTCCCTTTCTACATCCTTTCTATAAAACATAGGCTAGGCTATATTGTGTCCAATCTGTACCAAATTGGATTAATGAGAGATTTCATTCAAGGGCTATAATGCAGATAGTTGCAAGTTGAAATAATCACGTTAATTGGTAAGCCTGTGTTCTAAATGTCCATATGCTTCAGAAATTTCCTTTTAAATATTTTCATGTTGTCGGTGTTTAAATCCTGACCTGTGTTGAAAGCCAGACTTGCCGCAGCATTCACACACTCAGTATGTTTATTCTCAAGGGCTCAACTTTGCCACTTATTGCATCTGGCTTCTCTGCACAGTACAACTTTTGATGTTTGAAAAAATACTTAATGTCCCCTTTGCTGCTTTATCTCATCTCTGTTTACTTTCAACCTGCTCCTCAGACTTTGGACTGCAGTTTCTCAATTTACTCCCGAAGTATTTCCTGGCAGAAATACTATCTCTCAAACTAACGTACTAAGCACAAGGAAGTTGTTTGTTATCCTGAGTTTAGTGTCTGGATTTCTCAGTATAGCCTTGCAGTTCTTCTAACAGAAGATGTGTTTTATAAGTTCATGTAGAGCAAATGTTTTGAAGTATTATTTGGAATTGTGAAATCATGTAAGCTAAAAGTAAAATAACTGCTTTCTAAATTAAACAGATTTATTTGTGATATGTCTTGAAGTATAAATTTACCAATTTTGTGGGTTACTACAATAAGTATGATTTTTTTCAAAAATTTAGGTATTTGCAGTTTCAGGTTTCATATGATTCAAAACAAGTCTGTTTAGAATTAAAGTTGGGCATCTTAGATCTAGTGGAGGCTAGATCTGTTTCAAGACAAAAATTATTATCTCACTTCATATGAGAAAAAGCAACATGTGTTGTTTACAAAATGCATTTATAGTGATAGATAAACCTGTCTTGCACCATTTCTATAAAAGGCCAGTCAATAAGTGATTATGCATAACTTCAAAGGGTCTTCTCTGATTTAATACACTTTTAATTATTTTTATGTCTTAGAGCCTCCTGGTCCAATTGATAATGCCAAGATAGCTATTGGCAAAAGCAACCACATGTCTTTAAAACAAGGTAGGACTCTTTTTTTAATTTTGCACAGATTGTTCTTATTAAAACTAAAAGTGATCGATGTTATTTATACTTTGTGTTGACCTTTGACATATGTGAGGTAGTGTGTGTAGGTTTGGTCTCTGTTAAGAAATGGATAAAAAGGGATTAGAGAAAGTACAAAGCTTTCTAATTATAATAGTCTGAAAGGAAATGTTGAAAGATTTGAGGTTGTTATCCCGAGAAAAGGGAAAGTTGAGTGGTGACCTAATAATAAAGGCCTTAAGCATAATGGTGTTTACTGGAATAGATATGAAGAAAATGTGTCCAGGTTGTGGTAGTCCAAAACTAGAAACTATAAATACATAATGGAGAAAGAGGTAGAAGGAAGTAGGGTTTTAGACTCGTGGATAATCAAGTGAAGGTTGACCCTGAAAATGATTAAATTGAGCACTCAAAGGAGATGAGCTAAGAGACCTATTTCAGTATTGTAAATTCTATATGGGTAGCTTTCCTGAATTGATTATCAAGGAAAATTATTCCAGACCTGAAATTTTGTCTATCTCCACACATATCTTCAACTGCAGTTTCATATTTGAAGAATCTTGGAGGCATTATTGGGATCAAATGCAATATCTACCCTTGATCATTAGTACAATGATGGAAGGTGTCATCAACAGTGCTGTCAATCAGCATTTGCTCAGTGATGCCCAGTGTGGGTTTAACCGGGGCAGTCAGCTCCTGACCTCAATAAAATCTTGGTTCAAACTTGGAAAATGTCTTGGGAAAAGAGTTGGTCAGGTGACAGTGACTGCCATTAACATCTATGCCTTATTTTACTCTGTGTGGGATTAAGGAGCCCTAGCAAAACTGGAGTTGATATAATTGGGGAATACTGTTTATAGCCTTACATGGTACAAAAGAAGATGGTGCGTTGTTGGAAATTTGTCATCTGAGTTCCAGAACATCTCTGGGAGTCCCTCAGGGTAGTGTCCCAGGCCCAACTACCTTCAGCTACTTCATCAACCTTACTTCCATCGTAAGGTCAGTGATTGTACAATTTTCCACACCATTCGCAACTTCTTGTACTGAAGCTGTTGATGTCCAAATGCAGAAAAATCTCGATAATATCCAGGCTTGGGCTGAAAAGTGGCAAGTAACATTTGTCCCCCATCAAATGGCAGGCAATGACCATTTCTAACAAAGAATCTAGCCATTGTCCTTTGTCATTCAATTGTGTTACTATCACTGAATTTCCTATCATCAAATCCTGGGAGTTACCATCGAACTGGACTAGCCTTCACCAAGGACATGTAGGTCCTGGGACCCTCAATCACCAAACCACTCAACACTTGGATGAAGAACACCTCATCTTCTGGCTTGGGACCATCCAACCACATGGAATCAATGTAGATTTCACCAATTCCTCATCCCACCCCCCAAACTTTATCTCAGTCCCAACCCTCGAACTCTGCACCGCCCTCTTGACCTGCCCATTTTCCTTCCCATCTATCTGCTTTACCTTCCTTTCTGACCTATCACCTTCCCTCCCCCACCTTCATCTACCTATCACATTTCCAGCTACCTTCCCACCCCCTCCCCACCATTTATCTCTCAGCTCCCTTAGCCCACGAGCCTCATTCCTGATGAAGGGCTTTTTTCCGAAACGTTGATTCTCCTACTACTCTGATGCTGCCTGACCTGCTGAGCTTTTCCAGCGCCACACTCTCCACTCTGATCTCCAGCATCTGCAGTCCTTATTTTCTCCTAGCCATATAAATACAGTGGTTACAGGAGCAGGTTAGGAATCCTGCAGTGAATATCTCACCGCTCGAATCCAAAGCCTGTCCGTCATCATCAAGGCACAAGTCAGGAGTGCAGCTCCAAGCAGCTTTACAGCATCCAGAACAAAGCAGCCTGCTTGACTAGTGCCACATCTTTAAACATCTGCTTCCCCCCTCCACTGATGTTCAGTTCGCAGCATTGGACTATCTCCAAGAAGTACAATAGTCCCCTGTATCCGTGGAGATACGTTCCAAGACCTACCGTAGATGACTGAAACCATGGATAGTAGCGGACCCATTCAGCAGCCCCCTGGTCCCTGGTTCTGGAATGTTCCATGTAATATATTCAGACCGCGGTAACCAGACCTGCAGATATGGCGGTTGCCCTGTACTGTACAAATTTACCAAGACTCCTTAGCACTTTCCATACCATGACCACTTCCATCTAGATAGTGCAACAAGTACCATGATTGATAAGTTCCCCTCACCATTCTAGCAGGGAAATATATTGCCATTCCTGCTGTGTCTCTGGGTCACAACCCTGGAATTCACTCCCTAATGGCATTGTGGATTTATATACAGCACATGCATGCACTGCAGCGGTTCAAGAAGGCAGCTCACCACCACCTTCTCAAGGGCAAACCAGGCAATAAAAGCCGGCAGCCAGAGATGCCCACATCCTATAAGTGAATTTTTAAAAAAAGACCTGAAGTCATGGCCGTGAATTATATGTATGTATTCAGCATATTATAAAATATCCAAACCTTGCTCTTTTAACTCTGAGCCAACTGTTAAATAAATCCATTTAGTGTTATAGGGAGGGGACACAAAATAGTGCTCATACTGTTCTGAGAGTTAATATTAAGTGACTTTGAATACACAATATGACAGTCAGCAAGCTTGTGGTGGTACTTCATATTTGTCTAAAGTCCAAGGCAGTCAAGAGAAACAAGCTTGTATTTACATAGTGTTTCTTTTTTTGTAATCTCCGTTGGAACATTTTGCAACCAACACCATGCTTAAAGCATCGTCATTGTATGGTATGAGGTTTGCACATGCATTGCAAATATGGAAGTTATTTAAGAAGTAAGCCTCTCAAGGAGTCTTTATTTATCTGAATATCTATGATATGAGTCTCAGAGAGTCAGAGGTCTGCAGTCCAGGAAAAAAAGGCCCTTTGGTCCATCAAGTCTGTGCCAATCAAAAACAACCACCTCACTACTCTAGTGCAGTACCCAGGCAAATTATCTGCAGTGAGTCCAGAACAGTGGACCAACCAGCTAGGCCATGTGAAGGATTTGATTGTCCAGTCTCATCCTGTCCTAGTGAACACTAGGAATCTTGAAAACATTTTGGGTTATTTTATTTGGGTGGGTGCCTTTTACTAGATTAGCAGTCCTGTGTGGTGTTAAAGGGAATCTTGTGTTCTGATACAAAGTCATGTTTCATTAATTTCTTATCCAGGAGCTGATTCCGGCCAGATCTCAGAAGAGACCTGGTACTACTTTTGCACAATTTATGGAGGGGGCCCAGAGATCACCCTGCGGCAGAATGTAAGCCATCCTGATACATCGTGTGTTGAAGAGAAAGTAGAGGTCGAAATCCGTCCGGTGCAATAATGTCAAAGGAAATATTTAAAAGTACTACAACTGTGATGAATTATGCTGGATTCTAAGCATTCCAGGGTGTGATATATTTTTTTTTTGAAAAACAATTTCTGCAGTGGCATTAATGATTTGTGTTTTAGGGACAATCAAACCCTGTTATGTAAAATTGTTTGACATAGGTTTTTGGTTTGTCTGACAAACTGTCCTGAAAGGTTGGAGGTGTTTTCTCGTGGTATGTGATGTAGCTTTGATCTGTGATAGGCCCACACACTAAAAGTGTACTAGTGTGAAATGGGTTGCTAATATTAAGTTGACTCAGGAAAGCACTGATATCTTTTTGTTTGCACTGTACTGTAGATGAAAATTCAAAGATTTCACAACTGTTGACCATGCTACTGTAAGCTGTTAAAGGAATATTCTCAGGAGAGCTTGCAAAAATTGAAGCTAAATGCAATGAGGGGTACAGGCTAACCAGCAGTATTGTGTTCAGCTACGTTAGAAGCAATAGAGAAAGCCATTGCATTGGTGCCAGCGCTAACTGTTTGACACTAGTTAATTTCTAATCCTCTTCTTACTTTACTATGTTTTTAAAATGTTTGTTTTCTGTTTTCAATATTTCTACATCAGTAGCCACTTGTAATAAACACTTCCTGTTTTCTGGAGAAAATTTCTTCTCTAATCTGAATTCTGTGCTCACTTTACAAATTTGAAAACGAATAGAAATCACCTTTCATCGTTTACTAAGCTTTCACAATATTGAAAAGCTTCTGTTCTAGCAGGGCAATTTATCTGAATATATGCTGATTCACCTCAATTGGGAATACTCCAACCTCTTGAGTCAGTAGGTTGTGGGTTCAAACCCCATCTACAGATGTGAACACCTAATCAGGGCTGGGACTGACTGAATTGCTGCATTGTTGAAGGTGCCATCAGGATCCTCCTTTGTCACTGTTCTCTGCTGGCTATCCAGTGTACAACTGAGCACTTTAAGATATTGTCAACTGAATAGAATGGTTACAGCACAGGAGCCCATTTGCCCAGCTGAGCCCCTTTTGCACACTGAGTAATTTAGCCAATTCCACTGTCCCTCCTTATCCTGTTGACATATAATTATTTTTCTCCTTACAGATGCTCATCCAGTTCTGTATTGAAAACCACAATTAAATCTGCCACCTTCACCTAACTTTATGAATTTCATAACATTGTTTAAAGCATTGGAAGTATTTTCACCCCCAGCGTGCTGCCTTTCACTCCTCTACAATTCACCATAAAACCATATCCTCTGTTTCTTGACCCTTCTGCCAATGGGAACATGTTAGGCGACAGTAAATGTCATTGACAGTAAGGTACTATTTGACCAAGTATGACATCAAAGAATGATGGTTGCGGTTGTTGAGCAGCGACCCTCTCAGACCCAGATCGCGAGTGCGAGTTTTCTCAGGATACATGTCCTCGGCCCAACCATGTTCAGTTTCTTAATCAATTTCCTTTCCTCCATTATAAGTTCAGAAGATGGGATGTTCAGTATATTTTGTAACATCTGTCACTTGAAGTGCCATAACACACAGGCTATGGGCCCTATGCTGGAAAATGAGTAGACAGGTGCTTAATGACCAATGCAGATATAATGGGCCGAAAGGCCTCTTTCTGTGCACTAAGGTTATGACATCCAATACTGACAGCAGTTAGTGCCTGCATGCATGCCTCAAGGCCTGGACAACATTCAGTTTTGGGCTGTTAAGTGGCAAGTAACATTTGTAAAATGCAATGCTCATCTCCAACAGAAGAGAATCTAACTATCACCCCTTGACGTTCAATGGCAGTACAATATCTTGACCAGAAACTGAACTCGACCAGCCATGTAAATACTGTAGCTACAGGAGTAGGTCAGCAGTTGGGAATTCTATGGTGAACAATTTGACTCCTGACTCCCATCTGTCTACCATCTGAAAAGTACAAATCAGGACAGTGATGAAATACTCTCCAACATAAATAGAAATTGCTGGAAAAACTCAGCAGGTCTGGCAGTATCTGTGGAGAAATTGGGTCCAGTAACCCTTCAGAACTGAAATATTCTCCAGTTATCTTGATAAGTACAACTCCAACAACATTTAGGCTTGTCACCTCTCAGAACAAAGATGTCATTCAAAAAGAAGCCACCACTAGATCCACTAAAACACACGCGAATGGTGTACCATAAGCAGCAGTGAGTATCATCTCCAAGATTAACGGCACTAACTCTAGAAGGCTCGTTCAGCACCTTCCAAACCTGTGACCTCCACCACCTCAGAATAAAGATAGCAGATGTATAGGAACACTAACAACTGAAATACTCCCTCCAAAGTAGCACAGCATCCTGACCTGTAACTGTATTGATATTCTTTGCTTTTGTACTCTGTGCTTAAAAATGTGTTGCTGGAAAAGCGCAGCAGGTCAGGCAGTATCAAAGGAGCGGGAGAATTGACGTTTCGGGCATAAGCCCTTCCCGAAACATCGATTCTCCTGCTCCTTTGATGCTGCCTGACCTGCTGCGCTTTTCCAGCAACACATCTTTAAGCTCTGATCTCCAGCATCTGCAGTCCTCACTTTCTCCTAATTGATTTTGTACTCTGTGCCATGATTTTAAAGCCCAGCATTTTTAATCCATTTTTTAAACCTGTTCTTCTTCAATGATTCATGCACGTGTACCCCATGCGCCTCTTTCTACACTGCTTTTTGAATCATATCCTTCAGTTTATATAACCTCTTTACATTAATCCATTCATGGAATTTTGGGCATTATTGGCTAGGCCAGCATTTATTGCCCATCTCTAAATACCTAGTTGAGAATTGACCACATTGCTGTGGATCAGGATTCACATGGAAAAGGTGAAGTTAGAGAGAGAAGAAATTAGTCCATTCAGCCTATCAAGTCTACTCTGTCATTCAGTCATGGTTGCTAAGTGTCTCAACCCCATTCTCCTGCTTTCTCCCCGTAGCCCTTGATAGTCAAGAACCTATCTACCTCAGTCTAAAATATACTCAATGACCTGGCTTCCACAGTCATCTGTGGCAATTAATTTCATAGATTCACCACTCTCTGGCTGAAGAAGTTTCTCTTTATCTTCATTCTAAAAGATCTTCCCTATATTGTCAGGCTGTGCCCTCGGGTCCTACCAATGGAAACATCTTTCCGACATCTTTGTCCGGCCATTCAGTATTCTGTATGTTTCAATTAGATCCCCCCTCATCCTTCTAAACACTATCGAGTACAGACCCAGAGTCCTCATATGTTAAGTTTTTCATTCCTGGGACTATTCTTGTGAACCACCTCTGAACACGCTCTAAGGCCAGTGCATCGTTCCTGAAATATGGTTGCCATTGTCTTACCAAACCATAGGGCTGCTTGAGAGAGAGGGAGAGAATTGGTGTGGTTTAATCTGAGGGTGACCATGCTGCTGGTGAGAGGTGAATTTGAGAAGGAGATTCCTTCATAATAACCTCAGCTGGTCCAAGAATTGCCCTCGTGCTGTTGGCCTCATGCTGCATCACAAACCAGTTATCCAACCAACTGAGCCAACCAATCCCTGGATTCACATGCAGTCCAGACCAGATAAGGATGACAGATTTTCTTCCCTAAAAGACATTGGTGAATTAGATGTGTTTGCATGTCACTCAGCAGTAGCTATGTGGCTTTGATAAGGCTGTCTTTTCATTCCAGATTTTTATGGAATTTAAATTTTGTCAAAGTTGGATTTGAACACATGTCCCCTGAACAGCCTGGGGTTCTGGATTACCACTACCTCACTATCTCCCCAGAAAGGAATCATCACCAAATATTTGTCACTTTATTTTGCATCAGATGTGACCTGTGTCTATTCCAACAACCTATGTCCTCTTCCAAAACTATCTCCTCACTGTTCACAATCCTTCCTTGTCTCATCTATAGTTTTTGATAGTATGCCCCATACAACTGAGCCCAAGTTATTCATTGCGATCAAGATGAACAATTATTGCAGCACAAATCTTTAGGAAACCCACTATAAAGCTTCCTTCAGGCAGTATTACTATTGTCCATCACTACTATTGGTCCCTTGTCGCTCAGCCAACTTTATATCCAGTCAATATATGATACAAATGGAATGTTCAATTGGGATCCTTTTAGTCTAGGTAGGCAAGAGTTCAAAGTATTATTTCATCAAGTCAGTTTTCAGTGGATCCAGACCTAACCAGTTTCATCAATATTTAAAACAAAAGTAGAAATTTTGGAAAAGCTCAGCAGGTCTGGCAGCATCTGTAGAGAGAAGTCTGTTCTGAGGAAGGGTCACTTGACTCGAAACGTTAACTCTGATTTCTCTGCACAGATGCTGCCAGACCTGCTGAGCTTTTCCAGCAATTTCTGTTTTTGTTTTTGATTTACAGCATCTGCAGTTTTTAAAACTTTCATCAATATTCAATTTGATCTTTCTGGGTTCTTGCTGTGTGAAAATTGTCTTCAGTCACATTGAGCCACTCCCCTTCGAAAGTAATTCACTGTAAGCAAAGCATTTTGGTGTGTTTGACACATCTCTCTTGATATATTCTCCAACACATTGAGTCCTATGTTGCAACTGGAATCTTGTCACACCAATTCTCTGAACATTGTTTCTAAATGCCACAAGTGAGAGAGTCTCCTTTCTCCAGCTTTCAGTACCATCCCTGGGGTTGAACGTACAGAGGTGACAGGTAGTGAAAAGGCTGATTGGTCCCATAAGCCTTCCCTGGCCTCTATGATGGCCGGAGCATCATGACTCAAAACCCAATTGCCAATTGGTTGAAATAAACTTAAGTGATATTGTCATTAATCCATGGGCTTCCCATTGCACGGACCAACACGAAAGAGAAATTTCTCATCACAGTAACGGTGTAAACTTCAATCCACAACAAAAGGAGCCTCTACCTATTGGGTTTGGACTGATAAATGTGAATCTTGTCAAACTTCTTGGAAGTATTCCACTAAAAGTGCAGCTGATTATTCTCAGTTATGTAAACAATGCAAAATTGGTCCACAGCTTGTTGGACTGACTAATTGCTCTTGCACCACAGTCTGATTGAATTGATCATTTGAAGCCATTCTCCTTAGCATGTGCCTCGAAGGAATGTTCCGTAAAATTGAAACCATGCATTAGCCAGAATGTGACTTTTCTGTTCCTAACAGGATTTTCCCTTGAGCTTTCTTTTTGTGTTAATTTATTTTTTAAATGTGCATGTAAATCTCAACTGCAACTGTGGCTGATCTAAGTTGAACTTGCACTTTGAAGGAATTATGACTCTAACTGACTGCATCTTTTTAAAACCACAAAATAAAAACGTGTGTAAGGAATGTACAAGAATACCTTAACAAATGTACAATGATTGCAGTTAACAGAATCGGGCTCCCTCAACTCTTAGAATGAAGTACTCATTCTCCTACACCTGTGCATGTTATGTTTGTAACATTAGAATCATCAATGTGAAAATGTGCTGGACTGTCGCAGAAGTACAGAATTGTGGAAGTAAAGTTGGAATGCATAATAAGTGGAAGATGTTCTGTTAGTCATTTTAATGCTGTATAGCAATAGAGACTGCCTCTCTTCTTCAATAAAAGAAATAACATGAACTCAGCAGCAGTTATTTCCCCTTCATTCAGTTTTAATAATGTCAAGGACCAGCTTATTTTCCTGAGGTTTAAGGGCATTTAATCAATACTCTTTTATTTCTCCCCCAGGGGTTGTGTTTATCCACACTCAGCCTACATTTCGGCAGAAATTTTGCAATAAAAACAGAAAGCATCAGAAAATGCTCAGCAGATCAAGCAAACCTGTGGTGTTAACCGAGCAGCCAGCGTTTCAAATTGATGACCTTCATTCAGAGTGGGAAGATGATAGATATAAAGCTTTAAAGCAAATGGAGGCAGGGAGAAAGAGGGTGTTAACTTTGGCTCAGTGGCTGCATATCCTGGCCTGAATCTCTCAATCATGGATATGAAGCCTTCCAGTGATACTGCACGGGCTGATGAGAAAGGTTTCTTTTTGTGTAACCAGTGCTTTTTGTCCCTTTCCCTGAAGTAATTCTTGCCAGTATTTCATTCAAATTGTCACTCAACCTGTAGAAGCCTCAGCAGACTGCATTCGATGCAATTCCTTTTAAGGGAAAAAGAGATTGGTGTGTGATAATTCTGTTTTGGTGCATCCAGTGAGTGCTGTATGAGCCAGCACTTGTTGAACTTTGTAACATTTAAGGAAAGAGATGGTTTTGTATTTGGGTTGCTGAATTCAACTCTGCCAAGCAATAGAGACGGGGTTTATGAAAGGTTTTTAAACAGGACACTCCAAACAGTTCAAAGGTTACCGAGGAACTATTCCTAGGTCACAGTCATTTGGGGAAAAAGACACACAGACGGAGGAATGCTGAGCTGTGCTGCTATGGGGGTAACGACAGATAATCGTTTTGGAACATTGATCACAGAATAAATATTGGTGACGGCAATATTGGGATCTTTTATATCTGACCAAATAGATTGGGCATGGTTTAACATCTTGCCTGAAAACTAGTATTCCCAACAGCATTACACACCCTCAGTACTACATTAAAGATTCAGCCATGCGTTTTCTGCTTGAGTGCTGGAGTAGGAATTGAACCTGGAACTTTGTGATGCAGAGGCCAGTGTGCTACAAACTGAGCTCTGGTTGACACACAAGTAGCAGACAATACAGCTTTAATTGGTGGTGTTCTCACCAACATTCTCCTATGCACTCACTTTACAACAATAATAATGTGACTGGCAATTGAAATTAAGAATGTGCATTTGTTTTCTCATTCATGTTTCCTGGTCTTCCATCACAGAGCCACCAATTCTGATTGTTCTGTTTAGTTACCTAATGTGGGAACTTTTCATCTGTTGCCTTAGCCATACATTTCTGTGGTGTTACGAAAACAGCTCTTAATGCCCACTGTACGCTGCAGCCCACTAAGTACTGCCTCCTTTAACCACTGTTAAGATGAAGTCCTGACTGAAGTTAGGGAAAGCCCAACTGATTTCAGTAAAGGTAAAAACAAGGACTGCAGATGCTGGAAACCAGACTCTAGATTAGAGTGGTGCTGGAAAAGCAGAGCAGTTCGGGCAGCATCTGAGGAGCAGGAAGATCAACATTTCGGGCAAAAGCCCTTCATCAGGAATAAAGGCAGAGTGCCTGCAGAGTGGAGAGATAAATGAGAGGAGGGTGGGGGTGGGGAGAAAGTAGCAGAGAGTACAATAGGTGAATGGGGTGGGGATGGAGGTGATAGGTCAGGGAGGAGGGTGGAGTGGATAGGTGGAAAGGAAGATAGGCAGGTCGGACAAGTCATGGAGACAGTGCTGAGCTGGAAGTTTGGAATTGGGGTGAGGTGGGGGAAGGGGAAATAAGGAAACTGGTAAAGTCCACGTTGATGCCCTGGGGTTGACGTTTTCCGAGGCAGAAGATGAGGCATTCTTCCTCCAGGCGTCTGGTGGTGAGGGAGCGGTGGTGAAGGAGGCCCAGGACCTCCATGTCCTCAGCAGCGTGGGAGGGGGAGTTGAAATGTTGGGCCGCAGGGCGGTGTGGTTGATTGGTGTGGGTGTCCCAGAGATGTTCCCTGAAGCGCTTTGGGGAGACTGGACGTCTTCTAGCAATGTAGAGGAGACCACATCGGGAGCAACAGATATAATAAATGATAGTGGTGGATGTGCAGGTGAAACTTTGATGGATGTGGAAGGCTCCTTTGGGGCCTTGGATAGAGGTGAGGGAGGAGGTGTGGGCGGAGGTTTTGCAATTCCTGCGGTGGCAGGGGAAGGTGCCAGGATGTGGGAGGGTGGGTTGTTGGGGGGCATGGACCTGACCAGGTAGTCACGGAGGGAACGGTCTTTGCGGAAGGCAGAAAGGGGTGGGGAGGGAAATATATCCCTGGTGGTGGGGTCCGTTTGGAGGTGGCGGAAGTTCAATGGAGGTTTTATCTAGAGTCAGTTTTGAGAGACCAAAGTTCCGCATGATACCATATAGTCTCTGGTTCCTCCACTCCATCCCTCAGGATATGCTTCACTGAGACCATTGAATTATCATTGAAGTTGATTGCAGTGACTACTTGCATTTACATTACAGATTTTAGCAAGCAAAATATCCTAGGGCCCTTCTCAGGAATGTTATAAAGCAAACTAACATTGAACCATGTAAGGTGATACTAGGACAGATGACCAATTTGGTCAAATGGGGTTTAAGTGTGAAGTGTGCAAGGTCGCAGGAACATTTAGAGAGGAAGCAAAAGGCCATGGCCACTGATGGTGGAGTTACAAAAATTGGGGATGCTCAAGGCTAGAATCCCTGGAATATAGATATCCCATCAGATCATCAGGCTGAGGAGATTCGCACAACTAAGGGTGAGACTGTGGAAGGATTCGAAAACCAGGATGAACAAGGGTATTGCTTAACTGAAGGAACCAATGTAAGCTAGCATTAAGTTTTAAAATCTCTGCTTTTCCATCAAAGTGGAAGAGATCACGTTTCGCCATATTATAGTCCATCTGCCAACTTCCTGCCTCATCACTTAACCAGGCTATATCAATTTCCAAACTCCTTGCATACCCCTCACAGCTTATTTTGCCAATCTAGCTTTAATCACAGATTCCCTGCAATGTGGAAGCAGGTCATTCCTGCCATCAAGTCCACACCAAGCATCTGAAGAGCATCCCACCCAGACCCACCCTATCCCTGAAACATTGCATTTCCCATAGCTAACCCACTGAGCCTGCACACTACAGGCAATTTAGCGTGGCCAATCCACCTCACCTGCACATCTTTGGATTGTGGGAGGACACCGAAGCACCCGGAGGGGACCCTCACAGACACTGGGACAACATGTAAAGCCCACACAGATAGTCATCCCCATCCCTGGTGCTGTGAGGTAGCCGTGCCAGCCCAGACAGTCACCAGATGTGTACACTGTACTTGATCCCCTCATCTAAGTCATTGAGAGAGAGACTGTAAAGAACTGAATCTCCCCTACACTGATCCTTCCAGCACTTCACTTATTTCCGGCATTGGAAAAATTACCTGCTCATTTGATCCTTTATTTTCTGTCAATTAGCCAATGCCTAACTCATATTATTCCAGATCCCATTAAACCTTACATCATGTGATGATCTTTAGATGGTATTTTACCAAATGTTGGCTCAGTTGGATAGGGTTGTTAAGAAAGCATATGGTGTTTTGGCTTTCATCAACAGGGGGATAGCGTTTAAGAGCCGTGAGGTTTTGCTGCAGTTCTACAAGTCGCTGGTGAGACCACACTTGGAATATTGTGTCCAGTTCTGGTTGCCCTACTATAGGAAAGATACAGAGGCTTTGGAGAGGGTGCAAAGAAGGTGTTTACCAGGATGCTGCCTGGACTGGAGGGCTTGCCTTATGAAGAAAGGTTGAATAAGCTTGGACTTTTCTCTCTGGAGAGAAGGAGGAAGAGAAGAGACCTGATCGAGGTGTACAAAATAATGAGAGGAATGGATAGAGTCAACAGCCAGAGACTTTTCCCCAGGGCAGGATTGACTGGTACTAGAAGTCAGAGTTTGAAGATATTAGGAATAAGGTATAAAGGAGATGTCAGAGGTAGGTACTTTACGCAGAGAGTTGCGAATGCATGGAATATGTTGCCAGCTGTGGTGGTGGAAGCAGAGTCATTGGGGACATTTAAGTGACTGCTGGACATGCACATGGATAGCAGTGAGTTGAGGGGTGTGTAGGTTAAGTTATTATATTTTACATTAGGATTAAGTCTCGGCACAACATCGTGGGCCAAAGGTCCTGTTCTGTGCTGTACTTTTCTATGTTCTACAGTCACAACCCTTAGTCCATTCCACATGTACATGACCTACTCTTGCCCTTGTCTTCGAGCTTTTCTATCTCTTCTGTGACAACAAAAAGCTCAATATCTGCTTCCGTGTGCTGGCAATAGCCGCCTCTACAGCACCATTAACATCTCCCTCCATCCTCACCACTCCCTCTGATTTGTCACACCACTGACAATCTGACATTCAGATTTGGAATGAGCAGAAATTTCCAACAACTTAACATTGAGAGAACTAAAGCCAATGCCATCTATTCCCATCACAAACTATATTATGTAGCCGGAGTGCCACTAACTCTTATCATTGTTGCCTTATGCTGAATCACAAGGCTTGCAACTGGCGCCCTATTTGACCCAGTATGAACTTCTGACCCCATAATCAGCTCATCGGCAGAAGTGCCCAAGTCCATTTCCGTAACATTGCCACCTCAGCCTCGGCTCATCTGCTGCTGAAATTGCTCACCGATAACTTTATTTTCTGCCAGCTCAGTCACTTGAATCCTGTCTCCTAACATACAGCAGTGTTCCCTATAGGATGGAGTCAGGTGCGTAAGCAGAGCAAATCCAGAAGGTACCATCACCATGATCCTTGCAAGCTGTCCCCTTTAAGAGGCCTCAGGGAATTCACTGAGGTCAGTGGCCAGAGCCAGCCCAGCTCAAACCAAAAACCCATCCTCACCCCAACACTTGCAGTGCAGGAGACAGATGCTCTGGACTGCCTCCAACACCAGAATGTCTTTCAGAGATGGTTCATTAGGCTGATCCCAGGTGAGGAGGGGCTGTCTTATGTGGACAGGTTGAGTAGGTTGGTCCTGGCATTTAGAATGGGAGGAGACAATACTGACATTAACAAGATTCTTTTGAGGCTCGACAGCCCAGAAAGATGTGGAAAGGTTGTTTCCCCTTGTGGGACAGTCTAGGACCAAAAGGCTTAATCCCTCAGAATAATGGATCTCACGTTTATAACTGAGATGGGGAGGAATTTCCTCTTTCTGAGGGTAGGGAATCTGTGGAATTCTTTATCACAGAGGGCTGGCGAGGCTGGGTTGTTAAGTATATTCCAAGCTGAGTTTGATCGATTCCTTTACTGATTAAAAATCTAAGGTAATGAGAATACAGATTGTTCTGCCATAACGGCGTTTCGTTAATGCAAATTTGCTGTAACACAATTGATGAATTGAGGATGCTGTTTCTAAAGCCCGAACTTTTAAAACATGTTAGCTGTAATGTGATTACATCTCCAACACTAAGCACTGTTTCTGAAGTGTGATTTTTCTATAATGCAGAGTTGCACACGAATGCAATCGTTGTGTTATAAACTGACTGTATCCTTTATTGTCACGTCCTGGAGTACAGAGGCACCATGAACAAATTTACAATGTCGTGTCTTATGGCGCTATCTGAGGTACAAGTCCCGAGGTACACATCTTAGATACAAAAAGAGGAATAAAAAAGAAAAGTAATTGCATTACCTGACAGAAGTAAGACATAGTTGAAAGGATTGACGTTACAGTCAGGTAAACAAATTACACATACACGTTATATTGCAGTAGCTGGGCAACAGGGGCTTCCATACGTGGTCTGACAGCCTGCGCCAGCCCCCAGTCCAACAGCTCTGCTCCAAGCCTCCAGTCCATTCTGCACCAACTCTCAGTTGCTCCAAGGTAAGTTTTCTCCAGGACTGCTTCCCATCCTGGTGTCCGCTTAGGGACCACTTCCCCGCAACTCTGGGATTTGCCTTCATTGATTGGTAGAGCAGACTCAAAGGGCTGAATGGCCTACCTCTGCCCCGATATCTTATGGTCTTACCTTCTCTACCAAGACCAGGGAGAGGCAAGAGACCCTCATCCTCTGTGCTGAGAGGGCTCAGGCAGGTCCTGATGAAGGTGTATAAAATTGAGGGGTATAGATAGGGAGAAATGATTGCCTTTGTAGAGGGGGTGAAGACCAGGGGCACAGTTTAAGGTCAGGAGTAGGAGGTTTGGAGGAGCTTTAAGGAAATTTTCCTTCACCCAGAAGGTGGAGAGTGTCAGAAACTGGTGGGGGAGGTGAGAACCCTCGAGAGAGTTAAGTGTTTAGATGAGAACTTGAAATGCCACAACATAAAAGGCTAACGGTGAAGTGTTGAGAAATGGAATTAAAATAGACAGATGCTCGGTAATCAGTGAGAACAAAGGGCTGAAAGTCATTTTCAGAGCAGTTAAAAACTTTTTGAATCTAACTGCACAATAAGGTAAAGGTGCCATGTGTTGAAATACACACATTCACACATAAAAAGAACTAGAAGGAATATTGTTTTGCATCGGCTAAAGATTTGGCTTTATCTGAACTTTTCCTGCTGATGTTGTAACTCACCCCAAGGTTCAGTCAGCTGTGCTGCTGTGTCCAAGTATAACAGTACTTCAATTTGAAAACTTTCACAGTGTTACAATCCCTTAAGTGACCTCACCCTGCCCTCCACTATCACCTGATGAAGGAGCGTCGCTCCGAAAGCTAGTGTGCTTCCAATATAACCTGGTGTTGTGTGATTTTTAACTTTGTTAAATATATTCTTTAAAATTGGTGTCTTTGACCAAACCTTTAATTAATTGACTGAGTATTAACTCATGTGATTTAGTGTAAAATTTTATCTGCTAACATCCCTATGAAGCACCTAGTTAAAGGTGCGTTCAACTATATTTTTTGTCAAACTTTGAGTCTGGAACTTCCTGGCATCAGTTCAAAAATAAATCTGTGATTTGATCCCATGATCCTTGACATATTGTGGAGTTCCGGTGTTGGACTGGGGTGGACAAAGTCAGAAGTCACACGACACCAGGTTATAGTCCAACAGGTTTATGTGAAATCACGGTGCACGCTCCAAAAGCTTGTGATTTCAAATAAACCTGTTGGACTATAACCTGGTGTTGCGTGACCTCTGACCTTGACATACTGGCATAATTTAGGTTGAAGCAAAGTTTTGAATCGAACTCTGTAATGTTCCCACCTCATTTTGAAGCTGAAAGCAACTGAGGTTTTGCAAGTCTTGCTCAGAATTCAATTCTCTGAAGCAAGGGACAAGTTCCATGGCTCTTTTACTGAACTGTTACCAGGGCCTGGTTCCCTGCCTGTGCCTTGGTGACTAGAACTCAGGGGAGTCACACAATATCAATTAACCAGCTGCAATATTTTACCCCAGGAATGGACAGAAGGAGGAAGACTGCTCCATACATTCCGATGGTGGTCATGATCCCTTGGTTTTATTCAAGGAATGGAAACACACTGTGCGTTCAATATTAGCCCCATTGGATTTTTCAAAGTCGTATAGCATGGAAACAGACCTTTCCGTCCAATTTGTCCATACTGACCAGCTATCCTAAACTGCTGTAGTCCCATTTATCAGCATTTGGCCCATATCCTTCTAAACCCTTCCTATTCATATACCCATCCATCTGCCTTTTAAATGTTGTAATTGTACCAGCCTCTGCCACTTCCTCTGGCAGCTCATTCCATACACACACCACCCTCTGCGTGAAAAAGATGCCCCTTATGTCCTTTTTATATCTTTCCCCTCTCATCCTAAACCTATGCCCTCTAGTTTTAGACTCCCCCTAACCCGGGGAAAATACTTTGTCTATTCACCCTATCCATGCCCCTCATGATTTTATAAACCTCTATAAGGTCACCCCTCAGCCTCCGACGCTCCAGGGAAAACAGCCCCAGCCTATTCAGGCTCTCCCTATAGCTCAATCCTCCAACCCTGGCAACATCCTTGTAAATCTTTTCTGAACCCTTTCAAGTTTCACAACATCCTTCCTATAGCAGGGAGACTAGAATTGAATGCAGTATTTCAATAGTAGCCTAATCAATGTCCTGAACAGCCACAACATGACCTCCCAAATCCTATCCTCAATCCACTAACCAATAAAGGGAAGCATAGTGAAGAAATGCCTTCTTCACTATCCTACCTACCTGCAACTCCACTTTCATGGAACTATGAACCTGCACTCCAAGGTCTGTTTGTTCAGCAACACATTTCAGGACCTCACCATTAACTGTATAAGCCCTGCCTGGTTTACCTTTCCAAAATGCAGCACCTCACATTTGGCTAAATTAAACTCTATCTGCCACTCCTTTGCTCATTGGCCCATCTGATCAAGATCCAATTGTAATTTGAGGTAACCTTCTTCACTGTATACTACACCGTTAATCTTGGTGTCATCTGCAAACTTACTAAGCATACCTCCTTTTTTCACACACTTCATTGCAATCTGTAAAACATGTAAGTGCGCAAGTCCCAATGACAATGACTATGTTGCAGAAATACTTTGCTTGTTGTGAAAATATTTCGAGCCATTCTGTGGTTACTAGCTGAGCAGTGCTATCTAAATGCAGATCACTCGCATTTCAATGCCAGAGCTCACGCTTCGACCCGGTCAACATGATAAGGAGGTGACACATTCTCAAGCTTCTCTCTGCCCATTTACTGCCCTCAGCCAATCACTGAGTGGCACACAATGGGGCATCTTCTGAGATGGGCACAGAATGTGCTAAAATACCCAGTTTGGTTGTCTCATTCTTCCAAGATATGATAACAATTAGAGTCATAGAGTCATAGAGATGTACAACATGGAAACAGACCCTTCGATCCAGCACGTCCATTCTTAAAATATTTGGCATTTGGTGTGTACTTATTCATTAGATTTACGTCCTCTCATCTGGCATAATTTATATTATCAAGTAGCAGATCCTGAGCCACGCAATGATCAACTACTACAGTGCAACAATTCTTGCATTTATATAACACCTCATTGTGTCAGAATAACTGATATTTCCCACTGTGGATTCGGTATGAGGTAAAGTGAGCATGTTGAGTATGAAAACATTGGTTGTTCAGTGCCAGCGTTCTCTCAATAACAACAGGCTGGCCCGATGCGTGCATTATCCATGATCTAGAAAAGGCGCTAGCAAACTCCTACACAGCAAGATCCCACAGACATCAATTAAATAACGGTCAGAACGTTGATTAACATTGTCCAGGACAGTGGGCAAATTTCCCCGCTGTTCTATGAATAGCTTCCGTGAAGTCTCTGATCTCTGCTGGAGAGACCAGGTGATGGTCCACATGACAGACTGCACCTCTGACATGACAGTACTCCCTCAGTACTCCACTGCCATACCGACCTGGCTAATTTTATCTTCCTGTGATAACGCTGTTAAGCAACTGTCTGGGATGGTGTATAATGATGGCACATCAGACATTTCTGGTTAAACGATCATGGAAAATATAACTTGTATCAAGCAGTCAGTACTAGAAAGGGTTAACTGTAATTGTCTAATAAGCTCCACCCATTAGGGTATAACGGGCATATCCTGGGAGAAGCTATTCAGTTTTTAAGTACCAGTCAACAGCTCTATGTAGCTAAACAGCCATGAATACTGACTATTAAGTTTATCCTCAGGGCTGGCAAGAGACTATCACATAACTCGGATTCAATGCAACGTTCAATGAATTCACGGCTGATCTGATAACCCTCAAATCTACTACAGTGCCTTAACTCTTGAATCTCTTGCTGATTAAACTTTGTCTTGAAGATACTTAACAACCCAGCCTCTGTGACCCTCTGTGGAAAGAATCCTACAGATTTATTAGCCACTGAGAGAGGAAAGTTTTCAGCTCTGTGTTCTTAATCTGAGATGATGTCCCCAGGTTTGAGACTCCGTCACGAGGGGAAACGACCTCTATCCTGTCAAACCCCCTCAGAATCTGACTGGATTCAACAAGGTTGCCTCCCATTCTTCTAATTATTATTATTCTTGATTCACTAGGCTGATACTTGGGATAAAAAGACTATTCTGGTTTGACTTTTTTAAATTCAGACACGGGATGAGAGTGTCACTAGGCCAGCATTTAGTGCCCATCCCTAATTGCTCAGAGGGCAATTAAGAGTCAACCACATTGCTGTGGGTCTAGAGTCACATGTAGGCCAGACCAGTAAGGTTGGCAGGTTGTGAATCAGAGTCTTTAGACTCTTAACTCCAGACTTTAAAAATTATTAGGTTCACTTTCCACCATCTGCCATGGCAGGATTTGAACCTAGGTCCCCAGAATATCACCTGAGTCTCTGGATTTACAGTCAAAGGGTGTGGTGCTGGAAAAGCACAGCCAGTCAGGCAGCATTTGAGGAGCAGGAGAATCAATGACTCTGATCTCCAGTTCTCACTTTCTCCTCTCTGGCTTAACAGTCCACAAAATAATTCCACTAGGCCATTGCCTCCGAACTCTCAGATGATGTTGTCTGGTCTGAATTACGCCTGTATTCACCGGAGTTTGGAAGAATGCGAGGGCTGGGGGAGTTGAGAACCAGGCTCCACTGTCTCAGGAAATGGTACAGACCTTTTATGATTAGATTAGATTCTCTATCGTGTGGAAATAGGCTATTCAGCCCAACAAGTCCACACCGACCCTCCTAAGTGTAAACCACCCAGGCCCCTTTCCCTCTGACTAATACACCTAACACTATGGGTAATTTAGCATGGCCAATTCACCTAACCTGAACATCTTTGGAGTGTGGGAGGAAACCCGTGCAGACACGAGGAGAACGTGCAGGTTCCACACAGACAGTCATCAAGGCTGGAATCGAACCTGGGTCCCTAGCACTGTGAGGCAGCAGTGCCAACCACTGACCTACTGATGGACATAAAGATTTCTTCTCTCAAAGACTGGGGAAACAGTGAAATTCTGTATGACAGAATGTCCTGAAGGTCAAGTTACTGAACATATTCAAGATAGATAGATTTTTGAGATTTTAAAAACATCTGGAGGGGGTAGCACAGTGGTCAGCACCACTGCCTCACAGCACCAGAGACCTGGGTTCAATTCCCACCTCAGGCAACTGTCTGTGTGGAGTTTGTACATTCTCCTTGGGTTTCTTCTGGGTGTTCTGGCTTCCTCCCACAGTCCAAAGATGTGCAGGGTTATAAGAAGGTTAGGTGAATTGGCCATGCTAAGTTGCTTGTAGTGTTAGGGGAATGGGTCTGGGTGGGCTACGCTTTGGTGGGTCAGTGTTGGCTTGTTGGGCTGAAGGGCCTGTTTCCACACTGTAAGTAATCTAAGTTTTGGGATAAAAAGGGGAAACTGGCATTGTGATAGAGGATCAGCTATGATCATGTTGAATGGCACAACAGTCTCAAAGCACCAAATGGCCTATTTGTGCTCCAATTTTCAATGTAAACCCCAGTGAGTACAGCCCCATTGAAACATACAAAAGATGTCACTAATGGGGTGGTCACAGGGGGTTCAGTCCTTGGGCCATGACTATTTACAATCTACATCAATGACTTGGATGTAAGAAATCTGGGTGTCATCCTACATGAATTACAGAAAACTAGTATGTGGATACAGCAGATAATAAGGAAGTGAATGGAATTTTGGCATTTTTGCTCAAGGTATAGAGGATAAAAGGGGGGAATAATGCTGCAACTGAACAAGGCATTATTGAAACCACACCGACAGTACTGCATACAATTTTGGTTCCCTTACCTGAGGAATGTTGCGAGTCCAGTGGCCCTGATAGGAGCTAGGAAGAAGGTTTATACATGCGGAAGATTGGGTGAGGGGAGAAAAGGTGAATAACAGGTGGTTATGGAGCCCAGATAGAGAGGGAAATAGTTGGGCAGAGAAAGGAATAGACAAAGGTCAGCCTGAGAGAATCAATAGTGATCAATTGGGACTACAACTCCCCCTTCAACATTCTAATCCCAACCAAACTAATCTCAGCCTGGGCTCCACCCTCTGCACCTGGATCCTTAGCTTCCTGACACACAGTGAAGATAGGCAACAAACCTCCACCACAAAAGTCCTCAGCACCGGTGTGCTGGAAGGATGTGTACTCTGTCCCCTACTGTATTCCCTGTACACTCACGACAGTGTGGCCAAATTTCATACCATCACCATCTACACATTTGCCGGATATCAAACAATGATGAGTCAAAATACGGCAGGGATGGTGCATTGGTAACAATCTCTCTGTCGATGTCAGCGAAACAAAAAAAAAACCTGATCATTACTTTCAGGAAGAAAGGAGGAGGACACGCCTCCATCTACATCAACAGAGCTGATGTAGAGGGTTGAGAGCATCAAGTTCCTGGGAGTGACAATCACCAACAATCTGCCCTGGGCTTCCCATGTAAATGTGACAGTCAAGAAGGCACAACAACACCTCTCCTTCCTGAGGTGGCTCAGGAAATTTGACAAGTTTACAAGGACCTTCACCATCTTTTACAGATTCTATCTGGGTGCATAATGATCTGGTATGGCCACTGCTCTGCCCAGGACCGTAAGACAATAGACAATAGACAATAGATGCAGGAGTAGGCCATTCTGCCCTTCGAGCCTGCACCGCCATTCAATATGATCATGGCTGATCATTCCTAATCAGTATCCTGTTCCAGCCTTATCTCCATACCCCTTGACTCCACTATCTTTAAGAGCTCTATCCAATTCTTTCTTAAATGAATCCAGAGACTGGGCCTCCACTGCCCTCTGGGGCAGAGCATTCCACACAGCCACCACTCTCTGGGTGAAGTAGTTTCTCCTCATCTCTGTCCTAAATGGTCTAGGTAAGAAACCATAGAAAGTTGTATCCATAGCCCAGACCGTTATGAAAGCCAACCTTCCATCCATTGACTCCATCTATACTTCTTGTTGCCTCGGAAAGGCAGCCAACATCATCAAAGACCCCTCCCACCCTGGTTTTAATCTCTTCCAACCTCTTCCATCAGGCACAAGATGCAGAAGCTTAAACACATGTACCAACAGGTACAGCAACAGCTTCTTCTCTGCTGTTATTAGACTGCTGAATGGACATCTGTAATTTCAAAACTAATGTTGATCTTGCTTTGTGCAACTCCTGTGCAGCCATAAACTTGTATGCCTCACTTTGTCAAGAATCATAGAATCCCTACAATCTGGATACAGGCTGTTTGGCCCAAGTCTGCACCAATCCTCCAAACAGTATCCCACCCAGATCCATCCCCCTACCCTATGACTTTACATTTTCCCTGATTAATGCACCTAACTACATATCCATGAATACTATGGGCAATTTAGCATGGCCAATCTACCTAATCTGTACATCTGTGGGAGGAAACCAGAGCACCCAGAGGAAACCATGCAGACACAGGGAGAATGTGCAAACTCCACACAGTCACCCAAGGAAGGAATTAAACCTGGGTCCCTGGTACTGTGAGGCAGCAGTGGTTGTATGCTATGATCTGCCTATACGGCTCACAAAACAAAACTTTCCATTGTACATGTGATAACAACAAATCAAATTAAATCAATGAGTTGTTTGTGGTAACAGCCCATGTAGTGACAAGACCTAGAGTGAGTGGCTTGGGGTAAGGACCCTTCTCCCATATCTGGACCTGAAATGTTAACTCTGCCTTGTCTCCACAAATGCTGCCAGACCTGCTGAGTTTTTCCAGCAATTTCTCAATTTGAAGTTTACTAGGAAAAAAGGAGATTGCTGGAAAAAGCCAGTTCTGATGAAAGGTTGCTAGACTGAAATGATTAATTCTTCTTTCTCTCCATTGATACTGTGAGACTTAAACTTTAAAGTTTACTAGAAAAAAAAAGAGATTTCTCAGCAGGTCTCACAGCATCTATGGTGAGAAAGCAGAGTTAATCATTTGAGTCTAGCAACCTTTCATCGGAATTGGCTTTTTCCAGCAATTTCAATTTTTGAAAGTCTGATTTCGTGCATCTAGAGTTCTGAGGGTTTTTTATTCCTCTGTCAGCGATAAAATCAGAATCAGAGCTTGCAGCTCCAAAAGCTCAGCTGGAGTGTAACCTGGTGTTGTGTGATTTTTAAACTTCCTGATGAAGGGCTTTTGCCCGAAACGTCGATTTTCCTGCTCTCCGGATGCTGCCTGACCTGCTGTGCTTTTCCAGCACCACTCTAATCTTGATTTTTAACTTTGACCACCCCAGTCCAACACCGACAACTCCACATCTTTCCTCTCTATGTTCTTGTGGCACACCACTCGTCAATCCATGTTACATTTTATAAATCCCTACTTTGGAACCTGTCTGACTCAAGGAGAAAGTGAGGACTGCAGACGCTGGAGATCAGAGCTGAAAATGTGTTGCTGGAAAAGCACAGCAGGTCAGGCAGCATCCAAGGAGCAGGAGAATCGACATTTCGGGCAAAAGCCCTTCATCAGGAATGGAACAGGTTGTCTGTAACCTCACACCTTTAATGCATTGTCTCAGTTGAGATGTTACCTGCAACACATTCTAAATGATTAAAGACAACAGCAATCTAGGTAAGTTCAATACATCATATCAGTTGTACTATCAATTATATGTCCTATGATCCTGCCCCACTAGCTCCCTGACGAAGGAGCAACGCTCCAAAAATTTGTACTTCCAAATAAACCTGGTGGGGATGCTGCCTGAACTGCTGTGCTCTTCCAGCACCACTAATCCAGAACCTGGTTTCCAGCATCTGCAGTCATTGTTTTAACCTCAGTCATTGTTTTTACCCTGGGCTATAACCTGGTGTAGTGTGATTTTTAACTTTAACCATTCCGCTCAGACTAGATTCGAACCTAAGATCTCTTAGATCAGAAGCAGGGACGCTGTCAAAGCGCCACAAGTGTCAAATGTGTGCATTGCACCGCAGGGGGGTGGGGTGATGTTTGGGCTGGGCCCTTGGCCGCCTCATCCACGTTCTCCCAGTGGATTCTGGGAGGGCCGGCGGTGGCCAGGACAAAGATGGCGTCCGAGGGCGCTGCGCGTCCTTGCGGAAGTGAGGTAAGTGAGAGTGTGGGGGAGGGACATGGGAGAAGGGGGGGGGGGGGGGTGGAAGATGGGGGTTGGGAAGGCCTCACCCTCCCCCACCCCCCCCCCCCCGTTCCATGGCCGCCGCCACCACCACCAGCAGAGAGCCGAGAGAAAGGGACGAAGAAGTGGCTGCGGGATCATGTGAGACCGAAAAATGGGATCCAAAGCAGGAGAGAGTGGACGAACCAGCCGAGGAAATGGTGGCGGAATCCGCGGCGGCAACCACAGAGCCCGAGGCGGCGGTAGCGGGGAAGAGAGTGAGTCTCGCCTTTCGTGATTGGGGGGGGGGGGAGCAACAGCGGCCCGCGTTGTGCGCGGGAGGGCACCTCCAACTTTATTTTATTTCACCGCCCGCCCGCGCCGGGAAAAGCCGCTCGATCGGTCAGGAAACACAACAAAGCAGGGATGAAAAAAAACCACGTGAATTTTGTTTCGCCGCCGCCCGCGTGGGAAAGCCACACGGTCGGTCAAGAAACGAAAAACAAAACAGCCCCGTCAATTATGTTTAACCGCCGCCGCCCGCTTTGGGACGGGGATGGAAATATTAAACAAATTATAAATACTCGATCACCCGTTTTAAAACAGTAATTTATATTCGCGTTTGTCTCTCCCATCCCTGTCGAAACGTGGTGCTGGCTCCGAGCTGAGCCGAAAGTGATTGATGTTTATGGTTATTAATTGGAATTGTTGCTAATTAATCTACAATCTCCCCCCCCCCCCCTTCATTTTTATATATTTTTTTCTGATATCGACTGTTTTTCCCCTCAATTGTGTGTGATTTTCATTCCTGGCCACCCCCACCAAACCCCCTCCTGAGGCCGGCTGAGTGAAGCCTGAGGTGGGCTATTGTTCTTAGGCGAGCTCGGGGATCACCTCCAGGCTCCGTGAGGCCTACCCCACCTCCCTTTTTTGTCCAAGGTGTAGATGGTGTTGACTTGAACAAGGGACCAACAATCTTCAATTTCCCATCTCCCCCCCTCCTCAAGACTGAACCCTTACACTGAACTTTTTTTTTCCTCCCTGACCAAGTGGGCTTTTTTTTGTTTCTTTGTCCTGGGATCATTTTTAAAATCATTTCCTCAACAGGTTTCCCTTTTCTCTCTCTCTTTCCCCCCACCCCTTCATCCTTTAGGGTTTAAAACAAAGGTTCCCCAGATACTGAAACGTGTTCCTTTGTTATTTGCTGAGACTTGCTTTTGCACATTTAAAATCTCCCCTCTGTGGCATGTCAGTTCTCATTTGTCTCAGGTACCAGCCCTCTTTCAACTGATTTCACATGTATGTGTTTCCATGCACAGATGTGCATGTGTCTGAGTGGATGTGTTTATAGTCTGTGTATGATTTATATTACAACTGACAATATACTGATTGTCAGATGAATAGACTGGCATTCATGTTGAATCTGTGCATATTATAACACAATATACTGACAATTTATAGGTATATATGCATTGTAATGAGATATACAACAGACAGTATACTGACATTATAAATACACATATTCATGCTGTAATGTGATATGTATTATAACATAATATACTTAAATTATAAATGTATGCATGCATTCATGTTATGAGACACAGACAGTGTACTGTGGGTTGAAAAGTGTGGTGCTGGAAAAAAACAGCAGGCCAGGCAGCATCCAAGGAGCAGGAGAATTGACGTTTCGGGCATAAACCAGACAGTGTACTGACAGATTATAAACACACGCAGTCATGCTGTAATCTGCGATATATATTATAAAATAGAGTCATAGTGATGTACAGCGCGGAAACAGACCCTTCTGTCCAACTCATCCATGCCGACCAGATGTCCCAACCCATACTTTGATTATAAATATATACGCATACATGTTATAATGAGACAGCATACTGACAGATTATAAATACACTTAAACATGCTGTAATCTGTGATGCGTATATGATAACACGATGCAATTAGATTATAAATATATGCATTCATCCTGTAATAAGACATGAGACAGTATAATGACATTATAGCACAAATAAGTGTATTTATAATCTGTGATGTGTATATGATAACAGAACACAATTAGATTATAAATATATGTATTCGTATTGTAATGAGACAGTATATTGACAGATTATAACTACACTTATGCTGTAATCTGTGATGTCTATATGATAACACGATGCAGTTAGATTATAAATATATGCATTCATGTAATGAGACACGAGACAGTATACTGACAGATTATAAATACAAATGTATTCATACTGTAATCTGTGAGATGTATATTATAACACGATATACTGTCAGATTATAGATAAATACACTTGCATCGTGTCTGATTTGTGTACGTAAATGAAGTATGTGTAAAATGTGTGTGGAACTTCCCTTTTCCTCGGAGTACCCAGCTGCTGCATTAATTTTCCTTGCAGTAGATGGAGTGACCAGTGTGTCTCGCTGCTCTGCTTTGTGTGCACTTTATGGTGAAGTAACCCGTTTTTATTTGGTCATAAATATGCGGAACACGCGTGCTTTAGTGCAGGTTCAGCAGATACAGCTCCTACTCCCCTCGAAGGTTATGTCTGTGTTTGAATTTATTTTTTTTTAAAAAAAGAAAACTCTGTCACTTTGTATGTTTTTTTTGTTGTTGTTGTTTCTCTTTCTGTGTGTGGAGCGGGGTTGGATTGTCCCTGAACACGGCTTCGGCTCACTCCTCTTTCGCACATGTTTGGGAGGTTGGTCATTTTGAGGTCAGTTTGGAATCGGAAACGTCTCTGAAACAGTCGTTTTTTTTGTCTCCTGCGGCAGGTGGAAGTTTCCACGTGTGTGGACGAGGCATTCGACTGGGCCATGTGTTCACTAACGTCTTAAAAAATGCCGAGTAGGACAATTAAATCACGATTTTTTTTTGTTGTTGTTCGTATTATGAGAGTGAGGGTTGGGATAGATTTAATTCTGACTGTAATTTCACCTTCAGTACTACAGCTACACTGTCTCTTGTTCACCACTTTTTTTTTGTGCTGATACACTATGTATCCACATTAATGCCGCAGATAACCAGCTGAGTAACTGATCTTTTTTGTTGTTCCCGCTGCTTCGCTTAATGTTCTTCTGTTCCTATTATAAATGTCTCAGTATCCAAACTAAAGCCTTGGCCTAACTCTCAGTCAGTTGATTGAGGCTGTTGTTTTGGCGTTCTGTGTGACTGGAAGTTTGAGCAAAGTACTATTAACACTATTTCCTTGTCAGCCAATATTTTTTTAAACGAGAAGTTCTGGATCTGTTAGAAGCAAGATCTTGTAATCCATAGACAGTAATTTATAGGATTGTGGATTCAAGGTGGGTTTCTCAGTACTTTTTTTTGTACAGGCTAAGAGGCACATCTTTGGGCTAGGTATTAATTGTGTATTTCCAACCAAGGATTTTGAGGTTTGTTCTTATTTTCAAGAAAACTCATAAAGAACTTTGTGGTGAAGTTGTTGTTATGGTAACTAAATTTGAATGTGTTTTTTTTAAAGTTCAAACGTAGTTAAGCTTATTATAAGAGGAACATATAGCAAAAGCAAAATAAAAGCTGCTTTGTAATTCTCTAAAATTGAAAAAGGCAAATTCATATTTCACACATGAATTCCTTTTCAGTTTTCACCTTCTCATTTCCAATGCTGTGAACTTCGAGAGCAGTGTGCTTTTATTTACGTTGGTGGTATTTAAACCTTAACATATTTACATAAGTGCACTTTGAAACTATTAATTCTGTATTTAGCAACAATTTGTAATCTTGTGCAGTTCTTGAACAAAATTTAACACCAATCCAACTTCAGACAGGCGACCGAAAGTTTGGTTGAAAGGATGGTTTTTAAACAGCTTCTTAAAGAAGGTGAGAGTTAGACTGGTTTAAAGAGGAAAGTCCACAGCTTTGCATGTAGGCGGTGGAAGACATGAATTCTAATGGTGGAGTGAAATAAAATCATGACATCAGCATTGGAGGAGTGCACAGATCTCTTTATGGAATTGGAGAAGGTGACATGGGCAGAAAGAAGATGATGCCTTTCTTGAATTGTGGAGGGGAGGATGGGGAGAGAACGTGAGACTAAACCAGGCTATTTGATATAGAAACAGAAATTGTTGGAGAATTTCAGCAGCTCTGGCAGCATCAGTGGAGAGAAAGCAGAGTTGACGTTTTAAGTCCAGTGACCCTTCTTTTATTGATGTGTAGCACTCGTTGTTGCTGATCTCAAGTTGATCCCCAGTGCCACTGACAGAGCTGCAAATCACCATTTTGCATAAGGAGGGGGATAGCAGTGACGAGGTAGTAATGTCATTGGATCAGTAATTCCAGAGACCTCACCTAACCCTGTGGGGACATACTGTGGAATTCGTAGATGGTGAAATTAACTTCAGTGAATACATTGGGAATTAAAAGCTGCCACTGTAGTTGACCATGAAACTAGCATTGATTGTCATCAAAACCAATCTGGTGTGTAAATGTCCTTTGGGAAAGGGAATCTTCCATCCTTTACAGGTTTAGCTGACATGTAAGTCTAGACTTTCAGCAATATCATCGCATCTTGAACTGCCCTCTGAAATGGCTGAGCAAGCTTCTCAATTGTACCAAGCCACTGTATAAAAGTCAAAAAGGAATTAAACCTCACGAGACTACCCAGCATTGACCTAGGCTCGGAACCAAGTCATTCAGTCCTCACTTGGAATCCTATCGCTGTTCATTCACAATCATTGAGTCAAAATACTGGAGCTGCCTTCCAAACAGCACTGGAGCTGTACCTACAACAGATAAAGTTAAAAATCTCACAACACCAGGTTATAGTCCAACAGGTGTATTTGGTAGCACTAGCTTTCGGAGCACTGCTCCTTCATAGGTGGTTGATGAAGGACCTGATCAAGGAGCAGCGCTCCAAAAGCTAGTGCTTCCAAATAAACCTGTTGGACTATAACCTGGTGTTGTGTAATTTTTAACTTTGTGCACCCCAGTCCAACGTCGGCATCTCCAAATCAAGATAACAGCAGATAGTTTATGACAGTTCAAAAAGAGTGGTTCAGAAGCCCTTGAGGTTGATTTGGGATCGGTGCAGATCTAGCCAGTGACAGCCATACCCCACAGAAGAATGAAAAAAAGGTCAATGTTCTCTTTTCAGCCCAGGTCTTGGAAGAGCAAGTGTATAATTGTCCTGCTGTATGCTTTCCATAACTCACTATTAGCTTTTCTCCACCCATCTTGTACTTTCCCGAAATAGTTCATGACACAATGAAGGTTTTATTGCACAAAAAAAACTCATCCGTCTTTACTAGAATAGGATATCGATGACAAGCTGATGCTTGGAAAAATAACATTTTCTTTTGGTTTCCTTTATTATTAACCAATTATTTACATTTTATATAATGCAACTGATTATTTTGTGTAATTCTAATTTCTCCCCTCTATCTACTGGGTTATCAGTAATTTTATCATGAAGTACTGAAATCAGGTTGGGCTGGACAAGATCTCTGAAACGATTGAGTGTGATTGTTGTTTGGTTTGATTCTTAGATTCTGCAAGATACAAAACTGGCTCAAAGGTAGAAGACAGGGTGGTGTTGGAGGGTTGTTTTTCAGACTGGAGGCCTGTAACCAGTGGAATGCCATAGGGATCGGTGCTGGGCCCTCTACTTTTTGTCATTTACATAAATGATTTGGATGCGAGCATAAGAGGTACAGTTAGTAAGTTTGCAGATGACACCAAAATTGGAGGTGTAGTGGACAGCGAAGAAGGTTACCTCAGATTACAACAGGATCTTGATCAGATGGGCCAATGGGCTGAGAAATGGCAGATGGAGTTTAATTCAGATAAATGCGAATTGCTGCATTTTGGGAAAACAAATCTTGGCAGGACTTATACACTTAATGGTAATGTCCTAGGGAGTGTTGCTGAACAAAGAGACCTTGGAGTACAGGTTTATAGCTCCTTGAAAGTGGAGTTGCAGGAAGATAGGATAGTGAAGAAGGTGTTTAGTATGCTTTCCTGTTATTGGTCAGAGTATTGAGTACAGGAGTTGGGAGGTCATGTTGCAGCTATACAGGATATTGGTTAGACCACTGTTGGAATATTGTGTGCGGTTCTGGTCTCCTTTCTATCGGAAAGATATTGTGAAACTTGAAAGGTTTCAGAAAAGATTTACAAGGATGTTGCCAGGCTTGGAGGATTTGAGCTATAGAGAAAGGCTGACCAGGCTGGGGCTGTTTTCCCTGGAGCATCGGAGGCTGAGGGGAGACCTTATAGAGGTTTACAAAATCATGAGGTGCATGGATAAGGTAACTAGGCAAAGTCTTTTCCAAGTGTGGGGGAGTCCAGAACTAGAGGGCATAGCTTTAGGGTGAGAGGGGAAAGATATCAAAGAGACCTAAGGGGCAACTTTTTCGCACACAGGGTGGTACGAGTTTGGAATGAGCTGCCAGAGGAAGTGGTGGAGACTGGTACAATTGCAACATTCAAGAGGCATTTGGATGGGTATATGAATAGGAAGGGTTTGCAGGGATTTGGGCTGGGTGTTGGCAGGTGGGACGAGATTGGGTTGGGATATCTGGTCGGCATGGACGGGTTGGACTGAAGGGTCTGTTTCCATGCTGTACATCTCTATGACTCTATGACTTAAATTTTCCAAGCTAGTGAAATTTACTTTTGCTGCCTATATTTTATTATTTGGAATGCTAGGGCTTGAGGGTAGGCTATTATTGTGCCATCTGGAGCAAGTATTCACATTTTTATAATGATTATCAGGAAGATGAAAATGGATCATCAGAAGCTTCATTGTTTCCACACAAGCTGTTTGCCTTTTCCTGCCAGTCTTCTCTCCCATTCTCTCCTGAATCCCTTGTTGGGTTCGAACTTCACTAGTTGCTCCCTGGCACTTTTCCTAAGAGGCATCTCTAGAAATATAGAACATAGGGATAGGAGCAGGCTATTTGACTCTTCAAGTCTATTGTGCCACTCAGTACCATCATGGCTGACCATCCAACTCAGTAATCTGTTCTTGCTTTCTCCTCATATCCTTTGATCCCTTCAGCCCTAAGAGCTGGGGTGGCATGGTGGCTCAGTGGTCAGCACTGCTACTTCACAGCACGAGGGACCTGGGCTTGATTCCAACCTCAGGCAACTGTCTGCTTGGAGTTTGCACATTCTACCAGTGTCTGCGTGGGTTTCTTCTGGGTGCTCCAGGTTTCCCCTCACAGTTCAAACATGCAGGTTTTTAGAGATTAAAGATTTCCTATAATGTGGAAACAGGCCCTTTGGCCCAACAAGTCAACTCTGATCCTCCGAAGAGTAACCCACCCAGACCCATTTCCCTCTGACTAATGCACCTAACACTATGGGCAATTTAGCATGGCCAATTCACCTGGTCTTTGGACTGTGGGAGGAAACCGGAGCACCCGGAGGGATCCCATGCAGACACGGGGAGAATGTGCAAACTCCACACAGACAGTCCACCGAGGCTGGAATTGAACCTTGGACCCTGGTACTGTGAGGCAGCAGTGCTAGCCACTGTGCCGCCCATAGATTAGGTGGATTGGCCATGGTAAATTGCCCCATAGTGTTCAGGGATGTATCGGTTGGGTGCATGAGCCACAGAAAAATGCAGGGTTACAGGGATGTAGGGTAAGTAGGATTGGTCTGGGTGGGATGTTCTTTGGAGGGTCAGTGTGGATGTGTTGGGCTGAATCGCCTATTTCAACACTGGGGATACTATGGTTTTATGAACTATATCTGTCTTGTTCTTGAAAACATTCAATGTTTTGGCTGTTTTCTATAGCAGAAAATGTCACAGGCTCACCTCTCTCTGGGTGAAATATTTCTCCTCGTGTCAGTCCTAAATTGCCTACTTCCTACCCTTTGACTGACCCCGGTTCTGAATTCTCCAATCATCGGGAACATCCTTCCTGCATTTACATTGCTTAATCCTAGAATTTTTATAGGTTGAGAGATCATCCCTCATCCTTCTGAATTCCAGTGAATTTAGTCCTAACCAATCCAGTATCTCCTCATCTGTCAGTGTTGCCAATTTTAGATTGAGGCTGATAAACCTTTTTTTTTTACATTCCCTCCATACCCAGAACATTTTCCCTCAGATGAGATCAAAACTATGCACAGTACTCCAGGTGTGGTCTCTCAAAGACTCTGTTCAATTGCAGGAGGATATCCCTGTTCCTGTACTCGAATTCTATCGCTGTGAAGGGCAGCATACAATTTGCCACCTTCATAGCTTGTTGCATCTGCATGCTTTTAACAACTGGTGTACTTGAATGCCCAGGTTTCATTGCTACTCCTGCTTTCACAGTCTACTGTCATTCAGATAGTAAGCCTTCCTGTTTTTGCTACCAAAATGGATAACCACACATTTATCCACATTATACTTCACCTGTCACATGGCATAAATCTTTGGGTGCACCTGGGGCTTCTGCAGGTGCTCATATGTACTGAGTTGTGTGTTTTTCTGATTTGTAGTGGGCTTGGGCTGATTATGATTCTATGTTGCTAGTGTAATCTGAAACATCCCCTTACAATGTCAATACCTTAAGTGAGGGTGTGTGTTTGGAGAGAGGCAAAGCCACTGATTCCAAACTCCCTCTCCAGCACTATCTGTTTATATTCACTTCCAGCAAGGACTGTTGGTTGGTGATCATTTGTGCAGTTTCTGCAGTTTTTAAAATCCTTTATCCCAACCAAATCCAGAAGCACTGTGGCTGATTATAACAAGTCTGCCACTGGACCTGACTGAGATTAGGTAATATAGTGCATTTTTGTAAGGGGGTAGGCAAAGCTTTAAGAAGGAACTTGCATTTGTGTAGAGTTTTATTGATCTTGGAACATCCTGAAGGATTTTGCAAATGATGTGATTTTGCTGACATGAAGTTGTTGTTAAATTGTAGGGCAAGAATGTTCTGATTGTAGTGACTCAGTTATTGATAAAACACGATATTAGTTATACTGCATCTGTCATGTCCACTGGATGTTCCAAAGCAATACTTGAAACGGCAACACTGTTGTGATGTAGGAAATGTTGGCAGCCAATTTTCACATAGCAAGTTCCCACAAGTTGGAGTTTTTAAACTTTATTTATTGACTACTTTACACTGACAAGAGCTGAAATGTTGAACTTATTTGTTTACTTAAGATTTTGTAACTATTTTACCTGTGAAGATGGCACAATGAATGGCGACATTGTAAATTTTTCACTGCATCCCTGTACTTGAATACATGTGACAATGAAACCTAATTCTAATTCAGATGTCAGTGTGATAATAACCAGATGATCTGTTTTGTGATGTTTGAAGGTTAAGTATTAATTAGGATACCAGGAAGAAAATCCCTCGTTCCTCTTTAATTTAGTGCCATGGGGTCTTGCCTAGCTGAGAGGCGCACAAGCCCTCAGTTTAATGTCTCCTCTGTAAGACAACACCTCTGACAGTGCAGCACTGCGCTGCCTTGAGCTTTGTGCACATGTCCGTCTTGGGCCATGAACCCAGAGCCTCCTGACTCGAGTGACTGTTCCCTGGTTGATATCTGTCAACTCTCTCCTAATATCTGAGCTCTGGAGGTACTTGTGTGTGTGTGGTGGGAGAATTGAACACATGAATTTAATTTCAAGCACCATGCATATTGAATTCCAGTATTTGCTTTGAGTGCAATTTTCTCTCAATCATTAAAATGCACCTATCCTAACTCTTCCTAGTGATGAATGGATGTTTCAAGAGAATAATATATCAGTATTTGAAACAAGACTGTGGGAAGAAAGCAGGAAGCGAAATTAATGTTTGATTGTTGCGCATACATCCTGTGCTGAAAATATTTATTGTTCTATTTTGAGAAAATGCATGCACCTGTATGCAGTTTGGGATTTCAATTCTCTGCAAAGAATTTATTTGCTGGGTGTTTTGATTAAGTGGTAGTTCTGCAGTTTTTGTTGTACTCTTGCCTGATTGTGCGCACAGGAAGGAGCATTTGAAGAAAATTTGCTTAATAATATGCCTTTGCTTGAAACATTTGGATGTAATGATGTTGGCACTGAAAGTTATAGTGATGTCCACATAGTGTTATGAATGTGGGATTGGGCCATTCAACCCCTTTATTAGAATCGCAGATTGTGGTTGATGTGTAGCTACTGTCTGTATTTGATCCACCTGTCTGGATTTGCTTGTTTCTGTCTGCTGATGCTTCTGAAGACATCTGCATTGGGGAAAGCACGTTGAGGATGAATTTATTTTTAATTCCTTCATAAAATGTGGGCATTGCTGGCTAGACCTGCATTTGTTACTCAGAGGGCAGTTGAAATTCAACCATGTTTTTATGTGGTCTGGAGTTACATGTAGGCCAGACCACGTAAGGACAGCAGTTTGCTTCTCTGAAGTGTGTCAGTGTACCAGATGGGTTTTTCTGACAATCAAGTGGTTTCATGGTCATTATTGGACTCAATTCCTGATTTTTATTTTATTCAAGATATTCTGCAATTCTGGGATTCAAACCCTGGGTCTCTAGGTTAATAGCTTAGTGATAATACCACAAGGCTATTGATTTGAAGGCTGTTCAGCTGTAGGCATCTCCACGTTCCAAGAATCTGCATTATGTTGGGGTACATTCCTGCACATGCCATCTGATTCTTTCCAGAAATGGTCATTCTTGATTAGATTAGATTTCCTACAGTATGATATGAATATAGACTGTAACTTGGGTAGGTGTTAAGTAATTGAAAGATTTCCACCTGAACAATTGATATATCTTTACTATATGCGTACTCTTTCTCGCAGGGATAGGAGCTCTCTATTTTATTTCTCCTTCTGAGAACATGCTGGCTCACCCGTGTGTCCAGTTTATTGTGCTTTTCAATTTTCAGCCAACACTGAGGTAATTTGGTGTCGATCTCAAATTGAGCCTGGAATTCTTGCAGATGGTAATGTTTTAAAAGAAAGGCAGGTCACTTGATTTCAAATCTGTAATGAAGAATTTTAGAGCAGTCAGCTGTTGTTCAGAATGTTTTTTGCCTTGAATGCTATGCAGCTGAATGAGGTTCAGAAACCTGGGGACCTGTGATGACAATGCTGCAATTCTGCTTTGGGGAAGCCTGTGCAGCCAGCGCAATGCACCACTGTAACCTCCAGGCTTAACTACTCGAATGACTAACTTTCACCTTCTAAGTTTCAGAAATATTCATCCACAACTCCACTGCTCACATCCCAACTTGCAATAAGCCTTGATCACTCTCATTCCCGCACTTGCTGATGTACCCTAGTTCCTGAGCTAACAACATCTCAAATGTAAAATTTGGATCCTGTTGATCGGATGTTTACATGACAGTGTTCCTCACTCTCTATCTCTACCTTCCTACAGATTTTTGAGAAATCTACACTTCCTGTCCCTCACCATGTTTTTGGCTGCCTTGACTCATAGCTCTAGATTTCCCTTACTAAACCCCTTCTTTTTTTTAATCTTTCTTTTATGATGCTCCTTAAAATCTAATGCTTTGAGTAGTCCTTTGGTCAACTACTCTAAAATCTCTTTGATTAGATCTTAGATCAATGTCTGTCTGAAATACCTTGATATTATATTAACTTGTACTTGTGCAAGTGGTGAAAATATGAGTTGGGTCAGCAATCCTACAGTACTCAAAATCATCTTTGTGCTGATTTCCACCACTTGAAGGCTGTGATGTTGGTTACATTTAGAGTCATAGAGTCATACAACAGGGAAACAGACCCTTCGATCCAAATCGTCCACACTGACCCATCCCAATCTGACTTAGTCCCACCTGCCAACATTTGGCCCATATTCTTCTAAACCCTTTCTATTCATATGTCTATCCCGATGCCTTTTAAATGTTGCATTGTACCAGCCTCCACCACTTCCTCTGGCAGCTCATTCCATGCAGGCAGCACCCTCTGTGTGATAAAGTTGCCCCGTAGGTCCCTTTTAAATTTTTTGCGCCTCACCTAATATCTATGCCTTCCAGTTTTAGACTCTCCTACCCTGGGGAAAATACCTTAGCTATTCATCTTATCCGTGCCCCTCATAATTTTGTAAACCTCTGTAAGGTCATTCCTCGGCCAATGATTCTCCAGGGGGAGAAAGCCCCAGCCTCTCCCTATAGCTTCAATCCTCTAATCCCCGCAACATCTTTTTTGCACCCTGTCACGTTTAAAAACATCCTTCCGACAGAAGGGTGATCAGAATTGTACACAGTACTCTATGGGCTCGCCAATTTCTGTAGATCTCAGGAAGAGTCATACTGGATTCAAAACATTATCTCTGATTTTTGTTTCGGCAAATCCAGTCAGGCTGAGTTTTTCCAGCATTCTGTGTGTTTGTTTCACATTTCCAGCACCTTGCTAAAGGGGGCATTCTTCATGCCTGAAGCTTGAGTAGATATTTCCTCATCAATCTATTTAAAGATGTTGTTACAGACCTCTGGAGCAGGTGGGACTTGAACCTGGAGTTCCTGGCTCAGAGATGGGGACACTACCACTGCACCATAAGAGGCCTTTAAGCTAGTTTATGATGAAAAAAACACTCTCTTGGCAACGTAAGGCATCAGTGAAGGGTTTCACCCTACTTCCATCCAGAGATTCCCAGCAAGTGTTACCACATTGCAATCATAATTGGGAACTCTGCCTAATCTGTTTTCTTTCACCAGTCTCTGGGAGCAGTTTGGGTGTGGTGGGGATTTGAGTCCTATATCCGAATTGCTGGTTTAGCTGATGTTAGTTATGATTAAAGGAGCTTTTGGGCTTTCAGAGAAAGATTCTCGATTATAACTCGTTTGAAGATAGAAAGCCACAGTCCCAAATTGAATGGTACATTTCAGTATCCTGGAGTGTGCAAGTGGTGATATTCCAACTTGTTTTTGTTCATAATGTAATAACTAGGTTGATGTAATGTGGAAATATTGTTAAACTTCAGCTCTAACAGTGATTTTATATCACAATATGGTTTACAATTGTTAGTAACTGCTTCTGTTTATTGTTGAAACCTATTGAACATGGAAAAGGGGCATTTCAAATCTGAGTGAATTCAGATTTTAAGAATGACTTTTATGCTTGGGTGGGTTGACCACATAGCTTTCATTAATAGAAAGTAATTTGAAACTTTGGAAGAAAACCAACTATAGACTCAGTGGTTAGCACTGCTGCCTCACAGTGCCAGGGACCCAGGTTCAATTCCAGCCTTGGGCAACTGTCTGTCTGGAGTTTGCACGTTTTACCCCGTGTCTGCGTGGGTTTCCTCCCACAGTCCAAAGCCCTGCACGTTTGGTTGATTGGCCATGGGAAATGCAGGTTTACAGGAATAGTCTAAGGCGGTGGGATGTTCTTTGGTGTGGACTTGATGGGCCAAATGTCCTACTTCCACACTCTAGAGATTCTATGTTGTGAGATGGCTAGCTGTGTTTCTTTATATTTTTAAAAAAACTTCTGTGGATGGTTAATGAAAATGGCATTAGTTCATCAAAGATTCTGTTCTTAAATAAGGCACATGAGACATTCTGGTCAGTGTCAAGTGAGAGTGTCGAGACCTTGTGGTTAACAAAAACTCTTCAATCTACATTCTAGCCTCAAAAGACAACTTGCTTTTAGCAAGGTTGTAATCAGAAGAGACTGAGCATCCAAAAGTGGCTTATATGTCCAGTTTCTAAATTCAGTACCTTTGTCCCATTCATTGTATTACCACTCTGATCTGGCCATTAATTTGTATTCTGACATTGTAATTTACAAACTGTTTTGTCATGTGTTAGGATCAATCTGAAATCTAGGTGTCAGGGGGAGTTTACTGTTCTCTTTGTCAGAATTGAAGTTGAATGGTTATCATGGAATTCTATAATAGAGTGACACTTTATTTGGGAAGCCTCTCATCTGCTATTGGGATCCTTGAAGTAATTTTTTAATTTCAAAAATATACTTTATTCATAAAATGTGTGTGTGTGTATAAATAAAACACACATTGTCACTAAGGCAGTTTGGTTCTGTACAGTAGCATATCAAGTAAACAAACATTGGAGTTTGACACTGTCCAACAAACAAACCAAATCTCTTACTTGGGCAAGATCAGAAGTCACACAACATCAGCTTATGGTTCAACAGGTTTATTTCAAATCACAAGCATTGAGAATGCTGCTCCTTCAGGTGATTCCACATAAACCTGTTGGACTATATAACCTGGTGTCGTGTAACCTCTGACCCTGTCCATCCCAGTCCAATACTGACACCTGAGTTGAAAAGTGTGGTGCTGGAAAAGCGCAGCAGGCCAGGCAGCATCCGAGGAGCAGGAGAATCGACGTTTCGGGCATAAGCCCTTCTTCAGGAATGAGCAGTCCTCACTTTCTCCCAATACTGACACCTCCACATCATTACTTGTGCAGGATTATATTTAGGTATATCTGAGGTATCGAGAGCGTGAGATAACTGAACAGATACCCATTTCTCCAATCATTCCTTTCAAGTTAGAGTGTACTTTCTGGGCATGAAGAAATAACTTGCACTTATTTTGCTTTGCCAATCTCAACCTCAGATGCTCCAAACCCTGTCACCAATGAATAGAATATTATTGATACATAGTGATTGTTGTAACATCAGGAATCTTGCAGCCAATCTCTGCACAATGAAACCCCACAAGCAACAATTAGATAATAACTAGACTGTTTTTATTGCTCGGAACCTTCTATGTCCATCAAAGTTTCACCTGCACTTTCTCACGTGCCATTTACTGGATCCGTTGCTCCTCTACACTGGGGAGAATGGACGCCTACTTGTAGAGCACTTCAGAGAACATCTCCGGGACATCCGCACCAATCAACCCCGCCGCCCCGTGGCTGAACATTTCAATTCCTCCTCCCACTCCACCAAGGACGTGCAGGTCCTGGGCCTTCTGCGTCGCCACTCCCTTACCACCCAATGCCTGGAGGGAGAACGCCTCATCTTCTGCCTTGGAACCCTTCAACTCCACGGCATCAATGTGGACTTCACCAGCTTCATCATTTCCCCTCCCGCCACCTTACCCCAGTTCCAACCTTCCAGCTGAGCACCATCCTCACGACCTGTCCCATCTGTCAATCTTCCTTCCCATTTATCCACTCCACCCTCCTCTCCAACCTATCACCTTTACCCCCACCTCCATCTACCTATTGCACTCTCAACTACTTTCCTCCAACCCCACCCCCCTTCCATTTATCTCTCTGCTCCCAGCCTCATTCCTGACGAAGGGCTTTGCCCAAAAAGTTGATTTTCCTGCTCCTCGGATGCTGCCTGACCTGCTGTGCCTCTCCAGCCCCACTCTGATCTTGACTCTGATCTCCAGCATCTGCAGGACTCGCTTTCGTCCTGTTTTTCTTGCCTGTTGAGTTTACACTTTGGGCTCAGAGTCTCAAGGAAGGGTTGAGATATTTAGAACTGAAATGAGGAAACATCATTCAGGAGGTTCTAAATTTTGAGAATTCTCTACCAGTGAGGGCCGAGGCTGCTCATTTTTAAAAAATGTATCCAAGACAGATGTTGGTGGAAACTAGGGGATTCGAGGGATATACAAATTGGATGGGAACGTAAGTCAATACAGAAGGTCAGCCATGATCGTGTTGAATGTAGGAGTGTCCCTGAGGAGCAGGGGCTTGACCTAGCACTGTTCCTGTTTCTTCTGTAATCTGCTTTTTGTGAAGTTAGTTAAGGAGTGAGTATTATGATGCTGGGATGAGTTTCCTTTTCTTTGAAATTGTGATCTCATTTTGATGTCTTATCTGAAACGGTTTGAACTGGATCATCCCACTCCACTCATGGATAATCATGCTGTAGATAAAGTGGCAGTTGAAAGTAGGCCAGGAAAGTGAAGCTATAGTATATTGTGAACTTAAATTTAGAATAGGCATCAGTGGAAATCTTTCCTCATGGATGACGAAAACTCAGAACAGTCACAAGACAATAGAACCAAAGACGGCGGATGGCTCCCAATGCAGTTAAATGCTACCATAGAAGAGTTAACATCATGGATTTGTATCTGGTTCAGAACAATATTTTCTCATCACTGGCATTGGGTTTTGGATTTCATCTTTCTGCTATTGCTACTGTTTTGAGAATTAAAGCGCCTGCTCTACATTTGCAACAGCATTTCTAACGTTTTTATAGCGTGACAACTGGACATGAACAAATAACTGAAAGAAAGCTCTGCAGCTTGTCACCGGTTTAATGTGTGCAGCTTGGATTCAATTTTAAATGAACTATGCCCCACACCTATGTCGGATCTCTCCCCGCCAGCGCTCTCGATTAGTAAAGGGATCAAAGGTTAAGGGAGAAGGCAGGAGAATGGGGTTGAGAAACACATCAGCCATGATGGAATGGCGGAACTGACTCAATGGGCTGAATGGCCTCATTCTCCTCCCACACCCTATGATCACCTCCTATCCCTCTGCCACCTAAACCATCATGGAAACTTAAATCGACAAAGCTTGGAGAAAAACACTTGAGTACATTGTTACACTTCAACGAACAGGGTTTTGAATTCATAGCAACGTTGTTTCCAAATACATGTTACAGTATTTAAAAACTGAGGCTGTAACTAGTACACAATGAGGACTAAGCCACAGATTAACTTGTTTTCAGTGAAACATTTCACTGTCTATGAACATGATCATTTTCAGCAAGTAAAAGTGTTCTTGCCCCTCAACTTTTTTGTCCACAACCTTCGTCCTGTTGTTTGGCATTTCAGAAATGTCACTCGAGTCAGTAAACTTCAAAGATCTGCCGCATGGTGGAGTTTACTTGCTTAGCAGCTGGTGTATCATGACTGAATTGGACAGAATCTGGAGTGAAATCAGACAAAGCACCATATCTGTGGGTTAATGTTGGAATGTGATGGGCCTCCCTCAGAAAGTTGGTGGGAGAAAGGACAATAGGGAGGGTTTGTGGTGAGGTGGATAATCAGACTGATGAATTATAAAAATAAGGATGCAAGCTAAGAGCATGTGGTTCGGGGATATGTATGGAGGAAAGGAATGGTCCAGCGAAGGTGTAAATGTTTACACTGAAGGAGAGAAACCAGTAGGAAGTTCTTCTGTGGGTGAAAAGTAGATAATCGCAAGGAGTGTTCACTTTTTTTTGCATTTTTCATTTCATGGCCATTAAGTATTGCTCAGTCCCTAATTGCCCTTGAGCTGAGAGCTTTCTAGGTTATTGTAGGTGGTAGTTAGAAGTAACCACTTCTCTGTGGGTCTGGAGTCACGTGTAAGCCAGACCCGGTAATGGATGTCTTTACATTTCCCTCCCTAAGGGGCCATTAGTCAGCCAGGTAGGTTTTTGCAACAGTTGGTGCTAGTTGTTATCATGGGTCATCATTGCTACCCTAGCTTTTATATTCCAGATTGAGTTTAAATTCCACGAGCTTCTGCTGTGGGATTCACTGTCTCCTTGACTTGTCCGACCTGCCTATCTTCTTTTCCACCTATCCACTCCACCCTCTCCTCCTTGACCTATCACCTTCATCTCCTCCCCCACTCACCCATTATACTCTATGCTACTCTCTCCCCACCCCCACCCTCCTCTAGCTTATCTCTCCACGCTTCAGGCTCACTGCCTTTATTCCTGATGAAGGGCTTTTGCCCGAAACGTCGATTTCGCTGCTCGTTGGATGCTGCCTGAACTGCTGTGCTCTTCCAGCACCACTAATCCAGTATTTCCTCTGGTATAGCCTTGTGTCAGTAACAGCAGCTGGTGTCCAAGAGGAAATGGGAGCAGTGGCTGAGACCTGAAGTTGCTGACATAAGTCAACACCTGGAATAGCTTTCTACAATTCTGTACATTTTCCTTGGAAAGTGAATCAATGGAATTGAGCATCTTTACATTTCAAGAATAACCGCAATCCGCAGCAGTACTCCAAACCTGAGTATCCTATATGACTAAGTATCTGTGAAGTTAGGTACAAAGGGCTGGTGAAGGGAGGAACAGGGGCTGATGTTTGTTGGCAAAACTGCCTTTAAGGTTGACCGACCTATTTGCTGTGTGAGATAGGAAAGTAGAATTTTACAAGTGTTTCCATTAACCTGGGATCTTGGATCCAGACACATCTATGTTTCTACTGGTATACCTTGGAGTTGTTAGGTGAGTCACTTTCTTTAATAACAAATTAAACTGCTTGTGAAGCTACAGGGATTTTTTTTTAAGAAAAGGCTTTCCTTTGCCTTTCCTTTTGTTTTCCTCTCTCCTGTCTCCTTCCAAATGTTTTTGTTCTTTGCTGGGATTGATTTCCACTGGCGCCCTCCAGTGTCTTAATGGTTTGAATCGAGGCAATGTGTCTTCAGGCTATCAGAGCATCACAACTGTCTGCAACATACTGTCCTGCTACCTTTATTTACTTGTACTTGCTGTTGATGTCATGTCTTGCTTCTGTGTCACATGGCCTGTTGTACAGCATTATTGTCTCCTGAAGGTGTAAATATTGGCTGTTTCCCAGTGCTTAGAAAATGCAAGTTTAGGGCTGTGACTAAGAAGCAGCTTTGAAGTATGACAACAACATTACAGATTGTTTACTCAACTGAACATTGTTTTTGATGTCGATACCTGTGATTTCTGAAACTTTTGCAATGAGAGTTGTGCTGCAAGAGATGAATGGAAAGTGAGACTGACTCTTTTTGTCTTTTTTGGGTCATTGTAATTTTGTGTGCTACCTGACCGTGCATTGATTTCATGTAGCAAATATAACATTGTTAATCTTGTGCATCAGGCCTGATGCAGGTAGTGAGGGGAGTGGATGGCAAACTTTCGGAGCCCAGAATTGGATCACTCCGTATTCTGCTAGCTCTGTTGAAGTGCAGACTTGTCCACAAAAATCATGTGGCTAAAGATTTCTGAGCAAATCATCAATTTGAATGTGTGATGCTGAGAATTGGAGAGAAAGTGGTCAGATAGGAAATCAATTCATGCAGTGCAATGATGTATTAATAATTTGTGTGCAGAGGGCCTTCTCCCTAGTTTTCTCCTGTCCCTAGGTCCAACATTCCCAAGTCCCAAGCTGTCTCTACCCCTTGATCCATGTTGCACTCTATGTAAGATCATCTTTGCCAGGAGGTCAGATACATCAATGTGGTTGTCTTGCAAGCACTGTTTAGCCACAATAGATTCAGAACTTGAATTGTTTTGGGACTTTTTTAAAGGGGTAATTCCATTTTAAAAATGGTTGCAGTAAAGTCAGCAGTCCCAATGCACAACAAGAGTAAACGAATGGTTCAACAAGAGAGATGGAAGAGGAGTTGGGCAGAGCAGGATTCTTGATAGAATCATAGAATCCCTAAAGTGCAGGGAGAGGCCATTTGGCCCATTGACTCTACACTGAACCTCTGAAGAGGACTCCCCCCCCCCCCCCCCCCCCCCATTACAAGTCATCCCTAACACCCGTCATTTCCCATGGCTAACCCACCCAGCCTGCACATCCCTGGACACTGTGGGCAGTTTAGTATGGTCAATCCACCTAACTCGAATATCTGAGCTGTGAGAGGGAACCGGCGTACCCGGAAGAAACCCACACAGACACATGGAGAATGTGCAAACTCCACAGAAAGAGTTGCCAGAGGTTGGAATTGATCCCACGTCCCTGGTGCATGTTTTTTTTAGATTAGGTTACATTACAGTGTGGAAACAGGCCCTTCGGCCCAACAAGTCCACACCGACCCGCCGAAGTGCAACCCACCCATACCCCTACATTTACCCCTTACCTAACACTACGGGCAATTTAGCACGGTCAATTCACCTGACCTGCACATCTTTGGACTGTGGGAGGAAACCGGAGCACCCGGAGGAAACCCACGCAGTCACTGGGAGAACGTGCCAACTCTACACAGTCAGTCGCCTGAGGCGGGAATTGAACCCGAGTCTCTGGCGCTGTGAGGCAGCAGTGCTAACCACTGTGACACCGTGCCATCCCATTTTCTGGGAGATGGATACATTCAGGTTTGCTCCATCATTGAATTCCTATGAATGTAACAGCATTGCAACAGAAAAAACTAATGGTAACTCAGTACTTTGGGCAGCATGAGAGAAACAACAGAACGTCTTCTATATAGCAGAAATTCTCAGGTGTGAAACACCTACTGAGTCTTTTTCTGCACATATGCTACCTGCCTGGATGGTTACTATACATCCAGCTCTCTGTTTATATTTCAGATTCTCAGCATCAAAGGTATTTTACTTTTATTAATTTTATGCAACCTCCATGGCAACCTGTAACTTCGAAATAGAAGCTAGGCTTGTTCCCCATTCAGTAAAGAAAGTTATAGGCAGATTTGATAAAGACACATAAGAACACAGCAACGTTTGCTAAATTAGACAGAAAAAAGGCTGTTCTTACACTAGGTGCTGGATCAAGGGCACTGATTTCAGGTGTTGCAAGATATGAAGGGGAACAAGAGGAAGAATGATTGTTAAGCAGAAAGTGGCAATGACCCGGCACTCCACAATCTGAGGGTTTTGGAAAGGGAGACAGTGGATGATTGCAAAAGGAAATTGGATAGCAGCTTAAGGGAAATAAACATGTGAAGAAAGAGGAATGAGTGGTTGGATTATTGTACAGAGAGGTACCCTGGGTCAAATGGTGTCTTTCTGTGCCAATAGGATGATGCTACAATCTGTGATGATAACAGTGTGGTGTTCTGTTTGTTCATGTTCTTGACAGAAATAGCAGACTAGATTCTTTGCTCATCTCTGGACTGGACCTTGAACCCATATCTTTTGACTTGGAGATAACTATACTACTCATTTAACGGATTAGTGGTGCTGGAAGAGCACATCAGTTCAGGCAGCATCCAACGAGCAGCGAAATCGACGTTTCGGGCAAAAGCCCTTCATCAGGAATAAAGGCAGTGAGCCTGAAGCGTGGAGAGATAAGCTAGAGGAGGGTGGGGGTGGGGAGAGAGTAGCATAGAGTACAATGGGTGAGTGGGGGAGGAGATGAAGGTGATAGGTCAAGGAGGAGAGGGTGGAGTGGATAGGTGGAAAAGGAGATAGGCAGGTAGGACAAGTCAAGGAGACAGTTACTGAGCTGGAAGTTTGAAACTAGGATGAGGTGGGGGAAGGGGAAATGAGGAAACTGTTGAAGTCCACTTGATGCCCTGGGGTTGAAGTGTTCTGAGGCGGAAGATGAGGCGTTCTTCCTCCAGGCGTCTGGTGGTGAGGGAGCGGCGGTGGAGGAGGCCCAGGACCTCCATGTCCTCGGCAGAGTGGGAGGGGGAGTTGAAATGTTGGGCCACGGGGCGGTTTGGTTGATAGGTGCGGGTGTCTCGGAGATGTTCCCTAAAGCGCTCTGCTAGGAGGCGCCCAGTCTCCCCAATGTAGAGGAGACCACATTGGGAGCAACGGATACAATAAATGATATTGGTGGATGTGCAGGTGAAACTTTGGATGTGGAAGGCTCCTTTAGGGCCTTGGATAGAGGTGAGGGAGGAGGTGTGGGCACAGGTTTTACAGTTCCTGCGGTGGCAGGGGAAAGTGCCAGAATGGGAGGGTGGGTTGTAGGGGGGTGTGGACCTGACCAGGTAGTCACGGAGGGAACGGTCTTTGCGGAAGGCGGAAAGGGGTGGGGAGGGAAATATATCCCTGGTGGTGGGGTCTTTTTGGAGATGGCGGAAATGTCTGTGGATGATTTGGTTGATGCGAAGGTTTGTAGGGTGGAAGGTGAGCACCAGGGGCGTTCTGTCCTTGTTACGGTTGGAGGGGTGGGGTCTGAGGGCGGAGGTGCGGGATGTGGACGAGATGCGTTGGAGGGCATCTTTAACCACATGGGAAGGGAAATTGCGGTCTCTAAAGAAGGAGGCCATCTGGTGTGTCCTATGGCGGAACTGGTCCTCCTGGGAGCAGATACGGCGGAGGCGGAGAAATTGGGAATACGGGATGGCATTTTTGCAAGAGATAGAGTGGGAAGAGGTGTAATCCAGGTAGCTATGGGAGTCAGTGGGTTTGTAAAAAATGTCAGTGTCGAGTCGGTCGTCACTAATGGAGATGGAGAGGTCCAGGAAGGGGAGCGAGGTGTCAGAGATAGTCCAGGTAAATTTAAGGTCAGGGTGGAATGTGTTGGTGAAGTTGATGAATTGCTCAACCTCCTCGCGGGAGCACGAGGTGGCGCCAATGCAGTCATCAATGTAGTGGAGGAAGAGGTGGGGAGTGGTGCCGGTGTAATTACGGAAGATCAACTGTTCTACATAGCCAACAAAGAGACAGGCATAGCTGGGGCCCATACGTGTGCCCATGGCTACGCCTTTGGTCTGGAGGAAGTGGGAGGATTCAAAGGAGAAATTGTTAAGGGTGAGGACCAGTTCGGCCAAACGAATGAGAGTGTCAGTGGAAGGGTACTGTTGGGGACGTCTGGAGAGGAAAAAACGGAGGGCTTGGAGGCCCTGGTCATGGCGAATGGAGGTGTAGAGGGATTGGATATCCATGGTGAAGATAAGGCGTTGGGGGCCGGGGAAACGGAAGTCTTGGAGGAGGTGGAGGGCGTGGGTGGTGTCTCGAACGTATGTGGGGAGTTCCTGGACTACGGGGGATAGGACAGTGTCAAGGTAGGTAGAGATGAGTTCAGTGGGGCAGGAGCATGCTGAGACAATGGGTCGGCCAGGGTGGTCAGGCTTGTGGATCTTGGGAAGGAGGTAGAACCGGGCAGTGCGGTGTTCCCGGACTATGAGGTTGGAAGCTGTGGGTGGGAGATCTCCTGAGGTGATGAGGTTCTGTATGGTCTGGGAGATGATGGTTTGGTGATGGGGGGTAGGGTCATGGTCGAGGGAGCAGTAGGAAGAGGTGTCCTCGAGTTGGCGTTTGGCTTCAGCGGTGTAGAGGTCAGTGCGCCAGACTACCACTGTGCCCCCTTTATCTGCTGGCTTGATGGTGAGGTTGGGATTGGAGCAGAGGGATTGGAGGGCTGCGCGTTGTGAGGGTGAGAGGTTGGAGTGGGGGAGGGGGGACGACAGGTTGAGGCGGTTAATGTCCCAGCGGCAGTTGGAAATGAAGAGGTCGAGGGCAGGTAATAGGCCAGCGCGGGGTGTCCAGGTGGATGCAGTGTGTTGGAGGTGGGCGAAAGTGTCCTTGGAAGGTGGGCGGGAGTCCTGATTGTGAAAGTAAGCTCGGAGGCGACGGAAGAATTGTTCGATGTCACGTCGTGTATTAAATTGGCGACAGAAGAATTGTTTAGCTACAGGCGAATGATGTAAAATAGTGCAAAATGGGAGCAGTCTCACTTCTGTCTTGAGGAAATGACAGCACAAGATCTGGGTGACTTGCGGGGTCCAGGAAAGAGCGAAGGAGCTGAGTTAAATGCAAGATCACAATGGCAACATGTTAAAACCAACATCATCTGAGCAGGAAGAATGGTACTTAAGGCAGAGTTAAACTTTACTGAATCTGAAGGGCAAAAGAGAGAATGAAAATGTAAGATTAGATTAGATTCCCTACAGTGTGGAAACAGGCCTTTCGGCCCAACCAGTCCACCGACCCGCCAAAGAGTAACCCACCCAGACCCGTTTCCCTGTGACTAATGCACCTAACACTATGGGCAATTTCGCATGGCCAATTCACCTAACCTGCACATCTTTGGACTGTGGGAGGAAACCGGAGGGAACCCACACAGACACAGGGAGAATGTGCAAACTTTACACAATACGGTTGCCTGAGGCTGGAATCGAACCTCGGACCCTGGTGCTGTGAGGCAACAGTGCTAACCATTGTGCCACCGTGCCGCTTTAAAATACAGGAAATGGTGTTTGAAATAAATTAGGACCCATTGAGTGAAAAAAGGGACACCTATAATGGCCAGGCAATTGTTTGTGTAGAATGGTTGGTATAACCTTTCGGGAGCTTGAGGGATAGTTTATTGTAAAGCTTGAAAAGTGCAGTCATAGAGTCATAGAGGTGTACAGCATGGAAACAGACCCTTCAGTCCAACCCATCCATGCCGACCTGATATTCCAACCCAATCTAGTCAGCTGGTGGATGACACATCTGGGTTTTTAAAAATTTAATAGAAGTGCTTCCATTTTGTAGAAGCTGCAGCTTGCACTTTGAGATATCAGTGGACAAACAGTGCCTTGTCTGCTGCGCCTTTGCTTCAATTGGCGGGCAGTGTCTTTCAACTTGTGACTGGCTCTTCTGCATTTCAGTCTCGAGGGTATTATGAATGGATTTAATGGATAATTCCCACCATTCACAACATAGCTACTTGGGGTTATACTGTTTCACTTGGCTGAGAGATGTGTTTATGCTGCCCTATATAGGAGATGACTGAAATTCCGGTGTCCATTTCTGCCCCGGGAATGCATAGTGAAACATTCTTTGATGGCACTGATACGCTTTCATGTGCCTGGATTCATGAATCATTTAAAGATCCATTTTGTTTTTGCATAATTGTTTTTCATACAGGAATCAATTTTCAGTTTCCAAACCAGTTTTACTTTTGCTGATAATTCCTTCCTCAGCAAAACGTTATTTGTGACCTCCTTTTCTAATATTCTGCTAAAGGCTAACTGAGATTTCACTGGAAGATGGCAAAGAAGAGAAATTATGCAGTTTATCCCAGATCACACTGTTGTGTATCGGACTAGACTCATGGCCAATTAGACCACTTTGATTTGTCTGGCACTGAGCCTGTTTCTCTGTTGAATCTTTCACTAAGTATATTTGATTGTAAGCTTCGATAGCTTTGGAGAGATTCTTAGAGCCTTTTGTTACGAGATTGTAGTGTTTCTTTGCTTGCAGCTGGCTGAAAATGCATGTGAATGCAAGTCTTCTTTCCTCTTTATAGAGCGTGTTTGTCTCTACCTCTCTGCCCCCACACCTCTCTGGCACACTTTTTCTACTCTGGAGTTCAGCATTGTCTAATATACAAAAGCTTTGATTTAATCACGCGGATGTACTTTGAAATCTCTTAATTTAAAAGAAACAATGTTGACTAATCTGCACAACAGTGAGTGAGGTACCTGCTACTGCTGTGTCTTAAAGCAGTAAGTCAATACCATCACTCATTTTTGAAGTTTCTTTGTTGCACCCTATCCCTCTAAATACTTGCATAATGAGTGAACTACTGTACAACTCTTGTGTAGAAAAGAGAGAATTTACATTTATTTGCTATCTCTCATGACCTGAGGATGGGTGCTTTTTAGACAATAGACAATAGGTGCAGGAGTAGGCCATTCTGCCCTCCGAGCCTGCACCACCATTTTGTATCATTGCTGTGTTAATTAGATTACTTACAATGTGAAAACAGGCCCTTCGGCCCAACAAGTCCACACTGCCCCGCCGAAGCGCAACCCACCCATACCCCTACATCTACCCCTTACCTAACACTACGGGCAATTTAGCATGGCCAATTCACCTGACCTGCACATCTTTGTAGTGTGGGAGGAAACCGGAGCACCCGGAGGAAACCCACGCAGACACGGGGAGAACGTGCAAACTCCACACAGTCAGTCGCCTGAGGCGGGAATTGAACCCTGGTCTCTGGCGCTATGAGGCAGCAGTGCTAGCCACTGTGCCACCGTGCCGCCCACTAACTGCCTCGTCTGCAGCACACACCTTTTTTGCAACATCTTCTGCACCTTCCAGCTCCTTGAAAGTGGAGTCGCAGGTAGATAGGTGGAAGGTACAGTGGGACTTCTGGCAAGACTTCCAAACAGTCTATTTTAGATAAGCAGCAAAGCCAGCAGTCAGTTTTCAATTTGTAAGTTAATTATTGTTATAATGTAAGGAAAAGTGATGGCAAGTTTGCACACAAGACTGATATAGAGAGGTCTGATCAGGCAGGATGACTCGTGTAAAATAATTACTCATTCTCTGGTTTGGGTTAAAACTGGGAGGTAAGTTTATGTCTTAACTACAGCAGGTAAAATTCAAATGTTAAAACCTGATGCCAACTATTTCGACTTCAAGATTCTGATGCTAAACTTGCCAAAATTGATCTTTATGTCATAAAAGCATGAGGTCTCAAAAAAACAAACTTCACTTGCCTAAGGGAAACTAAAATGTGTAACACTTAGGCAAAGATTGAACCGCATTTCCTCAGTATGGAATGATGTTAACAGGAGTCTCGGGCAAGCCATTTTCACCCTTTAATGCTATTATAGGTATAAAAAAAAGAGAAGCAGACAGCAGGAAGTTCAGAACTGAGATTAATAGATGTTCTTTAGGGAAAGAATACAGAACTGCAGTTGCAATACAAATTAGTCACAGCCCAATTGAATGGCGAGGGATGTGGGGCTGAATGACCTACTCCTGTCTTTATGAATTAATATTTGCATATATTTTAACAAGCTGATACTGACCGGTCTAGACTTACTCATTCAGGATATATTCACCAATGAGAGAGCAGCATCTTACAAACCATCTGACCCTGACAATCCAGACAGAACAAAGGAACAAATAAGGAATTTAAATACACTTTGAGCTGTGAGGACTGTGAACCTCAAAAAATCATTTAGAAAACAGGTGATAGGTATTAAAGTCAAGGTCTTGAGGTTAAAGGGCAAACAGATGATGAGTATTAATTACTTAATTTATTTTAGTGATGTCCAAAAATAGCGTAAAACAGGGCGAGCTGGGATTGAGGAGTATGAAGAGAATTGTGAACAGGTCAACAAACTCTGTCATAAAAAAGCTCAGTGTTTTGGTCTTGAATTCACCTACAGGCCTGTATCCAGTTAAGTGACCTGGATTATCAGGGCTTGCAGGGTATAGGTCGTTCCCTTTTCTCATCTACATTTGTACCAGAGCTGCTTATGCTCAGATTGGACTCGGTCCTAATTATGCCTGTCTCCAAGTCACATTTCCAGTTTTGGGAAATTATGGATTTATGGATAGAGCTCTACTTGCTGTTGTACATCAGTGATAGTTTTTCTTAAAGACTTCTGGACCATTACCTTAAATCTGATTTGGAAGTTGTTCAGAATATTGGCAGTATTAGTTGGTGAGTGGAAGGTACAGTGGAACTTCTGGCAAGACTTTCAAACAGTCTATTTTACATAAGCAGCAAAGCCAGCAGTCCGTTTTCAAAGTCTATAAAGCCTTTACGAATTACAGCGAACAGAGTTCAGCAAGTTCTCCTGATAAAAGTAAGATTTGCTTCTCCGATGGAATGCAGCATGTGCAGGATGGTTGCATGAGGCAAATTAATTGTGTATCTTAAATACAATGAATGGTTCTAGTTGAAATGTAAGTAACATCAATCCAGTCTCTAGTCATGACCAATGGAATTACCCAGTCATCTTCAGTCTGGCTGCGAATAGCAGTATATTATATACAGATTATGTGCGGCTATAACTCTGTTAGGAAGGTCAATTTGCAAATCAGCTTCAGAAGGTCATGTGTCCAAAGTGTGAACAGTTTTGTGTCAGTCCACCATTTGAGACTTTAAATTCTTTTGGCTTTGTTAGCAGTAGTTTGAAAGCCTTGACTAGAGGGTTAGGTGAAATGTTTGAGATTTTTAAAACACTTCATTGACAATTTGTTTTACTTCCTAAAGATCAGACATTTCAACTTTTGGAGGTGGTACGGAGACATTGAGATCCTGGGGTGAAGTATAATGAATGAATTAAGGTTGTTTTTGCTCGTTCACATGAAATGAAACTATCCAGCTGTATAATTATAGATTTGGCTCTGCCAGAACTTGTGTTCAGAGAAAGCATTTACGTTTCATTTCACCTCAGGCATTACAGAATGTGAATTGATAACTTGAGCTGGATTACTGAAGTTCTGTGGGTGGTATTTATGGGCCTGTTTTCATGTGATGTGCTTTGTACTTGTGGATTTTTTTAAAAAAATCAAGCGAATGTAATCAATTATTTGAAGACCGGAAGGAGAAGACGCTCAATGAAAATGAGAAATGTTGTACATTTGGGAGTGGAGATTAAAATCTAACAAAATTGTTCGTCCAAAACAAGAATGACTGACCCTGTCCTGTTTTTATGGGAGCCTTCCATCTTTTAGAAATGATACTTTCATAGCAATGATAGTTGTTAAGTGTGTTGAAGTCTGCGTGGTGTAGTTCTGGAGCCTCACTCTGCATTGGCAATCTTTGCTACAGAGAAAGACAATGGGCTGGGGAGATGCATGATTCGCTTGCCTCTGTTTTCTTCAGACCCTCCTCTTGGTCAGCTGTCAGTAATTTGCTTTCTTCTTAGAAGCTGCTTATTGTCGGGCCCTCTTGTGGTGCAGTGGTAGTGTCACAACCCCTGCACCAGGAGGCTTGGGTTCAAGTCGCACCTGCTCCAGAGGTATTTAATAAAATCTATGAACAGGTTAATTATTTCTGTTCATGTATAATAAAATCTGTGGAAGAGCTGTTTTAATTTGGCAGCCAATAATACCCTTTCAGAAGGAATGACATTAGTGGTTTGTCAAAAATTACAGGAGAATCTCCTAATCGGCATTTGACGTGTTCTAGAGTGTACCTATTACTGATGGAGAGTTCTGCGGATTGTCAGTAGAAACTTGGCAGACAAAAATTGGAAAACATGCTATTGAGACTACTCTTGAATCTAAGCTGCTGTTGCAGACAGCAAAAAGAGGGAGCTGTCAAGGTAATTTGTATTTCAGTGAAGTGTAATAAACTAATGTTTTTGTACTTGTCTACCTGAGTTGAAAACCTCTAACTTGTACAATTATAGATTTTCTGTCCAGACTTTGTTTGTCTCACCAAATGTTCAAATAGCGGCACGGTGGCACAGTGGTTAGCACTGCGGCCTCACAGCGCCAGAGACCCGGGTTCAATTCCCGTCTCAGGCGACTCTCTGTGTGGAGTTTGCACATTCTCCCCGTGTCTGCGTGGGTTTCCTCCGGGTGCTCTGGTTTCCTCCCACAATCCAAAAATGTGCAGGTTAGGTGAATTGGACATGCTAAATTGCCTGTAGTGTTAGGTGAAGGAGTATGGGTCTGGGTGGTATACGCTTCGGCGGGTCGGTGTGGACTTGTTGGGTCGAAGGGCCTGTTTCCACACTGTAGGTAATCTAATCTAAAACACTCTGAGTGAAACTACCTGATGCTTTAGACTTGTCACTGGTGAGCAGTTTCCGAATAGACTATTGCACAGTGTTAAAGCACAAACTCAAACGTTGTTTGACAGATAAACTACCGTTAAATTAACTTTATTGTAGGCCTTGAATATTGCAAAATATTCCAAAGAGAGTAATAATGTTGAGGTAGAACTGGATGTCTTCGGTATAAATGAGGTAACTGCTAATTTTTTAAATGAACACCCGCTGAGATGAAAGACTTTTTTCTCTGTTAGATCAGTTCGTATTTCTATTCACCTCAAACCATACATCTGCCTGTATTCTTCGACACTGGCATTTTTTTCCATCAGTCTCGCTGTGATTTTGCCTTCATTCTGGAATTCCTTTTCAGCGCTGTGACCTGCTTTTAAAATTCCTGGTGAAATCCCTTTGATGTTTGAGCTTCTTCACCCTTCCTTCTACTCCATTTCCAGCGCATTCTTCAAGAACCGACATGAAGCTCGCTGCACATATGTTTGCAGTTAAAGATTGGTACAGTGTATTGTGGTGCTGCGCCTTGATTCACACTTGCCATGTTGCTTTGTTCATAATCAATTGCAGTCAAATGTTAAACAAAGTGGTGTTAATTCCTTTAGAAAGAGCTAAATGATCCTCTCCAAATCATGTTCACAGTCACTTGTGATGTAACAGCAGCAAGCCATAAATATTTTTTTAAATTTCCCAGTGAATGTAATTATAAAATGCACTTTTGCACAATGGCAGCATTGTTCCAGGTGCGCAAACTACTCTGCCCTGTTGTTTTCAAGTTTGTTTTCCATATGTAAATGAGGAGTAGTAAACCATTGGTTTTTCAGTGTTTTCCCATGGAAACGTTGCATCAGGGAATGGCTACTATAACAGTTAAAAATCACACAACACCAGGTTATAGTCCAACAGCGGTGCTCCGAAAGCTAGTGCTTCCAATTAAGCCTGTTGGACTATAACCTGGTGTTGTGTGATTTTTAACTTTGTACACCCCAGTCCAACACCAGCATCTCCGAATCATGACTACGAGAACATAGGCAGAGACCGACGAGGAGGGCTCATCTGATAGAGAACAGGAGACTGCATTCTATTGAATGGCAGAGTAGAGAACCAAAATAAGACTTCTGTTGATGATGGATCATTGTTTGCAAGAAAATTTTACATCTTCTGCAATTCACTGTTTGATAAAGATTTGTGCTAGTTGTTCAGTTCACTTGGCATTTTTTTTCAAACAGTTGTTGCTGGAAGTTTTCATTGACCATGGGGTGGCACTGTGGCTCACTGGTTAGCACTGCTGCCTCGCAGTGCCAGGGACCCAGGTTCAATTCCAGCCTCTGGTGACTGTCCATGTGGCGTTTGTACATTCTGCCCGTGTCTGTGTGGGTTTCCTTCAGGTGCTCAGGTTTCCTCCCACAGTTTGTTGGTCAGGTGATTTGGCCATGCTAAATTGCCTATTGTGTTAGGCCTATTGTGTCAGGGGTGTGGATCTAGGTGGGTTACTCTTCAGAGGGTTGGTGTGGACTTGTTGGGCTGAATGGCCTGTTTCTATATTGTAGGGAATCTAATTTAATCATGTGTTTTGAAAGAGCGTTCTATAATGCTTTTCAGGTTTTTGAACTTCCAAAGCACTTCACAACCAGCCAAATACTTTTTAAAGTGTAATCCATTGCAACAAGAGAAGAGATAAGCAGGATCCCATAATCATCAGGTAATAAAAACAGCTGCACTGCCATTTAATGAGATCAGGGCTGAATGTGCAAACCCTTATTTTGTGATTATGCCTTCTGGTCCTAGACACTTGCACTAGGGACTATGACCTTTCCGTACCTGCCCTACCATGTCACCTATGAATCCTTTGTTTCCATAAGTGTTTTTTAACATAGGTTGAGGGATGTTTTAGGATGTATGGTATGTGTTCGTATTTATCTAATTCAGAAGATGGCAAATCCCACAGTGCAATAAAGTGTCAACCTGTATTATTTACTGGGGTTTAGATCAGAGTAGTGCTGGAAAAGCACAACAGGTCAGGCAGCATTGGAAGAGCAGGAAAATTGACGTTTCGGGCAAAAATCCTTCAGGTTTCCAGCATCTGCAGTCCTCACTTTTGCCCTGTATTATATACTGACATTTCTGGAGTGGTGTGTTTAACCCATCATCATCTGACTATTCGGTGAGCATGGCTGACTGTGTATTCGGCAGTTTTTCAAAGTGAAGCTGGGGAAAACACTCGACATAAACAATATTGCACATTACTGAGGAATTACTCCTCTCCAGACTAAACAAACTGATCATCTTGTATTTAGCAGATGAGAGGGCTGTTGCTTGGCTTTAGAAGTTTTCTTTTACTAATTGAATGTAAATAGCTGATTAATACTTGACTCCTGTACACCTACTATTTTTCATACTCTAAGACATCCTGAACTGTCCGAAATGACTTGATCCCTGCTTGACCCCAGCAGGAATCAGCTAATTTAATGTATGCCATTGACTAAACTTGGAACATTCTTGGCATGAATGAAACCAAAAGAGAAAATGCTGGAAAATCTCAGCAGGTCTGGCAGCATCTGTAAGGAGAGAAAAGAGCTGATGTTTTGAGTCTAACTGACCCTTTGTCAAAGCAGCTTTCGAGTCAGTTAGACTTGAAACGTCAGCTCTTTTCTCTCCTTACAGATGCTGCCAGACTTGCTGAGATTTTCCAGCATTTTCTCTTTTGGTTTCAGATTCCAGCATCCGCAGTAATTTGCTTTTACTTGGCATGAATGACTTGGATACTCTCGAGGTAAAGGCCCCTGAGAAAATGTATCCTTCTTGGATAATTCCCATCAAAAACTCCGCGGATGGTCCCACTGGTACATTGTAGCCTTTATATTATTGCTGCACTAAGCACATTTAAGACAATATCAGTCATAGTTCCAGTTTTTGCAATAATACGTAATTTGTCAGATTATTTTTAAATAGATATGCACTGCATTTACAGAGTTGTAGTTTATGGATTTTATTACATTATTAATTTTTATTGCTACATTCAGTTGTGACTTTGCAAGGAAAAGAGTAAGCAGTAGCCTTAAACTGTGTTTATTGAAATGAATGATTGCTGTTTTAAAAAAATCAGCAAGTCATATAATAGTGTAAGCATCTGTAAATGACTCTTAGTATTTTATAGCATGTGCCACACTACTACTTATAGTGTGTTGTTATGTTCAGGTAAATGAGGCACAATTGATATATCAGAACGCTACTGCTGGCTGTGTATTGTGTTAACAAAGATGCAACACACCATTCACCAATCACGCAGTACTTTATATACTTATTTTGATAAGACATCTATGAAATAAAGACAGGAAATGTTGGCAACTGTTCTGCCATTAAAGCTTTTTAAGTTTCTCCGTCTTGTGTTCCAGCTCACTTTCATGGTCATGTTTCTTATTATCTCTGCTACCTCCTTCCATCCAACAACTTTCTAAGATCTTTGTGTTACCCAGTTCTGGCCAACTGCACATTTCCAATTTTGCTCGGCCTGTTATTGGCAGTTTTTTGATGTGTGGAACTTTAAATTTTGGAATTAATTCCATAACATTCTCTGCCTGTCTCTTAATTTAAGAACTTGCTCAAACTCTCTGAGTGGGCCATTCAGCCCCTGAGCCTCCTTTACAATTTGATGAGATTATTATGCCTGATTGATCTTGACTTCCAATTCTGTGCCCTTTTACATTTGCATGTCTTTAGTTAAGCTTATGCTCACCTGCTGTAATGATTACTCAACAACTTGGGACATTTTGTTATGGTAAAAGTACCGTAAACTGGTCAGAGATCAAAAAGTTCAAACGTTCTTTATCAATTGATAGACCTGTTAATGATTGATTTTCCAGTATTTTCTTTTGCTTTTTCAAGTTTCCCCAAGTGTGAAAAACATCTGGCTGTGAACGTTCAATCCCTGTTTGTCAATGAACTGGAGTTATACTCCCATCTGATGTGCAAATCTAACCATTTACTTGATGTGGTCTTCACCTTTGAGGGTACTCTGGCTTGAGATACAACCTTGGCTCTGAGCTCCTGTTTATATTGATGTGCATCCTACACTGCGCAATGTTTATGTGCAAATTGTATCAGCAATATGTAATTAGTACATGAAACATTCATAAACCCAGGATTGTTTATTTCTGGACATGAGTAAGTTTACTGTTGCACTACATCTGCTGAGTAATGAGCTGTTTAAGCCTCATGTCAATAAAGTGCTAGATAACCATAACTACTATTTGTATCTGTAAACTGAAGCAAATTGAATTACTTGCTGTGTAAAGAATGTTTAGCTACAGCAATTAAATCAATAAATAAAGCAGAAAGAATTCTGTTTCCCTTTGTATAATCAGAAGGATGTTTTCATTGCTGCTATATTTGTGTTGGATGTGCAAATAACATGCCTTTGATCAAAGATTTTGATTGGTTACTGTTTGATACATGGAGTTTGGTGTTCATCAGATTGTCTGTGTTTTTACATCATTGATAAAATACTGAGGAGCTTGGTCTTTGTGGCTCCTGCACTGGTGTTATTTTCATTCCTTTTACAGATTTTATTTCAATACTGTGGCCGTTTGTTATGATCTGTTCTTGTCCGTATTGACTGGCAACCAATAAATAACAATGCCACACAGGGCTACATCAGAACATAGCAACATACCCTTGTTGTGCTTTTGTCAGAAAGCCTCGTATTAGATTGAGAACTCTTGGGCCCTAAAGTTTTCTTGTTAGGCCTGTACTATTCACAGCTAACGTCCTTTTGAAGTACCATTACTGTTTTTTTTATATGAAACGCAGCAGTCATGTTCATGGAGTAATCTCCCACAAACAAAAATTAAATAAATCAAATGTGTTTAAGCAGTAACTGAGGAATATATTTTGACTAAGATACCTAAAGGACATTCCTACATTTTTAAAAGTAAGGCAAGATGTTTTCTTATCAGCCTCTTCAAAGATGTCACGACACACCTCTGGACACACCCCAGGCCTCCTGGCTTAGAAGTATTACACCGCAAAATCTTCCTAAAAATAGGGCCAGAAGTTTTAACTGAGAGAGCAGATGGAGTCTCTGCATCTGATTCTGATTATTAGAGCATCTCTGACTGTGCTGCGATTCCTCTGTGCTTGTGTCAATGGATTAGGATTTGAATGCACAATCTTCTGATATGAAAGTGCATCTTTAAAAAGAAAGCCAAGTGCAGTCTTTTGAAGCCTACTGTATAGAATTTCCATGGATTAGAATGTTGATTATAAGTGGGTTCAGATGGAACAACTCATGGTCAATGAATCTGAAAATTCTCAAGCTCCTCACTTGAATAAAGGCTACCCTCATGAGGTCGGCAATCCTTGTGCAGAAAGATGTCAGTGCCTACAGTGGTCGTGAGAATTGCAGGGAGAGGTGAAAAGAATGATATGAGGTGGTCCCTGTGTAGTGCGGTGCTGACTATGGTTGTGCTTTTCTTAAAAGTCACCTCCTTTGGAAGGAGACCAATGGGAGAGGAACTGCTGGCTAACCCCTCTCACAGCAGCCTGTGGTTTCTGGGACAATTTGAACTTGTAAGATTGAAATAGATATGGCCATTAGGTTGAGATATAAATGGATTTGCATTGAAGGCAGGTAAGGAGATAAAGATGAGCATGATGTGAATGAATATCAGAGCAAACTCAATGGCCTGAATTGTCTACAACAGTTCCTTTATTGCTTCATGCCAAATGCTTCATTTGGCACTGACGAGGAAATCATTCCCCTGGATGCAGCCTGGTCTGAAAGTGTTGTTGGTTAATGATTTGGAGATGCCAGTGTTGGACTGGGGTGTACAAAGTTAAAAATCTCACAACACCAGATTATAGTCCAACAGGTTTAATTGGAAGCACATTAGCTTTCGGAGCACTGTTCCTTCATCTGATGAAGGAGTAGCACTCTGAAAGCTAGTGCTTCTAATTAAACTTGTTGGACTATAACCTGGTGTTGTGTGTATTTTAACTTTGTGGGTTAATGGGAAGGTTTGGGAAGGGCAAGTGGGAATCACGTTATTCCACTTCCTTTAACTGGCCAACTTGAAGGTGTTAGTTGTCATTCTCCATGGTTTCCAGTCTTTCTGTGATCTTGTCAATCTTTCAAATGTCAACAGTCATTCCCCACCATCCAATTATTTCTTCTTTGTTATGTTATCAGTATCCATCTCAGAAATGTTCTCCTTGCGCCAAAATAAAGGCCCCAATCATGTATCCATGAATCAGAAGTAGTCTTTTTATTTTGCAGTTTGTGCCGTTTAAAAGGCACCTGGTAGTTGGACAGGAAGAAAGCCTTGCTAAAATTAGAGCTCCTTGTTCTTTCACCATTGTTCAAGGCCCATTGTTCACATTTAGACAATTTGTCCATCTGTACTATTGGTCATTTATAATGCCAAATCATTTATTGTTTTTGGCTGTAACTTGATTTGACCGTTCAGAAATCACTTTGTGCCGGTACCATAGGTTTTTACCCTGTCATGTTGTGACTATGTTGTGACTCTTCTCCAGATCACACCAGCGCTGATGACATTTTTGTGCTGTATTCCCTTGTGCTCCTCCTCGGCTTTAAATGTTTATCTTTTATTTGAAAAATTTAATAGTTACTGTCATGATTACTTCCTGTAACGAAGACAAAGCAGGTTATGCAACAACATCTCCTTCCCAATAGCTATGATTAGCTGAGAAAATAATGAGTAGCTGAAACCAAAATCAGTTTAAACTGAGAGTGAGGACTGCAGATGCTGGAGATCAGAGTCTAGAGTGTGGTGCTGGAAAAGCAGAGCCGATCAGGAAGCATCTATGGAGCAGGAGAATCGATGTTTCAGGCTTAAGCCCATCACCAGGAATTCTTATGCTCGAAACGTCGATTCTTCTCCTTGGGTGCTGTCTGACCTGCTGTGCTTTTCCAGCACCACACTCCAGTTTAAACTATACCTTATTTGATGAAAGTCATTTTGCGGTTGGATGGTATTTGCACTTAATTTGTTTGTTTTTTTTTGTACCTGGCCTAATTTTTTCTCTCTTGTATTCTCAAGGTTGTCTTCACTGATGCTCATGAAGGAAGCATGATGGTGATATTGTAGGGATCTGCCATAGTATGGCTGCTTTTCGATCCCAGCGTGTTACAAGATCGTCTGTTGGTTCAAATGGCTTGGATGAAAATTTCTGTGGGCGAACTTTGAGGAACCGGAGTATAGTTCACCCTGACGACTCCTCCCCTTTCCCTCAGTTGAGGTCGCGATCTCCAAAAAAGAAACAGGATGCTGTACCGCAACAGAAGGGTGTAAATGGTGGTAAGGTTACTGAATGCAAACAGCACCACACTCGCGAGTCCTGGGTGAGCCCTAGAAAAAGGGGACTGTCGTGCTCTGAGAAGGATAACCACGAGAAGAAAGTTTTGGACATTTGTGACCCAATACTGCCTGTCTACAAGCGGGTAAAACGATGCTCCCGCTCAGAATCCGCGGATGGTCTAGATGATACGTCATCGTTTGTTAAAAATGAAAAGGCTTCAGTTGAGCGAAAAGGCCCTGCTGCAAACAATGATGGGGACTTGTCACAGCTCAAACGAGCTCGACGCTTTCTTTTACTGGATGATTGTGACAAAAGGGAGATCAAAAAGGCGAACGAGTTGGATGACGGATGTGACGACCCAGCGCTGCTGAAGGAGGTGTCGGCCCACCAGGCTGCCAATGGGATCGGTGAGAAAGATGCTGCTGTTGCTGTGGAGTGCAATGAGTGTGAACCTCATGATTTGAACAGTAAACCAAAATGTGTTGATGTTGTTGATACGTGTGCGTCGATTTTACCAACAGAAACTGAAAACCGCAATTTGGGTGGCCACTCGCTGCTGCTTAATGGCAGTAAGGCGGCCACCTGCTCAGAGCCTGATGTGCCTTCTACAGATTCGGAGTGGGAAGACGACAGGACGATAAGTGACTGCCACTCTGTGTCGCAACAATCTACCACAATCCTAGCAACTGAAAACCCATTGCAAATCAGGGAATCTGAGGAAGAGGTTGACGTTGTGGGATATAGTTTGTTCCAGTCAAAGGAACAGTGTTTTGAAAATGCCAGTTGCAGTATTGATGCTGCTCAGGACGTTGAACAGATCTCAGGGGTGCCTGACCCTTCTGCAGTGCTGGACTGTGGACCTGGTCCCTTGCTTGAACCTCAAGAACACAGATATGCACTGAGAACTTCACCCAGAAGGGCTGCAGGTAACAAGTGCAGCTCTCAAAAGATAAGTTCACCCCCCAGGGATAGTGGGCAGGCAGAAGACAAATCTCTCAGTCTTCATGAATGTGAAAAGACTGGAGGGGCAGGAGTGGCTGCAGACATTGAGCACTGTGTGAAATTGGAAGAGGGCAACTCTCAGGCTAAAGGAGAGCTGCCCCAGGACGGGCCTGGAGAAGGTTTCAGTGGCAGTGTGCCAGACTCACCTTCTCAAGAGCGTGGCTCAGACAGAGGACGCTTGTCCGTGAGCAGGGAGAGCAGCAGCCAGCAATCTCGAGAGGAGGAGGAGGAAGAGCCTGATGTGTACTACTTTGAATCGGATCATGTGGCACTGAAACACAACAAAGAGTATGTGTAACCATGGTAACCGTAACATCTGTTTGTTTCACAAAAGGAACAAAAAGAAATGTCACATTTTATCTGTTCTCTCAATGCATGCCTCCTCTCCCTGTCATTTCGCAGTCCTTCTAGACCGTGTTGGTTCCAAGTAAGTTTTGGAAGAACAGAATTTGGTTGAAGCATTCTTGACAGGTGTTAGCAATCATTTGTCACAGATTTTATTGTTCTTACCGTTTGCAGGCAGGATATCAGTGCCAAAGCAATTTGCTCACTGCATGCAGGATAACCTGCAGGCTGAGTTCCTAGAGATAGCGGGGCATGCAATTGCTCTGTTGACGGCAGAATAACGTGCAACATCATATTAATCCAAAAGCTGCAGAACCATTGAAAAGCAATGAATGTGCTTTGATAATGATTTACTGCAAGTATCTTGTCCCTGAGTCCATCTTGTGGAATGTGACTAAAAGGAGAGATTGTATTGGTTATTATTGAAAAGATCAGGATATGTTTATGGATGTGAAGATTACTGAAAGACAATGTGAGCTCTGTTTTTCTTGGTTTTAATGTGACAAATACTGTTTTATACCAGTGCATTCTTGGCTGGAATAACGAAGGCCCCAAACTAATTAGTATGAAATCAAAGTGCATAGTGGTGTTCCAGAATTATTCCTTTTATTTGTATTTGAGGCAAGTTATGTTCTCCAAGTTCTGCTACATAATAAAGAATTCGTTTACAAGATTTGTATGTTTGTTGGTGGAAAAGTGATGCAATGAGTAAATATAATGAAAATGCATTTTTGATCATATTTTAAAACTAAATCCAACACCTCAGTGGTCTGTAACTTGAAGCGAGTTTTTCTTATATTGAGTGGTCTTGCCTTGGTAGCCAGTTGGTAGGCAATGGACCTAGGTAGAAGTTTTCACTTTTTTGGAATGAGCCAGCAATGCACATAGTGCCTCATAGATGTGGAAATTTTGTTTCCTCTCATGGGAGAGTCTATGACCAGAGGGCATAATCTCAGAATAAGGGGTTACCAGTTGAAGGCAGAGTTGAGGAAGAATTTTTTTCTGAGGGTAATGAATCTATGGAATTCTTTATCACAGAGGCTGGGTCATTAAGTGTGATCCAAGCTGAGAGAGACAAATTTTGACTTGGGAAGAGAATCAAGGGTCATGGGTAAAGGCAGGAAATTGGGCTTGAGGATTTATCAGATCAGCCATGATCTCATCGAATGGCAGTGCAGCCTCAATGGACTAATTGGCCCCTTTCTGCTGCTCCTCTAGCTTATCTCTCCACGCTTCAGGCTCACTGCCTTTATTCCTGATGAAGGGCTTTTGCCCGAAACGTCGATTTCAAAGCTCCTTGGATGCTGCCTGAACTGCTGTGCTCTACCAGCACCACTAATCCAGAGTCCTATATCTTATAGTCTACCCATGGTGACATAGATGCTGTTCAGAATGGAAGGGCTTGAATGTTTATAATCCCAATCATATCCCAAAACATTGTGCAAGTTATAAAGGGCTTTTGGAAGTATTGTCTGTATTGTTGTGTAGCAGTTATGGCAGTTAATTAGTGCTCTCATGAGCACAGTGAGATAATGATTAGATCATCTCTATCAGTGATGTTAGTTAACGGTTAAGTATAAGGCAGCGTGGTGGCTCAGTGGTTAACACTGCTGCCTCACAGAACCAGGGACCCAGGTTTGATTCCAGCCTCATGTGATTGTGTGGAGTTTGCACATTCTCCATGTCTGCGTGGGTTTCCTCCGGGTGCTTCTGTTTCCTCCCACAGTCCAAAGATGTGCAGGTCAGGTGAACTGGCCATGCTAAATTGCCCGTAGTGTTAAGTGCATTACAAGAGTCTGGGTGGGTTACTCTTTGGAGGACCTGTTGGGCCGAAGGGCCTGTTCCCAATCTGTAGGGAATCTAATCTAATCTTAACCCCTGACATCAGGAATATTGAGGGGAATGCGGAGGATGCTGTCTCTACAGATGTTAAAAAAGCATTTGACAAAGCACAAGATTAAAGGCCTGTTAACAAAATGCAGGCTCATAGCACAGACAGCCTGTCAGTTATGATAAAAATATTGCTTCAGATCAGAAAATAGTGAGTCATGGCAATTGTATGTTTCAGACTGGGGGAGAATGGTTAGTGGTGTTCACTCAAGGTTCAGCTAAGATTATTGCTTTTTGGAATATAGTATAAAATCTGAAAATTTTCCTTTGTGGAACTTGGAGATGTGGCATACAGTGAGCATGATATTAGTTGGTTGTAACAGGATATGGGTTAACAAAAGGGGCAGATAAAGAGATGGAATTGAATGCATTTGGAACAGAGATGACAAATGATTTCAAAATAAATTGGATGGATACTTAAGGGAGCCTAAACTTGCAGGATTACAGATAAAAAAATAGGCGAATCAGATAATTGTATTGTACTGCAGAGTGTCAGAGGACCATATGACCACCTGCTGTGCTGCAATGAATATATGGCTTCGAGGTTCACAAATTTGTCATTTTGATATGAATGTCTAGGTACTGATGAAATCGCACCCGAGAACGCAATCAAAAGGATGGTTTATTCCCTGTAAGATGTGTTTTGAAAGTTGGCATTACAAATATATTACAGACATTTAGTATGAGCTCAGCACCGCTGGCAGTGTATTGCCATTCTCTCCCCTATTGCAGCTGCATTTTTGTATAAGTGGTGTGCCACTGTTTCAGTTTTTAAAAAAAGCTTTGAAATTCAAACACCAGTATTAACTGAAATTGTTTTTGTCTGTTCTTCCCACTACAAGCTTTATTGGCACCAATAGAGAGTGCTGCAGTACCTCAAACTCTAGCACCGTTGGTTCCCACACAACATTTATTTCAGGAAATCTGAAGTGCATGGTTCTGATATCTAGCTGTGAAATTTACCTAACCCTCAGTTAAAGTGCCCCTCGTACAGTCTGAGGCCACCTTGAGTACGCTTGCCATTTGCTAGCAGAAATATACATATATCACTAGATTCTTGTAAAATAAATTGACTCCAGATCAAAAGAAAATGTTTTTCTGCTTGACACTTAAAGGGTTATTGCTTAGAAGGCTTTAAAGTAAAATATTGAGCATGCAGCATAAGTGCATTTATCAAGTCCAATGAGTGTAGACTAAACATTTGTCACCAAATTAGTTGGTATGAAACTAAAAGTGAGATAAGAAAGTGGCTTTACAAGTTCGATAAGGAGGCATGAGAAGGGCTGCCAGAAAGTTGTTGAAAATTAATGTTAAGTGAAATGGGAGATTTGTATGGTGCTTTTTGTACCTTGGGGAAATCACAAAATGCTTGGTGCTTTGAAATGGTTTTGAAGCTGTACCTGTCGTTACCATTGTTGTAAGAAACATGGCAGTCAACCTGTACACAGGCAAACTCCAACAGATGGAGTAAGTGACCAAGTAATCTCCCTGAGGTGTTGGTTGTAAAACTCTGACTCTGTTTACTTGCTTGTACTGTGTACGCACTAAAGAAAAAGCATTTCACTTGAGTCAATATTCTTTAACATTATGTCATTAATGTCATTTGCACCAAGGCTTGCCTCTTATGCTAATTCTTAATAAATTACTCTACCATGTTAGTCATGTAACTGCAATCACTTCCCCAGACACAGTGTGTTCCAAATATAAGAATGTGCGAATGGTTGCAAATATTAGTTCACTGCTAGAGGAACAGCCCCAAATGTTAGCAAAAGCATGTGAATTGGCTGCAGTATTTGGCACGCACGTCGGTTTGGATGCAAATATTTCCAAGCTTGGACACTGAAGTTTGGCTGGACAGTGCAGCACTGTCACTGGCATTTTTGATAAAACATCATAAAGGAGTGTGAAATTCTCATAGTATATATCCAGTTGAAAATGTTTGGAGAACTTTATCAGGTGTAAAATTAACTTTTTTTTTGGAAAGGTGCGGGATAATAAAGGAGAGCCATCCTGGATTTATTAAATTCAAACTCTGGAAGTTAACATAGGAGACCTATAAAGAACATGGGAAGATCATGAGGTTAAGGAGAACGTGGCTGGAGGGCAATGGAATTAAATTAGTAACAAGAAGTGAAAGGATGGTCTTCTGACTGCGAGGTGGTTTGCAAGGTGTTCCCAAGGGTTATTACTTTGGGTTTTTACAAATTTTCTTAAACAACTTAGACTTGGTTTGGAGACAAGTTTGTGGCTGATGTATTGGGGTGCAGATGAGAATGTTTGTTTACATGTTGATCTGTTGGAATGATTTGAAGTTCGTTGCCTGAAAAGCTGTGGGTACAGACTTAGTAGTAACTCTGTAATAGAGAGAGTTTCACAGCACAGAAAGCATATTGGGTCCATTGTGTCATCAAGATTGCGCTACTCTAATTCCATTTTCCAATGTTTGGTCTGTAACCTTGGATGACCGTAAGATAATAAGACAAAGGAGCAGAAATTAGGCCATTCAGCCCATTGAGTCTGCTCTGACATTCAAACATGACTGATAGGTTTCTCAACCCCACTCTCCCACTTTCTTCCCGTAACCCTGATCCACTTGACACTCAAAAACCCATTTTAAATATACCTCAATGACTTGGCCTCCCCAGCCTTCTGTGGCAATGAGTTCCATAGATTCACCACTCTCTGGCTGAAGAAGTTTCTCCTTATCTCTATGGCGGTGCTGTCAAGTCCAAGTCTTACCAAAGGAAAGATCAATTCTGTCCAGGCCATTCAGTATTCTGTATGTATTTCTTCCCCCCACCCTCCCCACCCCACCATATCCTTCAAAACTCCATTGGGTATAGATGCAGAGTCCTCAAAAGTTCCTCAAATATTAAGCTTTTCATTCCTAGGACCATTCTCATGAACCACCTTTGAACATGCTTCAAGGCTAGTACATCATTCCTGAGATATGGGGCCCAAAACTGTGCGCACTATTCCGTGTGTGGTCTGATCAGAGCCTTATTGAGCCTCAGAAGTACGCCCCTGCTTTTATATTCAAGTCCTCTCAAAATAAATGCCATGGTTGCATTTCCCTTCCTAACCACTGACTGATCCTGCAAGTTTATCTTGAGAGAATCCTGGGCTAGAATTCCTAAGTCTCTTTGCACTTCAAACTTCTGAATTTTTCTCACAATTTAGGAAATATTCCATGCCCCTCTTCTTCCTACCAAAGTGCATGACCTCGCACTTTCCCATGTTATATTCTACCTACCACTTGATGCCAATTCTAACCTGTTCAAATTCTCCTGCAGCCTCCCCGCCTCCTCAATGCTACCTGTTCTTCTATGTATCTTTGTATTGTCTGCAAACTTACTCAGAATGCCCTCTGTTCCTTTATTTAGATCATTAATGTATAAAGTATTATGGACCAAAACTCCTCACAACATTCCAAGAAAGTCGCCTGGAGCTTAACTTGCAAGTTATTTTAGGCAGGCGTAAAGTGGATATTCCAGGAGTGATGCAGCTGGCACAACTTGAACTTAAACAAAACAGAATTTATTTGCAAGATTACTGAATGATTACCAAACAAAGAGAACAGAATGTAGAATAACTTAACCTAACAGATTATCCCAACTTAATGATGCCGTTCAAACACTTGAAACCTGGACCTCCCAGACTGTGCGTTTACGACCCTTCTGGGGGAAAAAAGCAAGGAGAACAGAATCTCGTTAAAGGAGCAGCAGCATCACAGAAGTGAAAAGTTATGGTCCTAACACTGAGCTTTGCGGAACATCACTTGTCACTGACAACCATCCTCAGAAAGACCCTTTTATCCCCACTCTTTGCTTCCTGCCAGGCATCCAAGCTTCTATTCATGCTAGCACCTTGTCTCTAAGACCATGGGCTGTTACCTTACTCAGTAGCCTCATTGAGTCTGCTCTGCCATTCAAGGGCTTTCTTAAAGTCAAAGGCTTTCTTAAAGTCCAGGTAGATAACATCCATTGCCTCTCCTTGGTCTAACTTGCTCGTTCCCACCTCAAAGAATTGTCTCAGCTTTGTCAGGCATGACTTCCCCTTGATGAGGCCATGCTGACTTTGCCCTATTTTTAGCATACACTTGAAAGTATTCAGAAATCTGATCCTTCACAATGGATTCCAAGATCTTGAATGACCAGTTGAGCACTTATTAAGACCATAATAAGAGGAGTTGGCCTTTCAGCCCCTTGCACCTGCTTCACTCACCCTCTCAGCATTTACTCTCTCAAGCCCCTAAAAATCCTGTATGTCTCAATGAGATCACTTCTCAGTCTTCTCAAATCCAGTGAGTAGAGTCTGAACCTGTTCAATCTTTGCTCATGAGATAATCACTCTATCCCAGGGATCATCCTCGTGGACCTTCTTTGAACAGCCATCCAATGAAATAACATCTTTCCTTAAATGAGGGGAACCAAAACTGCCCAAAGTAGTTAAGAATGGTCTCACCAGCACTTTGTACAGTTGCAGTAAGACTTCCCTACTCTCATACTCCAACCCCCTTGAAATAAGGCCCATCAATCCATTAACCCTCCTGATTACCTGTGTGCTAGCTTTGTCTTTCTGTGCATAAGTACCCTCAGGTGGCTCTATGTTGCATCTTTCTGCAGTTTCTCTCCATTTAAATAATACACTGTTCTTTTTTTCTCTCTTCCAAAATGGACAACTTCACATTTTATCACATTATGCTCCATTTGCCAAGTTTTTGCCCACCTACTTAACCTATCGCTCCCTCTCTATAACCTCTTTCTATCCCTCAAGCAGAGGCTGAGTGTCTCCACAGTTCATTTTTTTAATGAGTGAAACTGTTTAGGGGGTGTGGGGGAAGGTGAATTTGCAAGGTAGCTTCCACAGAAGGATGTGTACTGTCTGTGCAATGCTCGAATGATTGAAGAAGTGCTAACACACTTCCTCTTAGTGTGTGTGATTAGGTACTGCACTAGAGCCTAGCAGACCTCAAGTCTGTTTGGGTCTCAGCCCCTTGGCCAACTTGGAATTCATTCATTACTTCAAAATTTGGTTATTCAAACAGATTTCTAATGTTAAACACACTTGATTTGGCAAACTTATGTTCGCAGTATATCACAAACTAGATATCAGAATGGTGCATTTTGGCATTGATTCATACATTGGCTGTGAAAGAAACCACTCACTAAGGAGCAGACCTAGGAAGTACCCATTATTGTAATTTGTATTTGATGTAGATATCTCTGAAAATCATTGATTTGCTTCCAAGTGTTCTCCTTGCCCAATTTTCCCCACACAAGCTTTATTGATTGTTTGGTGAGCAGCTGATCCATCCATATGCGGGTAGTTCTCTAGTTCAATTAGCTGTACTTAATTAGCAGATTATTGCATAGTTTTGTCCTTGGTACTTTCAACTGAGTAATTGGATGTTGGAGACCTTGGTAAATCTGATTGCTGACCTGTAAGTGTGTGTGTGTATACGTTGTGTACACAAGCATTGCTACATGAGAAAGGACGACTGACCTGTCTACCTGGACTTGGTCCTGTGATATAATAGTAAGTTGTTGAGTAAATATGAATCCAGGTAGTTCTTCTATAATGCACTGGTTGTGTTCTTGTACAACCCTACACTATAGAAAAACCATGTTTTGGAAATAGTGCTTAAATCATGTTACAGCCAAAAGACTCTTTAAAAGTTTGCGCTTTAGAAACAGTGTCCCCGATTCGTCAATTTGCATGAACGAAACGTGCGCTATAGCAGAACAACCTGAGGGCGGCACAGTGGCTCAGTGGTTAGCACGGTTGCCTCACATCACCTTGAATCCGGGTTGGATTCCAGTCACTGGCAACTGTCTGTGTGGAGTTTGCACATTCTCCCAATGTCTGCTTGGGTTTCCTCCGGTTTCCTCTTACATTCCAAAGATGTGCAGGCCGGGTGAATTGGCTATATTAAATTGTCCATAGTGTTAGCTGCATTAGTCAGAGGGGAGGTGGGTTACTCTTTGAAGGGTCAATGTGGACTTGTTGGGCCAAAGGGCCTGTTTCCACACTGTAGGGAACCTAATCTAATCTAAACCTGTAATCAGTGACTATCAGTTAGTCTACAGATCTAGGTATGAGTCAAGATTGTAGTGCTGGAAAAGCACAGCAGGTCAGGCAGCATCCGAGGAGCAGGAAAGTTGACGTTCTGGGCAAAAACCCTTCAGATTTTCCTGCTTCTTGGATGCTGCATGACCTGCTGTGCTGTTCCAGCACTACACTCTTGACTCCAGCATCTGCAGTCCTCACTTTTGCCTAGATTCAGATGTGATGCAAAGTAACTCCCCAGTAATGGAGAGCTTTGGCAGGAAGGTTGTTCAAAAAGAAAGTGGAACTCAGCAGAAACAAATGCTAATATCAAATCGAGTCAAAGTATAACGTAATGCTCAGAGCTCAGAACTAAAGGCACTATCAGAATGCATGCAGCATTGGTGACAGGATAGTAGACGGCAAAGATGGAAGTAAATGGGTACGATCTAATTTTAGAAACCAAGGCTAGAAACTGAATCTTCTAGCGTATCATTATTTGGGAAGGACAGGTAAACAGCAAAAGGATGTCAGGTAGCACTGATAAGGGATGGGATCAATATATTCATGAGACACGATCTTGACATGGTTAGGAAGAACGCAGATGGGGTGTGTGTGTTATGAGCTGCCAGAGGAAATGGTCAAGGCCGGTACAATTACAAGATGTAAAAGGCGTCTGGATGGGTACTTGAATAGGAAAGGTTTGGAGGGATGTGGACCAAGTGGTGGCAAATGTGATTAGGTTAACTTGGAATATCTGGTTGGCATGGACTAGTTGGACCGAACAGTCTGTTCCCGTGCTGTACATCTGTGACTCTAACATAAGGCCAGATATAAATCAGGAAATTCAAGATGTATGTAACAAGGATAGTGCAGTAATCGTGGGTGATTTCAGTCTACATGTCGACTGATTATGTGTAAAGAGTATCTCAGTACTGTGGATTTCTAGAGTTGTGGTGAGGAGCCAAGTAGGGAACAGACCATTTTGCATCAAGTATTCTGCAGTGAGAAAAGGCCAAATAATAACCGTGCTGTAAAACAAGCTTTAGAGAGGAGCGACCATAATGTGCTAGAATTTTCCATTAAGTTTGTAAACTGTGTAATTCAACACGTGTTTACAATGTAACCGAGGGAACAATCAAGGTCTGATGGAAAAGTTCAGTCCGGCAAACTGAGAAAAAACATTCAAGAATGTAGAGAAGTGTGTAACAGATTAATACATGGCTTACAACAAGCACACATTTCTTTAAGAACCAAAAATCCAGAGGAAAGTGAGTCAAGCAGGAAGCTAAAGATTGTATAACATCAAAGGACGAGATTCATAAAGTTGCCAAAAAAGTAGCACTTTGGAGCATTTTAGAATTCAGCAAAGGAGTCTCATGAAAATGATAATAGGAGAATAAAATATGACTAACCTAGGAAGAGACCAAAAAAAGACTGTAAAAGTAACTATTGAAATGTGAAAAGGAAAATATTGGTGCAAAAGCAAATGTGGATCCATTATAGCCAGAGACAGAGACTTATAATAGGAAATGGAAGGAAAGCTAAATAATGATTTTGTGACTGTCTTCACTGAGGAAGATTTAAGAAATATCCCCAGAATAATAGCAATCCATTGAACTAGTGAGAACAAGAAACTGAAATAAATTGATGTTAAGAAAAATGTATTAGATAAATGAATGAAGACTGACAGTACCTAATGATCTACATCTGAGAGTATTGACCATAAGACACGGTAGCCATTTGGTTCATTGAATATGCTCTGCCATTTAATAAGATGGTGGCTGATCTGATAATCCTCAACTCCACTTTCCTGCCTTGTCTTCATAACCGTTGATTCCCTTACTGATTTGAAAAACTATCTCAACCTTGAATATGTTTAATGAGCCATTCCCGATGACAGCCGTCTGGTGGGCAATCCCCACAGATTCACTACCTTCTGGGAGAAGAAATTTCTCTTCATCTCTGTATTAAACAGACAGCCCCTAATTCTGAGATTATGTTGTCTGGTCCGATACTCTTCCACAAGGGAAAACATCTTTCAGCATCTAACCTATCAAGCCCCTTAAGAATCTTGTTAGTCTCAATAAGGTCACCTTTAATGTTCTAAATTTTTGAGTTCTGGCCCAACTTGCTCAGCCTCCCCCATAAGACAGCCCCTCCATCCCAGTATCACCTCTGTGAACCTTTTCTGAATTGCCTCCAGTGCTAATACACCTTTCTGGGGTGGCACGGTGGCTCAGTGGTTAGCCCCACAGCGCCAGGAACCCAGGTTCGATTCTAGCCTCTGACAACTGTCTTTGGTAGAGTTTGCACATTCTCCCTCTGTCTGTCTGTGTGAGTTTTCTTTGAGTGCTCCGGTTTCCTCCCACAATCCAAAGATGTGCAGGTTAGGTGGATTAGCCATGCTAAATTGCCCATTGTGTTATGTGCATTAGTTAGAGGGAAATGGGTCTGGATGGGTTACTGTTCGGAGGGTTGGTGTGGATTTGTTGGGCCAAAGGGACAGTGAAGATAGTCACAAAATCATGATTTAGCTTTCCTTCCATTTCCTGTAGATAAGGGGCCCAAAACTGTATTTCAGTATTCACAGTATTCCAGCTGTGAGCTGATTAATACCCTGTATAGTTTTAGTAAAACCTCCCTGCTTTCATACATCATTGTCTTTGGAATAAAGGATGTTTGCCTTCCCTTATCTGTTGAATTTGGCTGCTAGCTTTTTATGAACCATGCAGCAGAACTTCCAGATGCCATTGTCCTGTAGATTTCTGCAGTCTTGCTCCATTGAACTAATATTCAGCATCTATGTTCTTCCCTCCAAGGTGCATATAGCCTCACATTTTTTTCCCCACATTATATTCCATCTGTGAGGTTTTTGCCCATTTGCTTAGTCTGTATCCCTCTGCAGACTGTTGGTATCATTCTTGCCACTTGCCTTCCAACCTAATTTTGTGCCGACTGGAAACTTGGCTACAGTACATTCACTCTCTTGATCCAAGTTATTAATGTATGTTGTAAACAGTTAGGACCCAGCACTGATTCCTTTGACTAATTTAAGATTGCCTTCCTGAAAATGCCCTTATCCCAACTCTATTATTGGTTAGTCAATTCTCTATCCATACTGCCTCCAACACCTAGGCTGTTCCCTTCTCAAATAGCCTAACGTGTGGTACCTTATCAAGTGCCTTCTGAAAATTCAAATATGTTACAGTGACTGCTTCCCCTTTCTCCTGCTTGTTATCACCTCAAAGAATTCCAATAAATTTGCAAGGCATGATTTCCCTTTGTGAGGCCTTGCTGATTCTGTTTGATCCAATTATATATTTTGAAATGCCCTGGTTTACATCCTTTAACATTTTCTACAATTGCAAATGTTAACTGGCCTGTTTTATCGCCTCCATCCCTTTTCCAATAAAGGTGTTTCATTGGCCGTTCTCAAGTCTCTGGGAGTTTATCAGATTTCTGGAAGATTCTTAAAAGAAAAGTGACTATAGAAAGAGTGAATGCATTAATAATCTTCCAGAATTATTCTTGAAATATTTTGGAATGGTGCCAAAGGATTAGATAGTTGCAAATGTAATCCACTGTTTAAGAAAGGAATGAGAGCCCACTGGGAACTACAGACTGGTAACCTGACCTCGATAATAGGTCAAATACTTAACTCTGTTAAAAGGATAACATAACTGGACACCTGAAAAACGATGATCTGATAGAGCAGAGTAAACATGGATTTATGAATGGGAAATCATTTTTTGACACAATAGATGTTTTGTGGAGGTTGCTCGCAGATTAAATAATGATGAACCTACAAATGTGGTGCTTTTGGATTTTCGGTGTAGGCTTCAGTGTAGTCCCAGACAGGAAATTGGTAAACAAAGCATGTGGGGTACTAGGTAATATACTAGCATGGATTGAGGATTGGTTAATGGAAAGAAAACTGTAGGAATAAATTGGTCATTCTCAGGTTGACTGGCTCTGTCTACTGGGGTACCAGAAAGCCTTCAACTGTTCATTATCTTAATCACTGATTTAGATAATGGGAACTTAATATTTAATAAGCAGGAGTGTGATGGAATACCTCCCATTTTCCTGTATGGGTGCAGCTCCATTAACACTCGAGAGGCTTGGCACCAATCAGGATAAAGCAGCCCCTTTGATTGGCACCACATCTGCAAACATTCACTCTTTCCACTACTGACACTCACCTGCAGCAGTGTGTACTATCTACAGGGTGCACTACAGAAATTCATTAGAGATCCTTGAACAGCACCTTCCAAACCCACGACCACTTCCATATCGAAGGACAAGGGCAGCAGATCATCTTCCAAGCCACGCGCCGTCCTGACTTGGAAATATATTGCTGTACCTTCACTGTCACTGGGTCAAGATCCTGGAATTTCCTCCCTAACAACATTGTGGGTCAGGCTACAGCACGTGGAAAGCAGCGGTTCAGGTTCAGGAAGGCAGCTCTCCTCCACCTTCTCAAGGGCACCTAGGGGACAGGCAATAAATGCTGGGCCAGCCAGCCAGCAAAGCCCACATCCCAAGAATGAATTATTTTAAAAATTTTCCAAGTTTGTGGTTGACATAAAATTGATAGGAATGTGTGTTGATTGCAGAAGCTTCAAATGAGTGGGCAAGGACGTTGCAGACAGAATATAATGTGTATATCCACATTGCAGGAAGAACAGAGTGCAGAGTACTTCAGTGGTGAAAGGTTGGAAAGTTCAAAGGGGCATGGGTGTTCTCATTGTGACAGTGCTGCTCCCTTAACAAGGTGATGTTGTCCTTGGTTTATTTCAAAGGGGTTGTAAAAGGCAGAGGTTCTGATTTGTCTGGGTTTAGGCCACTTTATAATGGCTAACAGATACTGCCTAGGGCAACAATGAGATAAAAGGGCTTTTAGATTTTTTAAAAAGCAGTTGTACAATGAAAGGGGAAGGGCCAGTTCTCCCAGTCCAGGGAATTCTCTAGTTTGGTTTAGTTTTAGCTGGGGGCTCTGAGAAGCTGTTGGAAAAAAGGTTCCATGATTCTGCCAATGATCCCTCGCTGATCTTCTCTGCCATCTCTCTCTCTCTCTCTCCTGTAAGAACCTGTGCTTGAATTGACCTTTTTGCCAAGGAGTGCATTTATGGGATGTTGCAGGAAATCCGAGTAGTTTAAGTTGGGGATATCGTGTTGGTCGTGCTTTCAAATAGGGGTTATTTTAAATTCTGTTTTCTTTTGCTTGTGTTTCCTTCGGTAGTCTGTAAATAAATTCTGTTTTGTTTTAAACTAAGTGGTTTGACCAGCTGCATCACTCCTGGAGTATCTACCTTACACCTGCTTAAAACAGCCAGCAAAGTTAGGGTCTAGGCTACCTTCTTGAAATGTTTTTGAGGGGATCTAGCCTGCTTCATAAAATTGTTCATAAGTCTGTGAAAGCAAACATGCAGTTAAGAAGATGAATGGTGTGTTAGCTTTTATCACACAAGAGGATACGAGTCACGAATACTTCAGTTATATAGAACCTGAGTGAGGCTGCACTTTGAGCATTGTGTGCAGCCATGGGCTCCTTACCTAAGTGGGAATGTATTTTCTATAGGGTGAGTGCTCCCAAGGTTGCCAGACTAATTCTTGGCAGCCAAAACAACTGCAGATGTTGTAAATCAGAAACAAAAGCAGAAGTTGCTGGAAAAGCTCAGCAGCTCAGGCAGCATCTATGAAGAAAGGTCAAGAGTTAACGTTTTGGGCCCGGTGACCCTCCCTCAGAGGCAACCCATTGAGTACTGAAATGAGGAGGAATGTCTTCACACAGAGAACCTTTGGAATTCACACCCCAAAAGGTTTCTAAAACTCAGTTCTTGAGTAGTTTCAAGACAAATTCCTCCATTTCTCTATATTAATAATGTCCAGGGATATAGGACTAGTATGCGAAAATATTCAGGTAGTTGATCAGGCGCAATCTTGACTGTTGAAGGCTAATGGGCTGAAAGGCTGCAAGCAGTCCAAATTTATTAGTTGTTGCCCACACAGCACTGAGCTTGTGCCATGTCTCAAATTGTTGATATACTGTATTCCAGTAAATATCAGATTAGGCTTAATTATGATCACTCCATGGTAATTTTTGTTCTGGAGATGTGTGTCCTATGCATCATCATTACGCTTGAACTGAGTGGTTTGCTATTTGAGGCCTGTTCAGAGTCAGCAACATTTCTATGGTTCTGGAATCCCTTGTAAGCCAGGCCCCAGATAAGAATAGCAGGTTTCCTTCCCTTAAGAACAATAATGAACAAGATGGGCACTTAGGGCAATCAGAGTTTTAGATTAGATTAGATTTGATTCCCTACAGTGTAGAAACAGACCCTTTGGCCCAACACCGACCCTCTGAAGAGTAACCCAGCCAGACCCATTTCCCCCTGACTAACGCCCTAACCTATGGGCAATTTAGCATGGCCAATTCACCTGACCTGCACATCTTTGGTCTGTGGGAGGAAACTGGAGCACCCGGAGGAAACCCACGCAGACATAGGGAGAATGTGCAAACTCCACACAGACATTCGCCTGAGGCTGGAATCAAACCTGGGACCCTGGTGCTGTGAGGCAGCAGTGCTAACCACTGTGCCACCGTATTTATGCCTGACACTATTCCATTTATTTACTGATTTTAAAATTCTGCCAGCTTCTGTGGTGGGATTTGAGCCCGACGAGCTCTAATCTGATTGTCTGGACTAGGCAAAAGTGAGGACTGCAGATGCTGGAAACCAGGGTTTAGATCAGAGCGGTGCTGGAAAAGCACAGCAGGTCAGGTAGCAACTGAGGAGCAGGAAAAGGGCTTTTGCCCAAAATGTCAATTTTCCTGCTCCTTTGATGCTGCCTGATCTGCTGTGCGATTCCAGCACCGCTCTGATTGTCTGGACTGCTCATCCAGTGACAGTATCACCCCACCATTGGTCCACCGGTTTTGAAGAATAAGGGGAGTCGCGGAAATTGAAATGTTAACTCTGCTTTCTGTCCCCAGATGCTGCCAGGCTTGCTGAGTTTTTCAGCATTTTCTATTTTTTGTTACTAGTGCTACACCCCTATCTTTCTATGTATTGTCCATCTCTTTTACCATCCAGAGAATGCAGTATGGGGACAGCAAACACGAAGGGACGCAACTTTAAAGTGAGGGGAGATAGGTATAAGACAGATGCCAGAGGTAGTTTCTTTACCCGGAGAGTAGTAAGGGTATGGGATGCTTTGCCTGCATCAGTAGTAGGTTCGCCAAGTTTAAGTGCATTTAAGTCGTCATTTCCCCCTGACTAACGCAAATGGACATACATGGAATTGTGTAGGTGGGATGGGCTTCAGATTCGTGTGACAGGGCGGTGCAACATTGAGGGCCGAAGGGCCTGTATTGCGCTGTAATGTTTTATGAATAATGCTGGATGGGTGAGGTGCAAGAGATGCCAGCAGCTGTGAAACTGCACAAAGAAGTCTGTGCTTCTGTCAAGCACATAAAGAAAATTAGAAGGCAGATATTAAGTTTACTGAAAACAGGATGGTGTTTGCATTGTAGAATGCCAGGACATCTTTTGAAAGAAATTTGATAACTTGATCTTGCTATAATAAAGCACAATACTGCGGATGCTGGAAATCTGAAACAAAAACAAGAAATTGCTCTATAAACTCAACAGATCTGATAGTGTCAGTGATGAGAAAACACGTCAGGTCCCGTGACCCTTCTCCAGACCTTGTATGTTCAACGTAATAATACTGTCATAAAACAAAGAGCTGCGGATGCTAGACATCTGAAACAAAAACACAAGCTTTGAGTCACCAGACTCGAAACTTTACCTCTAATTTCCCCACTGATGCTGAATTTTGCAGCAGTTTCTCCTTCTGTTTGATAATGCTGTCCTGTTACCACAAGGTGGCAGTAAAGCCACATATTGAATGCAGTACATATACATAGCTACTAAAGTACAGACTGGGGTTTCTTTGCATTTTGTTTCATCATACTCTTGTGAAGTGACTTAAGATGTCCCATAATGTTAAAGGTACTATATAAAGGTAAGTTTTGTGATTCTGCATTATATATTCAGTGAAAGGCTTTGCATTTTTTTAATATATTAAATTAAATTAGATTCCCTACAGTATGGAAATAGACCCTTCAGCCCAAGAAGTCCACACTGACTTTCCAAAGAGTAGCCCACCCAGACCCATTCCCCTACCCTATATTTATCCCTGACTAATGCACTTAACACTATGGGCAATTGAACATGGCCAATTCACCTGACCCACACATCTTTGGATTATGGGAGGAAACCAGAGCACCCGGAGGAAACCCAGGCAGACACAGGGAGAGTATGCAAACTCCACACAGATGGTTGCCCGAGGCTGGAATTGAACCCTGGTTCCTGACTCTGTGAGGCTGCAGTATTAACCACTGAGCCACTGTGCTGCCTTTGAATAATTATTTTACAGATACACAATTCCTCTACTGTCCCTTCCAAATGCCTCTCTTGAACACCACAGGCAGCACCTGGTATCAGTTTTTGTACATAGGTTACTAACCTTAGTATTAACCATCCTCCGTTTCTCTGACCCCATGACCACTTTCATGCTATTATTGAATATTTAGCACAAAATTATTGATGGCTTTCCTAATTGAAATTGCAGCCTTTTAAAAATAAGGTCTTGACCTCTGCAACTTGTTACTCACTCCTGCTTACCTTGCTATTTGTTTTGAGTCTGGCCTTGCAGATAGCCTGGTGGCTTCCCTTATCTTGAGCTGCAAACCCACTATCAATCATCAAAGCAGTTTAGTTATGTCTGTGTCGGCACATCGCACTATCTCAGCTTTTCTACCAAACCCCTTATCCACGTTGTTGTTGCCTCTGAAGTTATGATTCCAAAGGACCCCAGGGCTGCTCTTTTATGAACGAGGGAGAGAGAGAGAGAGAGACAACTGATACTGGCTTAAAGTGAGGGTCACCTTGCCTCAGGTGGAGGAGAGGGAGAGTCCTTCATGGTAACCTTGGCCCGAGCAGGAATTGAACCCACGTCTTCAATACTCTGCATCACGAGCCAACTGCCAGACCATGATATTACCTCCAAAGGGGCTGGCTCGGTCGCTTGGTTGGACTGCTGCGATGCAGAGAAGAGCCTCCACCAGCTGAGGTTATCGTGAAGGACTCTGCTTCTCAACCTCACCGCTTTCCCCGAGAAGTGCTGGCCCTCGGGTTGTCTTTGCGAATCTGTGGCTTTCACGAGCCTCAGGAGGTAGAACATGCTCCATCCATCGTTGAATCTGTTTTAAGGTGTGGTATTCAAAACATCTGGCTTTTCAGAACTGAGGCTAAGGTCCCACTGCAGACTGATTGAACTAACTTCATACACTGCGAAGGGGTGCTTACATACAGCGGTCTGGAAAGAAAGGCACTTTTCTGGATTAGATTAGATTAGATTAGATTACTTACAGTGTGGAAACAGGCCCTTCGGCCCAACAAGTCCACACCGCCCCGCCGAAGCGCAACCCACCCATACCCCTACATCTACCCCTTACCTAACGCTACGGGTAATTTAGCATGGCCAATTCACCTGACCCTGCACATCTTTGGACTGTGGGAGGAAACCAGAGCACCCGGAGGAAACCCACGCAGACACGGGGAGAATGTGCAAACTCCACACAGTCAGTCGCCTCAGGCGGGAATTGAACCTGGGTCTCTGGTGCTGTGAGGCAGCAGTGCTAACCACTGTGCCACCGTGCCGCCCAAAGATGTCCTAATGCACTTTTAATGACTGAAGTGCGCTTGAGGTGTAGTTGGTGTTGTGATGAAGGCAAATTGATAGGCAGTTTGTGCACAGGAACCCTCCACAAATGGTGAAGCAATAGGTGTGCAGAATGATCTCTCAGTGATTTAGGGCTTTGGATGATTTCTGTCAGGAATGCCTGCACTGGATTACGTTCCTATATTTTTGGAGTGGGACCGGAATGCATAACCTTTGTGTTATTGTGAGCATCTGGATAGGTTTGGGATCTAGAGGTAAAGAATAATATCCACAGACTGACTGTAGTGTCCACCTTCAAACTAATGGCACATTGTGAGCTGTTATGCTCTGAAATTGGCTTTAATTGCCTTGGACCAAGTAACAAGTAGCAACCAATTCCTAGGCCACCCAGAGGTGCAGTGGTAGTGTCCCTACACCCTGGCCCGGAAGGCCTGAATTCCTCTCCCACTTGCTCCAGAGGTGTGTAATAACATCTCTGAGCAGGGCAACTGTAAACTAAAACAAGTAATTCCTGATTAAATCCAGGACTCCTCAGCTGCTAGCGGTGTTCCTGCTTTGCAGTTATTATTTTCAAAGTGCTTAGCGGGTGGCTTAAAAGCCTTGAAGCAAGAAAAGCAAAAAGAAAATCAAAGGGAAAAGAAAATATTTCATTGCAAGCCTGACTGAGTCCAGATAAGAATTAGTTACAGACTTCATGTGTTAAAGCTGATGCCTTTGCCCAGTGTGTTTCATTTTACCTGAGGTGAACCCGTTTAATAATGTGTTAACTATGGCTGAATAAATAGCAGACTGAAAGTCCAAATTAGGTCTGGTGCAGTATTGAGGGAATGCTGCACTGTTGGGTGTGCCATCTTTCAGATAAAATCGTAGAAATCCCCATCTCCCCTTCTTAATAGATATGGAAAAAAAACCCCATGACACTCTGAACAGCAGCAGAGGTGTCCAGAACAAAACATTTTTGATCACTTGACAACTTAAAGAAGTTCCCAGCTGTTCTAATTTATTGCATTGTTGTTTGTGGGAACTTGCTGTTTCTTCCTCATTGCAAAAGTATTTCCAAGAACAATTAGTTACACAGTTCTTTTGTTTCAGTAGAAGGTGCTACGTAAGTGCAAGTGTTTTCCTTCTTTCCCGGCACATGAAATTAACATCTGTTTTGTCTGTATACATGTGCATTGAGAAGTTTTGGATCTAGAGGTGAAGAAGAATGTCTGTTGACCAACTCCTTCAAACTAATGGCACATTGTGAGCTGGAACACTCTGAAATCGACTTTAATTGCCTTGGACCAAGATACTTCAAAACTCTGCTGCTTGTGCCCGAAATCATCATTAGTTGGGCTTACCTATCTCATTTGGATCTACTGACTTACTTTGGCACCTGGTTGTTAAGCAGTTTCCAGACTTTGAAACATTTGTTCATGTTTTCCATTCCCTCTGTGGCCTCTGCCTAATCACTGTCTTTAACATCGGGTTTTTATAATCCCTGTAAAACTTCTATCAGTTTTGGCCTCTTGCGCACTTGAATTTTAATGACCATTGGCCTCAGTCTGTAGTTATAGACTCAGTTATAAAGCACAGAAATGCATCCTTTGCTCCAACTGGTCCATGCCGACCAGATATCCTAAATTAATCAAGTCCCAATTGCCAGCACTTGGCCCATATCCCTCCAAACCCTTCCTATTCATATACCCATCCAGATGCCTTTTAAATGTTGTTGAACCACTTCCTCTGGCAGCTCGTTCCATACACATGCCACCCTCTGTGTGACAATGTTTCTACTTAGGTCCTGTTTATATCCTTTTCTCTCGTCTTAAACCTATGCCCTCTAGTCTTGACTCCCCTACTGTGGGAAAAAGACCTTGCCTATTCAACCTATCCATGCCCCTCATGATTTTATAAACCTCTAAGGTCACCCCTCAGCCTCTGTCACTCCAGGGAAAACAACCTCAGCCTCTCAGTATAGCTGAAACCTTCCAGTGCCAGCAACATTCTTGTAAATCTTTTCTGAACCCTTTCAAGTTTCACAACATCTTTCTAAAGCAGGGAGACCAAAATTAAACAATGTTCTGTACAGCTACAACATGACCCCTCAACTCCTATACTCAGTGCACTCGCCAGTGAAGGCAAGTGTGCTGAATGTTGCCTTCACCACCCTGTCTTCCTGTGACTCCATTTTTGAGGAGCTGTGCACCTGCACCCCAAGATCTGTTTGTTTGACAATGCTGCCCAGAGTCCTTCCAGTAAGTGTATAAGTCGTGCCCTGCTTTCCCAAATGCAACACCTCACATCTAACTTAAACCCCTACTGCCACTCTTCAGTCCATTGGCCCATCTGATGAAGGTCCCATTGTACTCTGAAGTAACCTCCTTCGTTGTCCATTACACCTCCAATGTTGGTATTATCTGCAAACTTAATAACAATACCTCCTGTATTTACATCCAAATCATTTACATAAAATGATTAAAAAGCAGTGGACCCAGCAATGATCCTTTCAGCACACCACTGGTCACAGGCCTCCAGTCTGAAAACACTTCTCTATCACCACTCTGTCCACGAGATTTGTGGAATTTCCACAAGATGGCTTTTTGGAGCAGCTTCTGATGGAGTTCACTAAGGAACAGGCAGTACTGGGTAGCATGGTGGCACAGTGGTTAGCACTGCTGCCTCACAGCGCCAGATACCCGGATTCAATTCCCACCTCAGGCGACTGACTGTGTGGAGTTTGCACATTCTCCCCGTGTCTGCGCGGGTTTCCTCCGGGTGCTCCGGTTTCTTCCCACAGAGCTGAAAAATGTGTTGCTGGAAAAGCGCAGCAGGTCAGGCAGCATCAAAGGAGCAGGAGAATTGACGTTTCGGGCATAAGCCCTTCTTCCTCCCACAGTCCAAAAATGTGCAGGTTAGGTGAATTGGCCATGTTAAATTGCCCATAGTGTTAGGTGAAGGGGTAAATGTAGGGGAATGGGTCTGGGTGGGTTGCACTTCGGCGGGTCGGTGGAAACTTGTTGGGCCCAAGGGCCTGTTTCCACACTATAAGTAAGTAATCTACTGGATTTAGTGTTGTGCAATAAGGCAGACTTGATAATTGAGCTTAAGGTGAAGGAACCCTGAGGAGGCAGTTTGAGAGGGAGAATATAGAATCAGAGATAACGGTGTTACAGCTGAATAAAGGCAACTACAGAGGTATGAGGGAGGAGCTGGGTAGAATTGACTGGGAGAGGAGCCTAGCAGGAAAGACTGTGGGACAGCAATGGCAGGGATTTCTGGGAGTAATTCAGGAGACACAGCAGTGATTCATCCCAAGGAGAAAGAAGCACAGTACAGGGAGGATAAGGTAACCATGGCTGACTAGGGAAGTCAGGAACGTGTAAAAGAGAAAGGGCAAAGGGCAGTGGGAAACCAGAGGATTGGAAAGCTAACCAAGACCATTCGTGGGCAATGAAGCAAAACTGATGGAAAAGATTAAATATAGCCAGTAATATAAAGGAAGACTGTAGGAGCTTTTTTAGATGTATAAAGGGCAAAAGAGAAGCAAAAGTGGACATTGGGCTGCTGGAAAATGATCCTGGAGAGATAAGTGGGTAATAAGGAAATGGCTAAGAAGCTGAATAATTACTTTGCGTCAGACTTCATGGTGGAACACACAAGTAATATCCCAAACATTCAAAACTGTGAGGGGGCAGAGCTGAGTGTGGTGGCTATCACCAAGGAAAAGGCGCTAGAAAAACTGAATGGCGTGACAGTGGATAAATCACCTGGACCAGATGGACTACACCCCAGAGTTTTAAGGAAGGTAGCTGACAACAATATTCTGTTCTGGCATTTCTTTCTAAAATCTCTAATATTTTCTTCCGTGGCTCAGAATCAAGATTTATTTGACTGTTCCTGTGAAATGACATGATATTATATTGCACTTAAAGTGCATAGAATTAGTTTAGTAGCTTTGAGATAAAGTATATTGCCATATATTGTAGGATTAATGCACATGGGAACATTGAAGCATCTGGGAAATATTCTTGAGCCAGTCCCCTCCTTTTGTAAGACCAAGAGGGTCTAAGTTGCTCTGGTCTGTATTCTGCCATTTCGTAAAGTCATGACTGATCTGACTGGCCTCAGCTTTACTTTCCTGCCTACTAGAATCTAAGTTAGGTTTAATAATATTAAATGACATTGTCTTCCATTACTCTATCTGAAAGAGAATTCAACAGCCATCCGAGAGTCACAAATTTTCCTCATCTGTCTTAAATGGGACAACCTTTTATTTTTAAACTCTGCCCTGGTTCTGATCTTTCTAAAAGGTGAAAAGTCTTCTCAACGTCTGGCCAGTCAGCCCGCTGAGGATCTTTTATGTTAAAATAATCTCTGGTTCTTGTAAACTCCCATGGATACAGGCACAACCTGTCCAACTTGTGCTCATAAGCTAACCTCGCCAGTCCAGGAATCAATTGAATAAATCTCCTCTGAGCTGCTTCCAAAGGAACTGTATCCAAAACTCTACACAGTACTATAGATGTGGTCACACCAACATTCCGTGCAAATGTCGCAGAGCTTCCCCAGTTTTTAAAAATTTCTTTTCCTTTGCAATAATCAACATTCAAAGGGCCTGTACTGCGCTGTATTGTTCTATGTTCTATGTTCTATTCCGTTTGCCTTCGGAATCATTTGTTGTACCTGCATGTCGATTCTTTGTTGCATTTTGAACCTCCTCTCTCCCCCTCAGTAATGCACAAAGTTATAAAAATCTCTAGCATTCTGATTTCAGAGCGGAGTGGTCCACCTTGCAGGATGGGAAACTGAAGCCTTTGTTTTCAAATCTCTCCATGGTCTGTCTCCCTCCCTATTTGTGTAACTTCCTCTGGTACATTTCTCCGTGTTCTGTCTGTCTGGCCAATGGTAATCACTGCAGCATTCAGTTGCTCTCGAATTTCTCCCCCCAAACCTCCCTTTTCCTCTTTATCCTCAGTTAAGACACTCCTTAAAATCCATCTTCTAAACCAAGGTTTTGGTCTTCTGTCCTAATGACCTTTTCACATGATTCCTGTGGTGCTTCACTGATTATATCTTGGGATGTTTTATTCTAATGAAGATGAATGAGCTGCCAGAGGAAGTAGTGGAGTTTGGTACAGTTGCAACATTTAAAAGGCATCTGGATGGGTATATGAATAGGAAGGGTTTGGAGGGATGTGGGCCAGGTGCTGGCAGGTGGGACTAGATTGTGTTGGGCTATCTGGTTGGCATGGATTAATTGGATTGAAGGGTCTGTTTCTATGCTGTACATCTCTGACTCTATGTGTTGTTGATGTAACTGAAAAGCATTCAGGAGAGGAAGGGATATTGACCAACATTGACAAGGAAAGTGTGGCAGCCCCAGCCTTTCACAGCTACAAGCATCTAATTTTGGAAAAAGGACAGCTCCTTGAGAACTATTTAAAAGAGCCCTGCAACAAGAAGATTACTTTTATAGGTAAATTATTGTTATAGAAAATGTTACTGCCATTGACTGAGGGATATATGTTGCCAGGGTACTGATGAAAATTCCCCAACTTTTTCTTTAAACAGCAACAGCCACTTAAAATGCCTATTATTCACAGTTCTTTGGCTACATTATTCCACAAAGAAAATATTACTTTTGAGATCCATATATCAAGAACCCAGCACGAGTGTGCATCTGTTTCACGGTGATGACTTAATAGACACAATGGAGTTACATTTCAGTAGCACAGCCTAAGAGTCTTGTTGATGAATCATGTTCATGATCAAACATTCGGATTTTCCATCCTGTTGGAGGTTCAGTCAGTTCTTGAGAAGTCTGAAAGATACAAGAGTGATGTAGGAAAGGTCATTATATTTTGAAAATAACATTTGGCAATAAACGTTGTCAGATGTTAATTTGATGCTGTTTTCTCTTCCCCAGATATCTTATACGTAAGACCATAAGACATAGGAGTGGAAGTAAGGCCATTCGGCCCATCGAGTCCACTCCGCCATTCATTGATGTTGGTGTGCTTGCATACTGTAGAGAGGAGTGAAAACTGCAGGAGCCTGGAATGATTTCCTGCGTTGTATCCAATAGCAAAATGCTCTGAATTTCTCAATCCAGCCCCTCTTTTAAAAAAAAACCGCTTTGTCTCTTGCCAAGACGGAGATTTCAATTTCCCACACTGTATTCTTCAGGTCACTCCAAATGGACTTGCTGAATTGGTGCCAGTTGTGTTGGATGTCTGAACGTTTATTTCTTGTGAATTTTGTGGATAGATGCCATTTGGGAAATGGGCTGATGCTGTGAATACTGTCATTGACGACAGTCCAAATAAAGAAAATATCAGTAATTCAGAGTATTTCAGACATTGATTAAAACATTTGCACAAATTGTGCTTTTTATATGCTCGGGAGCGAAGTGCTAATGGATGGGGGCTTTGGGAACAACAAAGAACAATCCAGCACAGGAACAGGCCCTTCGGTCATCCAAGCCTGCACCAACACATTTTGTCCTTCCACACTAAAACTGTCTTCACTTACAGGATCCATATCCCTCTATTCTCTTCCTATTCATAAATTTGTCCAGGTGCTTCTTGAATGCTGCTGTTGTGTCTGCTTCCACCATCTCCTCTGGCAACGTATTTCAGGCCCTCACTACCCTTTGTGTGAAAAGCTTGCTTCTCACATCTCTTTTAAATCTCCTCTTTTAAACCTCGAACCTGTGTCTGCTCGTAATTGACCCCTCCACCCTGGGAAAAATCCTCATAATTTCCACTCTATCCATGTTTTCACAACCTTGTAAATTATTAGATGGCCCTTCAACCTCCTGCGTTCCAATGAAAGCAAACCCAGTGCTTTTAATTTTCTTCATCACTAAAATCTCCCATACTAGGCAGCATCCTGGTAAACCTATTCTGTACCCTTTCCAAAGCATCCACGTCCTTCTCTTGGTGGGGTGACCCAGAACTGTAAGAAATATTCTAAGTGTGGCCTAATTAAAGTTCTGGCTAGTCTATCCTTGTACTGAATGCCCCTTCCAATGAAAGGCCTTTTTTTTTGACTATCTTATCTACCTGCGCTGCCACCTTCGGTGATGTGTGGACCTGCACACCCAGATCCCACTGCATATCGATACTCCTAAAGGTTCTGCCATTCATTGTATAATTTCCACCTGCACTCGACCTTCCAAAATGCATCACCTCACATTTGTCGGGATTAAGCTCCATCTACCTTTTTTTTTGCCCATGCCTCCAATTGATCTAGATCCTGCAGTATCCTCTGACAATTCTCACTATCTGCGACTCCACCAATTTTTGTATCGTCCGCAAACTTACTAATTAGACCGGCTACATTTTCTTCCAAGTCATTTATGTAGCTCACAAACAATAGAGGTTCCCCTCAATGATGAATGAGGGATGCTGAACGAGGTATGTTGTTTACACTACTTTTTGAAATGTTGAATTCCAGAGAGCATTATAATTTTTTTTCAAGAAGGCATCTTCTTCGCTTTAATTCACTTTCCTTCATATCTAAGTGTGCATGTATGGGTCTGTTATCTGACATGGGAAATCTGTTCTGACAAAAGACTTGCTGTGCTTCAGCCCTTTGTGAACATTACAATTGTAATCCTATTGACAGTGTGGGAGCTACTTGAACTTTAGAATAGAAATTTCTACTCCGTTAACCGCAGCCACTGTGAAGCCTCCCTACTGAAAATAGTGGGGCATTTGTCAATTGAAAGTATGACTTCAATGAGACAAGCAGCCAGTTGCAGTATACATCTCTAACAACGTTTCAAAGTTCCTCTACTTCTCATAAAGGTGTCTTTTCAGCTAAGAAGTGACAAGTTTCAGCAGTATCCTGTACCTTTTTTTTTGTTTTTGAGGTGTTGGTTAATGGTATTTTTGGTTAATGGTTGAGCTGGCAATGAAAGCAGGTGATCATTATCTCATCTTAACTAACGTTTCAGGAGCTCTGGTTGATATGTCATGGAGCACAAATCTCATCCACCAGCCTCCTCTTCCTGTGGTAACCCTCTGCTGTCTCACATTGCTGGAATTCAATGCAATGCCATTCTGGTTATATTTGAAAATTCACTGGGAATCTGACTTTTCCAATTACTTCCGAATTGCAAAAGTATTGTCCTCCCATGTTGACCGTCTTCATATGTTGAAATCAAAACTCCAACACCCATTTCATTAATGTTCTTGTCTCCTAAAGCTGAGAAATTCCTTTCACCCCTCAATCTAAATTTTCTGTTTACAAGCTTAAGGTTTGTTATCCGCATTAGCTAATCCTGATTGTCTGGTCTGCGCCATCTCGGAATTATTAATCTATCAGTGCTGGAGGAGTCAGTTTAGCCCATCATGCTTCCAGAATTAACCAATTAATTGTCTTACTCTGGCAATGTTTCCTAATCATTTGAAAATGTGCTATCCCGATCCTGTTAAATCTTGATCCATCTCGCTGGCTTCTCAGTTTTTTTTAAAAGGCATTGTAGCTACAGCACGCACTTTGATTCTGAAGTGTATGTTCAAGTTAAGCTAGACGAGTCCACTGAAGCTTGAAAACAGCGTAAGTGGAAATTGGATTGGCTGTCAGACCTTGTGGAGCATTATTTAGTTGAGAAATGTGATTACCATCGTCCAGACTATAGGTTTGGTCTGTCTTAATTTCAAGTAAGTTGGAGTACTTCAGGAAGATCAAGAAGATGTGAAAACAGAAGTAGCCCATTCAGCCCATTGAGCCTGCTCTGCTATTCAATGACAATTTATTCTTTCGGCCTGATATTTCAGCTGGGCTTTTATGTGATCACTGACCAAGCAGCACATTGTGTGACTAAGGCAGAGATGTTTAGCAGCTGCAATAAAGTAATGTGATGCTGAGACAGTGAGCCATGGAATTCTATGTGGGGTCCTTTGTGTCTCAACTGCTGACATTAACAGATGACCGTGTGCAGCAGTCAGTATTCTTCTGGAGAAACACCTTCCACTTTTCAATCTGAGGTAAGCCATTACTTCTTGAGCTGGCTGTGTGCTGTGACCAGCAGATGCAAAATTCTTTCTTGTGAAAAGAACATGCTCCTAATTTGTGATTTGCTGCTGCATTTTGGTTGGAAGATGAGAATTTATATTCAGAATGAGCAAGCTTCTTTCGACTCATTACATCAACCCCATCTTTGGGGTGGCTTGGTAGCTCAGTGGTTAGCACTGCTGCCTCACAGCACCAGGGTCCCAGGTTCGATCCCAGCTTTGGGCGAAGGTCTGTGTGGAGTTTGCACATTCTCCCCATGAATGCGTAGGTTTCCTCCGGATGCTCCGGTTTTCCTCCACAGTCCAAAGATGTGCAGGTCAGGTAAATTGGCCATGCTCAATTGCCCATAGTGTTAGGTACATTAGTCAGGGGGAAATGGGACTGGGTGGGTTACTCTTCGGAGGGTCGGTGTGAACTGATTGAGCCAAAGGGTCTGTTTCCACACTGTGGGGAATCTAATCTATTCACTTCATTGCCTTAGTAGGAATGATATGTTGATTCTGGTGGGAGTGCAGTATAAATTTACCAACATGAGCCCTCAACTCTAAGGATTAAATTGAGAGGAGATTATGCAATATCGGGCTGCATTCCTTGAAACTCAGAAGATTCGAGAGTGATTTGAGCAAACTTTCAAGATATTCTCTCTACCCTATTTCACTGATGATTAGTCTGGGCTAAGGTTAAAAATTACAGCCAGACCATAGCCAATGACCGTTAAGAAACTCATTCACATTCAAAGGATGGCAGAAGTTTGGAACACTATCCTGCAAGTAGTAGTTGGTGTTAATTTCAAATCTGAGATTGCTAGAATTTTGTCAAACAAATGCATTAAGGATGAGAGCTGAAAGCAGTTTTTTCCATGGTCTTGTTTAACAACCGCAGAAAAGCTCAAGGTGCTTAAATGTCTTGTGTTACTTAATCCCATCTCCCTTCCACTCCTGAAGTAACCATTACCCAAGCTTGCTCATTGCACACATCATTGACTTCCCTCCCTTTAACATTCCATAACACACAAAAATTCACTCATCTGTTTCTGAATTCAGATGTCCTCACTTTAACTGCTTTGAGTTTATGCCTGACTGCCAGAAGCTGTAGCCTCAATCTCAGTGTAACATCATGCACAGGCCTTTCTTGGGTGGGTTTCAAGACTAACTTGCTGAATTGGTTCATTAAAAAAGTATTGAGTTTAGTGGAGCTGCATTAGATATGTTTACATTAGACCACGACGTGTGTTTAAAAGTGCATTCATACTGCAGCTACACCATTGGTATGAAGTGGTTTCCTTTAAGGTGCGTTAGTAACATAAGTATAGCCTGAATCCAGTGGCATCCACTTTACTCCCCTTAAGCATTACTTCCGTGCAAAGCTGAAAGCTTTCTGCTTCAGTGGGAAATTTGTTGTGTGGAGGCACTGTAACATAAACTGAATATGATGTTTGCAGTTCTGTAAGTGCTTGTGCATGTTCCAGGCTAGCTTTCTGAGAGTGGTCATTGTATCTGTCTGAAAGACTGCATGAAGGAAGATCCGGTGCTCTCGCCTTACAAAGCATCTTGCAAAAGCGGTGCTGATGCCTTACCTAATTTCCATGATGTTGATGGAGAGTCAACACCATCTATTTTGTATCTGAATACTTGACAAACTCTGTGAAGTTCTTTTGCATTGTTGATGTAGAAGTACTGCGTTATATAATGAAATAAAACAAAGAACTGCAACTGCTAGAAATCTGAAACAAAATGAAATTGCTGGAGAACTCAGCAGCTCTGGCAAATCTGTGGAGAGTAAGCAGTTAATACTTTGAGCCCAGTGACCTTTCTTCAGAACTTTTATCACAGAAAAAGTGGTATGTATGCTGATGTCAGGAGTTGGGTAGGGAAAAGGAATGTGTGGGTAGATCGTCATCGAGCCTGGAGAGAGAGTGGGGAGGGGAATGTTAGGCAGTCAAAGGGATTGTTGATAGGGAAGAAGAGAAGCTATATTAGTGATATTGGGGACTATGAGTGGGTGAAAGTAGGTTGGCTGTGCTGGAAGTCACCTATTATGGCATGACAGGATCTGGGAGTAGGGGGTGGGTGAAAGGCATGGAAGAAAGTGTTCAGCTCTAAAATGATTGAACTGCATATCGAGTCCAGACTTTATTGCAAGTAGCTGTTGGCTAGACATCGAAGACTTCCATTGTATACATATTTTCACATGACTTGTCTAGGGTAGTTCATGATTATTTGGGAATGGAGGTTAAGAAAAATATTTGGAATCAGACAAGTTTGTTTTGTTCATTCAGAAGATGTGGATGGCACAGCTGAAGTTGATATTTGTTGTTCATTCCTAAGTGCCTTTGATATAATGGTGGGCTGCTCTCTTGAACTGTTGCAATAATAGGAAGGGTGTAGTGGGATATGGGCCAAGTGCTGGCAAATGGGACTAGACAAGTTGGACTGTGGGGTCTGTTTCCATGCTGTCTATCTCAGACTCTATGGCTTCTGGTAGAAGTGCTTCCACAGTACTGTCTGGGAGAGAAGCTGTGGTCTATTGATGGAACAGCAATATTTCAAAACCAGAGTGGCTTTGAATTGGAGGGAACTTGCAGGTTTTAGTGCTTTTGCATGCCTGCTGTCTTTCTAAGTAATGGCAGTGTTGTTGAAGTAGCCCAAACAAATAGATCTTGCATGGCGTGCACATTATACCCACTGTGATCCACTTGTGGGAGGAGTAAATATTTGAGCATTGATTACATGTCAGTCCAGCTGGATGGTGTGTTTATTAAGTGTTATTGGAGCTACACCCATCCAGGCCAGTGGAGAGTATCCCATCATATGACTTAGTCTGCACCATTATAGATGATGGGCAGACCGAGAGGAGTGGGGAGGTGAGTCTGCCTAGTTTCTGACCTCTTGTAGTTTCTTGTATTTGTATAATTAGACCAATCTCTGGTCAGAAAACACGATAGTGTGAAAGATTGTTGAGTGGGGTGATTCCAGTTCTGAAAAAGGGTCACGGGACCTGAAGTGTTAACTTTGATTATTTTTTCTACATTGATCCTGCCAGACCTGATGAGATTTTCAATTAATTTCTGTTGTGAATAATTTCAAACTTGAGTTTATATGTAGGGCAAAGTGAATTAGTAAGGCACAAATTTTACAAAGTTTGATTTGACCAGTGAAATCTTACGTACGGTTTTAGGAGCTCCCATTATAGAAATAACATTAAAGCTGTTAACTAAACAATATTTTTCTGAGGTATTAAGAGGCGAGTTTGATGAGTGTGGTTGATGTGAAAACGAATTTACCAAAGGTGTTTAATGAAGTATCATCATCTTAGTAACATCATAGCCCATAGGATTATAGAGACAATGCCAGTGGGATGCTAAATTTGGGAACGATAAAAGGTGATGGGTGTTTGTAGAGAATGGTTGTTTTCAGATTCTATTGGTTGGTTCCAATACACCTTGCCAAAAAAAAATGTTCTTTTCAATATATACTAGTGGCTTGTATGGCATAATTACAAAGTTTGCAGTTGGCACTAAATGTATTAAACAGTGGGTAAAAAAGTAATATATTTCAGGATGCCAAGAGGCTATAGACAGACCAATGAAATTTGCAAACGCACAGTAACTGCGGTACTATGAAGAAGGTGGCCCATGTGTGCTTTGGCAGAGCAGCAAGCAGGTAAATCAGAATCAGTCAGGGGGCCCTCCCGTTTCAAACTCTGTCTGTCCCACACTTGCTGCTATAGATCTTCCGGTAGCAGGTGCTCTCCCTCCTGCTTTTGTTGCTTCTCGAGGTTCAGATTCTCTGAACGAGTAGCAGTGTCAGGAGTGCTGTTGGAACTCAAAGAATGGTCATTCCCAGACAGTCCTGCTGTTGTCTTGCAAGACACTTCCCACTGTGCACTTCAATCCATCAACATCTCTGGAACCAGGAGGTTTCTGATGAGAAGAGGGTGGCACGGTGGCTCATTGCTTAGCACTGTTGCCTCACAGCACCAAGGACCTGGGTTCAATTCCAGCCTCTGCGACCATCTGTAAGGAGTTTGCACATTCTCCCTTTGTCTGCATGGGTTTCCTCCCACAGTCCAAAAATGTGCAGGTTAGATGGATTGGCCATGCTAAATTGCCTATTGTGTACAGGAATATGTAAGTTAGATGGATTAGCCATGGGGCATGCAAGGTTACAGGGATAGGATAGAGGGGTTAGTGTAGGTGGGACGCTGTTTGGAGAGTTGAGCCAAACGGCCTGTTTACACACTGTAGGGATTCTATATAAAAAGAAAAGACTTGAGAGAGAAAGGACCGAGGAAAGTAGGCATCAAAGTGTGAGAAATGTAAACAGTTAAAGTATAAGCACCAAAAGTCTTGTATCAGTTACTAAACACAGGCAAACCAAGCTTGAAAGCTAGTAAAACCTGAACTTGAAAAAAAATTGGCACAAGCAATAGCTGGCAACTCCAGAACTGTTTTGTTGATAAGTCTATAATGTGTAATTGCGAGAAGTTTCATGGGCTTTACAGTGCAGACATATTCAAGTTTGGGTGAAAAAATACAAGAAATTCTGGAGGAAAATTCGCAAGCTGAAGATGCAATGGTGAATTGATAAATTCCGAGGATCAGGCAGGCATAGTGATGTTTGGTGGAGGGGAGCTGACTGAGGTGGATGGTACCTCAGGATATGCTCAGCTGTAAATCGAGATTGGTGTTTAGAATTCAAATTGGAAAGAAAATGTTCAGGGCGAATGGTATTCTGAACTGTGTGTTAACTGCTTTGGTAAGGATTGAATTAGTGAAAATGAAAAAAAGGGCCCTAAAAATCAAATGACAGTCCTCAGTAAAATTAAGCAATGCAACTGTTTTTTTTTCTCAAAATAAAGATTTCTTGTTCCTTGGATCTGGAGTTATGTTTGCCTAAGTCTTTGAAAGCGGCAGGACATGTTGAGAAGGTCTTTAAATGACACGTGGTATTTACATCTCAGGGTTACCATTGACCAGAAACTGAAATGGACCAGCCATATAAATACTGTGGGCTGCAAGAGCAGTTCAAAGTCTAGAAATACTGTAGCAAGTAACTTGTCCAACTTCCCAATGTACAAGACAGAAGTGTGATGAACTATTTACCACTTGCCTGGATGAGTTCAGCTCCAGTGGCACTCAAAAAGCTGACATCATCCAGGGCAAAGTATTTACTTCTTGACATCCCATCTACTACCTTCAACGTTCATTTCCCCTCACCACTGAGGCACAGGAACAGCAGTGTGTACCAGCTACAAGATGTACTGTGATAGCTGTCCGGCAGCACATTTCACAACCATGACCTCTACTGGCTAGAAGCACAAAACCAGTAGATACACGGGAACACCACCACCTTGGAAGTTCCTCTCTTCGGCAAAGAGCATCCTGATTTGGAACTGTACTGCTGTTCCTTCACTGCCCTTGAGTCAAAATCCTGAAACTCCCTTCCTAAACAACATTGTGGTCACCCTACATTCAAAGGACCATAGTGATTCAAGATAGCTTGCCACCCTCTTGGGGACGACAGGGGCAGGCAAAAAATGCTTGCCTAGCCAGTGATGCTCATGTCCCATAAATGAATGAATGAGAAAGAGATCCTTGACTTATACATAGAAGCCTCGAGTGCAAAAGCAAAGAAGTTGTGTTAAACCTTTAAACAACACTGATTAGGCTGTCGCTGATGTATTGTCTTGCATTCTAGGTATCACACTTTTGGAAGTTTGACAAGGCTTCAGTAAAAATGCAAAAGGGACTTAGTAAAGTAGTGCTGGGATGTGGGACTTCAGATCTGTCTCATGGTGAGAGAACACAAGATTACTCCTCCTGGAGCAGAGAAGGTTAATGGAGGTGTTCAAATTAGTGAATGATTTTGATACAGGAAACAGTTCCGAAGCATTTACTTTGTCAGAAGGGTTTCCAACTCTGAGGTTGTTCTTTGATTGTCAAACACACCATGGGTTTGTGAGGAAACCTCTGTTAGCCTCACTAGAGCTCATTGTGTGAAATGTACTGTCTGAAAAGATGGAGGAATCAAATTCAGTAATAAAGTTGGAAAGGGAGTTGTTAAATACTTGAAGAAAAAATATTTGCACAGTATTTCATGGCTAAGGCAAAAGAACAGGGACTAATTGGATAATTCAGCATGAGTCAACACAAGTGCAATGTGGTAAATGGTCCTTCTGTGCTGTATTATTCTATAATTATGAAAAGGCCATGACTATACTCTTAAGAGTATTGCCCTTTACTTTAATTCCTTGGACTTGCCAAATTCTGTTTAGTATTGAGTGCTTATTACACCTGACGTTAAAAACATATCCCCATTTCTAGCACCAGGATTCAGGTATTCTTCCTTGTGTGGATGGACCTCTCATCTACACGAGCAACTTCAAGTCATTATAACACTTATTGATACCTTACTAAATGCTGTTGTGCTGCCATTCCCTAAGTGGCCCTTCTTGTATCCTTTGTGTGAAAATAGTTTAGCTGAATATCTGATTGAAGATCTGTGTTGAAGGTCTGATTACTGGCATTAAGATTGAGATTCGGTGGGCTTCTTTACTTGGAACTATCTAAGAACAGCCTAACAGTTGAATAAGTAAGTAACAAAGTAATTTATCTGCCGTCAGTTTGTGTTGAATTCAAAGCCATTTCAATTCGATGTCTGTACACGGTACTTGCTAATATATACAAAGTTAGCAGATAGAGGAATTTTTGTAATATTTCTAAGCTATAGATGGTGTACTTGAAGAAAGCAAGGAGGGGAACCTCATTCTACCTCTTGGTCACGTTACATGTTTTAAACTTGTGCAAGTGTCGCTCTTGCTTTCTTCAGAATAATTTGATTTTTTTTGTTCAGTTACCAGAGGCTGCTACAGACCATCGCTGTACTGGAGGCACAGCGAGCCCAAGCTATTCAAGACTTGGAATGTTTAAGCAGACATCAGAAGGAAGGGTTGAAGGAACCCATTACTTTTGTGGAAAATCTCCAACAGCAGGTAAGTCATAGTCAGGTCCTTAAGTGTGTTTTCTGTTTTTTGGAGTCGTAGTAGTAAGGACCTCTTTCCTTTTTTTTCTATTTGTATTTTCACTAAGATTCCCAACTGAGCTAGACAATTACATATCTAGGGAGTGAAGACTATCCTTTGTGTTGGTTTCTCCCATTGGCTGTCAGGTTATTTTACAAGTTATTATTATAGAAGGAAACAAAGACAGCCTTACAGGTACATTATTGCATTCGAAAATTTGGTGACTTCTTGCAGAATGTGGTCAGAGGGCTCTGGGCCTTGACCCCACCATACTACCCTGAATGCAGAAACGACTCTGTCACTCTGCTGTGATGCGGAGCCGTTACTCCATTGTCAGAGATGCAAATATGTTATTGATCAGATTGCAAAGCTGTGATGGGGACTTGAAGGTTGCTTGCAGATAAGATCAAATGGGCAGAAGACCTCCTTTCACCTGAGCTCTGGGATCATGGGACATGTTTAGAACCAATCCGTAAATAGTATGAAGAGTCAGCCACGTGATGTGGAACTGCAGACAGAGCAGGCAATGGTGGTAGGTTCTGATTTTTTTTGAAGGGCTTCAGTAAGTTACTGGGCTTTTAATAAAAACAAAAATTGCCATTCTGCAGAAGGGTCACTGGACCTGAAATGTTATCTCTGATTTCTCTCTGCAGATGTTGCCAGACCTTTGAGTTACTTGAGCAATTTCTGATTTTGTTTCTGATTTCCAGCATCTGCACTTGTTTGGGTATTTTCTTTAGTGAGTTTTTAAGGTAGTCTGACACTTTTAAAGGCAATCTTCAGATGCTGATTTATTGAATTCAGCTTTACAGTGTATTGAGATGATTTGATTTCATGCCCTCGGAATAGTTCATTATTATCCATTGCTGCTAACCTCCTGCAGCCCACTTTGTCCCAGCTGAATGAATTTGAGCTGTACTGAAAGTCAAATAAGTACCTAGAGCTGGAGAATCATTCCCAGGCAGAAATAGCTAGACAGTTTGTGGATTCAAGCTTTTAATAAACTCATGTAAATTCTGTAACAGCGATCTGAAATGGAAAATTTCAATGAATAATGTTAGAAAGCATAAAATTTGATTGAGAATGGTATTTGCCACAATCATGCTTTTGCTGACAGTCTTATCCAAGTAATCCTGCTTCTTATATGCTCCTTATTGTCCAGCACTTTCCTATTTTGGGTATGTATCCAATTCCTTTTGGAAGCTGCTGTCTAATCTGCTTGCACTATCCTTTCTGGCAGTGCATTCTAGATGATGACAACTTGCTGTGTAAATAAAATAATTCTCATATTCCCTCTGCTGCTGTTGTCATTTATCTTAAATCTGACCCCTCTTCCACTGGGGACAGTTTCTCTCTCTACCCACTTAGTTAAAACCCCTCAAACTTTTCACTTTTGTTTTCTGAGCGCTTGTTTCACTAGAAGCTAGTAAAAATAAAATCTGATACACTGAATGTGGATGGATTTTAATGCTTTAACCTTGCCTGTAATGTAGGTTGACATGGGTTTTCCATGTCCACAAAGAGTGGTCCAGCTGCCTCAGATCCCATGGGACCATTACACGTCCGGGCTAGGAAATTTTGAGAAAGAATACAGAAATAAGAAACACAACACACGGAGGTTAAAACTCGTCTTTGACAAAGGTACATATTTGTACGATTGTGTTCTTCATTTGGTTTGCTATGTGACCTCCTCAGATCTTAATGTGGATGAAGAAAATATATTGAGAAATTTCTTTCCAAGTAAATTTTGGGAAAAACATATGTGTTGTTTTTGGTCCCTGCTGCAAATTCTGCTCCCTAGTTACCAAATCCATCCCACACTGGCAACTGTCTTTGGCTGAATCTGACTGTTTTCAACCCTGGTGTCCCTTTTCGATCCCTTCCACACAGTCGGTAATGCTGTCTGTTTCACCCTCTGTAGCATTGCCTGACTCCAAATCTGTCTCAGCTCACCTGCTACTGAAATCTTCATCAGTGCTTTTGGTATGTCTCGACTTAACTTTCTAAATGCACTCCTGTCTAACTTTGTGTTCTACCCTCTGAACTTGAGCTTATCCAAAACTCTGCTGCTCATCTTCTTTCTTGCACCGTTCACTCTAGTATTTGCTCACGAACAGTAGATTCCAGTTAGCACCTTGATTTTAAAACACTTCACCTTGATTTCAGATCCTTCATTGGCATAGCCCCTCCCCACCCCTGTAATCTTCTCCAGCTCAACAATCCTTTCCATATCTGCCCCTACCCTCCAAAGTAATTCTTGACTATTCCTGATTTTAATCGCTGTGCTAGTAGCGGCCATGCCTTCAGCTCTTTGGCTCTTAAACTTTGCAATTCCCACCCTAAACCTTTTTGCTTCTCTACCTTTTTTGTAACTTAAGACACTCCTTAAACCTGCTTCTTTAACCAAGCTTTTGGTCCTCTGTTCTAATGTTTTGGGTGGTAATATCTTGTTTTATTGTGTCCCTTTGAAGCATTTTGGAATGTTTGGTAATGTTGAAGGTAACATTTTCTTCACAAAAATACAAGTCCAGTTGTTTTACAGAACTTATATGTTGTCTAATTTGGATTTTCTCAATGGGGTTAGGTTTGCCTGTGAGACCAAAAAGTCCCATGGATTCCAAGAAGGATGCAGAGTCGGCGTCATCCTCTTTTTACTCTTCAACGTTACCCTCAAGTGATGCCCCGGAAGTAATGATCAACAGCCGTGCACAGGTGAGGAAAATTATGCAAATTAATTAATTTGATGCAATGTTTTAATTTTTCATCACAATGAAATATTGATTTCAAAGACATAAAGAAATGCAAATTGAAAGTCATTGTAAAATGCTTTCGGACTTGCACTAACTGTAAATTCAGTTAATGCTCAAACTGACTGGGAGTCTTAATTTGGTGTAGTGTTGTGCTGAACTTTATTTCTGGATTCACGCATGTTTCCTCTATTGAGCCATTAAGAAGCAGAATTGCTTTGCAGTGACAGTGTTGTTGCTACAGGTTTACAATATTGTACATAACCCTCCTCCTTGCAATATAATCCACATCATTATGACATCAAGGTAGCATTTGTCCAAGTGTGGCGTCCAGGACTGGAATTAGTGCGAATTGGCGTCGACGGTAATTCTTTGCGTGTTCATCTTGTATCTAACAAAGCAAGATGATTTTAGCTGATTGAGGTTAGTTTTCTCAGTCCCAGGATGTCACTGCATCAGTTCCTCAGCGTAGCTTCCTAGGTCCAGCCATCTTCAACTGCTTCATCAATGAACTTTGCTCTATGTAAGGTCAAGTGCAGGGATGTTCGCTGATGATTGCACCGTGTTTAGCACCATTGTCTGTGACACAGAAACTGAAGGAGCCTGTTTCCATATGTAGTAAAACCTGGACAACATCTAAACCTGGGCTGATAGGAGACAAGTAACGTTTCCATCACACAAGAGGCAGGCAGTGACCATCTGCAACAAACGAGAACCTAGCTCTACCCCACACACGTGCACATGCGCACACATGCCTTTCAGCAGCATTATTACTATTGAATCCCCTAATAGCAACAACCCGGGAGCACCATTGCTCAGAATCTGAACTGGACCAGCCATATAAACAAGATCAGGTCAGAGGCAAGGAATTCTGCAAAGAGTAACTCACTGTCTGACTCCCCACAGTCTGTCCACCATTTGCAAGGCACAAGTCAGTAGTGTGATGCAATACTCACCACTTGCCTCAATGGTTCCAGCTCCTACAACATTGAAGAGGGTTGACACCATTCACGACAAAGCAGCCTGTTTGATTGGCTCTCAATCCATCACCATTGTTCCCTGCATTCTGCACTGAAGTACAATGTTAGCAGTGTGTGTGTGCCATGTACAAGGTGCACTGCAGCAACCTACCCGGTTACCTGCAGCAACACCTTCTGAAGCTGGGACCTCTGACACCGAGATGCATGAGACCACCACCGCCACCTGTAAGTTTTCCTTCAAGATACACACCATTCCTCTTTTGAAACTGAATCACTGCTCGTTTACTGTCACAAGGTTAAAATCCTATAGTTCCCTCTCTTACAGCACTGTGGATGTACATACACCCGAAAGACTGCAGCAATTCAATATAGTAGCTCACCACCACCAACTTGAAAATAGTTGGAGATAGACAGCAAATACTGGCCCAGCCAGTGATACCTGCATTCCATGAATGAATTTTTTTTAAAGAATTTTGGGGAGAAAAATCTCCAATCTACATAAGTCTTGAGTTTCCTTCACTCGGATTTTTGGAAAGCTGCTGTGTGGGGTCATGTCCCCTCATGTACTTACCAGCTCAGCATCTGTTGTTGATTTTGAAGTCGGACTGAAGCAGTGACAGGGTCAATAGGAATGACTTCCTGCTCTGAACAATGCCAGGCTATCTTAAAATTAGAGTTAAATGTGTTAAAAGCAAATCCATATGTGGATTCATCACATAGAAACAAAAGCAGAAATTGCTGGAGAAGCTCAGGCGTTCTGGCAGCATCTGTGGAGAGAAAGCAGAGTTAACATTTCAGGTTGAATGACTCTTCCTCAGACCGGCTGAGCTTTCCCAGCAATTTCTGTTTTTGTTTCTATGTGATGAATCCACATATGGATACGGAAAAGACTGCAGATACAGTAACTCAGAAACAAAAGCAGAAATTGCTGGAGAAGCTCAGCCGTTCTGGCAGCATCTGTGGAGAGAAAGCAGAGTTAACATTTCAGGTTGAATGACTCTTCCTCAGACGGAAAAGACTGCAGATACAGTAACTCAGAAACAAAAGCAGAAATTGCTGGAGAAGCTCAGCCGTTCTGGCAGCATCTGTGGAGAGAAAGCAGAGTTAACATTTCAGGTTGAATGACTCTTCCTCAGACCGGCTGAGCTTTCCCAGCAATTTCTGTTTTTGTTTCTGAGTTACTGTATCTGCAGTCTTTTCCGTTTTTACATAGAAACCCATTTGGGCCGACGTAGTCCAGACGAGTGGAAGTAGATTGAGCTAAGATTTTCTCTGCGTGTTCAATGCTGCAAAACTGTATGCAGGTTACAAAGAAAGGGTTGACAATTTCTCCTATTACCCGTAACCTATTCTTGCCCCATTGTTGGAACAACATGGAAGAAGCATTGCTGCCTAATCAGTTGTGCTGGCTTGTGATTGAGTGCCTGAAATGAGAATTGTTACCTTTTTTATTAAGACTAAAATCAAACAAGAAACACTAAATCCACTGAAGTAATGGTGCACATTAAATAGTACGTGCAATGTTTGCTCGATTGTAAATGTTTGTTTTCTGTATTTGTGTTTTTCAAATAAATTTCTATTAGATAGAATTTACAGCACAGAAGCGGGCCACTTGACAGTGCTTCTGCTCCACATGAGCAAATCCTTCAGGACTAAACAAGATCAGGCTTGAATTGGCAGCCGTGTTGGATACTGTGTGCCAGTCTCAGTAAATTATTTGTACAGAGTTGTGGATATGGGAAGTGATCATGATTGTCCACTTCAGAATTGGAAATTGCTGCAAAATGCAATTGCTTGGTAATGAAAGGATGTTAGTATTCATCAATAATATTCATCATCCCCATCTGTAATTTGCTGTTTGCTTACAGCTTGTACAATCACTGCAGTAAATTATTATTCACCATACAGTTTGAATTCTCCCTCTCCATATACTGCAATTAATGCTGGAATTATGCTGGGTTAGGTAGAAAAGTCGAGCTGTTACTGAACAGTCAGTGACGTAGCACTGTCTTGCATCAGTGCAGTGTTCTGATTGATTGTAACCTTCATTTCCATGTTAGCTCCAATATTGGCAGGTCATCCAGTGCAACAGTAACTGAAGATTCACCTCAAAACTGGACTAAGCCCTGTTTTGTACTGTGACATAAGGGCTCCATCTTCTGCTATTTAGTATGTTGAGGCCAGAAGAAGGTCATCTCTAGGGTCAGCAAGGATGCACCTCCATCTGAATCCCAAGCTCCATTCATGGAGGTAGGCTTCTGTAGTGGCATTATGTCCCAAGAAATTTGCAATATTAAATAGGCCAGTTTTGGCTTGGAGTGTGTATATTTCAGAGGCTGAAATTCCTGTAGGCTTTTAGATAAAGACAAAAAAAAAACTGGAGATGCTGGAATCCAAGGTAGACAGGTAGGAGGCTGGAAGAACACAGCAGGCCAGGCAGCATCAGGGGGTGGAGAAGTCGATGTTTCGGGTATAACCCTTAGTCATGAAACAGATCCTTTTGTCAAACCAGTCCTTGCTGACCAGATATCCTAAATAAATCTAGTCCCATTTGCTAGCATTCTAAACCCTTCCTATTCATTTACCCATCTGGAGGCCTTTGAAATGTTGTAATTGTATCAGCCTCCTCCACTCCCTCTGGCAGCTTGTTCCATACACATATCACCCTCTGCATGAAAAGGTTGCCCCTCAGGTCCTCTTCAAATCTTTTTCCTTTCTTATGCTGTCTAGTTTTGAGCTCGCCCACCGTAGGCTAGTCATCCTATCCATGTCCCTCATGATTTTATAAACCTCTATAAGGTTAACCCTCAGCCTCTGCCCCCTCCTCCGGCCTACTCAGTCTGTCTTTATAGCCCAAATCCTCCTGTCCTGGCAATGTCCTTGTAAATGTTTTCTGCAGCCTCTCAAGTTTAACAACATCCTTCCTATAGAAGGGTCACCAGAATTGTACATGCTCTTGTAAAAGTCGCCTCACCAATGTCCTGTGCAGATGCATAGTTTAATGAAGATTGAAGGAGGGCAGAAGCCAGAAGCACCACCGGGCACATCCAAAACTGAGGTACCACACTAGTGAAGCCACAACGCAGGACTACCCTCACTGTCAAGCTGTGCAAGCCGCATGTGACAGACCAGGGAGAAGCAACTCTGCAGTGTGGATCAGATGAAAGCTCAGTGGACCTGACGCACCCAATCATGACTAGTGGTGGGCAACCAAAGAATGAACAGGAGGTGGAGGTTCCACAAATATCCCCTCATTGATGGTAGGATACTCCAGGGTGCTAGTGCAAATGACAAGGCTGTAGCACCTGCATTAACCTCAACCAGACATACTGAGTGAACGATCCATCTCTGCCTACTCTCAAGGTCTACAGCATCGCAAACACCAGTCTTCAGCCACTTTGATTCACACCACGTTGTACCAAGAAACAGCAGAAGGGAGTGGACACTGTAAAGGTGAGGGACCCTGACACCAATCCAGCAACAGCTTTGAAGACTTGTGCTCCAGACTCGGCCGTACCCAAACTGTTCCAGCACAGCCATGAAACTGAGATCCACTTGGCAATGTGGAAAACTGCCTCAACGTGGTCTGCCCACAAACAGCAGGATAAATCCAAACCAGCCAATCACCGCCCCACTCTAAATCACCAACAAAGTGATAAAGGCATGGATGGATGCTCTCTGAGGCTGTGATTGTCTCCAGGGTCACCCAGCTCCTAACCTCACTGCAATCTCATTCCAAAAGTGTAAAAAAAAATGAGCTGAATTCCAGAGGTGGTGAGAGTGGCTGCCCCCGACATGAAGGCATCCCTTTACAGATTATGGCTTCAAGAACTGGCAGCAAATATGGAATTGAAGGGAACCAGAGGCAATCTTCCCGCTGGGTGGAACCACACCCCAGACGATGGCCGTAATTACTAGAGTAGAATCATATCAAACTCAATACAAACTTGCAGGAGCCCCTAAGGGCAGTGACCCAGGTACAAACATCCCCAACCGCTTCAATGACCCTCCCTCCTCCATAAGGTGGGAAGTGGAGTTATCCGTGGATGACTGTGCAGTGTACTTCACCACCCGTGATTGCTCAGACACTGAAGCACTCTGACTTTATAAGCCACAAAAACCTGGACAAGGTTTTGTCTCTGGCTTGAGTCGACAAGTGGCAAGAAACGCGCACACAGCACCAAGCGCCAGGAATCAACTATCCCCAGCGGGGGGAGGAGGGAGAGAGACCCCCATCCCCAGCGGGGGGAGGAGGGAGAGAGACCCCGTCCCCAGCGGGGGGGAGGAGGAGACTTGTACAGCAAATCATTTTCATATCTACCACTATTGAATCAGCACCATCAAAATCCCTGAGGCCACTACCAGATATAATGGAAAGATTAAAAAAAAAATTCATTCTGTGAAAAGATGCATTTTTGTTTTCCTTTATTTCCTGTATTTAATGGTTCGAAAAGGGGTTGTGGGGGCACTCACTTTTGTTTGAAAGGTTTTAAAAAAAAGTAAAAAAATGGTCTTTGCTGTTCACGCTTTATGGAGAGAGACTAACTCCCCTGAATTCTCAAGTTCATGGGATGCCATGTTGCATTTTAGAGCTTTGGGTCAATAATTGAAATGTATCTGTGTTGTAATGTTGGAAATGTGACAGCTGGGGGACACAGCAGAGTGCCACAAGCTGTAGTCTGACAATGACCAGATAATTTGTTGTGGTAATTGTGATTCAAGGATAAATGGTTGGCAGGTCTCGGAGAGCTTTTGTACTGCTCTTTCTCTGAAAGGTGGCACTGCCAACATTGGAACACTCTTGGAATGCCAGCCCAGGGGATGTGCTCAAGTTTTGCAAATGATGCTTGAACGCTCAAACTCTGATGCACAGGGGAGTGTAAACCTAACCAAGTATGAAGTATTTGCAGGGTTTCCTTATCTTCAAAAAGTAACATCCAATCCAAAATACTGGTGGGTTGTGTGCATTGCTGGCTGTTAGTCGCTTGGCCCATGTGGAGGTTGGGTATGTCCCTCGAGTAGTTATTTCCAGATCTTATCAGACCTTCCTTGTACAGCAAGTCATTTTCATATCCACCTCTTTGCATTTTCTGGAGTATAACTTAAGTGAAAATTCCCTTAGCAAAGACAGGAAATTCTGTCAGTGGAGTTCTGTACTGTTTAGCAGAAACTATAATCATGTGTTAAGTGTGTCTGAAATTGAGAATTACTGGATGATGCTATTCACTGACCTTGTAAGATAGTAGATTCTGGGAATGTGTTAACAGATTTTGGGGGTGGTCAGTAAAAAATAAAAGCCTTGTTCAGTTTTGTCAAGTTCATTCATTTTAATTGTTCTAAATCTAGTCTCTTGTGCATCCCCAGTATTTGTTACTATACAATGGTCTTGCTATCAACTCTCCCATCTTAACTCACTCCTTTTTAAGAGGTTCCTTCAAGCCTACCTTTTTTCTTTAAACTTTCAGGTAGCTCACTAAAGTATCTCAGTTTATTTGCACTTCTAGGAGAAAGTGAGGACTGCAGACGCTGGAGATCAGAGCTGAAAAATGTGTTGCTGGAAAAGCGCAGCAGTTCAGGCAGCATCCAAGGAGCAGGAGAATCAACGTTTTGGGCATAAGCCCTTCTTCAGGAATCCTGAAGGTTTTATGCCCGAAACGTCGATTCTCCTGCTCCTTGGATGCTGCCTGACCTGCTGTGTTTTTCCAGCAACACATTTTTCAGCTTATTTACACTTCTGTAAGGCACCTTAATCCATGTTAAGGAAATAATATGAATGGTTCCTGATTAGGACCTTTCTCAGATTTTTCCTACGGTCAAAGCAGATGGGGTTTGTATTACTTCCAAAAAAATGTATGTTCTGGACATTTCGCTTGGAAGTTGGCTGAAATTAGATGGTCAGGGCGGGAATTGGATAATTTCAGGGAATAATTTACTACACCTCAGATTGAATATTATAAATTCACTCATCCAACTTCAAAAATGTAACTGATTTACATTTTACAGTACTCTATTCTTGTGTTGATGCTGTCACTTTAACAAGGTTAGTTTACCATAATCCTTTTGGAGAGAGGTCATAAATGCAGAGGTGCCGAAGAGTCTGGAGAGATGGGGGTGGGTGTAGGTTTAACAGTTCAGTAATGGAGGGGGAATGGCCAGTTCTGCCCAATTCAGGTGTTTTCTAGTTTTCTTTTAGCTGTAACAGTCACAAGATGCAAGAGTCCAGGGGAGTTGCAGGCTCCAGTAAAGAGCTCCTGAAATCTCTTTGGATGTTGTTCCCTCCTGCCTGTAAGAATCCATGTTTGAATTTACCTTTTTGCCAAGGGGTGTGTTTATGGGATGTTACTGTTTTGGAACAGTTAATCAGAAATTGATACTGTATCAGATTGTTTTAAGATTTCCAAAAGTAGTTGTTCTAAATTCCGTTTTCTTTTGTTTGTCTTTAAATAAATTCTGTTTTGCTTGAAGCTGAGTGGTCTGACCAGCTGCATCCCACCTGGATTATCCACTTCACATCTGCCTTTGAAATAAGAAAAAGTTAGGGTCTAGGCTATCTTCTTAAAATGTTTTGAGGGGGTCCTGTCTGGTCCATAACATTCTGAGGGGGAGAAAAATTACATGTTTTTTTTGCATTCTTTCAGGTAATAAGAGGGAGAATCTGTGACGACTCCAAGTCAGAGACATTTAACCAGCTTTGGAGTGTAGAAGAACAGGTAAATATTCTAATTCTCACCATAACATGGCATTGAATTCAAAGTAGAAAGAGCATAAAGCTTCAAGTGTGGGAAAAGGTCTTCCATGGTTTTTGATTAGATTAAATTACTTACATTGTGGAAACAGGCCCTTCGGCCCAACAAGTCCACACCGACCCTCCGAAGAGGGACCCACCCAGACCCATTCCCCTACATCTAACACTATGGGCAATTTAGAATGGCCAATTCACCTAACCTGCACATTTTTGGACTGTGGGAGGAAACCCACGCAGACACGGGGAGAATGCGCCTGAGGTGGGAATTGAACCTGGGTCTCTGGCGCTGTGAGGCAGCAGTGTTAGCCACTGTGCCACCCGTGCCGCCCACTATTAGATTAGATTCCCCACAGTGTGGAAACAGGCCCTTCGGCCCAACAAGTCCACACCGACCCTCCGATTCTTGTTCCATCAGTTGTTTTAGGATCTGAGGTGATTTTCTCTGCTTGAAACTTGCAGCTTGTTACTCTGCATTTAGTAAGGAGAATAAACAATTTGTTTTTGAAGCACATATTTTGTAGCTGTCAGTGAGAGTTTATATAATACAGAATAAGGTGCCCCTTTTTGAAGGTGGAGTGCAGTTTGGATTGAAACCAAGATGAAAGTTAAAAATAAGATTTAAAAATTAAAATGTTTTAATGAAACAGCATATTCAAACTACAGGCAGTTGGTGAGTATTCAATAGATTTTAATCCACAATTCACCTAATTGCACGATTCCACACAATTGTTTTTGATAACTATTTTTCATCCCAGAAAATATGAAACACATGAAAATTCCAAAAAAATTTAAATTCAGTATATCTTTTCACAAAGAATTTATTTTCTCTCTCTCTCTGAACCCTTGGTGTCATTTTCAAAATTCTCAGGATAACGTCTGCTTCTACACCTCTTTTCTCAGTGTTTGTTAATACTCTGAAAATTTCATCGTCCGTTCGAAAGGCAACATCTGTAATAGCGCTCTCTTTATTTTAAGTGTTTGTTGAAATACTAAATATTTCATAAGACTGCATTAAAATTTTCTTCATCCTTGAAGCAAAATGGTGAGAATTCTTGATGAACAGTCTCTGTTATATTTTTCGATGTTTTTCAGGAAATACTGGGATGTGCATGTATGCTGTTGATATGTTGTGTCCCCATGAGAATATTCAGGGGCTCCTGTAAGGGCGGCAGTAATACTTAACTACACACACAACACATTTAAGATGACTCTTTTCACCAATTATCTGTACCAAAGTAATTGAATACTGCTGATCTACTGCCAATATCATATTCTAGTCTTGACTCCTAATCATAATGAGGATCATGACATGGAGGTGCCGGTGTTGGTCTGGGGTGGACAAGATTAAAAATCTCACAACACCAGGTTGTTATCCAACAGATTTGTTTGGAAGTACAAGCTTTTGGAGTGCTGTTCCTTCATCAGCTAGCTACCTTGTACTTCCAAATAAACCTGTTGGACTATAACCTGGTGTTGTGTGATTTTTAACTGTGAGGATCAGCACTGAAAGTGTCCCCAAAAATGCTTGGACTCTCACTTGCAGCAGTTGTAAGTTCTTCCATTCTGCTGCTCTTTCAGTTTCTTGCTGCCTTAATCGAGCCTCTCAATCTTCCCTGGCTCTGAGTGTCGCCTCTTACCAAGTAATAACATGCTGCGTCTCAAAATATAACTGAGGTGAAACAAATAGGTGAGAAAACGTGAAATCTAGATGAAAGCTGAGAAAATCTGATGTAATTAAGTCGCATTCTTCCCTGGAGTTTGCAGTTAAAGGTTAGTTCAAGCATGTCTGATTTTATGATGTCATTGGGCCATTGTGGGTGGAAACTGGAGCACCCAGAAGAAACCCACGCAGACACTGGGAGAATGTGCAACCTCCACACAGGCAGCTGCCTGAGACTGGAATTGAACTGGGTCCCTGGGGCTATGAGGCAGCTGTGCTAACCACTGAGCCACCATGCCGCCCTGGTTTATGACATGCCCCTGGCTCAAAGTACAATTCCTCCAGATAAAAGCAAAATGCTGCAGATAGTCAGTATCAAAACAGAGTTCCCACTAATTTCTTTTTTAATTAGTGTGGACCTCTGAGACTTGTGGCCACACCACGTATGTGGACTCTCCGATCAGCTGTAGTTTAGAACCAGTGTTGCACCTGAAGTTAAAATAAACAATAGGTGCAGGAGTAGGCCATTCTGCCATTCGAGCCTGCACCGCCATTCAACATGATCATCCTTAATCAGTATCCTGTTCCTGCCTTATCTCCATAACCCTTGATTCCACTATCCTTGAGAGGTCTATCCAACTCTTATGAATCCAGAGACTGGGCCTCCACTGCCCTCTGGGGCAGAGCATTCCACACAGCCACCACTCTCTGGGTGAAGAAGTTTCTCCTCATCTCTGTCTTAAATGGTCTACCCTGTATTTTTAAGCTGTGTCCTCTGGTTCGGCACACAACCACCAGCGGAAATATGTTTCCTGCCTTCAGAGTGTCCAATCCTTTAATAATCTTATGTCTCAATCATATCCCCCCTCAGTCTTCTAAACTCAAGAGTATACAAGCCTTGTCGCTCCAGTCTTTCAGCGTAAGGTAATCCCGCCATTCCAGGAATTGACCTTGTGAACCTACGCTGCACTCCCTCAATAGCCAGAATGTCTTTCCTCAAATTTGGAGACCAGAAGTGCACACAATACTCCAGGTGCGGTCTCACCAGGGCCCTGTACAGCTGCAGAAGCACCTCTTTGCTTCTATACTCAATCCCTCTTGTTATGAAGGCCAGCATGCTATTAGCCTTCTTCACTACCTTCTGTACCTGCATGCTTACCTTCAGTGACTGGTGTACAAGAACACCCAGATCTGTCTGTACTGCCCCTTTACCTAAATTGATTCCATTTAGGTAGTAATCTGCCTTCCTGTTCTTGCCACCAAAGTGGATAACCCTACATTTATCCACATTAAACTGCATCTGCCATGCGTCTGACTACTCACCTAACTTGTCCAGGTCACCCTGTAATCTCCTAATATCCTCATCACATTTCACCCTGCCACCCAGCTTAGTATCATCAGCAAATTTGCTAATGTTATTACTAATACCATCTTCTATATCATTAACATATATTGTAAAAAGTTGCGGTCCCAGTACTGGTCCCTGCAATACCCCACTGGTCACTGCCTGCCATTCTGAAATGGAGCCATTTATCACTACTCTTTATTTCCTGTCAGCCAACCAACTTTCAATCCAAGTTAGTACTTTGCCCTCAATACCATGCGCCCTAATTTTTCTCACTAACCTCCTATGTGGGACTTTATCAAAAGCTTTCTGAAAGTCCAGGTACACTACATCTTCTGGATCTCCCTCGTCCATCTTCAGAGTTACATCCTCAAAAAATTCCAGAAGATTAGTCAAGCATGATTTCCCCTTCATAAATCCATGCTGATTCTGACCTATCCTGTTACTGCTATCCAGATGTGTCGTACTTTCATCTTTTATAATAGATCCAGCATCTTTCCCACCACTGAGGTCAGACTAACTGGTCTATATTCTCCTGCTTTCTCTCTCCCACCTTTCTTAAAAAATGGTACAACATTAGCCACCCTCCAATCCGCAGGAACTGATCTCGAATCTATCGAACTCTGGAAAATAATCACCAACGCATCCACGATTTCCCGAGCCACCTCCTTCAGTACCCTGGGATGTAGACCATCAGGCCCCGGGGACTTATCAACCTTCAGACCTAACTGTGTCTCCAACACCAATTCCTAGCAAATATAAATTCTCTTCAGTTCGGGTCATTCGGCCACTGTTACCTCAGGGAGATTGCTTGTGTCTTCCCCAGTGAACACAGATCTGAAGTACCAATTCAATTCTTTTGCCGTTTCTTTGTTCCCCGTAATATATTCCACTGCTTCTGTCTTCAAGGGCCCAATTTTAGTCTTAACCATTTTTTTGCCTTTCACATACCTAAAAAAACTTTTACTATCCTCCTTTATATTATTGGCCAGATTACCTTCGTACCTCATTTTTTCTCTGTGTATTTCCTTCTTAGTAATCCTCTGTTGTTCTTTAAAAGCCTCCCAGTCCTCCGTTGTCAAATAGATTGGGTGCTGGAGAAACTCAACAGTTCTGGCAGTCATAAAACTAAAAAATGCAATGGATGCTGGAAATCAGAGACAAAAATAGAAATTCCTGGGAAAACCAGCAGGTCTGGCAGCATCTGTGGAGAGAAATTACAGGTGAAATTTCAAATTGGATAAGACTATTCTTACTGTTTGTAAGAACAATCTTTTAAGGGCAGTTTGTACCCTAGAGTTTTACTGGACTCCACGTTAACTCTGTTTTCTTTCCCCCGCAAGACCTGCTGAGTTTCTGCCTGTTCTTATTTCATCATCCCACTAATCTTGGTTGAGATTGTCCTATGTCATTGAAGGTGTTGGCCACCAAAGAAATCTGCGTTTGCTTTTATATATGTGTGTGTGTGTGTGTGTGTGTGTGTGTGTGTGTGTGTGTGTATGTATGGATATAAGGGAGGACATTCCCATTGGTAGATGTGTCCTGAACCAGGGATCACAGTCTGAGGATTTAGGATGGAGATGGGGAGACATTTCTTCACCCACAGACTGGTGAGCCTATGGAAGTCATTACCACAGGAAGGAGTTGAGGCCAAAACTTTAACTGTGTTAAAGAGATGGCTAGATAACACTTGGGGAGAAAGCAGGATTAGGCTATTGAGTTGGATGATCAGCTATAATCGTGATGAATGGTGGAGCAGGTTTGAAGGGCCAGATGGCTGCCTCCTACTCCTATTTTCTATGCTTAATGTTTCAGTGTATTGTCGTAAAATCTCTTTCAATTTTTGAATAGAAAGAAAATCTTAACTGCCCAGAAGTTTGTTCAAGGGTGCTCAGTGGCGGCATGGTGGCTCAGTGGTTAGCACTACTGCCTCACAGCACCAGGGACCCAGGTTCGATTCCATCCTTGGGTGACTGTCTGTGTGGAGTTTGCACATTCTCCCCGTGTCTGCGTGGGTTTCCCCCAGTTTCCTCCTCCCTCAGTCCAAAGGTGTGCAGGTTAGGTGAGTTGGCCATGCTAAATTGCCCATAGTGTTAGGTGCACTAGTCAGAGGGAAATGGGTCTGGGTGGGCTACTCTTCAGAGGGTCAGTGTGGACTTGTGCCTAAGGGCCTGTTTCCACTCTGTGGGGAATCTAATTAATCAATCTGAAGTCTTCGATTGTTTTTCCTCTGGGTTCCTCAGTTTTCATTTTGCGGGTTCTGTTAGTAATGCAATGTGAACAGCCTGCAGTCTTCCCATTTTGACCCCTGTCTCTCAGGATTAAATCTGTGGCCACTTCCACACACTTGCTCCTATGAAAACATGGACTGTGTAAGCAGTTCAGAAAATTCTTAACTTAAATCACCAACCATATCTAAGCCAATGCAGTAGCTGCATGTTGTCTGAATATTGACCTGCCCTGTACCTTTTTGGTTTGTTTTCAAAGAAACGATTGGAGGAACTGCTCCTTAAATATCCCCCTGAAGAAGTGGAAACACGACGTTGGCAGAAGATAGCGGATAAATTGGGCAACCGGACTGCTAAACAGGTAATGATCAGCAGCAGTGTTGCAGTCTTGAGTATAGGGTTGTTATTTTTAATCAGCATCTTATCATATTTAATGGTATTCGGTGCATTTCTGTAAATATGCATTGGAACAGAAGTCCAATTTATCATCGTATGTGCAAGTGTTTTCGTGCATAGCTGCATACCCTGTAGCCCCTCGGATCGGTGTCTGGAGATCCATTCATATTTTCATTTAATTCACCTGGGAAGTTGCTGATGTAATGTTGTCATGTTTAGGTTTGGTAGTTCAAGATGGATGCAGAAGTGTAATTGTTAACTGTACTAAATTAATAATTTGGGATTCTTCAATCCAGGTCCTACCATGAAGTTGAATTCAGTAAATATGATATGCTTCTCGTTTGGCTTCAGACAAAAGAAGTTAGAACTTTCTCATTGGAGAGAAGGAGCCTAAGAGGAAATTTTCAAGTTGATGAGCAGGTTGGATAGATAGGGGCAAGCTGTTCCTGCTCGTAATAGGAACAAGAGCGAGAGATCGTAGATTTAAATAAGCAAGGATAATATGGTGGGGAGGGAATTTTTTTGTAGATTGAATTTAGGTTATGAAATGCACTGCCTGAAACATTGGTAGAGACAGCTTCAGTTGAGGCATTCAGGAGGGGCACTGGAGGATCTTTCGGATAGAAATAGTGCACAGGGATATGGGCATGCAAAAGAAGATGGGCATGCAGCAGGAGACTAGAAATAGGTGATGATGCTTATTTCCAGAGCCAGTACAGGCACAATGGGCCGAATAGCCACCTTCTGTGCTATAACAAATCTATGAATCTGTGAAAAACGATGATGCATACAGCTAGATTGTTGTTGAAACCTTAAAGCAGATCACAGTCCTGCAGGGCACAGGGGCTGTATCACCTCACTGCGTCTGACCTTGTGACTTCACTCACTTGCTACTCTTAATGCTTTTGTGGAGTAGCCTATTAAAACACTCCTCTCTCAAAGTCATAGAGATGTACAGCATGGAAACAGACCCTTCGGTCCAACCTGTCCATGCTGACCAGATATCCTAACCTAATCTAGTCCCACCTGCCAGCACCCGGCCCGTATCCCTCCAAACCCTTCCTATTCATATACCTATTCAGATACCTTTTAAATGTTGCAATTATACCAGCCTCTGCCACTTCCTCTGGCAGCTCATTCCATACACGTACCACCCTCTGCGTGAAAAGGATGCCCCTTAGGTCTCTCTTATATGTTTCCCCTCTCCCCCTAAACCTATACCCTCTAATTCTGGACTCCCCAACCCCAGGGAAAAGACTTTGTCTATTCACCCTATCCATGCCCCTCATGATTTTATAAATCTCTATAAGGTCACCCCTCAGCCTCTGACACTCCAGGGAAAACAGCCCTAGTCTATTCAACCTCTGCCTGTAGCTAAAATCCTCCAACCCTGGCAACATCCTTGTAAATCTCTTCTGAATCCTTTCAAGTTTCACAACATCCTTCCAATAGGAAGGAGACCAGAATTGCATGCAATATTCCAACAGTGGCCTAACCAATGTCCTGTACAGTGCAATGTGACCTCCCAACTCCTGTACTCAATACTCTGACCAATAAAGGAAAACATACCAAACGCTGCCTTCATTATTCTACCTACCTGTGATTCTACTTTCAAGGAGCTGTGAGCTCTTTGTTCAGCAACTCAATGGCTTTTAGTTCCTTGTTCACAATTGCTTTATTAAATAAGCATTTTCCTCCTGGAATTATATATCTAAGCCTCTGCTTTCTTTTTAGGTAGACAGGAATATTCAGGAAGAGCACAGGAGTTCTCCCCAGAGTTTTGGATAATATTCATCTCAAACTAGCCTCATTAAATGCATTATTATTTAATTTGTGCTGGTAGGAACTTGCCGTTTCATATAATACAGCAGTGATTAATTTTCTAAAGTGTTTGGTATTTCCTGAGGTTGACTGCCACATTAAATAGAAGCCTTAACTAGTCTTGAATGATCAAATTTTTGCACACACTGTAATGAATATGAACTTCCCTGGTACAACAGAAAGGCAAATTAGAAAAATATGAGCTCTTGAGTTTGATGTGCTGCCATGCCTGAAACTTTAGCCTTTTTTTCCCCTCCCTCCCTCCCTCCCTCTCTCCCTCTCTCTCTCTCTCTCTCTCTCTCTCTCTCTTCCCCCCACCCCCCCAACAACAGTACTGATATTTATTTTCATCTGGTTATTTTGTGCATGTCTTTTCCTCCAGGTTGCCAGCAGAGTGCAGAAGTATTTCATTAAATTAGCTAAAGCTGGAATCCCTATTCCGGGCAGAACACCGAACTTGTACTTGCATTCAAAAAAGGTATTGTGCACAAAACATAGCGGGTAATGTGTAGCCATTTCCTCAACTCTCATTAACGTTTTCTTTTTACGCAAACTATCCTTCCCTAGTTTCTGTGAGCTTCCACCCTCCTGTGGTTGTTAAGGCAATGTGAACTTGATAAATGCCATTACTGCAATTCCTCAATTGATCCACTAGGTGGTAAACTTGTACTGCTCTCTGGGCTGTCTTTGATTCTCTCAATCAGATGTTCTAAGCCCTGTGATTCTAAACTTGCGAGGTTGAATACTTTACAAGGATAAAATACTTTTAATGTTCCCATTGTGGAATTAAAGGTACTGCTCTGGTATTCCTGACATCATTTGCATTTCTTACCTAGGGACAAGCAAAAGAGCACTTGCCCCAAGTCCATAAAAGCAAATTACTGCGGATGCTGGAACCTGAAAGCCAAAGAGAAAATGCTGGAAAATCTCAGCAGATCTGGCAAAGCTTTGACAAAGGGTCAGTTCGACTCGAGCGTCAGCTCTTTTCTCTCCTGACAGATGCTGCCAGACCTGCTGAGATTTTCTAGCATTTTCTCTTTTGGTGCCCCATGTCCATTCCTAAAGGTTGGCGATAAGCTTGGCTGAACTTTGAGTCCCGAAGAAGAGTCACTGAACCTGAAACGTTAACTCTATTTTCTCCCCATGGATGCTGCCAGATCTGAAAAATGTGTTGCTGGAAAAGCGCAAGGATTCCTTATTCCCGAAACGTCGATTCTCCTGCTCCTTGGATGCTGCCTGACCTGCTGCGCTTTTCCAGCAACACATTTTCAGCTCTGACCTCCAGCATCTGCAGTCCTCACTTTCTCCTCTAATCATCAGTGTAGTCAGGTCCGGTCTGTCTGCTTCCCTCAAGACAGCCCACTTACCAGATATCGATCCGATAACTCTCCTCTGAATTGCATCCAATGCAATTGCCTCCTCCTTGAGAGGGAGACAAACGGCAGGAGTTTTACTGATGGAATCGGCCACACTGAACTGGGATGGAGTCCATCTCCTGGCAGAATTGATAATTGTAAAGATGGAAAAGTCTTTAAACTAGTTAAGATTTGGAAGTGCAGAGGACGTCTACTACAATGTGAGCAGCCTAATTATTAACCAAAATTGGGCAGGAGAGCAATGGAAGTAATAAAGTAAGGGAGGGCATTGCTGCCAATAGTGAGAGAAGCTCTTCTTAAAAATGAGTTAATAGTGTCTGTATAGTGATGTACACAATGCTTACAATAAAGCAGGGGAGGTTATTGTATTTGGATGATTTGGGATCAATGAGGCATATCTACAGAACAATCATGACTGGGAATTAAACATTGCAGTTTGGAAAGGATAGTGTTAAATGTGAGGTGGAGTTGCTGTATGTACCATAGAAGGAAACAGAACTGGTACAATGAAGATATGGTCCAGACTTGCCATACCCCTCGCCAAGATATGGCATCAAGAAGTCCTGGAGAAACTGGAATCAATGGGAATTGGAGAAAATTCTCTGCTGGTTGGAATCACTTTAGGGAAATGGTCGAACTGTTTCAGGTTAGCTTAGGACATGTCTGCACAAGTTGCTCAGGGTCAGTTCTTTTAATTAATCTCTTTAGGCATGTTATGACACACCTCTGGAGCAGATGGGATTTGCACCAGAGGTAGGGGTGCGACCAGAGCGCCAAAAGAGCCTTCTGGTTTATTAGGATAGTGTAATAGGTCCAGCTGCTTCATCAATGTCCTTCCCTCCATCATACTGTCAGAAGTGGGGATGTTCACTGATTGATGCTGAACATTGCACAGTCACAACTGCTTAGACACTGAAGCAGCAAGATCTGGACAATATCCAGGCTTGGGTTGAAAACTGGCAAGTGACATCAAATCACACGTATACCAGTTAATGACCATCTCCAACAAGAGTCTCTAGCCCATAAGATACTGAAGCAGAATTAGGTCATTCGGCCCATCATGTCTGTTCTGTCATTCGATCATGAATGATCCCTATTCTCCTGCATTCTCCCTGTATCCTTTGATCCCCTTATCACTCAAGAACCTATCTGTCTTCAATATCTAAGTGACTTGACCTCCACAGCCCTCTGAGGCAATGAGTTCCATCAATTAACCATTATCTAGCAGAAGAAATTTCTCTTCACCTCAGTTCCAAAGGATCATCCCTGCTGTCTGAGGCTGTTCCCTGGGGTCCTAGTCTTTTCTAGTGGAAACATCTCCACATCCACTTCTTCCAAGTCTCGCAGTATTCTGTAAGTTTTAATCCAATCATCTTTCATCCTTCAAAACTCCATTGTGTACAGATCAAGAGTCCTCAAGCGCTCCTCGTATGACAAGCCCTTCATCCCTAGGATAAATCTTGTAAGCCTCTTTGGATTCCCGCCAACCATTGAGGTCTTGCTAATTGACCAATAGTTTCCCGTCTTCTGCCTCCCTCCCTTCCTTCTTAAACAGGGGTGTTACATTAGCCATTTTCCACTCCTCTGGGACCTTCCCTGACTCCAGTACTTCCTGAAAGATCATCACCATTGCCTCTACAATCTCCTCAGCTATCTCCTTCAGGACTCTGGAGTGAAGTCCATCTGGTCTGCATAATTAATCCACCTTCAGACCTTTCAGCTTCCCTAGCACTTTGTCCTTAGTGATGGCCACTCCATTCACCTCTATCCTTTGATTGCCTTGAAAAACTGGAATATTGCTGTGAAAACTGATGAAACTGTTGTTCCTTGATATTAAGTGGTGTTACCATCACTTAATGATCCCACTATCAACATCCTATCATTGACTAGAAGCTGAACCAGACGAGCCGTATAAATGTAATGGTTATAAGAATAGGTAAGAAGTTAGGAATACTGCAGCGAGTAGTTCCCCTTCTGACTCCCCAAAGCCTGGCTACCATCTACAAGGAACAAGTCAGGGATATGATGGAATGCACCCCTCTTGCCTGGATAAGTGCAGCTCCAACAACACTCAAGAAGTTTGAAACAATCCTAGACAAAGCAGGGCACTTGGTTGGCACCACATCAACAAACATCCCCTCCCTCCACCACTGATTGCCCGTAGCAGCAAGGTATACCATCCACAAGTTGCCCTGCGGAAAATCACCAGAGCTCCTTAGCACCTTCCACCCAAGGCCACTTCCATCTAGAAGGACAAGATCAGCTGATACATGGGAACGCCACCCCCTGCAAGTGCCTCCCAAAGTTACTCCCCATTCTGACTTGAAAATATATCGCCATTCCTTCACTGTCACTGGGTCAAGATCTTGGAATGCTCTCCTGTACATCATTGTGGGGATATTTACACCAAATTCACCACAGTGATTTAAGAAGACAGTTCAACACCACCTTCGGCACGGGTGGCTCAGTGGTTAACATTGCTGCATCACAGCGCCAGGGACCCGAGTTCAATTCCTGCCTTGGGCAACTGTCTCTGTGGAGTTTGCACATTCTCCCCGTGTCTGCGCGGGTTTGGTCTGGTTTCCTCCCTCAGTCCAAAGATGTGCAGGTCAGTTGAATTGGCCATGCTAAATTGTCCATAGTGTTAAGTGCATTAGTTAGGGCAGAATGTAGGGGAATGGGTCTGCTCTTTGGAGGGCTGAAGGGCCTGTTTCCACACTAGGGAATCTAATCTTAAAAAAAAACCTTCGCAAGGGCAACCAGACAGCGATGCCTGCATCCCATGAATGAAATAAATAAGAGTAAACCAGAACAGGTAAAAGAGGCAAAGTCGAAAATAGTGACCAAAATATGCAGTTTAAGATGATCAAGTATTTCAACACAGATGAATGTGAGCTAGTATGAATTGGTGAGAGGATTAGAGAAATCGCTTATTACTTGGATAGTGCAAGTCTAGGGGAACAAAGAAAGTGTAAATACTGATTTAAAATTGCACCAGTGGTTTGCAAGGCTGTAAAATTGAAGCCAAACACTGGTTTTTTTTCCAAAGAGAGAAGATTGAAGGTAAGAAAACTGTACTAAATCTGTATCAGATATTGATTTAATGAGCTATGTGCAATTCTAGTCACCATCTTCTAAAACGTATAGGCTCTGGAGAGAGGATGTACAGGATGACGCATTATCAGGAAATTATCGACAGAATGAGCCTGTACCTTTCAGAGAAAAGAAAGCTGTTGGGTGACAGATATTTAAAATTATAAAGCACTTGATGGAGTGTCTGTAGAGAGAATGAGTTTCCTTGTTGGAAAGACCACACTGGAGGTCCCCAAGAAATCCAAATCTGAAGAAATTTCTTTACCCAGAGTATGCAGGGACTTTGGAGCTTGTTATCATCGAGCGATTGAAGTGAATTGTGTAGATTGATGTAAGATGAAGGCTTGTGAAAGAGAGGGGGAGATAGATAGTTCTGAGGATAGATTTATTCAGAAGGATGGAATGAAGATTATTTTTACTGTGTTGGGATCCACACAGTACTAGCAGCCAGACTGCCATTAAGTAAAACAAGAATAATAAATACCAGCTTGATTGTATAACTAAGCCACCGTGGGGCGATACAGTGGCTCAGTGGTTAGCACTGCTGCCTCACAGCACCAGGGTCCCAGGTTCAATTCCAGCCTCGGGCAACTGTCTGTGTGGAGTTTGCACATTCTCCCTGTGTCTGTGTGGGTTTTTTCCAGGTGCTCCGGTTTCCTCCCACATTCCAAAGATGTGCAGGTCAGGTGAATTGGCCACGCTAAATTGTCCATAGTGTTAGGTGCATTAGTCAGAGGGGGGGTGGCTTACTGTTCGGAGGGTCGGTGTGGACTTGTTGGGCTGAAGGGCCTGTTTCCACACTGGAGGGAATCTAATCTAATCTAATATTGACACAATAAAAATAGTATTGTTGGCAAATGACACATTTTATCTAAAATTTTTATCTGTATTCAACAAAACAATTCCTAAGAATATCAGTTTAAAAAGAAAACCAACATTTATGCTGTATGAGAGGGGAGTGCTGAAATTGAAAATACTTATGCTATGATGCTAATGGAATTTTTATAACCCTGTAGGTTGAACGTCTGAAGTAAACTATTTGCAACTCCTTGCTGTAGATCAGCTACGAAAGACTGTCTAATGGGAGGAGTGTGGTGTCACAGCCACTTAACAATATTAACTACCCTGTCACGTTTGAGACTGCAGGCTGTTTATTTTTTTTTGCTTGGTGGTGTAAAAATGCATTGTTATGTGAAATTAATCCTTTTGCATTAATCTTCCAAAATATTTGTTGGTGAAAATTATTGAGTGGAAGAAAAGCAATGATTTTCCTTACTCCTGACACACACCATAAAACAGATGCTTGTCTTGTCGTTGTAACAAATGAACCAAACACAGTCGTCTGAGCCGAAGTGAATTATACAAACTGATTCATGTGGGTGCTCAGATATAATTCTGGTTTGTTTTATGTTTATATGAATTCTATTGTAGATGATGAAGGATTTAATTTTCTGATTCTGACCACATCAATAATCCGATAATTCTCCACGAAAGCCTCGTTTGAAATTTATAGCCTGTTTGCACTAATGATCGTGTTGAATCATAACTGAGGGTGAGCTGAAGTCCCTATGGACACAAAACTAAATAACAGAGCTGCATTAAAAATCACCAAACTTGTCAGTGGCAAATTCACCACCTTTTAAACTATGCCGTCTCAATGAGGATTGAGGACGTGCATTTGCTTCTTAGCTTCTGCCAATAAAGCAGCCCAAAATAAACAAGATGTTTTAAACGGCCCCAGGAAGCTGCAAATCTTACTACTGTTTAGGGTGATACAAATTAAAATAATTGAAACAAAATTAAGAGAACCAGAACTGAGATGAAATTTATCTTCATGCATTAGATTGTAATGATCTGGAATGCACTATTTAAAAGGTTGATGGAAGCAGATTAGGTAGCAACTTTAGAAGGGGGTTAGATATGTACTTCAAAGCCAAGAATTTGCAATTGTTGGATTTTGGGAATTATTGGTCACAGTTGCCAAATCTGGACAGTTAAATATTCGTGAGCAATTTTCAGGGTGTCTGCTGGCAGCAGTTTAGTTAGTATACATAAATTAGGCAAATAAACAAGTATGCAATCGTGTCAGTTGAGGATGTTTCATTTATATAGAGCATAAACTGGCTACTGGCATGGAATGTATCAGTAGGCTTAAAGTTGTGAAGGCCACATCTTGATCTCTAGCTGTAGTGTTCAGGAACTCTTCCCTGGGTCCTCCTCCTCCTCCTCCTGTTCCATCTTCCATCCGGAGAAGACCATTTCCTGATGAGGATCACCACCGGCAAAGACTCTGAGTCAAGGACTGCCCTCTTACCCTGATATAGCCTATTGTGTGGCCTGGTAATTTATGCTCTTGGACCATAGAATCCCTCTGGTGTAGAAATAGGCCATTAGGCCCAACAAGTCCACACCGACCCTCCGAAGAGTATCCCACCCAGACCCAATCCCCTACTGTATTATTCTACATTTCCCCTGACTAATATACCCAACCTACACATCCCTGAACATGATGGGCAATTTAGCATGGCCAGTTCACCTAATCTGCACAACTTTGGACTGTGAGATGAAACCGGAGCGCCCAGAGGAAGCCCACGCAGACCATGTGCAAACTGCACACAGATAGTCATACGAGGCTGTAATCGAACCCGGGTCTCTGGTGCTGTGAGGCAACAGTGCTAACCACTGAGCCGTCATGTGACCCCCTCCTCAATCAATTGTCTGAATATCTTGACCCGCAATCGAAGGGCTAATACTTATGATATCAGGATAACCATTTTTCCCTTGTGCACCTCCATTTGAAGGTCAGCTGCCGTTCCTTTGAAGACCAAAGTATCTTATTCTTCTAAATACTGAATTGGTAAATCTTTGATGTCAGCTCAGTGACCTTTCCTCCTGTGTTTTCATGTCCTAGAATTTTGTTTTATGATAGTAGAAGGCTAGCTGGTATAGAGATGCAGGTGAGGTCTCAGGCTACACAGTAATTACTCAGTATTTAAATATGGAATTCTAAAGTCATGACGCTTAAAGGGACCCCAGTTTCCACTACAGGTTTCTCATGTGGAACGGGTTTAATTGAATAGCTCTTTCATTAGGTGCAGAATCTGAATTGCCTGATGCTGCGTTTTCTGAAAATTGCTTCAGTACATGCTGAAATGTGAAATAAAACAAACACCGGTCAGGCCCAAGGAAAGTCAGGCACTTAACTTCCTCTAAGTCCCTCATTATGTTACTGCTGTTTTGACAATTAAAGTTTGAAGCCATCAAACTATCATTTTCATACATTCCATATGACTTGTCTAAGGATTCTATAGTGGTAGTGTTTCTGTTTTTAATAATATAGGTAACGTAGGAACACAAGAACGGGAGTAGACCATTGAACCCCTCAAACCTGCACTACTGTTCACTTAGTTCCTGGATGATCATCTACCTCAGTGCCACACTTTCTCTACATCTCTGCATGTCATTGGTCTCCAAATATTTACTGATTTCTGTCTTGAACATGCTTGAAGATTTGAGCTTCTACAACTTTCAGGAATAGAGAATTCCAAAGATGCACCATCCTCTAATGAGTGAAGAAATTCCTCTTTTTCTTGGTTTTAATCCTCATCCTGAGGTTCTGTTTCCTGGATTTAGACTCCCTGGCAAGAGGAAACATCATATTTATATCCACCCTCAATTTTTTAAACTTCAGTCAGGTCACCCCTTTATTTTTTGAAGCTGTAGGGGATACAGATGAAGTCTCCTCAATTTCTCTTTCTAGAACAGTCTTGGGGATAATCTGATGATATTTCCTCACGCTCTTCCTATATCTTTCTAATTGCTTGTTATACCTGTATATGAACTTGTGGCATGGGCATCCACTGTACCCAATATATCACCATTTAACAAATATTCTTCCTTTACTTCTCCCTGCCAAACACTTAGCTTCACATTAATTCACTTTATATTTCATCTGCCGTGTCCTCCTCCATTCACTCTGCTTAACCATATTGTCCTGAAGCTTCCTTGTAACCTCTTCACAGACCGTGTGATGTCACCAGTTTGATGTCGTCAGCAAATTCAGAAAGTTGCAATTGGAACCGACGTCCAAATCATTTCTACAGGTTATGAATATCTGTGGATCTAATATTGATCCTAGTTGGATGTTGGAGAGAGATTTTGAAGAGCGTTCTGAGTCCTATGTTGAGCAGCATGAATTGATCTCTATTCGAAGCTCCTTACTAATGCAGCCTGGTGAGGTCTCTGGAGACAGACTCCAAGGCACTGCCCCCCTTGCAGTAAACTGCAGGATCTTTGTACATTCTGCATGACAGTTATTGCATGCAACATTAACATCAGCGCTTGCTGCCTCCCCTCTGACATTTATGCCTCTCGCCAGACATTTCCCATTATACTGAGCAGGTGCTCTTTGTTACCTTGTGAAGCTGTGATTGCTTATTTTCATGAGGTTATCATGCTATCCTTTCGCAAGGTTATCTGTTTATGCCATTCGTTATATGTCATTCTATCCTTTATACCGTTCATCATTCAGTCCCACCTTCTGATAGGATGGGACTTCATTCTATTATCTACAGCCATTTGTCTAAAGGAATTCTGCTAAGTTTGTTAATGTTTGTAAGTTGTACTCATACATGCAGGTATACTGGAATTATATGTAACAGCACACACTTAAGAAGCATTTGATTATGGTGGGATCAGACTTTCCCTTCTGCACTTCACTAAATAACGTGTTTTCTCTTTCCCACTAAAATTTCTGTGAAGCACCTCATGATCTTATTTGGTTGCCATGTGTATGAAGGCTACAATTCTTACTGTGTAAATTACTGGCTCAGCTATCAATTCTCTGAAGCCATGGCCAGCTCTAGCAGTGCACCCTTTAGGTCCTTGGCCTAGGTGTCAACCTCACCAGTAACAACGTTCAACCCTGAGAATGATACAATTACTCCTACTCTCTGTTAACCAATTCTCAATCCATACTAGCATATTTCTCTCAATCTCATGAACTCTAATGCGTAACTATCTCAAAATGCTTTGAAAAATCAAAATACATCGCATCACCGGTTCCCCTTTATTAACTGCAACTAATACCGTCAAAAAAAAAGGTACCAATAATTTGGTCAAACATGGTTTCCATTTCATAAGCCAGCTTTATCATTCTTGTCTAAAAATCTAGTTATCGTATCCATTATAATAAGTTCATAAGACAGAGGAACCATGTGATCCGGAGGGATAAGCTTATAGACATTTATAAAATCATGAGAGGCATGGATAGGATGATTCGCCAAGGTCTTTTCCTCAGGGTAGCGGAGCCCAAAACTAGGGGCATATGTTTAAGGTGAGAGGACAAAGATTTAAAAGGGACCTATGGGGCAACATTTTCACACAGAGGGTGGTGCATGTATGGAATGACCTGCCAGAGGAAGTGATGGAGGCTGGTAAATTACAAAATTTAAAGGGCATGTGGATAGATACAGGAATAGGAAGGTTTAGAGGAATATGGGCTGAATCTGGATATAAGTTTCCCCGCTGAGCTGGAAGGTTCATTTTCAGACGTTTTGTCACCATACTAGGTAACATCTTCAGTGGGACTTCGGATGAAGCTTCGTCCAGAGGCTCACTGAAGATGTTACCTAGTAGGGAGACTAAACGTCTGAAAATGAACCTTCCAGCTCAGCAAGCAAACCAACATCCAGAACCTCATCCTGAGCTACAAATCTTGTCAAAATTCGATATGAGCTGAATGCTGGGAAATGGGACAAATTAATTTAGGATATGTGGTCAGCATGGATGAGTTGGACCGTAGGGTCTGTTTCCACGCTGTATATCTTTTGACTCTATGACCCTTACCCTGAGTTGATACCCTGTGATCCTAGACTCTCCCACAATGGGAAGCAAAATAATCATTGGAGAAAAACATTGAGGAAATAAATGCAATCAGTATCATAGAGACAAAGCGCTGAGGAAACTAATGGGGCTATAAACGATAAGTACCTAAGATCCGATGGGATGTATCTATGAACATTAAAGGAAGAAGCTACATCAGTATCAATTGATGCATTGATAGTAATCCTCCTTGACGAATTCCTAGATTCTGGAAAAGTCTTGAACGATTGGGAAACTGCCAATGTCACACTCTTATTCAAAAAGGGAAGAAGACAAAAACAGATGACAATATTCTAGATGGGGTTAGCATCTAACGTTGTTGGGAAATGTTAGAATCTATTATATGCAATGGAATAGAAATGAGAAATGCAGAATATAATTGAGCACAGTCGGCCTGGTTTCATGAAAGGGAAATCATACCTGACAAATTTATTACAATTCTTTGAGGAGATATCAAGCAGGATAGATAAAAGGGAAGCAGTAAATGTAATGTATTTGAACTTACAGAAGTTTAGTAAGGTATCATTTGTTAAGGTATTTAATGTGACCATGGTGTTGGGGTAGTCTATTAGCATAGAGGATTAGACAACTAATGGAAAACGGAGGTAGGATTGGGGGCATTTTCAGAATGGTAACCTGCAACTAATCTGTAACAGTGGAGTGCCATTAATGGAACTTTTTTTTGAAATTGAAAAATGCAGCAACATCAATCTTGTACTTTAGCTTTAAAAAAAAGACTAAAGACCTAAATGCAAATTGAAGGCCCTTACTTTTACTTTGAAGATTAGAAATATTCATGAACCCCACTTGCCAGTCAGCTGCTTTCCCTGTACTCCTGTCACGCTTGGTTCATGATGTCAGTCTGTTCCTGGTATCACTGCCAAGTAGGCCTCTCGGTCTTCACCATTTATCCCCTCCCACCCTCCTCTCACTCTGGAGAGTTTACTTCAACTCAGGTTGTAATAAGGAGAAGTAAAGTTTAAAAATAGTTATAAAATGCACCATGTGGCAAGTTCAGATTCTGCTTGTGCCTAAGATTTTGCGTGCAATTTATAGTCATTTTGAACAGGTCAGAGTGTGGTGTTTTGAGAATGGTGCAATGTTAATGAGCTAAGGTGTTTTCAGAGAAGGAATGAAACAGAGGATATTATTGTGCATGAGTAAAATTGGTGCAAGACAGTTCTGTGTAAACTTTCTGAGAGGGTAGTCTTTATATCAAAACTTTAGGACGTTCTACAGCAATGTTGACTGACTTCAATGCTTAATGCATGAAAAAGAATTCAAATGGGAACTAATTTGGTGCACTGATGGAGTGACACTACCTAGTCTGAATTATGATAATATTTCTGAGAAATGTAACAAGTATTTCAGAGAAAGATATCATATGTGATGCAATCTCCATTATCTTCTAATAGAGTATGTAAAGTGTCAGTTTTATAGATTAGAGAAAATTTGAACTTACATGGTTGCTACTGAAGATCACAACAATTCTATTCAGAAAAGAGTTTACAGTTCCACTAAGTATCTTAGTCCTGATGCCTTCCTTAATTGCTGTATATTGAACACTGGTTTTGGTTGAGGTTCCCTACCCATGCATTACCTGGTAGGGTATCGAAATAGCCTGAGAGTTGGCTGGTATTTCATTTGATGGAATATATTGTCATACAAGTCAGGAGAAGTAGTAAGGTAAAAACAATGACTGCAGATGCTGAAACCCAAATACTGGATTAGTGGTGCTGGAAGAGCACAGCAGTTCAGGCAGCATCCAACGAGCAGCGAAATCGACGTTTCGGGCAAAAGCCCTTCATCAGGAATAAAGGCAGTGAGCCTGAAGCGTGGAGAGATAACCTCTAGCTTATCTCTTCCAGCACCACTAATCCAGTATTAGGAGAAGTAGTAGGCTATTCTCAGTCTCGAGTCTTCTCTGCCATTCAGTAAGGTTATGGGATCGGATTGTGGACTTCGCTCCAAGTACTTAGTTGTCCCCAAAGTTCTGGACTCCCGGTTGATCAAATATCTGTCGTTCTGCCTTGAATATTTTCAATGACCACTGCATCTACAGTAGAATAAACTTTCACGGTACTTGAAGAGAAAATGTTTCTCCTCACCTCTTTCTTAAATGGGAGATCCTGATTTTTAAATTGTGTTCCCTATGCTGTCAGTATCCACCCTGTCAAGTTCCCTCAGGAATATGTATGTTTCAGTAAGATCACCCGTCATTCTCCTGAACTTCAGTCGATAAAGGCCGAATATATCATATCTTTCTTCATCTCAGAAGTCAATTGATTGAAACTTCTTTAAATTGTTTATAATGCAATTATAGATATTTTGATCAACCAATTCAGACATATTTTGAACAGGTGAGACTTGAACCGAGATCACCTTGCCCAGAGGTAAGGACACTACCACTACATCACAATACAGTTATATACTTTCTTAAGTAAGGAGATCAAAGCTATACACGTGATCCCAGATACTTTAGCAACACGTCCCTATTTTTAGACTCAACTATGTTTGTGAAAGATGCCAATGTTCAGTTTTCCTTCCTAATCACTTTCTGTAATGTATACTAACTTTTCTGATTCATCTGAGGGGACATCCAGGCCTCTTTGTGTTGTGGAGCTCTCTGCAGTTTCTCTCTGCTATTATATTTAAGTTAAATCTTGGCTGTCAAAACTATATTTTAATCTCTTCATTGCCTATTTGAAACTTTCTCATTCCTCCTTTGCATTTTAGTTCTATTTATGATTTTAGATTGTTTGCTTTTCTTCAGTTCTCAGTACATAGTCAGTTAATTTTTAAGTGCACTGTCCCTAGTCCTGAGAGCCTTATTGTTTTCATGTTGTTATTCTATTTCTTGTTAATGTTATTTTTACAAGCGAAATAATGTAGCTGATTTAAATTTAGAGGACGGTTATTTTGGCTACATATGCTCATATGGATGTAAGGGAAGTGCATGTTGCTTCGGTAAACATCATTGACAGAGGAAATTTCTCGAATTATTTAGACAGTGGATGTCCTACACTTCATGATTATGTCGTGTTTAGACTGTTCCTGATTGAAATGCAATGCATAATAACAACAGTTATGTGCAATACTTCCCTTTTAGTCTTGTTATTCCCAGGAACACCTTATTTTACTTATACTACTCTTGTGTCAATCTAGTACTCAAGGGTGGATCTCAAGAAGTCCTGGAATATTAGAGGCTTTTTTCAGATAGTACATTCTGCTTTGAGTCGGTTGTGAAATGTTTTACACAATTTAAGGAGTGGAATTATCCTGATGAATTCTTAACCAGTGCTATCGATAATAGATTATCAGGGCATTCATTTGCTGTCAAAAGTATGTAACATAACAAAAGTGACTGCACGTTAAAAGTAATTAATTGACTGAGAAGTGCTTTTGGATATTCTGTGTATGTTGTAAAGTACAATATAAATTTAAGTTTTTAATTCAGACTAATCTTCTGACATGGTGTAATATGCTGTTAAAGAATTCAGAATTGGAAGTGCTTGGGTCAGTTGATATCTGTGGAGACAAGTTAATGTTTCTAGTGGGTTAGAGCTAGAATAAGGGTCGAGACCTGAAAAACAGGTTGGTCTTTCCACAGGAACTGTGTGACCTGATTGAATATTGTGTAGCCTGATGTCGAGGCTGCATAAAGGATTCTAAACTTGTGGGATTTTTCTCCCCCTCAGTCTTCAAATAGACGCCAGCACCCTCTCAACAAGCATCTCTTCCGACCGTCCACATTCATGACATCGCACGAACCTCCTGTCTATATGGATGACGAAGATGACAGGAGCAGCTTCTACAGCAGTCAGCTTGATGCAGCCGCTGACGAAGAGATCTCGGTAAGTTCCCCTTGAGGCCAGGTGGCCCGGTATTTGTTGGTGTGGGCCATCTTGCATTGGGCCTTGTTCTTTAGACTTTTCCCCTTTATCTCAGAAAACTGTTGTGCTGCTAAGTGGTGAGAACGGGAGTGCCTGAGATCTGGATGAAAGATGAGCCAGTGGTGTATCTCCTTAACCAGTGTGATTTAAAGATAGAGAAAGAAACAGGAACAGAAGGTGGGTAAATTATACAAAGCAAAATTCTGTGGCTGATGCATATCTGAAATAAGAGCAACCAAATAAGAGAGAAACTCAGGAGATCAGGCAGCATCTGTGCAGAGTTGATGTTTTGGTGAATGACCTTCCATCAGAACTGGAGAGGAAGAGAGAGATGAGTGTTTAAGCCAATGGAACACGTGTGGGGGCATAAAGGAGAAAGGTCTGTGATGGGGTTAGGCCAAGGGAGGTTATGTTAAAAAATTCATGATACAATAATGAAAAGAGCTAAAGACTAAAGAGCATAAAACAAAAGATTTTGTACAAATGTGGCGTGAATTGTTGCATAAAAATCATCTGAATGCAGCATCATGTGGTAAAAACAACAAGCTCAAGACCAAAGTCAAAACGTGTGGTGCTGGAAAAGCACAGTCAGTCAGGCAGCATCCGGGGAACAGGAGGATTGACGTTTCGGGCATAAGCCTGTCTTCATGATTCTTCCTTGATGAAGGGCTTTTGCCTGAAACATTGATTCTCCTGCTCCTCGGATAGTGCCTGATCAGCTGTATTTTTCCAGCACCACACTTTTTGACTCTGATCTCCAGCATCTGCAGTCCTCACTTTTTCCTAGCAACAGTGCAACATTTGTCACTGGGCTTAATGACTGTGTCAAGCAGCATGGTTCATAGATTATCTGTTCCAAACTGAAAGTTCCTGGATGATGTACATATTCACATGTAGGTTTACCACTTCACAGGCGACTGGTAAAAGGGTCAAGGAGGAGGGAGTGTGCTGCATGAATGAGGTTTCCTTGGTTTATGCCCAGCACATGTCTCATTTAAGTAAAAGACTCTAAAACCTGTTGCCTTTACTAACGGAAGTTTCTATTCCTTAGGCTTTGTTCATCAATGATTCATCTCAATTTACTCAAGCTGCATCAGATATTGTGTCCTTTGGTTATGTTACTTTTCAAATCTACATAATTATCTATATTTAAACTGTCAATGGGATAAAATTAACATAAAGGCAATTTCCTGATCAATTTGACCTTTCAAGGTGTTTCTGATACTCCATTATGAATTAGTTTTAAATGTCTCATGAACGGTTGTTCTGTGAGAAATATAAAGCTATTTTTTTAAAAATTTATTCATTTGCAGGATATGGGTATTGCTGGCTAGATAAGCATTCATTATTTTTGAGATGGTAGGGGCACTTACTTGAACTGTAATTTATCTGAGAGGATTCACCACAGTGCTGTTAGGAAGTTTGACGATTTTAACCCTGTGACATTGTTCCAAGTCAGGATGTGGCTTGGAGGAGAACCTTGGTAATGTTGTCTTGGATCTGCTACCCTTATTCTTTTAAATGGAAAGAGTCCTGGGTTTTGAAGCTCCTGTTAAAGGCTGGCACTTCCTCCTGTCATAAATTTAATTAAATGTATTATTTGCTCATTATCACACAGTTTTGAGGTCTCATGAAATATAAGACATAGAAACAGTAGGCCATTCAGCCCATCAAGTGCACACTGCCATTTGATGAGATCATGGCTGATCAGATCAACTCCCCTTTCCTGCCTTTGCCCATAAACCTTGATTCCCTTACTGTTAAAAGTTTGTTTGTCTCAGCCTTGAGTGTACTTAACGAGCTTCAGCAGCCCTCTGTGGTAAAGGATTCCTCATTTTCCCGATCCTGAGAGAAGAAATTCCTCCTCATCTCTGTCTTAAATGAGCGTGACCCCTTACCCTAAGATTAGGACCTCAAATCGTCTAATCTCTCAGAAGGGGAAACAACCTCTTCACATCCATCCTGTCAGTCTCCTAAAAATCTCATACATTTCATTCTTCTAAACTCCAATGAGTACAGGCCCAGCCTTCTCAAACTGTACTCGTTAGACAGTCCCTTCATACCTGGAATCAACCTTTTATAAGGGTCCTTTAACTAAGGCAAAACAGCCAAAATTATTCACCGTAATCTAGGTATGGTCTGACCTAATACCTTGTATATTTTTAGCAAAATCTCTCTATCTTTATAAATCCATTCTGTTTGAAAGAAAGGTCAATATTCCATTTGCCTTCCCTTTTACCTGCTGAACCTAGATGCTTGCTTGCTTGTGAATTATGCAATAGGACTCCCATATCCCTCTGTTCTGTAGCTTCCTTACAGCCTTTATCCATTTAAATAGCGTTTAGTTCATTTATTCTTCCTGTCAAAGTGCATGAACTCATGTTTTCCCACGTCGCATTCCATCTGCCAAGTTTCTGCCCAGACACCTAATCTGTCTATGTCCCTCTCCAGGCTACTTGTATCCTATCCACCACTCCCTTTCTCCATCTGTTTTTTTTTGATCATCTGCTCTCTTGGCTGCAGTGCATTCACTTTATACGTTAATAACTTGGATGCGTATTGTAAATGATTGTGTCCCAGTTTTGATCCCTGTCACACCTCGCTCGTTACAGGATGCCATCCTGAAAGTGCTCCCTTTTTCCCAACTGTCTATCTTCTGTTAGTTAGCCAATCCTCTATCCATACTACTGTACTACCTACAATAGCATGGACTGTTGTCTTATTAAGTACCTAACATTTGATGAGATCATGGCTGATCAGATCAACTCCCCTTTCCTGCCTTTGCCCATAAACCTTGATTCCCTTACTGTTAAAAGTTTGTTTGTCTCAGCCTTGAGTGTACTTAACGAGCTTCAGCAGCCCTCTGTGGTAAAGGATTCCTCATTTTCCCGATCCTGAGAGAAGAAATTCCTCCTCATCTCTATCTTAAATGAGCGTGACCCCTTATCAAGCACCTTCCGAAACTGCAAACATCTTGCCTCCCTGCTTCTCCTTTATCCCTTCTGAATGTTACCTCCTCAAAGAATTCTAATACATTTATCAGTCATTGTGAGCTCATGCTGACTCTGCTTGATCAGATTATGGATTTTGAAATCCTCTTCTGTTGCATTCTTTGTAATAGACTCTAAACATTTTTCCAATTACTTGAAGCTAACTGGCCTATTGTTGCAACTGATGGCAGTGAGGTAGAATGAATCTCAATTTCAATACCGTGAAGGTGAGGGGAGGAAGAAGTGTGTGTATAATCTGTATAAGGACAGAAATAAAAGCAAGAGTTGGCTTTATAGTCACAGTTGTGCCCTTTACTAAGATCATCACTGAACGTTTATATCAACTCCATTTCCCTGCTGTTTTGATTCCCTTGGTGCCGTATTAATTCTGTCTTGACTGAAGTACCTCAGCTCACTGGGACAGAGAATTTCAATGATTGACAACCTTCTTGAGCTCCTCTTCAGTCCATGCTGGGTGACCCTCATTTTGAGCTTAGACTACTAGACCGAGCCTCAATGGGGAAAAGGGAAACAGTGTCTCAGCAAGGTCCTCCATCAGGACCTTGATGGATTTCAGACATTGCAATGAAATTGGCTGCTGTTCCCTAAATACCAGAGATTATAGGCCCATTCAGCTTGACCACTCCTCATAAGACGGCCCCCTCATCCCTGAATGCAACCAAAGATTTTTGTATCAACTCCCAAGATAGTAATTACAACAAATCTGCCTTATTCTTCATATGCAAGAAAGGTTAATATAATTACCTTAATATAATTGCTTGCTATACCTGCAAGTTAACTGTGATGAATGCATTGGGCCCTCTCATTCTTTTGAATGTCAACATCTTCTGATTTCTCACCCTTATTTTGAAAATAAAGCTGCTCTATTTGCTATTCCCCATATTATATAGGCTGAATACCTTTCAGCCTATAACCTTTTTATGTCATCCTGCTCCCCTGAGATTTGTGTTTCGAACAAGGAATGCATGAGAAAAGTTTAATCCTAGAATCCCTACAGTGTGGAAACAGGCCATTTGGCCCAACAAGTCCACACTGTCCCTCCGAACAGTAACCTACCCAGACCCATTCCCCTACTCTAACCCTCTACACTTGACCCCTAACTAATGCACCTAACCTACACATCCCTGGACACTCTGGGCAATTTAGCGTGGCAATTCACCTAAACTGCACATTTTTGGATCATGGGAGGAAACTGGAGCACTGGAGCAAACTCACACAGACACTGGGTGAATGTACAAACTCCACACAGACAGTTGCCTGAGACTGGAATTGAACTCTGGTCCCTGGCGCTGAGAGGCAGCAGTGCTAACCACTGAGCCACCGTGCTGACCTGCCCTTTGAGCAATGAAAGATTTTTAGCTTTAGATATATATTATTTTTCCTTGTGTAATTGTATTGCTCTTTCATGAAGCCAGCACAGGCATAATGTGTTGAATGGATGCATACTGCATGATCATTCATATGTTGTGTGTGTATTAGTTATATAGACATGTGTGTAATATGCATATAATGTATATGTTCTTAAGTAAGCTCATTTGATTTACAGTGCAGTGTGATGGCAACACTGGGTTCAGTTGCAGTGCTTGGGTCTAACAAGAGAGCGAGACTATGGTCTGATAGGACAAAGGCGACTTGAACTTCTCACGTGTCCTCTTTGATAAAGTATTTTAGGCATCAAAGATTCCGAACCATTTTTCTCACCCTTTTGATGGTCATTTCAACTTGTTGTTTGCTGATTCCCCAAATGAATGAATTACTCTTATATGATTCACTTCTTCATAACCTTGCAGTTTATGTTTTGAAAAGCTGTAAATACTCTGTTTAGCTTCTTTGTTTCTCTAGAATTAACCCTATAAACGTCTGCCCTTCACCACCTTTTCCCAACTTGGTCACCACCCTTAGTATATCAACACTGTCTGGTTTCCATTGCTTTAATGTCTTTTCTATAATTTGGGATGCACATCTCTCTCTCTCTCTCTCTCTCTCTCTCTCTCTCTCTCTTTCTCTCTCTCTCCCTCTCTGTCTCTCCCCCCCCGCCCTCTCTCTGTCCCTCTCTTCTCCCCCCCCCGGTCCATCTCTCTCTCTGTCCCTCTCTCTCTGTCCCTGTCTCTCTCTCTCTGTTCCTTTTCTCTCTGTCCCTCTCTGACTCTCCCCACCCCCGTCTGTCTCTCTTTGTCTGTGTGTCTCTCTCTCTCTCACCCCCTCTCTCTCGCTCGCCCCCCCCCTCTCTCTCTCTCTCTCACCCCCCTCTCTCTCTCGCCCCTCTCTCTCGCCTGCTCTCTCTCTCTCTTTCTCTCTCTCTCTCTCTCTTTCTTTCTCTCTCTCTCTCTCTCTCTCTCTCTGTCTGTCCCCCCACCGCCCCTGCGCTCTGTCCCCCCACCGCCCCTGCGCTCTGTCCCCCCACCGCCCCTGCGCTCTGTCCCCCCACCGCCCCTGCGCTCTGTCCCCCCACCGCCCCTGCGCTCTGTCCCCCCACCGCCCCTGCGCTCTGTCCCCCCACCGCCCCTGCGCTCTGTCCCCCCACCGCCCCTGCGCTCTGTCCCCCCACCGCCCCTGCGCTCTGTCCCCCCACCGCCCCTGCGCTCTGTCCCCCCACCGCCCCTGCGCTCTGTCCCCCCACCGCCCCTGCGCTCTGTCCCCCCACCGCCCCTGCGCTCTGTCCCCCCACCGCCCCTGCGCTCTGTCCCCCCACCGCCCCTGCGCTCTGTCCCCCCACCGCCCCTGCGCTCTGTCCCCCCACCGCCCCTGCGCTCTGTCCCCCCACCGCCCCTGCGCTCTGTCCCCCCACCGCCCCTGCGCTCTGTCCCCCCACCGCCCCTGCGCTCTGTCCCCCCACCGCCCCTGCGCTCTGTCCCCCCCCCCGCCCCTGCGCTCTGTCCCCCCCCCCGCCCCCGCGCTCTCTCTCTCTGTCCCCCCCCCGCCCCCGCGCTCTCTCTCTGTCCCCCCCCCTCCCCCACGCTCTCTCTCTGTCTCCCCCTCCCCCGCGCTCTCTCTCTGTCCCCCCCTCCCCCGCGCTCTCTCTCTGTCCCTCCCTCCCCCGCGCTCTCTCTCTGTCCCCCCCTCCCCCGCGCTCTCTCTCTGTCCCCCCCTCCCCCGCGCTCTCTCTCTGTCTCCCCCTCCCCCGCGCTCTCTCTCTGTCTCCCCCTCCCCCTCGCTCCCTCTCTGTCTCCCCCTCCCTCTCTCGCTCTCTCTCTCTGTCTCCCCCTCCCTCTCTCGCTCTCTCTCTCTCTGTCCCCCCCTCCCCCGCGCTCTCTCTCTCTCTGTGTGATTGTAATCCCACTGACCAGTTTATCATTCCTCCTTTGTTTTTACTCTGCTTCTATTTATAGAGCCCTGGCTATTTTTCTGCCAAGTTCTTTCTGTCTAAAACTAATAAAGTGAGGGTGGGAGGCTTCACTTATCTAACTGCAACTGCACCTCAGTTTGTGAATATTTTGTTTCTGTTTCTATGAAGAATGTTCCAGAACATCATCCACAGCAGTTACGTACTGTGATCACTTTGATTTCAGAGCTGCTTCTGTTTCATTGAATTTCCTGAGAGTCAGTTGTCAGAACTAAGTAGGTAACTGTTTGATATCATTTGCTTTGGTCCAGTTTGTTTGGCAATTGAGAGTATATTACCTGCTGCGCATCAGGATTGAAAATAAGCTACTGTGACCTTCAGTTTTCCTTTAGTCTTTTATAACATGTTTTCAAATGGTAAATATTATTAGTTTTTTTTATTGCAAAGCGGTTGTGCTCAAGCACTGTAATATCCAGATGCAGCGAGTTATATCCTTGAAAGAATGGAAGTGAGTGATCAGTTCCATATGTTCCAGCCCCCTGTCACTTTAGATCCTGTTGAGCTTCAAATGATCAGACTCTAACACCTCCACCCCCCAATCGTTGTCCGAATTATTTCGATTGTCTTCTCTGTAATATGAAACATGGTTCCATTTGTTTCAGCAACTGTCAGTTATGTCCAGGAAATGGCCATTCTTTCAGCCTGACTCAACCAGTGTTTATTGCTAGGCTGTTGAACTGCTGAAGCATCACAGCAGACCCATTCCCGCACCTTTCAGTTTGAGGGCGTAGAACGGTGTTCGGTGGGAGTGGGGGACAAGTCCTATTCTTTTTGCTTGCTGAAAATAACTTTACATTTCCCACTCTCAATTTAACTGAAGATGCACCTATTTAGATGAGTGTTCCATTGCATGAAATCTTTGAGATTTCTATATGGAGAGAATAGGTATTCTTGCTTAAATCTGTCCTCAAGCATGTATTGAATTCAAAGTGTGTTTTAGTACTAACGTAAGCAGTGTGGTGCATTCCCAATTGTACGTATCAGTATCTATTATTCTCAGGTCATATATAGCTTGTTTAAGCAATTTAGTGATCCCTGTAGACAAACCTCAAGAATTCGGCACAAGCCCTTCTGCCCATGCTGGCCCCTTGTAAGGAAGTAGTTATTAGAAATCCTGGTAAATCTTTTCTAACGTCAAGTGCAAACTGCTTTCTCTTTTGCAGGATGATGAAAGCATTCCACCTTCGTTTCGCCACACGGCCGAATACAAAGAAATGATGAGCTTGAAGAAACTGAAAAAGCAGAAACTGGAGATGATGCAGGCAGAGAGCAGTTTTGTACAGCACATCGGGTTCAAGGTGGGTAACAATCCCAGGGATGTTGGGATCACGTCTGGATTTGAAGCCCTTTCAGCCTTCAGTCTATTCTGAGATTACGCGATTGTTCCATTCCCACATTATAAGAAAATGGTGTAGTAGCATCGCCATTTAAACCAATGGGACTAGGATCATGTACGTTTCAGTATATGTCAGGAAAGTTCACATTCTATAGATATCAGTATACAAGATAATGAGAGGAATAGACAGAGTCAATAGTCAGAGACTTTTCCCCAGGGCAGGATTGACTGGTACGTGGAGTCATAGTTTGAAGATATTAGGAGGAAGGTATAAAGGAGTCGTCAGAGGTAGGTTCTTTACGCAGAGAGTTGTGAATGCATGGGATGTGTTGCCAGCTGTGGTGGTGGAAGCAGAGTCATTGGGGACATTTAAGCAACTGCTGGACATGCACATGGAGAGCAGTGAGTTGAAGGGTGCTTATTTTACATTCGGATTAAACCTCGGCACAAAATCGTGGGCCAAAGGGCCTGTTGTGTGCTGTACTTTTCTATTTTCTATGTTTAAATTCTTCAATCTCATTATACCCAATTCGCATTGAAGAGAAGCGCGTTATAGCAGCTGTACGTGTAAGTCAAATAGTAGTGGAACTGTTTGCTGTATTGTGTTGTTCAGTGAACATTAGGACTCTTGTATAATTAAATTGAAAGGAAAGGTACAGTGTGGCAAAAGATTAGTTGACAACCAGAGGCATAGTAAAAGTTTCAAGAGCCAACAAAAGATGACTACAAAAAAGTAGCAAATAACTTGGAGTCATCGCAATATACAACACAGAAACAGACCTGTTGATCCATTTGTCCGTGCTAAACAGATATCGTAATCTAATCCCATATGCCAGAATTTGGCCCATATCCCTTTCACATCCAGATGCCTTTCAAATGCCATAATTATATCCACCTCCATTACTTCCTCTGGCAGCACGTCCCATACATGCACCACCCTCTGCGTGAAGAAGTGGTCCCTTTTAAACTTGAGAGTAAGCCAGCAAGTATTATAAAACTCTGTGGTATAACTGTTTCTTTAAGTATATGAGAAAGGAGGGGGGGAAAGGGCCAATGTGATCAGAGGTTCCTTAGAAAGTGAGGCTGGGGAGCCAGGAAATTGTAGAGGAGCTGAGTATTTCACATAAGTCTTCACAATAGATTAATAGGATTCTGAAAATGCCAAGCACAGAAGCAAAAAGTGGGAAGGAAGTAAAGGGCGAATGAGAATAAAGGGTACAGGCAGAAAGCAGGAGCAGGGTCCAGCCATGGTCATATCAAATGGTGCAGCAGGCTTGATAGGTTGAATGGCCTCCTCCTGCTTCTATTTTCTATAACTATTAGCAGAAAAAAATTAATAGGAACTCATGGGGCTAAAAGGTGTGATGGGTTGCATCCTGGGATATTAAAGCAAATAGATATAAAGAGATAGTGGAGGCATTGGTGATAATTTTCCAAGTGTCGTTAGACTCTGGGAGAAAAAAAAATCCTAGATGATTAGGAAAACATTGAAAATAACACTGTTATTAAAAAAGGGAAGGAGACAAAAAAAAGTAACCATATGCCAGTTAGCTTAACACCTGAGATTGGGAAAATATTGGAGAGTCTATGAAAGGATGTAATATTGGTGCATTTTGAAATACTTAATCAAGCAGAGTCATCATTCCTGACAAATTTATTCAAATTCTTTGAGGAGGTAACAAGCAGGTCAGATGAAGGGGACCGTGGAGTTGTAATGTATTTGGATTTCCAGAAGATGTTTGATAAGGCTACTTAAAAATATAAAAACCCAGGGTTTTCTGGGTAATATATTGGCAAGGATAGAAGATTGGTAATTATTAGAAGATTTGAATAAGGATAGCATTTTCAAGATGGTAACCTGTAACTAATGGAGTGCCATGGGGATCAGTGGCCACAGGCCACTTACTTACTACGTTACTTACCTCATCCAATTCACTATTATATATTGTAAGTGAATGTACAAGAATTTACAACACACACATTTTTAATCAGTAAGGGAGTCGGCGAATGTAGAGAAAAGTCAGGAAAGTGGGGTTGAGGGTTATCGGCCATGATCTCATTGAACGACAGGGCAGACTCAATGGAACGAATGGTCTATTTTCTGCTCTAACATCTTATCGTCTTAACTCTAGCAGCAACAGATTGATCACATGATGCTTTCTGGTCTTGTCAGAATGACTTTTTCTATGTAAATTCAATACTATGCAATAGTATTACCTTAGCTGATTTAATTTAGTTTAAAATATTTTTGCAGAGTGGAAAGTGTTGGTGAATTTCAGATACAGGTCAGAAGCAAACATTTAAGTTGTTTGTTAAAATAATTGAGAAAGAAGGCAGTTCTATTGACCTCTACTCCCGTCTTTTTAATTGATAGTGTGACAACTGTGGCACAGAACCAATTCTTGGATTACGTTGGCATTGTCAGGACTGCCCACCAGAGAGTTCGGTTGATTTCTGCGACAGTTGTTCAGACTGGTAAGTTACTGTGATTGCAAGACATTGGTGTTCTATGTGAATGCTCCTAGTTACATAATTTGTTGTAAAAAAAATTTATGGATAAGACAACAAGCTGAGTCCTATTTGGCCTTGGGAGGGTGGTGATGAAGCCTAGGTCCACCGACGGTGCTGTTTGGAAGGGTGCTGCAGGAATTTGACCAAGTGACAGTGAAGAAACAGTGGTATGTCTCTCAAGTCAAGATTGTGTATGGCTAGGAGTGGATGATCATGGTGATGGATCAGCAAGGTGCTGTTAAAGGAGCTTTGGTTGCAGTGCATTTTGAAGGTGGTATATGTGGTGCAGGACATGAATGTTCAAGGTGGTGGATGGAGTGCCAGTCAAGGGGGCTGTTTTGTCTGAGGTGGTGTTGACATTGCTGAGTTTTTATTTGGAGCTGCACTCATCCAGGATTGTGGTGAATCTCTCTTACAGTCCATACTTATTAAAGGCTATGGGCCAAGTGCTGGAAAATTGGATCAAAATTGCTTGTGTTGAAGACCTCTAGGGTGGCACAGTAGCTCAGTGGTTAGCACTGCTGCCTCACAGCACCAGGGACCTGGGTTCAATTCCAGTCTTGGGCGACTGTCTGTGTGGAGTTTGTTCAATGTCCCTGTGTCTTTGTTGGTTTCTTCGGGTGCTCCAATTTCCTCCCAGAATCCAAAGGTGTGCAGGTTAGTTGCCCATAGTGCTCAGAGATGCATAGGTTAGGTGCAATAGTCGGGGTAAATGTAGAGTAATAGGATAAGGGAATGGGTCTGGGTGGGTTAGTCTTCGGCGGGTCGGTGTGGACTGGTTGGGTAGAAAGGGCCTGTTTCCACACTGTAGAGATTGTAGGACTCTATGGTAGACAGGTTTGGGGGATTTGCTTAGGAAATTTCAGCTTCTGAGCAGCTCTTTCAATCGCTGTATTTATGTGGCACATCCGATTCAGTTCCTAGTCCATTGTAGCCCCCAGGAGTTTGATAAAGGTGGACTCATTGAATGTTGAGCGGACTGTTGGGCATTACACTGTGAGAGAGTAATGTGCGTAGAGATCCACTATCTGACAAAGAGGATGAGGACTGAGCTACCAAATGTATTTCTTTACTACCTGGTTGAAGTGTTGCTAGAATTTTGAATGTCACTTTCTGCGATTACTTTGCCCTTTTCCATGAATGTCTGTGAACTTAATAACAGGTTTTGGGTAGATGATCTTTTGTAAGAGATTTTTGATAAAATGTCTGTGAAATATCAATCTGTCTCCTCTCCAGGCAGAGCTGCCTCCTGCTTTTACCACTTATTTTTCTCTTGTTCCCAGCATTTACATACTTATTTTCTGTTATCTATACTTATTGAGTTACCTGTTTGAAATGGCTTTCAGTTATTTGCATTGCATACTTCAGTGAACACTCCAAGATACACCTTCAAAGCTTGCAATTCTAGTGGTAATGTTGAGTGAATTTGGACAAAACGATTCCAGGATTCACAAGTATAGCATAATGGATCAATAATTTTACATCCTGTCTTCTAAAGATGGGTGCAACGTTTTGCCGGTAACTTCCAGAAGAGGGGTTGATCTCTTGAATCACACTAACTCTTCACAGGGGGCACTGAGTAGTCAGGGAAGCAACTGCTAGTCTCTGAAGCCACATTAGACTGAACGAAAGACATGGTCAGTCACTGGCAGCTATCGTTGTCTCCAATCCCAGATTCCATTTGGGCCCTTTTGAGAGATTAGGCCAAGGATTGGTTCCATAAATTCAAATCCTATTCACTTGAATAAGAAGATTGAAGGCAATGTGATCAAGCTGTTTAAAATGTTAAAGATTCAATAGGATTGATGCAGAGGAAGGATCACTTGGAACTACTTCCACAAAAGGGAATTGGACATTTTAAATCGTCATTGCTCAAAAGGATACTGATGCTTGTGGTCAGTTAGCACTTCCAAAATTGAGTGTGATCTTTTGATAGGCTAGAGTACCATGTGTTACAGAGGAAGGAACTGTGGAATAGCAGTGAGATTTCGAAAGCTGTGTGCAGAAATGAATGAAAACTAGCGAGCAGATGTAAATATTTATCTCCAGGGATTGTGAAAAGCTCTCGTTAGGCTACATGCTGGAGTAGTGTGTTCGATTCTGGGCACCTCCCCTGAAGCATGTCCTCACCTTTGTAGTTATCGTATGTACTTTACAAGCAGTTGGGGTTAACGTGTCTAAAAGGCAATTTCAAATCTCACCAAGTTGTTTCATTGTCTTTATTTTGTTTGTTCCTCTATTTCTTTAGCCTGTATGAAACGGAGACTCACAAAGCTGACCACCAACTGGACCCTGTCTATAAGGCTGAGACATTTCTGGACAGAGATTACTGCATGTCTCAGGACACCAGTTACAACTACCTTGATCCAAACTACTTCCCAGCAAACAGATGACACAAAGGGCAAAGTTGGGGAGGAAGAAAGAAACAGACTCCCGGAGGGAGTTGACTCTCTGTTCTTCAGTGCATTGCAAAGTCAGGCTTCATTCGTTGATTCCTTGCACAGATCGAAAGCGTCCTGCTGCTGTTCCAAAAAAATAAAGTCAGTGTCCGCAGGTGAGCTTCAGTGGGTCCCCTCATTGACTATGACCCTGAGCTGCCCGTGGCCCTTTACAAGTCATTCAACAGCAGGTGAACATTCCTAACGTACAGTGGGTTTCCTTGAGTTGCCTTCCACGCACTCTCCTCTGTCTGTCTCATGCTCTCTCTTGCTCAAAGTTCTGTTCACATCTGTTGATGGAAATGGAGGAGGAAGGGAAGGCAAAGCAGTTGCAAACTGCGCAGGCCCAATTATTTAATTCCAAAGGCAAGATCAGTTTCTATGACAAAGACTGTACTCTTAACCATAATATGATGTAGATAAATGTCTGTGTAGGCGAGTATTTATGGAACCACGATACGTTAAAGTTTCCTATTATGTTGTGTAGTGTGTAGTCCTAGTGCCACGAAAGGGAGCTACCTTTTGTTGTTGGAATGAAAGTTCTAGGTTTTACACAAGAGAAAGTTGAATTTAACAAACTAGTAAAATTGACTGTAGCGATGCAGGTTAAGATCCTGAGCATTGAACTTGCCTAACACAATCAGCTGCTTACTCCCGAAAGGCCTCATGCCTTCTCAGCCCTTCCCCCGAGCAACCGCGAAGCACTACGTGAGGCAAAGAATGCCAGGGCAATAATGAAGAAATGTGGATGTGTTGTCCCTTCACACCCAATGTCACGTCTCTTCCAACCAGCCTCCGCCTTCTCTCCTGCCCAACAAAACAAAACTGCACGGAAGAAGTTTGAATACAAGTGAGTCGTCAGTGAAAGTGTTTTTAGATGTAATGTGATATAAAACGACTATGTAATGTGTACTAAAATATGGTGAAAAAAGTACAGTGGTAGCAACAGTGTACATCACTTTATATAAACACACCTCCACCAACTTCAGAATCAAATAGACCCCTCCCTCTCACTACCCCTTTAAAATGGGAATTGTCCCCACAACTCATTAATAAAACTGCCTGTTAAAGATAATCAAGTATTATAATAAATTCCCTTTTTTGTAGTCTGCACAAAAGCTCCAATTGCTGAAAGATTGTATTTTTACGATGTATTTAAATGATTGATTGATACTAGTCAGCGGTGAGCACTGGGTTCAGCTGCAAACTTTTATACTAGTAGTTGTGCATTGATTAGAACATTTTTGTACGGTTTCAGTTTCTGGCCTCATATCTGTGTGTATACAATATGTTCTTATACAGATCTGTACAACTGTCAGGAGAGCTGTGAGAAATAAAAAAAAACATGTGAAACTAGTCTCCTTTTGTATTACAGTCCCTCTCTTCAGCTCACGGACTTAACACCTAATTAGATAACCTATTGTGAAGCAGATTTATATTGGCTGGGTGTCCACTGCAATAAAATTCACTCATGGTTTTCATGCTCTGAATTGAATGGAAAAATTAGCTTCAATTTGCTTTAACCGTGAGGAGAAAATGCTTTTATACGAGTGGCCTGTCACACTCCAGCGCACTCCCGTACGAAGCAATACTTTGAAATTTGAATACTGTGGCTCTGAATGTAACTGGAGCAGCCACTTGAGCCAGCAAGCAGCACTGTAGCCCGAGTCTGAAGGCTGACAATTCAGATCCCACTCCAGTGTTGTTTCATTTGTTCATGGAATTTGCACTAGAAAATAGAACATTGCAGTGCAGTACATGCCCTTCGGCCCTCGAAGTTGATCGACCTGTGGAACCAATCTGAAGCCTATCTGCCCTACACTATTCCATTCTCGTCCATTTGTTTATCCAATGACCATTTAAATGCCCTTAAAGATGACGAGTCTACTACTGTTGCAGGCAGTGCATTCCTGCCCCTATTACTTTGAGTAAAGAAACTACCTCTGATAACTGTCCTATATCTATCACCCCTCAATTTAAAGCTATGTCCCCTCGTGCTAGCCATCATCATCAGAGGAAAAAGGCTCTTGCTGTCCATCCTATTTAACCCTCTGATTATCTTGTATGTCTCAGTTAAGTCACTTCTCAACCACCTTCTGTCTTAACAAAAACAACCTCAAGTCCCTCAGCTTTTCCTCATCTGACCTTCCCTCCATACCAGGCAACATCCTAGTAAATCTCCTCTGCACCTTTCCCGAAGCTTCCATACCCTTCCTATAACGTGGTGACCAGAACTGTACACAAGACTCCATGTGCTGCCGCACTGAGTTTTGTACAACTGCAGCATGACCTCATGGCTCCGAAACGCAATCCCTCTACCAATAAAAGCTAACACAACAAATGCCTTCTTAACAACCCTGTCAGCGTGGGTGGCAACTTTCAGGGATCTTGGTACATGAACACTGAGATCTCTCTGCTCATCTACAGTACCAAGAATCTTACCTTTAGCCCAGTGCTCTTTATTCGTGTTGTTCCTTCTAAAGTGAATCACCTCACACTGTTTTGCATTAAACTCCATTTGCCATCTCTCAGCCCAGCTCTGCAGCTTATTTATGTCCTTCTGTTACCTGCAATAACTTAATGTCATCTGCAAATTGACTACCTATCCTTCTACACCCTCATCCAGGTCATTCATAGAAATGACAAACAACAGTGGACCCGAAACAGATCCTTGCGGTACCCCACGAGTAACTGAAATCCAGGATGAACATTTCCCATCAACCACCACCGTCTGTCATCTTTCAGCTAGCCAATTTCTGATCCAAACCGCTATATCACCCTCAATCCCATGCCTCTGTATTTTATGAAATAGCCTACAATGGGGAACCTTATCAAATGCCTTACTGAAATCCATATACACCACATCAACCACTTTGCCCTCCTACATCTGTTTGGTCACCATCTCCAAGAACTCTTAAGGTTTGTGAGGGATGACCTACCCTTTACAAAATTGTGTTGACTAACCCTAATCAACTTATTCCTCTCCAGATTATTATAAATCCTACCTCTTATAACTTTTTCCCACAACCAAAGTAAGGCTCACTGGTCAATAATTACTAGGGTTGTTGCTACTACCCTTCTTGAACGAGGTAACAACATTTGCTATCCTCCAGTCTTTTGGCACTATTCCTGTAGACAATGACAACATAAAAATCAAAGGCTCAGCGTCTTCTCGACAACATTATGTTTTTCCATTGTGAATACTGACGAAAAAATTCATATGGCACCTCCCCTTTCTCCTTGGACTCCACACGCAACTTCCCACTACTATCCTTGATTGGCCCTAATCTTACTCGAGTCATTCTTTTATTCCTGATACACCTATAGAAAGCTTTAGGGTTTTCCTTGATCTTATCTGCCAGTGACTTCTCATGTCCCCTCCAACCTCCTCTTAGCTCTCTTTAGGCCTGTCTTGGCTAACCTGTAACTCTCAAGTGCCCAAACTGAGCTCTCATATCTCATCCTAACAAGCCACCTTCTTCCTCTTGACAAGAGATTTGATTTCTTTAGTAAACCACAGCTCCCTCGCTCGACGACTTCCTCCCTGCCTGACAGGTACATACTTATCAAGGACACGCAGAAGCTGTTTCTTGAATAAGCTCCATATTCCAATTATTCCCTGCAGTTTCCTTCCCCTTCCTATGCATCCTAAATCTTGCCTAATTGCATCATAATTGTCTTTCTCCCAGCTGTAAGTCTTGTCCTGTGGTATATACCTGTCCCTTTCCATCGCTAAAGTACACATAACAGAACTGTGCTCACTATCACCAATGTGCTCACCTACCTCTAAATCTAACACCTAGCCAGGTTCATTACCCAGTACCAAATCCATTGTTGCTTGCCCCTTGTTGGCTTGTCTATATATTGTGTTTGGAAGCCATCCTGCACACATTGAACGAAAACTGACCCATGTAATGTACTCAAACGATAGTATTTCCAGTCAATATTTGGAAAGTTAAAATTCCCCATTACGACTACCTTGTTAGTCTCACTGCTATCCAGAATTATCTTTGCTATCCTTTCCTCTACATCTCTGGAACTATTCGGAGGCCTATGGAAAACTCCATTAGGGTTTCCTATTTCTAACCTCAACCTATACTACCTCTAGACGCGTCCTCAAACGTCCTTTCTGCCACCGTAATACTGTCCTTGACTAACAATGCCACACCTCCCCCTCTTTTACCATCTTCTCTGTTCTTACTGAAACATCTAAATCCTGGAACCTGCAATAACTGTCCCTGCTCTATCCATGTCTCTGAAATGGCCACAACATCGAAGTCCCAGATACCAACCCATGCTGCAAGTTCACCTATCTTATTCCGGATGCTCCTGGTGTTAAAGGAGACACACTTCAAACCACCTTTCTGTTTGCTGGTACACTCTCGTGACCTTGAAACCTTATTTATGACCTCGCTACTCTCAACCTCCTGTACACTGGAGTTACAATTCAGGTTCCCATCCCCCTGTTGAATTAGTTTAAACTCTCCTGAAGAACATTAGCAAATTCCTTCCCCCCTCCACCCCCCACCCACTCCCAGGATATTGGTACCCCTCTGGTCCAGGTATAGACCTTCCCATTTGTAGAGGTCCCACCTACCTCAGAATGAGCCCCAATTATCCAAGTATCCAAAATCCTCCCTCCTGCACCATCCTTGTAGCCATGTGTTCAACTCCTCACTCTCCCTATTCCTCACTTTGCTAGCACGTGGCATGGGCAACAAATCAGAAATAGTAACTCTGTTTGTTCTAGCGCTAAGCTTCTACCATAGCTCCCTGAATTTCAGCCTTAAATCCACATCCCTGTACACCACCTGTGTTGTTGGTGCCCATGTGGGCCACGATTTGGGGCTGCTGCTCCTTCCCCTCAAGGATCACAAACCCTGGCACCTGGGAGGCAACACACCAACCATAAGTGTCTCTTGTTCCCACTGAACCTTCTACCTGTCCCCCTAACTATGAAATCCCTAATGACTAATGCTCTGCTCATCTTCCCTCTTCCCTTGTAAGCAACAGGGACAGCCTCTGTGCCTGAGACCTGTACTCCATGGCTTACAGCTGTTAAGTCGTTTCCACCCCCCAACAGTATCCAAAACGATATAATTGTTTTGAGGGGAACAGCAACAGGGGATCACTGCACTGCCTGCCGGTTCCCTTTCTGTCCTCTGACTGTAACCCATCTGCCTTTTTCTTGCACCTGAGGTGTGACTACCTCCCTGTAACTCCTCTCAATAACCCCTTCTGCTTCCCGAATGCTACGGATTTGCTCCAGCTCCAGTTCCCTATTGTGATGTTTGAGGAGCTAGAGTTGGGTGCACTTCCTGCAGAGGAAGTCAGCAGGGGCACTAGTGGTGATCCTGACCACCTACATTCTGCAGGAAGAACATTCAACTGCTCTCATCGCTAATTCCCATTATTCTAAATTCTCAAAGAGACTGTAGAAAAATAAAGAATAAAAAAAAACTAGTTCCTGACCAATCCAGCACATGGAACCTTTTTGTTTTTGGTTAGAGGAGGAGGATGGGTGGGAAACACTACCTAAATAGTGTTGTGGGGAATGCAACCACCCAAATACCTTACTTCACTGACTCAACAGTCCCATGTCCGCTCCTGCTCAGTGTGTGCACCACCTATTCATGAGGTAAGTTTTTAACTCGGTGATTCACCTTCCCATCGGCCCCCTGCTCAAAGCTCCCATTCTTGCTGCTGAAACAAAAATAAACTGCACTGTGTTAGCAAAGGTGCTTTGTCCATCCTTAATTGCTCTTAAGCTGACTGTGAACAGTCTGTGAAATTGAATTGACCTTCAGTTCCATTAATGGAGGAAATTCTGAAGATTTCATCCCAGTGACAATTCAAGGAAGGAACAAGTATGTGTTTCAAGTCAGAGTAGTATGTGACTTGGAGAAAATTTGCAGATGATAATGTTCCCATGTTTTGCATCCTTGTGTTTCTAGGTGATAGAAGGAAGTTGCAAAGGAATCTTGGTGAGGTATTGCAGAGCATCTTGTACATCGTATTCATGGCGTCTTGTGCATCAGTGGTGAAAGGTGCCGTTTAAGATGGTGAATGAGTGCTGAAAATGCCTTGACCTTTTCACAATTTTGAATTTCCAGAATATTCATGCAGGCAAAACTAGTGCCATCTGGATGGTGGAAAGACTGATGACTTAACAGGTGAGAGATTCAATGCAGTACATTCAGCCTGTGACCTGCTTTCGTTGCCATGGTGTTTAAATGGCTGGTCCTTCAAAGTTTCTGGTCAATAATAATCTCCAGAATGTTGATGGTTCAGGTTTCAACAGTAGTATTGAAGTTGAATGTGAGCAGAAGGTGGTAACTTGCTGGGTTGGATTTGTTGATAGGACATAGCTGGGAGATTTCTGCTTTATCAGATACATCAGATTCTGTCAAATGCTGCCATAATGTTAAAGGCAGTCATTTTCACCTTGGAACTGGAATTTGCATCCAGTTTGCATAAAGGTGCTCCACGTGCTCTGGAACGGAACCCAAATGTAGCATTGGTGGGTAGATTATTGCTGGGTAAGTTCTGCTGGACAGAATTTCACTGCTAGCACTTTACGAATGACTGAGAATGAACTGATGAAACAATAATTGGCCAAACTGGATCTGTCCTTTTGTTTTATCTGAACAATTTGCCACTTTTGTCAGATAGATGTCAATGTTGTAGCTGCACTGAAGCACCTTGGCTAATTCTGGTGTACTAGTCTTCAACGCTGTAGCCTGGACATTTCAGGACCTTCAATGTGTCGAGTGTAGCCTTTTCTTGATATCATTTGGAACCAATCAATTTGGGTAAAGATTGATATCTGTGTTGCTGAAGACCAAGATTTTACCACCTCCATGACATTTTTCCAACTGAAGATGATTACAAATGCTTCTGCCTTGACGTTTCCTTTTGAAGGTTAGGCTCTGCCATTATTGAAGTTAGGGCTGTTTATGGAGCTCTTTTTACTGATAATTATAGAGTCATAGCATGGACACAGGCCCATCGGCCCAAACTGGTCCGTGCCGACCAAAATGTCCATTCATGCTAACCCTGTTTCCCCACGCTTGGCCCATATCCTTCTAATCCTTTCCTATCCATGTATTTGTCCAAATGCCTTTTAAATGTTGTTAATGTACCTGCCTCAACCATTTCCACTGGCAGCTCATTCCATATGCCTACCACCCTCTGTTAAAAAAAAGTTGCCCCTCATGTTCCCTTTTATTCTCTCCCTCCTAACCTTAAACTGATCCCCTCTAGTCCTTGATTCCCCAACCCTGGAAAAAAGATTTAGTGCATTCACCCTGAGTATGCCTCTATGACCTTATGGACTTTTTAAGATATCCCCCTCAGTCTTCTATGCTGTAAAGAAAAAAGTCCTAGTTTGTCCAATCTCTCTCTATAACTCAGACTGGTAAGTCCTGGCAACGTCCTGTAAATTTCTTCTGCACTCTTTCCAGTTTAATAACATCCTTCCTATAGCAAGGTGACTAAACTAGAACACAATATTGCCTCCATGTGTGGCCTCATCAATGTCCTGTACAGCTGCAACATAACTTCCCAACTTCTATACTCTGCCCTAACTGATGAAGGCCAGTGTGCCAAAGCCTCCTTCACTACCCTGTCTACCTGTGACTCCACTTTCAAAGCTACATGAACCTGAACCCCAAGGTCCCTCTGTTCCACTACACTCTTTAAGGCCCTACCGTTCACCATGAAACTCCTACCTTAATTTGACTTTCCAAAATGCAAGACCTCACACTTATTGTTGTTTATCTTTCTTCATGGTTGGATACAGCAACTCTGCAGAGTTTTAATTCTAAGTCCTGTATGTATGGGTTCCTCCTAGCACAGCCAACCCATTTTCAACTATTTACACTTATTACTGTTGTGGTTCTGTTCGCCGAGCTGGGAATTTGTCTTGCAAACATTTCATCCCCTGTCTAGGTGACATCCTCAGTGCTTGGGACCCTCCTGTGAAGCGCTTCTGTGCTGTTTTCTCCGGTATTTATAGTGGCCTGTCTCTGCCGCTTCTGGTTGTCAGTTCGAGCTGTCCACTGTAGTGGCCGGTATATTGGGTCTAGGTCGATGTGTTTGTTGATAGAGTCTGTGGATGAGTGCCATGCGTCTAGGAATTCCCTGGCTGTTCTCTGTTTGGCTTCCCCTATAATAGTAGTGTTGTCCCAGTCGAATTCATGTTGCTTGTCGTCTGTGTGTGTGGCTACTAAGGATAGCTGGTCGTGTCGTTTTGTGGCTAGTTGGTGTACGTGTATACAGATCGTTAACTGTCTTCCTGTTTGTCCGATGTAGTGTTTTCTGCAGTCCTTGCATGGGATTTTGTACACTACATTAGTTTTGCAATGTACACGACCAGCTATCCTTAGTAGCCACACACACAGACAACAAGCAACATGAATTCGACTGGGACAACACTACCATTATAGGGCAAGCCAAACAGAGAACAGCCAGGGAATTCCTAGAGGCATGGCACTCATCCACAGACTCTATCAACAAACACATCGACCTGGACCCAATATACCGGCCACTACAGTGGACAGCTCGAACTGACAACCAGAAGCGGCAGAGACAGGCCACTATAAATACCGGAGAAAACAGCACAGAAGCGCTTCACAGGAGGGTCCCAAGCACTGAGGATGTCACCTAGACAGGGGACGAAATGTTTGCAAGACAAATTCCCAGCTCGGCGAACAGAACCACAACAACGAGCACCCGAGCTACAAATCTTCTCCCAAACTTTGTACACTTATTACTACCTTGCATTTTTCTTTCTCTCTCTCTCTCTCTCAACTTATCAATAGCATTCTTTGTCTGCCTATCCATTTTCTCTCTCTCTCTCTTTTCCTGTGGGCCTACATCATCAATATAAATATCAGCCTTTCCCAGCTATTCTGTTGAGGGGTAATTGGATTTGACATGTTAACACAGTCTTTCTCTCTACAGATGCTGCCAGACCTGCTGAGTTCCTCCAGCACTATCTGTTTATGTTCAGTCTGAGCTGTTGGCTGTGGGATCACTTCACGTTGTTTATGGCACACCTTTTCTGTTGCTTCACATGGAGGTGTGACGCAGTTCTCCCAGGTTGCCAGCTCATTTTTAGATGTGCCTGGTGTTACTCATGAAGTCCTCCTCCAAACTCATTCCAAGCAGAAATCTGCTTCCTGGCTTAATGGGAATGATGAAGTGAAAGACATGACAGACCTGTAGTTAAAGAAAGTGAATAAATGCAATTCCATGGATGGCCTACAGTGCCTCATCGATGCTCACTTTTGAGATGTTCAACCTGACTCTCTCTGACTTGGCATTGTGAGAGTCCTACAGGGAATGAGCACATATCCAGGCTGACATTACAGTGCAATATTGCTAAAAGTGCTTATATTCAGGCAAGATATTAAATCAAGGTTCTGTCAGTTCATCTGCTGCATGCAAATAATCTCACAGCACTTCTGCCAAGGAGATGTGAGTCCTGGCAGCATAGTTAGTATTGCAGATGACATGAAAATTGGAGGTGTAGTGGACAGCGAAGGTTACCTCAGGGTACAGGGGACCTTGGTCAGATGGAGTTTAATTTGGATAAATGTGAGGCGCTGCATTTTGGAAAGACAAACCAGAGGCAGGACTTTAAACACTTAATGGTAAGGTTCTGGGGAGTGTTGCGGAACAAGGAGACCTCGGAGTGCAGGTTCATATCTCCTTGAAAGTGGAGTCTCAGGTAGACAGGGTGGTGAAGAAGGCGTTTGGTATGCTTACCTTTATTGGTCAGTGCATTCAGCAGAAGCTGAGAAGCGTTGTTGTGGCTGTACGGGACATTGCTTAGGACACTGCATTTAATTCTGGTCCCCCTGCTATAGGAAGGATGTTGTGAAACTTGAAAGGGTTCAGAAAAGATTTACAACGGTGTTGCCAGAGCTGCAGGATTTGAGCTACAGGGAAAGGTTGAATAGACTGGGGCTGTTTTCCCTGGAGCTGAGGGATGATCTCATGATAAAATCATGAGGAGCAGCGATAGGGTGAATAGCCAAAGTCTTTTCCCCAGAGCAGGGGAGTCCAGAACTAGAGGGCATAGTTTTAGAGTGAGGGGGAGGAGAATTAAAAGGGACCTAAGGGGTAGCCTTCTCTCACAGAGGGTGGTGTGTGTATAGAATGAGCTGCCAGGGGAAGTGGTGAAGGCTAATACTATTGCAACATTTAAAAGGCATCTGGATGGGGATGTGAATACGGATGGTTTAAGAGGGATATGGGCTGGGTGCTGGCATGTGGGACTAGATTGGGTTGGGATATCTGGTTGGCGTGGACAGGTTGGACCGATGGGTCTACTTCCGTGCTGTACATCTTTATGACTATGACTCCAAAAGAGGGAGTTATCTTATTGTCTTTTGGGTTCTTGTGGTACATAAATTGCTTAATTTCCCTAATTTATTATCCTGTATATATTCAAAAGTACTTCACTGAGAAATCCTAAGTCATGATCAGCTTGATATAGTGCAAGTCTCTTTTTCAAACTAGTTGTGAATCAAGCAAGATCAACTTTACAAGTAACCATCTGGTTGCTGTATGCATCATTTCAATCCTGCTGTCAACACTCCCATTTAGATTCAGTAAAGTACTATTTCCCTACTGGCACTGGCTGTTTGTTCCTTTTGAGAAATCTGTAGTGTACTTTATCATACATTTTATTAGGATCTGGAGACAAAAAAGCAATGCCCAAATTCTCTCCTCAGGGCGGTACTTGCAACCATCTGGTCTCTTGAGTTATTTTTGTCTGGGTCTGAGCTCTTAAGATTTGTTTCAAAGCTCTGTTTACTCAGCGCCATAGATGTCAGCTGTAGCTCGGTGGCTGCATTGGTGCCTGCGATTAAGGAGGTCTTGGTTTTAAATTGGACTCAAATAATTTAAGCATGTAATCTACACCAATCTCTCAGTCGAAATGTTGCCTTTCAGATTGACACCACCATTTGAGACTATCTTCTCAGATTTAAAAAAAACAATATTTTGAAGAAAAATTGGGAAGCTGGCCAATAGTTAACTCTCAAAGCAAAACAATTAAAACACCTTCCTGTGTGCAAAAATCTAAAAAAACACTATGGATGCCTGAAATCTGACAAAAGTAGAAATAGCTGGAAAAACTCAGCAGGTCTGGCAGCACCTGTGGAGAGAAGACAGTCAGAGTTTCACAACCAGTGATCCTCTTCTCCTGTCTGCATCTCTGGCTGCTTTGTGTTCTGCATGACAGTAGTAATTGCACTTCAGAAAGTACTTAATTAGGTTTGCAATATTCTGCAGTCATTCAAGGTTCTGTATAGTTGCAAAGTCTTGATTTACTTGTAGTTTAAACTGTTGTACTGTCCCTCTGCACTTAAAAAAAACATTGGCAGTTTTAAGACTAATCCGTGTCTCCTGGACTAATCTTTAACCTTCACAATGACCTTGGGTTTCGATTTATTTTGGTCTGGTCACATGGATGCTTGGTAGGAGGTTGTGGAGTGTGTGTGTTATTTTAAACAGGCATAAGGCAGGGTCAATGGTTTCAGCCCTTGTCAGTTATTGCGAGTAAAGTTTACCTGCACTCTTTGCAATGCAGAGGTATTTTATTGCAGTCTTAAATTATTAATGCAGACGATGGCTTTAAGCAGAAGTATTACTTAAAAGTGAGACTTTTGTTGAAGATTTTAAATCTTGCTTTCATGCAAGCTAGAGTCTGTTGCTTCTCACAAATGACTCGAATACTAAATTACAAATGATTGTTCTTCTGATGAGTAAATACAATCAGGAGAAAAGGATGTTGCCTGCGTGATGAGTTGACTTGGGCATAGCCACAATAAGAACAACGGGGGCTTTTCTCCTGTGCTGTAAAGTGTTCTGATCATTTGAAATTTGGCAATCTTGCAGTTGGCCTGATTAAACGCAAGACAAATATCTTCAATATATCGCTCTTTACAGTGATATTTAAGATATGTATACCCAAGCGATTGTTTAAGCAGAAGTGTAAAAATGGCATGAGGTAAATTCCCGTAAAAAGGATATGTATTATCACATGCCTTCAAATCGCTAACATTATAGATTGAAACAATATTTTTAAAATAGTGTTTAATAAATTCACAGTCACAAAACCCATTTTTCCACATTTTAATTTCATGCAATTAATGCTGAGTGCTTCTTAATCAGACTTTAAATTATCCTTCCCAAGCCAGTCGAAGCATCCCCTTTCATCTACCTTCACCGCTCAGAGGTGACATTTCTCTACACTAAAGTGAGAGTTGTTCCTGTAACTAGATGACTTTTATTCAGACAGCCAGCATAGACCTAATGAGCTGAATCACCTCGTACTGTGGGGTAACATTCCTTGATTCTAAAGTGTTATTTTCTCTTTTTTTGCAGCTAAGGTTCATAGCTCCTTGAAAGTGGAGTCACAGGTAGATAGGATAATGAAGAAGGCGTTTGGTATGCTTTCCTTTATTGGTCAGAGTATTGAGTACGGGAGTTGGGAGGTCATGTTGCGGCTGTACAGGTCATTGGTTAGGCCACTGTTGGAATATTGCGTGCAATTCTGGTCTCCTTCCTATCAGAAAGATGTTGTGAAACTTGAAAGGGTTCAGAAAAGACTTGCAAAGATGTTGCCAGGGTTGGAGGAATTGAGCTGTAGCGAGAGGCTGAATAGGCTGGGGCTGTTTTCCCTGGAGCGTTGGAGGCTGAGGGGTGACCTTATAGAGGTTTACAAAATTTTTAGGGGCATCGATAGGATAAATAGACAGTCGATTTCTCCCTGGGGTCAGTGAGTCCAGAACTAGAGAGCATAGGTTTAGGGTGAGAGGGGAAAGATATAAAAGAGACCTAAGGGGCAACTTTATCACACAGAGGGTGGTACGTGTATGGAATGAGCTGCCAGAGGAAGTGGTGAAGGCTGGTACGAAAGGCATTTGGATGGGTATATGAATAGGAAGGGTTTGGTTGGAGGGATATGGGCCGGGTGCTGGCAGGTGGAACTAGATTGGGTTGGAATATCTGGTCAGCATGGACAGGTTGGACTGAAGGGTCTGTTTCCATGCTGTACATCTCTATGACTCTATGACTTTAAGTGTGAGGGCGAACTAACATCCAAGTCTTAAACAGTGACAATCTAGCCACTTCCAATGTCGAGAGAGCTCAACCAATGACCCGCCAATCAGCTGATTGGTGAGCTTTGGAGAGTATCTCGGCCTATCACAAGCCCAGGCAGCAGTGTCCTCACTTCCCCAATTGGAGGGTCTGGATCCTGAAAGACTGTTGATCATGCCAGCAGCTCAGTGGATCCAACCGAGTCTTTAGCTTCTCATTGGGAGCATGTTGCAGCGAAAGGGGGGATTGGAGGCTTTCAAAGGTCACCCCTTTGTCCCTAGTGTGGGTCTGATTGTCCACAGTTTGGGGCAATTAGAGGCCCCATCACTGACAGATTGCCATGGTCAGGCGAAAGTGAGGACTGCAGACGCTGGAGATCAGAATCGAAGAGTGTGGAGCTGGAAGAGCACAGCAGGTCAGGCAGCATCTGAGGAACAGGAGAGTCAACGCTTTGAGCATAAGATCTTCAGGAATTTCTAATGAAGAGCTTATGCTCGAAACGCCAACTCTCCTGCTCCTCGGATGCTGCCTGACCGGCTGTGCTTTTCCAGCTCCACACTCTTCGATTCAGATCGCCATGGTTACCTAGTCAAGAAACAAGCCACTTAGCTTGGGAATGCTGAGAGTTGAAGCCCTTAACGGGCCAATAATTGATCACTTAAGGGTCTTAAGTAGTGTCTTCAATGGATGCTCACATCCAGGACCTAATTGGTGAGCTAGGAAGGGCGCAAATGTCTCTAGGGTCAACTTGCCCAATATATTTCTAGCCACCTTCCAGGTGGGGAACATTCTACCCTAAGACTCAATACCCTGTGCTATTCAGTTCCTCCTACAGGAATCCATCCAAAGTCACGTCACTTGTGCTACTCTCTTGGATAGAACGGATAGCTTCACCGATCTGTTGGAATACTTTGTCAGGAGTTTCTTCTGCATTTATCTGTAAAACAGAAGGCATTACAGTTTTCACAATTTAAAGACAAAAGCAAATTCAAATTTGTTAAGTGCACGCATTCATTTTCCTGCTCAAATCAATGGGCAGCAATGATTGTCTGATCATTTTCATACCCACCTGGTCTGAAGATGTGTCACAACATCTCTGAACTGGTCAAACAGAGAATATCTAAAAAGGGCTGAATTCTACACTGAAAGTTAGCTTCTAGACTAGAAAAGGATCCAGAAGGGGAAGGTGGCTGTGCTAAAATAATACCATTTCCTCAGACCAAGTCTCACCTGTTCCAGGGGTGTGTAATAACATTTCTGCATAGATTGATTAGAAATTGTCTACCAATATCTCATGAAGGGCTCTTGAGGTATAGTGCTACTGTCCATATCTCTGGACCAGAAGGTCTGGGTTCAGGTCTCACCTATTCCAGTACCTTGGGTGGTGTGACATGTCTGAATAAGTTCATTCAAGAAAAAAAATACCACGAGCTCAGGTGGTGTCAATACCTTTACCTCCTGTGAGTGAGGTCTGGGCCTTTGGATTTAAAGTTTTTTAGATTTTTGATCGAAAAGTGAGCAGAGGGTGATGGAAGGCAGGCAGGAAAGTGGAGTTGAGATTAAACCAGGTCAGTTACGACCTCAATAAATGGTAGAGTAGACGCAACGGGCGAATAGCCTGCTCTAGCTAAGTCATTTATTCCGGGACGTTAGTTGTTGTGTGTGTGTGTCTCTCTCTCTCTCTCCCTCTCTCTGTATGTGTGTGTGTGTCTCTCTGTATGTGAAATTGTGTGTGTCTCTCTCTCTGCGTATCTCTCTCTGTATGTGCATATGTCTCCGTGTGTCTGTCTCACTCTCTCTGTGTGCATGTGTCTCTGTGCCTGTGTGTCTCTCTCTGTATATGCATGTGTCTGTGTGTGTCTCTGTATATGCATGTCTCTTTGTGTGTCTGTGTGTCTCCCCCTGTCTGTGCATGTGTCTGTGTGTGTCTCTGTATATGCATGTCTCTTTGTGTGTCTGTGTGTCTCCCCCTGTCTGTGCATGTGTCTGTGTGTGTCTCTCTCTGTATGTGCATGTGTCTGTGTGTCTGTGTCTCACTCTCTGTGTGCATGTGTCTGTGTGTCGCTGTGTATGTGTCTCTGTGTGTCTCTCTGTATATGCATGTGTCTCTTGTGTGTCTATGTTCCTCTCTCTCTGTGTCTCTCCCTGTCTGTGCATGTGTCTGTGTGTGTCTCTCTGTGTATGTATGTGTGTCTGTGTCTCTCTCTTTATGTGCATGTATTTCTGTGTGTGTGTCTTGCTTTCTGTATATGCAAGTGTCTCTGTGTGGCTGTGTGCCTGGGGCATTGTTATTCTTTCTTTGAAAGGTAATATAAAACAGGTGGTATTGAATTGGTTTCCATTTTCTCTGTTCAAAGACAAAGTTGAACCTTAGCTGAAATAGATAGCTAATTTGATAGTGCCCTATTATACATTGCCCATTAATCACCACCTGTCTGCTCCACTGTCTGTACACAGAACCTTGTCTTCTGTGGGTGCGCTTTCTCTGTTCTGAGTCATCAACCGAACACAGTTCTGATCACTCAGTCCAGGCTGGGCTTTCAGTGTGATCCTGTATTATCAAGTTCAGGTGCAGTGACCTGGGCAAACTATACAGCATTGTTCACCCTTAAACCTGCACGGCTCATCAGTATGGCCACACATTAACAGGCAACTAGAAAACTCTGAGTCCGTTTTCTCAATACTGCCATCATTTTTGCTTCACAGTATTAAATCTATTCAGGATACACACAGAAGAAATAAATTTACATTGATCACAGAGTCACACAGCAAGGAAACACACCCTTCAGTCCAATTGATCCATGTTGATCACATATTCCAATCTGACCTAGTCCCATTTGCCAGCACTTGGCCCATATCCCTCTAAACCTTTACTATTCATATACCCATCCAGATGCCTTTTAAATGTTGTACTTGTTGTGCTGGCAGCTCATTCCATACACACACCACCCTCTGTGTGAAAAGGTTGCCTCTAAGGTCCCTTTTAAATCTTGTCCCTCTCACCTTAAACTTATGCCCTCTGGTTTTGGACTCCCTACTCTGGAGGGGAAAAGACCTTGTCAATTGATCCTGTCCATGCCCCTCCATGATTTTATAAACCTCTATAAGATCACTCCTCAGCCTCTGATGCTCCAGGGAAAACAGCCCCAGCCTATTCAGGCTCTCTCAATACTTCAACCTCTCCAGTGCCAGCAAACATCCATGTAATTTTTTTTTCTAAATCTGTTTTAGTTTAACAACATCTTTCCTGTAGCAGGGAGACCAGAGTTGAGTGCAGTATTCTAACAGGTCTTGTGGTACACTGCTGATCACAGACCTCCAGTTCGGAAAAACAAGCACTTTTTGAATCTGCAGTGAGGAAGCAGGCCATTCAGTCCAGTGTATGCACACTAATCCTCTAAAAAGCATTGCAACCAACCCCGCAACCCTGCATTTCCCAGGGCTAAGCCACCTAACCTACACATACCCAGATACTATTAGCAACTTAGCATGGCCAACCCACCTAACCTGTACATCTTTGGACTGTGGGAGGAAACCCACGCAGACACAGGGAGAATGTACAAACTCCACACAGACAGTCGCTCAAGGGTGGAGTTGAATCCAGGTTCCTGGCGCTGAGAGGCAACAGTGCCAACCACTGAGCCACCATGCTGCCCAACTGTTGTTGCATAGGAGGCCCTGAGATTATTAATTTAACAGTTTAGGCCAATTTCCTCATCCTCAAACCTCTGAAGGCAGTTCTGATGAAGAGTTATCAGATTCGAAACGTCAACTGCTTTCTTCCCACAGATGCTGCCAGACCTCCAGTAATTTCTGTTTTTGCATCAGATCTTCAGTATCTACATTCTTTGTTGTATTTTAGATTTGTCTTCCATATCCTGGCCAAATCCATCCCTCAAAACAGTCACTAAAACCTTACTTTGCAGTTTCTGCATACAGATTGGCTGCCAGAATTCCTACATTACAATGATGGTCAAACCTGAAAGACATTTGGTTGGTTGTAAAAAAACCCTTGATGTCCTGAAGCTGTGAAAGTCACAACATAAACATAAGTTTTTTTGTGTGTGTGGGAGGCAGTTCTCCCTTCATTGTATTCTGAGTGCCTTTCAGACCATGTGAAGCAGGAAGCATGGTAACACTGACAAAATGGAATAGTGCTTGCTTAGGCTCAGCCATGCTGCTGATCCAGGGCTGTAATTTAAGTTTGGGGTAAAAACAGTAACTGCAGATGCTGGAAACCAAATACTGGATTAGTGGTGCTGGAAGAGCACAGCAGTTCAGGCAGCATCCAACGAGCAGCGAAATCGACGTTTCGGGCAAAAGCCCTTCATCAGGAATAAAGGCAGTGAGCCTGAAGCGTGGAGAGATAAGCTAGAGGAGGGTGGGGGTGGGGAGAAAGTAGCATAGAGTACAATGGGTGAGTGGGGGAGGAGATGAAGGTGATAGGTCAGGAGGGGAGGGTGGAGTGGATAGGTGGAAAAGGAGATAGGCAGGTAGGACAAGTCCGGACAAGTCAAGGAGACAGTGCTGAGCTGGAAATTTGAAACTAGGATGAGGTGGGGGAAGGGGAAATGAGGAAGCTGTTGAAGTCCACATTGATGCCCTGGGGTTGAAGTGTTCCGAGGCAGAAGGTGAGGCGTTCTTTCTCCAGGCGTCTGGTGGTGAGGGAGCGGCGGTGAAGGAGGCCCAGGCCCTCCATGTCCTTGGCAGAGTGGGAGGGGGAGTTGAAATGTTGGGCCACGGGGCGGTTTGGTTGATTGGTGCGGGTGTCCCGGAGATGTTCCCTAAAGCGCTCTGCTAGGAGGCGCCCAGTCTCCTCAATGTAGAGGCCGCAAAGACCATTCCCTCCGTGACTACCTGGTCATGTCCACACCCCCCTACGACCCACCCTCCCATTCTGGCACCTTCCTCTGCCACCGCAGGAACTGTAAAACCTGTGCCCACACCACCTCCCTCACCTCTATCCAAGGTCCTAAAGGAGCCTTCCACATCCATCAAAGTTTTACTTGCACATCCACTAATATCATTTATTGTATCCGTTGCTCTCGATGTGGTCTCCTCTACATTGGGGAGACTGGGCGCCTCCTAGCAGAGCGCTTTAGGGAACATCTCCAAGACACCCACACCAATCAACCACACCGCCCCATGGCCCAACATTTCAACTCCCCCTCCCACTCTGCCTAGGACATGGAGGTCCTGGGCCTCCTTCACCGCTGCTCCCTCACCACCAGACGCCTGGAGGAAGAACGCCTCATCTTCCTCCTTGGAACACTTCAACCCCAGGGCATCAATGTGGACTTCAACAGCTTCCTTATTTCCCTTTCCCCCACCTCATCATAGTTTCAAACTTCCAGCTCAGCACTGTCTCCTTGACTTGTCCGGACTTGTCCTACCTGCCTATCTTCTTTTCCACCTATCCACTCCACCCTCTCCTCCTTGACCTATCACCTTCATCTCCTCCCCCACTCACCCATTGTACTCTATGCTACTCTCTCCCCACCCCCACCCTCCTCTAGCTTATCTCTCCATGCTTCAGGCTCTCTGCCTTTGTTCCTGATGAAGGGCTTTTGCCCGAAACGTCGATTTCGCTGCTCATTGGATGCTGCCTGAACTGCTGTGCTCTTCCAGCACCACTAATCCAGTATGTAATTTAAGTTTGTAAAACACCACCATCCCCCCTCCCCTCCACCACCACTTTCCAACAAGCACCAAGACATGGCTTGGCTGGTGGTGAGAAGGGCTCTGCCTGTGAGATCCTTTATGTATGCCCAGACTCTCTCCCGCACTGCACACTGCCCTCGAAGTGGCTGCGGGGGGGGGAGACTGTCACACACATCCTTCTGGAATGTGCCTACACAGAAGAAGTCTGGAGAGGAATGCAGTGGTGTTTGTCGAGGTTCGTCCCAAGCAGCGCCGTGACGCGGGACTCCATGCTCTACGGCCTGTTCCTCGGGACACACACCGAGACGAACATCAACTGTGCCTGGAGGATCATCAACTCGATGAAGGACGCTCTCTGGGTGGTCCAAAACCTGTTGATCTTCCAGCTGAAGGAGTTGACCCTGACTGAGTGTTGCAGACTGGCACATTCCAAGGTCCAGGACTACGTGTTGAGGGACGCGCTGAAGCTTGGGGCAGCTGCCGCCAAGGCGCGGTGGGGAAAGACCACCGTGTAACATTGGCCTGCCTAAAGAAGAACAGGGGGCCCACGCAGTCATTTGGGCTCTGCTGACACCTCAGCTCAATGTAATCGTACAGACCTGTAAATAGGAATGATTACTCTGTTTCAGTATGCAAACAAATGGAATGTTTACATATGTATGGCATGTCCAGTTGTATAGATCATCAAAGTATTTAATGAATTAAGTATATTTTTGAAATAAAAAAACCCACCACCAAACCAGCTTCAGACAGCTTTACACAGATTCCTCAGTGTAGCTTGAAGAAGTTCTGCTGTTTGGTGAGATTTGTATTTGCTTTTTCTCCCTTGTTCATCTTTGCTCTCTATGTACTCTCTGAAGCTTGTGTCTTTGTTCGTGCTGCCCCCTTCCACTGATGTGAAGGCTCCATAACTCTTTCACGCTGACCAAGGATCATTGATCTGACCTGTTAATCTTTTTCTCTCCACATGCTCTGCTGAGATTTTCCAGCTTTTGTTTATCTCCCAACTCTCCAGCATTCCTGCTTCTGGATTAGCTGGTTATTGTCATTGTGGGCTCTTCCTGTGTGGAGATTACCTTCTCCATTTCCAACATAATAGTGGCTTCACTTTGGAAAAAGTACAGCAAACCTTTTACTATTCAACACCTAAGGGACCAGGAATGTGCTGATTGTTCAATATCCCAGATAATCAAGAGTTCCACGTAATCAATGTAAAAATGCACATGTAATGCAGGGGATAAACACAGCACTGTTATACTTTATTTATAGCATAAATTACTTAAATAATATTGCTATAACTCTAGTACGTTGGATGGGTCAGTTTTTGTCCAATGTGTGCAGGAGGGTTTCCTGACACAATATGTCAAAGGGCCGACAAGAGGGGAGGCCAGACTGGATCTGGTGCTTGGCAATGAACCAGGCCAGGTGTTTGATTTAGTTGTAGGTGTGCACTTTGGAGAGATTGACCATAATTTAGGTACGTTCAGTTTAGTGACGGAAAGGGATAGGTACATGGCATAGGTCAAGAGTTATTGATGGGGCAAGGGAAACTATAATGCGATTAGGCAAGAATTAGGATGCATAGAACGGGGTGGCAAAATGCAGGGGATGCAGACAATGGAAATGTGGGGCTGGTTTAAGGAACAGATATTGCAGGTGTGTCCCTGTCAGGCAGGGAGGAAGTGATTAGGTAAGGGAACCGTGGTTTACGACAGAAATTGCATCTCTTGTTATGCCATGTACCTATCCCTTTCCGTCACTAAACTGAACGTACCTAAATTATGGTCAATCTCTCCAAAGTGCACACCTACAACTAAATCAAACACCTGGCCTGGTTCATTGCCAAGCACCAGATCCAGTCTGGCCTCCCCTCTTGTCGGCCCTTTGACATATTGTGTCATATGTGTTGATAAAACAAAATGGTTCAGATGAGGCGATGGAGAGTTACAGATCAGCTAGGAAGGGTTTAAAGAGAGAGTTAAGAAGAGCAAAGAGAGGTCTTTAGCAAATAGAATAAAGGAGAACCCTAAAGCTTTCTATCGGTATGTGAGGAATAAAAGGATGATCAGGGTAAGAATAGGGCCAGTCAAAGATAGAAGTGGGAAGTTGTGTGTGGATCCTGTGGAGATCAGAGAAGTGCTAAACGAACATTTCTCATCATTGTTCACTTAGGAAAAGGAGAATATTGCAGAGGAGAAGAATGAGGTACTAGATATTAGACTATAAAGGATTGAGGTTAGTTACAAACAGGTGTTATCCATTCTAGAAGGAGTGAAAGTAGAAAAGTCCCCTGGGCCGGATGGGATTTATCCGAGGATTCTCTGGGAAGCTAGGGTGGAGGTAGCAGAGCCTTTGGCTTTGATATTTGAGTAGTATTTGTCTACAGGTTTAGTACCTGAGGACTGGAAGACTGCAAATGTTGTGCCCTTGTTCAAGAAGGGCAGCAGAGATGACCCAGATAATTATAGACCAGTGAACCTTACTTCTGTTGTAGGAAAGGTTTTGGAAAGGATTATAAAAGATAAGATTTATAATCATCTAGCCAGCAACAATTTGATTTCAGATAGTCAACATGGTTTCGTCAAGGGCAGGATGTGTCTCACAAACCTCAGAGTTTTTTTGAGAAGGTGACCAAGCATATAGATGAGGGTAGGGCAGTTGACCAGGTATACATGGACTTCAGTAAAGCCTTTGATAAGGTTCCACATGATAGGCTGATTGGGAAATTGCAGAGGCATGGAATTGAGGGTGATTTAGCAGTTTGGATTAGAAACTGGCTTTCTGAAAGAAGGCAGCAAGTGGTGGTTGATGGAGTCCGATTACTAGTGGCGTGCCACAAGGATCTGTTTTGGGACCACTGCTGTTTGTCATTTTTATAAATGACGTAGATGCAGGCATAGGTGGATGGATTAGTAAATTTGCAGACAACACTAAAGTTGCTGGAGTAGTGGACAGTTTGGAAGAATGTTACAGATTGCAGGGTGACTTGGATAAACTGCAGAATTGGGCTGAGAGGTGTCAAATGGAGTTCAATGCAGCTAAATGTGAGGTGATGCACTTTGGTAAGAATAACAGGAAGGCAGAGTACTGGGTCAATGGAAAGATTCTTGGTAGTGTGGATGTGCAGAGGGATCTGGGAGTCCATGTACATAGATCCCTGAAAGTTGCCACCCAGGAGGATAGTGCTGTTAAGAAGGCATAGGGTGTGTTAGGTTTCATTCGTAGAGGGATTGAGTTCTAGAGCCGCAATATCATGCTGCAACTATACAAAACGCTGGTGCGGCCACAATTGGAATATTATGTACAGTTCTGGTCCCTATATTTCAGGAAGGATGTGGAAGCATTGGAAAAGATGCAAAGGAGATTTACCAGGATGTTGCCTGGGCTGGAGGGAAGGTCTTATGAGGAAAGGCTGAGAGACTGTTCTCATTGGAAAGAAGAAGGCTAAGAGGGGATTTGATGGAGACATACAAGATGATCAGAGGATGTGATAGGGTAGACAGTGAAAGTCTTTTTCCTAGGATGATGACGTCTGCGTGTACGAGGGGGCATAACTACAAATTGAGGGGTGATAGCTTTAAGACAGATGTCAGAGGCAGGTTCTTTACATAGAGAGTGGTAAGGGCGTGGAATGTCCTACCTGCTAATGTAGTCAACTCAGCCACATTAGGGCGATTTAGATAATCACATGGATGATTTTGGGATAGTGTAGGAGGACGAGCTGAGAATAGTTCACGGTTCGGCACAACATCGAGGGCCGAAGTGCTGTATTGTTCTATGTTCTAATACTATTGCAACTTTCCCTTCAATAAAACTCACCACAGAGAGCCTTCTCACTTGCACCCTCACCCGACTACTCGGACATTGCAGTATTGGAGGAGAAATTGACTTGAAATTGAATCAACTCTTGATATTTTATATGGCCATTTGATTGAACATACACATTTATATGGAGGTAAATGAATTTAAAAACTATAATAATTAGATAGAATAATACATTAAATGTCTCAAGGAGGTGACGGCATTATTGCTGGGTTAGGTAAAAACAAGGACTGCAGATGCTGGAAACCAGAGTCTAGATTAATTGTCAATCCAGAGACCCAGGTAATGTTCTAGGGACCTGGGTCAGAATCTCAGCACAGGCGATGGTGGATTTTGAATTCAATAAAAACAAAATCTGGAATTAACAGTCTAATAATGACCAGGAATCCATTGTCGGAAAAACACAGCTGTTTCACTGATGTCTTTCAGGGAAAGAATCTGCCATCCTTACCTGGTCTGGCCTACATGTGACTCCAGGCCCACAGCAATGTGGTTGACTCTTAACTGTCAGCTGGGTGATTAGGCATGGGCAATAAATGCTGGCCTGGTCAGAAGAGCCCTCATCCCGTGGATGAATAAAAAGAAAGTTTGCTAGTTTATAAAAGTGCTGATTTGTAAGGTGCTGGTTATAACTAGGTTTGCTGTACTAACATTGGCATTCTGATGTCCTTGAGTCACAGAGGTGGAAGGAAATGCAAATCTTCCTAACTCTACCTTATGGATGAGGTTTTCCCTCTGGTACTTCTCAATGATTGGCTGGGCTGCTGAGAGATAGGCTTCGATCTGCCTGGAAACATTATCATCACCATCACTCATTTGAGCTGATTTCCAGAGACGTTGTTCCAGTGTGTCTGTGGAACAGCTCAGGAAAATCACCAGGCTGGGCTGACCAATCTGAAAGAGAGGAACGTGCAGAAATTTCAATTCCAGAAGAACACGTAGAAAATCTGCATTCATACATGGCCTCAGACTTCCCAAATGAAGGAGTCGCAAAGGGAATGGTCTCTGTGGAATGCTGATAGGAGTGGGGAGAGAAAAATATCTCTGCTGGTGGGGGTCTGACTGTAGGTGGCAGGAATGGTGAAGGATGATGTGGTGTATCCTGAGATTAGTGGGGTGGAAGGCGAGGACCAGGGGAGTTCTATCCTTGTTGCAGTTAGAGGGGTGGAGTTCAAGGATGGAGGTGTGGGAAGTGGAGGAGATACGCTGCAGGACATTGTGATCAAGTGTGAGGGGAAATTGCGGTCCTTGTAGAAGGAGGCCATCTAGGATGTTCTATGGTGGAGTTGGTCCCCTTCCGAGCAGATGCGGAGGAATTGGGAGGCGGAGGAATTGGGAGGCGGAGGAATTGGGAGTAAGGGATAGCGTTTTTACAGGAGGGGGTGGGAGAAGGTGTAGTCCAGGTAGCTGTAACATAGATGTCCATGTTCAGTCAGTTGCCGGAAATGGAGATGGAGAAGTCCAGGAAGGGGAGGGAGGTGACTGAGATGGTCCAGGTGAACTTGAGGTCAGGACGGAAGGTGCTCGTGAAGTGGATGAACTGCTCAGCCTCCTTGTGGGAGCACAAGGTGGTGCCGATACAGTCATCAATGTAGCAGAGAAAAAGGTGGGGAATGATACTGTTGTAACTGCAGAAGATGGACTGTTCCACCTGTCCAATGAAGAGGCAGGCATAGCTGGGGCCCATGTGAGTGCCCATGGCTAATCCTTTGCTACGGTGCAGTTCCAACACTGGCTACTTCTCCTGAAACCCCTGTGCGCTGTAGCACGTGTCTTGACCACCCCTTTCTATTAAAGTGGAATATTGCTCAGGTACGTCTTGTCCCTCCAAAGAAAGGACAGATCTAATCTCGTCAATTCCTAGCCCATCAGTTTACTCTCCATCATGGGTAAAGTGATAGCAGTTGTCAATGTCAGGACTATCATGGTGTTGAGGTAGAGGATCAGCTGTGATCACTTTGAAGGGCAGAGCTGGGTCGAATAGTTTAATCCTGTTCATTGTTTCTACCTGTCTATGTAAAAAGAAGCCAAGTCACTATAATCCCAGAGGACCATTCTCATGAAAGAGAGATGACTGACAGTGATTTAACATGAGGGATGCTACCCCTCAGGTGAAGTGTGGGATTGAGAAGAAGAGTCATAAAGATGTATATCCCTCTAAACCCTTCCTATTCATATACCCATCCAGATGCCTTTTAAATGTTGCAATTTTACCAGCCTCCACCACTTCTCTGGCATACGCGCACCACCCTCTAAGTGAAAAAGTTGCCCCTTAGTTGCCTTTTATTTCACCTTCACTCGAAATCTATGCCCTCTCGTTCTGGACCCCACCCCCAACCCCAGGGAAAAGACTTTGTCTATTTACCCTATCCATGTCCCCTCATGATTTTATAAACCTCTATAAGGTCACCCCTCAGCCTCCGATGCTCCAGGGAAAACAGCCCCAGCCTGTTCAACCTCTCCCTGTAGCTCAAACCCTCCAACCCTGGCAACATCCTTGTAAATCTTTTCTGAACCCTTTCAAATTTTTAGATTAGACTACATTACATACAGTATGGAATCAGGCCCTTTGAAGAGCAACCCACTCAGACCCATTCCCCTGCCCTAAATTTCCCTCTGACTAATGCGCCTAACACTATGGGCAATTTAGCATGGCCAATTCACCTGACCTGCACATCTTTGGATTGTGGGAGGAAACCGGAGCATCCAGAGAAACCCACGCAGACACAGGGAAAATGTGCAAACTCCACATAGACAGTTGCCTGAGGCAGTAATTGAACCCAGGCCGCTGACGCTGTGAGGCAGCAGAGCTAACTACTGAGCCACCATTTCACAACATCTTTCCAATAGGAAGGAGACCAGATTTGAATGCAATATTCCAACAGTGGCCTAACCAACGTCCTGTACAGCCACAACATGACCTCCCAACTCCTGTACTCAATGCTCTGACCAATAAAGGAAAGCAAACCTTAATGGTAACTTCAGCCTGGTGAAGGAATTGAACCCATACTGTGGGTGTCATTCTGCATCACAAACCAGCTGTCTAGCCACCCAAACCCCCACAATTAAAACTGCTAAAGTCTTACTGATCCACAGTATCTGTGCTGCCTTCCTCCCTCCCCACTTTACCCCATTTGGTAGATGCATGCACTTAAACCAACTCACCTTCTTCTCAAATTCTTCTGCCTGCCTCACTTCCTGAGGATAGCCATCTATGAGAATACCTTTTGTATCCATGCTGTTAATTATCGTGTCTTTCAGCATCTCCTGCACACAGTGTGGAAGGAGAAAGTCAGTGGTATGTTTCCAGCAACAGTCGGTCAGAGTAATTCTCCGTTTGTAATCTCTCCCCATTCTCTCCAGCCCCACACTGCCTTCAACTTTCTTTTGCAGTTCCATCAGAGCAGCAAACTCCCCAACCAGTGTCTACGCAAGCTCCCCAGGCCATTAGATTAGATTCCCTACAGTGGGGAAACAGCCATTTAGCCCAACAAGTCCACCCTGACCCTCCGAAGAATAACCCACCCAGACCCATTCTCCTACCTTATATTTACCCATGACTAATGCACCTAACACTGTGGGCAACCTGCACATCCTTGGACTGTGGGAGGAAATCCACACAGACATGGGGAGAATGTGCAAACAGAGAGTTGCCTGAGGCTGGGATCAAAGCTGGGTCCCTGGCGCTGTGAGGCAGCAGTGCGAACCACTGAGCCAACTTGTCACCTTAATGAGCTGATGGTGTGCACCACATCCAAACCTGATCATGTTCACAACAGAAGTACATGTCAGGGGGAGGTCCCTTTGACCTGTAGGCCTTTGCCAGCACAGAAGTAGACCATTTGGACCATCATTTCAATGCAGGTCAACAAAGATCTGATCGACACAAATCCCAGTTTCCAGCTCTTGGCCCACGCCCTGGATGTGAAGATCTAATTACTGCTTCAAGGTTATTAAAGTTTCTAACTCAACTACCTTTTCAGGAAGTGATTTCCACACTCACACCACCAGCCTCTCAGTGAAACCCTTTCTCCTCAACTCTTCTCTTAGCATTCTACATCTTACCTTAAATCAATGCCTCCTGGTTACTGCCCTCTCTACTTATGGAAAAAGTGCTTTCCAATCCAAACTATCTATGCCCTTCATAATCTTATACACCTCGATTCTTTTTTATTCATTCACAGATGAGGGCATCCAGTATTTATTTCCCATCCCAGATGGAAACACATGTAGGCCAGACCAGGTAAGGATGGCAGATTTCCTTCCCTAATGGACATCAGTGACCCAGATGGGTTTTTCCGACAATTGACAATGGCCATCATTAGACTCTCAGTTCTTACATTCTTAGATTTTTATTTCGATCAGGTCCCTTCTCAACCTGCTCCAGGGAAAATGACCCAGCCTGTCCGATCATTCCCCGTTAGTGTAGGCCCTCCTGTCCAGGCATCATCCTGGTGAATCTCCTCAATACCCTCTCTGGTGCAGTCACATCCTTTCTACAGTGTGGTGTGTTATGGCCTGGCACTGTGAGCATTCAACAACAAGCCAGACTACATCTGACTGAAACTTCTCGCGAGATAGTTAACACGGAGAGGCTTCACCTCTGAACATCAGAAAGAAAGAGCCCGGTTATTGAAGGAGCCAAGTCACCAAAGAAAATCTTTATTCTTAGATTACTTACAGTGTGGATACAGGCTCTTTGGCCCAACAAGTCCACACTGACCCGCTGAAGTGCAATCCACCCAGACCCATTCCCCTACATTCACCCCGTCACCTAACACTACAGGCAATTTAGTATAGCCAATTCACCTAACCTGCACATTTTTGGACGGTGGGAGGAAACCCACGCAGACACGGGGAGGATGTACAAACTCCACCTGAGGCGGGAATTGAACCCAGGTCTTTGGCACCATGAGGCAGCAGTGCTAACCATTGTGCCACCATGCCGCCCGTTCTCTGGAGCTCAGGGGTAGAACTCTACCCTACGATCGGGTTAGGGTTACCCTATTGCAGCTTCACATTTAATTTATCGAGCCATTTTATAATTTGTGTTTGGTGAACCAACACATGTCCCAATGTAATTCTGGAAGGCTGCAACATCGATGAATATTCATGATGTACTAATAAATGCAAAAGAGATTTCTTGACCACAAAACCTGACTTGCATGAAACATTTTGAGAACTTAATCACAAAAATTAAACCCTCTGTCAGGAAACTATTTTCTTCCTCCTTCCAGGCCAAAAAAACCCCTCCCCTGCTGCAGGTCCATCTAAAAGCTAAACATGGGCCTACGAAAATCCCACCTTTCAGTTCCAGGTTGGGAATGTGTGCAATTCCCGGAAAGACTGATTTCACTCACCATTGGCACCAGTTCCTCAGGCTCCATGGTTTCCCGTGTCTCTCTTCTCCGTTCTGGCCCCACTGCTACCACGTTACGTAGAATGTCTTCTGAAGATATGTAGGTGAAACCATACTGTGCTGCTATCCTCTTGCACTGAGTTTCCTTGCCTGAGCCTGGGCCACCTTTAAAGGATATTTTGGGATTCAGTACATGAAGGGTGCGAGATATGACATGTGATGAGTGCAGCAAACAACTTCTATTTACTGAGCATTTTCCTGACCTCTGTTGGTCGAGAAACAGCTTCATAACCATGTAGGTATTCCTGCAATGTAATCACTGTGGTGTATTGCACAGAGTAAAACTAATTTTCTCTTCAAATTCCTTCACTAGTCTTGCTGGCTAGGCTGCCATTTGTTATCCGTTCCTAATTTCCCTTGACAGTGTAGTGGGGAGCTTCCTTATTTCATTGCTGCACAGTGGCTCAGTGGTTAGCACCACTGCCTCACAGCGCCGGGACCTGGGTTCGATCCCACCTTTGGCTGATTGTCTATGGGGAGTTTGCATATTCTCCTGGTGACTGTGTGTGTTTCCTTTGGGTGCTCCGGTTTCCTCCCACAGTTCAAAGATGTGCAGGTTAGGGTGACTGAGCCATGTGAGAGTGTCCAGGGATGTGTGGGTTAGTTATGGGACATGCAGTGTTACAGCGATTGGGTGGGTCTGGGTGGGATACTGTTCAGAGGATTGGTGTGGACTCAATGGTCCAAATGGCCTGCTTCCATGCTGTAACGATTCTATCTATCGAACTCTGTATTCCATGATGGGTTAGGGTTAGATGTGCCCATAGCTGCTGGTAGTTATTATTAGATGGAGTCATAGAGATGTACAGCATAGAAACAGACCCTTCAGTTCAACCCGTCCATGCCGACCAGATATCCCAACCCAATCTAGTCCCACCTGCCAGCACCCGGCCCATATCCCTCCAAACCCTTCCTATTCATATACCCATCCAAATGCCTCTTAAATGTTGCAATTGTACCAGCCTCCACCACATCCTCTGGCAGCTCATTCCACATACGTACCACTCTCTGTGTGAAAAAGTTGCCCCTTAGGTCTCTTTTATATCTTTCCCCTCTCACCCTAAACCTATGCCCTCGAGTTCTGGACTCCCCGACCCCAGGGAAAAGACTTTGTCTATTTATCTTATCCATGCCCCTCATAATTTTGTAAACCTCTATAAGGTCACCCCTCACCCTCCGACGCTCCAGGGAAAACAGCCCCAGCCTGTTCAGCCTCTCCCTGTAGCTCAGATCCTCCAACCCTGGCAACATCCTCGTAAATCTTTTCTGAACCCTTTCAAGTTTCACTAACTTCATTTACACCTCCCAAACACAGAGGGCAGCAGAGAAGTCAACATCACAAAATGCTTTTATCTTGCTCCCATTACTTCTGAAATGCAGCCAATTTGCACGCAGCAAGGTCACAGAAACATCTAATGAACAACCAGTTAATCTGTTTCTAGTGAAGCTGGCCACAGTGATATTGACCAAGAACCAATTTAGATACCCCACCTCTCTTTAAAAAGTGTTTGAGATGAAAGTGTTATACTTTACTAATGTACCTCCTGATGTTTTTAAAATATTCACTCCTGGGATATAGATGTCGCTGTCCAGACCAGCATTTATTGCCTGTTCCTAGTTGCCCTTGAGAAGCTGATGGTGAGCTGCCTTCTTGAACCGCTGGAGATCACTAGTTGTGGATTGACCACAATGCCCTTAGGGAGGGGATTCCAGGAATTTCACCCAGTGTCAGTGAAGGAACGCCAACATATTTCCAAGTCAGGATGGTGAGTGGCTTGGAGAAGAACTTGAAGGTGGTGGTGTTCCCATGCTGCTGCTCTTGACCTTCTCAATGGGAGCGGTCATGGGTTTGGAAGGTGTTGTCTGAGGACCTTTGGTGAATTTCTACAGTGCATCTTATAGATAATATACACTGCTGCTACTGAGCGTGGCTAGTGGAGGAAGTGATCGCTTGTGGATGTAGTGCCAATCAAGTGCGCTGCTTTGTCCTGGAAAGAATCAAGTTTCTTGAGTGTTGTTAGAGCTGCCCTCATCCAGGCAAGTGGGGAGTATTCCAAAACATTCCTGACCTATAGAAACATAGAATTTTATAGCATGTTTGCTGTCTGTACTGGCTCACAAAAGAACGACCCAACTAGTCTCTCTCTCCTGAGCTATCAACTTAGCACTTTAACTTCAGCTCTTTCAAGTATCTATCCAGCTCTGTTTTGAAACCTCCTATGGAATCTGCCTCCACTACCTGCCCCCAGGCAGCACATTCTAAATCCTAACTCCTCTCTGAGTAAGGAAGTTCCTCCTCATCTCACTCCTAGCTCTCATGCTAACAATCTTGAAATTGTAACGCCTAGTGTCTGACATAACAACCAGTTGAACAGAATATCCTTCTTTACCCTGTCAAAATTGTTCTCAATTTTGAACACCTCAACAAAGTCATCCTTTAATCTTCTCTGCTCCAAGAAAAATAAAACCAATCTCTAATTTTTCCTTGCACCTAAAATCCCTTATTTGTTGTATCAATCTAGCAAATTGGTCAGTGCTTTGAGTATAAGGGTTGGGAGGTCATGTTGTGGCTGGACAGGACATTGATTAGGCCACTTTTGGAATACTGCGCGCTGTTCTGGACTCTGTGCTATAGGAAGCATGTGAAACTTGAAAGGGTTCAGAAAAGATTTGCAAGGATATTGCCAGGGTTGGAGGATTTGAGCTATAGGGAAGAGTCTGAATAGGCTGGGGCTGTTTTCCCTGGAGCATTGGAGGTTGAGGGGTGACCTTATATAGATTGATAAAATCGTGAGGGGCATGGATAGCGTAAATAGACAAGATCTTTTCTCCAGGGTAGGGGAGTCCAGAACTAGAGGGCATAGGTTTAGAGTGAGGGGGAACAGAATTAAAAGGGACCTAAGGGGCAACCTTTTCACTTAGAGGGTGGTGTGTGTATAGAATGAGCTGCCAGAGGAAGTTGTAGAGGCTGGTACTATTACAACATTTAAAAGGTATCTAGATGGATAGATGAATAGGAAAGGTTTAGAGGGATATGGGCCAAATGCTGGCAAATGTGACTAGATTAGGTTAGGATGTCTGGATGGCATGGACAAGTAGGATCGAAGGGTCTGTTTCCATGCTGTACATCTCTAAGACTCTATGGCTATGAGTTAACTACAGCTTCACTTGAAGGACTGCTTTCGGAATCAGTCAATACTTTGGTCTAACTGAAGCTGAAATGCAGCCAGAATGACTTTCAATTTATTTTCAAAGTTCAGGAAGAGGACATAAATCAAAAAAATGAGGTCTGTGCAATCATTCACCACATGTGTAATACTCTTCTTCATCAAGTCTGTTAACTGGGTAGCTACAGGGTTCACTCAAATGGCCAAGTTGAACAATCTAATCTCAGGGCACAGATTGATAAATTGATTGCTCTCCACTATCTGCCGTGCTCCCACTAATGTAGTCAGGACTAGAACCTACTGTGCTACTGAGAGAAGCGTTAGAACCATCAGTGGCCCAGAGTGGTGTTAGTAATGAATGTGTCACTGCATTCATTTGAAACATCCCTCCCCCTGCCATGCTTCACTGAAGGCATTAACCTGTTTCAGGATTTGTGGAAGATTATACAGACAAACAAAACTGACCATTCTCATTCCTGAGACCATTAATAAAAGATAGTGCACTTTTGACAGTGTGTTACCTACAACCCCATTAAGACAAGTTCCTGCACAGAGGTCAGCAGCCTACTGAAGGTATATGCTTCAGGTAGGAACATTTACCAGGCTTCTATCGTTCAAGAGTCTTTTACAAGCTGTGAAGTTTGCCCATTGGTGTTAGCAATAAGAGCTCAGATCACAAAGAAAGGTCAGAACAGAAGGGATAAGGTCTTCTGGTCAAGATGTTAAACCAAAGAACCCATCTGCCCTCTCATATGGAACATAAAAAATCCTATAGCTGCTATTTCAAAGCAGATTGAGGCAATTCTTCCTGACCATTATCTATCCTTCAACCAATATCACTCTCGATACTGCGATGCTGGAAATCTCTAAAGCAGAAAAATGTTGAAAATACTCAGCAGGCCACCCAGCTTCAGTGGAGAGATTGGGCTGTGAAATGTTGACTCTGATTTCACCAGATTACCTGGTCGTCAGAACATTGGTGTTTTTGTGTTGCAGAGAAAAGAGCACATTATGTCAAAGCTTTTCATCTTGTACTCATCTCTTCATAAGTGTGAGAAGAGAAAACTAGCATTCTATACTGGATGAGGAGTATTGATTGATGGCAAGTGGTCTCTGGAGGTTGAGACGTGTCTTAGAGCATGCACCAGTTAGAGGATGACTGACAGTTAACTGCCGAGCTGTGTTTAAAGTTAATCCAGGCAGTTGGTCTAGGAATTGTCCTGAGGAATAGACCAGAGAATGGCTGTCACCTATTTTGTTAAAGTGACCCAGACACAGTATGCATGCATCTTCTCTCTGTCTGCAAAGTGGGCCCTATAAATGAACACGTGATCTCCAGAACTCACAAGTGTGCCCCACTGCAAACCCAACCATGGCAATCTCAAATTGGTTATCAATGTAATTGTCCTGATGCATTCAAGGTGTAAATCTTCAACAAAATGTATATTTCTAATGAGGCACAGTCTAGCTGTCTTCCACCAAGTGACTATTTGAATGTCAAGACTTGCGGGGTTTTCCTGTATGCAAACTGTCTGTCATATTTCCCATCAACAGCGACTATTTTTCTAAAAAAAATACATTATTTGGGTTCAAACGTTCTCCCTACACGCTTAGGCTAGTTTCCCAGGTGCTTCTGAAACACTCTCTATAGATTCCCTACTGTGTGGGAGCAGGTATTTTGACCCAGCAAGTTCACACCAACTCTCTGAAGAACATCCTGTAAACCTGCATTTCCCATGGCTAATCCACCTAACCTACGCATCCCTGAACACTGTGAGCAATTTAACATTGTCAATCCACCTAACCTGCACATCTTTGGACTGTGGCAGGAAACCAGAGCACCCAAACGAGACGCACGAGGAGAATGTGCAAACTCCACACAGATAGTTGCCTGAGGCTGATTCAAACCTGGGTCCCTAGTGCTGTTAGGCAGCAATGCTAACCATTCAGCCACCCTTAACAACAGTAGATACAGGATGAGCCAACAACAGGCAGTACCTGCTGGGAACAGCTCCTGAAACAATCCAACTGCATATAGACTAACAGATAATTGCACTTAAATCACAGCCTACCCCAAAGGCTCACCTAAAAATGCAAGCTCGATATCACTGTGTGGAAATTGTGAAACATGGTATTTAAATGTGAGTCTTCTAGCCCTTGTATCTAACAGTTAGCCGTATGCCTGGAGTCATCAACATCTCACAAAGCAAGAATGTGTTAGTTGGTATAATTAACCAGTCTCAGTCATTGAAGAGTCAAAAAAGGCCCATTGGATAAATCTGTTCTAAGTGCTACTTACCAATAACAAAGATAATCTTGGCTTGCTTCAGATTTTCTGCAAAAAAAAATTATTAATTGAAAAACTAATCAGCAAACAGATTGTAGGAGCTGTGCCCCTGAGCTTTCCTCACATTTTCAATCAGGCCAAAGGATTAATAGATCCAATAGAGCAGGAAATGATTTGTTCTTGTAATGATTTTTTTTGTTGGATAATTTTATATTATTCAAACGTTCTTCATGGTTACATTTTATTGTCAAACTCCTGATAAGTGAGATACCAAGCCCAGGGTTTTATTGCCTTCAGAACAGAAGTAAGACCATAATGTGCAAGAACAGAAGCAGGCCATTCTGTCCATCGAATCTGCTGCACCATTCAATGAGATCATGGCTGATCTGAGAGGCCTCACCTCCACTTTCCTGCCTTCTCCCGCCCCATGAGCCTTGATTCATTACAGAATTAAAAATCCCTTGGTCAGCCCTGAATACACTTGATGACCCCACCTCACCTCTGTCTTAACTCTGTGCTCCTTTATTTTGAGATGATGCTCTCTGCTCCTAAACTGTCCCACAAAAGAGGAGACAACCTTTCAGGATCTGCCCTGTTGAGTCCTTGACATATGTTTCAATAAGGTCACCTCTTCATGCTTCTCAACTCCAATGAGTATAGGCCCAGCTTACTGAACCTCTCCTCATGGGACAGTCCGTCCATACCTGGCGTCAGCCGTGTAATCTTCTCTTTGACTGCCTCAACAAAATGGATGAACTCAGATCTAGACTTGCCTTCCAGAGGGAGCGGAGAGACTGCTGTGTGCTCTGCTTCACGGAGACTTGGCTCCCTCCTGACTGTGCCAAATCATCCGCCGACATCTCCGCCACCTCCAAACAGACTCCACCACCAGGGATATATTTCCCTCCCCACCCCTTTCCACCTTCCGCAAAGACCGTTCCCACCGTGACTACCTGGTCATGTCCACGCCCCCCTACACACCCACCCTCCCATCCTGGCACCTTCCCCTGCCACCGCAGGAACTGCAAAACCTGCGCCCACACCTCCTCCCTCACCTCCATCCAAGGCCCTAAAGGAGCCTTCCACATCCATCAAAGTTTTACCTGCACTTCCACTAATATCATTTATTGTATCCGTTGCTCCCGATGTGGTCTCCTCTACATTGAGGAGACTGGGCGCCTCCTAGCAGAGCGCTTTAGAGAACATCTCCGGGACACCAGCACCAATCAACCAAACCGCCCTGTGGCCCAACATTTCAACTCTCCCTCCCACTCTGCCGAGGACATGGAGGTCCTGGGCCTCCTTCACCGCCGCTCCCTCACCACCAGATGCCTGGAGGAAGAACACCTCATCTTCTGCCTTAGAACTCTTCAACCCCAGGGCATCAACGTGGACTTCAACAGTCTCCTCATTTCCCCTTCCCTCACCTCAATTCCAACCTTCCAGCTCAGCACTGTCCCATGACTTGTCCTACCTGCCTATCTTCTTTTCCACCTATCCACTCCACCCTCTCCTCCCTGACCTATCACCTTCATCCCCTCCCCCACTCACCCATTGTACTCTATGCTACTTTCTCCCCACCCCCACCTTCCTCTAGCTTTTCTCTCCACCCTTCAGGCTCTGGGCCTTTATTCCTGATGAAGGGCTTTTGCCTAAAACGTTGATTTTACTGCTCCTCCGATGCTGCCTGAACTGCTGTGCTCTTCCAGCACCACTAACCCAGAATCTGGTTTCCGGCATCTGCAGTCATTGTTTTTACCTTCCTGATCAATACCCCCTGGTGCTCAGAGGTGGTGATCCTGGAGAACCACTGCTACCTCATCCTAGAAAACCTTCCATTAAAATGTCGTCCCTACTCCCCACCACGCGGGTTCACATCCTGACAGCGATCTACGTACCACTGCATGCAGATGTGAAGCATTCCCTGGATGAAATTTACACCATCACAAACACAAACTCCCCTAAGGGCTTATTTATTGTGGCCTTCAACTCCAACTGGGGAAACCTCAAGGAGGCGCTGCCAAAGTGCCACCAACACGTTTCCTGACTCATCCAGCGGACCGAATATTCTGGACCACTGCTACACAACCATCAAAAAGACTAACCACTCCATCCCCTGCCCACACTTTGGAAACCCAGATCATGCCGCTGTGTTCCTCCTCCCAGCAGACCAGCAGAAGCTGGAACAGGAGGAGCCTTCACACAAAAAAAAGTACAATGCTGCTCCAAAGCTGTGGAACACCGTCTCTGGGACTGCTTGGAATCAGTGGATTGGACCGCGTTCAAGTACTCAGCAGAAAATCTAGACGAGTATACCACCATTGTCACAGACTTCATTAACAGGTGCGTGGAGGACTGTGTGCCAAACACCTCAATCTGGGTGTTCTCCAACTGTAAACCTTGGATGAACCAGGAAATGCACTCCACACTGCAGACCAGGTGTGCAGTTTTCAGGTCAGACGACCCAGATGTCTACAGGAAATCCCGATATGATCTCTGCAAAGTCATTGGAGATGCCAAGAGGTAGCACTGGATGAAGTTGGAGGCTCAAACCAATCATAGACTTCTGTCACCTGCGGCAAGGCCTAAACAACATGACGGGATACAAAATGAAGCAGAGCAAGATGGCAGATTCCTCCCTGATGCACCCAATGCTTTCTATGCTCTGTTTGAGCAGAATGCCAGTAGCGGGGTGATGCCTCCACCGACAGACCCAGACACAGCTGTTCCCTTGGTCACCGCTGCAGACATCAAATTGGTCTTCCTGGGAAAGCCATGGATCCCTGGCCAAACGCTCAGACCCTGTGCTGAGAAATTGGTGGAGATGTTCACCGACATCTTCAACATCTCCCCGCTACAAACTAAAGTCCCCACCTGCTTCAAGAAGACCACCATCACCCCAGTACCTAAGAAAGTACATGCAACGTGTCTTAATGACTACTGCCCAGTGGCTCTGACCTTAATAACCATGAAGTGCTTCGAGAGGCCGGTCATGGCTTGCATCAACTCCAGTCTCCCAGCCTGCCTCAATCCCTTACAATTTGCCTACCAATGAAACAGGCCCATAGTGGATACCATATCCCTAGCTCTGCACTCATCCCTGGAACATCTGGATACCTACATCAGGCTCCTGCTCATTGACTACAGCTCCCTTCTTCAGCGCTATCATCCCCTCCAGGCTGACCTCAAAACTCTGAGATCTAGGTCTCAGCTCCACCCTCTGCAACTGGATCCTCAGCTTCCTGACCCACAGGCCGCAATCAGTGAGGATAGACAGCAGCACCTCTTCCACGATAACACTCAACACTGGAGCCCTTTGAGGATGCATTCTTAGCCCCCTACTGTACCATCTGTACACCCAAAATGGTGTAGCCAAATTCTGAACAAACGCCATCTACAAGTTCACTGATGACACCAACGTGGTAGGACAGATATCGAACAATGAGGAGTCAGAATACAGGAAGGAGATAAAGGGCTTGGTGTGGTGGTGCGATAAGAACAACCTCTCTCTCTCAATGTCGGCAAAACAAAAGAACTGATCACTGACTTCAGGAAGAAAGGACGAGAATTCGCCCCCCCGTCTACATCAACGGGGTGGAGGAGGGGGATTGAGAGTATTTGCTAATGTTCAGCCATGATGTTGGAAAGGATGGTTTCATACAAAACATAGTGGAAATCTGGAACTCCCTCTCTCTGTCTGTAAAAGGGGTGTTTGAGAGACAAGGGGTAAAAACTGAGAGAGAATGATTTTTCTGCAGGAAGGCTTTGCAGAGATCTGTTCGTAGGCACTGGGACCCATGACTTCTCCCCACCCGAGAAATTAGCCGCAGCCTCTGGATTACTGTGAGGAGTGTGACCCTGATGGCAAACCTTGGCCCATTGCTTGGATTTCCAAGTTAAGATCAATACTAACCTTCCATTTTGGTATCTTCAGATGTTGTGGACCAGTTATCCATCTGCCAAATACAAAGATAAAATCAAAAGTCTTATTGAAATGGATGCTACAGAGCTTTTGAGCTGTACAATTATTAAAGCAGTTATTCTGGAAAGGCAATCAGAATTGTACGCAGTATTCTAAATGTGGCTTCACCAATATCCTGCACGTGAGTAATAACCAAAGGTACACAATGTGGGTAGAAATATAACTCCAAGACAATGCTGAAAGTACAAGTAGAGGCCTTCCCCTATAACATCTCAGTACCTTGTGATAGCCCAAAGCACTTTGCAACTTTGAGCACACTGTTTTGATGTGTTGTCTCATTGTTGTAAAGTCGGAAATAGGGCACGTCATTAACGCATGGCAAGCTCTCACAAACAGAATGTGCTACATGAGCAACAAAAATAGAAATTACAGAATTGCATCTGTGGAGAGAAATCAGAGTTAACGTTTCGGGTCCAGTGACGCTTCCCCAGAACCCACCTACGTGAACAGTTAACCAACAAAAACCTTCTTTGAAAACAGTTCTTTCAAAGAGCTAGCACGGGAATGAATGGCCCGTGTAGGGAGTCCCCAGTAAAACAAAATGTGAAATGTGTTGATTGATGCTGATGGAACACCAAGACAGATCTCCGCAATGAGAGCAGCTTCTAATGGGAAACTAAATCAGTTCTGACAGGGGAAGCTTTTTTGAGCTCATTGAAATACGAGCCTTTGACAGGCCTGGTGAAAGAAATGGAGAAAAATGGTGAGCATGGAGAATGAGAGGTGTCTTCTCTCTGCCTCACAGACCATTTTAATATGCTGTGGTGTATAGCCCATTAGGTGCCATATTTCTCACTCCCATCTTAATTGAAGCCAAGCGATATTTATTTTTTTAAGTGAAACATTGCCAGCGAACAAAGTTTCATTGCTGCAACAGCCCCTGTTAATGAGGTGAATCTTACAGTGGCATTTCAAACTGTATTTGTATGATGCAGAAAGGAATTTGATTTTTAACCAATCACATTAGATTAGATTAGATTCTTTACAGTGTGGGAACAAGCCCTTCGGCCCAACAAGTCCACACCGACCCTCTGAAGAGTAACCCACCCAGACCCATTTCCCTCTGACTAATGCACCTAACACTACGGGCAATTTAACTTGGCCAATTCACCTGATCTGCACATCTTTGGACTGTGGGAGGAAACCGGAGCATCTGGAGGAAACCCACGCAGACATGGGGAGAACGTGCAAACTCCACACAGTCAGTGCCCAAGGCAGGAATTGAACTTGGGACCCTGGTGCTGTGAGGCAGCAGTGCTAACCACTGTGCTGCCCACATTAACCCTTGGTTTTCACAACTGCCTTTCAGAAAAACAACCTGTGAAGAAACAATAGGATTCTACCTGCCACTAGACAGTTTGAGGGAATCTAGTAATGTTTGTTTGCACTATTTGTGTTGGGGAAATGGAACATTTATTACCTATTCTTCAGATGGTGGAGGGGAGCTGCTCCCTTCAACTGCTGCAGTGTAAGTACTATAAGTACATCCACCATGCAGTTAGGGTGGGAATTCCAGGACTGTGCACTCCAGTTTGGATTTAAGTTGGAACCAACAGCATAAGGTAGAAAAAGGAAAGTTGTCTTTCATTTCGAATTAAGGGAGATAGGGAGAAAACTAGGATTAATAGCAATCTTCAGATGACACCCACAGCCTCACACAAGTAAATATAGGAACAGGAGAATAAAACAGATGAATGTATAAAATTAATGCAGGAGGAGGAACTTTAGATTAGATTAGATTACATGCAGAGTGTAAACAGGCCCTTTGGCCCAACAAATCCACACCGACCCACCGGAGCGCAACCCACCCAGACCCATTCCCCTACATTTACCCCTTCACCTAACACTACAGGCAATTTAGCATGGCCAATTCACCTGACCTGCACATTTTTGGATTGTGGGAGGAAACCGGAGCACCCGGAGGAAACCCACGCAGACACGGGGAGAATGTGCAAACTCCACAGAGTCGCCTTGGCACATTGGGACCTGCTCTGGGAAGACTGGAACCTGTATGGACCCAGTATGAAGTCTTGAGCAGAGCTGGGACTGAGTTACATGCTGGGATGATTTACCAGTTCTACTGGAGAGGGTTTCAACTAATTCAGCAGGAATGTGTAAACAATGAGATAATACCGGAGACTGCACAATATTACTGGATGAGATTGATAGCTCTAGAATAGAGAACAGTAAATTGATGGGTGCAGCCTGAGAAAATACTACAGTCTAAATCTGGGTTACCATGCATGTGTGTAAATCCACAGAGTACAGTAAGTCTGGGCCACAGATGCTCAGATTGGCATGTAGATGTTGCAGGTGAGAGATCTGCAGAGATGTCCTGGAGCTGAGATGACTGACCTCCAACAACCACAGCCACCTTCCTATGTGCCAGGTATGATTCCAACTTGCAGAGAATTCCGCACACCCCATATCCATCAATACACATTGACTCCAGTTTTGTTAGGGGTCCTTGATACACACTTTGTTGAATGCAGCCTTGATATCAAGGGCTATCACTCTGACATCCCCTCTGGAATTCTGTTTCTTTGTCCATGTTTGAACCAAGGCTGTAATGAGGTCAGCAGCTGAGTGGCCCTGGTGGAAACCAAACTGGGCACCACTGACCAGGTTATTACTGGGCAGGTTATTACTGAGCAGGTTATTACTGAGCAGGTTATTACTGAGATAGCACAGTTAATGCCACTTTCCATCACTTTTCTGATGGCCATTGACCAAGTTGGATTTGTCTTGCTTTTTATCTGCAGGATGTATCTGGGCAATTTTCTACACTTTTGAATAGATGCCAGAATTGTAACTGTACTGGAACAGCTTGGCTAAGGGCACGGCAAGTTCTGGATCGCAGGTCTTCAGTAGTATTGCTGGAATGTTTTCAGCGTCCATAGCCTTTGTAATATCCAGTGTTTCCAACAATTTCTTGATATCATGTGGCTGAAGACTGGTATCTATAAAGCTGGGGACTACCGGAGGAGACCGAGATGGATCATCCACTCGGCATTTCTGACTGAAGGTTGCTGTGAAACTTCAATCTTATCTTTTGCACTGATGTGTGGGGCTCCTCCATCATTGAGGATGGGGATATTTGTGGAGCCTCCTCCTCCAGTGAGTTGTTTAATTGTCCACCACCATTCACAAGTGGATGTGGAAGCACTGCAGAGCTTAGATCTGACCCATTGGTTGTGAAATCACTTAGCTCTGTCTATCACTTGCTGCTTATGCTGTTTGACATGCAAGTCGTCCTGTTTGGTAGTTTCACCAGGTTGACACCTCATTTTCAGGTTTCCCTGGTGCTGCTCCTGACATGCCCTCCTGCACTTTGCATTGAACCATTGGCTTGATGGTAATGGTTGAGTGGGGGATATGCTGGGTCATGAGGTTGCAGACTATACTGGAGTGCAATTCTAATGCTGTTGATGGTCCACAGTGCCTCATGGATGCTGGGTCTTGTGTTGCTAGACCGGTTTGCTATCCAAACTATTCAGCACATTGATAGTGCCCCACAACAATGTGGGAGGTTATTCCCAATGTGAAGGTGGAACTTTGTCTCCACAAGGACTGTGCCATGGTCACTTTTACTGATACTGTCATGGACAGATGCATCTGCAGCTGGCAGATTGATAAGGATGAGGTCAGCTATGTTTTTCCCTCTTGTTGGTTCCCTCACCACCTGCTGCAGACGCCCAGTCTAGCAGCTATGTCCTTTTGGACATGACCAGCTCGATCAGTAGTAGAGTACATCCTGCACATAAAGAGAGCATTAGAGTGCTGGGGACAGAGGATGTCCAAGAGGGATCAAGAGCAGACTCGAGTCAAAGAAGATGGCTTAGTGTAATCTATGGACCACCAACTAGTGGGAAGGATGTGGATGAACACACACAGAGGTGTGAAGGTTATGCAGTGGTTCTAAAAGGCAACTTTAATTATCTGAATATAGACTGGGATAGGAGTAGTGTAAACAGCAGAGAGGGACAATAGCCACTATGATTGAATGGCGGAGCAGACTCGATGGGCTGAATAGCCTAATTTCTGCTCCTACATCTTATGGAGACAGAGTATATAGTTGAAGAATTAACAAATACTTAATCATTGGTGAAGACTCACACAAAACAGCTCAGGATATTTTATTCTATTGAGTAACCAAATGATAGCAACGATCCGAGATTAAGTCCAGGGCAATGTTCCATAAAATAATGTGTTTTGTCCAATGGGAAATGAGACACAGTTCTTGTAATCACATGTCAGTGGGAGAACATTTAGTGACGACTGTATCGTAATGTTTTGGGTGACTATGCAATAGGTCCAAAGAAAGAATGATTAATTGCAGGAAAGCCAACTTTGATGGGATAAGAATGGACCTGGATAAAAAAAGTTGGAGTCAAAAGTTGGCAGGAAAATGGTGGCTGAACAATGGGCTACTTTCAAAAGAAATGGTTTGGGCACAGTCAAGGTATACTCCTTCGAAAGGAAAAATAAATCCAGAGCTGACTGGATGACAGAAGAGATATAAATCATGATTAAGAAGAATTTTTAAAAAGTGTGCTCATGACAGATGTCAATTCAAAAATATGATTGAGAACTGGGCTGAATAATAAATTTCAGTAGCTGACAAATCAAATAAGAGCAGCAAAGAAGGAATATGAAAAGACAACAGCAGCTAACATAAAGGAGAATCACAAGATCCTCTAAAGCTGTATAAATAGTTGAAATAGCTGTATAAATGGTTAAAGGAGGAGTGGGAACCATTAGGGACCAAATAGGGAATCTACAGGGAGACATTAGAGGACTCTGGGTCTATACTCGACGGAGTTAAGAAGGATAAGGTGGGATCTAATTGAAACTTACAGAATACTGAATGGCTTGGACACAGTGGATGTTGGGAAGATGTTGGGAGAGACTAGGATCCATGAGCTCAGCCTTAGAGTAAAGGGAAGACCTTTTTCAGAACGGAGATAGGTAGAAATTTCTTCAGTCAGAAATCTATGGAATTCATTGTCACAGAAGGCTGTGGAGGCCAGGTCATTGAGTATATTTAAGACTGAGATAGATAGGGGTTCTTGAGTATGAAGGGGATCAAGTGTTACAGGGAGAAAGCAGGAGAATAGGGTTAAGAAACTTATCAGCCACTATGATTGAATGGCGGAGCAGACTCGATGGGCTGAATAGCCTAATTTCTGATCCTACATCTTATGGAGACAGAGTATATAGTTGAAGAATTAACAAATACTTATTCATTGGTGAAGACTCACACAAAACAGCTCAGGATATTTTATTCTATTGAGTAACCAAATGATAGCAATGAAAGAAAAATCCATCTCTGGATCAAGTTTTAGGAAGAACATGAATCTTTTCAACAAAATAGCCTACTTGGAATGTTGTGCAGTTACAAGAAATCCCACAACAAGAAGTACGCAAAAGGATGTTTGCTAGAAATGAAATAAAAATAGAAAATACTGGGAAAACCCTCAGGAGACCAGCTGGTATCAGCTCGAAACAAACCAGGAATTGCTGGAGGAACTCAACAGGTCTGGCAGCATCTGTGGAGAGAGAGAAAAACACTTTGGCATTCGAAGAAGGGTCACATTGGACTCAAAATGTTAACTGTTTCTCTCTTCATGGCTGCAGTCAGACCTGCTGAGTTTCTCCAGCACTTCTGCTTTTTATTTCAGAAGCACCTGTGGTTCTTTGCTTTCGTCTGAGCATCTGATTAAATTACCAAACAAAATGGTAACTCAGTTTCTCTCCAACAATGCTGTCTGTATCCAACATTTTCTGTTATTTTAATGACCAGGAATACTATCCTTAGGACAACACAGCCAGAATAAATTTACTTGCTTGCTTATAACGATTCTACTCAGGAACAGTCACATTAATGGTTTGTGAAGGTTACTTTACAAACTTGGGATTAGAAAACAGAGTTTGGGAAAAAGAAACAAAATGTTCAAATACCTGCTCATCGGAGTCTGGCTCAATATCAACAATATCCGTGGCATCCACAAGCAAACTGAGGTCAAGTTCACTGGGGCCTGGTATAATTGAGGAAAGAGGATGTTAAGAAATTAGGGAGAGAACTTAAGAACAAGGTGATTTCTATCTCCTATTGAAATTGGTCACAGTTTTCAGTGGCAAATGTGGATCAACCAGGTGGTAACTCTTCTGCCTCAGAATGTGAAGGTTGAGTGAGGGACTGGAGACTGGGACAGAGACTGGAGGACAAAGCTGAAACTTTCCAAGGAGACTTTAAACTGCCTGCCCTCTCAGGTGGACATGAAATATCCCGTGATAGGATTGGAAGGGGAGCTGGTGAATGCTCATGGTGCCTGCCAATGTTCATATCAGGGGAGGGGTTCTCATTTTGGAACAGCTGCTATCAAAGCAGGTTCCATGTGTGAGCAGGTGCTCCTACAATGCAGTTGCAACAAGTGATGGGCACAGGAAGAGGAATTTTGATACTTGTAAAACAGTCATTCTATCTTACGCTACGCAAGAGAAGGGGATCATCACATGGTCAAAACCCTTGATAGGCCACATTTGGAGTATTCTGTGCAGTTTTGGTCACCACACCTCCAGGAGAATGTGGAAGCATTGGACAGAGTGCAGAGAAGGTTCATCAGGATGTTACCTGGTCTGAAGGGTACTGGTTATGGGGAAGGTTAAAAAGACTAGGATTGTTTTCACTGAAAAGATGACCACTGAGAGGAGACCTGATAGAGGTCTACAAAAGTATAAGAGACAATAGATAGGACGGATACAGAGACTTTTCCCCAGAGTTGAAGTTTCAATTACAAGGGGCACAGGTTCCTGGTGAGAGGGAGAACGTTTAAGGGAGATGTGCGAGGGAAACTTTTCATGCAGAGAGTGGCAGTTGCCTGGAACACACTGCCCCAAGAGATGGTGGAAGCAGGCACATTGGTGATATTTAAGAGGCATATGGATAATTATGTGAATAGGGAGGGAATAGAGGGATACAGACCGAATAAGGACAGTAGGTTTGTTTTTTAGTTTGGTTAGAGCATTAGGATCGGCACAGGCTTGGAGGGCTGAATGGCCTGTTCCTGTGCTGTACTTCGCGTTTGTTCTTTTGTTTTGTTGTTTGTACATTATTCTTTGTTCTGAAATTCGATGGGGTTGATTCTTTCATAGGAAAATGAAAGTGAGCAATGTTGGATCAGGTGTAGAACAAAAGAACAAAGAACATTACAGCATAGGAACAGGCCCTTTGACCCTCAAGCGTGCGCCGACACACTTTGCCCTTTCATTCTAATCCTACAAGATCCATCTCCGTCTATTCCCTTCCTATTCCTTGCCATGATTCTATTAAATGGTGGAGTAGGCTCGAGGGGCCGAATAGCCTACTCTTGTTCCAATTTCCTTAAGGTCTTATGGTCTAAGATGGGATAATTGGCCTCGTTCTGTGCTCTAAGCGTCTAGCATTTACAACACTTCCAGGAAAAGAATTTAAAAAGTTGTGTGTACAAATAGTCAAGTGTGTACACAATGTGAGTATTGCTGAAAAAATACGAGACATTTTGTTGAAACTTTGACTACCTCTGGACCACCAAAGACTATTTGCACACATAAGGTAATAAAGTTGGGTTTCAACCTAATTCTCTTCAGTCAGTCTACCCGATCTGGTAAATTGGTTTACTTCACTTCAAATCCACATTGACTGAGATGTGATGGCTGAATTCAGGGGCTAACTAACTAAGGTCTTTTTCCTAGGGTAGCGTAGTCCAAAACTGGAGGGCATAGGTTTAGGGTGAGAGGGGAAAGATATAAAAGGGACCTAAGGGGCAACTTTTTCACTCAGAGAGTGGTGTGTGTATGGAATGAGCTGCCAGAGGAAGTGGTGGAGGCTGGTACAATTACAGCATTTAAAAGGCATCTGGATGTGTGTATGAATAGGAAGAGTTTAGAGGGATATGGGCCAAGTGCTGGCAAATGGGACTAGATTAGGTTAGGATATCTGGTTGGCCATGGACAAGCTGGAGTGAAGGGTCTGTTTCCGTGCCAAGCTTTGCTATGGCTCTATAACTATATAACTGTCAACAATTCCTTTACCTCTGTCATTTTCAACATGAAACAAATAGTTGTCCATTGGATGTGGAACCTACCAGCCACAGGTTCTTTGGTAGGAAACAATTTGTTGTCGACTGCCACAGATATGTCATAAAACACCTCCTCCTCATCTCGGTCTGCATCCAGCTGGGTAGAACAAGGGAAGAAAGCCATTTCATTAGCTGCGGTCCTTATTTAACAGCAATCAGGGACCTTGTACTGGGATGAAGTTTGATATCGTATTGGTCTCCTGTCAACGAGTCTAAAACGAATCAGTCAATCGTGACCTGCTCATGTCTCCATCCAACTCGACCAACCAGGAAACCAAAGAACTGTGGGTACTGGAAATCAGAAACAAAACTAGAAACTGCTGGAAAATCCCAGAAGCATCTAAGAACAACGAACCTTACAGCACTGGGACAGGCCCTTCGGTCCTCCAAGCCTGTGCTGATCCAGTTCCTCAATCTAAATCAGCCGCCTAGTTTCTTTGCTCCCTGCCTATTCATGTATCAGTTTAGAATCATCTTAAAAGATGCTATCATTCCCGCCCCTACTACCGCTGCTGGCAACACATTCCAATTGCCCACCACCCTCTGCATGAAGAACTTTCCCCGTATATCTCTCTTGAACTTTTCCCCTCTCACTTTGAACTCGTGACCCCTAGTATTTGTGTCCTCTACTCTGGGAAAAAGTTTCTTGCTTTCCACCCTGTCTATACCACTCATGTTTTTATAGGCTTCAATCAGGTCCCCCCTCCCAACCTCCTTCTTTCCAATGAAAATAATCCTAATCTCCTCAACCTGTCCTCATCGTTGGCACCCTCCATACCAGGCAACATCCTGCTGAACCTCCTCTGCACTCTCTCCAAAGCATTCACATCCTTTTAGTAATGTGGCAACCAGAATTGTATGCAGTATTCCAGATGTGGCCGAACCAGAGTCTTATACAACTGTAAGAAGACCTGCCAACTCTTGTACTCAACACCCCGTCCCATGAAGGAATACATGCCATATCCCTTCTTGACCACTCTATTGACCTACGTTGCCGCCTTCAGGCAACAATGGACCTGAACATCCAGATCTCTCTGTACATCAATTTTCCCCAGGACTTTTCCATTTACTAATCTTCCAAAATGCATCACCTTGCATTTGTCCAAATTGAACTCCATCTGCCATTTCTCTGCCCAACTCTCCAATCTATCTATATTCTTCTGTATTCTCAGACAGTCCCCTTCACTATCTGCTACTCCACCAACCTTAGTGTCATCTGTAAACTTGCTAATGAGGCTACTATACCTTCTACCAAATCATTTACGTATATCACAAACAATATCTGTTGAGCAAAAGCAGTGTTAACCTTTCAGAACTGAAGAAGGGTCACTGGACTCGAAATGTTAACTTTGCTTTCTGTCCACAGATGCTGCCAGACCTGCTGAATTTCTCCAGCAATTTCTGCTTTAGTTTCTAACATCCAGCATCTCAGACTAGAGAAAGCGAATGCCCTGAATGATGAGGTGGTCCTGGTCATAACTTAGTGCTCAGTGACTTATATATGGAGTTGTCAGAATCATCAGAATTCACTGTTACATTGTGGTATTGTCTGTAAAAAGCCAGGAACTAACATGTCAGGAATCAATTGTATTCTGGATTAGTGGGGCTGGAAAAGCACAGCAGTTCAGGCAGCATCCGAGGAGCAGTAAAATCGACGTTTCGGGCAAAAGCCCTTCATCAGGAATACAGGCTCCTCGGATGCTGCCTGAACTGCTGTGCTTTTCAAGCACCTCGAATCCAGAATCTGGTTTCCAGTATCTGCAGTCATTGTTTTTACCTAGGAATCAATTGTATGTATGGATGTTACAGTGGGGCCACACACAAGGCTGCACTGGAGAGTCAGCTATTGTGTAACAATATTATTTCAGACAATAAGTTATTCAGGTTTGAAATTAAACAAAAGAGCTTTATCTTTCAAGATTGAAGTGCAATTCCCTGAAAAATACTTTCTCCTCTGTGTTCTCTGATTAGTAACAAACCTACCAATAGGAACAAATCATTTTAATTTACTCAGGGAATATAATTTTAAATGTTTTTACTAAACTTGTAATTAAAATTGAACTTCTATGAAATCCGGGTTCATTCTCAAATGGAGTGTTGAGTGCAGTCCTGGGTGTCATACTTTAGGAAGGGAGTGTATTGGAGAGAGTGCAGAACGATCCAGATGTATGATTCCAGTTATGGAGTTAGCTTGGAGAGGTTGGGACTCGCTTGGATAAATGAAGGCTGAGAGGAGATTTCATTGAGGCATTCCAAACCACTGGGGATCTGCGTGGTGTAGGTACAGCAAAACTGAGAACAAAAGGTGACAGGTAATTTCAAGTCATTGATAAAAATAAGCCAAAAAGTGAAACATTCCCTTGATGCTCTTAGCTGAGTGTCCTGGGGGTCCAAAACAAAAAGGGGTGGCATGGTGGCTCAGTGGTTAGCATTGCTGCCTCACAGCACCAGGGTGACAGGTTTGATTGCAGCCTCAGGTGACTATCTGTGTGGAGTTTGCACATTCTCCCTGTGTCTGCGTGGGTTTTTTCTGGATGCTCTGGTTTCCTCCCACAGTCCAAAGATGTGCAGGTTAGGTGAATTGGCCATGCTAAATTGCCCGTAGTGTTAGGTGCATTAGTCAGAAGGAAATGGGACTGGGTGGGTACTCTTTGGAGGGTCGGTGTGGACTGGTTGGGCTGAAGGACCTGTTTCCACACTATACAAAATCTATTCATATCTAATCAAACTACATGACCATTTAACCAAATGTTCATTTTGATTGGTTCTCATTTGGATGTTGCTAAGGAGTGTAACTGTTCTAAACCAGAGGTGGGTGACTCTCCTGGACACTGGTGTATGAGCTCTCTTACTCCATTTAGGTCTAGTGGGACTCTTTTATGTCTCAGGCCCACATACTGGCAGCAACTACAATGGCTCCCTGGCCCGGATCCTGAAGAAAACTTTGACCGTTTGGTCGAGCCTTGACTTTGTTTTGGGGTTTTGTTGTGGGCTGACCTAGAATCCCTCTGTTCAGGATATGTCCCGAGTGAGGTTATGCAATTGTCTTCACTCAAGTGGTGTCCCCCAAGCTCAGTCAGCCTTGGGAGGGTGTCCATTTCCATCGGAATATCCTGCAACTCGTATACTCCACTTGTTGCATTCTCCAATGCTAAAACCAGTTGTAGTGCCTATTTGAAATCCATTTGGGCTTCAGTTAGTAGGCGCTTTCATGTGGTTACATCATTCATCCCACATACCAAACAGTGTCTCAGCATCTCATTAAGGGTTAAACCGAAGTCACATGCCTCTGTCAGTCACCTTAACTTAGTCAAAAATCCCAATACGGATTCCCCCGATTCTCAAACTGCCGAGTAAAACCGATAGCAATTCAGCATTAGAGGAAGCTTGGGGTTGAAATAATCTTCCACTAAATCCAACAACTCAAGAAGGTTTTCATATCTGGTGCTTCAGGAAAGTTAGGGCCTAATAACCAAAAACACTGTGGGTCCACAGGCTGTCAGGAGAATTACTCATTGCTTTTCATCTGACCCAATGATGTTTGCCTGGAAAAAATAACACATTTGGGCTCAGTCTTTGACAGCAGGATCGAATGAGTCAAGCTTCCCAAATAACACACGATGCCAGAAGTGCTTATGCCAACTCAAAGACGACTATTGCAAGTGAATGCCCTCAGGAGCATATCCCACTCTCATCGCCACTGAAATAACTCCCTGGAGGCTGCTATCCCATTACCAAGTCACTCTTACTTTATACACGGAGAGTCCTTGACATTGATCCAACTCCCTCAGAGTCAGCTCTCAGAGTGAACAGAACCCCCAGCCCTCCTGTTTATATCTGTCAGCCATGGCTCCCTGATTAGATCAGATTGATAAATTCTTGATCTCGCAGGGAATTAAGGGCTGTGGGGAGAGTGCGAGTAAGTGGAGTTGAAAGGCCCATCAGCCATGATTGAATGGAGGGGTGGACTTGATGGGCCAAATGGCCTTACTTCCACTCCTACGTTTTATGGTCTAATTAATAGCCCCAGTGAGGGAACTCATATTCTATCAGGGCCTGATCTCTTTACAGTCACTATAGTCTTCATGATTACCTTCATGAGGACTGGTTTTGAAAGAGCACAAAGGGGAAATTGTTTCTAGTGGCAATAGAGTTGGTAATAGAGGACACTGACTTAATATATTTTTTTTAAAAAAAGCAGAGTGGAGATGAGGGGTTTACTTTCGTGCAACAATTTGGAGTGCACTGTCTGAATGATCAGCAGATTCGACTGTGAGCCTGAAGGAAAGGTTTATACACTCGAAAAGGAGAAATGCTGGAGAGCAAATGAGAGTGTGGGATAGTTCTTTCAAAGGCACAATTGGCAGAATGGTCTCTTGCTGTGTTGTACCATTCTACTATCTCTCCCAGGATTTAATGTGCGTTAGTTGATTCAATGATGTGTTGTTTCTCCATTATTGAACATCGGAATCTTACCAGACTGAGCTTTATACACATATATGAAGCAAGAGGGTAGCTAGGGAAAGGATAGGTCCAGGTGAAGATGAGGACTGCAGATGCTGGAGATCAGAGTCTAGATTAGAGTAGTGCTGGAAAGGCACAGCAGGTCAGGCAGCATCCGAGGAGCAGGAAAATCGACATTTTAGGCAGGAGCCCTTCATCAGGAATGAGGCTGGAAGCCTCGAGGGTGGAGAGATAAATGGGAGGGGGGGGGGTGGGGCTGGGGAGAAGGTAGCTGAGAGTGCAATAGGTGGATGGAGGAAGGGGTAAAGGTGATAGGTCAGAGAGGAGGGTGGAGCGGAAAAGTGGGAAGGAAGATTGGCAGGTAGGTGCTGAGCTGGAAGTTTGGAACTGGGGGGAGAGGAAATGAGGAAACTGGTGAAATCCACATTGATGCCATGGGGTTGAAGGGTTCCAAGGCGGAAGATAGGTCCACTCAAGGACAAGGGAGGGAATTTATGCTTGGCACTAGAGGGAGTGATTGAGATCCTTAATGAATTCTTTGCATTGGTATTCACAAAAGACATGGCCATAGTGGATGGTGAGTCTTGGGTGGAGTATGTTGATATTCTGGGGCACATCACCATAAAAAATGAGGAGATGATTGGTGTTTTGAAAAGTGTTAAGGTAGACATGTTCCCAGGTCCTGATGGGATCTATCCCAGAATGCTGAAGGAGGCAGGTGTATAAACTGCTGGGGTCTTATACATAAAGCTTTATGTCTTTTGTTTTAGTCACTGGAGAGATCCCAGACAACTAGAGAATAGTTCCTTGGTTATGAAGGACAACAGGAATAATCTGGGAAATTACAGCCCAGTGAGCCTTACGTCAGGTATAGGATTTGTAAAAATCTGGACCTATGTGCAATAGGCAGCAAGGCTTTGTTGGGGAAGGTCATGTCTCACAAACTTGATTGACTTTTTTGAGGAAGTGACAAAGATGATTGATTACAGCAGGGTGGCAGATGTTGTCACTATGGATATAGACTGCGTAGAGGCAAAAGGTTTTTAGTTGAGAAAGGCATCGTATGTTGGCACAGTCTTGGTGGGCCGAAGGGCCTATTCCTCTTGTACGTTCTTCAGTACAAACTATACTATGCAAAGAAAGAACAAAGAAAATTTACAGCCCAGGAATAGGCCATTCGGCCCTCCAAGCCTGAGCCAACCAAAATGCAATGTCTAAATCTGTCGGTCAATTCCTAAGCATTTGTATCCCTCTACTCCCCACCTACTCATACATTTATCCAGACATATCTTAAATGACTAGGAAGGGGAATAGAGGGATACAGACTGCGGAGAGACAAAATGTTTTTAGTGGAGAAAGGCATCATATGTTGGCACAGTCTTGGTGGGCCGAAGGGCCTGTTCCTCTTGTACCTTGCAATGGGATTAGCGGTGGCGTAGCAGTAATATTCTGAAGGTATGGTTTCAATTCCTGACATGGCTGCCGCTAGAAACTTAATTAGAATCTGGAACAGAAAGCTAATGGTGACCATGGACCTATCGCTGGTCATTTAAAGAAAATAAATCTGGTTCTCGTGTGTCCTTGAGGGAGAGAAATGAACATTCTTAAGTGGTCTGTCCTGATCCACAGTAATGTGGTTGGCTCTGAATGCCCTGGCAAGCCATTCAGTCAGAAAGCAATTAGAATTGAGGAACAATTGCTGGCCTTAACAGATTTTAAAAATGTGTTGCTGGAAAAGCGCAGCAGGTCAGGCAGCATCCAAGGAGCAGGAGAATCGACATTTCGGGCATCAGCCCTTCTTCAGGAATGAGGAAAGTGTGTCCAGCAGGCTAAGATAAAAGGTAGGGAGGAGGGACTTGGGGGAGGGGTGTTGGGAATGCGATAGGTGGAAGGAGGTCAAGGTGAGGGTGATAGGCTGGAGTGGGGTGGGGGCGGAGAGGTCAGGAAGAAGATTGCAGGTTAGGAAGGTGGTGCTGAGTTCGAGGGATTTGACTGAGACAAAGTGGGGGGAGGAGAAATGAGGAAACTGGAGAAATCTGAGTTCAACAGAGGTTCCCATATTCCTTAAAGAAATATGTTCATAAATAAACGAGATGTATCTAACCTGAGTCCTGTCACACAACTCCAATCCCAACTGATATTTGAACTCTGAGCATCAGGAACTGAGGTGTTAATTTTACAGCTTCACTTCAGAATCAGGAAGAAATTATCCAAATCTTTTTTAGTTCTAAAGGAGACAACTACATCCCAAGATACATCATCCCAAATTAGGTTAATCTGCAGCTAAAATAGCACAGGTCCCACACAGATATTCTACTGAAGATTCTAAGATAAGAAATTGCTTACTTGCCAATTAAAAAGAAACAAGAATAAACACGGGATTGAATGTGGGTTGATTTATGGGGAAATTGGATATTCCCATAAGGAAGTAAGTAACTGAAGCTATTCTGCTGGAATAAAATGAAGAGGCATGGGGGAGGTGTCATCTGTTGTATAAATAATGACACTGGGCAACTCGATTCAAAGATCAGTTGGTGCCCTCTATATTCCGGTTCTAACCACTTGTCAGCCCGTGTTTTTAAATATAAAGCTCAAAGCATCCTCCGAGTCACTCCATTCTCACTAACCCCAGAGAGCAGAGTCTTGGTATATAAATACTTCCTGACTTCTCCTGGTTTTTTATTGATCCTATGCCTTCAGTTCTTGTATGTCTCCAAGAGAGTATCTAGCTGGACAAAGTTAATTCCCTTCATCAACCTGAAACACTCAACCATATCTCCGAACTTCTGCTCTGTCCAAAAAAACACAGCTCCTGAGGTGCATCTCAACAGCATTGAGCCCGATGCATGAGGCGATCCCCTGCCTGCTGGGAACACTGATGTATTGGGTGGTACGGTGGTTCAGTGGTCAGCACTGCTACCTCATAGATCTTGGGACCTGGGTGCGATTCCAGTTTTGGGTGGAGTTTGCACATTCTCCCCTGTCTGCATGGGTTTCCTTCCACAATCCAAAGATGTGCAGGTCAGGTGGATTGGCCATGCTAAGTTGTCCCGTAGTGTTCAGGAATGTGCAGGCTAGGTGGATTAGCCATGGGGAATGTAGGGTTACAGCAATGGGGTGGTTCTAAGGGGTGATGCTCTGCAGAGGTTGGAGTGAACTCAGTGCATCTGCTCCATGCTGTAGAGATTCTATGATTCTCCAGAGCAGATTCTCAGCATGCAAGGCCAGTGAAACACAGCCAGACTCTGCACAGTAAGCTCCCATTTCCCCTACCTACATTTCCCCTGACTAATGCACCTACCCTACACATGCTTTGACCAATTCACCGGAGCTGCACAATTTTGGATTGTGGGAGGAAACCCACGCAGACACAGGAAGAATGTGCAAATTCCACACAGACAGTTGGCAGAGACTGGAATTGAACTCAGGTCCCTGGTGCTGTGATGCAGCAGTGCTAACCACTGAGCCACTGTGGTTGAGAAAGAAATGGCCAGAACCCTGAGGTTAACTCTGGTCCTCTTCAAAATAATGCCCTGGTCTCCCTCCACAAGAAGACAGATGGATCCTCAGTTTAATATCTCAGTCAAAGGGCACGACACTGGACCTCTGGCCTTAACTTGTGTACTAAAGCTCTGGAGTAGGCCTCCTGAGCAAGAGGTGAGTCTATTACCCAGTGAATAATACCTGTTGCAGTGGAGACACTGTGAATGGAGGTGATCAAAATCATAATGTGGTCCAGGAATCATGAAGCAACGTGCTCCTGACTGCCGCCCTGTAGGTGGGTCCAAGTGTTAACATACTGTCTATGGATTTTGCCACTTCCCATGTAAGACTGGCCAGCCTCTTGTGACTGGGTTTATCCTGCTACCACTTTTTATTTACACAGCAAGCGTGACACAGAATAAGCTGTTGGTTGAGGGAGGAACATTGACCAGATCCCAATCCCTGTTCAGCTTTAAATGGTAATAGAATCAGGGAATTGTTAGCATCCACCAGGACAGGCCGATAGGAACATGTCTTTATTGTTCGTATTCAATCAAATCAGCCTGACTGTTTCTAGCAAACACTTAATCTATTCGCACAGGATGTCTTTGGCAGTGGCTGATAGTCAGAGACACAAATGTCAAGACAATCGCTTGCTTCCTGTAATTGTGACTATCAGCTGATCATCCTGCATTCTACCACAGCCTTCTCATTCTGAGATTCGTGTTACATCACCTTGAAAGGTCGACTGTCAAATCTTTGATGGCACCTTCTCACTTTAATTCCAACTCTGTCATCATTATTCAACACTTTTCCTTAAAATTTTAGATCTCGAGTTTGTTGATTACATGACAGGTCCCCTTTGTTGCTGGCTTCTGATATGTTCTTATGGAGTTCTCTTAACGCCACGCTACCAGTTGTGTACGATGGAGGCTCCATTTGGTCAAAGCTGTGAGATACATTGCCCCTCAGGCTAGAATGGTGACAGAAACTTGGTATTTGTATTTGCAGAGAAATATTGCTGCACACCCTTATGCTCACACACTGCCACCTGGACGTATCATGGCTGCTAGTCACATTGTCTCTGGCTCTTTAGCACACTCAAACTTCAATGTGATGCCACTGCAGCATATGGGTGTAAAAGGATTAATACCAAGAAGTGCCCTAAGCACCACCCAGTATGATGATGTTAGATGGACAGAACAACTTACGATCTCAAAGTATTGAGACCTAATGTTTGGTCCATAAGACCATAAGACCATAAGACATAGGAGTGGAAGTAAGGCCATTCGGCCCATCGAGTCCACTCCGCCATTCAATCATGGCTGATGCGCATTTCAGCTCCACTTGCCAGCGTTCTCCCCGTAGCCCTTAATTCCTCTAGACAACAAGAACCTATCAATCTCGGCCTTGAAGACATTTAGCGTCCCGGCTTCCACTGCACTCCGTGGCAATGAATTCCACAGGCCCACCACTCTCTGGCTGAAGAAATGTCTCCGCATTTCCGTTCTGAAATGACCCCCTCTAATTCTAAGGCTGTGTCCACGGGTCCTAGTCTCCTCGCCTAACAGAAACAATTTTCTAGCATCCACCTTTTCAAAGCCATGTATTATTTTGTACGTCTCTATTAGATCTCCCCTTAATCTTCTAAACTCCAACGAATACAATCCCAGTATCCTCAGCCGTTCCTCATATGCTAGACCTGTCATTCCAGGGATCAAAGTTTGTGTAACAATGTCTATCACATCGATGTAGCCTGTTTGTATTGCTACATACAATCAACAAGAAGTAGTTTAAGAATATAGAACATAGAACAGTACAGGCCCTTCGGCCCTCGATGTTGTGCTAACCTTTTATCCTACTCTAAGATCAAGCTAACTGACATACCCTACATTTTACTACCCTCCATGTGCCTATTCAAGAGTCACATAAATGTCCCTAATGTATTTGACTCTACACAGTGTGTGGGTGTGTGGAATGCACTGCCGGCAGTAGTAAAGAACCTACATCAGACATCTCTCCTAAACCTTCCTCCAATCACCGTAAAACTATGCCCCCCTTGTGATTGCCATTTCTGATTATTCACTCCATCTTTGCCTCTCATTATCTTGTATACCTTTATTAAGTCACCTCTCATCCTTCTCCGCTTCAATGAGAAAAGCCCTAGCTCCCTCAACCTTTCTTCATAAGACATGCCCTCCAATCCAGGAAGCATCCTGGTAAATCTCCTCTGCCCCGTCTCTAAAACTTCCACATCCTTCCTCCAATGAGATGACCAGAAATGAACACAATATTCCAAATGTGGTCCAACCAGGGCTCTGTTGAGCTGCAGCATAACCTCACGGCTCTTAAACTCAATCGCCCTGCTAATGAAAGCCTATACACCATACACCTTCTTAACAACCCTATCAACCTGGGTGGCAACTTTGATGAAATGTAAGAGGCTCTTGTAGTTTGACAGGAAGTGATTTCTGCAACCTGACCAGGCCATGTCTTTTCCAACACTTGTACAAGATGGTGCCAGTGCCCTTCATTGTGAGCTGCCATGCTTATATGACAACAAGACTTTCTCCAAGTCAAATGCTTCTAGCAATTTAAATGTTAATTCTGATATATGTCAGCCAGACTCAGTGAGCTCCGACCAAAACTGCCTTTGGCGACTACATTTTTCCAAGGCTCCTTTGAAAGCACCTTCCAAGCCAGTAACATCCCCCACTCAGAAGGGTAAGGTCAGAAGTCACACAACACCAGGTTATAGTCTAACAGGTTTTTTTGAAATCACAAGCTTTGGGAGCGCTGCTCCTTCATCAGATGGAATGAAGAGAAGAACACATATCTGACAAAGGAGCAGTGCTCCGAAAACTTGTGATTTCAAATAAACCAGTTGGATTATAACCTGGTGTCGTGTGATTTCTGACCACCCCAGTCCACCACCAGCACCTCCACATCATGGCTAACAGAAGAATCAGCACAGCAGATATTTAGGAAAACCACTCCCCTGCAAGTTCCATTATAAGCCGCTCACGATTCTGATGTGGAAATATATCACTGTTCCTTCAGTGTCACTGGGCCAGAATCCTAAACAGCGCTTTAAGTGCATCTACAGCATCACCTTAACATAACTTGAAAAGAGCAGTGAATTGCTGGCCTTGCCAATGACACTCGCATTCCATGCAAGAATGGAAGGATTCCATTGTGAGTCAAAAAGGAAAATATTGCAAAAACTGGAAATCTGAAACAAAACCAAAAAAATGCTGGAAATACTCATCAGGCCAGGCAGCAGGTGGAGAGAGAGAGAGAGAGAGAGAAACAGGTTTGGGTTAATGACTTTTCACCAGAACTGAAAGATTCACTGGTTTTCCCTCTCCACAGGCACTGTCCAGGTGCCAATTCATCAAGCTCGAGAATACCCTCTATGTACCTCGCCATCTTGTTTTCCACCTTTGAGACATTATCCTTTTGAGTAAGCTTTTGGTTATCTGATCCGAGTGCTTCGGAGCATCTGAATAACATGAAAAGTGCTGCACAATGAATTACAGGATTAATACAATGCAGGAGGAGACCATTGGGCCCATTGTATATGTATCAGCTCTCCAATTCCCTGAATGCCAATCTCTCGCTTTCTCCCATAACCTGGTACATTCTTCCATTTCAAATTACCATTTAATTCCCTTTCGAATGCCTCAATTGAACCTGCCTCCACCTCATTCAGACAGTGCACTGCAGATCCAACCAACTAGATTCCATGAAAAAGCGTTTCCTCCTGTGGTTTCTTTGCCCAATTATTTTAAATCTGCACCCTCTCACTCTCGATCCATTCAAGAGAGTGAGAACAACTGAGTCAACCCAGACACAATCAGGATTTTGAATTCCTCTAATGAGATTTCAATTGGACTACTACATAGAGCTGTGAAAACAGCCCTGTCCATCACACAAACGTAATCAACGACCCCACCCACCCCAGTTATACCCTTCACTATCCTCTTCCATTGGGCAGAAGATATAAAAATCTGAATACAGGTACAAGCAGATGCAAGAACAGCCCCATCTACACTTTTATCAGCCTTTCGAATGGATGTCTTTAACATTAATATTGATCTCTCTCTGCACTTTTTCACAGCTGTAAAGTCATATCCTACACTGTGTTCTGTTACCCTGATGTACTGGTATAGTAGGATCCGCCTGTAAAGTATGTAAAACCACACTTTTCACTGTACCTCGGCACACGTGACAGCAATAAATCAAACCAAATCAAATTGAAGCATCTCAGCCTTCTCTTTTCTGAGGAGAGCAGTCCCAGGTTTTTCAGTACCAGTCTTTCCTAAAGCGAATAAAGAGACCTTGGAGTGCAATTCCTTGAAAGTGGAGTCGCAGGTAGATAGGGCAGTGAAGAAGGTGGTTAGTGTGCCTTTCTTTATTGGTCAGAGTATTGAATATAAGAGTTGGAAGGACATGTTGTGGCTGGACAGGACATTGGTTAGGCCTCTTTTAGAATATTGCGTGCAATTCTGGTCTCCCTGTTATCAGAAGAATGTTGTGAAACTTGAAAGGGTCTAGTTGCCAGTTTTGGAGGATTTGAGCTATCGGGAGAGGCTGAATAAGCTGGTGCTGTTTTCCCTGGAGCGCGGATGCTAAGGGATGACCTTATAGAGATTTATAAAATTATGAGGGGCATGGATAAGATGAATAGACAAGGTCTTTTCCCTTGGGTGGAGGGAGTCCAGAACTAGAGGGCATAGGTTTAGGGTGTGAGGGGATAAATTTAAAAGGGACCTAAGGGGTAACTTTTTCACGCAGAGGGTGGTACGTGTATGGATTGGGTTGCCAGAGAAAGTGGTGGAGGCTGGTACAATTACAGTATTTATTTGAACAAGAAGAGTTTAATTGGATTTGGGCCAAGTGCTAGCAAATGGGATCAGATTAATTTAGGATATCTGGTTGGCATGGACGAGTTGGACCGAAAGGTCTCTTTCCGTGCTGTCCATCTCTATGACTCTAGGACTCTAAGTGTGCAAAACTGAAGAAAACATTTAAATACAAACAACATTGACCCCATGTTTTGATATCACAAGTCTTTTGATGTGAAAGGAAGGATTACTTTCTATGGCATTATCATATATTACATCTCCATCTTCAATGACCACTGCTCCTACTCCATTTAAAACCTTGTCATTTAACACTTTCCTTAATCATCTGCTGAATCATTTGCACTGGACTGAGATAGTGTTTGGAGATGAAACATTTTAAATTAAGAAGCTTTGGTGAAAGCCTGAAGGAACCCGGGGAGAAAGAAAGGGATTTATGTTCTTATGATCTCAGAGCAGCTTCCTGAAAGTGGGATGTGGAAAGAGAACCGGACTTGAGAAGGAAGAAGTAAAATGCAGGGCTATGGGGGCATGTTCAGAGTCGGGGTGGGGAGATGAAGATTGGACTATGTTTTCACAGAGCTAGTAGAACCATGGTGAGCCGAATGGCCTCCTTTCACGATTCCAAGAAAATCGCCAAGGTTGCAAAGCAGGGATCACTTTAGAACTGTAGTCGTAACAGAGTACGTGGAGCTACAGGTCTACATTGTGGGAGGTTAGAAACAGGCTGAGACCTAACCTCAGTCGAAAAGTGTGGTGCTGGAAAATTACAACAGGTCAGGCAGCATCCGAAGAGCAGGAGAATTGACGTTTCGGGCATCAGCCCTTCATCAAGAATGTGGGGTGGGGTAGGGGGCTGAGAATTAAACTCCCCTTCCCATTCCGTCAAGGATATGCAAGTCCTTGGCCTCTTCCATCACCAAATCCTAGCCACCCAACGCCTGGAGGAAGAATGCCTCATCTTCCGCCTTGTGACCCAGGATCACACAGGATCAATGTCGGTTTCACCAGTTTCCTCATCTCCCCTCCCCAACCTCATCCCATTTCCAGCCCCCCAACTCAGCACCGCACTCTTGAACTGTCCTACATGTCCATCTTCCTTCCCATCTATCTGCTCCACCCTCCCCTCTGACCTATCACCATCACCCCGCCACCTGCATCTACCTATCACCTTCTCAGCTACCTTCCCCCCAGCCCCACACTCCCCCTCCTATTTATCTCTCAGCCCCCTTCCTCACTAACCCCCCCACCTCTCATTCCTGATGAAGGGCTTATGCCCGAAACGTCGATTCTCCTGCTCCTTGGATGCTGCCTGACCTGCTGTACTTTTCAAGCATCACACCTTTCGACTCTGATCTCCAGCGTCTGCTGTCCTCAGCATCACCTGACAGCTAACTTCAGCACAGGGTGTGGAGGGAGGAGGAGGAGGAAAGAAGACACAAGGTCAGACGACAACTGAAACCCTTTATCTGCTTGATACTGACCGCTCAAACACCCTTCCCACATCTACCCTGCCAAACCCCCTCAGAATCTCAGTACGGTCACCTCTCATTCTGTTGAGCTGCAATGAGTACAGACCGAAACTCTGAAACATGTAGATAGAGGTGTTGGGATGTAGGAACTGTGGCATTCTATTGGTGCAAGGAAAGATCCCACATTACACCATGAAAGCTTACAGCAGAAGGGTATCGATGTTTCAGGGACAGCACAGAATCAGAAGCCAAGATGAATAATGATGGCTTTAGGCATCTCCATGTTCAGAGGATTTCATACAACAATGCTTACCGTGACAATCAGCCCCCTTTCCTGGAAATACTTGACCAATGGGATGGTGTTTTGTTTGAAGGTGGTCAGTCGTCTCTGGATGGCTTTGGGATTGTCGTCAGGGCGACCCTGTTGTGCTGCCCGTTTTTCCAGCCGCTCTTTCAACTGGTGACTCGCACAGGCCAGGAACACGACTAAATCTGGGGTGCAGATCTGTTGAAGTTAGGTTTAAAAAGAGAGGGAGAGAGAAAAGGAGCTCGGTGAAGCCGAATGAAGGGCCTATTCAAAGAATCAACAGAACCAGGGGTGGTAAAAACAATAACTGCAGATGCTGGAAACCAAATACTGGATTAGTGGTGCTGGAAGAGCACAGCAGTTCAGGCAGCATCCAACGAGCAGCGAAATCGACGTTTCAGGCAAAAGCCCTTCATCAAACCAGGGGTGGGCTCACCCAATCCCACAAGCCTGCCAATTCAATCTTCACTGATCTGTCCCATTGTCCATCTCAATCCTTATCCCATCAGCCAACAAGGAGTTTAACTCAATTCCAGAAGCCGCAACTGTCCAATCACCAAGGAAGGAGAGAATTGTACATATTTCCCTTTTGTTGGGGAAGTGAAGGCATTTGGTATGTTTACCTTTATTGACTGGAGTATTGAGTACAGGAGTTGGGAGGTCATGTTGCAGCTGTACTGGACGTTGGTTAGGCTACTTTTGGAATATTGTGTGTAATTCTGGTCTCCTTCCTATCGGAAAGATGTTGTGAAACTTGAAAGGGTTCAGAAAAGATTTAGAAGGATGTTGCCAGGGTTGGAGGATTTGAGCTACAGGGAGAGACTGAATAGGAGGGGGCTGTTTTCCCTGGAGCGTCAGAGGTGGAGAGGTGACCTTAGAGAGGTTTATAAGATCATGAGGGGCATGGATAGGGTAAATAGAGAAGGTATTTTAAATGGACGGGGGGATTCCGAAACGAGAGAGCATGGGTTTAAAGTGAGAGGGGAAAGATTTGAAGAGTACCTGAGGGGCAACTTTTTCACACAGAGGACTGAGCTGCCAGAGGAAGTGGTGGAGGCTGGTACAATTGCACCATTTAAAAGGCATCTGGATGGGTATATGAACAGGAAGGGTTTGGAGAGATAAGGGCCAAGTGCTAGCAAATGGGACCTGATTTCTTTAGGATATTATGGACGAGTTGGACTGATGGTTCTGTTTCCATGCTGTACATCTCTATGACTATGACTCCAGATAAAAGCGAACTACTGTGGATACCGGAAATCTGAGGCAAACACAGAGAAAGTTGCAGAGAGAATAAGAGTTAACATTTTGAGTTTGGTATGACGGGAAATGTCAACTGTTTCTCTATCCACAGGCACTGCCAGACCTGCTGAGTTTCTCCAGCAATTTCTGTATTTGTTCTGTCCAAAAGTGCCCCCAGCTTTAATTTTTAGAAGATTTTGATTCTTCGAATTGGAATTAGTGATTCATTTTTGGGTTGAATATTGTCACAAGTGAAAGAGCCTTGACTCTGGGAATGAAAGCTGGGATCCCACATTGATGGATGTTGGGATGGTGGGCAACATCACTGGAAAAAGTGTGAATGTTTTGAATCAAACAGGACTCCTCTTCAGGGAAGGTGTCATCTGAAGAAGAGCAATTGTCAATTCGAAATGCTATCTGTGTTTCTCACCCCACAGATGCTGCCAAACCTGCTGAGTTTCTCCAGTGTTCCCCGTTTTAGTTTCAGATTCCAACATCAAAAGGGTAACTAGGGAGAGATTAGGGCCCCTCAAAGATCAGCAAGGCATCCTATGCGTGGAACCACAGGAGCTGGAGGAACATACTAAACAAGTATTTTGCATCAGTGGTTACTGTGGAGAAGGACATGGAACATATAGAATGTGGGGAAATAGGTGGTGACATCTTGAGAAATGTCTGTATTACAGAGGAGGTGGATGTGCTGGATGTCTTGAAACACATAAAAGTGGATAAATCCCCAGTACTCTAGAACTCTGTGGGAAGCTGGGGAAGTGATTGCTGGGCCCTTTGCTGAGATATTTATTTCATCGATAGTCACAGATGAGGTCCCAAAGGACTGGAGGTGGCGAAAATGTGCCACTATTTAAGAAAGGTGGTAAGGAAAAGCCAAGGAACTATAGACCGATTAGCCTGACATTGGCGGTGGGCAAGTTATTGGAGGGAATCCTGACGGACAGGATTTACATGCATTTCAAAAGGTAAGGACTGATTAAGGATAGTCAACATGGTTTTGTGCGTGGGAAATCGTGTCTCACAAACTTGAGTTTTTGCAGAAGTAACAAAGAGGAGTGATGAGGGCAGAGTGGTAGATGTGATCTATATGGACTTCATTAAGGCATTTGACAAGGTTCCTCATAGTCCACTGGTTAGCAAGGTCAGATATCATGAAATACAGGGAGAACCGCTCATTTGGATACAGAACTGACTTGAAGGTGGTTGGTGGTGGAGGGTTGTTTTTCAGACTGGAGGCCTGTGACCAGTGGAATGCCACAACGATCCGTGCTGGATCTACTGCTTTTCATCATTTATATAAATGGTTTTGGTGTGAACATTGCAGGTGTAGTGGACAGCAAAGAAGGTTACCTCAGAATACAATGGGATCTTGATCAGATGGGCCAATGGGCTGAGGAGTGGCAGATGGAGTTTAATTTAATGTGAGGTGTTGCATTTTGGAAAGGCAAATTAGAACAGGACTTATATACTTAATGGCAAGGTCCTGGGGAGTGTTGCTGAACAAAGAAACCTTGGACTGCAGGATTATAGTTCCTTGAAAGTGGAGTTGCAGGTCGATAGGATAATGAAGAAGGCACTTGGTATGCTTTCCTTTATTGGACAAAGCATTGAGTATAGGAGTTGGGAGGTCATGTTGCAGCTGTACAGGACATTGGTTAGGCCACATTTGGAAAATTGTGTGCAATTCTGGTCTCCCACCTATTGGAAGGATGCCGTAAAACTTGAAAGGGTTCAGAAAATATTGACAAGGCTGCTGCCAGAGTTGGAGGAGTTTGAGCTATAGGGAGAGGTTAAATAGGCTGGAGCTGTTTTCCCTGGAGCGTCGGGAGACTGAGGGGTGATCTTATAGAGGTTTATAAAATCATGAGGGGCATGGATAGGATAGGGGTGGGGGAGTCCAGAACTAGACAGCATAGGTTTAGAATGAGAGGTTAACAATTTAAAAGGGACCTAAGGGGCAACGTTTTGACACAGAGGACAATGTGTGTATGGAATGAGCTGCCAGAGGAAGTGGTGGAGGCTGGTACAATTACAGCATTTAAAAGGCATCTGGATGGAAATATGAATGGGTAGGGTTTAAAGGGATATGGGCCATGTGCTGGCAAATGGGATTAGATTAGGTTAGGATATCTAGTCGGCACGTGCGAGTTGGACTGAAGGGTCTGTTTCTGTGCAGTACTTTGCTCCAGTTGCTACATTAGAAGATGTGTGTTAATGACTGGGGGGGAGGGAGTCTTTGAATCACTGCGAAGGTTGTTAAAGGCGCAGGATGGAATGAAGGGTTCCTCCTCCTAATACCAGGAACACAGGAGCATCAAGGCAAGACTTTAAGGAATAGGCTTGGAGATAGTAATGACTGCAGACGCTGCAGGTCCAAGTTGATAAAATGTGAACCTGTTAAAGGGTCCAGACTCAAAACGTTGACTTTCCTGCTCCTCTGCTGTTGTCTGACCTGCTGTGCCTTTCCAACTTCACATTTTAATCGACATTAAGGGGAGTGTCATTATCCCTGGAGTGTTAATCCAGAGACCCATACAACGTGCTAGGGACCTGGCTTTGAATTCTGCCACTGCAGATGGTGGAATGTGAATTCAACAGAAATCTTGAATCTACTGATGACCACGAACTGATTGTCAGAAAAACCCATCTCGTCCTTTAGGAAGAGAAATTGCCTCTTTACTTGGTCTGGCCGACATGTAACTCCAGACCCATAGCAATGTGTTTGATTCTTAACTGTCCTCTGGGTAATTAGGGATGGGTAATAAATGCTGGACTAGTCAGCAACACCCTCATCCTGTGAATAAATATTAAGTGCCCTCTGCCAGCCATTTAACTAAATCAAGGATGATCTTCTACCTCAATGTTATTTTCCTGTATGCTCCATAATACCTAGAAATGTATCCATCTGTATTTCTCATGTTTTCACAATCCTTGGTGATAGCCCTGCCAAGGAGAAACACAGTAAAGAGCTCCATACCTGGTCCTCGAAGGACAACACTTGAGCAACATCCCTGGGGAATCCGTCAATGACAAACCCTTGGGCGCCTGGGAGCTGCATCAAACGGCGTTTGATCTCGGTGATGGTTGTTTCCTTCAGAAGGAGAGACACACACGAGAGGACAATTCAATCCAAATGTACTCAGGTTATCCTGAAGAACGTTAAAAATGAAGGTTGTAGCAAGACTGATTTATTCAGATAGGGGAAGACAATGTCTTTCACTGGTAATGTCACTAAGATCCAAAAACCCCAAGCTAATCACACAACTACAGAGGTTTTGAGGCACAGGTGGAGGCCATTCGGCCCATTGTATCTGCTACACAGTTTGTTTAATAATCCAGGGACATGGGTTCAAATCCCACCACAGCAGAATTAAATTTCATGAATGACATCTGAAATATAAAGCTAGTCTCAGTAGTGGCGACCATGAGAACTATTATCCGTTGTCATTAAAAAATCATCTGGTTTATCTGACAATGATTAGGGAAACAAATCAGCTGATCTGGTCCACATGGGTCTCCAGACCCACAACAACATGGCTGACTCTTAACTGCTGTCGGAAATGACTGAACAAGCCGCTCTGTCCAGTAGCAATTTGGGATGGACAACAAATATTGGCCTTGCCAGTGCTGCCCACACGTATGAAAGAATAAAAAGTGAACAGCTAATAGAACCTTGACCTGTACAGTTTTCTATTATCTGCAATAGCCAACCTGTGATTTTATACAAATTAAAACAGTTAAATGTCAAGCTTGCAATTTCATTGCCTTTATCAGCCTCCTATTTTAAACTAATTAACTTGGATTTACATGTTGTTGGTACCACAACATTCAAGTACTCTTGACGCACAGTCACTGTTGTAAATACAACAGCACTGTGTACAGCAATCTCCCATAATGTGATCGTAACTACGCCATCTGTTTAAAGTTTAAACATCAGGCAGGATTATGTCACCTATATTTCTTCAAAACAGGAAAATGGAGCTCCAGCTTAAGAGATATGTACTGTCCCTTTCTTTTTCTGTGCATCTTTCTCTGTCTCCCTCTCTCTGTCTCTTTGTGTCTCGCTCTCTTTCACCACCTCTGTGCCTTTTCTCTCTCACCACCTCTGTGTTTGTCTCTCTCTCTCTATCTGTCTCTCTGCCTCTCTATCTCTCTCTCTGTGTGTCTCTATCTCTGTGCATCCCTCCCTGCATCTCTGTTTCTCTCTGCCTGTGTCTTGCTCTCTTTCTCTCACCACCCCTCTGTCTCTCTACTACTGTGTGTCTCTCTGTCTCTGTGTGTGTCTCTTTCCCTGTGTCTCTCTGAACAGAGGCTCAGAATACTGCAGCAAGTAAATCATCTCAAAGCCTGTCCATTGTCCACAAGGCACAAGTCAGGAATGTGTTGGAATACTCCCTACTTGTCTGAGTGAGTGCAGCTCCAATACAGTGGCTCAGTGGTTAGCACTGCTGCCTCACAGCGCCAGGGGCCCGGTTCAGTTCCAGCCTTGGGTGACTGTCTGTGTGGAGTTTGCACATTCTCCCTGTCTCCTCTGGATGCTCCGGTTTCCTCCCACAGTCCAAAGATGTACAAGCCAGGTGAACTGGCCATGCTAAATTGCCCATAGTGTCAGGTGCATTAGTTAGGGTTAAATATAGGGTAGGGGAATGGGTCTGGGTGGGTTAGTCTTTGGAGGATTGGTGTGGACTTGTTTGGCTGAACAGCCTGCTTCCATACTGTAGGGAATCTAATCTAAACGTTGAAGAAGCTTGACACCATCATGAACAAAGTGGTCTACTTGATGACAGCACGCTCACAAACAACTACTCCCTCCAGTGCCATTGTTCAGTAACAGTAGAGTATACCACCTACAAGATGCACTATAGAAATTCACCAAAGCTACTTAGGCACCTAGTCATGCAATTCAAACACCATCCTGACTTGGAAATATATCACCGTTACCTCAGTGTTGCTGGGTAAATATGCTGGAACTCCCTCCCTACCAGCATTGTGGGGATATCTACACCAAATGGACTGCAGCAATTCAAGATGGCAATTGGGAACTGGCCCAAATGCTTTTGGTGAGACCAAGCTGAAATACCGTGTGTAACCACAACTTCCATACTTTAGGAATTAAAGATAATTTTCTAATCAATCTGTTCAAAGATGTTATTACACACTTCTAGACCATGTCAGACTTGAATCCTTTGTCAGAGGTAGCGACACTACTACAGCACCTGTCTCTGTAAGGAATGGATATAGATACTATGACGTCCTAGGGTCATGGAAGTCTACATCACAGAAATAGGCCTTTCAGCCCATTGTGTCTGTGTCAGTCACAAACAACTACCTCACTATTCTAATCCCACTTGGCCCATAGCCTTGTGTATCTTGGCATTGCAGATGTACATCTGAATGCTTCTTCAATGTGATGAGGATTTATGCCTCTCCCACCCTCACAGGCAGTGAGTTGCAGACTCCCATCACCCTCTGGTTAAAACACTTCCCCTCTAAATCTTCTGCCTCTTATCTTAAGATATGCTCCCTGGTCAATGATCTCTCTATACTCACAGCTTTAATACATCTCAATCATGTCCCTTCTCAATCTCCTCTGCCCCAAGGAAAACAATACCAGTCTGTGCAATCTTTCTCCATAATTGGAAGTCTGCAACCCTGGGCACCATCCTGGTAAACCTTCTCTGCATGCTTCAGTGACTCCAGTCACATCCCTCCTATGAAGTGGGTTCCAGAACTGCACACTGTACTCTAGCCATGGCCTAGCTAAGGTTTTGTGCAGTTGTTCAGATGTGTTATGACAACCTCTGGAGCTTGAACGTGAACCTAAGCCTCCTGGGCCAGAGGTGGAGACTTTATCACTGTGCCAAAAGAGCCCCCCGTAAGGAATTAGATACTTGCCCTGGAGCATGGAAAAACAAAAGTTTGCAAAATTGTTTCCCAGGCTGAGTAAATTGGGTCTATCTGCTCTAGAGAGGAAATCTCATTGAAATGCAGACAATTCTGAAGGGGCTCGACAGAGTGAACGCTGAGAGGTCTTTACCCCTGACTGGGAAATCTCGAAAACGGAGATGTGGTTGGGGCTTCAGATCAGCATTGAGTTGAGAAGAAATGTCTTCACCCAAAAGGTTGTGAATGTTTCCAATCCGTACCTCAGCGGCTTGTGGATGCTCCAGCAATGGAACCATCCCATTTAAGGTTGGAAGGGACTAATGGAATTTCAGGGATTCAAGGAATGTTGGGATGGAGGGGACGCGGAGCAGGTGGGTTGAAGACAAGCAAGTGACGTTGGAGGTAAGTAGAGACATCACTGAATGATGGAGCGGATTTGAAAGGCCAAATGGTCTACTCCTGCCTCTATTTATTATGAACTTAAGAAAAACAAGTTCATTGAAATCATTATCACATCTGGTAGCACTGGAACTTGATTATTGCTGGGAAAAGATACATGTTATACTGTGGAATACTGTGTCCAGTTCTAGTTGCCCTATTATAGGAAAGATGTAGATGCTTTGAGAGGGTTCAGAGGAGGTTTACCAGGATGCTGCCTGGAATGGAGGGCTTATCTTATGAAGAGAGGTTGACCGAGCTTGGACTTTTCTCATTGGAAAAAAAGGAGGAAGAGAGGGGACCTAATTGAGGTATACAAGATAATGAGAAGCATAGATAGAATTAATAGCCAGAGACTTTTTCCCAGGGCAGAAACTGTTAACATGAGGGGTCATAGTTTTAAGCTGTTTGGCAGAAAGTATAGAGGGGATGTCAGAGGTGTGTTCTTTACGCAGAGAGTTGAGAGAGCATGGAATGCGTTGCCAGCAGCAGTTATGGAAGCGAGGTCATTGGGGATATTTAAGAGACTGCTGGACATGCATATGGTCACAGAAATTTGAGGGTTTGTACATTAGGTTTACCTTACATGAGGATCAATGGTCAGCACAATATTGTGGGCTGAAGGGCTTGTTCTGTGCTGTACTGTTCTATGTTCTATGTTCTATGTTATTGAAGCTTTTCAGCTTGAGCTCGTCAGGATGGCACGGTGGCTGAAAGGCTAGCACTGTAACCAAAGGCACCAGGACGCAGGTTCGATTCCAGCCTTGGGTGACCATCTGTGCGGAGTTTGCACATTCTCCCTGGGTCTTCCTCCGGGTGTTCTGGTTTCATCCCACACTCCAAGGGTGTTCAGCTTAGGTGGATTGGTAATGGGAAACACAGGGATAGGGTGGGGTGCTTTTTGGAAGATCAGTGTGGACTGGATGGGCTGAATGGCCTGCTTCCACACTGTAGGAGATTAGGACATTATGCAAAAATACCATCATCTAGAAGAATAGTTGATTCTGTATGAGCAGAGAGTGCTAATTTGTTATTAAGTGCCTCAGAAACTCACATGACTGAGTAAGAGATTTTGCTGTTTGCAATTAGTCACCACATTCTCTACACTGTAAAAGGGATAGACTATCCTTTAAAATTATATTTTTGTGTGTAAAATACTTTGGGATTAGCATTGTGCTATAGAAATTCAGGTTTGCATTTTGGATAAGTAGTGAATTCTTTTCTCCCCCATGGGATGTTCCTGGTGCGGTATCACAACGTAACTACATTTACTGGACTCTGAAATCATTCTTAAGAGAAATTATACAAGCACAAGAATTGGTGAGATAGAGGCTTTTACCTGTGGTGCCAATTCCCCATTGGTGATTATTTTGGCAATTAAACTCCACTTCCGGTTACAAGTTGTGTTGTGGATCATTTTCTTTCTGAGAAGGTCTCCCACTGAAATGTATTCAAATCCATAATGCTTGGCGATCTTCAGGCTCTGAGTACCCTTCCCACTGCCCGGACCACCTGAACAGCAATAGATGAGTGCATTAACAAAGAAATAATTGCATTTATATAGGGTCTCTATCTGTCACTACACACAACCGAATAAAGATCTGTTTAGACTGTAACTGGAATATTGTAGCTAGTTCTTGACACTAGACTTGAGGAAGGATAGGAGATGCTGAGGAGATTTTGCAATGAGGATGGGGATAGCAAGTTTGGAGGAGATTTACAGCTCAGGTTGAGGTTGCGGATGTAGGTTTGCTCGCTGAGCTGGAAGGTTCAGTTTTGTTACCTAGTATGGTGACGAAATGTCTGAAACATCGTCATTGAGCCTCCAGATGAAGCATTGGTGATATGGCCTGCTTTTTATTTATGTGTTTAGGATTCCTTGCGTTGATGACATCATTTCCTGTGGTGATGTCATTTCCTGTTCTTTTTCTCAGGGGATGGTAAATGGGATCGAAGTCAATGTGTTTGTTGATAGCATTCCGGTTGGAATGCCATGCTTCGAGGAATTCTTGTGCGTGTCTCTCTTGGGCTTGTCCTAGGATGGAAGTGTTGTCCCAGTCCAAGTGGTGTCCTTCCTCATCTGTATTAAAGGTACTAGTGAAAGTGGGTCATGTCTTTCTGTAGCTAGTTGATGTTCATATATCCTGGCGGCTAGTTTCTTGCCTGTTTATCCAACGTAGTGTTTATTACAGTTCTTGCAAGGTATTTTGTAAATGACATTAGTTTTGCTTGTTGTCTGTATAGGTTCCTTCAAGTTCATTAGCTGGTGTTTTAGTGTGTTGGTGGGTTTCTATGCTACCATGATGCCAAGGGGTCTGAGTAGTCTGGCAGTCATTTCCGAGATGTCTTTGATGTAGGGGAGAGTGGCTTGGGTTTCTGGACGTGTTTTGGGGAATTTCAAACCAGCATCTACAGGAAAACAATACATACTGGCCAAATGCTGAACCACGGAAGCAATCATGGAGGTTCCTGATGAAGGACTTATGCCTGAAACATTGATTCTCCAGGTCCTTGGATGTTGCCTGACCAGCTGTACTTTTCCATCACTGTGTTCTCAACTACAGAAACAATCATCCCAAAATTCACATACTAAGCTGCATTGGAACATTATTTCAGTAAGCCACCACACATTGTAATACAGACGAACTAAGAAGAGCAGAGAAAAATCAACTATACAGTGTATTCAAAAAGAACGGATACCCAATGAACACAGCCTGCTGATTTGTCAGCAACACACCCAAACAAGCAGACAAAATGCGTTATTTACAAAAACCGTGGGAGAACTGTAACAAACATGACATTGGATAAACAGGCAGAAAGCTAGCCATCAGGATACATGAACATCAACTAGCTACAGAAAGACATGACCCAGTTTCACTTGTACCTTTACATACAGATGAGGAAGGACACCACTTGGACTGGGACAACACATCCATCCTAGGACAAGGCAAACAGACACACGCACAAGAATTCCTCGAAGCATGGCATTCCAACCGGAACTCTATCAACAAACACATCGACTTGGATCCCATTTACCACCCCCTTAGAAAAAGAACAGGAAATGTCATCACCACAGGTAATGACATCACCAATGCAAGGAAACCTAAACCCATAAATAAAAAGCTGACCATACCACCAGTGCTTCATCTGGAGGCTCACTGATGATGTTTCAGACATTTTGTCACCATACTAGGTATTGAAATGTCTGAAACCGAACCATCCATCTCAGTGAGCAAAACCTACATCCAGAATCTCAACATGAGCTACTCCTCAGCACCTCCTATCCTTCCTAAAGTCTAGTGTCAAGAAGTAGCTACAATATTCCACTTATAGTCTAACCAGATCTTTACCTAGTTGGTCTTGAGATAGTGACAGATCAAGACCATCAGTGTTTTATCTGGAGGCTCACTGATGATGTTACCTAAAATGATGATGAAACATCTGAAACCAAATCTTCCAGCACAGCGAGCAAACCAGGGGATGGGGAGGTTTTAACTATTTGACAACAGGGTGGCATGGTGGTTCAGTGGTCAGCACTGCTGCCTTACAGGGACCTGGGTTAGATTCCAGCCTTGGGTGACCATGTGTGTGGAATGTGCATGTTCTCCCTGTATCTGTGTGGGTTTCTTCTGGGTGCTCTGGCCTCCTCCTACAGTCCAGCCAGTGGGTCTGGGTAGGATGCTCTTCAGAGGGTCAGAGTGGACTCAATGGATTGAATGGCCTGCTTCCACGCTGTAGGGATTCTATCCTTCTAACATGAAGTTAGAAACGTTGTGGTTTCCTCTTGGAGCAAGGAGTTTAAGGGTGTTCTGACAGAGGGGCACAAGACTATGACAGATTTAGATACAGAATGTACCCATTAACCAATGATACAAAGATGAGGGAGCACAATTTTACAGCTTTGAGCAAATGATGTATGAAGGGTTTAAAGAAGAGTTTTTTACTGTAGTGATTGAGTGTTAATGAACCGGAGCTTTTCCCATGAGGATGCTGGACGTGAAGACGGTCTATTTCATCAAAACAAATCTGGATGAGCATTTGAATAGAAATAAATCGCGTTAATTATTCTTGACTGAGCACACAGACATCCACTAGACTGTGGGGCTAGCTGCACCCCAGGGAAAACAACTTTTCATTGACAACGCTGGCTGTTCAAACTCACAATCTTTATTTATACAGGAAAAAGAGTTTCAAGTGCTAACAGTTTCTGCTATTGGTGGTTTAAAGGGACTTCATGAATAGTGTTTTAATGACATAATGAAATTAGTTTTTTTAATAAAGCAGTAGGCTATGAATAAATCTTGTTTTTAAAGCTTTAATACTCTGCTGTCACTATACAAACTTCAGTGCCATTCAAGCAAAATAAGTTAGTCTTTGCTCTGTTCCAGAGCCTGTTCTGCCCAGTACACTTATCGAAAAATCTTCAACTATGGAGCTGTAGAAATCACACAGCTGCTGAAGTTTTTTTACCCCTCTCCCTCAGAAATAGACTCTTCAAACAAATAACAGGCCTGCAATGCTAACAGATTCCATGTTAATTGAAATAACTTCAGGAAGGTTGGTACTCCATCACCAAGTCACCCTTTATTTACACATGCATAGTGCAGAGGAAACTCGATTATCCGAATAACAATTATCCAAAAATCGGATTATCCGAAGGAGATCTTGAGGTCCCGATGGAAACGTTACATCAAAGATGTGTTTCCAGCAGTGATCGCATCTTTTGTGTACAGTGATTAAACAGGCATGGTCTCCAAATGACAGTCTGCCCATCCTCGCTCTCACCCCACACTTACACTGGAGTTCTATACAGGGGTGTACCCTAACCCCACTCCCCTTCCCCAGATAATCTCTCCAACATTGTCCTGTACAGGGCAAAGGTGGAACCTGTCAAACAGTTGCAGTAAACAGGTGTGTGTGTACGCGCTATTTGGAGACTTGCCCCAAAAAATGTAACTCCAGCAGTCTAGTTGTTGGTGTCCAGTCTAGCTGCACTGGAGAGGGGGCGATTGTCTATGGGATTAGGGGATGGGCAGGTGGCTTTGTTGGTTGGGGTTGGGGGAGGGAGCAAGGGCAGTGTTGCACGGTGTTGGGTGTGGGGGCAGTGTTGGATAGGATTGGGAGCGGGGCAGTGTTGCATGGGGTCGGGAGAAGAGGGGCGGTGTTGCATGGTGTTGGGGTCAGATCCGTGTTGGACAGGGTTGGGGGCGGTGGGGAGTGGGTGTTGGATGGGGTGGTGGTTGCAGGTGGGGGGGAGGGTGTTGGGGGCGGGGGAGCGGGATCAGTGTTGGGGGCAGGGAGGCGGTGTCGTTTGGGGTGGTGGTTGCGGGTGGGGGGTGTTGGGGGCGGGGGAGCGGGATCGGTGTTGGGGGCAGGGAAGCGGTGTTGAATGGGGGGTGTTGGGGGTGGGGGAGCGGGATTGGTGTTGGGGGCAGGGAGGCAGTGTTGGATGGGGTGATGGTTGCAGGTGGGGGGTGTTGGGGGTGGAGGAGCGGGATCGGTGTTGGGGGCAGGGAGGCGGTGTTGGATGGGGGTTTGGTTGTGGGGGGGACTGTTGGGGACGGGGTCAGTGTTGGGAGCGGGGGTGTTGGGGGAAGGGGCGGGGCCTCATGCACAGTATCCTGTTGCAGTCTCCTGAATGAAGAGCAGACTTTAAAAACTCCGAGCCCCAGAGGAAAGGCATTTGATCAATTAAGCGGATAATCTATTATCGAAACAAAATAGTGCCCACCCATCACATTCGGATAATCGAGGTTCCCCTGTACATGATACTGACCCAGCTAGCTGAGAGCCTGCTGCTACAGTGAACAGAACCTCCGAAACTCCTGTTTCTATCTGTCAGCCAGGGCTCCCTGACTGGACCAGGTTAACAGCCCCAACCAGGGAACTCATATTCTCTGCGATCGACCTGGCTGACCTCATTACAATCACTACATTAATTAGTGTCTTTTATCAGGACCTACTTTTAATTTTTGTATCTGCATTTTAAGTATTAATGATATCACTTTTTAATTGAATAATTTACAGTAAATTTTCACAATCAATCAATCTTCATCTTGTTTAAAACAAAAGCTTTGCAGCTGGTTAATTATAAATGGAAATACTCAAAAGATAAAACAAAAGGTAAACTAAACAAAGTTTTGAAACTCACAGTTCATGGAGCGCACTGAAGGCATAACTGGTGTAGTTGTTAATGTGGGATATAAGTGCTGCTAGCTAGGACTTACTCCCCATGGAGAGGTGATGGTCCAGTGGTATTATCACACACCTGTTAATCCATAGACCTGGGTAATATTCCAGGAACCTGGGTTCATGTCCAACAGTGGAATTTATATTCGTTAAAAATCTGAAACTAAATGTCTAATGATGACCAGGAATTGATTATCAGTGGAAAACAAAAGCACTATCTGGTTCACTAATATCTATCGGGAAGGAGATCTGGAGGCCTTACCTGGCCTCCAGACCCACAGCAATGTGGTTGACTCTTAACTGCCCTCTGGGCAATAAATGCTGGTCTGGCCATTGATGCCCTCATCCCAGGAATGAATGCTATAGAACTTGGTGGTGAGCCACCCTCATGAACTGCCGCAGTCTCTGGGGAGGGTGGACCCTATTGTCGTCTCATTCCTTTACGTTGTTTTGGAGGGCTCTGATGTATCTGAGGCTCTGGCTGGGACCATAACAGAGGGCAGTAAAGAGTCAGCCATGTTGCTGTGGGTCTGGAGTCACATGCAGGTCAGATTGGGTAAGAATGGCAGATCTCCAACCTTAAAGGACACTAGTGAACGAGACAGATTTTCACACCACTAGCCACCATTACTGAAAGTAGCTTTTTAATTCCAGATTTATTAATGAAATTTAGACCTGACTGTCTTGTGAACTTCTGACCCCAGAGCATGAGTCGGGGCATCTGGGTCTTTAGTGATATTACCATTAGACAGCCAGCTCCCCTTTCACCCCCCGTGATCTGATAACTCCCCAGCTTTACCTATGAGCAGTATGATCCAAGGGCGGGGTTTGCTTGGGTCGAACACTGTGTACTCCTCGATGAGCTCAGCAGTTTCACACAGGTCGGTGTCACTCTCGATGGAGAACTGATGGATGGGAGGCAGTCGGTCATAGCGTCGATAAGAAAAGCCGGGAGTGTCGGGCAGAACTGCAGGAATAGACACAGGAATACGTCTGTACGTCTTTATCAGTCAATTAATCGGGTTTCTGACATTTAATAATCCTTTCAGCTCTTTGATCTCTTTCCTCCCCCTTTCAAACACATGAAGATGGAGCTAACATTCAGAAAGCTCTCTGATGTGTTCGATTGTGACCTTTGATGAATCTTGTTTTTGTTCGCGTTCTGACATGTCATCATTCCGGTGTGTCAGCTTCACTCTGTTGATGTAGCTTTGCCTGATTGAGGGGGATCAAACCCCACTCTAAAACCTTGAACACAAGCCAGACAATGGGAATTCTTTGCTCTTCAGAGAGTGGGTTAAACAGGTGGGGCTTTTAACGTCTCCAGAAGGGTGCACAAGGACAGTTTTTCCAAAAGGCAGCATCTTTGAGAGGGCATTGCTCCTTCAGCACTGCACAGAACTCTCCACCCTGGATTATGAGGCTGAGGTTCCTGGACTGCAGCCTGAACACTTGAGCAGGGAGTTGGTATCCCAATGCATCATTAATGACACAAGAGGGGTACACAGATTTGAATGATACTTTTATAAATGAGCTGTCCCATCCTCCTCTCTGGGAAAGTCGCCAAATCCCAAGTAAATTGAACGTGATACTTTAACACCCCTGGAAGTGGGTGGTGTGGAAGCAGCCGACCCCTTACCATTCCTAAAGAGTGATCTCCTGCTCTGGCAACCGTTCAGAGGAGGCAAAGTCCTCTTCTCCTGGGCGAGAAAGGTGTCCCACTGCACTCTGTTGGATCCTCCCAGCTCCTTCACTTTCCTCAGGCAGCTGTCCAAGTAGTCAACAGGGTCGTCGGGTCTGTAGTACATTAGCCCTGAGAGCAGGCTCTACAGAGAAGGAAAGAGAAGGTGCCATTGAATTTTCACCAGTGACATTGGGCTGTACCCTGGCAAATATTGGCCAGCTGTGGTGAGAGGACCCTTACTATACAGGCCATTCGCCCCATCAATGCCAGCCCTCTGATCAGCACTCCCTAGGGCAAGCAATCCCATCACCCTACTTGTGCCCTGTATGCTTATTTTGGGGTGAATGGAGTCAAAGGTTATGGGGAGAAAGCAGGATTAGGCTACTGAGTTGGACAATCAGCCACGATCATGGCAAATGGAGGAGCAGGCTCAAAGGGCCGAATGGCCTCCTCCTGCTCCTGTCTTGTATGTTTCTATGTTTGCTCAAGTTTCTATTCAATTTGGTTTTGCAGGAAAAACAAAACTCCCTGGTCACTTCCTCTACTAACCCTCAGCAGTGACTCTGAGTGACTACCACTTTCTGCATAAAAAAGGTTCTTCCTCATACCTCACTCCACATCACTTCGATAACACCTCAATCAGTGTCTCAGGGGAACAGCTTTCTTGTGTCTATCTTGTCTAAACCTGTCATCATCTCATACACCCCAGTCTCCACTGGAGAACAATTCCAGCTTCTCCAACTTAACTTTGTAGTGAAAATTCCCTCAACCTGGGCCCATTCTAGTGAACCTCCTCTACAGCTTCAAGGACCAACACATCCTTGCTAGAAGTATGGTGACTGGAATTAGAAACAAATTTCGAAGACATCAGGATAGGTAGATGAATAGGAAGGGGATGTGGGCCAAGTTCTGGCAAATGGGACTAGATTAGGATATCTGGTCAGCATGGACCTGTTGGACAGGAAGGATCTGTTTCTGTGCTAATGATTCTATGACTCAATCACTCCCAAACAGAGCTTTCTAAAGGTTGAGAATTGCTTCCCCATTTTTGGACTCAGTACCTGTGTTTTATCACAGGACTCAACAGCGAGTGTATAAAACACCTGTCCCAATGGTCTATCAATTATAATAATTCTCTTTCTTCCCCTCCTTATATGATCCTTGCATATCCTTTAGGTGACTTCTATTTGAACATTTTTATTTTGGGAGATAACTGGAAGAGTGTAATGCAAGAACAAGGAGGAGACATGCTTCTCTATCCCAGTTCCAGATCCTGCTCCAGTTCCCAGAGAGAGAAATATCAAACTGGGTCTGAGTCTGCAACATGAAGAGGAAAAGCAGAAATGGATGCACTTTCTGAGAAGTGACAGCCTTTCTTGCAACTATAGAAAGGAAGAGGAAAGACACTGAAAAGACGTTAGGGCTACTTGTTCCCAGGGAGCTTAGTAACCTAGTTAATAACATCAGCAACCCAGGTAATATCATTAATAACCCAATTAATATCATCAGTAACCCAGTTGATTTCATCAGTAACCCAGTTGATATCATCAATAACCCAGTTGATATCATCAATAACCCAGCTATTAACATTCTGCTGACCTGCCACTCTTTAAAGAGTTTGTGTAGGACAGATGGAGGCCATTCAGCTCCTTGTGCGAGTTCCAGCTTTTTGAAAAAACTCTCCAATTAGTTCCACTCCCCTGAAAAAGAAAATCAGCCAACCAACAGAACCAATATGGGTAGCACAGTGGCTGCATGGTTAGCACTGCTGCCTCACAGCACCAGGAACCCGGGTTTGATTCCACCCTCGGGTGACTGGCTGTGTGGAGTTTGCACATTCGCCCCATGTCTGCCTGGGTTTCCTCTGGGTATTCCGGTTTCCTCACACAGTCCAAAGATGTGCAGGTTAGGTGGGTTGGCCATACTAAATTGCTCCACAGTGTCCAGGGATGTGTTAGTTAGGTGGATTAGCCCTGGGAAATGCATGGTTGCAAGGACAGAATAGGTGGGTATGTCTGGTTGGGATGATCTTTGGAGGATCACTGTGGACTCAATGGATTGAATAGCCTCTTTCTGCACTGCAGGATTTCTATGAGATTGTAACCCTCTCCTCCATCAGCCCCCATGGATTCTACATTGGCAAAATAGAATGCACTGAAATAACCCAATCTTCCTCCTTCCCATAGCCAGCAATCTTTTTCTTCATCATGTATACATCCAACTCCTTCTTGGAAGTTTCTGTGCAATCTGCTTCTACACTTTCAGGCTGTGCCTTTCAGATCACAGTTTGCTACTTAGAAATACATAACTCCTAAATTTCTCTTTGCTTCCTTTCCAATGCCTATAATTAAGCCAGAGCCCTCTGTCTGGCCAGTGGGACCGATCTCATATCTTGAACGATAAAGGTGAAGTCATCATAGTCTTACCCAACCATAGGGATGCTCTCTCATTAGAAACAGACAATTGATGGTGGTTTAACCCGAAGGTCACCATGGGTCAGGGAAAGGGAAGATGTTGGAATGAAATGTTCTTCATCACAGCATCAAGGTAAAAATAATGGTTGCAGATGTTGGAAACCAGATTCTGGATTAGTGGAGCTGGAAAAGCACAGCAGTTCAGGCAGCATCCGAGGAGCAACAAAATCGACATTTTGGGCAAAAGACCTTCATCAGGGCTTTTGCCCGAATTATTGATTTTACTGCTCCTTGGATGCTGCCTGAACTGCTGTGCTTTTCCAGCACCACTAATCCAGATTCATGACAGCACCAGCCAGTGCAGGAATTGAATCCACGCTGCTGGCCTCACATACCAGCTGCTCAGAGAACTGAGCTAACTGCCATCAAAAACACTGCAAATTTCAAACTCCTCTATTAAAACTCCCCAGCCAACATCCCTGCTCCAAACAGAAGAATCCCAGCGTATAAAATATTATTGTTATTCTCAGATCAGTGTGTCCTAAGTCTACTCCTAATTGTTTTATCGATTTGCAGACAGTTAGAAGACTGAAGCCTATTTGTGAAGGATACACTGAGACTGGAATGTTTATTGCTTGCCACAAAATCCACACCTCCACTCTGCCGAGCGCAGACTGCCTCTTCTTTACAGACACACCCAAGTCCTCATTTGGGAAAAGCCAAAGTAACCGAGAATGGAAACAAAGGGACAACAGAAAGGGGACAGTCCCTTAGGCGCGTTGTAACTCAAATCAAAATTTTAAACAAAACTTACATTTTAAATCAAAATGTCAAGAAAATAATGCATCTCCTGCACCTTTGTAGCCCATCTGTTTCAAGAAAGACTTTATACACATCAAAATATAATTAAACGATCAATACCCAACCCTTACGTGCTCTCTATTTCCCCAGCTGCTGGAGTGTTTACCTTTTTATTTTCAATTACTACGTACTTAGAGTCAACCCACAGAACCTAGTGACACAGATACAGGTACCGGAGAAGGGATGCAGTCGGAGTTATTTTAATGTTGTAACCCTATTTTCAACCCGCAATGCCTGCCCTTATGCATTCCACGCTGGCAATGCAGAATGCAGTGGATTATCCCAGCTTTCCTGTCCTTTCACTGCTATAAATATTTGGCTGAAAGTTACCAAATATCCAAAATACACAGATGGGATAGGAAGAAAGATTTCTGTACTCGTTGTTCTTCACTGTGTCCTACACCTGCACACACGCGACATGGGTGGTGAGGAATAAATAAGCACTACCCCGGTTGGTGGTAGTGTGGGGGGGTGTAAAAGAAGAAAAACAGAAGGGAAAAATATAACCTGAAGCAAAAAAAACAATACGCAGATTGGCAGGAGAGCTTAATCAGTGAAATTTGATTATATTACGGATTGTTCAAATAAACACTCAAGTTGATGTGGTAATGCAAAGGTCGCTTTTATTTCAGACATCTGGTACAATTGCCCAGTGACACATTTCCAGATAATTTCTTGCTTTAATGAAATAATGAGGGAGGAAGGCTGCAAACCCAAGGTTTGAGATGAGAAGGTGTGGGTCAGTAACAGAGGCCCATGGTGCAGATTGGAGGGCATGGGGAGGAATTTTCCTCTTGATAATGCAATATTGGTGTTGCATTACATAGAAACATTAAAACATGGTATAGGGAAGCTGTTAAATTTGAAAGGTACAGAAATTATTCACAAGGATAATGCTGGGGTTGGAGGACTTGAGCTATAGGGAGAGGCTGAATTGACTGGGGCTGTTTTCCCTGGAGTGTCAAAGGCTGAGGGATAATCTTATAGAGGTTTACAAAATCATGAGGGGCATGGATAGAATAAATAGATAAGGTCTTTTCTCTGTGGTGGGGGGGGTCCAGAACTAGAGAGCATAGGTTTAAGGTGAGAGGAGAAAGATTTAAAAGGGACCTAAGGGGCAACTTTTTCATACACGGGTATGGAATGAGCTGTCGGAGGAAGTGGTGGAGGCTGGTACAATTACAACATTTAAAAGGCATCTGGATGGGTACATGAATAGGAAAAGGTTATAATTATATGCTGGGAAATGGGGCTAGATTAATTCAGGATATCTGGTCGGCATGGATCAGTTGGACCGAAGGGTCTACGCTGTACAGCTCTATGACTCTATGAGAAGGCCATTCAAACCTCTTGAGTCTCCTCCACCATTCAATACGATCGTGGCTGACCATCCAACTCACTGCCTGTTCCCACTTTCTCCCCATACTCTTTGATTCCTTTAGCCATAGGGTTGGAGAGGGACAGTTTCAGGGAGAAAAGATGATATTCCACAGTGTTAGTTTTGTTAGTTTCAAAGCCTGAACTTCCAATGGAAGTAATTGACCTTAAATTCCAGTAACATTATGGATTAACGAAGAAATCTTGCAGCTTGTTTCTGAGGTAGAAGTTTCAGGTTCAAGTCCCATGTCAGGTCTTGTTGGCCACAGTAGGGAATGGTCCTGTCTCAAGCAGGTTGACAAACAGTCTTAATCCTTCCAATACTTTCCTGCTAGTGCCCAAAGGGAAATCAAAACATGTGAGAACTAACACTGACCAATGACCATCATCTGAATACTTTAAATAGAATGTCAGCATTTGCAATAAGTTCCTACTGATTCTGGGTTTTATTCCTTCAGTTTATAAAATGGCACATCATGAATATATCAGTATTCTGAAATACTGATTGCTGCTCCTTTGCTCATTGCCTCTCTTCTTCATGCCTGCGGTAAAAGTTCATGAAGTATCGTATACAGCACTGACATATGGGGAGATATTTCTGTGACATTTCAGCACGGCCCTTCAGTGAGGATTGTTACACAGAACAGCACTTGTCAGACCCTACTGAACGAATCTTCAATGAAGGCGGCAGTGAAATAGGGTGGCTGCAATTAATAACGAAATGTCAACATTTCAGCAGTCTCTCAGCTTCATTTTGAAATATCTGCTGCCATTCCCCACCTGAAGACAACTTTCGACACAGCTAGGGCAGAGAAGCAGCTCCGATGTCCATGCTGGCCAGGGTGGGGAACAAACCAAGTGCTTTGGCATCAACTTGAGCTACACTGACTGTCCAGGGAACCAGCTCTCCCCCACAGTGCAAGTTGTCTTTTACATGCACATTGTAATCTGGGCCTCTGACTCAATGGTGAAGACTCTAATTTTCCATTCAATCATGTGACTGGCAAAATCTTGTGACAGACACAATCACGTGACTGGATGAGAACATCTCGGATTCTCACTGCCTACAATCGGAAAATTTTACAGATTGACAATCAACTTGTTTGGCCATGTCCTCAATGCCCAAACCCATAGTCATCAGGGCTTGGAGTGGGACCAGAACACAGAGGCCTAGAGGCAAGGACACTACACATTGCGCCATGAGGTACTAGGGAATCGCCGTTATTGGGAAAGACAGGAAGGTGGAGTTGGGATCAGCCATGTTCTCATTGAATGGTGGAGAGGACCTAATGGGCTGAATGGCCTCGGCTTCTGTTTTCTCCCTGAGTTCACTCTAATTCCGTGCTGCAGCTCGCTTGTTGCATCCTAAGATTGTTCTCCCTCCCAGGATCTAGTTTTTCTTTTAACTGTGTGATTGACGAGGCTACTTCCAGTTTTGAGAATTTCATTGACCTCCAGGCTCAGCAGCTAGCTACGAGAGAGTTTGCCACTGCCCTCTGTCTGAAGAAGTGGGACCTGACATCACTCTGAGTAGCCTGGCTTTTATTTTATTGATCACCCTTGTCCTGGACTTCACTCGGCAGAGGAAATTGCTTCTGTCTGTCTCATCAAGTCGTTTAAAACATGATAACACACTTCGTATGAAATCATCTCTTCCAACCTTCTGCTTCCCTGCTCTCAATATTAATCATGAGCTTACTTCGTTTACTTAGAAAAATACAGCGCAGTACAGGCCCTTCGGCCCTCGATGTTGCGCCGACCAAAGCCCACCTAACCTACACTAGCCCAATAACCTCCATATGCTTGTCCAATGCCCGCTTAAATGACCATAAAGAGGGAGAGTCCACCACTGCTACTGGCAGGGCATTCCATGAACTCACAACCCGCTGAGTAAAGAATCTACCCCTAACATCTGTCCTATACCTACCACCCCTTAATTTAAAGCTGTGTCCCCTAGTAACAGCTGACTCCATACGCGGAAAAAGGTTCTCACTGTCAACCCTATCTAAACCCCTAATGTCTGACCTTACAATGAATATAGGAACAGGTCCTTCAGCCCACAATGTCTATCAACCACAATGTCATTCTAAACTTTTCCAAACTGCCTGCATATGGTCTGTTTCCTAGAACTTTTCTTTTCTAAGCTTATGATCTTCTTGGTAATAGTTACAGTCATAGAGTCATAGAGATGTGCAGCACCAATACGGACCCTTTGGTCCAACTTGCCCATGCTGATCAGATATCCCAACCTAATCTAGTCCCATATGTCAGCACTTGGCCCATATCCCTCAATCCATCTTATTCATGTACCCATCCAGTTTCCTTTTAAATGTTATAATTGTACCAGCCTCTACCACTTCCTCTGGCAGCTCATTCCATACATTCACCACCCTCGGTGTTAAAAAGTTGCCCCTTAGGTCCTTTTTATATCTTTCCCCTCTAACCTTAAATCTATGCCCTCTAGTTTTGGGTTTCCGCAACCCAGGGAAAATACCTTGTCCCTCATGATTTTGTAAACCTCTATAAGATCGCCCCTCAGCCTCTGACACTCCAGGGAAAACAGCCCCAGTCTATTCAGCCTGTCCCTATAGCTCAAAATCTTCCAACCCTGGGAACTTTCTTGTGAATCTTTTCTGAACCCTTTCAGGTTTCACAATATCCTTCCGACAGGAAGGAGACCAGAATTGCACACAACATTCCAAAAATGGCCTAACCAATGTCCGGTACAGCTGCAGCATGACCTCTCAACTCTTATACTCAACGCTCTGACCAAGAATGGAAAGCATACCAAATGTCTTCTTCACTATCCTATCTACCTGTGACTCCACTTTCAGGGGACTATGAACCTGCACTCCAAGGTCTCTTTGTACAGCAACACTCCTCAGGACCCTATCATTAAGTGTATAAGTCCTGCTTTGATTTGCCTTTCCAAAATGCAAACAGCACTAGAATTAGTGGATGTGATGGCCTTGTAGTATTATCATTAGACTATTAATCCAGAGATGCTGGTAATATTCTGGGGACCAATTTTCAATAAAAAAGTTGAAACTAACAGTCTAATGTTGACCATGAAATGATTGTCGATTGTCGGAAAAAAAAAATTGGTTCACTAATGTCCTTTAGGGAAGGAAGCTGCCATCCTTACCCAGTCTGGCCTACTTGGGACTCCAGACCCACAGCAATGTGGTTGACTCTGAACTGCCCTCTGAAATGACCTAGCAACCATTCAGTTGTATTAACTACTCGAAAGGAAAAAAACAACAAAAATGGACAGACCATCGGGTGCTGACCAAAGCTTCTTAAATGACAATGGCATAAACAGCCCTGTATCGCTGTTCCTTCAGCGTTGCTGGGCCAAAGTCCTGGAATACCCTCCCTAAATGACATTGTGGGTCTACGTACAGCACATGGACTGCAGCAGTTCAAGAAGGCAGCTCACCACTGCCTTCTTAAGGGGCTGCTATGTATGGGAAATAAATGCTGGCCAACCGGCGATACCCATGTCCCACGAGTGAATTTTAAAAAAAGGCTTTCCTTAAACATCCACATTTCACTTGTTTTTCTGTATGTTTTATTTGCAATGGCCTTTTGTGTTTCATAAACCAGGACAGCCACCTCCCTCTGTCCTCAGCTCTGCAATCTCTCTCCTTCAAAATAATCAACACTTTCTATTCCTCCTGCCAAAGTGGACAGGTTTGCTTTTCCCAACATTATTCTGCATCTGCCAAACTTTTGCCCACTCACTTACCCCATCTATATCTCATTGTAGACTCTTCTGGACAACTTATTTTCCTATCTATTTATGTGTCATCAGCAAATTTAACTAATGCACCTCAGTCCCTTCCCCCGAGTTATTGTTATAGATTGTACCTCAGTCCCTTCACCCAAGTTATTGTTACAGATGGTAAATGTTGGAGGATGCAGCACTGAATGCTGTGGTACTCCACTAATTATAACTGACCAACTCAAATATGACGTTTTCATGCCTGTTTCCTGTTTGCTAAACAATCCCCAATTCGTAGGAACTTGTTATTATAGAGTCATACAGAGCCTTTGGTACAACTTGTCCATGCCGGCCAGATATCCTAACCTAATCTAGTCCCATGTGTCAGCACTTGGCCCACATCCCTCAATCCTTCCAATTCATGTACCTATCCAGTTTCCTTTTAAAAGTTATAATTGTACCAGCCTCCACCACTTCTTCTGGCAGCTCATTCCATACACACCATCCTCTGCATGAAAATGTTGCCCCTAAGGTCCCTTTTATTGCTTTCCCCTCTCACCTTAATGCCCTCTAGTTCTGGACTCCTTCACCCCAGGGAAAGGACTTTGTCTATTTTTCCTATTTATGCCCCTCATGATTTTGTAAACCTCTATAAGGTTTACCTCAGCCGCCGACGCTCCAGGGAAAACAGTCCCAGCCTATTCAAGCTGTCCCGATAGCTCAAACGCTCCAACTGTGGCAAAATCCATGTAAATCTTTTCTGAACCCTTTCACATTTCACAACATCCTTCCGGTGTCACCAATATCTTGAGTTCAGCGTTTTGTGAAATAACCTTTGATGAGGTGCCTTGCCAACTGGATTTTGTAAACCAACATTAATTGGTTCCCCACATCCAGCTTGCTCGTTACTTCACCAAAAACCTTGAAATTAGTCAAGCATTATTTCCCTCTCATAAAACTATGCTGACTGCTTAAGTCTATTATGGTTTTCTAAATGTGCAACTGTAACCTGCTTAATAATGGATCAAATACTGGCATAGATTGAGAATTAGCTGAGTCAACTCCCTCCTATTGGAAGGATGTTGTGAAACTTGAAAGGGTTCAGAAAAGATTTACAAGGATGTTGCCAGGGTTGGAGAATTTGAGCTATAGAGAGAAATTGAATAGGCTGGGGCTGTTTACCTGGAGCATCGGAGGCTGAGGGATGACTTTAAAGAGGTTTATAAAATCATGAAGGACACAGAGGGTAAATAGATAAGGTCTTTTCCCTGGGTTGCGGGAACCCAGAACTAGAGGGCAGAGGTTTAGGGTGAGAGGGGAAAGATATAAAACGGACCTAAGGGGCAACTTTTTAACACAGAGGGTGATGTATGTATGGAATGAGCTGCCAGAGGAAGTGGTGGAGGCTGGTACAATTACAATATTTAAAAGGCATCTGGATTGGTATATGAATAGGAAGGGTTTAGAGGGATATGGGCCGGTTGCAGGCAGGTGGGACTAGATTGGGTTGGGATATCTGGTCGGCATGGACGAGTTGGACCGAAGGGTTATTTCCGTGCTGTACATCTCTATGAGTCTAAGTAAATAGGGAATGGGAATAAAATTCCAGTTGGGAAGGCAATAACTTGTGGGACACTGTAGGGATCAGGGCTTGGATTCCAGTTATTCACAATGTATCATTGGGAACCAAATGCAACCTTTCCAAGTTTGCAGATGACACAAAAGCAGGTGATATTGAGAATTGTAAGAGGGAAGCAAGGGCGCGTCAGGACAATCTTCTGAACTCAAATCCTCTTGCAATGAAAGCCAACATTGGGGTGGCATGGTGGCTCAGTGGTTAGCAGTACTGCCTCACAGCACCAGGGACCCAGGTTTGATTCCAACCCCGGGTTACTGTCTGTGTGGAGTTTCCACATTCTACCTGTGTCTGTGTGGGTTTCCTCTGGGTGCTCCATTTCCTCCCACAATCCAAAACTGTGCAGGTCAGGTGAATTGGCCATTGTAGATTGCCCATAGTGTTAGGTGCATTAGTCAGATGGAAATGGGTCTAGGTGGGTTACTCTTTGGAGGGTCGGTGTGGACTTGTTGGGCTGAAGGGCCTGTTTCCACACTGTAGGGAATCTAATCTAAACGTACCATTTGCTTGCTGAGCCTTCCTACCTCCTTTCATTGACTAGTGTACAAGGACACCCTTTGCTCATCTGCACTTCCAAATGTATTCTCATTTAAATAATATGCCTTTCTGTTTTCCACACAGCAGAGTAAAACTTCACTTTTATCCATGTTCCATATTTTTATCTGCTCATTTAACTTTCTAGATTGTTAAACACTTCCTACTGGTCTTTCAGTTTGTAACGTGTAACTATTTCTCCTATTTATGCCCAATCTGATAATAACTTACAATATCTCCTCTGGTTGGGAAGTCTACAACCAGCAGTCATAGTTTCAGGATGTGGAGTAGGCCATTTAGAACTGTGTTGAGGAGAAATTTCTTAACTCGGAGGGTGGTGAGCCTGTGGAAGTTGCTACCACAGTAGGCTGTGGAGACGAGGTCATTGAACATATTCAGAAAATAGACTGGTAATTTTTTAGTTAACAAAGGCATTAAGAGGTATGGGAAAAAAAGAGATATGGTGTTGAGACAGAAGCTCAGTCATGACCGTCTTGAATAATAGAGCTGGTTTGAAGGTCTACTCCTGCTCCCAGCTTCTCTACTTTTTGTCTCCACCATTTTGTGAACAGAGGTGTCACATTTGAAATTTTCTAATCCACTGGGATCTTTACTAAATCTATAAAGTTTTGGAAACTTTATAGATTTCTGCAACCATCTCTTTTGACACCCGAGGATGGAAGTGATCAGGTCCAGAGGATCTGTCAGCATTTGGTTCTAGTAGTGTTCCCAGCATCTTTTTGCTGGTGATTGCTTCTTTCTTTTGTGGGATGTTTTTGTTCCTTTTACATTGTTTAATGCTTCCACCATCTTTGTTTTCCAATATTAATTCCCCAGTCTCACCCTCTAAGAGAATAACGTCAACCGTGGTTATTCTTTTTGTTTTTAGTTACTTGTAGAAACTCTGACTATATTTTTAAATATATTTTTTGTCTTCATTAATTTTCAATCCTGCTTTGCTGGCTCCTAAATTGTGTTCAATCCTCTAACATACCATTAGAGTCATAGAGATGGTCCTACTCGTCCATACCGACCAGATATCCTAAAATAATTTAGTCCCATTGCCAGCACTTGGCCCAGATTCCTCTAAACCCTTCCTATTCTATACCCATCCAGGTGCCTTTTAAATGTTGTAATTGTACCAGCCTCCATCATTCCTCAACATTTTTCCGATAGGAAGGAGACCAGAATTGTACGCAATATTCCAACGGTGGCCTAACCATTGTCCTGTACAGCCGCAACATGACCTCCCAACTCTTGTACTCAATACTCTGACCAATAAAGGAAAGCATACCAATTGCCTTCTTCACTATCCTATCTACCTGCGATTCCACTTTCAAGGAACTATGAACCTGCACTCCAAGGTCTCTTTGTTCAGCAACACTCTCTAGGACCTTACCATTAAGTGTATAGGTCCTGCTAAGATTTGCTTTCCCAAAATGCAGCACCTCGCATTTATCTGAATCAAACTTCATCTGCCACCTCTCAGTCCATTGGCCCATCTGGTCAAGATCCGGTTGTAATCTGAGGTAACCTTCTTCACTGTACACTACAACTCCAATTTTGGTGTCATCTGCAAACTTACTAACTATACCTCTTATGCTCGCATCCAAATCATTTATGGAAATGACAAAATTTATTGGACCCAACACTGACCCTTGTGGCACTCCACTGGTCACAGGCCTCCAGTCTGAAAAACAACCCTCCACCACCACCCTCTGGTTCTACCTTTGAGCCAGTTCTGTATCCAACTAGCTAGTTCTCCCTGTATTCCATGAGATCTAACCTTGCTAATCAGTCTCCTATGGGGAACCTTGTCGAACACCTTACTGAAGTTCATATAGATCACATCTACTGCTCTGCCCTCAATCCTCTTTGTTACTTGCTCAAAAAACTCAATCAAGTTTGTGACATGATTTCCCACGCACAAAGCCATGTTGACTCTCCCTAATCAGTCCTTGCCTTTCCAAATACATGTACATCCTGTCCCTTAGGATTCCCTCCAACTACTTGCCCACCACCGAGGTCAGGCTCACTGGTCTATAGTTCCCTGGCTTGTCCTTACCACCCTTCTTAAACAGGGGCACCACGTTAGCCAACCTCCAGTCTTCTGGCACCTCACCTGATTGCAAGACACCAAGTCAAAAATAGCCTGGTGCTATAATAATATGCTCTATGACCTCTTCTTCCAGGTTACCTTTGTCAATCTGATTTGTCCAATGTATGTGAAGATTAAAATCACTGTGATTATTGCAAAAATCCTCTTAAAAGCACCTCTTATTCCTCCTATACTGTGCCTTACAGTGTTCCTACTATTAGCAGGCATGTAAACTATTCCCCACATGATTTTGTATCTATGTTACTTCTCACCTCTAATCAGCACCTTCATCTGCTGAATTAATTAGCAAGAAAAAAATCTAGTAGGAACAATTGAGTGAAATTCCCACAGGGGTCGAGGGAGGATGTGAAAAGGCTTCTGATCTTCCATCAAAACTTGCCAAATCCCTAAAGAAAAATCCATGCCAGCTTTTTAGGGATAAGAACCTGTGAAGGATGTCCACCTCCATCATTTGCTGCTTTCCCTCTCTATCACTTTTGCAATCCTATGTTGCCTTTGGATTTCCCTTACTATTCTATTGAGTGCAATCCTCAATTCCCAACAGCTCCAAATCCAAATTTTCAGTCATAACTCTGAACCCTCAGGATGGTTTATTCAATTATCCTGACATATGAGTGGAACCTTCACCAAGATCCACTCATTTTTATCTTCATTATCTCACCAGCGCATCATAGAAACATAGAAGACAGGAGCAGGAGTGGGCTATTCAACTGCTTAAGCCTGCTCCACCATTCAATACGACCATGGCTGATCACTGAGATCATTTCCCTAATTGCCCCCAAATTCCCTTATTCATTTTTGCCATAAGGGCTATATCTACCTCCGTGATAAACAGAATGTTTTGGCCTCAACTGCTTCCTGCAATAATGAATTCCAAAGGCTCACCACTCTCTGGGTGAATACATTTCTCCTCAACTCAGTCCTAAATGGTTTACATTTAGGGGAGGCAATGGCCAAGTGGTATTGTCACTGGACTGTCAACTCAGAGACAGAGGTAATGCATGGGGACAGGGCATAAATCCTGTCACAGCAGATGTTGGACTTTGAATTCAAGAAAAATGTCTGGAATTAGGAGTCTAATGATGACCATGAATCCATTGTTGATTGTTGGAAAAACCCATCTGGTTCACTAATTTCCCATTAGGGAAGGAAACTGCCACCCTTAACTGGTCTGAATTCCATGTGACTCCAGATCTACAGCAATGTGGTTGACACTTACCTGCCCTCTGGGCAATTAGGGATAAGCAATAAATGCTGCCTCACCAGCGATGCCCTCATCCCATGAATGAATAAAGAAGAAAACCCTTATTCTTAAACTATGACCCCTGGTTTTGGGCTCTCGCACCATTGGGAACATCCTTCCTGCATCTATACATCAGGAGTAACATTCTCATAACTGTCTTAGAATGCCTTTAGTAACTCTGTTTCTCCCTCCTCTCATGCTGCCAAGCTTATGTTTATATTCATCGTAGAATTGGTATAGAGCACTAGGAGGCCATTCAGTCCATCATGTCATACACTCGCTACAGTGTGGAAACAGGCCATTTGGCCTAACAAATCCACACTGACCCTCCGAAAAGTATCCCACCCAGACCCATTTCCCTACTCTATTATCCTATATTTAAGGAGAAAGTGAGGACTGCAGATGCTAGAGATCAGAGCTGAAAATGTGTTGCTGGAAAAGCGTAGCAGGTCAGGCAGCATCCAAGGAACAGGAGAATCGACGTTTTGGGCATGAGCCCTGCACCTCACCTACACATCCCTGAACACTATGGGCAATTTAGCATGGCCAATTCACCTAACCTGCACGTCTGTGGACTGTTGGAGGAAACTGGAGCACCTGGAGGAAACCCATGCAGACACGGGGAGAATGTGTGCAAACTCCACACAGACAGTCGCCTGAGGCTGGAATCAAACTCAGGTCTGGAATCAAACCCAGGTCCCTGGCGCTGTGAGGCAGCATTGCTAACTACTGAGCCACCATGCCACCCCTCTATGCTGGTTCTCCAAACAAGCACTTTACTTTGCCCTGCTCTCCTGGCTTTTCCTCATGACCCTGCATATTCTTCCTTCCCAAATAATAATTGCTAATTCTCTTTCCAACGCCTCAGCTACAACTATTCTGAAGCAGCACTTCTCTAACATAAAAGGACGAATTTGGAAAGTACTTTGACAACTTAAATGTGACAGTGTGCAGCTTACTCTGCATTTAATCTTGGTTAAAACTTGCCTGGGGGCAATGTAAAGTATAGTTTTCCCTACTACTGGTGCTACTGGTGCTGTTGTAGGAAATAGGAGATCCAATGAGGGACCTAGAGACAGAGGCATCAAGCTGTTGTCAGTGACAGGCTGGTGAGGGAGGGAATGGTGAAGGGGGGCATGTGGCAATGATAAGGTGGCGAACATAAAGCGAGTGGGAGACAACGATGGGATGGCAAGAGGATGGTAGTGAGGTTGGCAAATGGGGTGGCGAGAAGCAAGGCTGTGATGTGTTGGTGATGACTGAGAGATGTTGACCAGAGGCAGCAAGGAGTGGTGAGTGAGTGTTGACCCAGGAGATGGTAAGAAGGCAGAGAAGCTTGGGAGTAGGATGGTGAGGGGCTGGAAATGAGGGGCCAGTGAGCAAGAGGGGCATGTGGGATGGTGACTGGGTGGCAATGGAACGGTGGCAAGGTGAGTGAAGAGTGGGTGGGAGCAAGAGTTTGGAAGAGGGATGACAAGTGAGATACAGTGAACAAGAGACTTGAGGATTCAGGAGGGCGAGTGAGGGGGTGCAGCAAGGGCCTGAGCAGGTGGCAAACAAATCAGAAAGTTACAACCAATGTGACCACCGCTGTTGACAGCACACAACAGCGAGGTCAGTGATACGAGAAAGTGCCAGTCACTGTGTGCATCAATGAAAGTAGTCAAAAAGCTTTCAGGCATAAGCCCTTCATCAGGAATATCGAGAGGCGGGGGAAGGGGGCTGAGAGATAAGTGGAGGGGTCGGGTGGGGTTGGTAGCTGACAAAGTGATACGTTTGCAGGTGGGGGGGGTGATTGTGATAGGTTGGTGGGGAGGGTGGGGCAGATAGGTGGGAAGGAAGATGGACAGGTAGGACAGGCCAAGAGGGCAGTGCCGAGTTAGAGGTTGGATCTGGGATGAGGTGGCAGGGAGGGGGGGGGGGTGGGGGGGGAAATAAGGAACTGGTGATATCGATGGATTGATGTGTGTGTTTTGCCTTCCCACCAACCTCCCCTTCAGCCCACCCCCAACCTCTTATTTACCTCTCATCCCCTTTCCCCCTCTCACATTCCTCATGCCCTAAACATCGTCTGTCCTGGTCCCTGGATGCTGCCTGACCTGCTGTGCTTTTCCAGTGCCACACTTTTTGACTCTGACTCTCCAGGATCTGCAGTCTTCACTTTCCCCTAATCAAAGAAAGAATCTCAGGCTAATATTCTGAGAGCATGGGTTCAAAACCCGCCATTCCAGATGGTGAAATTTGAATTCCAATGATGACCATTAAACCACTGTTATCAGAACAAATTACTGCAGCTGCTGGAATCTGCACTGAAGGCAAATGCTGGAGTTCACAGTGGGTCAGACAGAATCCATGGAGAGAGAGCAAACTAACATTTCAAGTCTAGATAATTCTCCATCAGAGCAGTTCTGATAAAGGGTTATCTAGACTCGAAACATTAGCTTGCTCTCCATGGATTCTGTCTGACCCGCTGTGATCTCCAGCATTTGTAGTTTTCATTAAACCACTGTTGACAGGTTTTTAAAAAACCCATCTGGATCACTAATGTGGTCATTTAGAGAAGGAAACTTTCATCTTTATTTGGGCTGGATGTGAATCCAGACTCACAGCAACATGATTGATTCTTAAATGTTCTGTGCATTTACAGATGGTCAGTGACACCCTCATCACATGAACAAATAAAAAACTGATTCTCCTGCTTCTCGGATGCTGCCTGATCTGCTGTGCTTTTCCAGCACCACTCTAATCTAGACTCTGATTTCCAGCATCTGTAGTCCTCACTTTCACATAAATAAAAAACTGCTCCTTGTTCAATGCCAGGAGCTAAATCTGGAGAAGCTGTCAATTTGACCTGGTCAAATCTTGTTGATTTGATTCCATTAATTATTGTCACGTGGACCCAGGTACAGTGAAAAGTTTTGTTTCATGTGCAGTACAAGCAGACCATAGCATACAAAGTGCATTAGTGTAATAGAGCAGAGCGAGGAACACAATGTTACGGCTGCATAAAGAGCGAGATCAAAATCGAATCTAAAATTTGAAAGGTCCATTCAGAAGACTAACAACAGCAGGGAAGAAGCTGTTCTTGAATCTATTCATACGTGTACACAATTTTTATCTTCTGCCCAACGGTAGAGGGTGGAAGAGATCGTAAGGGAAGTGGGAGGGGCCTTTGATTATTCAACCCTGTCGCAACAACGTGAATATTTTGAATGATTAAATAACAGAAATGTGCTTGCTTTGCAAGGGTTTGCAAAACATTCCTGAGAATGTCACTCAGAAAAGTAAAAGAATTAGGGGTAACTAAGCCCAAATGGTGGTGGGTAGAGTTTTTAAATAAGAAAACTGTAAACTGCCATCAGCCTATCAAACATCTAAATAACACAGTGAAACTGTTATTAATGATGATTTGGATAATAACTATTTGCATTGGGTATAATTCGATTGTATATACAGTGTGTGACTAATAGGTAATTTTTAACCAAATTAAAAACAGTTCAGTTAACACATGCACACTTACTATTTGCATCCATTTTATCTGATCACTGACTACATCAGTGAAATTGTGCTCAAATTGCTACTGTCAGTAATTATTTGCTTCTTAAAAGCATTATTAAAGTAATCCATAAATGCATCAATTTCTCATTGTGAATCTTAGGTAATATTTGAAACTTGCATCACAGGTAGACAGGATGGTTCAGAAGAAGTTTAGCATGCTTGCCTTCATTGCTCAGACCTTTGAGTGTAGGAGTTGAGATGTCATGTTGAGATTGTACAGGATGTTGGTGTGGCCTCTTCTGGAGTGCTGTGTGCAGTTCTGGTCGTTCTGTTACTGGAAGGATATTATTAAATTGGAGAGGGTTCAGAAAAGATTTACCAGGATGTTGCCAGGACTGGAGGGTTTGAGTTTTAAAAATAGACTGGAAAGACTGGGACTTTTTTCACTGGAGTATAAGAGGTTGACAGGTGACCTTATTGAGGTTTATAAAATTGTGAGGGCTATAGATAAGGTGAAAGACAAGTGATTTTTCCCTAGGGTGAGAGTTCAAAACTATGGAGTATATTTTTAAGGTGAGAGAAGAAAGATTTAAAAAGGACATGAAAGGCAACATTTTTTACACAGAGAGTGAACAGCTAGAGAAAGTGGTGCATGCAGGTACAGTTACAACATTTAAAAGATTTTTGGATAAATTCATGAATAGGAAAGGTTTGGAGGGATATGGGCCAAGTGCAAGCAAGTGGGACTAGTTTAGTTTGGGATTATAGTCAGCATGGACTTGTTGGACCAAAGGGTCTGTTTCTGTGCTGCATCACTGCATAACTTGAGATAAGGGGGTCAATAGACAATAGACAATAGGTGCAGGAGTAGGCCATTCTGCCCTCTGAGTCTGCATATGAAAAGACCACAAGAAATAGGAACAGGAGTTCGGCCCCTCAAGCCTGATCCACCATTTTGTAGAATCGTGGCTGATCCAACACTCCACACTTCCACTTTTCCTGTAACCCTCGATTCCCTGACTGATCAAGAATCTACCCATCTCAGCCTTAAATACTCACAAGGACTCTTCCCCCACAACCCTCTGTGGCCAGGAATTCCAAAGACTTACAACCCTCAGAGAAGAAATTCCTCCTAATGTCAGTGTTAAATTGGCACCCATTTGCCGCACCGTGTGGGCGGCACGGTGGCACAGTGGTTAGCACTGTTGCCTCACAGCGCCAGAGAACCGGATTCAATTCCCGCCTCAGGCGACTGACTGTGTGGAGTTTGCACGTTCTCCCCATGTCTGCGTGGGTTTCCTCCGGGTGCTCCGGTTTCCTCCCACACTCCAAAGATGTGCAGGTCAGGTGAATTGGCCATGCTAAATTGCCTGTAGTGTTAGGTAAGGGGTAGATGTAGGGGTATGGGTGGGTTGCGCTTTGGCGGGGCGGTGTGGACTTGTTGGGCCGAAGGGCCTGTTTCCACACTGTAAGTAATCTAATCTAATCTACTCTGAGACCGTGCCCTCTGGTCCAAGACTCTCCTGTGAAGAGAAACATCCCCTCAGCATTTACCCTGTCAAACTTATGAAGAATCCTCGATGTTTCAATGAGATCACTTCTCATTCTTCTAAATTCCTTTGCAAGGAGGAAACCAAAATACGTTTGAGAACCACCCCTTAAAGTGATCAAGCAATCTGATTCATAAAAAGTGAATCTCAGAAAGCATTTGGTACGCTTGCCTTTATTGGTCAGTGCATAGAATATAGGAGTTGGGAGGTCATGTTCCAGCTGTACAGGACATTGGCTTGGCCACTTTTGGAATACTGTGTTCAAATCTGGTCTCCCTGCTATAGAAAGAATGTGAAACGTGAAAGGGTTCGGAATGATTTACAAGGATGCTGCCGGTGATGGAGGATTTGAGCTGTAGGGAGAGGCTGAATAGACTGGGGTCGCTTTCCCTGGAGCATCAGAGGCTGAGGGGTGACTTTATAGAAGCTTATAAAATCATGAGAGGCATGGATAGGGTGAATTGCTAAGGTCTTTTTCCCAGGGTAGGGGAGTCCAAGGCTGGAGGATACAGGTGAGATGGGAAAGATTTAAAAGGGACCTAAGGAGCAATATGCAGAAGGTGGTGCAGGTATGGAATGAGCTGCCAGAGGAAGTGGTGGAGGCTGGTACAATTGCAACATTTAAAAGGCATTTGGATGGATATATGAATAGGAAGGGTTTGGAGGGATATGGGCTGAATGCTGACAAATGGGACTAAATTAATTTCGGATATCTGGTCAGCATGGACGGGTTGGACTGAAAGGTTTGTAACAACTCTGCGACTCTGTCAAAACTCAGATAACCCTGATGTGTCAGGAACTAATTACAGGCGCTAGTTACAAAATCGCGCATCGCCCACTGACTTGTCTGCAAGTGCTTCGTTTCTGTTTTCGAAAAGCGAAGTTCCCAATGAGCTAAAACCCATTTCCCCCGAAATGGACTCACACAAAATGTCTCAACTTTTCAAAGTAAACGGTTGAGATGGCGTTGAATATGGATGCGATTGGGAGCCTCTGAGGGTCAATTCTTATTTCTTGAAGACCTGGGGAGAAGTGGTCTGGGGCTAATTGTATTGTGATCATATTAGGAGATGCCCTACGTCCCCCCCCCCCCCACCCTCCTGCAACCCAGCTCACCTCAAACAGCTGGGGTATCTGCTTCTTGACCAGGTAGTCTTTCCACTCGGCTGTGGTCATTGTCGGCTGCTCCTTGCTGCTGGTTTCCCGGGGCTGGGCTGTGAGTTAGGAAGGTAAAAACGATTTCGCTGCTCGTTGGATGCTGCCTGAACTGCTGTGCTCTTCCAGCACCACTAATCCAGTATAGTGAGTTAGGAAGGTCGACCTTGCATCAGACTTGCTGTCCCCTGCTCCGCTGTGTGGCCGTCCTCCCTGCACGTCCTTTTATAACCAAACCCGCACCGCCCTCCGAAATAGCTGCTTCTGATTTGAATTTTGACGAACTCGTGCCGAGATTCCCACAGCAACCAAATCTGCACTCGTCACCAACCCCCCCCCCCCCCCACCCCCCCGATCTCATTTTCGGCAAAATAAAATGAAAACGATGGGAAACGAAAGCAGGAATTGCTGGAGAAACTCAGCAGGTCTGGCAGCATCTGTGGAAACAGAGAGAGGAGCATTAAAGCTGTGGGCCCCGGGCTTCTCCAGCAATGCTGTTATTTGTCCTCAATGTTAGTATCCTCCAGGGATGTTTAGTTGTTCACAGGGGATTTAATACTCACTCTATATTCAGTCTTTACTCAAAATGGTTTCGCACAACATGCATTGATATAGCACCTTTAATGGGAAGAGGAGTTGGTCACTTTGTGGCTGGGACCTGTTCCCATCAAATGATCTAGCTCCATCTGCCTTTGCCCCATTTCTCTTAATACCTTTGCTGTCAAATGTCTGTCGAAGGTAATATCAAAATGTAACAATTGTTTTTACCATTGATGACCATCTGTGGAAGGGAGTCCCAGATTCCAACACTTTACATAAAATTATCATTTCACTCATGAAAGCTCCAGTTTTAATGTTTAGACTCTTATTCCGTGCCCGAACCTTCTCTCGGTCTACCCTTCCCCAGACTGTAAACTTTGGTCCAATTGTCCAGGCCTCCCATAGTGGAAGCTCTTTGGTGGAGCTCATAGGCTGAAGTGGAGCTGGAGGCAAATGATTAACCCGGTCCGGATTTAGACCGAGTGGTGCTGACACAAAGATAGTGTAAATCGTGTAGATGTGGAAGTGTAAAGTTACAAAGAGACCTTGTCAGACTTCGCAAAACAGTAAACTGGTGGCAAATGTAATTTAGCATAGGCAAATGTGAAATATGTACTTTGGACTGAAGGAAAAATTAGAACAGAGAATACATTCTAACAACAAACATGAGTGGAGATTCAAAGAGACCTGAGGGTTCAGATACAGGGAGCATTAAAATATCATGAGTATTTACAAATGAGATCAAAAAGGCTGGTGGACTGTCGGCTTTCTGTCAAAAGGACTCAAAGGTAGAAGTCAGTTGTACAAAGCCCTGATTAAAGTTCTTCAGTCAGAGAGTGGTGAATCTATGGGATTCGTTGCCACAGAAGACTGCGGAGGCCAGGTCATTGCATTTATTTAAGACAGGAGATAGACAGGTTCTTGATTGTCAAGGGGATCAAGGGTTATGGGGAGAAAGTGGGAGAATGTGTTTCAGAAATGTATCAGCCATGATTGAATGGCGGAGCAGACTCGATGGGCTGAATGGCCTAACTTCTGCTCCTCGGTCTTGTGGTCTTATGATCTAAACCCCACCTGGAGTTATTGTGAACTTTCTGATCACCATTTCTCAAAAAGGATGTAATGGCCTTGGAGGGGACCAGTGTAGGTTTACCTGTACTCTGAGGGGAAAATCACAAGATGGGGTTAAACACGTTACGGTTATATTCCTTGGAATTTGGAAGCTGCAATGCAAATCCTTGCGTGACCCCACTCGTTACATCCTGCTGATTCCTGCCTGTCATCCTGACTGTCTTGAGAATGAGACCACTTGGTTTCCATAACCTCATCAATAGTATAACACCAGGCAAAAGTGAGGACTGCAGATGCTCGAGATTAAAGTCAAGAGTGTGGTGCTGGAAAAGCACAGCAGGTCAGGCAGCATCCGAGCAGCAGGAGAGTCGACGTTTCAGGCAAAAGCCCTTCATCAGGAATGGTGAAGGGCTTTTGCCCGAAACATCGACTCTCCTGCTCCTCGGATGCTGCCTGACCTTCTGTGCTTTTCCAGCACCACACTCTCGACAATAGTCCAACACTAACTAAGAGTCTCTTGTGAGGACCTTCATCAAATGCGGCAAAGACAATCTCTCATTTTCTTCTTTAGACTGATTTTCTAAGAATTCAACCAAATTCATTCGGCATGAACTGCTGCTTACAAATCCATGCCGGCTCCCTCTCTGATCAGTTGAAAACTTTCAAAGTGATCAGTCACCCTAATACTTAATTATAAACCCCTGTAATTTCCTGACAACAGACATTTGGTTGACTGGTCTACAATTCTCTGGTTTCCTTCTGTCACCCTTTTTAAATCATGGCATACACAATTTTCCAATCTAAAGAAACTGTTCTCAAATTCTCTGAACTTTGCAAGAATACAATTAAGGCTTCTGAAATGTTCCTACTTAAGTCCTACAAGACTTAGGAATGAAGTTCTGGAGTGTGTAGTTCTGGGTCTGAAGTTTTATATCTCATTAGTGTCCTCCTTTGTTCCATGATTGTATTTTGATGAGGTCCGAATTCAATAATGGTTTCATAGTGATGCTTGAGATGCTAACCTCCGTCTATATTGTAAATACAGATGCAAAGCAATATTCCGCATCTCCATATTTCCTTATTTTCATTGTCAGTAATAATTAGAGCCATAGAATCATGCAGCATTGAAACAGACCTTTTGGCCCACTGTGTCTATGCCGATCAATAAACACCAAACTACACGGCATGGTGGCACAGTGGTTAGCACTGTTGCCTCACAGCACCAGAGACCTGGGTTCAATTCCCACCTTGAGCAACTGTCTGTGTGGAGTTTGCACATTCTCCCCGTGTCTGTGTGGGTTTCCTCCCATAGTCCAAAAATGTGCAGGTGAGGTGAATTGGCCATGTTAAATTGCCCATAGTGTTAGGTGAAGGGGTGAAATGTAGGGGAATGTGTCTGGGTGGGTTGCGCTTCGGCAGGTCGGTGTGGACCTGTTGGGCCGAAGGGCCTGTTTCCACACTGTAAGTAATCTAATACACTATTCCCATGTACCACAGCCTATTATGCCGTAGCAGATGTTTCTTAAATACTTCCATAAATCTACCTTCTTCTCAGTGAAATAATTCATTCTGAGATCTCTTCTACACCACTTGCTCGTCATCTCGAACTTAAGCCCTCTGGTCTTCGTCACATCTGCCATGGGGAAGAGATTCTCACAATCTACTCTTTAATAATTTTGGATACCTCAGTCAGATCACTCCTCAGCTTCCTCTGGTCCAAGGAAAACAAACCCAGCTCATTGAGTCTCTCCTCCTAACAGACTTTTCATTCCAGGCTAGACAAGAAGGAGGTTGGAAGAACACAGCAGGCCAGGCTGCATCAGGAGGTGGAGAAGTCGACGTTTCAGGTCTAAAGCTGAACATGAATCTCCTGTGTACCTTCTCCAGGGCAAACATGTCTTCCCAATATCTGGATGAGTGGTGCTGGAAGAGCACAGCAGTTCAGGCAGCATCCAAGAAGCTTCGAAATCAACGTTTCTGGCAAAAGCCCTTCATCAGGTTCCTGATGAAAGGCTTTTGCCCGAAACATCGATTTCGAAGCTACTTGGATGCTGCCTGAATTGCTGTGCTCTTCCAGCACCACTCATCCAGAATCTGGTTTCTAGCATCTGCAGTCATTGTTTTTACCTCTTATATCTTCCCAATAGTGTGGTGACCAGAACTGCGTACATCTATGGTCTAACCAATGTTCTATAAAGTTGTAACAAAGCTTCCTTGCTCCTATATTCTATGCCCTGGCTAATGAATGCAATCATCCTGTATGCCTTCTTCACCACCCTGTCTACCTGTATTGATATCTTCAGAAATCTGTAGATTACACACCAAAGTCCCTTTGTTCCTCAGTACTTGCCAGGGACTTACCATTCATTGGGTATGTCCTTCACTTATTAGACCTCTCAAAATGCATTGCCTCGCACTTATCAGCATTAAATTCCATCCATCACTGTTCTGCCTAATTTACCAGCTGATCAATATCAGGCCAAGCCTGAGTCCATCTCCTCACCATCAACAACACCCCCAATTTTCATGTCATCTGCAAACTGGCTAATTAAACTTTCTACATTCACATCCTGGTCCACCGCTGGTCACAGACTTCCAATCACAAAAACAATCCTCTACCATCATCCTTTGCCGACGATTTGTAAGCCAGTTTTGGATCCAGTTTGCAAACTTGCCTTGGATCCCACGGTCTCTCACCTTTTGGACCAGCTTTCCATGTGAGATTTTGTTAAAGGCCTAACTGAAGTCCATGTAGACCACATCAATGTCACTAACCTCATCAATATATTCAGTCACCTTTTCAAGCAAGAGTCAAAAAGTGTGGCACTGGAAAAGCACAGCCGGTCAGACAGCATCCGAGGAGCAGGAGACTCGACGTTTCGGGCATAAGCCCTTCATCAGATTCCTGCTGTCTGGCCTGCAGTGCTTTGCCAGCGTTACACTTTTCGACTCTGACTCTCCAGCATCTGCAGTCCTCACTTCCTCGTTTTCAGTTAAATTATTCAGACAGAATCTCCCTCTGACAAATCCATGCTGACTATCCCTAATCAATCCCTGCCTTTCCAAGTATTCATCAATCCTGTTCTTCAGAAATTTTCCAGTAATTTCCCCACCCCTGAGGTCAGACTAATTGGTCTGTGATTACCTGGCCTATCCCTGCTCCTCTTCATGAACAAAGGAACCCCATTAGCTATCCTTCAGTCATCTGTCACTTCACCTGTGGCCAGCAAAGCATTACATATCTCTACCAGGGTCCCTAGCAAGCTCCTCCCTTGCGTCCCAAAGCAGCCTGGGATATATCTCGTCAGACCCTGGGGTGTTATACACCAGTACGTTTAGTAAAACACATAATACCCCCTCCTTATTAATCTTAACATGTTTTAGAACCTCACCATCCCAAGCAAAATCCCCAGCTACAATGTTTTTCTCATCTCTGAATACAGACGAGAAGTATTCATCTCAGGCCTCACCCACAGCCACTGGCTCCATTCACAGGTCGCCCCTTTGGGCCTACTCTTTTCCTGGCGATTCTCTTGTTCCTAATGTACTTATAAAAAACCTTGGGATTTTCCTTGATCCCATTGGCCAGAGATATTTAGTGACCCCTCTTTGCCCTCCTAATTTCCTGCTTAAGCAACCTCCTACACTCTATACTCTTGAAGGGCCTCTCCAGTTTTTAATGCTTTGTACCTAATGTAAGCTTCCTTTTTTTTTAACCAAACTCTCAATAGCCCTTGACCTCCATGGTTCCCTGGTCCGCTCCCCTTGACCTTCACTGTCAGAGGAACATGCTGGCCCTGAATTCTCAATATCCTACTTTAAGGACCCTCACTTTCCAAGTGTACGCACACCTGAAGGTAGCTGCTCTCAGTCCACGTTTGTCGGATCCTGTCTAATGACATTGAAATTGGCCTTCCCCAAATTTAGAGACTTAACTTCTGCACTTACCTTACCCCTTTCCATAATGACTTTGAAACTTGGAGCTACGATCATTAACCCCAAAATTCTCGACCATTGTAACTTCACCCACATGAACCAACTTCATTCCCTAGGATTAGATCTAGCATTGTCCTATCTCTAGTTGCACTGTCTACGCACTGTCCTATCTACGCACTGTCCTATCTACGCACTGTCCTATCTACGCACTATCCTATCTACGCACTGTCCCATCTACCCATATCCTATCTACGCACTGTCCTATCTACGTACTGTCCTATCTAGGCACTGTCCTATCTACGAACTGTCCCATCTATGCACTGTCCTATCTACGCACTGTCCTATCTACGCACTGTCCTATCTACGTACTGTCCTATCTATGCACTGTCCCATCTACGCACTGTCCTATCTATGCACTGTCCTATCTATGCACTGTCCTATCTACACACTGTCCCATCTATGCACTGTCCCATCTACGCACTGTCCTATCTACACACTGTCCCATCTACGCACTATCCTATCTACGCACTATCCTATCTACGCACTATCCTATGTACACACTGTCCTATCTATGCACTGTCCTATCTACGCACTGTCCCATCTACGCACTATCCTATCTACGCACTATCCTATCTACGCACTATCCTATGTACACACTGTCCTATCTATGCACTGTCCTTTCTACGCACTGTCCCATCTACGCACTATCCTATTTACGCACTATCCTATGTACACACTGTCCTATCTATGCACTGTCCTATCTACACACTGTCCCATCTACGCACTGTCCCATCCACACACTGTCCTATCTACGCACTGTCCTATCTACACACTGTCCCATCTACGCACTGTCCCATCTACGCACTGTCCCATCTACGCACTATCCTATGTACACACTGTCCTATCTATGCACTGTCCTATCTACGCACTGTCCCATCTACGCACTATCCTATCCACACACTGTCCTATCTATGCACTGTCCCATCTACGCACTATCCTATCTACGCACTGTCCTATCTACACACTGTCCCATCTACGCACTGTCCCATCTACGCACTATCCTATCAACACACTATCCTATCTACGCACTATCCCATCTATGCACTGTCCTATCTACGCACTGTCCAATGTACGCACTGTCCCATCTACGCACTGTCCTATCTACGCACTATCCTATCTATGCACTGTCCCATCTACGCACTGTCCTATCTACACACCGTCCCATCTACGCACTGTCCTATCTACACACTGTCCTATCTACGCACTGTCCTATCTACGCACTGTCCTATCTACACACTGTCCTATCTACGCACTGTCCAATGTACGCACTGTCCCATCTACGCACTGTCCTATCTACGCACTATCCTATCTACGCACTGTCCTATCGACACACTGTCCCATCTACGCACTGTCCCATCTACGCACTGTCCTATCTACGCACTGTCCTATCTACGCACTGTCCTATCGACACACTGTCCCATCTACGCACTGTCCCATCTACGCACTATCCTATCTACGCACTGTCCTATCTACACACTGTCCTATCTCCGCACTGTCCTATCTACACACTGTCCTATCTACGCACTGTCCTATCTACGCACTGTCCTATCTACACACTGTCCCATCTACGCACTGTCCCATCTACGCACTGTCCTATCTACACACTGTCCTATCTACGCACTGTCCTATCTACACACTGTCCCATCTACGCACTGTCCCATCTACGCACTGTCCTATCTACACACTGTCCTATCTACGCACTGTCCTATCTACACACTGTCCCATCTACGCACTGTCCCATCTACGCACTGTCCCATCTACGCACTATCCTATCTACGCACTGTCCTATGTACGCACTGTCCCATCTACGCACTGTCCCATCTACGCACTGTCCCATCTACGCACTATCCTATCTACGCACTGTCCTATGTACGCACTGTCCTATGTACGCACTGTCCCATCTACACACTGTCCCATCTACACACTGTCCTATCTACGCACTGTCCCATCTACGCACTATCCTATCTACGCACTGTCCTATCTACACACTGTCCTATCTACACACTGTCCCATCTACGCACTGTCCTATCTACGCACTATCCCATCTATGCACTGTCCTATCTACGCACTGTCCAATGTATGCACTGTCCCATCTACGCACTGTCCTATCTACGCACTATCCTATCTACGCACTGTCCCATCTACGCTCTGTCCTATCTACGCACTGTCCTATCTACGCACTGTCCTATCTACGCACTGTCCTATCTACACACTGTCCCATCTACGCACTGTCCCATCTACGCACTGTCCCATCTACGCACTATCCTATCTACGCACCGTCCTATCTACACACTGTCCCATCTACGCACTGTCCTATCTACGCACTATCCTATCTACGCACTGTCCTATCTACGCACTGTCCCATCTACGCACTGTCCCATCTACGCACTGTCCCATCTACGCACTGTCCCATCTACGCACTGTCCCATCTACGCACTGTCCCATCTACGCACTGTCCTATCTACGCACTGTCCTATCTACACACTGTCCCATCTACGCACTGTCCTATCTACGCACTATCCTATCTACGCACTGTCCTATCTACGCACTGTCCCATCTACACACTGTCCTATCTACGCACTGTCCTATCTATGCACTGTCCCATCTACACACTGTCCTATCTACGCACTATCCCATCTACGCACTGTCCCATCTACGCACTGTCCTATCTACGCACTGTCCTATCTACGCACTGTCCTATCTACGCACTGTCCCATCTACGCACTGTCCCATCTACGCACTGTCCTATCTACGCACTGTCCTATCTATGCACTGTCCCATCTACGCACTATCCTATCTACCCACTATCCTATCTACGCACTGTCCTATCTACGCACTATCCTATCTATGCACTGTCCCATCTACACACTATCCTATCTATACACTGTCCTATCTACGCGCTGTCCTATCTATGCACTGGCATATGGAGCTGTCTTGGATGCGCTTTAAAAATTCCACCTCGTCTAATCCTTTCACAATAAGGTGAGTGCAGTTAATGTTAGCAAAGTTGAAGTCCGCTACATTATAACCCTGTCTCTCTCACACCTTTTTGTGAGTTGCTTACATTTCTGCGTCTCTATCTCCCTCTGGATGTTGGGAAGCCTCTCGTAAAATCCCAGAGTTTAGATCGGAGTGATGCTGGAAATGCACAGCAGATCAGGCAGCATCCTGATGAAGGGCTTTTGCCCGAAATGTCGATTTTCCTGCTCCTCAGATGCTGCCTGACCTCCTGTACTTTTCCAGCACCACTCTAATCTAAAGTCTGGGTTCCAGCATTTGCAGTCTTCATTTTTGCTCTCGTAAAATCCTAGCATGGTCATCCCTCCTTTTTTTATTTCTAACCTCTACCCAGGTGGCCTGATTTGAAGACCATTCTAGTGTATCCTCCCTCATTACTGCAGAGATGGCTTCCTTTATCTGAGAGTCATAGAGTCATACAGCATGGAGACAGACCCTTCAGTCCGACCAGCCCACACTGACCATAATCTCAAACTAAACTAGTGTCATTTGCCTGCGCTTAGCATATATCCCTTCAAACCATTCTCATTCATGTACTTATTGAAATGTCTTTTAAACACTGTAACTGTAACTGCATCCATCACTTCCTCTGGAAGTTCATTCTACACTCGAACCACCCTCTGTGTAAAAAAGTTGCCCCTTCATGTATTTTTAAAACCTTCCTCCACTCACCTTAAAAGTTTGACCTCTGGTCTTGAAATCCCCCGCCCTGAGGAAAAGACACTTGCCATTCACCCTATCCATGCCTCTCTTGATTTTATAAACCTCTATAAGGTCACCCCTCAACCTGCTATGCTCCAGTGAAAAAGGTCCTAGCCTATCTAGCCTCCCTTTACACCTGGAACTCTCCATTATCAGTTATCAGTTTTCAAGATATTGTTCTGACAAGCTTTTGTTTACCCTGATATCATTGTCAACATTTTTTCCAGTTGATTTTGGAAACAGTTGCTGGCTTTGTTTCTAAATTTCCTTTTAAATATCTGCTTTGTCACCTCAGCTGTCCTTTGTATTTTCCTCATTCCCCAGGATCTGTGCTTTTCTCTTTGCAATTTTTATGCTCTTCTGCTTGTCCCTATATGTTACCCTTCGTTCTTTTGCTGTCTTTGGCTTTAGTTAATAAGTAGAACATCTGTCCCTTTGGGATATAACTGATTCAGTGACACATTCAATGTTTTTTTTAATGGAGTTTCAGTTTTGAACATTAAAGGACTTGCCCAGTTTACTGCGAAATGTCTCTGCCTTGTCCCTTTGATGACAGCATTGCCTGCATTGAGACACTGAAAATTGTTTCAGCTTTCTCCCACTGTACGGGTAAATTCTTTACAGTGCCTCTGCTGATCAGCATCACTGTCCCCCGATCTTATTGAAGGGTCAAGCAGGATTAAGGAATCGGGTTACCTACTCCATCTTCCAATTCCTTACTTCATATGTATGTTCCCTTTGAGCTTTGCACCATTAAACCTTTTATTATTTATTCTCTCCTGCCATCTACTCTATCACTGATTTCGCCCTTTGAACATAGAACATTACAGCGCAGTACAGGCCCTTTGGCCCTCGATGTTGCGCCGACCTGTCATACCAATCTGAAGCCCATCTAACCTACACTATTCCATGTCCGTCCATATGCTTGTCCAATGACGACTTAAATGTGCTTAAAGTTGGCAAATCTACTTCCATTGCAGGCAAAGCATTCCATACCCTTACTCCTCTCTGAGTAAAGAAACTACTTCTGACATCTGTCCTATATCTATCACCCCTCAATTTAAAGCTATGCCCCCTCGTGCTCGCTGTCACCATACTTGGGAAAAGGATCTCCCTATCCACCCTATCTAATCCTCTGATTATCTTATATGTCTCTATTAAGTCACCTCTCAACCTTCTTCTAACGAATACAGCCTCAAGTCCCTCAGCCTTTCCTTGAAAGACCTTTCCTCCATACCAGGCAACATCCTAGTAAATCTCCTCTGAACCCTTTCCAAAGTTTCCACATCCTTCTTATAATGCGGTGACCAGAACTGTACACAATAATCCAAGTGTGGCCGCACCAGAGTTTTGTACAGCTGTAGCATAACCTCATGGTTCCGGAACACGATCCCTCTATTAATAAAAGCTAAAACACTGTATGCCTTCTTAACGACCCTGTCAACCTGGATGGCAACTTTCAAGGATCTGTGTACCTGGACACCGAGATCTCTCTGCTCACCTACACTACCCAGAATCTTACCATTAGCCTAGTACTTTGCATTCCAGTTACTCCAACCAAAGTGAATCACCTCACCCTTGTCCGCATTAAACTCCATTTGCCATCTCTTAGCCCAGCTCTGCAGCTTATCTATGTCTCTCTCTAACCTACAACACCCTTCGTCACTATCCACAGCTCCATCGACCTTAGTGTCGTCTGCACATTTACTAACCCACCCTTCTACGCCCTCATCCAGGTTGTTTATAAAAATGACGAACAGCAGTGGACCCAACACCGACCTTTACGGTACACCACTCGTAACTGGACTCCAGAATGAACATTTCCCATCAACCACCACCCTCTGTCTTCTTTCAACAAGCCAATTACTGATCCAAATTGCTGTATCTCCCACAATCCCATTCCTCTGCATTTTGTACAATAGCCTACAGTGGGGAACCTTAGCGAATGCCTTGCTGAAATTCATACACACGTCAACCAGTTTATTCTCATCTACCTGTTCGGTCACCTTCTCAAAAAACTCAATAAGGTTTGTGAGGCATGACCTACCCTTCACAAAACCATGCTGACTATCCCTAATCAAATTATTCTTTTCTAGATGATTATAAACCCTGTCTCTTATAACCTTTTCCATCACTTTACCAACAACTGAAGTAAGGCTGACTGGTCTATAATTACCAGGGTTGTCTCTACTCCCCTTCTTGAACAGGGGAACCACATTTGCTATCCTCCCGTCTTCTGGCACTATTCCTGTAGACAATGACGATTTAAAGATCAATGCCAAAGGCTCGGCAATCTCCTCCCTGGCTTCCCAGAGGATCCTAGGATAAATCCCATCCAGCCCAGGGGACTTATCTATTTTCACACTCTGCAGGATTTCTAATACGTCTTCCTCGTGAACCTCAATCCCACCTAGTCTAGTAGCCTGTATCTCAGTATTTTCCTCGACAACATTGTCGTTTTCTAGAGTGAATACTGTCGAAAAATATTCATTTAGTGCTTCCCCTATCTCCTCTGACTCCACACAAAACTTCCCACTACTTTCCTTGATTGGTGGAAAAGCACAGCAGGTCAGGCAGCATCCAAGGAGCAGGAGAATCGACATTTCGGGCATGACCCCTTCTTCAGGAGTGAAGGGCTGAAGAAGGTCTCATGCCCGAAACGTTAATTCTCCTGCTCCTTGGATGCTGCCTGACCTGCTGCACTTTTCCAGCAACACGTTTTCAGCTCTGATCTCCAGCATCTGCAGTCCTCACTTTCTCCTATCCTTGATTGGCCCTAATCTTACTCTCGTCATTCTTTTATTCCTTAAATACCCTATAGAAAGCCTTAGGGTTTACCCTGATCCTATCCACCAACAACCTCTCATGTCTCCTCCTGGCTCTTCTGAGCTCTCTCTTTAGGTCTTTCCTGGCTACCTTGTAACCCTCAAGCGCCCTAACTGAGCCTTCACATCTTATCCTAACATAAGCCTTCTTCTTCCTCTTGACCAGAGATTCCACTTCCTTCATAAACCACAGCTCCCGTGCTCTACAGCTTCCTCCCTGCCTAACAGCTACATATTTATCTAGGACACACAGGAGCTTTTCCTTAAATAAGCTCCACATTTCTAATGTGCCCAACCCCTGCAGTTTCTTTTCCCATTCTATGCTTCCTAAATCTTGCCTAATCGCATCGTAATTGCCTTTTCCCCAGGTGTAACTCTTGCCCAGTAGTATACACCTATCCCTTTCTATCACTAAAGTAAACATAACAGAATTGTGATTGCTATCACCAAAGTGCTCACCTACTTCCAAGTCTAACACCTGGCTGGGCTCATTACCCAGTACCAAATCTAATGTGACTTCACCCCTTGTTGACCTGTCTACATACTGTGTCAGGAATCCCTCCTGCACACACTGGATAAAAACCAACCCATCTATAGTACTCGTACTATAGTGTTCCCAGTCAATAGTTGGAAAGTTGAAGTCCCCCATGACAACTACCCTGTCTCTCTCACTCCTATCCAGAATCATCTTTACTATCCTTTCCTCTACATCTCTGGAACTATTCGGAGGCCCATGGAAAACTCCCAACAGGGTGACCTCTCCTTTCCTGTTTCTAACCTCAGCCCATACTATCTCAGTTGACAAGTCCCCAGACATCCTTTCTGCAACTTAATACTGTCCTTGACCAACAATGCCATACCTCCCCCTCTTTTACCATCTTCTCTGTTCTTACTGAAACATCTAAATCCCGGAACCTGCAACAACCATTCCTGCCCCTGCTCTATCCATGTCTCCGAAATGGCCACAACATTGAAGTCCCAGGTACCAACCCATGCTGCATATTCACCCACCTTTTTCCAGATGCTCCTGGCGTTGAAGTAGACACACTTCAAACCAACTTCTTGCTTGCCAGTGCCATCTTGCGTCCCTGAAACTTAATTTTGGACCTCCCTACTCTCAACCTTTTCTATACTCGAACTACAATTTTGGTTCCCATCCCCCTGCTGGATTACTTTAAATCCACCCCAGTAGCCTTAGCGAATCTCCCCCCCAGGATATTGGTACCCCTCTGGTTCAGATGAAGACCATCCTGCTTGTAGAGGTCCCACCTACCCCAGAAAGTGCCCCAATTATCCAAGAATCCAAAACCCTCCCTCCTACACCATCCCTGTAGCCACGTGTTCAACTCCTCTCTCTCCCTATTCCTCGCCTCACTAGCACGTGGCACAGGCAACAAACCAGAGACAACAACTCTGTTCGTCCCACCTCTAAGCTTCCATCCTCGCTCCCTGAATTTCTGTTTTAAATCCCCATCTCTCTTCCTCCCTATGTCATTGGTGCCGATGTGGACCACGACTTGGGGCTGCTCCCCCTCCCCCTTAAGGATCCCAAAAACACGATCAGAGACATCTGGTTCTTCTTCCTTCCCCTCCCTGTTTTCACTTGTTTCAAACTAATATTTCTCTAATTTCTTCTCAGTTCTGGTGAAAGGCTATTGTCCTGTAACATAGCTGCTGCCATCTCTCTCTCCACAGATGCTGCCATACCTACTGAATATTCGTTCCACTTTTCTACTTTCAAGTATTTTTGTTTCAAAAATATATCTTATTCATAAAAAATATCTATAACTACTTACAAAGGTTCTGAGGATGGCCCGGTGGCCCAGTGCTCAGCACCAGGGACCCGGGTTCGATTCCACCCTCAGGCATCTGTCTGTGTGGCGTTTGCACATTCTCCTGGTGTCTGCCTCCAGGTGCTCCGGTTTCCTCTCATAATCCAAAGATGTGCAGGTTAGGTGAATGCTAAATTGCCCATAGTATTCAGGATGTGTTGGTTAGGTGCACTAGTCAGGGGAAGTTGTAAAGTAATAGGTTCGGGGAATGGGTTTGGGTGGGTTACTCTTCCGAGGGTTAGTGTGGACTTGTTGGGCCGAAGGGCCTGTTTCCACACTGCAGTGATTCTATGAATTCTTAGTTCTGTCCAGTCCATGCTGAAAAGAATATTGAAAACAAAACATTGGAATTTTGAACAAAGGAATCCTTTTTTGAATTTATTCATTCAGGGGAAGTAGGTGTCACTGTTCAGGGCAGCATTTATCTGCCTTCCCCAGACAGCAGTTCAGAGTCATTCACATTGCTGTCGGAACAAAAAAACAGAAATTGCTGGAAAAGCTCAGCAGGTCTGGCAGTGTCTGTGAAGAGAAATCAGGGTTGACATCCGGTGATCCTTCCTCAGAAGTCCCATTGCTGTGGGTCAAGAGTCACTTGTTAGCCAAAAGAGATAAGGGAGGCAGTTTATGTCCCTAAAGGACACCAGTGAACACTCTTCAAATGAACAATTGATTCTCCCTGTAACCTTTAACCAACAATCATTTCATGGTCATAATTAGGTTTTTAAATCCAGATTTATATTGAATTCAAAATCCACTGTGGCAGGTCCCCTGAATGTCAATGGGGTTTCGGGAGCAATAAGGTAAAACCAAGGACTGCAGATGCTGGAAACCAGAGTTTAGATCGGAGTGGTGCTGGAAAAGCACAGCAGGTCAGGCAGCATCCAAGAAGCAGGAAAATTGACGTTTTGGGCAAAAGCCCTTCATCAGGAATAGAGGCAGAGTGCCTGCAGAGTGGAGAGATAAATGAGAGGAGGGGGCGGGTGGGGAGAAAGTAGAATAGAGTACAATAGATGAATGGGGGTGGGGGATGGAGGTGATAGGTCAGAGAGGAGGGTGAGGGAAGGTAGCAAAGAGTACAATGGGTGAATGGGGGTGAGGATGTAGGTGATAGGTCAGAGAGGAGGGTGAAGTAGATAGCTGGAAAGGAAGATAGGCAGGTAGGACAAGTCATGGGGACGGTGCTGAGCTGGAACATTGGAGCTGGGGTGAGGTGGGGGAAGGGGAAATGAGGAAACTGGTGAAATCCACATTGATGCCATTGAGTTGAAGTGTTCTGAGGCGGAAGATGAGGCGTTCTTCCTTCAGGCGTCGGGTGGTGAGGGAGCGGCGGTGGAGGAGACCCAGGACCTGCATGTCCTCAGCAGAATGGGAGGGGGAGTCGGAAGCTGCCTGACCTGCTGTGCTTTTCCAGCACCACTCTTTCTGGAGCAATAGTCAAGTCATAACGCCACTAGACCACCACGTCCCCCTCTGAAGAAGGGTCACTGGACCCATATAATTCACTCTGCTTTTTCTCCACAGATGCTGCCAGACCTCCTGAGCTTTTCCAGCAACTTCTGTTTTTGTTTGGAATTTTGATATTTGTCAGAGTTTCTCTACAGTTGCAAACACAAAGGCATTTCCCACTTCTGCAAGAAACTATTTATGTTCATTTAGATGCAGCAAGAGGGTCTGATAACTGAACCTTGTTGTGCTTTGACAAAAAGACCTGAGATGGTGGTAGCTGCCCCAGGCTTTAGTGTGTCCCTCAGCACGTAGTCTTGGACCTGACAATGTGCCAGGAGAAGGTGAGAATTGCAGATGCTGTAGATCAGAGTCAAGAGTATGGTGCTGGAAAAGCTCAGCAGGTCAGGCAGCATCCAAGGAGCAGGAGAATCAGGAATCTGATGAAGGGCTTATGCCCGAAACGTCGATTCTCCTGCTCCTTGGTTGCTGCCTGACCTGCTGTGTTTTTCCAGCACCACACTCTTGACCCTTACAATGTGCCAGTCTGCAACACTTGGTTGAGGTCTTGCTTGGTAGCCATATTATGTTGTTTTCAGTGGTAAGTTCACTTGGTTAATGTCAGCGATGGCTCAGTGGTGGCACTCTCACCTCTGAGTCGGAAGATCTGGGTTTGAAGTCCACTGCAGGAACTTACAGAAATATTCTAGGCTAGCACTCAACTTCTGAGGGAGTGCTGCACTGTCGAAGGTGCCACTTTTTGGGTGGCTCAGTAATCCTACCTGCTCTGTTGAGGGTGAGAGGGAAAGATTCCAATAGCACTCTCTCTGAAAAGAACACTGGAATTATCACCGGTGTCCTGGCCAATATTTATCTCACAACAAACAAGTGATCTGCTTGTTATCACATGCTTGTCTGTAGAACTTGGGCAGACGTTTAGCTCTGACTGCATTTCTCAAGTGCTTAGTAGTTGGTAAAACCCTTTAATCATGAATGCTGACACACAAATGGAAATCTTTCTTTCATGGGCACATTGTATGTGCGTCAGCTTGGCTGCAGAATACATGAGAGGAGTTATTGGTGGGTGGTGGAACTGTCGGCTCAAGTGTTATTAGAAGATTTCAAAGCTGTTTCTTTGACACTGTAATTGCTGGAGCAGTTTCGGAGTTTTGCAGATGAGAAAGAAACCTCAATCAGCATCAAAAACAAAAATTTGTATTCATCAGCTTTTCATTGTGTTTCTCTGACGAGATTCACTTAGCTTTAATACTGTCTCCCTAATCATTCAACCCCCTTTTGAATCCATGGAATATTTATAGTGCAGAAAGTGGCTGTTCCTCTCATTGTGTCTGCCCGCACTCTTCAAATGAACGATTCACTGAGTGCTGTTCTCCCTGTAACCTTGCACATTCTTCCTTTTTGGAGCAGAGTCGGACTCCCTTTCAGACTTGCATTCCATTGCACCTGCTTCCACCACACTCTGAGTCAGTGCGTTCCAATTCCTCTCATATATATCTTCATCTCTTTATCTTCTTAGAATCCCTACAGTGTAGAAACAGGCCCTTCGGACCAACAAGTCCACTCTGACCCCCCGAAGAGTAAACAAGCCAGACTCATTCCTGTACCCTATTATTCTACATGTACCCCTGACCAATGCACCTAGCCTACACCTCCTTGAACGCTATGGACAATTTAGCATGGCCAATCCTCCTAACCTGCACATCTTTGGATTGTGGGAGGAAACCAGCGAACACAGAGGAAACCCACGCAGACACGATAAGAATGTGCAAACTCTACACAGTCACCCGAGTTTGGGATCAAACCCAGGTCCCTGGTGCTGTGAGGCAGCAGCGCTAACCACTGAGCCACCATGCCACCCCACGCTGCTCTTTGAGATGTTATGAACACCTTGACCCAACTGTCACCACTACCTGTGGGGCTTGATTTCGATAGCTGTCTGATTACACTCCGGTGAATGACCCTGGATCTGATTTTCACACTGAGTGAATTTTTGTTTTGACTGTGTCAGGGATTGGCTTTCCTCAGTCCTGCTGAGGGAGGTCTAGGAGTTAGGACCAAGGAGCAGGATTTGGAAAACTTCATTGGGTCAGACACTCACACCCCAGCCACTTTGACCAGAGCCAGGGTCAATATGGCAGTGGCTCATGCCTGGAAACTAGTCAAAGAGAGCTGGGGCTGGGGGGAGATATGGGCACTGGGAGGCATTTGCTGGGACCTCTGGGATCTTCCTAATGACAAGTATCTCATTGAGATTTGAATCTGGCATTAACAAAATGTGGCCTTGCAACAGATAAGTTGGCACAGGCACAGGTCCTTCAGCCCACAAAGACTGTGCTAACAGATGATGCCTTTCTAATCTAAAAATCTTTTGCCTCTGCACTCTCCTATCCCTCTACACCCTGCCTACTCATCTATCTGCCAAGAAGCCTCTTACACATTGATATTGTATCGGCCTCCACCACCTCCATTGGCTGCACATTCTAAGCACTCAGCACCCTCTCACATCTCCTTTAAACTAACCCCCTTTTACCTCAAACCTACGTTCCCCAGTAATTGACACTTTTCCCCTGAGAAAAAGACTCTGCCTATCCATGCCTCTCATAATTTTGTAAACATCTACCAGATGGCCAGATTTTTAATCAGTAACTCCATTCACAAATGAGCTGATGATACCACCGTCATGGGTCAGATCTCAAACAATGATGAGATGGAGTACAGGAAGGAAATAGAGAGCTTAGTGGCATCGGGTAACAACAATCTCTCCCTCGATGTCAGCAAAACAAAGGAGCTGGTCATCGACTTCAGGAAGCAGAGTGGAGGACACGCCCCTGTCTGTATTGATGGTGCTGAGGTGGAGGTGGTTGAGAGCTTCAGGTTCCTAGGAGTAAATATCACCAACACTCTGTCCTGGTCCATCTATGTCGACACTACAGGCAAGAAAACACACCAACGCCTCTCCTTCCTCAGGAGGCTAAGGAAATTCAGCACGTCCCCAAAGACTCTTAATAATTTTTATAGATGCACCTTAGAAAGCATACCTGTATCACAGCTCGGTATGGCAATTTCCCTGCCCAAAACCACAAGAAGTTACAGAGATTTGTGAATGCAGCCCAGTCCGCCACGCAAACCAGCCTTCAATCCATTGACTCCTGCCTCAGGAAAGCAGCCAACACAGTCAAAGGCCCCTCCCACTCCAGTTGTACTGTCTTCCATTGAGCAGAGGATACAAAAATTTGAAAACACGTACCAACAGATTCAAGACCAGCTCCTTCCCTGCTGTTATCAGAGTTATGAATGGACCTCTCATATATGAAAGTTGATCTTTCTCTGCAGCTTCTCTGTAGCTGTAACACTATATTCTGCATTCTGTTTTATCACTCTAATGTACTTATGTAAGGTATGATTTCTCTGGTTAGCACACAAAGCAATACATCTACTGTATCTCGGTACATGAGGTAATAAAAAAGACACACTGAGATTTTCCAGCAACTTCTATTTTTGTTTTACTGAATTATTCCCACTTCTCGTGTGTTAAGTAAATGATTCTTGCTGTAATCACAACCCTTATAAAGGAGTTTCTGTCTTTTTACAGCCTGATAAAATGTCTCTCTCATGTTCTGTCCTGGCAAGATCAGGTTGACTTAGACTTTTAATCTGCCCAATTAATTACTGTCTTTGCACTGTCTCTGGCTATGCAATCTCAGATTGACATTTCTTTGGTGGGTTTTTTCTGCCATTTTTTCGAGCCATGTCTTGTGGTGTCTGCATTGAACTGCAATACTCAAACTGAGCTGCAAATGAATTTTTAACTGATTGCTTTTCCTGTCTGTATTATTGAGCTGCTTTAAAGTTTCTCCTGGCCTATAGAAATGTTAGGCTTTACTCATGAGACCTCAGTAGTTACTCAGTGCTGAACTCTAACTCGGTATTACTGCGACAGACCACCAACTTGCACTGAAGTCTCTATCCACTTTGGAGTTACTGATCCTCTTTCACTGGGAAGACATGACTTGGAGATGCTGGTGTTGGACTGGGGTGGACAAAGTTAAAAATCACACAACATCAGGTTATGTTCCAACAGGTTTATATGGAAGCACTAGCTTTCGGAGTGTTAACCACCTGATGAAGGAGCGGTGCTCCGAAAGGTAGTGCTTCCAGTTAAACCTGTTGGACCACGACTTGGTGTTGTGTGATTTTGATCTCTGGAGAGATGCCAACTCTGCTGTTGCAGTATTTCGCTTATCAGGTCCAGAATGGTTTTTGTATTCACTGGAGTTTGTTCCTTGTTTGAGGATTGCCATGAGGGTCTCGTCGAAAGGGCTTTTCAATCTTCAGCTTTTCTGTGATGGTGATAGCACTAGACGGGGTACAGAGGAGGGTTAACCCGGATGTTGTCTGGGATGGAGAAATTGAGAAGAGAGACTAGATAGGTTTGGATTGTTTTCTCTAAAGCAGAGAAGGCTGAGAGGGGGTCATGATTGAGGTGTTTAAGATTATGAGGAGTATGGACTGGGTGAGTAGAGAATGATGGTGCTGTATATTGAGGCAACTTAAGGGTGAGACTGAAGATCTCATACTACTGCTCACAATGTGTTGTATAGGCAGTCAAATCAAACGCACGCAGTAGCTCAGCATGTTGTATTTCCCCCCTGCCAGCTGACTACACCATGGCACTACTGCTCTTGATGAGAGTTGCTGCTGTTATCCTTTCTAACTGTGGGAAATGACAAAGCCAGCTTGGTCTAATGTGGTTGAGGGAAAGCTCCTTCTTAAGGGTAGCACGGTGGCTCAATGGTTAGTGCTGCTGTCTCATAGCACCAGAGGCCTGGGTTCGATCCCAGCCTCAGGCGACTGTCTGTGTGGAGTTTTCACATTCTCCCCATGTCTGCGTGGGTTTCCTCTTGGTTCCTCGCTTCCTCCCACAGTCCAGTGATGTGTGGGTCAGGTGGATTGGCCATGCTGAATTGCCCCGTGGAGTCAAGGAATGTGCTGGCTAGTGGATTATCCATAGGAAATGCAGGGTTACTGGGGGCAGGGGGTGTCTGTGGGATGCTGTTTGGAGCATTGTTTGGACTGGGAGGGCCGAATGACCTATTTCGACACTTCAGGGATTCTAACCTATTGAGAAGAGGTTCTTGTATTAAACAAGATATCATTTAATGTGTGTAGCAACTAGTTACAAGTTACACTGAAATCACAGAGAACTACAGAATTGTTACTACATAGAAGGAGATCATTGAGGCCATTGTGCCTATAACGGTTCTGTTATCTCCTGCCAATATCCTGCCTTTTCCCCATATCCTTGCACACCATTTCCATCTAAAAAAATTTCCAATACCCTCATTTTCTGATTCAGTATGTGGATGTACCTACTAGAGAAGGTGCAAACTTGACCTACTCTTGGGAAATAAGGCAGGGCAGGTGACTGAGGTGTCAGTGGGGGGGCACTTTGGGGCCAGCGACCATAATTCTATTTGTTTTAAAATAGTGATGGAAAAGGATAGACCAGGTCTAAAAGTTGAAGTTCTAAATTGGAGAAAGGCCAATTTTGATAGTATTAAGCAAGAACTTTCAAAAGCTGATTGGAGGCAGATGTTTGCAGGTAAAGGGACGACTGGAAAATGGGAAGCCTTCAGAAATGAGGTAACAAGAATCCAGAGAAAGTATATTCCAGTCAGGGTGAAAGGGAAGGCTGGTAGGTATAGGGAATGCCGGAAGACTAAAGAAATTGAGAGTTGGTTAAGAAAAAGAAGGAAGCATATGTCACGTATTGACAGGATAGATCGAGTGAATCCTTATAAGAGTATAAAGGGAGTAGGAGTATACTTAAGAGGGAAATCAGGAGGGCAAAACGGGGACATGAGATAGCTTTGGCAAATAGAATTAAGGAGAATCCAAAGGGGTTTTACAAATATATTAAGGACAAAAGGGTAACTAGGGAGAGAATAGGGCCCCTCAAAATCAGCAAGGCGGCATTTGTGTGGAACCACAGAAAATGGGGGAGATACTAAATGAATATTTTGCATCCGTATTTACTGATATGGATATGGAAAAGGATATGGAAGATATAGACTGGAGGGAAATAGAGGGTGACATCTTGCAAATGTCCAGATTACAGAGGAGGAAGTGCTGGATGCCTTGAAGAGGTGAAAATGGATAAATCCCCAGGACCTGATCAGCTGTACCCGAGAACTCTGTAGGAAGCTAGAGAAGTGATAGCTGGGTCTCTTGCTGAGATATTTGTATCATCGATAGTCACAGGTGAGGTGCCGGAAGACTGGAGGTTGGCAAACGTGGTGCCACTGTTTAAGAAGGGTGGTAAAGACAAGCCAGGGAACTATAGACCGGCGAGCCTGACCTCGGTGGTGGGCAAGTTGCTGGAGGGAATCCTGAGGGACAGGATGTACATGTATTTGGAAAGGCAAGGACTGATTCAGGATAGTCAACATGGCTTTGTGCGTGGGAAATCATGTCTCACAACCTTTATTGAGTTTTTTGAAGTAACAAAGAAGATTGATGAGGGCAGAGCAGTAGATGTGATCTATTTGGACTTCAGTAAGGCGTTCGACAAGATTCCTCATGGGAGACTGATTAGCAAGGTTAGATCTCATGGAATACAGGGAGAACTAGCCATTTGGATACAGAACTGGCTCAAAGGTAGAAGACAGAGTGTGGTGGTGGAGAGTTGTTTCTCAGACTGGAGGCCTGAGACCAGTGGAGTGCCACAAGGATCGGTGCTGGGCCCTCTACTTTTTGTCATTTACATAAATGATTTCGATGTGAGCATAGGACGTACAGTTAGTATGTTTGCAGATGACACCAAAATTGGAGATATAGTGGACAACGAAGAGGGTTACCTCAGATTACAACAGGATCTGGACCAGAAGGGCCAATGGGCTGAGAAGTGGCGGATGGAGTTTAATTCAGATAAATGCGAGGTGCTGCATTTTGGGAAAGCAAATCTTAGCAGAACTTATACACTTAATGGTAAGGTCCTAGGAAGTGTTGCTGAACAAAGAGACCTTGGAGTGCAGGGTCATAGCTCCTTGAAAGTGGAGTCACAGGTAGATAGGATAGTGAAGAAGGTAAAAACAATGACTGCAGATGCTGGAAACCAGATTCTGGATTAGTGGTGCTGGAAGAGCACAGCAGTTCAGGCAGCATCCAAGTAGCTTCAAAATCGACGTTTCGGGCAAAAGCCCTTCATCAGGAATAAAGGCAGTGAGCCTGAAGCGTGGAGAGATAAGCTAGAGGAGGGTGAAGGTGGGGAGGAAGTAGCATAGAGTACAATGGGTGAGTGGGGGAGGGGATGAAGGTGATAGGTCAAGGAGGAGAAGGTGGAGTGGATAGGTGGAAAAGGAGATAGGCAGGTAGGACAAGTCCGGACAAGTCATGGGGACAGTTACTGAGCTGGAAGTTTAGAATTAGGGTGAGGTGGGGGAAGGGGAAATGAGGAAGCTGTTGAAGTCCACATTGATGCCCTGGGGCTGAAGTGTTCCGAGGCGGAAGATGAGACGTTCTTCCTCCAGGTGTCTGGTGGTGAGGGAGCGGCGGTGAAGGAGGCCCAGGACCTCCATGTTCTCGGCAGAGTGGGAGGGGGAGTTGAAATGTTGGGCCACGGGGCGGTGTGGTTGATTGATGCGGGTGTCCCGGAGATGTTCCCTAAAGCGCTCTGCTAGGAGGCGCCCAGTCTCCCCAATGTAGAGGAGACCTCACCGGGAGCAACAGATACAATAAATGATAAGAGTGGATGTGCAAGTAAAACTTTGATGGATGTGGAAGGCTCCTTTAGGGCCTTGGATGGAGGTGAGGGAGGAGGTGTGGGCACAGGTGCTTGGTATGCTTTCCTTTATTGGTCAGAGTATTGAGTACAGGAGTTGGGAGGTCATGTTGTGGCTGTACAGGACATTGGTTAGGCCACTGTTGGAATATTGCATGCAATTCTGGTCTCCTTCCTATCGGACAGATGTTGTGAAACCTGAAAGGGTTCAGAAAAGATTTACAAGGATGTTGCCAGGGTTGGAGGATTTGAGCTACAGGGAGAGACTGAACAGACTGGGGCTGTTTTCCCTGGAGCATCGGAGGCTGAGGGGTGGCCTTATAGAGGTTTACAAAATTATGAGGGGCATGGATAGGATAAATAGACAAAGTCTTTTCCCTGGGGTTGGGGAGTCCAGAACTAGAGGGCATAGGTTTAGGTTGAGAGGGGAAAGATATAAAAGAGACCTAAGGGGCAACTTTTTCACACAGAGGGTGGTACGTGTATGGAATGAGCTGCCAGAGAATGTGGTGGAGACTGGTACAATTGCAACATTTAAGAGGCATTTGGATGGGTATATGAATAGGAAGGGTTTGGAAGGATATGGGCCAGGTGCTGTCAGGTGGGACTAGATTCATAACAATCCTTTCACATGCTCTGTTGATTTCGGAGGATCTATGAATAATTATTTCAAGATTCCTCTGTTTCTCTAAGCTACACAATGTCCTGCCATTCATTAAATACATCCTCATCTTGCTTCTTCTTCCAAAGTGCGTCATCATCAGGGTTAAATACAATCTGCCACTGCTCTGACCATCTGACCAATCCATCTATATCTTCCTGTAACCTACAAACTTCTATAGAATCATAGAGTCATAGTCCAACTTGGTCCAACTTGTCCATGTTAACGAGATGTCCTAAATTAATCTAGTCCCATTTGCCATTGTTTGGCCCATACCCATAGAAACACTACACTTGGTCCCCTACCCTTAATCATCTTTGTAAATTGTAAACAATTGCTGTCCCAAGACTGATCCCTGAGGCACACCAACAGGGATCACAACCTGAAAACACCCATTTATCCCTCCTCTTTGCTTTCTTTTAGGTAACCAATCCTCTATCCATACTAATGCATTACCCATAACTCCATGCACCTTGATCTTATGCAGCAGCCTTTTGTACGGCACCTTGTTGAATGCCTTTTGGAAATCTAGACACACCACATGTGAGCAGATAGGGGAAGCCCTAAATGAGCTTTTTGCTTCGGGTTTCACCAATGAAAGGGAACTTGTTGTAAATGAAAACTTAGAGGAGCTGGGATACAGTCTTGACCAGATCAAGATTGATGAAGATGATGTTCTAGAAACTTTGGAACACATTAAGATTTATAAGTCCCCAGGGCCAGACCAGATTTACTCTAGGCTGCTTCGGGAAGTGAGAAAGGAGTTTGCTAAGCTGCTGGCGAGGATATTTGCCTCCTCACTTTCCACAGGAGTCGTACCGGAGGATTGGAAGGAGGCGAATGTTGTTCCACTTTTCAAGAAGGGTAATAGAGAAATCCCTGGCAATTACAGACCAGTCAGTCTCACGTCTGTGGTCAGCAAAGTTGTGGAAAGAATTCTGAGGGATACGATTTATGACTATTTGCAAAGCATAGTGTGATTAAAGGCAGTCAGCATGGCTTTGTGAGGGGCAGGTCGTGCCTCACAAATCTTATTGAGTTCTTTGAGGAGATGTCAAGACAGGTCGACGACAATTGAGCAGTGGATGTGGTGTATATGGATTTCAGCAAGGCATTTGATAGGGTTCCCCATGGTAGGCTCATTCATAAAGTCAGGAAGTATGGGATATAGGGAGATTTGGCTATCTGGATTCAGAATTGGCTGGCTGACAGAAGGCAGAGAGTGGTTGTAGATGGGAAGTATTCTGCATGGAAGACAGTGTTGAGTGGGGTCCCGCAGGGCTCTCTTCTTGGGCCTCTGCTCTTTGTAATTTTTATAAATGACTTGGGGTGGGTTAGTAAATTTGCAGATGACACAAAGGTTGGAGGTGTCATCGATAGTATAGAGGGCTACTGCAGGCTGCAGCGTGACATAGACAGGATGCAGAGCTGGGCTGAGATAAGGCAGATGGAGTTCAACCTGGATAAATGTGAAGTGATGCATTTTGGGAGGTCGAACTCGAATGCTGAATATAGGGTTAAAGACAAGATTCTTGGCAGTGTGGAGGAACAGAGGGATCTGGGTGCATAGATTCCTCAAAGTTGCCACCCAACTGGATAGGGTTGTTAAGAAAGCATATGGTGATTTGGCTTTCATTAACGGGGGATTGAGTTTAAGAGCTGTGAGGTGTTGCTGCAGCTTTACAAGTCCCTGGTGAGACCACTCTTGGAATATTGTGTCCAGTTCTGGTCGCCCTACTATAGAAAAGATACAGAGGCTTTGGAGAGGGTGCAAAGAAGGTTTACCAGGATGCTGCCTGGACTGGAGGGCTTGCCTTATGAAGAAAGGTTGAATAAGCTCGGACTTTTCTCTCTGGAGAGAAGGAGGTAGAGAGGAGACTTGATCGAGGTGTACAAAATAAGGAGAGGAATAGATAGAGTCAATAACCAGAGACTTTTCCCCAGGGCAGGATTGACTGGTACGAGAAGTCATAGTTTGAAGATATTAGGAGGAAGGTATAAAGGAGACGTCAGAGGTAGGTACTTTACGCAGAGAGTTGTGAATGCATGGAATGTGTTGCCAGCTGTGGTGGTGGAAGCAGAGTCATTGGGGACATTTAAGCGACTGCTGGACATGCACATGGATAGCAGTGAATTGAGGGGTGTGTAGGTTAAGTTATTATATTTTACATTAGGATTAAGTCTCGGCACAACATCGTGGGCCTACGGGCCTGTCCTGTGCTGTACTTTTCTATGTTCTATGTTCTATGCCCCTCATGATTTTATAAACATCTATAACTTAGAGTCATCTTAAAGCCCTGACTTATAGGAATGCAACTCTGGCTTTAAGTGAGGACATCTTGTTGTGGATAACATGCACACACAAACATGTGCAGTCAGTTCTGCTTTAATGTGGTAGTTCCATTCTTGTGCAACTCGTGTTCTAAGAAATTTGTGTACTAGCAGCACCATTTAAACTAATGGGGCCAGAATAGCATGATAACCGATACATGCTTTAAAACAGTGTCCCCAATTCGTCAATTGTGTTACAGCGAATTTGCATTAATGAAACATGCATTATAACAGAGTGACTTGTCGTATTACAGAGTCACAATGCACAGAGGGTGCCATATAACAAATTCAGCCCATGTATAAGAGTGGTTCAGTGGTTAGCACTGCTGCCTCACAGTGCCAGGGACCTGGGTTCAATTCCCGTCTCAGGCAACTGTCTGTGTGGAGTTTGCACATTCTCCATGTGTCTGTGTGGGTTTCCTCCGGGTGCTCCAGTTTCTTCCCACAGTCTGAAGATCTGCAGGTTAGGTGAATTGGCCATGCTTAATTGCCTCTAGTGTTAGATGCATTAGTCAGGGGGGTGGGCTGCTCTTCAGAGGGTCGGTGTGGACTTGATGGGCCGAAAGGCCTGTTTCCACACTATAGGGAATCTAATCTAATAAGCACATATGAGTAAAAGCTCTTTCATTCTGGATTCTAATGCTGTTTGTGGATGAATAGCTTGTTTTATAATTTAGGCTCGCGTATGAATGATAATTACAACAGGATCTGGATCAGACGGGCCAATGAGCTGATAAGTGGCAGATGGTGTTTAATTCAGATAAGTGTGAGGAGCTGCATTTTTTGGGAAAGCAAATCTTAACAGGACTTATACACTTAATGGTAAGGTCCTAGAGAGTGTTGCTGAACAAAGAGACCTTGGAGTGCAGGTTCATAGCTCCATGAAAGTGGAGTCGCAGGTAGATAGGATAGTGAGGAAAGTGCTTGGTATGCTTTCCTTTATTGCTCAGAGTATTGAGTACAGGAGTTGGGAGGTCATGTAGCGGCTGTACAGGACATTGGTTCAGCCACTGTTGGAATATTGCGTGCAATTCTGGTCTCCTTCCTATCGGAAAGATGTTGTGAAACTTGAAAGGGTTCAGAAAAGATTTACAAGGATGTTGCCAGGGTTGGAGGATTTGAACTATAGGGACAGGCTGAACAGGCTGGGACTGTTTTCCCTGGAACGTCGGAGGCTGAGGGGTGACCTTATAGAGGTTTACAAAATTATGAGGGGCATGGATAGGATAAATAGGCAAAGTCTTTCACTGGGGTCGGGGAGTCCAGAACTAGAGGGCATAGGTTTAGGGTGAGAGGGGAAAGATATAAAAGACACCTAAGGGGCAACGTTTTCACACAGAGGATTGTATTTGTATAGAATGAGCTGCCAGAGGAAGTGGTGGAGGCTGGTACAATTGCAACATTTAAGAGGCAGTTGGATGAATAGGAAGGGTTTGGAGGGATATGGGCTGGGTGCTGGCAGGTGGGACTAGATTGGGTTGGGATATCTGGTCGGCATGGATGAGTTGAACTGAAGGGTCTGTTTCCATGCTGTACATCTCTATGACTCTATGACTCTAGTCATTGAGAACTCATGGCTCATTACTTGGATCGTTGGTACATACAGGAGAAAGTGAGGACTGCAGATGCTGGAGATCAGAGCTGAAAATGTGTTGCTGGAAAAGCGCAGCAGGTCAGGCAGCATCCAAGGAGCAGGAGAATCGACGTTTCGGGCATGAGCCCTTCTTCAGGGCCCTCATACCTGAAGAAGGGCTCATGCCCGAAACGTCGATTCTCCTGCTCCTTGGATGCTGCCTGACCTACTGCGCTTTTCCAGCAACACATTTTCAGTTTGTTGGTACATACATCATGGGAAGTGGAAGGTGATAGTGAAACTCATCATCATGGGTGTTGGTAGATTGTGGAGGGGATGAACGTGTCACCAGCCTACTTTCTGTCAGTGAGTCACTGACCTGGATACCTGAATGAAGCTTAACCTGGTTCCCCTTTGCATAAACTTGGATAAATGCAGCAAAGCGAGGGAGGTAAGAATGGCTATAAACAGAGATAAGCACAGACCCAGCACTGCTTGAGGGCTGCAGAAGAGTCAGTTTCTTTCCCCACCATCTCTCCAACCATCGTTTCCTGGCTCCTGATTTCCCAACGGTAGCCTTCCCTCCATTAACCTGCATCAACTATTTTCCCCAAGCCCCCTGCATCTTCAAGCTCTCCACTTACAATCTCCCTGATTCACAATATTTGTACTAGAGACCTCTCCACTGGATTCACCATCTCTTCATAATGCTGTGTCATCCCTCAGGCCTACAATCTCTCCTCCCTCCACTGACAAACTCCCTCAAGGGCTACAATCTCTTAAACCTCCCCATTTGCACAATCTCCCCACCATCCATGATGCCTTAACACACCCACCTACAATTCATCCTAGGGCCTATGATCAGCCTCCGCACTGGCTAGGCCCATATCTACTGCCCATCCCTAGTTAAGAGTCAATCACATTGCTGTGGTTCTGGAGTCACTTGTACGCCAGACCAGGTAAGGATGGCAGTTTCCTTTCCTAAAGAGCATTAGTGAATCTGATGATTTTTTAAAATGACATGGTGAATTCCACCAGCTTCCATGGCAGGGTTTGAACCCAAGGTCCCTGGGAACACAACCAGAGCCTCTGGGTTAATATTTCATAAAGTGTGGTGCTGGAAAAGACACAGCAAGTCAGGCAGCATACGAGGAGCAGAAGAGTCGACCCCTTTGCTCTGGATTAGTAATCCAGTGATAATATGTCTCCTTTCTCCCTGCATTCTCTCCTCCATCCCACCTCCCCCAACCATTGACGCACAATCTCTTTGAGTTGACCGTCTGGGAAATAAAGAAAAGGAAGTTCTGAAGAGTTCCTGCAGTTTCTATGCTCTATCTACCACTACCCTGTTGCCCACTCTGCTGGTTATGTCCTAAAAGAGTTCCAGTAAATTAGTTAAACTAGTTACAAAGGTACCTAGGTTCAAAAACTTAGGTACAAAATAGTAAAAGAAACTGAGTTAAAAAAGTTAAGCATTACTTTCATAGAATAAGCAGGGAGAAAGTGCAGGTGACTGACTGTGTGGAGTTTGCACATTCTCCCCATGTCTGCGTGGGTTTCCTCCTGGTGCTCCGGTTTCCTCCCACAGTTCAGTGATGTGCAGGTCAGGTGAATTGGCCATGCTAAATTGTCCGTAGTGTTAGGTAAGGGGCAAATGTAGGGGTATGGGTGGGTTGCGCTTTGGCGGGTCGGTGTGGACGTGTTGGGCCGAAGGGCCTGTTTCCACACTGTAAAGTAATCTAATCTAAATCTAATCTAATAAGCATTGGGGGGTGAATAAAGGAGTACTCTGTAGCATCCTGGATTAATATTTAACCCTCAACTCACAATATCTGATCTTTGAAAATGGCAGGACAGGTGGAGAGAGAAATTAATAAAGCATATAGTGTTCTCAGATTTATTAATAGGGAAAACAAGTATAAGAGACAGGAGGTGGTGTTTAACTTGTACAAGACAATTGGTAGGCCTCAGCTCGAGTTCAGTATACAATTGTGGGTGCCATTTAATAGGAAAGATGTGAATACATTGGATAGAGAGCAGAAGCAATGTACAAGAATAGTTCCAAGAATTAGGAACTTCATTTATGAAGATAATTGAAGAAGTTAGATAGATAAAAAAAATTGTTACTTATATATGTGAAAATACAGTAAATGTGCATAAATTGCCACAAAAATAGTGTCATTTAATGACATAAATTATAGGTTATAAAAGCTAGACAACGTTTGGGCAACTATCATTTTTTGTTCATTCCACGGCTACTTGGTTGCATGAATCCGAGCAGATTGGTGAGAGGTTGGAAGGAGACTTGATAGAAATTCTCAGAATCATGAGCAGTTTGGATAGAGTAGCCAGGGAGAAGCTGCTTGTAAAAGACAAAATATGAGACAACATCGATTTAAAGTGATGTGCAAAGGAAGGAAGTATGATGTGAGGAAAATCTTTTCCACACAGTGAATAGTTAAGGCGCGGGATACATTGCCTGAAATGTGGTGGCGTTTCGAATAGAGTGGTGCTGGAAAAGCACAGCAGTTCAGGCAGCATCCGAACAGCAGGAAAGTCGACGTTTCAGGCAAAAGCCCTTCATCAGGAATAGAGACAGGAAGCCTTCAGGGTGGACAGATAAATGAGAGGAGGGTGGGGGTGGGGAGAAAGTAGCATAGAGTACAATAGGTGAATGGGGGTGGGGATGAAGGTGATAGGTCAGAGAGGAGGGTGGAGTGGATAGGTGGAAAGGAAGATAGGCAGGTAGGACAGGTCATGAGGGCGGTGCTGAGCTGGAAGGTTGGAGCTGGGGTGAGGTGGGGGAAGCGGAAATGAGGAAACTGGTGAAATCCACATTGATGCCCTGGGTTTGAAGTGTTCCGAGGCGGAAGATGAGGCGTTCTTCCTCCAGGCGTCGGGTGGTGAGGGAGCAGCGGTGAAGGAGGCCCACGACCTCCATGTCCTTGGCAGAGTGGGAGGGAGAGTTGAAATGTTGGCCACAGGGCGGTGAGGTTGATTGGTGCGGGTGTCTCGGAGATGTTCCCTAAAGCGCTCTGCTAGGAGGCGCCCAGTCTCCCCAATGTAGAGGAGACCACATCGGGAGCAACGGATACAATAAATGATATTAGTGGATGTGCAAGTAAAACTTTGATGGATGTGGAAGGCTCCTTTAGGGCCTTGGATAGAGGTGAGGGAGGAGGTGTGGGTGTAGGTTTTGCAATTCCTGCGGTGGCAGGGGAAGGTGCCAGGACGGGAGGTTGGGTTGTTTGGGGGGGGCGTGGACCTGACCAGGTAGTCACAGAGGGAACGGTCTTTGTGGAAGGCGGAAATGGGTGGGGAGGGAAATATATCCCTGGTGGTGGGGTCCGTTTGGAAGTGGCGGAAAGGTCGTTGGATGATTTGGTTTATGCGAAGGTTGGTAGGGTAGAGGGTGAGCACGAGGGGGGCTCTGTCCTTGTTACGGTTGGAGGGGTGGGCTTTGAGGGCAGAGGTGCGGGATGTGGACGAGATGCATTGGAGGGCATCTTTAACCATGTGGGAATGGAAATTGCGGTCTCTAAAAAAGGAGGCCATCTGGTGTGTTCAATGGTGGAACTGGTCCTCCTGGGACCAGATACGGTGGAGGAATTGGGAACACGGGATGACATTTTTGCAGGAGGTAGGTTGGGAAGAGGTGTAATCCAGGTAACTGTGGGAGTTGGTGGGTTTGGGGCAGGTTCAAGTGAGGCATTCAAGAAGGAATTGGATCATTATTTGCATAGAAGCAGTGTGCAGGTGTATGGGGAGAAAAGCAGGGGATTGTCACTAAGTAATAAAATTGGTGTAGGGCTGAATAGCTTCTGGAACAATTCTGTGATCACTACCTTGACAAACCTTGGATTCTTGAAGGATCTTTCCCCTTGTGGTGAGCTTAGAACAGTCAAAAATACAAGACCTCCTTTTTAAGGTTGAAATGAGGAGGATGTTCTTCTCTCAAAGGGTTAGGGACTCTTCCCCAATGACCTGTGGAAGGTGGGTCATTGACTGTGTTGAAGGTTGGGTTAGATAGATTTCTGATTGACAAAGGGGAGTTATGGGGCTGGGGAGTTCAATGAGGAAAATGGAGTTGGGAACTCAATCAGATCAGCCAAGATCTTATTGAATGATGTAGCTGACCTGAGAGACGATGGCCTACTCCTGCTCCTATTTCTCATTATCTAAGCTAAGGTTCTGATGACAGGTCATCAACTTATAGCATTAACTCTATTTTTCCTCACAGAAGCTACCCAGCCTGCTGAACAGTACCCAAATTTACAAATTTTATCATAAAATCATATTACCCAGTTAATTTTGAAGAAAGGTGACTGTACCTGATAAGTTGACTCCGTTTTCTCTGCAAAGGTGCTGCCAGACCTGCTGAGTTTCTCCAGCAATCTCTGCTTTTGTTTCAGATTTCCAGCATCCGCAGTTCTTTTGGTTTTTTTGCTCTATTTGATGCTTCCTTTGCACTAATAGGGAGCTGTGCTTCTAACATTACACAGATGACCTAACTACAAAAATACCAGGATTTTGACTCAGCGACACTGAGGCAATGTTGATATATTTCCAAGTCAGGACAGTGGGTAGGGAACTCCTGTAACTACTGGTGCTCCCGTGGATCTGCTGCCCTTCTCCTTCTAGGTGTTAACACACCTTTGTCTTGAATCTAAGGCATGATGGCTCAGTGGTTAGCACTGCTGCCTCTCAATGCCAGGACTCGGGTCTGATGCCACTCTTGGGCGACTATCTGTGTGGAGTTTGCAGTTCTCCTGTGTCTGTGTGGGTTTCCTTTGCTGCTCCAGTTTCCTCCCACAATCCGAAGAGGTGCAGGTTTGGTGTATTGGTCAATTTAAATCATCCATTGTATCCAGGGATGTGCAGTCTAGCTGGATTAGCCATGTGAAATGCAGGATAGGGGGCTGTGACTCTGGGTAGGATGCTCTTCGGGCAGTCTGTGTGGACCTGATGGACCGAATGGCCTGTTTCCACACTGGATAGTCGAGCAGTTAGGGTTAAGACCCAGAATAAGCTATTAGGCCTGAGATATTAGATTAAATTTCAACCATTCAATAATCATGACACCTTTTGCCATGATGGGATTTGACGCTGGGTCCCTTGGACATTGGCAGAAATTGCTGGAAAAGCTCAGCAGGTTTGACAGCATCTGTGCAGAGAAATCAGTTAATGTTTCGGGTCTTGTAACCCTTCCTCAGGTCACTGAATATGAAGGATTAACACTGATTTCTCTCCACAGATGCTGCCAGTCATGCTGAGATCTTCCAGCAATTTCTGTCTTTGTTTCTGATTTACAGCACCTGCAGTTCTTACTGTTTTTATTCTCTCAGACATTACCTGGGTCTCTAGATTAATAGTGTAGTGATAATACCTCTAGGCCATTGCCCCTCTGCATGCATCACAGAGAAGAAGTTCAATGGTTGCCATTGCATTGTATACTATGCAGGAGGATAGCTGTGGGACATTACTGTTTACAGAGTGGAATGAATGGGCAGGAATCCGGAACCTTTGACCGGGGGAAGCTGTTGGTACCCGGACATTCACAAAGCGCCGGAACCATTTCCGGTAAAGATGGCGGCCCCCAGAGCCGGGTGGAGGCCGCTGCTCTCTCTGTGGAGCCTTGGGATTGTTTTGGTTCTGCTCGCCAGCCGCGGCGCTCCTGGGGCGGAAGGAGTGCAGGTAGAATGGGGGGAGGCGCCGAGAGGCTGCGGGCTGCCCCGGGGGCGGGTGAGAGGTAGAAGCGCCTCCCGGGGCCCGGGGCCCTGGCCCTGGGTGGGAGGAGTGCGCCTCCCCGGGGCTCCCGCTTCTCCCAACCTGCCCGAGATGTTTACGGTTGGAGGCGGTGGTCGGTGGGGGGCGGGAAGCTGGACTCTCCTTTAAATCCGATTGGGGCGAGAACCTGTTGGTGACGATGCACTCTGCAGTCGAATAGCCAGCATTTGTGCAAGTGATCGTCATAGAGATGTACAACAAGGAAACAGACCCTTCGGTCCAACTAGTCCATGCTGATTAGTTACTAAAATAAGTTTTCATATAATATTTTAAAAATGATTAAACTAATTAGTTATTGAAATTAAAATAGTTAATAAAACAGTATCAGTAATACAAAGAGAACATAGAGTCATAGAGATGTACAGCAGGGAAACAGACCTTTCAGTCCAACCTGTCCATGCCGACCAGATATTCCAACTCAATCGAGTCCCACCTGCCAGCACCCGGCCCATATCCCTCCAAACCCTTCCTATTCATATACACATCCAAATGCCTCTTAAATGTTGCAATTGTACCAGCCTCCACCACTTCCTCTGGCAGCTCATTCCATATATGTACCACCCTCTGTGTGAAAAAGTTGCCCCTTAGGTCCCTTTCAGATCTTTCCCCTCTCACTCTAAACCTATGCCTTCTAGTCCTGGACTCCCTCACCCCAGGGAAAAGACCTTGTCTATTTACCCTATCCATGCTCCTTATAATTTAGTAAACCTCTATAAGGTCATCCCTCAGCCTCTGACGCTGCAGCGAAAACAGCCCCAGCCTATTCAGCCTCTCCCTATAGCTCAAAACCTCCAACCCTGGCAACATCCTTATAAATCTATTCTGAACTCTTTCAAGTTTCACAACATCTTTCTGATAGAAGGGATACCAGAATTGCACATAATTTGGTTAGCTCAGTTGGCTGGGCGGCTGGTTTGTGATGCCAACAGTGTGGGTTCAAATTCTCACTGACTGAGGGAAGAACCTTCCTTCTTCATCTCTCTCCTCACCTGAGTCATGATGACTCTCAGGTTAAACCACCACCAGTTGTTTAAAGAGAGAGAGAGAGAGCAGTCCAATGGTCTGATAAAACTGTGTTGCTCTTACCTTTTTAATTGGTTAACAATTCAATAGCGATTTGATAATCTGTTTTATGTTGTTGGGATTTTTACTGACCAGGGTACTATTCCAGCTCCATTTGTATCCAAGTGGAGCAACAGAACTATTAGTATTTGCTTCTCTTCCTGCACCCTCAGCATTACCTTTTATATTCCCAAGGATCTGCTGGTTCTATCTTAATTCCAATTTACTTGCTGCCTCTCAGTTACAGCTTCCAAACATCTGTCAACATCCAAGTGGACAATGATGCATCTAGCTCTACCTCATTGCCACCTATCTCAAACTCTCTTGTCTGTCCGAGATCTAATGCTGGGTGTGCAGAAATATCCTCCACTTATATTTCAGGAAGGTGGTAACCATTATCTTCTATCAGTGACATAAACACTGCTCTGTAGTCAGTGACTTTGCTTCTCTCCCTTGTAACCACTTTAGCAGAACCAGTCTGTTTGCAATCATAGCACTGTTCTCATTTTAAATGATCATTTCTCCTCCTGGTTTTCAAGTTATTTTGCTCCCCATCCCATCTAGTCCCAACAACCATCCAAAATATCTGCACGTCTCTAACTCTGGCCTTCATCATCCTTAGCAGTCATGCATTCAGCTTCTTAGATCTCAGGCTCTGGAATTATGTTCCTAAACTTGTCTTTCTCCTAAAAGAGACTGCTGAAAGTCGAGCTCATCCACCCTCATGCTGGATGTGTAATCAGATTTTATAACATGCAAGTGAACCACTCTGCTATGTTTCATTGTGTCAAATACAAGGTACCTGCTGTACCTGTCCTAGTAATGTTGCTACGGACACTATGTTGGCCAAAGTAGAAAAGGATGGAAGTCCTGCACCCATCAGTCCATATATTGAGGAGCAGAGAGAAAAACAAAATTCTCAATAGACTGTTCTGGAATTTGCCTTAAACATCAATTGTTCAACCAAGTGAAACTGAGTGAGGGAAGCATAAATATTGAACACCTTTTGAAAATCATAGAATCCCTACAGAGTGGAAAGAGGCCATTCAGCCCATTGAGTCTGCGTTGACCCTTCAAAGACCATCCCTCCCAGACCTAGCCCCTCCATCCTATCCCTGTATTTCCCATGTCTAACCCACATCTTTGGCTGCTGTGGGCAATTTAGCATGGCCGATCCACCTAACCTGCACATCTTTGGACTGTGGGAGGAAACCTACACAGACATGGGGTGAACGTGCAAACTCCATGTAGATAGTCACCCGAGGCTGGAATCAAACCTGGGTCTCTGGTGCTTTGATGCTGCTGTGCTAACCAGTCAGCCACTCAGCATAATTGTACTGGAAACAAAATAATTCTATTAAAAACAGATACAAGCTTTGAGTTCCTGAGATAAATTGCTGACCTAATGCTGGAGGAAAACACAAAATGTGTGAACGTGACAGCATATATGTGAAGTTCACACTGTTCCATCCTAGCTACTACCCGTGTTCTGGAATAATTAGATAATGTAGGGTCCTCCAAAAACACTGAAAGTTTATAAATAGTTTACTTTTTAAAGATTGTGGTTCTGGTGATGCGTTATAAAGGACAGAAGGATTAAACAATCTGGAGTAACTACTCCAGAGAGCCCAGCTGGCTGCGGTTAATCAAATTGGCACCACACTAATGAGGTTGTGGATCAACTGGGATATGAACGTCGTCCTCAAATTAAATTCAGAATCTCATTTCCAGGAAAATTATGAGGCTTAATATGTCGAGTTGCAGTGGCTCTAATTTGTTTTCAAAGTTGTTTCTCAATCAATTTGATGCAGAACAGTGACTATACTCAGTCTTCATGAACTGTGAAGTGCTTTGGCTGTCTGGTACCCTTGAAAGACGCTACGTAAATGCAAGGATTTCCTCCTTTTTCTTATAGGCACATGGGGTAGAATGAAAATGGGGTGGGGGAATGAAAGGGGAGCAGACAGATGGCATCCAAGTTTGTCAGCGGAGTTGTAACTGACAGTTATTTCACATTATTTATTCTGACAGTCCTAAGGAATATCTGTGGTACCCAGATGGACCCTGTTGATGCTGTTGGTGTAACCTCAGTGTTTCAGTCTCGGAGTCGGAACGTTTAGCTCCATGTTCTACTCCAGATACTCGAAGCTGACCATGCTAGGTTCTTTTCCCAAGCTTTCACACACCAACTTGTGCGAACAGTTAAAGTCTATTAAAGCTTGTACAAGCTAGGTGACCCCCTTTGACCTTCCTAGCAGGCGTACAAGGTTGAGTCAAAAGTGGCTCTGAACAAAGAAATTATATTCCATTTATAGAGGTCGGTTGTTCATGCTCACAGATACTCTGGCTGCTCCCCCACAGTCACATGCCACACAAGACAACCCCCTCCCCGCCACTCCATCACAGTCCCATGTTAGCCCAGGTACAATGGTTGGATGAGGTCATCCTTGGTGATAATACAAATGTGAATGCCCTAATCGTGGGGAATCATAATGCAGACAATTTCCTGACTCAGTGATTCCCCATGACAATGTTGGTGTGACACCTCTAGCTTCAGGGGATGGCTAGAAAGCATTTCCGAATGGAAGAGATGAAATGATAGTTTAATTTGATAATAATAGGGAGAGTGGTAGCAAACGACTGTCTAATTGGAGTGGGGGGGTCATTTGCATTCCTTCATGAATGTTGTCCCTACCCACTTCCAGAATGTTCAGTCAGTGCAGTTTAACCCTTTAGTATTACATTTATGTCCAGAGAGATATTCCCATTTAATCTTTTAGCATTACAACCATTCCAGTGTAATACTGAGGGAGTCCACTTCATTCATTAGGATGGAGTTTGAAGTGTCTGGTTATACAAATACAAGCCTTTCTTCCTTTTCATTTGTAGACCATTTCACAAATGGAAATTTATATTTTAAAGCATCAGCTCAATTTGAATTACCAAGGCAAACTGAATCCTGTGTTTGTTGCTGAATATAATACCTTTATCAAGTTCAAGTCCCAGCCACATCCACTCTAAAGAAGTGCTTTTAATCACTCCCTTCTCTAGCTGCAGCCTAGCCTTTCAGCACTGTAAGCTTCCTGACCAAAGGGTCTGGCATTGCTAAGGGTTCATCATGACTTGAAATGTAAGTGGCTGCATCCTGTTAGTTTGGAAGCTGAGTCTTCAGTTCATTTCAATCAAGTGTTGAAGGAAACAAAGCTGCTGGTTTGGAATCCCTCCTGAGTTCCTTCAGTCCGACACCACCAGATGGTCCGATTCTGATAACCCTGAAGTGTGTGTAAGTGCCATGGCCTACTCATTGGCGTTAATGATAGGCTACTCAACGCAGAAGGGAATGTTAAATTTAAAAAGTCAAGGAGGCTTCCTGAAGGAGTGGCTGGTGTAGGTTGTGATTAGCTGAGTCCGACAGCGAGAGAAGTGTCATCTCACTGACTCCCTCAAATTAGAAAGAGAAATTAATAAGGAAATCTCCTGATTGCTAATCAAGGAGAAGAGAGTGCCTGGAATTGTCAGTGTGCCTGTCTGCTTGGGTGTACTTGAATATTTTTGTTTGTGTTTGTTTCTCTTGCTGCCTTTTTGTGTATTCTTTTTCTCTGCCTGTGTATGCACATGTCTGTCACTCTCTCTCTCTCTCTCTCTCTCTTTGCCTGCCTCATTCTCTGCCTAAATCACTCTCCTGTCTGTGTTACACAGACTCTGTCTGTGTCACATTCTCTCTGCCCATTTGTGAATCAAGTCGGTTTATGCAGAAATTGATTCTCTCATAGTCAATGTCATTGAACTCTGCTTTATTCTCCCAATTTTTTTGTTTAATTAATTGAGTTTAAATTTCACTGGGTGTCATTGTGGGATCTGAACTCATGCCCCCAAAGCAGTAACCTGGGACTATCGTTTGCGAGTCCAGTGATATCACCAGAATGTCACTATGTATTTTACTGTCTCTATGTCTGCACGCAGGCACACCTGTCTGTCTCTTTGTACCTGTGTGTGTACTAACCTCTCTGTCTGCCTGTGCCCAGTGTACAGGAGATGCAGTAAAAGTGCCTGTCGCTATCCCTTCACTCCTACAATCCCTCGACTGTTGAATAGCCTGCTGATGCTTCCAGTAGAGTCTTGCTCACGAAGCTAAACATCTGAGACAAAATACTGAAACCTTCTCAGTGCAGCCTGTTCTTCACTTTCTGGGGAATCACTGAACTGTACACTTCAGGCTCCTCTGAAACCTAAATGAAAATAACTTCTGAGGTTTTAAATGATGTTTAAAGTTGCGTATTTGATTGTGAGAAACAATTACAAAGATAAACAGAAGCAAAAAAATTGCAAGCAATGTTCAGCTTTCAGTTTGGAAGTGAATTCTGAATAACTTTTCTTTTGATCATACAGACTCGAGTAAAGCAGTTCTTGAGAAGCGGTCACACGAACAATTGGGCTGTGCTGGTGAGATTTGATAAGCTATTGGAAAATTCTCAGTAGTGTCGATAGTGCGTGTCCTAATAGCTTGACAGCCTTGAGTTTGATTCCAAATTTCTCAAAGTGCGTGATTGAAGTTGCCTCCTGTTCATGTCTGCAACATCCTGCAACCTTGCAGCTCCTTGATAACTCTGTACTCTTCCAATTCTGGCATCCGAGGAGCAGGAGAATCGACATTTTGAGCATAATTCCTTCATTAGGAATGAGGCTTGTGGGTCGGGGCTGAGAGATAAATGGGAGGGGAGTGGGTTTGTGGGGGCGGGTAGTTGGGAAAGCGATAAGTAGATGAAGATGAGGGAGCAGGTGATAGGTCAGAGGGGACAATGATGGACGGGCCCGGAGGGTGGTGCTGAGTTGGAGGCTTGGAACTGGGATAATGTGGGGTGAGGGGAAATGAGGAAGCTGTTGAAATCCACATTCCCAATTCCTCTGCCTCTGCTGCATTTGTTTTCAGGATGACCAATTCCACCTTAAAGTCCCAGATGACTGCCTCCTTCCATGATTGCAACTTCCCTTCCCACGTGGTTGACGATGCCCTCCAGCGTATCTCCTCCACTTTATGCACCACTGTGCATGAACCCCACCCCTCCTAACGCAACAAGGACAAAACTCCCTGGTCATCACCTTCCACCCCAACAACCTCTGCATACATCGCATCATCCTCCACCACTTCCGCTCCCTCCAAATGGACCCCACCACCAAGGATATATTTCCCTCCCCACCCCTATCAGCGTTCTGAAAAGACCATTCCCTCCGCGACTCCCTCATCAGGTCCACACCCCCCACCAGCCAGCACCCCACTCCTGACACCTTTCCCTGCCACTACAGGAAGTGCAAAACCTGTGCCCACACCACTCCCCTCTGCTCCATCCAAGGCCCCAAAGGAGACCAGAATTGCACACAATATTCCAACAATGGCCTAACCAATGACCTGTACAGCCGCAACATGACCTCCCAACTCCTGTGCTCAATACTCTGACCAATAAAAGAAAGCATACCAAACACCTTCTTCATTATGCTATCTACCTGCGACTCCGTTTTCAAGGAGCTATGAACCTGCACTCCAAAGTCTCTTTGTTCAGCAACACTCCCTTGGACCTTACCACTAAGCATTTAAGTCCAGCTAAGATTTGCTTTCCCAAAATGCAGCACCTCGCATTTATCTGAAATAAACTCCATCTGCCACTTCTCAGCCCATTGGCCCATTTGGTCAAGATCCTCTTGTAATCTGAGGTAACCCTCTTCGCTGTCTACTACACCTCCAGTTTTGGTGTCATCTGCAAACTTACTAACTGTACCTCTTATGCTCACATCCAAATCATTTATGTAAATGACAAAAAGTAGAGGATCCAGCACCGATCCTTGTGGCACTCCACTGGTCACAGGCCTCCAGTCTGAAAAACAACCCTCCACCACCACCCTCTGTCTTCTATCTTTGAGCCAGTTCTGTATCCAAATGGCTAGTTCTCCCTGTATTCCATGAGATCCAACCTTGCTAATCAGTCTCCCATGGGGAACCTTGTCGAACGCCTCACTGAAGTCCATATAGATCACATCTACCACTCTGCCCTCATCAATCTTCTTTGTTACTTCTTCAAAAAACTCAATCAAGTTTGTGAGATATGATTTCCCACGCATAAAGCCACGTTGACTATCCCTAATCAGTCCTTGCCTTTCCAAAGACATGTACATCCTGTCCCTCAGGATTCCCTCCAGCAACTTGCCCACCAACGAGGTCAGGCTCACTGGTCTATAGTTCCCTGGCTTGTCCTGACCACCCTTCTTAAACAGTGGTACCATGTTAACCAACCTCCAGTCTTCCGGCACCTCACCTCTACCAATTCATCAACTGCATCCGTTGCACCTGGTGTGGTCTCCTCTACATCGGGGAGACAGGACGCCTTCTTTTGGATCATTTCAGAGAATATTTCTGGGACACTTGCACTCACCAACCTCACCGCCCTGTGGCCGAACACTTCAGCTTCCCCTCACATTACGTCAAAGATATGCAGTTCTGGGCCTCGTCCACTGCCAAACCATTGCCACCTGACACCTGGAGGAGGAATGCCTCATATTCCGCCTTGAGACCCTGCAACGACATGGGATAAATGTGGATTTCAACAGCTTCCTCATTTCCCCTCCCCCCACATTATCCCAGTCCCAAGCCTCCAACTTGTCACTGCCCTCCGGACCCATCCATTACTGTCCCGTCTGACCTATCACCTTCTCCTTCACCTTTATCCACCTATCACTTTCCCAGCTACTTCCCGCCTCCCTCCCATTTATCTCTCAGCCTCAACCCACAAGCCCTGATGAAGGGCTTATGCCCAAAACGTTGATTCTCCTGCTCCTCGTATGTTGCCTGACCTGCTGTGGTTTTCCAGTGCCTCACACTCAACCCTTCTAACTGTACAGGCTGTTCTGCTCTAATGCAACAGCTGCGTTCCTCTTCAACACCACACTAAATGCTAAAGAAAATTGTGCTTTGGGAAACTTCTATAGAAAATCGGGCTGTAGAAGATCACTAATAGAAAGTCGCTATGCCCGTTCAGAAAGTTCATGTGATCTAAACAATGTCCACAATTTGTCAATTGCGTTCCAGCCAAGTCGTGCTGACGGAACGCGTGTTACAACAGAATGACCGTTCTGTACCTATCGCATGGTGAAAAGCCTGGGATTCCCTCTGTGTACTTAGCACATGGGCTGCAGCTCTTCACAAAGGCAGCTCACCACTGCATCCTCAAGCATTGTCAGGGATTGGGAATAATCCCTGGCCTTCCCATTGATACTCGCATCCTGTGAATGGAGCAATATCTGTCTTATGCATGTCTTGATGTCAAATGCTGTTTGCTACCTCTTTGTAAAGCTTAACAACATTTTATTGTGGTCAAGGTGTTATATGAATGCAGGTTGTTGAATGAGATGACATGCCAATACTGGAGATTGGAGGGTTATCTGACCTCCTGTCTATTCAACCATAATGGTTTGATGAAAAGGAAATGTCTCTTTCCAGTCCTATCCATTCTGGTGAGGGGCTAGTCTGAGGAGGTATAAAGCTCCCTTTATATTGCTGTGCTAAGTGTTTGCAGTTCAGGTGTTATCTAGCAACCTGAGGTGTAAAGCTGCCTGTATACTGGCTCAGAGTCAGTTTCTGATGCCCTGATGTGGGGAGAGGTATTGATTAAAAAAATGTTAGAACTCTGGACAATAACCTGATTAGGATGCTTCATCTAGCTGTTATTTGCAACATCCCATGCTGTCAATCTCTTGGTGGTAATTTGACTCTGAGAGGAATTTGCTGCAATACGATTTTGCCCCTTGTCAGATCTGGCTGGGTATCTGTGTTGTGATGTTAATTGTTCTGTTTTCTTTTTGCACCTCAGGTGTGCACATCCCGATTTTGGTTTAACTATCGCCATGTTGCCAATACACTGTCAATTTATAGGAGTGTCAAGAGACTGGGAATCCCAGACAGGTAAGGAATTTCATGCGCTGCTTGCCTTAGTGAAGCCTGGATGTAAATTTGCTCGCTGAGCTGGAAGGTTTGTTTTCAGACGTTTTGTTACCATACTAGGTAACATCATCAGTGAGCCTCTGGTGAAACAATGGTATTATGGCCTGTTTTCTGTTTATATGTTTGGGTTTCCTTGGGTTGGTGATGTCATTTCCCATTATTTCTCTGTGAGAAACAGAACAGGAAATGACATCACCAGCATTCGAAATGACAACAAGCAAAACTAATGTCATCTACAAATTACCTTGCAAGAACTGTAAAAGCACTACATTGGACAAACAGACAGAAAACTAGCCACCAGGATGCATGAACATCAACTAGCCACAAAAAGACTTGACCCTCTGTCACTAGTATCTTTTCATACATATGAGGATGGACACCACTTCGACTGGGACAACACATCAATCCGAGGATAAGCGAAACAGAGACACATACGGGAATTCCTAGAAGGTTGGCATTCTAACCGCAACTCTATCAACCATCACATTGACTTGGATCCCATTTATCACCCCCGGAGAGAAAGAACAGGAAATGGCATCACCAACCCAAGGAAACCTAAACACAAATAGAAAGCGGGCCATGCTACCAGTGCTTCATCCGGAGGCTCCCTGATAATGTTACCCAGTATGGTGACGAAACGTCTGAAAATGAACTTTCCAGCTCAGCAAGCAAATCTACATCTACTACTTCATTGATTGCAACGCCGTTTTGGGACATCCAGAAGTGCCTAAAGGCACTATATTAGTGCAAATTCATTCTTTCCTCCGAATCCAAGCAAGTCTGATTAGTAAACAGAAACAATAAACAGAAAACACGATAAACAGCAATAGTGGGTAGCGCAGTGTATTTACAGCTCTGTCTAGTTTCTCTCTTTATCACATCTTCTACAGAGCTTCACTGAGTTTGGAGAAGATTTGTAGCTCAGGTTGAGGTTCTGGATGTAGGTTTGCTGTTTGTGGGCTGCCATGATGCCAAGAGTCTGAGTAGCCTAGACCTCTTGGCATCATTGTAGCCCGTAAACCCACCAACACTAAAACAGCAGCTAATGACCTTGAAGGACCCTATACAGACAACAAGCAAAACTAATGTTATCTACAAAATACCTTGCAAGAACTGTAAAAGCACTACATTGGACAAACAGGCAGAAAACTAACCACCAGGATACATGAACATCAACTAGCCACAAAAAGACATGACCCTCTATCACTAGTTTCCTTTCATACAGATGAGGAAGGGCACCACTTCGACTGGGATAACACATAAATTGTAGGATAAGTCAAACAGAGACACATGAGAATTCCTAGAAGCATGACATTCCAAGTGGAACTCTATCAACATTGACTTGTATCCCATTTCTCATCCCCTGAGAAAAAGAACAGGAAATAACATCACCAGAGGAAATGACATCACCAACCCAAGGAAACCTAAACACTAAATAGAAAGTGGGCTATGCCACCAGTGCTTCATCTGGAGGCTCATCGATGATGTGGCCTAGTATGGTGATGAAACGTCTGAAAACGAACCATCCAGCTCAGCGAGCAAACCTACATCCAGAACCTCAACCTGAGCTACAAATCTCCTCAAAACTCATCAATGAAGTAGGTTTGAAGCCTGTCCACTGCTGTAATATATGAAGCAAGGCTCCTGGTTTGCACATAACAAGCTCAGAAAACCAGCACTGAGATATCCAAGCAGATAATCTGTTTCTGTCATTTTGGTTGAGGGATGTATAATAAGCAGGGAACCAAGGAGAAGACCTCTCTGAAACTGTACCATGGGATTTTTAATGTCTCTAAAAGAGTCATAGAGCTGTACAACACGGAAAAAGATTGGTCCAACTTGTCCATGTTTACCAGATATCCTTAATTAATCTAGTCTCTTTTGTCAGCATTTGGCCCATATCCCTCTCAACCCTTCCTATTCATGTACCCACCCAGACGCTCTTTAAATCTAATTGTACCAGCCTCTGGCAGCTCATTCCATGCATGCACCACCCTTTCTGTGAAAACGTTGCCCCTTGGGTCCCTTTTAAGCCTTTCCCCTCTCACCTTAAACCCATGTCCTGTAGTTCTGGATTCTCCTGCCCTGGGGAAAAGACCTTGGGTGTTCTCCCTATCCATAATTTTATAAATGTCTATAAGGTCACCCCTCAGTCTCTGATGCTCCAGGGAAAATAACCCCAGCCTATTCAGCATCTTCCTAGAGCTCACACCCTCCAACCCTGGCACCATCCTTCTAAATGTTTTCTGGGATAGATGGATTCAGTTTAACATGTTCTCTGAAAGATGCAGTACTAATTTACTGACCTAAACTTTGAGCTCAAGTCACAATGAACTGGGTGTTTGAACATGTGCTGCAATAATGAGCTAGTGTGAACTGGAATCCTTGTAGGTGCACTACTTGTACTCCAGTATTTCTTTACTTTTCCAATTTTTAAAAATTTCCTAAGAAGTTGATCTTAGTACCTAAGATGGCGCTATAATGCAGCGACAGTATAATTTTCACTGTACTCATTTCAGTCCACATGGCGGTAAAACTAATTCATTCATTCATTGATCTCTTGTGAGATGCTTAAGGCATGAAATAAATCTAACTTCTTTCAACATTTTTTTTTAACCAAGTCAGCTTTAATCCTGTCTTCTCCCTTTTGAGTTCCTCTCCATCTCTTCCCTGAAGGATTTGGTTCATGTGGGGGCTACAGTCTCTCTCAAAATGACCATTGCTTCATGTGCGTGCCTTGATAGAAACTGTAAGCATACCCTTCAATTCTCGTCTTAATATTGTTCCTGCATGTTCACTCAATGCCAGAAACATAGTAAACAGGAGCAGGAGTAGCTTATTCAGCCCTTCGAGCCTGTCCCACCATTCGTAGCTGATCGTCTAACTCAGTGCCCATATCCCTGCTTTCTCCTCACACTCTTTGATTCCTTTAGCTCTGAGAGCTATGCCTAAATCCTTCTTGAAAACATTTAAAGTTTTGGCCTTGTCTTTCTGTTGCAGAGAATTCCAAAGGCCCACCATTCTCTGGGTGAAGACATTTCTCCTCATCTCAGTCCTACTCTAACCCTGTGACCCCCCCAGGTTTTGGACTTGCTGGTCATCGGGAACATTCTTCGGGAGCATTTTCCTGTTTATTCCTATTAGAATTTTATAGGTTTCTGAGATCCCCTTGATTCTTCTCAACTTCCGTCATCCTTTGATCCCTTCAGCCCTGAGAACTGTGTCTAACTCCCCTTTGAAAACATTGTGTTTCACCTCAACCATTTTCTGTGGCAGACAATTCTCCAGTGACACAGAAAAATCTATCTCTCAGATGTTTCTGTTGTATATAGTGACTGTAAATGAGTCCAAATTGCTGTAAATTGATCCCAGGAACTGACGGTAACTATTTTTTTCTCAATCTCCCAGTCACATTGTGCTGATGCTTGCTGATGACATGGCGTGTAACCCACGAAACCCCAAGCCTGCCACTATCTTCAGTCACAAGAACATGGAGCTGAATGTCTATGGGGACAATGTTGAAGTTGACTACCGCGGCTACGAGGTCAGGGAGCTCTTTGCTGGAGTGAAAATTTCCACACTTTTTTGAGCTTTATTGAGCAACTGTTTCATTTATGGAACTTGGTGGGATGGATACTGTCCTTTGGGAGCTGGGTTGGAATCTGAACACCTGTTTGGGCCTCTGTATAAAATACATTTGGGGAATTCACTCCATTCCTTTCAGTTAGGCTTCCTCTGCTCAGGGCTGATCACCAGATGAACATCTTTTGTCAATAACCCCCATCACAGCAGCACCCTGGTCTCTCAAATTGTGAATATGATAAATCATGGTCTACTTTACTGCTGATATCACAGAATCCCTTCAGTGTGGAAACAGGCCATTCGGTCCATCGAGTATACACTGACCCTCTGAATGGCATACCACCCAGACCCAGTACTTATCCTATCCCTGTAAACCACCCTAACATGCACAACCATGGGCAATTTAGCATAGTCAATCCACCTAATGTGCACATCCACGAGCACCATGGACAATTTAGCATGACCAATTCACCTAATGTGCACATCCATGAACGCCATGGGCAATTTAGCATAGTCAATCCACCTAATGTGCACATCCAAGAGCGCCGTGGACTATTTAGCATAGTTAATCTACCTAATGTGCACATCCACGAGCACCATGGACAATTTAGCATGACCAATTCACCTAATGTGCACATCTATGAACGCCATGGGCAATTTAGCATAGTTAATCCACCTAATGTGCACATCCTTGAGCCATGGGCGATTTAACATGGTCAGTCTACCTAATGTGCACATCCATGAGCACCATGGACAATTTAGCATGACCAATTCACCTTACTTGCACGTCTTTGGACTGTGGGAGGAAACTTGAGCACCCAGAAGAAACCCATACAAACACAGGTATAATGTCTAAGTGAAGTTTGCATAGTCACCCAAAACTGAAATTGAATTTGGGTCCCGGGCACCGTGGGGCAGCAGTGCTAACCACTGAGCAACCGTGCCACCCCATGTTGGTTTGAAGGAGGGATATGGGCCAGGACTCTGGGATAACTGGGTTTCAGTTATTTCTGCTTTCTTCTCAGGTCACTGTTGAAAACTTCTTACGGGTGCTGACAGGACGGCTCCCTCCCAGCACTCCCCGATCCAAGCGCCTGCTTTCAGATGACAGGAGTAACGTTCTCATCTACATGACGGGTAGGAATGAAGGTTAAGGGGGTGGGTGGAGGGCTTTCTAAACATTGGACCGGCAAGAAAGAAAGCAGAGTTCATGAAGCAGAGTTCAACATCTGCAGAATTCTGAAACCACTTTACAACTGCTGAAGTACTTTTGAAGTGTGTAGGAAACATGTTGCCAATTTGCACTTAGGAAGCTACCACATTCAGCAATCTGATAATGGCCTTACAGTCTCACTCGGTGGTTCAGATTTAGGAAAAAACATTTTGGCAGGGTCCCAGGAATGACCTACCTCTTGTTTTCAAACCACGCTATGGGATTTTTTTACAGCTACGTTAAAGAGCCATCTTCACGTAAAGCCAGCAGCTTTGAAAACGGACCACTTCATAGTTCTGCACCAGAGTTGCTGACTTTGAGTTTTGCATTCAAATCCCTGGAATGGGACTTGATATTGCAGCATTCTAACGCAGTTGAGGATGTGACCAACTGAGCCGACACTGTCCAGAAGTGATTCGTTCTGTCCACAGTGCATTCAGTGCTTTTTCCCTCTCTGTACTAACAAGCCATAGTTATGCTCAGCTTTTTATTCATTCAAGGAATGTGAGCATCAACGGCGCCCATCCCTATTGGTTCTTGAAAAGGGGTGAGCTGCTTTCTTGAGCTGCTGTGGCCCATGTGGAATAGGTGCTTTTGGAGATTGAGTTCCAGGACTTTGATCCAGTGACACTGAAGTAATAGTGGTATTTTTCCAAGTCTGGAAGATGAGTGGCCTGGAGGGTAACCTGCAGCTGATGGTGTTCCCAAGTATCTGCTGTCTGTCCTTCTAGCGAGCAGTGGTCGTGGGTTTGGAAGAAGCCTTGGTGAGTTCCTGCAGTTCATTTTGTAGATGGTACGTGCCACTGTCAGTGAGTGTTGGTGATGGAGGGAGTGAGTACTTGACTAGGATGTTGGTTGTGGGTGCTAATGCCATCGAATATCAAGAGCGATAGTTAGATCGCCTCTTGTTGGAGATGGTCATTGCTTGACGTTGTGTGAATGTGAATGCTGTGTGTCACTGATCAGCCCAGGACTTGCTGCATTGTGACATTGACTGCTTCAGTAGCTGAGGAGTTGCAAAGGGTGTTGAATATTGTGTCATCGTGAGCAATCACTCCACCCATGACCTTATGATAGACGGAAGCCCATTTACGCAATAGCTGAAAATGGGTGGCCTAGCCGTTACACTGAGGAACTCTTGCAGAGATGTCCTGGGGCTGAAAAGACTGACCTCCAATAACCACGACCACCTTTCTTTCTGCTCAGCATGACTCCAATCATTGGAGAGTTTTCCCCTTGATACCCATCGACATCAGTTTTTGCTCGGATCCTTGATAGCTTCTATAACCTACCATTTTTAGAATCATAGAATCCCTACAGCATGGAAGCAAGCCATTCAGCCCACACCAGCTCTCTGAAGAGCAGGCCCCTAGGCTCAGTCGATATCTGGTCCCTGTAATTCTGCATTTCCCATGGCCAATCCACTTCAACTGTATATCTTTGTGACTGTGGGAGGAAACCGGAGCACCCAGAGGAGACCCATGCAGATACTGGGAGAATGTGCAAAATTGAACTTGGGTCCCTGGAGCTGTGAGGCAGCAGCGCTAACCACTGAGCCAGCATGCCACCCTTTTGAGTCATTCTTGGCTATTTATAATCGAGGAATTTTCTGTCATTGCACAGGGGTATGGTATTGCATAGACCAAACCATGCCTCTTTAAAGACTCACCTTCCCCCATGTGAAGAGGTAGGTGCTGAGTGTGGAGGGCACCAAGATAGTCCACAGTGTAAGAATGCTGAACACGTGTCTGGACTCTGACTGTTACAAACATTTTGGAGCTTCCATTTAAGATGGAGAAAGTGAGGACTGCAGTTGCCTACCTCCAGTGGCTTTTGAATACAAATTCAAGGCTGACTTCATTGCAATAGTGAGGGAGTATTGCACTGTCAAAGACCCTGCCTTTTGGATAAGATGTTAAACCCTCTCTTACTTTGAAGGTCCAAGCTAAAGATCCCAAGGTGCTGCTTGGAGTGGAGGTTCCCCTCTGTTTCTTGGCCAAGAATGGTCCCTAAAACCTAAAACAGAATATCTAGTCATTATCTGATTGTTATTTGTGTGTGCTTGCTATGTGTAGATTAAATGTTGAGTTTCCTTTATTACCAACAGTGACTATACCCAAAAAGTGCTCCATTGGCTGTAAAACCTCAGGGCTCCGTGGTATTTTGAAAGGCGCTACATAAATTTGATGTCTTTCATGGTATGGCCGTATAATAACACACTGGCCCACTTAATACAGTCTTGTTGGGCTGCGATTGATAGTTAAGCACTTCTGATTGCAGATTTTTTAAGAATCCTGGAGGAATTGTTTTACTATGAACTGATGAAAATATGAAATAAAAGATAATTGTTGCCAGATCTTAGATGATGCATGTAATGAGCAAACATGATCATCTTTCTGAATGCTAACACCACTGTGAAGATGGTGCCATAATGGTAAAGAGGCTGGACCAGTAATGCAGAGGCCCAGACTAATGTTTTGAGGGCATGGGTTCAAATCCCACCCTTGCAGCTGGTGGAATTTAAATTAGTTTTTAATTTAAAAAATCTAAAATTTAGAGCTGGTCATGTAAGCAAGAAATTATCATCGTTTATCATAAAAATCCATCTGGTTAGCTAACATCCTTCAACAATGGAAATCTGTCATGTTGTCAGGGTTTGAGCTGTAGGGAGAGGCTGAATAGACTGGGGCTGTTTTCCCTGGAGCGTTAGAGGCTGAGGGGTGACCTTGTAGTGGTTTATAAAATCATGAGGGGCATGGATAAGATAAGTAGACAAAGTCTTTTCTCTGGGATGGGGGCAGAGTCCCGAATAAGAGGGCATAGGTTCAGGGTGAGAGGGGAAAGACATAAAAGGGACCAAAGGGGCAACTTTTTCATGCAGAGGATGGTGCCTATTTGGAATGAGCTGCTAGAGGAAGTTGAGGACACTGATGCAATTACAACATTGAACTGGGAATGCAGCAAAAAGGATGGATAACTTAGGACATCTTCTGACTTCCAATATCTCTAATCATAAGAAAGTTAGCATTAAGGCACTTTACCTGAATGCTCGTAGCATTCGTAACAAAGCAGATGAACTAATGGCACAGATCATCGTGAATGATTATAATGTGGTAGGCATCACAGAGACATGGTTACAGGGGGCTCAGGACTGGCAGTTAAACATCCAAGGATTTTCAACTTATCGAAAAGACAGGGAGGTGGGCAGAGGGGGCAGGGTTGCCTTGTTAGTTAAGAACAAAATTATATCTATGGCACTGAATAACATAGCTTCGGATGATGTGGAGTCTGTGTGGGTGAAATTGAGGAACCACAAAGGCAAAAAAAACCATAATGGGAGTTATGTACAGACCTCCGAACAGTGGTCAGGACCAGTGGTGTAACATGTACCGGGAAATAGAGAAGGCATGTCAGAAAGGCAAGGTCACAGTGATCATGGGAGACTTCAATATGCAGGTGGACTGGGTAAATAATGCTGCCAGTGGATCCAAAGAAAGGGAATTCATGGAATGCTTACAGGATGGCTTTTTGGGACAGCTTGCCATGGAGCCCACAAGGGAGCAGGCTATTTTGGACCTAGTGCTATGTAATGAACCAGACTTTATAAAAAATCTTAAAGTAAGGGAACACTTAGGAAGCAGCGATCATAATATGTTAGAGTTCAGTCTGCAGTTTGAAAGAGAGAAGGCAAAATCGGATGTAATGGTGTTACAGTTAAAGAAAGGTAATTATGAGGGCATGAGAGAGGAACTGACGAAAATAGACTGGAAGCAGAGCCTAGTGGGGAAGACAGTAGAGCAAAAATGGCAGGAGTTTGTGCGTAAAATTGAGGACACTGTACAGAGGTTCATCCCCAAGAAAAGAAAGATTATCCGGGGAGGGATTAGACATCCATGGCTGACAAAGGAAGTCAGGAAATCTATCAAAGAAAAAGAGAGATCCTATAAAGTGGCCAAGAGCACTGGGAAATCAGAAGATTGGGAAGGCTACAAAAACAAACAAAGGATAACGAAGAGAGAAATAAAGAAGGAGAGGATCAAATATGAAGGTAGGCTAGCCAGTAATATTAGAAATGATAGTAAAAGTTTCTTTCAATACATAAGAAACAAACGGCTGGCAAAAAGTAGACATTGGGCCACTTCAAACTGATGCTGGAAGGCTAGTGATGGGAGATAAGGAAATGACAGGAGAACTTAATAAGTACTTTGCATCAGTCTTCACAGTGGAAGACATGAGTAATATCCCAACAATTAAAGGGAGTCAGGGGGCTGAGTTGAGTATGGTTGCCATTACAAAAGAGCAAATGCTAGAAAAGCTAAAAGGTCTTAAAATTGATAAATCTCCTGGCCCTGATGGGCTACATCCTAGAGTTCTGAGGGAGGTGGCTGAGGAAATCGCGGAGGCGTTAGTTGAGATCTTTCAAAAGTCACTGGAGTCAGGGAAAGTCCCGGATGATTGAAAGATCGCTGTTGTAACCCCCTTGTTCAAGAAAGGATCAAGACAAAAGATGGAAAATTATAGGCCAGTTAGCCTAACCTCTGTTGTTGGTAAAATTCTAGAATCCATCATTAAGGATGAGGTTTCTAAATTCTTGGAAGAGCAGAGTCGGATTAAAACAAGTCAACATGAATTTAGTAACAGGAGGTCGTGTGTGACAAACCTGTTGGAATTCTTTGAAGAGGTGACAAATAGGTTACACCAGGGAAACCCAGTAGGTGTGGTCTACCTCGACTTCCAAAAGGCCTTTGATAAGATGCAACATGGGAGGCTGCTAAGCAAGGTGAGGGCCCATGGTGTTCGAGGTGAGTTACTGGTATGGATTGAGGATTGGCTGTCTGACAGAAGGCAGAGAATTGGGATAAAAGGTTCTTTTTCGGAATGGCAGCCGGTGACAAGCGGTGTCCCGCAGGGTTCAGTGTTGAGGCCGCAGCTGTTCACATTACATATTAATGATCTGGATGAAGAGACTGGGGGCATTCTAACGAAGTTTGCCGATGATACAAAGTTATGTGGACAGGTAGGTAGTACTGAGGAAGTGGGGAGGCTGCCGAAGGATCTAGACAGTTTGGGAGAGTGGTCCAGGAAATGGCTGATGGAATTCAATGTGAGCAAATGCGAGGTCTTGCACTTTGAAAAAAAGAATACAAGCATGGACTATTTTCTAAACGGTGAGAAAATTCATAAAGCCAAAGTACAGAGGGATCTGGGAGTGCTAGTTGAGGATTCTCTAAAGGTAAACATGCAGGTTGAGTCCGTGATTAAGAAAGCGAATGCAATGTTGTCAATTATCTCAAGAGGGTTGGAATACAAAAGCACCGTTGTGCTACTGAGACTTTATAAAGCTCTGGTTAGGCCCCATTTGGAGTACTGTGTCCAGTTTTGGTCCCCACACCTCAGGAAGGACATACTGGCACTGGACCGTGTCCAGCGGAGAATCACATGGATGATCCCTGGAATGGTAGGTCTAACATATGAGGAACGGCTGAGGATCCTGGGATTGTATTCATTGGAGTTTAGAAGATTAAGGGGAGATCTAATAGAAACTTACAAGATAATAGATGGCTTGGAGAGAGTGGACGCTAGGAAATTGTTTCTGTTAGGCAAGGAGACTAGGACCCGTAGACACAGCCTTAGAATTAGAGGGGGTAAATTCGGAACAGAAATGCGGAGACGTTTCTTCAGCCAGAGAGTGGTGGGCCTGTGGAATTCATTGCCGCAGAGTGCAGTGGAGGCCGGGACGCTAAATGTCTTCAAGGCAGGGATTGATAAATTCTTGATGTCACAAGGAATTAAGGGCTACGGGGAGAATGCGGGCAAGTGGAGTTGAAATACCCATCAGCCGTGATTGAATGGCGGAGTGGACTCGATGGGCCGAATGACCTTACTTCCGTTCCTGTGTCTTATGGTCTTATGGTCTAATATTTAAAAGGCATCTGGGCAGGTATATGTCAGGAAGGGTTTGAAGGAATATGAGCCAAGTGCTGGTAAGTGGGACTAGATTAGGTTAGGGTGTTTGATTGGCATTGATGAATTAGACTGAAGGGCCTGTTTCCATGCTATACATCTCTATGACTTTGTGTCTCCCTGGTTTGACCTAAATGTGACCCCAAGCCCATAGCAACTTGGTTGATTTTTAACTCCCCTTGATGGATGGAGAACATGCTGGTCTTGTCAGCTGTGGCCACTTCCCATAAATACCTAAAATCAAACCAAGAATTGTGGATGCAGGAGATCTGAAGCAAACAAAAATCAAAATTGCTATGGGCCACCCAGCAGGTCTGACAGCATTCGTAGAGAGAAAGCAGAGTTAATGTTGCAGGTCCTGTCCAGAGTTCTGAAGACGGGTCCCAGGACTCAAAATGTTAACTCTGTTTTTTTTTCTGCAGAGATCCTGCCAGACCTGCTGGGCTGCTCATGGCAATCTCTTTGTTTGTTTATTCTTGGGAATGCCTTCCCATTAAATTTTCAATGTCATCATTTTAAAAAAAACACAATTCTTTCATGCGATGGGGACACTGCCAGTATTTGTTGCCGGTCCCCAGTGTGAGTACCACAGGTCATTTCAGAGGGCTGTCAACCGCATTGCTGTGTGTCTGAAGTCACATGTCAGCCAGGCTGGGTTGGGATTGGGTAGATCTCCTTTCCTCAAGGATAGGAGTGAAGCAGGTGAGTTTTTTATGACGGTTTGCGATCGTGACGGTCACCATCATTGAGACTAGCTTTAAATTCCAGACTTATGAATTGAATCAAAGTTTCACCAGCTGCCCTGGTAAGACCTGCACCTTTTGATTTGTAATTCATTCACAGGATGAGGTTTTCACTGGCTAGGCCAGTATTTATTGCCCATCCCTAACTGTCGGAAGTCACACAACACCAGGTTATAGTCCAACAGGTTTATTTGAAATCACAGGTTTTTGGAGTGCTGCTCCTTCATCAGGTAAACATTAGAACACAGAACATTACAGCACAGTACAGGCCCTTCAGCCCTCGATGTTGCACCGACCTGTGAAACCAATCTGAAGCCCATCTGGCCTGCACTATTCCATTCTTGTCCATATGCCTATCCAATGACCATTTAAATGCCCTTAAAGTTGGTGAGTTTACTACTTTTGCAAGCAGTGTCTTCCACATCCCTACTATTCTCTGAGTATAGAAACTACCTCTGATATTTGTCCAATATCTGTCACCCCTCAATTTAAAGCTATGTCCCCTTATGCTAGCTATCGCCATGTGAGGAAAAAAAGGATCTCACTGTCCACCGTCTCTAACCCTCTGATTATCTTATTTGTCCCAATTAAGTCACCTCTCAACCTTCCTCTCTCTAACGAAAACAGTCTCAAGTCCCTCGGCCTTTCCTCGTAAGATCTTCCCTCCATACCAGGTAACATCCTGATAAATCTCCTCTGCACCCTTTCCAAAGCTTCGACATCCTTCTTATAATGCGGTGACCAGAACTGTACACCATACTCCCTAGTGCGGCAGCACCAGAGTTTTGTACAGCTGCAGCATGACCTCAGGGTTCCAAAACTCAATCCCTTTACCAATAAAAGCTAGCCCACTGTATGCCTTCTTAACAACTTTATCAACTAAGGCAACTTTCAAGGATCTGTGAGGCACTCAGATCTCTCTGCTCATCTACACTATCAAGAGTCTTACCATTAGCTCAGTACTCTGCATTCCTGTTACTCCTTCCAAAGTGAACCACCTCACGTCTTTCCGCATTAAACTCCATCTGCCACCTCTCATCCCAACTCTGCAACTTATTTATGTCTCTCTGTAACCTACAAAATTCTTCGTCACTATCCACAACTCTCCCGACCTTAGTGTCATCCACAAATTTACTAACCCATCCTTCTATGCCCTCATCCAGGTCATTTATAAAAATGACGAACAACAGTGGACCTAAAATGAATCCTTGCGGTACACCACTCCTAACTGAACTCCAGGATAAATATTTCCCATCAACCACCGCTTTCTGTCTTCTTTCAGCAAGCCAATTTCTGATCCAAACTGCTAAATCACCCTCAAACCCATGCCTCTGTATTTTGTGCAATAGCCTACTGTGGGGAACCTTATCAAATGCGTTATTGAAATCTATGTACAGCATATCAACTGCTTTACCCTCATCCATCTGTTTTGTCACCATCTCAAAGAGCTCAATAAAGTTTATGAGGCATGGCCTACCCTTCACAAAACCATAGTTGACTATCCCAAATCAACGTATTCCTCTCTAAATAGTTATAAATCCTATCTGTTATAACTCTTTCTAACACTTTACCCACAACCAAAGTAAGGCTCACAGGTCTATAATTACCAGGGTTAGCTCTACTTCCCTTCTTGGTAAAAACAATGATTGCAGATGCTGGAAACCAGATTCTGGATTAGTGGTGCTGGAAGAGCACAGCAGTTCAGGCAGCAACCAAGTAGCTTCGAAATCGACGTTTCGGGCAAAAGCCCTTCATCAGGAATAAAGGCAGTGAGCCTGAAGTGTGGAGAGATAAGCTGGAGGAGGGTGGGGGTGGGGAGAAAGTAGCATTGAGTACAATGGGTGAGTGGGGGAGGGGATGAAGGTGATAGGTCAGGGAGGAGAGGGTGGAGTGGATAGGTGGATAAGAAGATAGGAAATGACCTGGGAGTTGCAGTGGGAGAGGGACTCACCCATTGTACTCCACGCCTCAGGCCCATGGCCCCCACTTATGACGAAGGGCCCCTGCCCGAAACGTCGATTTCGAAGCTACTTGGATGCTGCCTGAACTGTGTTCCAGACCCTAACCCCTGGATTATTCCGGCCTATCCCACACTCTCAGACACTGTTCCAGACACTAAGGGAACAACATTTGCTATCCTTCAGTCTTCTGGCACTGTTCCTGTAGATAATGACGTAATTAAGATCAAAGCCAAAGGCTCTGCAATCTCCTCCCTGCTTTCAAGAGAATCCTAGGATAAATCACGTTTGGCTCAGGGGACTAACCTATTTTCACACTTTCTAGAATTGCTAACACCTGCTCCTTGTGAACTTCAATCCCATCTAGTCTCGTAGTCTGTACCTCCGTATTCTCGCTGGCCACATTATCTTTTTCTATTGTGAATACTGACAAAAAATATTCATTTAGTGCTTCCCCTGTCTCCTCCAACCCATGCACAACTTCCCAGTACTATCCTTCATTGGCCCTAATCTTAATCTAGTCGTTCTTTTATTCCTGATAAACCATTAGAATGCCTTGGGGGTTTCCTTGATCCTATTCGCCAATGACTTCTCATGTCCCATGCTGGCTGTTCTTAGCTCTCTCTTTAGGTCTTTCCTGGCTAACTTTTAAAGACCAGTTACAACATTGCTGTGGGTCTGGACTCACATGTAGGCCATACAAGTTAACGATGACAGTTTCCTTTCTGAAAGGACATTTCTGACAATTGGCGATGGTTTGTTAGTCATCATTAGACTTAATTCCAGATTTTTTTTTACTGAATATCATCCACTGTGTATAGAATGATCTGCCAGAAGATGTGGTGGAGACTGGTACAGTTACAACATTTAAAAGGCATCTGGATGGGTATATTAAAAGGAAGGGTTTGGAGGGATATTGGCCGGGTGCTGGCAGGTGGGACTAGATTGGGTTGGGATATCTGGTCGGCATGAACAGGTTGGACTGAAGGGTCTGTTTCTGTGCTATACATTTCTATGACTCTATGTACCTTAGCAGGATTTGAACCCAGGTTCCCAAAAGCATTTTCTGAGTCTCAGGATTAACAGACCAGCGACAGTGTCACTAGGCCATTGCCTCCCCTCATGTCTTGAGGGTGGATTATCAATCCAGTGACATTGCCACTATGCCACCATCTTCTTATAATCAGAAAAAACATGAACAAGTCGACCAATGGTCGTGTAATGTCTCATCTGGACACACCATGATGGGTGCTGCAATTTGATTTTCCTAACGTTAGATTTGTTCTCAGTTTTCTGACTTAAACGCAAGGGGCCTGTCTGCAGGTGCATCATATCATTTGGTTGCCTATGATTTTTTTTTCATTAAATTAAAGGACACGGAGGCAATGGTTTCCTGAAATTCCAGGATTCTGAGGAAATTACAAATATTGAACTTGGTGATGCCTTCGAGCAGATGTGGCAAAAGCGAAGGTAAAGGATTGAGTACACTGCTGTCTTAGTTCACTATTTCAGGCAGGAGTGATTCACAGTCGAACAGTCCTAGAGGTAATGGTGCTTGCAGGTAGAGCTCCTGGAGCGAGTGCAGGCACATAGCCCATTATTCTGTGCCTTCATCAGTTGATTTAGCAGAAAGCTATTAATTGTCTCTCACATCTGTTCATGTAGATGCTGCTGTCTGCTGTGAGATCTTCTGCATACTGTGCACTCTTTCTCCCGGCAAAAAGCAATTAGAACCTACGGTTTAAAAGGAACATCGTTTCATCCACAAGACCCCAAGGAATAGAGGCAGGAGTAGGCCACTTGGCTCCTTGAGCCTGCTCCGCTATTCAGTTCAATCATTCAGGGTGATCGACATTCATCATATTCACTTTCCTGCCTTTTCCCTGTGACTGTTGATTCTTCAACTAATCAAGAGTCTGTCTATCTCAGCCTTAAGTATGATGGGGGTGCTGGTGTTGGACTTGGGTAGACAAGGTCAGAAGTCACATGACACCAGGTTATAGTCCAACAGGTTTATTTGAGATCACAAACTTTTGGAGCACTACTCCTTCATCAGGTTACCTTGGGTCAGCGCTCTGAAAGCTTGTGATTTCAAATACACCTGTTGGACTATAACCTGGTGTTGTGACTTCTGACTTAGCCTTAAAAATACACAGGAACTCTGCTCCCACAGCTTTCTGTGGCAACGAGTTCCAAAGACTCTCAACCATCTGAAAGAAGAAATTCCTCCTCATTTCAGTCTTAAACTGGCCCCTTTATTCTGAGACTGTTCCCTCTGGTCCTAGGCACTCCCATGAGGGGAAACATCCTCCCAGAATTTCCCCTGCCAAGACCCTTAAGAATCCTGTTTCTTTCAAATGAGATCACCTTGTTTGAATGTGTACTGTTAGTAAATTTGTGAAGAATAATAATTGTTCAGCACAGTTATTGTTGTTTTATTACTAAGTTAAATATCTACATTTTTGTATGACAATAGAACCTGGTGGCACCGATTGCTAAGTCTTAACAAAAGACCAAATTTATAACTTTTCTTAATTTCGCAATCTAAAGGAGCCAAAACTTGTGCAGGAAAACCTGAACGTTATTTTAACATTCTATCTGGTACCCCTAATTGCTGTACAAAGTGTCAGCTTGGAATTTATGCTCAAATCCACAACTTCTGGGCCAGATGTTGGAGTTGAAATGGATGATTAAAGATGTTCAATGAAACCCAGATTTATGTTCCTGTCCTTGTTTCTTCTGCACTGATTAGCTGTACGCAGAGTGAAACCCCATGGTGGTGACTGACCCTTTTAAAATTGTGAAATTTCTCCACTAAATCAAATAACTTACTGCATGATTTTTTTGTTTCCCTCCAATCTGTGATCAATTAATGAATTGGAATTTTGAACTTAAAGAAAAAACTGGTGAAAATTGACAGTGGCACTTAGATACAGCGCTAGTTCCTGATTGGGCAAGTGCTTTGGGAGAGCTCACAGCTTCAAGTGTCTGCTTCCCATCCATTTAGGTTAAAGACAAAGGTGGGCTTCAGGCTGTGATTTCTCAACCTCTACAACCTGCGAACGCGACTTTCTGCTGCAAGTGTCTGATCCGGGGCATTAGCTTCTTAGAAAATACTTGTAGTTCAGACACCAAAGAAAACCGAAGTTACTCTGGCTAAATTCAGCCTGAATGTGTGTACAGTAGATCAGCTTGGCTCTATTACATTATTACCACTGAGTCAGAAATTTGCATGTTCATCTTATGCAGAAACCTGAGCGCCTAATGCAGACTGACACTTCAATGCAGCATGAAATTAAAGCCTGCATTTATGTAGTGCCTTTCGTGACCTCCGAACTTCCCAAAGCATGTTACTTTTGCAAAATAGCCATTGTAATATAGGAAAACAGTCACAGCAATTTCCCACAGATTGCAGTTTGACAGTGACCCGATATCTATTTCATTGTAGTTTATCCAGGGATTGTATGATCCATCTGAGAAGAGCAGGTGGGGCATAGTTTTGATGTGTCATCCAAAGGTTGCCGGGCAGCCCTCCCTCAGTATTGCTGTGGGCTGCCAATCTGGACTTTTCTGCTCAGGCCTCTGGAGTGTGACTTGAATCTCTGCCCTTGTGACTCAAACTAAAGAGCTAGCATCGAAGTTCCCGAATGTCCCGCCCAATCTGAGGTTCTCTGAGCAGAAGGAGCATCACTGCAGGAGATGAATGAAGCCCCCTCAGTCAGCAAGATTACTGCACTCATTTTTAAGAGAACTTAATTCACAGGGTGTGGGCACCGCTGGCCAGGCAGCATTTATTGCCCGTCCCTAATTGCCCAGAGGGCAGTTGAGAGTCTAACATGTTGCTGTAGGGCTGGAGACACATGTAGACCAGACCAGGTCAGGTTGACAGTTTCAGGTCTGGTCATTAATAACGAGCTGAGGCTTTCCTGACAATTGACAATAGACTCTGAATTCCAGATTTTTATTGAATTCACATTCCAACATCTCTCATGGCAGGATTCACAGGTTAACAGTCCAGCGATAACGCTATTAGGCTGTTGCCTCCCTAAGCACCTGAAATGTAAGTGGCTGAATGTCCTGGTGTATAAACAGGAGCGTGGCGACGGAGATTACTGTGAACCCAAGGTTTAAGATTAGATTCCCCACAGTGTGGAAACAGGCCCTTTGGCCTAACAAGTCCACACTGACCCTCCGAAGAGTAACCCACCCAGACCCATTTCCCTCTGACTAATGCATCTAACGCTATGGGCAATTTAGCATGGCCAATTCACCTGAACTGCACATCTTTGGACTGTGGGAGGAAACCGGAGCACCCGGAGGAAACCCACGCAGACACGGGGAGAATGTGCAAACTCCACACAGTCAGTCGCCTGAGTCGGGAATTGAACCCGGGTCTCTGGCGCTGTAAGGCAGCAGTGCTAACCACTGTGCCGCCCACCAGAGTACCTCTGGTGTTAAGCTCTTTGGATATCTTGAGGTTTTGGCTATATAAATGCAGCTTCTTTCATCACTGCTGGCAATTTGCTTTCCTGCTTTGATGGTCTCTGAGGAAGGGGAGACTGCGGGGACCTGTTTGCTCCGAATGAAAGGAAACTGATGAGTGTTTGCTTTCTCCAGGTACCATGAATTGCTTTTCATCATCGACACTTGCCAGGGGGCCTCCATGTATGAGAGATTTTACTCTCCAAACATTCTGGCTCTGGCCAGCAGTCAGATTGGGGAAGACTCGCTCTCAGTAAGTTTCCAGCTCTGTTCAGTATATGCTTTTAATGATCAACTGTGTAGAAACAGGGCCATTGAAAAAATGTGGACCTGACCAGAGATAAGGCGGAGACTCCTGCTTCCTGACATCGTAGAATCTGATAGCGCAGGGAAAGAGGCTGTTCAGCCCCTTACCTTTGCGGTGGCTCTCGAAAGAGCGGTCCTGCTTCATCCCACACCTCCTCATTTTGTCCATAACTTTGTGAATTTGTCGTCTTCAGCTGCCTGTCCAACTCCTGTTAATAGAAGCAGCTTGCAACACCTCAAGTAACCCTGAGTGAAAACATGTCTCTTTATCTTCCCTCAAGATTTCTCATCGGCGATTATAAATCTCTGCATTCTGGTTGTTCACCCACTCAGCGGAAGAGAATGTCTTCCAGGATTTGCTCTCTCAAAACCTCTCATCTCAGCAGCATCTGTTCAATCGCTTCTTATCTTTCTCTGTTCCAAGCAGAGCAGCCTTAACTATTCAGACCTCCCCTCATAACCTGAAGCCCTTTGTCATAAAGTCATAGTGTCATACAGCAGGATACAGACCCTTCGTTCCAACCAGTCCATGCCGAACATAATCCCAAACTAAACTAGTCCCACCTGCTTGCTCCTGGCCATATCCCTCCAAATCTTTCCTATTCATGTACTTTTAAGTGTTATAACTGTGCCCACATCCATTACTCTTTCTCAGGCCTTTACAACTTAACGAGATCTCCTCGAGGCCCCTCACCCCGTCCTGGCTTGGAACTTTATTGCAGTTCCTTCGCTGTTGCTAGGTTAAAATCCTGGAATTCTCTTCCTTCCAAACAGCACTGAGGGTGTCTTGGGGCAAGGACTACAGTGGTTCAAGAAGACAGTTTCTCCGGGGAAGTTGGGGATGGGCAATAAATGCTGGCTAATTGAAGGAAAATGTTTGAATAAACCAAAATACCGCGGATGTCGGAAGTCTGAAACAGAGAATCTCAGCAGGACTGATAGCATCCGTGAAGAGTGTTTTGAGTCCAATATGAACCACTTTCTTGAGTTCTGAAAGAGAGTGGTACTGAATATGAAATGTTAACTTAGTTTCTCTCTCTCCATGAATGCCGCCACATCTTTTGAGATTCTTCAGCATCACTCTGTTTGTTAAAGGAAGATGTTATAGTTAGCAGAGACTGGTTAGTTCATGAGGGCTGTAGCCTGAGGTGAGACGAATTTTTAGGTATGTCACAGGGCTTTCATCTTGATACAAATCTCAGTTTTCTCAATGATCTATTAACACTTTATCACCTTTGTTTTAGCATCAGCCAGATCTCGCTATTGGGGTCCACCTGATGGACAGATACACTTATTATCTCCTGGAGTTTTTAGAAGATATTCACCCAGCGAGTCAGAATAACATGAACGACCTGGTGAGTAGCCTTGATGCAGGGGTATTCTCATGGATTATTCCTATAAAGGAGTTAGCTCTGTTCAGTATATGCTTAATGATCAACTGTGTAGAAACAGGGCCATTGAAAAAATGTGGACCTGACCAGAGATGTGGCTGAGTCAGTTGCACTGTTGTCTCTGAGTCAGAATGTTGCAGGGACCAAGGTCCGGTGCAGAAGCTTGTCTCTGTAATCCAGCCGACGCTTGGATACAGTGCTGAGAGGGCTGGAGGCCCCACCTTTGGGTTGAGATGTCAAGTTAAGGACCTACTTGACCTCTTGGATGGACCTGTGAAATCCCAGGGCATTATTTGGAATAAAGTGGAGGAGTTCTCCTTGTGTCCTGGGGTTAGGTTAGTTTGGGAAATTTGGTCGACACGGATGTGTTGGACTGAACGGTTCTGAGGAAGTGTCACCGGACCTGAAACATTAACTCTGATTTCTCTCCACGGATGCTTCCAGACCTGCTGAGCTTTTCCAGCAATTTCTGTTTTGTGTTGGACCGAAGGGTCTGTATCTATAGAACATAGAACATTACAGCGCAGTACAGGCCCTTCGGCCCTCGATGTTGCGCCGACCAGTCATACCAATCTGAAATCCATTTTATCTACGCTATTCCATGTACGTCCATATGCTTGTCCAATGACGACTTAAATGCACTTAAAGTCGGCGAATCTACTACCTTTGCAGGCAAAGCATTCCATACCCTTACTCCTCTCTGAGTAAAGAAACTACCTCTGACATCTGTCCTATATCTATCACCCCTCAATTTAAAGCTATGCCCCCTCGTGCTTGTAGTCACCATACTTGGAAAAAAGCTCTCCCTGTACATCCTATCTAACCCTCTGATTATCTTATATGTCTCTATTAAGTCACCTCTCAACCTTCTTCTCTCCAACGAAAACAGCCTCAAGTCCCTCAGCCTTTCCTCGTAAGACCTCCCCTCCATACCAGGCAACATCCTAGTCAATCTCCTCTGCACCCTTTCCAAAGCTTCCACATCCTTCTTATAATGTGGTGACCAGAACTGTACACAATACTCCAAGTGTGGCTGCACCAGAGTTTTGTACAGCTGCAGCATAACCTCATGGTTCCGGAACTTGATCGCTCTATTAATAAAAGCTAAAACACTGTATGCCTTCTTAACGACCCTGTCAACCTGGATGGCAACTTTCAAGGATCTGTGTTCCTGGACACCGAGATCTCTGCTGATCTACACTACCAAGAATTTTGCCATTAGTCCAGTACTTTGCATTCCGGTTATTCCGACCAAAGTGAATCACCTCACTCTTATCCACATTAAACTCAATTTGCCACCTCTCAGCCCAGCTCTGCAGCTTATCTATGTCTCTTTGTAACCTACAACATCCTTCATCACTATCCACAACTCCACCGACCTTAGTGTCGTCTGCAAATTTACTAACCCACCCTTCTACTCCCTCATCCAGGTCGTTTATAAAAATGACGAACAGCAGTGGACCCAACACCGACCCTTGCGGTACACCACTGTTAACTGGACTCCAGGATGAACATTTCCCATCAACCATCACCCTCTGTCTTCTTTCAGCAAGCCAATTACTGATCCAAACTGCTATATCTTCCACAATCCCATTCCTCCGTATTTTGTACAATAGCCTACTGTGGGGAACCTTGTCGAACGCCTTGCTGAAATCCATATACACCACATCAACCGGTTTACTCTCATTTACCTGTTTGGTCACCTTCTCAAAGAACTCAGTAAGGTTTGTGAGGCACGATCTACCCTTCACAAAACCGTGCCGACTATCCCTAATCAAATTATTCTTTCCTAGATGATTATAAATCCTATCTCTTATAACCTTTTCCAACACTTTACCAACAACTGAAGTAAGGCTGACTGGTCTATAATTACCAGGGTTATCTCTACTCCCCTTCTTGAACAGGGGAACCACATTTGCTATCCTCCAGTCATCTGTGCTATATGATCTCTGATTCCATGACATTAGCAAGTAATCTGATCATTCATCTTGCTGCTTCTATGATCTAACTGTCTTGTTTCCTCCATTGCAACAGTGATAACATTTTGAAAGTACTCCATTGGCAGTAAAATGGATTGGGCTTTCCTATATTAGCACAAATCTTTCTCTAACCATATCCTCAGGCTCAGTTGTGTTAAGGGTTAGACAGGAAAGCTAGGAGTTGGATTTTCCAATTGCTGACTCCACTGCTGGAGTGAGGATGGAATCATGAACTGTCACAGAATATTGAGGATTCCACCCTCTGATCCAGAGTCAGACTGAAGAACCCAAAGATCCGTGGCTACCTCCAAGTTGGTGCTGTTAGTTATGGTCGCAGAATCCCCACAGTCTGGATACAGGCCCTTTGGCCCGACAAGTCCACACCGACCCTCCAAAGAGTAACCCACCCAGACCCATTGCCCTACCCTATTATCCTATATTTACCCCTGACTAATGCACCTAACCTACACATCCCCAAACACTACGGGCAATTTAACATGGCCAATTCGTCTAACCTGCACATCTTTGGTCTGTGGGAGGAAACCCACGCAGACACGGGGAGAATGTGCAAACTCCACACAGACAGTCACTTGAGGCTGGACTCGAACCCAGGTTCCTGACGCTGTGAGGCAGCAGTGATAATCAGTGAGCCACCGTGCCGCCCTGAGTTGCATCTCAGAAAGGCAGTAAGGGTTGGGTTGGCCGTCAGTTCTGTTGAGGACCGCAGTGTGCAGTGACCTCTACCTCTGATCAAAAGCTTCTTCAGGCTCTGGCCCCAACTCTAGACCTGATGGCTCAGGAAGGTGAATTGATAACACAGTCAAACAGCCTGACTGTCAGCCTGCAAATCCTTCCCATGAGCACCAATGGCAGGTGGTGAGAGCAGGAGAGATTGCTGACCGGCCATGTGATGGGAAGAATGTTAAACCTCTATCGTCACTGCCTTTTGGAGATGAAATCCCAATTCATTTCACAGCCAATGAACTATTTTTGAAATGTGATCCTGCAGTGGAGGAAACGTGACAGTCCGAGTAAGCATAGCAAGAATCTACGAGTAGTAACAAAATCATAGAATCTCTAAAGTGTGGAAGCAGACCATCAAGTCTACGTCAACCCTCCAAAGACCCACCTCCCATTTACCCATGGATAACCCAACTAGCCTGCACATCCCTGGACACTGAGCAATTTAGAATGGCCAATCCACCTAACTTGCACATCTTTGGACTGTAGGAGGAAACTGCCACATAGACAGGGAAAGAATGTGCAAATTCCACACAGACAGTCGCCCGAGGCTGGAATCGAACCCGGTCCCTGACACTGTGAGGCAGCAGTGCTAACCACTGAGGCACCGTGCCGCCCCTTATAACTAACCGGATTATTTGCTTATATGATAGGAGTTTCAGAACTACAAGGAGAACTCTTCCATTCCAAGTAATGCCATAGGATTGCATTATGCCATAATTAATTTTAATGGTGATTGATGAGGGACCAAATGATCTGCTCTGTTCCTGTTTCTTGTGACCTTGTCAGCACTGTTCTTTAGTGCACAGCCAAAGCCCTGACAGACTCCTGGTCACTTTATAATACCTCTCCAATTGTTGTTCCTCTAACGTGGTTTAGTTGATAACTCACTCAGTTCTGAATGAGGTAAAGGTTGAGGGGTTGAGAACCGGAATATACATTCAAAGGGATTATGGATGGGGAAAGACCCAACACCTCTGTCTCATCCTGTGCCACCATCGGAAGATCAAGACAATTCACTGTCAAAAATCCTGATGCAACAATAGTGAAGCTGTGGTCAGTCTTTGCAATTGACCTTGATCAGTTAGTCTACAACGAGTTCAGGTCCCATCTGCTCCAGAGGTAAGTAATAATGTCTCTGAACAGACTAATTAGAAGATATCTACCACAAAACACAGTGTAAGGTTAGTAAACCGCCTTTGGTGGAGAGTACTGCAAGCCTATGACACTCACTGCATGTTAGCTCAAACTAGACACTTTGTACAACACATAAAGGGCACTATGCTTTGACTAACCTAATAATAGGACTGTACCGTTTTGGTTCATTCTGCCATTCAGTGAGATGAGCAGCCATCATAAGAAGCTGTGTTTCTACTACACCTGTCATGTGATGAAATGCTCTAAAGCATTACAGGGCATTAAGCAGTGAAGTGTGATTACAAAATATGGCCACATTAGGGCATGTGACAAAAGCCATAATTAAAATGATGGGGTTTAATAGGTGTCATGGAGGAGGAAAAGTGGAAAGTGTGTGGAATGTATTTCAGAGTGTGGAGCCAAATTAATCCACAACAAAATCGAAGAAGCTGGAAATAGAGGCATGCAGACATGTCAGCATGTAGGGGTGGAGGGGATTGCAGAGATCAGGAGGAGCCATACCACTAAGGCATTTGAAAGCAAGGATGAGAATTTTAAAATCAAGATGTTGCTTGAGTGAGAGTCAGTGTAGCTCAGTGAACACAGCAGTGAATGGGAAACAGGACTTTGTGCGAATTAAGATGCAGGCAGCAGATCTTTGGATGTTGTCAATTTCATCCCTTAACCGAGGGTAGAATGTGCCATTGAATTGGACCTGTTGAGTCTTGAGGTAACAAAGACATGAATGAGCAGTTCTAGCAGTAGATATGCTGAGTCAGGGGAGAAATCAAACTGTGTCACTAAGGTGGAAATGGATGTCTTAGAGGACAGAAATGAGATTGAAATCTTGTCTTTGGGTCAAAGTTGTTACCAGGATTGTGAATAGACTAGCTTACTCTCTTACCAAGGAGGTCGAGTCATACAACACGGAGTAAGACCCTTCGGTCCAACCAGTCCATGCTGACCATGTTCCCAAACTAAACTAATCCCACCTGCCTGTGTTTGACCCATATCCCTCCAAACCTTCCTTATTCATGTACTTATCCAATGACTTTTAATTGTTGTGACTGTACCTGTATCCACCACTTTCTCTGGGAGCTTATTCCACTACACTAACCACTCTCTATTGTCCTCATGTCCTTTTTAAAGCTTTCTCCTCTCACCTTAAAAATATGTCCCCTGGTTTTGAACTTGCCCACCTTAGGGAAAAGGTGCTATCACCTTATCTGTGCCCCTGATGATTTTATAAACCTCTATAAGGTCACCCCTCAGCCTCCTACGCTCCAGTGAAAAACGTCCCAGCCTATCCAGCCTCTCCTTACAACTCACCCTCTGTTCCTGGCAGCAACCTGATAAATCTTTTCAGTTTAATAATAGCTTTCCTATAGCAGGGCAACCAGAACAGCGCACAGTACCCCAGAAGAAACTTCAGCAGTTTCCTGGATAACCTCAACATAACGCCTCAACTCCTTTACTCAAGGTCTGAGCAATGAATGCAAGTGTGCTGCTAAATGCCTTTTTAATCATCCTGTCTACCTGCGATGTAATTTTCAAAGAATTATGCATCTGAACCTTTAGGTCTCTCTGTTTTACAACACTATTCAGGGCACTACTTTTAATTGTATAAGTCCAGCCCTTGTTTGTTTTACCAAATGCAATGCCTCACATTTATCCAAATTAAACTCCATCTGCCTCTCCTCAGTCCATTGACCCAATTGATCAAGATCTCTTTGGAATCTTAGATATGAATGGAGTCAGTGGTTAAGAACCAAAAATCCATAACTTCGATCTTTCAGATATTCGATCAAATGAAATTTCTGCTGATCCCATACTGATTTTTGGATTACCAATTTGATATGAATCATGGGTGAAGTCATAAAAATGCTCATTTTTTAAAAGCAATTTCTCCATCTCAACCAGTTCGTCGTTGTGAAATTTGGTTAGCCCATATATTAAAACAGGTTTTTGAAAGCGAATAAATATGAAGCCTGAGTGATGAATAACATTCAATGGAATTTTACTGGCAAAGTTCGTGTCTGTAAAATTTTCCATCAGTGTTCACAAATAAAAGACGGCCTAAAAATTTGATGAAGTGACAACATTGACTTTGGATTAAAGTCAATAGCTGAACTTTGGTTTAATTAGTTGGCTTCAGTCCTCGTGTTAATAAGGCTGCAGACACAGTGCTGGATTTTAATCATCTTGTACTGAAGGTGAGAGATGTTCCTGCTGGGGACTTTCACTCTTTCCATTTTGGACCCTTGGTTTTGGCACTGAATACTCCAGGTCAGATGCAACCATGATGCAGTTAGATGCAAATTAAAGATCGCTTTACTCTGCTCCTCTGAGGCTGCTTGGCCCCGAGTTCTAGATATCAAGTGTGCGATATTTTCTCAATCCCATTTTTGCATCAGCTGCCTCATGGTTTCTCCAGGTGAGGGTGCCAAAAACCATCATGGCTTCTCCAGGTGAGGCTGCCAAAAACCATAATGGCTTCTCTAAATGAGGCTGCCAATAACCATCATGGCTTCTCCAGGTGAGGCTGCCAAAAACCATCATGGCTTCTCTAGATGAGGCTGCCAATAACCATCATGGCTTCTCCAGGTGAGGGTGCCAATAAACATCATGGCTTCTCCAGGTGAGAGTACCATGGCTTCTCCAGGTGAAAGTACCATGGCTTCTCCAGGTGAGGGTACCAATAACCATCATGGCTTCTTCAGGTGAGGGTGCCAATAACCATCATGGCTTCTCCAGGTGAGAGTACCAATAGCCATCATGGCTTCTCCAGGTGAGAGTACCAATAGCCATCATGGCTTCTCTAGGTGAGGTTGCCAATAGCCATCATGGCTTCTCTAGGTGAGGGTGCCAATAGCCATCATGGCTTCTTCAGGTGAGGGTGCCAATAACCATCATGGCTTCTCCAGGTGAGAGTACCAATAGCCATCATGGCTTCTCTAGGTGAGGGTGCCAATAGCCATCATGGCTTCTCTAGGTGAGGGTGCCAATAACCATCATGGCTTCTCCAGGTGAGAGTACCAATAGCCATCATAGCTTCTCCAGGTGAGGGTGCCAATAGCCATCGTGGCTTCTCCAGGTGAGAGTACCAATAGGCACCATGGCTTCTCCAGGTGAGGCTGCCAATAACCATCATGGCTTCTCCAGGTGAGGCTGCTAATAACCATCATGGCTTCTCCAGGTGAGGGTGCCAATAGCTATCATAACTTCTCCAGGTGAGGGTACCAATAACCATCATGGCTTCTCCAGGTGAGGGTGCCAATAGCCATCATAACTTCTCCAGGTGAGGGTACCAATAACCATCATGGTTTCTCCAGGCAAGGGTGCCAATAGCCAGCATGTTGAGACTCCCTTCATATTTTCAGCAGTGATAACTCTGTTTCTGTGTCCAGAAATGGTATCAAACCTGCTGAGGTTTCTCCAGCCCTTTCTGTTTTTCCTTATTCTCGTTTTCCGTCGAGCTGCAACAATTTTGTATGGGGCGTTCATAACCCAGTAAATGTAGGATGGAAAATGCATTTGTTTTTGTTGTCTGCATTGTGCGGAAGGAGCAGTGGGAAATTAAATGAGAGAATGTGCATTTACGTAGTGCCTTTCGTGACCTTGGGATGCCCCAAAGTGGTGCAAGGCTAGTGAACAAGTGTTTGTGAAGCTTTCTTGAGAAACATGCAGCCAATTTGCAAAGAGCAAGGTCTCTGAAGTTGCAATGGAGCAATGTTCTCATAACTTGTTGTTTTAACCTTGTTTATAGAGGGATAAGTATTTGGCCATGACACTGGGGACAACTGCCTTAGAATAAAGCCATGAGATCTTTAATAACTGACTAAGTAGGCCAATGTGGTCTTGGGTTAACATCATTTCTCTGCTCCCTCAGCTCTGCTGTGATATGACTAGTAATGGAATTAAAGGGCATTGGGAGAATAGGCAAGAAGTGGGTGGCACAGTGGTTAGTACTGCTGCCTCTCGGCGCCAGAGACTCGGGTTCAGTTCCCGTCTCAGGCGACTCTCTGTGTGGAGTTTGCACATTCTGCCCATGTCTGCGTGGGTTTCCTCCCACAATCCAAAAATGTGCAGGTCAGGTGAATTGGCCATGCTAAGTTGCCTGTAGTGTTAGGTGAAGGGGTAAATGTAGGGGAATGGGTCTGGGTGGGTTGCGCTTCGGCGGGTCAGTGTGGACTTGTTGGGCCGAAGGGCCTGTTTCCACACTGTAAGTAATCTAATCTAAAAAATACTGGAGTTGATGACACAATCTGACCAGCCATGGCCTTTTTACAGTAAATGGCATACCAGGCTTGGAGGCCTCAAATGACCTACTCCTGTTCCTAATATTGAATTGAATTAGCTTTATTGTCACGTATGCAAATGAATACAGTGAAGAGTTTACAAGTTGCCACTTACGGCACCGTCTTAGGTACAGTGTACTCAGGTATGGATTCTTCAGTAGATGTTCTCGGGAAGAAAAATTGGGAAAATAAACAAGTTAAAAGTCCAGCATTACAAATCATAGGAATAAGTTAGAAAATAAAAATGAACAGTTCAAAACACAGTCCATGCCAGCAGCACCCATCCTTCAGTCTGTACCAGGCCTCTGGCCTTCCCCTCGAGGCTCTCAAATAATATGTATGCTCCCATGAAGTGACAGCCAGCATTATACATTTAAGTTGTGAGAGTGGGATTTGATTCCACAACCTTTTGATTCTGAGGCACAAGCGTTACCTGCTGAGCCCCAGCTGATAGATGAAACATTATAAACCAACATAACATTTTGTGAACCTGGAATGGAGCAGTTTTCCTGGAATTAGCTGTGTGTTCATGCAGTAACATATTCTGCAGACATTGAGTGTTGCTCATACGGAGCTCGCCATCAGTAAAAGGCCGGGTTGTTTTGACAATAATACTTGCAGATCCAGAGGAAAAAAAGTTATCCTCTCTGCTGGAAGCTCAAGAAGTCATTTAGAATGTGGTGCCTATCTTTGAAATTGTGTTTTTTTTTTATCGTGAAGGAATGTTTTACGTTGTAAAAACCCACAAGAACGGATAAAAATCTATGGCTGAAAGAATTTAAACACAATCAGCCTCCTGAAGAATTGTGTAGTGAGCTGAGAAATACGCTTCACATGAGGAGTGCTGTGCAGATGTGAATTGTTTTGCACATGAGCAGTGTGTTTTAATCTTGGCACTTTATTGTATTGCTGATTCTGAGAAAGCCAGGTGAAATATCGAGCTCACTTATTTGAGTGGGCAGACTGGAAGATAAAACTTTTCACTGACTCTGAGTCTACTCCTAGCCTCGGAGAGAGTGATTTGGTGAAGGAAACACTCACCCAAATCAGAACTGGGCCGAAAAATGAAAGCAGAATGAAGCTCATTGAGAAGCCTCCAGCTACCAGGAGAAAGTGGTAGCTATACCAAAGGATTTCTGTTAGTTCAAGATTTCATGACAAGCCCTGATACTGTAAATCAGTGGAGCCAAAGCGATTTCTGTATGTTATTCATTAGCAGTTTCTATGGCTCATGGTGGCATTAGTGTGCGCTGTCTACAAGGTGCAATGCGGTCATTCACCAAGGCTTCTTCAACAGCACCTTCCAAACCCACAGCTGCAAGGACAAGGTCAGCTGATCCCTACTATTACCAAGTTTTCCCCAAACCCATTACCATCCTGACTTAGAACCATATCACCATTCTTACATTGTTGCCACTGTCACACAAAGTCCTGAAACTCCCTCCTGACCAGCACTGTGGGTGTCCTTACACCACAAGAACTATAGTACTTTGTTCACCACCATCCCTCTCCGCAGCAGTTAGAGATGGGCAATGAATACTGTCCAACCCAGTGACTCTGACATTGCACGAGTCAATAAAACATCCTTCAGGAAGCTGGAAAAAAGGAACAGAAACACTCAGCACGACTGGCAGCATCTGTGGAGATAAAGTAGAGCTAAAGTTTTGGGTCCAGTGACCATTCAGAGTGAAGTGGAAGCAGTGACGAGGCATTTAAGAGGGCGTTGTCTGGCTTTATTGAATAGCAATAAAGTGAAGGGAATATGGGGACAAGGCAGAAAATTGGCACTAGGTAATAGATGGACCGAATGGTGTCATTAAAAAAAAGAAATAAGTGCTGCTTGACATCAGCCCTGAACAACATTGCTCTAATTTTCAGTTTACACTTAATTTTTTCTGGATTCCCCCATCAGAGGGCAAGGTTTCTATCTATCATTCCTATCACATTCTTTAATCGTTTTAAACATTTCATTCATTTATGTCTGCTGTTGGCTGTTCTGGTTGTTCTTCCCTTGAACAATGCCAGCAAAAGGGGATTAAATGCTCATTTATTTTACTGTTCATTGAGCCTTGCCGTGTACAGGTTAGATCATTACTAACTTGTGAGAAGGTTGTGCACAGTGTATATGGTCGGCTGTAGTGTTATTAGAAAGGGAATTCGAGTAAGCTGCAAGAACAGACGTTTATGGTAAATATTCGTATAAGGTTAATCTTGAAAGTTGACCCTAGTTTTCCAACTATTGATCAGTCAGCGATCAATTATTCATTACTAATTGCTTTCTATAGTTTAATAAAAGCCATGTGTAGACCATAGAACAGTAGAGCACAGAAACAGGCCCTTCAGCCCACCAGGTCAGTTCCGACCATGATGCTGTTCTAAACTAATCCCATCTGCTTGCATATGTTCCATACCCCTCTCTACCCTGGTGAAAGTGAGGACTGCAGATGCTGGAAATTAGATCAAGAGTGTGGTGCTGGAAAAGTACAGCAGGTCAGGCAGTGTCTGAGGAGCAGGAGAGTTGATATTTCGCACATAAGCCCTCCATCAAGAATTCTCTCTCCCCTGCCTGCTCATGTATCTGTCTAACCACCTCATAAATGTTGCTATTGTATTTGCTTCTACTACCTTCCCCGGCACCACATTACAATCTTTTGTGTAAAAAAAAAACTTGCCTTACACACGTCCTTTAAACATTCTCCCTGCCCCCTGCACCCACCCCCATCTCACCTTTTAGATTTTCCTTCTGTCAGCTAGTCAACAAGATTAATGTGTTGCTCATGCTCTATCATTATGGCTTTGAAGAAGAGTAATCAATATCCAGCTCAGTTTAAATTGGAGAATGAGTGGCAGTGCGAGCTAATGAGCATTGGCTAAATGGTCCTGCTATTAGCCACAGAGGCAGCTGACTTAACTCTCTTAGAAAAGGGAAGACATTACACAAAAGAAATCGAATGTGGGTGCATTCATGAAAGGGACTTTAGGACTCCATCAGAAATCAACATTTCACAGTGTAATGATTATAACAAGGTCAGCCAAGAGGACATTGTGGAACACGAGTTCCCTGATTGGGGCTGGTAATCTGGTCCAATCAGGGAGCCCTGACTGACAGATATAAGCAGGTGTGTCAGACATCCCGTTCACTCTGAGAGCTGGCTCTGAGGGAGCTGGATGGGTGTCATAATCACAAGAGTCATAGAGATGTACAGCACAGAAACAGACCCTTCGGCCCAACACGTCTGTGCTGACCAGATATCCCAACCCAATCTAGTCCCACCTGCCAGCACCCGGCCCATATCCCTTCAAACCCTTCCTGTTCATATACCCATCCAGATGCCTTTTAAATGTAGCACTTGTACCAGTCTCCACCACTTCCTCTGGCAGCCCATTCCACACATGCACCATCCTCTCCGTGACTCTCCATGTGTAAATAAAGGATGATTTGGTGAAGGGGTACTGGCCTCTGTGGAGTTATTTCACACAGGGTAAAAAGTTATTTCACACAGCACTTACCTCCTGAACCTGAAGGCATAGTCATCAAATTCTAATGTTTTGTCATTGTGTGGGGGGATGAATATATATCAGTTAGTCTGCACTGGAAATCAGAGTCAAAAGTGTGGTGCTGGGAAAGCACAACAGGTCAGGCAGCATCTGAGGAGCCGGAGAATCGATGAAGAGCTGATGAAGAACTTATGCCCAAAATGTCAATTCTCCTGCTCCGCGGATGCTGCCTGATCTGCTGTGCTTTCTCAGCAACACACTCTCAACTCTGATCTCCAGTATCTGCAGTCCTCACTTTCTCCTGCACTGAAATCTAACAGAAACACCAATTGAACTTCAGTGTTCCAACAAACGAAACTGTTACCAAGGACTGTCCTTGTAAAAACAGGTGGTCATGCAAGGATATGGTTCCATTATGCGTGATGGGCGACAAAAAAACTTAAGGCAGATGGAGATGCTCAGATGTCAAACTCTCCCCACAGAGAAATTTCAGCAAGGCATTATTGTCCATGTTCATGTGAGAGGCTGCATGGATGGAGGCGATTGTAACAAATGGAGAGCGTGACTTCAGACTGGGAGATCTCACCATATCGATGATGTCTGTAATGTGAGATCTCCCAGTGCCAATGTGGCAGCTGTAATGTTACTGGTTTGTTTACTGTTATTGTGATGGTCTTTTATGGGACCCAGATTGAGCGTATGTGTTGATCCCTCAGAAACATTACTGCATCTGTATAAATGTTTATCTGGTCTTTCCAAGTCAGGATGGTATGGGACTTGGAGGGAATCGTGTAGATAATGGTGCTCCTATGGACCCTCCACTTTCTAGGAGGTAAAGGTTATGACTTTGGAAGGTGTGTTTGAAAACTCTGATGCATCTCTTAGGAATGTGCACACTGGAGCCACTGTAGTTACGGTAGGAATATGACTTTGACATGCGCCAACACATTTGGATTGATTGGGACAAGGTTAGCCAGGTGGATGTTATAGAATACGAGTTCCATGATTGGGGCTGTTAATCTGGTCCAATAAGGGAGCCCCGGCTGACAGAAATAGACAGGAGTGTTGGGGTTCTGTTCATCTTAGGAGCCGCTCTGAGCTAGCTGGGTCAGTGTCAGGTACAGTGCACGTGGACATAAAGGGAGACTTGGGATACGAGCCTCTGTGGGGTTACTTCAACATTTTCCTCAAGGCCTGATATTTACCCTTTAGTTTAGATGAAAAGGATTGTGTAAGCATTTGGCAATCATCCTTTTGAATCATCCTTTTGAATTACAGAGTGTCTGTGAAATGGATCTTTTTAAGAACAGACTTGGTTTTGACATTTTATTGAATCAGAGATGAAAGCAGTAGCTTCACTTTAGAAGAATGATAGGACTTGGATGCTTTATTGATCAGCAAAATAGATAAATGCAATGAACTGGATTCTTAAAAATTATGCAAGTGCAATATTTAAACAGAAGACCCAGACATTTATCTTACATTTACTGTCAAAATGCTTCAAAAAGAATTTATATAAAATACTTTGACTTTCAGTAATTTATACAGGAAATTCTGGTATCTATGTAAAGATTACCTGCTGAATAATCTATTCTTTGTGATATTGCTTCATGAGAGAATGTTGGCATAGACTTTTGAACTTTCTGCTCCTTAAATAGTATGCTGGCTTCTTTCACTTTCTGAGCCATTGGAAGAGCAAGACTATGTCTTCCTTTAACCTTTCCACAAAGCAAGGTCTCTGAAAGTGCAACGTTCCAAGTATGAGCCTGGATTCTACACTGTGGTCCCAAGGTGGGATTTCAACTGATATTTTCTGATTTGGAGGAAAAAGCTATCTGTAAAATCTACCTGATGTATCTATTTTGTGCTTACTACGTTAACGTGGATATTGACGCAAAGCAACTTCATTAACAAAGAGCTGTGTTTGTGGAGACCAAGGCTTGGGCTTAACTAACTAGAGTAACTTTTACACTGTGTTCACATTTCTTCAGTCTTTTGTGCTGATTTAACAGACACCCTGGCTGAATCCATCACTGCTCATCAGCACAGTTCTACCCCATGTGAAAGTGCTACTTGGCCATATTTCCAGAATTGATGCCAATTCTGAAAGGTGTAAAATTCACATGTTAAATTTCCGGTGCACTCGAACATTTACTTTACCCCATTGCTGAGACCGGCAGTGTAATTCTTGTACCTTTGGAAATATCCATTGCGACATTAGATGTATTTGTACTAGCTTCTGCAATTAAATGTTCTTAAATATGTGTAAGTGAAGACTCCAGATTTCATTATTTAACATTTTAAGGAGTGGTTTAAGGAAGGAATATAGCTGCTTCTAGGAGAGACTAACATAGTGACTACTGGCCTAGTAATCATGAGATCCAGGTTAATTAATGCTCTGGGGCACAAGTTCAAAACCTAGCACAGCAGCTGGTTTAATTTGAATTCAATTTAAAAATGCATGGAATCTAATTCTAAGCTTAGTAATTGTGCCCAAGAAACTATTGTTGATAATCATAAAAAAACCATCAGTTTCCTTTAAGAAAGGAAATTGACCTACATGTGACTCCAGACCCACAGCAATGTGGTTGACCCTAATCTGCCTCCTGACATGGGACAGCAGGTCACTTTGGTACAAAGGCTGTGAGGAATAAAGTAACAAATACTGGCTTGGCCAACAGTAACCTTATTCCATGAAACAGAATGTGTTTCCTCTTAGCGTAATTGCTTATACTGATTTCACAGTCACAAAATCATTAAAGGTACAGTAGGAGGCCATTCAGCCCATCATGCCCGCATCTGTTCTCCAAATGAGCATTGTGACTTTTGCCAGGTGCTCTTGCACATTGTTTCTGTTCAGATCATCGTCCAATAACCCTCTTGAATATCTCAATTGAATCTGCATCTACCATATTTCACAATCGCGAACCATGTGCTGTATGAACACATCACATTTTCATCTTTTGCAAATCATTTTAAACCTGTTCCCATTTACATTAAACAGAAAAAACAAGAACTGCAGATGCTGAAAATCAGAAACAAAAACAAACTACTGAAAAAGCTCTACAGGTCTAGCAGCATCTGTGGAGAGAAAGCAGAGTTAACATTTCTGGTCCAGTGACGCTTGTTCTGAAACTTTGATTTCTCTCCACAGATTTTCCAACAATTTCTGCTTTTCTTTTTGTTCCCATTTCTATTGGTTTTAAAGTTCTGGTGTTGAATAGTAATAATGTGGTCTAATAGTGAATTGCATTTGTTTTAATTAGAGGAATCTGGGATTCAAAAGTACAGAATTAATGGTTCAGTTAGAGCCTTAGCTAGATTTCATCTGAACTGCTGGGTTCTGTTTTTGGTATTGCATTTTGGGGAAAAAATATTGGTGTTAGAAATGGACACAGTTCAAATTTGCCAGTATTCTAGAAGGCCTTAGAGACAGTTTTATTCAACTTTGCTTGCATCCCTTTAGGCTGAGAGATTGAGGAGTTATTTAATTGAAGCCATAGAGTCATACAGCACACAAACAGGCTCTTTGGCCCACCTGTGCCAACTAACAAACAACAAACTTGCACTTGGCTACTATGCCCTGGTATTTTAAGTGCTCGTCCAGATGCTTCTTAAATGTTGCAAGAGTCCCGGACTCCTCCACCCGCTCAGGCAGCACATTCCATCTTTCTGTCACCCTCTGGGTCAAATGTTTTTCCTCAGATTCCCTATCAACCACTCACTCCTTACCTTAAATTTATCCCCTCTGCTCTTAAACATGTCTGCCATGGGGAAACAATTCTTGTGATCTGCCCTGTCTATGTCTGTCATAATTTTGTACAACACATTCAGATCTCCCTACAGCCTCTTCTGCTCCAAGGAAAACAAACCCAGTCTGTCCTAATACAACATAGAACATTACACCGCAGTACAGGCCCTTCGGCCCTTGTACCGACCTGTGGAACAAATCTGAAGCCCATCTAATCTTCAGTATTCCATTCTCGTCTATATCTCTGTCCAATGACCATTTAAAAGCCTTTAAAGTCGGCAAGTCTACTACTGCTGCAGGCAGTGCGTTCCATGGCCCTACTACTCTGAGTAAAGAAACTACCTCTGATATCTGTCCTATATCTATCACCCCTCAATGTAAAGCTATGTCCCCATGTGTTAGCCATCGCCATCCGAGGAAAAAAGCTCTCACCGTCCACCCTATCTAACCCTCTGATTATCTTATATGTCTCAATTAAGTCGCCTCTCAACCTTGTTCTCTCTAACGAAAACAGCCTCAAGTCCCTCAGCCTTTCTTGTAAGACCTTCCCTCCATACCAGGCAACATCCTAGTAAATCTCCTCTAAACCCTTTCCAAAGCTTCCACATCTTTCCTATAATGCGGTGACCAGAACTGTACGCAATACTCCAAATGTGGTTGCACCAGAGTTTTCTACAGCTGCAGCATGATCTCATGGTTCTGAAACTCAATCCCCCTACCAATAAAAGCGAACACACCCTATGCCTTTTTAACAATCCTATCAACCTAGGTGGCAACTTTCAAGGATCGATGTACCTGGACACTACCAAGAATCTTACCATTAGCCCAGTACTCTGCATTCCTGTTGCTCCTTCCAAAGTGAATCACCTCACACTTTTCTGCATTAAACTCCATTTGCCACCTCTCAGCCCAGCTCTGCAGCTTATCTTTGTCCCTCTGTAACCTACAACATCCTTTGTCACGATCCACAATTCTATCGACTTTAATTGTCATCTGCAAATTTACTAACCCATCCTTCTATGCCCTCATCCAGGTCATTTGTATAAATGGCAAACAACAGTGGACCCAAAATCGATCTTGCAGTATCCCACTAGTAACTGAACTCCATGATGAACATTTCCTATCAACCACCACCCTCTGTCTTCTTACGGCTGGCCAATTTCTGATCCAAACTGCTAAATCACTTTCAATCTCATGCCTCCATATTTTGTGCAATAGCCTACCATGGGGTCCTTATCAAACGCCTTACTGAAACCCATATACACCACATCAACTGCTTTACCCTCATCCACCTATTTGGTCACCATCTCAAAGAAATAACGGAGTCTTTCCATCCCAGGCAACCTCCTAGTGAATCTCCTCTGCACTGTCTCCAGTGCAGCCACGGCCTTCTGGTAATGTGGTGAAGAGAACTGCACGCAGTGTTCAAAATCATCAAAGACATACAAAGTTCGGGTTTGCTCGGGCGATTTGGCTTCTGATCTCATTACAGTCTTGATCTGAACAATCAGGTCAGAGCTGAACTCCTGAAGTGAAGTGGGAGTGACTGTCCTTGATATGAAGGCAGCAGTAACTGAGCAAAACTGGTCATTGAGAATGGCGGTGGGGGAGGTTGTTTGATGGGGAGATATTCCCATTAGTTGGAGCCATCCCTAGCTCAGGGGAAAATGGCTGTGAAGAGAAGAGATTAATACCTCTCCCCCCCGCTCTAAGACAGGAGTTCATTGTCATACTGTCCAAGACCGAACCATCTTCAGCCACTTCATCAATGATTGCCCCTCCATTTGGAAAACAATGAGCTAATTAGAGATAGAGTTAAAAAGTGTGGTTCTGGAAAAGCGCAGCAGGCCAGGCAGCATCCGAGGAGCAGGAGAATCGACATTTCGGGCCTAAGCCCTTCTTCACCAGCGATGGTCTTCCTGGCGATCGTGGAGGCGGTTGCCTGGGCCAGCGATCGCGGAGGCTGCATAGTCGGTGATGGTTGTTTGTGCAGCGGTGGGGGCGGAAGTGACGTCACCGTTCGCTACAGCAGTGGTGGCTGCAGCGGCCGAGAGGTTGCGAGAAGGTTCAGGAACGGTTGAGGAATCCGGAGTGTGGGGGTGAGTACATGGAGAAGGGCTTATGCCCGAAACGTCGATTCTCCTGGTCCTCAGATGCTGCCTGGCCTGCTGCGCTTTTCCAACACCACACTTTTCAACTCTGGTCTCCAGCATCTGCAGTCCTCACTTTCTCCTAGCTAATTAGGGATAGTCAGCATGCCTTTGTGCAGGGGAGGTCTTGTCCCTCAGCTTTGATTTAGTCTTTTGAGAAAGTGATGAAGGTCAATGATGAGGTTAGGGCAGTGCACGTTGTCTACCTGGACTTCACTGAAGCATTTGACAAGGTCCCTCATGGTAGGCTGGTCCAGAAAATTAAGTCATTTGGCATTCATGGTGAGTTGCTAAATTGGGTACAAAATTGGCTTGGTCATAGAAGATAGGAGGGTAGTTGTGGAGGGGTGGTTTTATGACTGGGCGTCTCTTACTAATGGTGTTCCACAGGTGCTAGGACCTCTGCTGTTTGTAATATATATGAATGATGTGGATGAAAATGTAGATGTCTGATTAATGGACAAGATGAAAATTGGTAGAGTGGATATTGAGGAAGGTTGTCAAAGGATCCAGCAGGATAAAGATTAGTTGGAAAGTTGGGTGGAGAAATAGCAGATGAGCTTTTAATCTGATCAAGTGTGAGGTGATGCAATTTTGGGAGGTCAAATGCAAGAGGAAAGCATTTGGTCAATGGCAGGACCCTTAGGAGCATTGACATACCGAGTCCATAGCTCTCTGAAAGTGATTATGGATACATCGATAAAGAAGGTGTGCAATGTGCTTGCCTTTGTTGGTCGGGGAGGAAAATGAGGACTGCAGATGCTGGAGATCAGAATCGAGAGTGTGGTGCTGGAAAAGCACAGGCCAGGTAGTATCTGAGGAACAGGAGAACTGACGATTTGGGCATTAGCTGGGCTTATGCCCGAAATGGCGATTCTCTTGCTTCTCAGATGCTGCCTGGCCTGCTGTGCTTTTCCAGCATCACGCTCTTCAATTGTCCAAACAACAAATTCAATATAAAAGTTGGCAACTCATATTGCAGCTGTATAAATCTTTAGTTAGGCCGCCTTTTAAGTATTGTATGCAGTTCTGGTCCCCACACTATAGGAGGGGAGGGAGGCATTGGAGAGGGTGCAAGAGTTTTACCCCAGGATGTTGTTTGGACTGGAGCATGTTAACTATGAGGAGCAAATCGACAAACATGCATTTTTTTTGCTAGACCTTCGGAGGATGAGGAGTTACTCGATAAAAGTAAATAATATTATGAGGGATATGAATAGGCTGGATAATCAGAGTCTTTGTCCCAGGATACAAATGTCAAATACTAGGTTTAAGGTGAGAGGGGATAATTTAAAGGAGATGTGCAAGGCAAGTATTTTACACGGAAGATGGTAGGTGCCTGGAATGTGTTTATAGGAGGAGGTGTTAGAAGCAGACACAACAGCAATGTTTGAGGCATTTAGACAGGCAGGGTATAGAAGGAAACAGACCATATGCAGGCAGTTTGGATAAGTTTAGAATGACATTGTGGTTGATAGACATTGTGGGCTGAAGGACCTGTTCCTATATTCATTGTAAGGTCAGACATGGTGACATACGTTAATGATTGCAGTGTTCAAAACTCCTCAGATAATGAAGCATTGCAGCACCCCAGGCCACAAAAATCAGGATTGTATACAAAAGGGTCAGATGGTGGCATTTCAGGGGAACTGTGTTCAATGCCTCTTGCAATTCCACAGATGCTGAAACTGTGTCCAAATGTAGCAAGACCTGCACAGCATTATGTGGGCTGATAAATGGCAAGTAACAATGGGGTTATACAAATGCAGACAATGACCACATTCAACAAGAGAATCTAAACTTCTCAGCTTGCAACTCAACAGCATTTCTATCACTGAATCCCCAGCTATTAGCATCATGGGAGTTGCCATTGACTAGAAACTGAAGTGGCCCAGCTTTTTAGTACTGTGCCCATTATACAGATTCAGGAAATTGCCGGACTGATTCTGAGCCCTGTGTCCTTTGTGCTTGTAAGCTTGATGCAAACTTGTTCATGTTGTAACATCTTTGTGGTGATCACTTTGCTTTCTGCTTTCTCTTGTCTTGCAGTTCAAAGTTTGCCCCCCAAGCCTGTGCGTTTCTACTCCAGGGCACAGGAGTGTCCTGTTTCAGAGGGACCCCAGAAGCGTTCTCATTACAGACTTCTTTGGCAGTGTGCGCAAGGTGGAAATAACAAGTGATATCATCCGACTGACCCAGAATGACACTGAAACCGAGCAGAGGTAAGCATATGGATTAGCTACCTCCATGTGTATGTGTCTATAAGCAGCGGGTAGTAGCATGGGCCCTAGCAGATTAGCTGAATTGTTCTTAGAAAATATGCCATAAGTTTTTTTTTCCCTGTAAAACCACAGCATTGTGACTTGCAAAAGGTTAAGGATAGGCTAATGTGCAGTCGTGCAGTTGGATGAAGACTTTTTAAAATTCATTCATGGGTCATGGGCATCGCTGACTAGGCTGACGTTTATTGACTAGTTGCCCCTGAGAGGTTGGAGGTGAGCTACCATCTTGAACCGCTGCAGTGCATTTGGCATGGGTACACCCCCGTGCCCTTGGGGAGGCAATTCCAGGATTTTGAACCAAGTGACACTGAAGGAACAGCGATATATTTCTAAGTCTGGATGGTGATTGGGTTGGAATGGAACTTGCAGGTGATGGTGTTCCAATCTATCAGCATTGCCCGTCTCCTCCTAGGAGAAAGTGAGGACTGCAGATGCTGGCGAGTCAGAGTCGAGAGTGTGGCGCTGGAAAAGCACAGCAGGTCAGGCAGCATCCGAGGAGCAGGAGAGTCGATGTTTTGGGCGTTAAACTTTCATCAGGAATGTGGGGTGTGTGTCTGGGTTTGTGGGGAAAGGGGGCTGAAAGATTGATAGGAGGGGGGGGGGGGTGGGCTGGAGGGAAGGTAGCTGGGAAGGCGATAGGTAGAAGCAGGAAGGGGCTGCCAGGTCGGAGCGGAGGGTGGAGTGGATAGGTGGGAAGGAAGATGAACAGGTGGGACAGGTCAAGTAAGGGCGATCGCTTTTCCAACTTCCTTCCCCCCTCAACCCCACATTCCCCCAATTTATCTCTCAGCTCCCCAAACCCCATTCCCGATGAAGGGTTTATGCCTGAAACATCGATTCTCCTACTCTGCAGATGCTGTCTGACCTGCTGTGCTTTTCCAGTGCAGCACCTTTCGACTTCTCCTCCTGGATGTAAGTGATCATGGGTTTTGAAGGTGTTGTCGAAGAAATTTTGGTGAATTTCTGCAGTGCATCTTGTAGATGGCAACTGCTGAGCATTGGCGTTGGAGGAAGTGGTTGCTTGTGGATATGGTGCCAATCAAGTGAGCTGCTTAGTCCTAGTTGGGGTCTAGCTTCTTGTTGGAGCTGCACCCATCCAGGCAAGTGGGGAGTATTGAACTGCTGTGCTCTTCCAGCACCACTAATCCAGTATTTGGTTTTCAGCATCTGCTGTCATTGTTTTTACCTAGTATTCCATCACACTCCAGACTTGTGCCTTGTAGATGGTGGACAGGCTTTGGGGAGTCGAGGGGTGAGTTACTTTCTACAGGATTCCTAGCCTCTGACTTGGAATTTCTAACTTGTGACAAAAACATCTGGAACAAACTGTACTATCTCGGACTTGATCAATTGCCAGGAAAGTATTCTGAAAGACGTGTGCAATGAACATTAGTTGACCGTTCTGTAATAGAATAATTTTACTCAGACAGTGGAACAGATACTGGTCAGATGATGGCTCAGCACTTTGCTCAATGGTCTGGCAATTGCCTAAAAAATGTTTTTAACTTAAGTGACACCTTGATAATTTGTGAATTGTAAAATGCACAAATGTGAACTTGTAAGCCCAATGCTGTTACAGACCCAGCTCACTTCTTTATTTCTTGGCAGAACAGGAGATTGTATCTGAACATAGCTAGATATCTCAAACATGTTAAGGCAATAATACCGGTGAACCAAGGCATGAACGATGCAAAGCAAGCCTGGGGTCACTGAGGAATAGAATTAATAAGGAAGGATTTTTTGATAGATTTCTGTACAATATTAATCTGAAGTCTTGACATTTTCATGTCTAAATGTTTTATACTGAGTGACAGGGTCCCAGCATGGATTTCTGTGAAACAGCATTCCTCCTGTCACTTTGAGTAATTAAGTTTGACCCCTACACCCTGGTTTCTGTTTTGTAGGATGTTCGCTATCAATTCTGCTATTTATCCCCTGTGTCGATGAACGGACTCTCTTGAGTCCCTGAATACTCTGGTACAGTTGGCAGTGTCTGGTTTAGCAGTGTCTCTGCTAGGTGACAGAGTGCAAAGGCAATTTTATTTGAATGAAGAAAGCGTTTATGTAATTTATTTGTTGGCTTTTAGTGGTAGATTTTCAGATGCAGCTAAATGTAACATAAAGGTTTTCTTTATTAGTATGTAGAACTAAGTTATGACTCCCTCTAGTGTGTTCTTATTGTAAATATTAAAGCACAAATTTCAATTTGTTAGCATTCCAGGTGAGAATATTTCTGCCACTGTTGTTTTTGAAGTGTTCAACATTCACTTTACCTTGTTGTTCCATGTTTGACATCGATTCTTCTAGGACCCCAGGGTCTCTCACAACTTCGTCCTTTGCAGTTTTAGCAGTATTTACGAGCGCACTTGTCCCTGTGAACTACAGTTCCTGTGCTATTTTTCTGCCCAATCATATATATATTGTCCAATGCACTCTATATTCTTGAGCTGCTTCCTGCAAATTGACTATGTTAACATCAGCTGTCAATCTTACCAGTTTACATTGAACTTTTAATTCTATAATTAATATTTGTTTCTCAAGATCATTAATCTCACTCAGATTTAAAATCTCGCAAGAATGGTGTTGGAGGTGTTGCATATTGCTGCAATCATATTGATTAGATTAGATTAGATTAGATTACTTACAGTGTGGAAACAGGCCCTTCGGCCCAACAAGTCCACACCGCCCCGTCGAAGCGTAACCCACCCATACCCTTACATCTACATCTACCCCTTATCTAACACTACGGGCAATTTAGCATGGCCAATTCACCTGACCTGCACATCTTTGGACTGTGGGAGGAAACCGGAGCACCCGGAGGAAACCCACGCAGACACGGGGAGAACGTGCAAACTCCACACAGTCAGTCAGTCGCCTGAGGCGGGAATCGAACCCGGGTCTCCGGCGCTGTGAGGCAGCAGTGCTAACCACTGTGCCACCGTGCCGCCCACAAATTGACCCATTGTCCAGCAACCCTAGTAATGGTACTTCCCTGTCCTTTCTGTCTTGCTACTCTGGCATAAAACGATTAATCTCTAATATGTTTCTTCATTTTCAGCTGGCTTCAATTGTACAAAGCATGAATTCTGTCTAAAGCAAGGTTCAGTATATTCTACATACCTTCCTCTGTGAATGGTGTTACCATCGAGGCTGGAGAGGTGCTCTGATTCCTTTTCAGCCCCACTCTTCTATTAGTCAAAACAACTCTTTAGTTTGAACAGGTTGATGATACGGCCAGTTATAATTGGCTCAATGTATCTGAATTGTATCAAATTGAATATAGTGAAGTTGGCCATTTACTTTAGCCAAAAAACCCCCCAAAGTTATTAAAAATGAAACTTAATTATAGAAACAAGCAAATTTATTGATGAAAAATGTTTAGATTTTACAAAGGTAAGTCATGAGTTCCCTTCCTGATGAAGGGCTTGTGCCTGAAATGTCAACTCTCCTGCTCCTCAAATGCTGTGCTTTTCCAGCACCACACTTTTCAACTCTGACTCTCCAGCATCTGCAGTTTCCCCATGAGTTTTCTTCTAACATCCCCAACTTAATATGAGGCCAGATGAGTTACACACAAACTATGGTTGGATACTCTATAGAACATATCATTTGGGCGTCATTTGGTTGGATAGCTGGCTTGCAATATTGAGTAACACCAACAGTGTGGGTTCAGTTCCCACACTGACTGAGGTTACCGTTAAGGACTCTCTTTCTCAACCTCAGGTTAAACTCACCACTAGTTGTCTCTCTCTAATGAGAGAGCAGTCCTATGGTCTCGTAGAACCATGTCAACTTTATTAAGTTATTAAACAGTACGGAAAATATTCTCAGCATTTCCCCAGCACACATTCCACACATTGTGGGTCAGCAAGTCGCATAAGGGATTCCGATGGTTTAGTTTTGACGATCTAATTTTGAAACTCCCTCAAAAGCCTCTTCACCAATACTGAGGAAGAGTCACTTGGCCCGAAACATTGACTTTGATTTCTCTCCACAGATGCTGTCAGACCCGCTGAGCTTTTCCAGCAATTTCTGTTTTCGTTTCCACTCTATTATGGACTGCCTCAAAGATGGCTCACATTTTGTGGTTCACCTTTTCCTGGCACTGCCATTGCATGCTGTTTGGATTATGCATTGCAGCACTTAACAGGCACAACTTTTCCGCAAACAGCTAACTTTACAAACCCAATTTTATAAACCTAACTTTCCAAATGCCTTGTGTTTAAATCAGGTTTAGTTGCACCAATCAGCTCTTACTTTTAGGTTTTCTTTACTCACGCCCCCAGGGCGGCATGGTGGGTCAGTGGTTAGCACTGCTGTCTCACAGTGCCAGGGACCCAGGTTCAATTCCCACCTTGGGCGATTGTTTGTGTGGAGTTTGCACATTCTCTCCATATCTGCATGGGTTTCCTCCAGGTGCTCCGGTTTCCTCCCATTTCATCCTTAGTACACTGGCCACTTAGTCATCATCACTAAAACTGATTAAACCAATGTAGGTTGTGGAATCTTGCTGTGTGCAATATGGATACAGTGTTTCTTACATTGCAGCAATATTCAAATGTGCTTTGGTACATTGTGAATTTATGATAATTGTGATATTAATGTGAGTCTTTCTGTTAATTCTGTCCTGTTTCATAAGCTTGACAATTAAAAAAAAAGAACAAAATAGCACCGGAACAGGCCCTTCGGCCCTCCAAGCCTACACCAACACATTTTGCCCTTCCACACTAAAGCTGCCTTCACTTACAGGATCCGTATCCCTCTATTCCCTACAAGTTCATGGATTCATCCAGGGGCCTCTTGAATGCTGCTATTGTGTCTGATTCCGCCACCACCACCTCTGGCACTCACCACCCTTTGTGTGGAAAATTTGCCTCACATATCTCTTTTTAACTCTTCCCCCCCCCCCCCTCCCCCCCCCCCCCCCCCCCCCCCCCCCCACCCAACCTGTGTCCCCTAGCAACTGACCCCTCCACTCGAGGAAAAATCCTCAGACTTTCCAAACTATCCGTGCCATTCACAATCTTATAAACTTCTGTCAGGTCACCCCTCAACCTCCTCCATTTCAGTGAAAACAGCCCCAGTCTATCCAATATTTCTTCACAGCTAAAATCCCCCATACCAGGCAATATTCTGGTAAACCTTTTCTGTACCATCTCCAAAGCATCCATATCCTCCTGTTAGTGAGCTGACCAGAACTGTTCTCAGAAACTGGTCTACAGCTTGCTAATGCAAAGAGTTACTTCAATTCTCCAAAAAGTTAACCCAGTTTAATTTCTCAAAACAGTCAAAAATGCTAAATTGATCTGTATCTATAATCTATTTAACTGACTGTAATGTTTATCCTTTTAACTTTATTTATTATTTTCTAACTTGTACTATGTATCACTGTAAGGTAGTGTAACTTTCTTTTCTTTATTTCTCTACTTTGTATCTAAGATTTATACTTGAGATGGCGCAGTGAGAGGCGACATTGTATTCCTTTTCACTGTACTCCTGTACTTGAGTACATGTGACAATAAATCTCATTCTAATTCTAAATGTAGTTTGGTGAAATCTAAATTTGTGATTTTCTTTTAACCTATTAAACTGAAGATTTAGTCAAGGTATTCATAATAATGAAGGTTTTGATAGCTGAAATTGTAGAAACATTTTTCACTGACTGATACAGTAACTGAAAGACACTGATTGGCAATGATCAGTAAATTCAGTGTTGGTAAATGAGCTGGAGAGGACAGCTAAATGGTTAGCGCTGCTGCCTTGCAGCGCCAGGGTCCTGGTTTTGATTCCAGTTTCGTGGAGTTTGTGTCTGTGTGGAGTTTGCACATTCTCCCCATGGGTCTCTGTGCGCTGGTTTCCTCCCACACTCACAAAGATGTGCAGGTTAGGTGGATTGGCCATGAGAGATCCTGGGATTGTTTGGGGGAACTGTGTTTGGGTAGGATGCTCTTCAGAGATCAGTGCAGAATCGCTGGGCCAAATTGCCCCTTTTTTGTACTGTAGGGATTGTATTCTTGGAGGGGGAGGGAGTGGTTCATTGTTCAGCTTGTTATATCCTGGAATGTGCTGACTGAAAAGGGGGCATGAAGCAGATTCAGTCCTAACTTTTGAAAGGGCATTGGACGTGGATTCAAACGACAGTGAGGGGGTGAATGCAACCAGTTGGATTGGTCTTTGAAAGAGCCAGCGCAAGTCATAGTGGGTGGAATGACCACCTTTTGTTATGGTATGAAAGCACTTCTGTACTTTTCATATCAGCTCATTGTCAGGGACAACAGGAAATGGTAATGCTGCTTTAATTTCTGAATTCTAGCGATGATGCAAGATGTTTTCTGCTTCGAATTTTGTCATGTGATTTTAATGTTACACAAACTATTTGATGCCCACAAGAGGCAACAGTAGAACACTGAGACGCAGCTGTTCTCCAATAGGTGGCCTCAGCTCCCTTTTTTATCAGGCACTGTGAGAGATTTTCGGATAATTTTTTTTTGTGTAGTAATTCCTCACTGTGCAAGCCATTGGAGCAGGACCCATTACATCACCGGATTGCAAGACAATGACATGCGGAAGCCATTTAGCCCACTGTAGGTCATCTGCCTCAGATTAGCAATAACATGTATTTGCATAAAGCCTTTAAAATGGCAAAACATATGGAAATTGATACAGTGCCAAAGAGTTATGAAGTCATTATGGCATGGGAGAAAGTCATTTTGCTCATCGAATCCGACATGAGTTGTTGGGATATGATCTCTCAGTAGAGAGAGAGAATGACTGGTGTTAATTTAACCTGAGGGTCACCACAACGTAGCTGAGTGGAGAGGTTGGGAAAGCGAGTCAATCATGGTAACCTCAGCCAATGTAGGAAATGAACCCATACTGTTAGTATTAATCTGCATGTCAGATCAGCCAGCTAACTGAATGGAGCTAACCGAACCCCAATGCCCACTGCAGTGTGGTTGACTCCTAACTGCTCTGTGGGCAATAAAAATGCTGCCTAGTCAACAACTCCCACATCCGGTGAATAACTTAAAAATAAAGTTTAATGCAGTTCAGTAAGCGTTAAGGAGGAATGTCCAGGATTTAGTGGCTAGGCAACTTTAGACATGGCTGCCAGTGTTGGACTGGCAGAAACTGGAGAGGGACAGGGGACGGGTATTGGAGAGGGACAGGGGACTGGTATTGGAGAGGGACAGGGGACTGGTATTGGAGAGGGACAGGGGACTGGTATTGGAGAGGGACAGGGGACTGGTATTGGAGAGGGACAGGGAATGGGTATTGGAGAGGGACAGGGGAGGGGTATTGGAGAGGGACAGGGGATGGGTATTGGAGAGGGACAGGGGAGGGGTATTGGAGAGGGACAGGGGACTGGTATTGGAGAGGGACAGGGAATGGGTATTGGAGAGGGACAGGGGAGGGGTATTGGAGAGGGACAGGGGACGGGTATTGGAGAGGGACAGGGGACTGGTATTGGAGAGGGACAGGGGACTGGTATTGGAGAGGGACAGGGAATGGGTATTGGAGAGGGACAGGGGAGGGGTATTGGAGAGGGACAGGGGATGGGTATTGGAGAGGGACAGGGGAGGGGTATTGGAGAGGGACAGGGGACGGGTATTGGAGAGGGACAGGGGGATGGGTATTGGAGAGGGACAGGGGGATGGGTATTGGAGAGGGACAGGGGACTGGTATTGGAGAGGGACGGGGTGATGGGTATTCGAGAGGGACAGGGGGATGGGTATTGGAGAGGGACAGCGGAATGGGTATTGGAGAGGGACAGGGCACGAGTATTGGAGAGGGTCAGGTGATGGGTATTGGAGAGGGACAGGGCATGGGTATTGGAGAAGGGCAGGGGAATGGGTATTGGAGAGGGACAGGGGACAGGTATTGAAGAGGGACAGGGGGATGGGTATTGAAGAGGGCCAGGGGGATGGGTATTGGAGAGGGACAGGGCATGGGTATTGGAGAAGGGTAGGGGAATGGGTATTGGAGAGGGACAGGGGACAGGTATTGAAGAGGGCCAGGGGGATGGGTATTGAAGAGGGCCAGGGGGATGGGTATTGGAGAGGGACGGGGGACGGGTATTGGAGAGGGACAGGGGACACGTATTGAAGAGGGACAGGGGGATGGGTATTGGAGAGGGACAGGGGGATGGGTATTCGAGAGGGAGAGGGGACGTGTATTGGAGAGGGACGGGGACGGGTATTGGAGAGGGACAGGGAATGGGTATTGGAGAGGGACAGGGGACGGGTATTGGAGAGGGACAGGGGGATGGGTATTCGAGAGGGAGAGGGGACGTGTATTGGAGAGGGACGGGGACGGGTATTGGAGAGGGACAGGGAATGGGTATTGGAGAGGGACAGGGGACGGGTATTGGAGAGGGACAGGGGACGGGTATTGGAGAGGGACAGGGGACGGGTATTGGAGAGGGACAGGGGACGGGTATTGGAGAGGGACAGGGGACGGGTATTGGAGAGGGACAGGGGAGGGGTATTGGAGAGGGACAGGGGACGGGTATTGGAGAGGGACAGGGGAGGGGTATTGGAGAGGGACAGGGGAGGGGTATTGGAGAGGGACAGGGGACGGGTATTGGAGAGGGACAGGGGACGGGTATTGGAGAGGGACAGGGGGACGGGTATTGGAGAGGGACAGGGGGATGGGTATTGGAGAGGGACAGGGGACTGGTATTGGAGAGGGACAGGGGACGGGTATTGGAGAGGGACAGGGGGATGGGTATTGGAGAGGGACAGGGGACTGGTATTGGAGAGGGACGGGGTGATGGGTATTCGAGAGGGACAGGGGGATGGGTATTGGAGAGGCACAGCGGAATGGGTATTGGAGAGGGACAGGGCACGAGTATTGAAGAGGGTCAGGGGATGGGTATTGGAGAGGGACAGGGCATGGGTATTGGAGAAGGGTAGGGGAATGGGTATTGGAGAGGGACAGGGGACAGGTATTGAAGAGGGACAGGGGGATGGGTATTGAAGAGGGCCAGGGGGATGGGTATTGGAGAGGGACAGGGGACGGGTATTGGAGAGGGACAGGGGACACGTATTGAAGAGGGACAGGGGGATGGGTATTGGAGAGGGACAGGGGGATGGGTATTCGAGAGGGAGAGGGGACGTGTATTGGAGAGGGACGGGGACGGGTATTGGAGAGGGACAGGGAATGGGTATTGGAGAGGGACAGGGGACGGGTATTGGAGAGGGACAGGGGACGGGTATTGGAGAGGGACAGGGGACGGGTATTGGAGAGGGACAGGGGACGGGTATTGGAGAGGGACAGGGGAGGGGTATTGGAGAGGGACAGGGGATGGGTATTGGAGAGGGACAGGGGACACGTATTGAAGAGGGACAGGGGGATGGGTATTGGAGAGGGACAGGGGGATGGGTATTCGAGAGGGAGAGGGGACGTGTATTGGAGAGGGACGGGGACGGGTATTGGAGAGGGACAGGGGACGGGTATTGGAGAGGGACAGGGGACGGGTATTGGAGAGGGACAGGGGAGGGGTATTGGAGAGGGACAGGGGATGGGTATTCGAGAGGGACAGGGGACGTGTATTCGAGAGGGACAGGGGACGTGTATTGGAGAGGGACGGGGACGGGTATTGGAGAGGGACAGGGAATGGGTATTGGAGAGGGACAGGGGATGGGTATTGGAGAGGGACAGGGGACGGGTATTGGAGAGGGACAGGGGACGGGTATTGGAGAGGGACAGGGGAGGGGTATTGGAGAGGGACGGGGGACGGGTATGGAGAGGGACGGGGGACGGGTATGGAGAGGGACGGGGGACGGGTATTGGAGAGGGACGGGGGACGGGTATTGGAGAGGGACAGGGGACTGTATTGAAGAGGGACAGGGAATGGGTATTGGAGAGGGACGGGGGACGGGTATTAGAGAGGGACGTGGGACGGGTATTGGAGAGGGACGGGAGACGGGTATTGGAGAGGGACAGGGGACGGTATTGAAGAGGGACAGGGAATGGGTATTGGAGAGGGACAGGGGATGGGTATTGGAGAGGGACAGGGGACGGGTATTGGAGAGGGACAGGGGACGGGTATTGGAGAGGGACAGGGGAGGGGTATTGGAGAGGGACAGGGGACGGGGGACGGGTATTGGAGAGGGACGGGGGACGGGTATTGGAGAGGGACGGGGGACGGGTATTGAGAGGGACAGGGGACGGTATTGAAGAGGGACAGGGAATGGGTATTGGAGAGGGATGGGGGACGGGTATTGGAGAGGGACGGGGGACGGGTATTAGAGAGGGACGTGGGACGGGTATTGGAGAGGGACGGGAGACGGGTATTGGAGAGGGACAGGGGACGGTATTGAAGAGGGACGGGGGACGGGTATTGGAGAGGGACAGGGGACGGTATTGAAGAGGGACAGGGGATGGGTATTGGAGAGGGACAGGGGACTGGTATTGGAGAGGGACAGGGGGATGGGTATTGGAGAGGGACAGGGGGATGGGTATTGGAGAGGGACAGGGGACGGGTATTGGAGAGGGACAGGGGACGGGTATTGGAGAGGGACAGGGGACGGGTATTGGAGAGGGACGGGGGACGGGTATTGGAGAGGGACGGGGGGGATGGGTATTGGAGAGGGACAGGGGGAACAGTTATTGGAAGACAGCAGAGATCCTGGAGTGCTGTAAGATTGCAGAAGGACACAGAAGCCAGGACGCATCATGACAGCATCCATTTGTACTTTGGCTGACCCCAGTATTTCTCTCTGCACCAGCCTGCCTGGATTTTTCTGAGTGTTTACTCATCCTTTCAAGTCAAAAGGTTTTACCTAATATCTGATATTAAATTCATTTTTCATTCCTCTAAGACATTGACTCTAGTTCCATTTCCTGTTGTGTAACTGTGTAGATTAAAATTAAAATTTTCATGCATATTAAAAACAAACTCAATTTTTTTCCTCCACAGCAAGTGGCCTCCTGTCCTGTCAGTCTATTCACATTGATAACTGAGAATACCCATTGCCCTTGGGGTGGCAAACATCAAAGGGGTTAAGGGGGTAGGTGTGAGGTGGTGAAGGAGAGAAGGGGTGAGCTTTTCTTTCAAACTGGTCTGAGGGCTGGACTATAGCCACTTGATCCGATGATACATTGCCACAAGTAGCTATTGAGGTAAAGACCACACTTGCTGTTAACATGGAGTTGCATAAGGATTAGAAAGCAGAACCGTTTAGGTGGGAAGAGAGGTTGCTGGAGCACATTGCTTCATTTGTGATTTATGTAATTCCAGAAGATTAATCCGTACGGATTTCCCCATCTATCATGGTGGGATTCAAAGCCCTGACCCCAGAACAGTTCTGGTCGCCGTGCTCGTAGAAAGATATTATTGAGCTGTAGGTGTTTCAGAACTGACTTACCAGGATGTTGCCAGGACCAGAGGGTTTGAGTTATAAGGAGAGGCTGGATAGGCTGGGATCTTTTTCACTGGATTGTAGGAGGTTGAGGGGTGACCTTACAGAGATTTATAAAATCATGAGGGCTTTAGATAAGGTGAATGGCAGGTGTCTTTTTCCTAGGGTGGAGGACTTCAAGACTTAGGATCATATTTTAAAGGTGAGAGGAGATTTAGAAAAGACATGGGACATTTTGTTTACACAATGTGTGAAATGAACTTAGAGGAAATGGTGGACGTGGGTACAGGTACAATGTTTAAAAAATTTTTAGGTAAGTATATGAATAGGAAAGGTTTGGGGTGGGAGGTGGACTATGGACCAGGTAGGTGGGGCTAGTTAAATTTGGGATTACATTCGCCATGGATTGGTTGGACCGAATGGTCTGTTTCTGTGCTGTATGACTCTGTGACTGTATAACATTACCTCTTGGTTTTAGAGGACATTGCCTTACCCCAAAAGCAAAATACTGGAAATCTAAAATAAAAGCAAAAGTTGCATTTAGGGAGGCATTGGCCTTGTGGTATTATCACTGGACTGTTAAGCTGAAACCCAAGTATAGTTCTGAGATTCAGGTTCAAATCCCACCATGGCAAATAGTAGAATTTGACTTTCAACTTAAAAAGAAAATCTTGGAATTAAGAGCTTACTTATGACTCTGAATCCATTGTAGGTTGACTGAAAACAAAATACACATCTGGTTCACAAATGTCCTTCAGGAAACTGCCATCTTCACCCACTAGCTCATAGATAAGGGTGGTGGTGGAGGGTTGTTTTTCAGACTGGAGGCCTGTGACCAGTGGAGTGCCACAAGGATCAGTGCTGGGTCCACTGCTTTTCGTCATTTGTATAAATGATGTGGATGTGACCATAGGAGGTATAGTTAGTAAGTTTCTAGGTGACACCCAAAATTGGAGGAGTAGTGGACAGCAAAGAAAGTTACCTCAGAGTACAATGGGATTAGATTAGATTAGATTAGATTACTTACAGTGTGGAAACAGGCCCTTCGGCCCAACAAGTCCACACCGCCCCGCCGAAGTGCAACCCACCCATACCCCTACATTTACCCCTTACCAAACACTACGGGCAATTTAGCATGGCCAATTCACCTGGCCTGCACATCTTTGGACTGTGGGAGGAAACCGGAGCACCCGGAGGAAACCCACGCAGACACGGGGAGAACTTGCAAACTCCACACAGTCAGTCGCCTGAGGCGGGAATTGAACCTGGGTCTCTGGCGCTGTGAGGCAGCAGTGCTAACCACTGATCAGATGGGTTAATGGGCTGAGCAGTGGCAGATGGAGTTTAATTTAGATAAATGAAAGGTGCTGATTCCTGTCTGAAGGATGTCGTGAAGTTGAAAGGGCTCAGGAAAAGTTGACAAGAATGTTGCCAGGGTTGAAGGATTTGAGCTATAGAGAGAAGCTGAATAGGCTGGGGCTGTTTTCCCAGAGCGTTGGAGGCTGTGAGGGGTGACCTTACAGAATCATGAGGGGCGCGGTTGGATAAATTGACAAATTCTTTTCCCTAGGGTGGGGAAGTCCATAACTAGAGGGCATAGGTTTAGAGTTAGAGGGAAAAGATTTAAAAGGGAGCTAAGGGACAACTTTTTCATGCAGGGGGTGGTGCGTGTATGGAATGAGCTGCCAGAGGAAGTGGTGGAAGCTGGTACAATTGCAACATTTAAAAGGCATCTGGATGGGTATATGAATAGGAAGGGTTAGAGAGACATGGGCCAGGTGCTGGCAAATGGGATAAATTTGGGTTGGGATATCTGGTTGGCATGGACGAGTTGGACCGAAGTGTCTGTTCCCACGCTGTACGTCTCGTCATCCCAAACTAAGACACTACTGCCTACATGTGACTGCAGACCCCCAGCGATGTGGTTGACTTGTAGCTGCCCTCTGGCAGTTACAGTGGGACAATAAATGCTGGTCTAGCCAGCAATGCCCTAATTCTCTGAATAAATGAGAAGAAAATGCTGAGCAGGTCAGGAAGCATCTGTGGAGAGTGAAGCCAAGTTCAACTTCCTAGTCAGTGATCCTTCATCAGAGGATTTCCCCTGTGTTCCTTTTAATTTCAGCTTACTCCAGAGGCTGCTTGGGAAGAGATGTAGACAACTGTAATGTAAAACTTACATCATCATGTACCCCTCTGTAATAAACTTGGTTTTTTTTGTGGTGGGATTGACTCTCATCTCCTACTGCAATCTGTTGATTTGATTTCATTTATCATTGTCTAAGGTACAGTGAAAAGTTTTGTTTTGTGTGCAGCCCAGGCAGATCGCACCATGCAGAGTGCATTTGGATAAGAGAACAGAGTGAACAGTACAGTGTTATGGCTACAGAGAAGATGCATCAACAGCAAGATCAACATTAAATTTAAATTTGAGAGGTCCGTTCAAAAGTCTGATAACAGCGGGGAAAAAGCTGTTATTGAATCTATTCGTATGAGAATAAAACTTTTGTATCTTCTGCCTGACGGAAAAGGGTGGAAGAGAGTATAACCAGGGTGGGAGGGGCCTTTGATTTTGTTGGTTGTTTCCCAAGACAGCAGGAAGTATAGGAGATTTTGTTGGCCACCCAAGTGTTACTTTTGCTGGAATGGCCATTCTTCTGGTATGAGCTAAAGTTCTGGGTGGTGAGTGATAGTGATTCAGCATCAAGAAACTTGCATGATGTTTCCACTGCCTGTGACCAAGAGGCACAGATGGTGACTATCACAGCGTGTAGCTGAATGCCTCTGTTTTGGTAACTTAGTGCAGACTAGAACTTCAACTTGAAGACTGACTTTCTGCTTTGGATGATTCCCAGCAGGTTCTTTGCACTTTACATTTGTGAGGAGAAAATCCTTTTCCCTGAAAGAAAGCTGTCCTATTAACCGCACCTTCTGAGAATCATATAATCGAACAGAATGTGAGGCCATTTGGCTCGTCATGCCTGTGTCTTTTGATTTGATTTGATTTGTATTTATTCATTCTTGGGTTGAGGACATGACTGTCTAGGCCAGCATTTATTGCCCGTCCTGGAGGGCATTTAAGAGTCAACCTTGTTACTGTGGGTCTGGACTCGCATGTAATCTAGACCTGGTAATGACTGTAATTTCTTCCCTAAAGGACATTAGTGTACCAGATGGGTTTTTCCAACAATGGACAATGGTCACCATTAACTTCAGTCTTTGTAAACGTAACTCAAATTTCCCCGATCTGTCATGGTAGGATTCGTACCTGGGTCCCCTTAGTCTCTGGATTAATAGGCCAGTGGGTTACCACTAGACCACAGCCTCCTTGACTCAATCCCTCCCTTTTCCCATTATTCTATGAATTTTGCCTTTTTAAGTTACTGTGCAGTTACCTTTTTAAAGTTGGTATTGCATGTGCTTCAATAGCTTTTCAGGCAGAATGTTGCAGGTCATTAGAACTTGATGCAGCAAAACATTTCTCCTTGAAGAATGGTGGAGCAGGCTTGAGGGGCTGAATGGCCTACTCCTTCTACGTTGCTTCTTTCACCAATGATCTTAAATCTGTTTTTTGTAGTTTGCCGATTCTCCTGCCAGCGGGAAGTTTATTCACTTCATGAAAGCCTTTCATAATTTTTAACATCTCTGTTAAATCTCCTCTTCACCTTTTCTGCTTCTCCCATCTCTCTCTCCAGAAGAAGAGTCCCTCATCCCTGCTGCTGTTTTGTGCATTTGTCTTGCCATTGTTTGTACATCCTTGACATTCTTATAAAGTATGCACACTGATGCTGTTCTAGTGCTTCATAAAAGTTTAACTTCCTTCCTTTTGTACTCTGTGCCTTGGTTAATAAAACTGAGGTTACGAGACCATGCCTTGCCCGGTTCCTCTTCTCAATCTTTTTACTGATCAAAGATTGTTGCTCATAGCTCCAATCTTCATCGGCATAGACACAGCAGGACCTGCGGCCGTTTGTAGGTTAAAGCCGTATGCTTCTATTCACTCCCTGTGTAAGTGGCAAACAATTTTCAATGTGCGGAATATTTCCACAGGCGCTGGGAATAGATGTGCTGGTTAACCAAAAATGGTTAAAGGAGATGTCCGAAGAAGATCAAATGCTTCCTTTAATGGATGGAGGCGAAAGTCGAATGGTCATGTTTAGCCCCTTCTGTCCCATTTCAATGAGCAATAATTCCAAACTCCCCAGAATCTTCAGGAATGTTTCAAAAATCTGTTGCTGCTTCGGTTTCTTTACATTTTCCATTTTTATAAACTAAATGTTGCCATGTTCCTGTGATCCTGAGAGGTCCATAATTTCAGGGCTAATTCAATCGTTGATGCCTGGCAACCTTGTTACAGTCAGAACAGCCTCTTTTCACTGGTTCTCAGTTCTCGGGGTGAGCTGGTGCCTTTGGGAGTTGGGCTGTGTTGGAACAGCTGGTGCTCAGCGAGCCCTTGACTGGAGCCTGAGGTCACTGCATTCAACCAGTTAATTATCATTTCAGTTTTGTTATCACGTTAAATAACAGCATTCCTCACCGAAGTCCAGATAGATTTTGCATTACTCATGCACGCTTCACTTTACAAGTGCTGCCTTATTGACAAACAGACAAGATCCAGCAGGCTGTGTCCGGAAATTCTAGTTACAAGGGAATTCTGGTTGGTGCAGTCCCGGATAGCAATGATTTTGCCATAGGTAGGTATGAGGTGCTGGAGTTTAGTCAGAGAAATAAGCTGACAAGCTATTCCTTGGATGATGAGAGTTTAAGTGGGTAAGGGTTTCAATTTACTAATCATTAAAAGTTGCAGCTCAGGTTATCAAAGCCATAATAAAGCCAACCCATGCCCGAGGATTCATTTCAATAGAGACAGCCTGAAAAGCAGAAAAGTTACGTTAAATTTGTAAATGTTGGTTTGACCACACTTAGTCTGAAGTCACACAACACCAGGTTATAGTCAATAAGGTTTATTTGAAATCACAAGCTTTCAGAGCACTGCTCCTTTGTCTGGATGAAGGGGCACTGCACCAATAGCTTGTGATTTCACATAAACCTGTTGGACTATAGCCTGGTGTCGTGTGACTTCAGACTTTGTTCACCCTAGTCCAACATGGGCACCTCCACTGCTCTAAGGAAGTGCAGGGCACACTTCATATTTTACAAAGAGTCTGGAGACTGTAGCAAGGTGCAAAGTAAGACTTCCAATTGCAATGTTGGAGCAGAAAAGGTTCACTTGTCAGAAAAGGCTGGAATAATCTTGTTGGTGAGGGGAGGTGGTCTTTTCCATTTTGGGAAAACAAAGAGAAAGCTGAGAGGTAGCCTGACAACAGTTTTAAATGATGTAGTCTGACGGAGGTTGGGGGGGGAGGGGTCAATGTAGAGAAAATTACATCAACAAGAACAGAATATAGAAGGCTGTGTTGTTGGGGTTGATTGATGGAGGATGCAATGAGCTCACATGGACTATAAAAACTAGAATAGACCTGTGGAAAAACTTATTTTTCTGCACTGCTTCAGTGCAGTTCCTATCCAGCTAACCATCTGAACCACTTCATGTGGCCACAAGTTGCACATTCTAACCACTCTCTGGCTAAGGAGTTTCTCCTGAATCCCTTGGCTAGGTTTATCAGTCTCTGTCGCATATTTACGGTCCCTAGTTGTGGTCTCAACTACAAATGGAGATAGCATCTCTCTGTTTACCCTATCGAACAAGTTCATAATCTTTGCATAATCATACGTAGCGTTTGCTTCTGGATGACTCAAAATGATTTATATTTTTAAGGAAAAATACTTTCGCTTAAAATGAGCTGGCATTGAGATTACATTGCTGTTTATAATGCATAATAGAAGCAGTGGTTTCCCAGGAAACGGGCCATTTTATGAGTCAGGTCTGCAAGTCTCTCACCCACAGAGGAGATGATTTATTAGGTCTGATGGTGGCCTGTTTATCAAAATCATTACTTTCCTTTGTATCCTTCATGGACATGCTGATGACATTTTCCTTGATTGCGTTGTGAATGAGGAATTCAAGCAGATTTATCTTGCTTTACCCAGTGTTTGAGACAATTACCTTATCAATTTTAATAACATGAATGGTAGTGGGTCACCCAAGACTCGTTTTGTGGCTGTAATCTGCTGGAGACATAACCTGAGATTGAGTTGTGAATCTCTATTCCGATTGAGGTCACTGCTGAGGCACATCCTGCAGGGCAATTGTCTGGCTGAAGAAATGTCTACGGTCGTGCTTTTACAAAATCCTGTACGTCCGCTGGCAGAATAGCCGCTCCAGTATCAACCTCAGACTGAGCATCTCCAGTATTGAGGCTCTGGGTACAGTCAGTTAGCTGTGATGACCAGGCCATGCTGTCCACATTGTCTGACATAAGATGAGGTCTGTATCTCCTGGCAAGCCTCGTTATGGGAAGGGCTTACCAGGAGGGAGGAGGAATCACTTCAAATATGTTCTTGGCACCTCCCTGAAAGAAATGCACCATTCCATCCTGGCCACAGACACACACACACACACACACACACACACATGGAATCTCTCACCCAAGACTGCCCAAACTGGAAAGGAAACATTTCACCAAAGGGTCAGCCATTTTGGGTGTATCCAGATGAATGTTGAATGAAAACAGCAGATGGAAACAGAGCATCTCTCCCAGCTGGCTGCTGATTCGACAGCCACCTGAGTGACCGAGTTGGACTGAATGGTCTGTTTCCATGCTGAATGACTTTATGCCCCACCTCTGACAATGTGTGTGGGTCCAGCGTTAGACTGTTTAGTTACCTCGGCACCAGAATGTCCCCGTTCATCCTGAGGAACTGCCTAAGAAGAAGCAGAAGAATTGTTTAACTCGGCAAGTCGTGCAGAGAAGTAAAGCAAGTGCTTTTCATGACCTAAGGGTACCTCAAAAAAAAGTGCTTTTCAACCAATGGAGTCACCATTGTTGGATAGCAGCCAACTCGCATGCAGCCAGTTCCCAAAATCTGCACTCTGATGCTTTTCTTTAAAAAGAGATTATTGATCAAAACATCCTCTGGCCTCCTTCGAAATGTTTGAAATATGTCAGTTTAGACAGTGCACCATTCTCTTAGAACCACACTGAAATGTCACCCACATCTTGTGCTCAAGTCCCTGACTCTATGTACGTACAACCTTGTAATGGAAAAGGGAGCGTAATACCACCTGAGCTAACGCTGCCAGCAAATCTTTACTGAAGCCTCCAGGGCAATGCACTGAAACGCTATTGATATTCAGTGAACTGGTGCTCTCTGTGTGAAGACAGTGCGGAGCTGAGCTACAGAAACTAGAAGGTCACCAGTCTGCACGAATGGTCATGGGAATGTTAATTTGGATTTAACAGTCATGGTTTTAGTGAGAGATGATCCTATCTATTACTAAGATTGCTGACTTTTACCTCTAACACTGCCAGCCAAAGGCCTCTTTGACATCTAATGGAAGGTTCTGCCTTTGTCTCTCATTACAACCTAATATATGATCCTACTCGCCTCATCCCTTGAACAACGACCCTTGATGTCCTTGACCCACGAGGGTTAATGAGGATTTATTGATTATTCAGTAATATATGTTATTACTTTATTTCTTCGTAATGTCATACTAAACATCAGAGGCCTGTTTAAGGGCTGAGTTGATTCAGGCAATGAGTAGATGAGCTGAATGGGTTTGTGTTCTCGTCTTTGTAGCAGGAGGTGGCAGAGTAGTGGTAATGCCACTGCACTAGTAATCCAGACCCCCAGGTTCATGTTCTGGGGCCATGAGTTCGAATACCACCAGGACAAATCATGAAATTTGAATTACTTAAAAACCTGGAATTGAATTCTAGTTTAATGGTGACCATGCGGTTGTCATGACAAAACATCTTGTTCACTAAATTTGTGGGAAGAAATCTGCTGTTCTTACCTGGTCTGGCTGTGTGACTGCCGACCCATAGCAATATGGTTGACATGTAACTGTCCCCTGGACAATTAGGGATGGGTAATAAATGCTGGCTCTCATCCCACGAATGAGTTAAAACAAAATCTGATTTCTGCCTGAGTTAGCTGATTGTACGATTTGTTTGAACCACCACCTCTGGGCTAATGAAGGAAACATTCTTCAGTCGTCATTCACGTCCGGAATCTTACCACTCCCTCTCTTAGGGAACTTTGTTGCATGCTTGGTGAGACAGTGGTAAAGTGCTACCACTGGTAATCCAGAGGCTTGGATTCAATCCCTGGGAATACTGGTTCAAATCCTACCACTACAGTCTGATTAGAATTAGAATCACTACAGTATGGAAAAAGGCCATTTGGCCCAACAAGTCCACACTGACCCTCCGAAGAGCGTCCCTTCCAGACCCATTCCCCTAAACCTATTACCTCAAACTAATGCACCTAGCCTACACATCCCTGAACAATATGGGCAATTTAGCATGGTCAGTTCACCTAACCTGCACTTTCTTGGATTGTGGGTGGAAACCAGAGCACCTCGAGGAAACCCACGCAGACAAAGGGAGAATATGCAAACTCCACACAGTCACCCGAGGCTGGAATTGAACTCCGGTCCCTGGCGCTGTGAAGCAGCAGTGTCAACCACTGAGTCCCTCTGCCATGGAAATTATCATTGTTGCAAAAGTCCATCTGGTTCATTAGTGTTCTTCAGGGGAGGAGATCTGGAACCTTACCTGATTTGGCGAAAGTTTGACTTCAGACCCGGAGCAACGTGATTGACTCTTAACTGAAATGGTGGATTGAGAGACTCAGTTAGGGATGGGCAGCAAATATTGGCCTTGCTGGTGATGCCAACATCCCGCAGGAGAATAACTTTAACGAGTGCCACCACGAGATGTGATTGTGTTTGTTCAGTTTGCGATGGCTCCTGTGGTTGAATTACTCTCTTGTATATTTTGTTTTGGTTCGTGCCTAAAGGCTGGAGCAAAAATAAGGGTGTGCAGGTGAATCTGGATTCATAAGAGTTGGCATCTTCGAAAGAGGAAGAAGAAAGATGCATTAATATCTCATAAATAATGGAGAATGATTGATATTCTGTCCATGTCTGGAAATGTAGACACATTTCAAAAGCAAAATGGTGTAGTAAATGACATGCCAGATGCTCTTCATTTAATTCTAATTACTATAATGTAGGGCTTATATGAAGATTAGTAGTTACATCTGCTCAGGTTCATCTGTCTTCCGAGAGGACTTTGATTTCTGTTTGCGTTTCGAACTTCATTAATGTTGATACCGTGTAGGGTCCTTATGAGCTGCAGCCATTTTAGATTAGATTAGATTACTTACAGTGTGGAAACAGGCCCTTCGGCCCAACAAGTCCACACCGACCCGCCAAAGCGCAACCCACCCATTCCCCTACATTTACCCCATTACCTAACACTACGGGCAATTTAGCATGGCCAATTCACCTGACCTGCACATCTTTGGATTGTGGGGGGAAACAGGAGCACCCAGAGGAAACCCACGCATACATGGGGAGAACGTGCAAACTCCACACAGTCAGTCGCCTGAGTCGGGAATTGAACCCGGGTCTCTGGCGCTGTGAGGCAGCAGCGCTAACCACTGTGCCACCGTGCCGCCGAAAAGGAGTTCTGCCAACTCCTTTCTGACACAGGCTCTCCCCCAGAGTAGGGACCCCCTTCCACGGTTCCAATGTGGAAGAGGCAATAAGCAGTCGCAACGAAGAAGTTAAGTAATGGATTGTTTTTGGCAGTACAGGTGGATATTGGCAGTAAGAGCAGAGTATTTGTGGGGAAAGGAAGAAAGACTTTCATTTCTAAAATGTCTTTCTCCACCTCAGTCTGCCTTTGGAGGCACTAAAGCACTTTTGAAACACAATTCTTTTGTTATAGGAAGGTAAGGAGGAGGAATAAACTGTGTGGCCCCTCAGTGCTGTTCTGCTATTGGCTGTTCCTCTGCTTTAACTTCACGAATCCATCAGCTTGCCACATCCCTTAAATCTTGGTGAGATCAAAAATCTATGCCTCGGCCTTGATTTCATTGAATGGCAGCACGTCCACAATGCTCTTGGGTGGAGACTTCTGAAGACTCGCAGCCCTTTAAATAAAGAAATTTCTCCTCATCTCAGTCCCAAATGATTATCGTCTTTCCCTGGGACTCTTCCTTTTTGTTCCAGACTCCCCAGCTTGAAGAAAAGATCTGTGTTTACGCTGTACAATACTTTCAGTTAGGAAATACAACAGCTAATTCATACACAGTGAGGTCCTACACTTTTACACTATCTGATCATCTGTTTTTCGGTCTTGGTTGAGGGATAAATATTGGCTAAAGGAGAACTTACCTTCATTCCAATTTAATATATACAGTACTTTGCCACTGAGAGCCATTGTTTGTCTGAAAGAATGAGGTGGAAAGGTGTAGTGCTGACTGTCTTTGATATGTCATCTGAAAGACAGTACCTTCTACAATGCAGCACTCCCTCAGCACTGCAAAATGATATCCAGGTAAGTTCTGTGTTTGAGTCACTGATGTGAGACTTGAGCCCACAATCTTCTGATTTGAAGGCGAGAGTCTTATTTATGAACAGCTTCTGCAGAAACTATTTGGTTTGTGATTGTAATCTGTGTTTTGAGTTGCTGGGTCAACTGAAGAGTTGTTTGGACGTCTAGTTCAATTACTTGCTCAGGAAAGTCATACCAGTGTGGGGCACGGAAGCTCTCAAATTACTGATTTTGTTGTCAGGTTGTGAAGCAACAAGTAAATTGTGTGGTTCACTGATGCTCCTCATCCTTTAACCTGAGACCTCTATAAAATCAATGTGATTTCTGTGAGCCATTGCAGATCCTTGGTTGCCTTTGGCGATTTAGCCACTGGTTGCTCCTGATTTGTTAACTCTGCACCTGAATCCATTAATCACGACTGTGCTACTAGTTTTGAGCATTTGCTGTCCTAATTTATGACCTCGCCTGATTAGATTCGCACCTTCCAATTGGCCCTAAAGTTATTTGTTATTCTCTCAAAGCATTTATTGGCAGCTTAGAACAAAAACAAATACATTAGTAAGCCAGCTTCATAACAGCCACTGGGAACTGTTCAGAAAATCTTATAAGAGGATGGATGGGTTTTGAAGGGCCATCGGTTTGGTTCTCTATGAGCTAGGAATCAATAATGAGCTGCAATCTGTAGGCACTTCTTTGTTCACCAGTTGTAAATTCAGACTGAAAATTCTCATCTTTTTTATGCAGATCCTTAAATGGTCACAGTGCCTATCCATTATCTGTCATCAGCTACAATGTTTTTCACCTCTTTTTGGTAGTAGCTGTGCCTCAGATGACTAGGCCCTAAGCTCGAGATTTCTCATCTTCAGTTCATCTTTCTTTCTTTCCCTTTAAGATACTCCTTAAATCCTATCTATTTCAGTTTTGACCCTATATCTATTATCCCCCAGGATGGCTCAGTTTCTGAATGTTATACAAAATCCCATATTGCTGGAAGAACTCAGCGGTTCTGGCATCATTGCTGGAGAGTAAGCAATGGTCCTGCTTCAGAACTTTTATTCAGTTGTCTGATCACACTCCTGTGCTGTGTTTCAAGACGCTGAAGGTGCTAAATAAATGCAAGTTGAATTGCACAGGGCTGAAGAGTTAACCACCTTGGACCCAAATGATGGTGTGGGCTTTTGAGTGTTGAGAGAGCTTCTGAGAGGTGCTCACGGGGAGTTCCAGTAGTGTTCATGCTCTGGGTCTCTATAGCATGTGGGAAAATCCGCCAATGCCAGAGACCAGCTCCCACATCGAAACCTGAACTTGGGACAGAAGGTTATGGCATTGTATCTTCCAGCGTAACTTTTTTTTCAGAGGCTACGGCCCATGTGTCTCATAATAGGGAGCCCAAATCGCAGGGAGGCAATGGCCTAGTGGTATTAACTGTTAATCCAGAAAGTCAGCGAATGTTTTGGGGACCTGGGTTTGAAAAATCTGAAATTGAGAGTGAATGACCATTGTTAATTGCTGGAAGAACCCATTTGGTTCAGCAATGTCTTTTCGGGAAGGAATCTGCTATCTTTACCTGATCTGGTCTACATGGGGCTGCAGACCACAGCAATGTGGTTGACTCTTAACTGCCTGATGGGCAATAAATGCTGGCCTGGCCAGCCACACCCTGATCTCCTGAATAAATAAACTGTTAAAAATGGAATGGAGCCATAAACACACCAGTGAAAAAGATGTAGTGGTCTTTTGTGTGTGTGTGTGTGTGAGAGAGAGTGCGAAGCGAGAGATTTTAATATAGAATGTACCATTAGTCACAGTAACGAAATAATGTCTGAGCTTGTAGGGAAAGATAATGAGTTCCACTTTAAAACAAAAAGCTTTCCACCAGGAAGGATCTCAAATAACGTGGACTCACTTGAAGGTTTATGAAGCTCCAGGAAACAGGTTGAATGCTGCATGCAACAAGAGGGTGATTTAATTATCTTCAGAGATTTGCTACCAGCCATGTATTTGTTTTCTAAAAAAAGAAGTAAATTCAAAGGTGGAATGAAACGATAGGAATTCAGGAACATGGACTCAGAATAAACTGCTTTCTCATCTTTAACAGGTGATAGCAGCACCACAGCAGTGTCAGACATCTGAAGGGAATTGATTCTCTGAGTCCTGGGTTTATGCATGCATTTAGGAGCTGGATGTGGTTTGTGTCAGTGGCTGTTATAGAGAGCTCATTTTTAACTATCAGTGTTGGTTGGGCAGCTGTTGCACTGCTCTCCTCCCTCTCTGTTGCTGTAGGTTAAGCTGATAGCCAGAAACTAAATAGTCAGAAAATATTAGTGTAATGGCACTTGCAGTGGATCATCAGAGTTACTTTTCTACCACCTTATTTGTCTTAACTTTAAGAGAATGCCATACAGGTTTTTGCATGAGTCAAAAATGTAATTATATCATAGAGTCCATAGAGATGTACAGCCTGGAAACAGACTCTTCGGTCCAACCCGTCCATGCCGGCCAGATATCCCAACCCAATCTAGTACCACCTGCCAGCAGGCACAACCCATACATTTGTACTTTGACTTCTAATTTTATTGTTATTTCCTATGTTGTGTCCATCTTTAAAAACATGTTGCTTCAGGAGGGTTATACTTGCATTAGAAATGGATCAGAGAAGGTTTCCTTGGCTGGGTTCACTTGTTGGGAGGCATGGTGGCTTAGTGATTAGCATTGCTGCCTCTCAGTAATAGGGTTCGATCCCAGCCTCGGGACACTGTCTGAGTGGTGTTTGCAAATGCTCATTGTCTCTGTGTGGGTTTCCTCCCGCACTCTAAAGATGTGCAGGTTAGGTGGATTGACCAGGCTAAACAGTGCCCATAGTCGCCAGGGATAGAGTCATAGAGATGTACGGCACAGAAACAAACCCTTCGGTCCAACTCGTCCATGCAGATCAGATATCCCAACCCAATCTAGTTCCACCTGCCAGCACCCGGCCCATATCCCTCCAAACCCTTCCTATTCATATACCCATCCAAATGCCTTTTAAATGTTGCAGTCTCCACCACTTCCTCTGGCAGCTCATTCCATACACTTACCACATTCTGAGTGCAAACGTTACCCCTCAGGTCTCTTTTATATCTTTCCCCTCTCACCCTAAACCTATGCCCTCTAGTTCTGGACTCCTCCATCCCAGGGAAAATACTTTGTCTATTTACCTTATCCATGCCCCTCATGATTTTTATAAACCTCTATAAGGTCACCCCTTAGCCTCCGATGCTCCAGGGAAAATAGCCCCAGCCTATTCAACCTCTCCCTATAGCTCAAATGCTACAACACTGGCAACATTCTTGTAAATCTTTTGTGAACCCTTTCAAGTTTCACAACCTTCCAATAGGAAGGAGACCAGATTTGCACGCAAAATTTCAACAGTGGCCTAACAATGTCCTGTACAGCCGCAGCATGACCTCCCAACTCCTGTACTCCGTACTCTGACCAATAAAGGAAAGCATACCAAATGTCACCTTCACTATCCTATCTACCTGCGACTACACTTTCAAGGAGCTATGAACCTGCACTCCAAGGTCTCTTTGTTCAGCAACACTCCCTAGGACCTTACCATTAAGTGTATAAGTCCTGCTAAGATGTGCACGTTCACTGGATTGGTCACTGGAAATGCAGGGTTACCAGGATAGTGTAGAGGGGGGATAGGTTTATGTGGGAAGCTTCATGCAAGGGAAGTCGATGGGCCAAATGGTCTGCTTCCAGATTGCAGGGATGCTGTGATTCCTGGAATGAAGGGATAATCTCGTAAGACAAAATTGAGGAATTTAAACCTGCATTCGATTAGATTAGATTCCCTACAGTGTGGAAACAGGCCATTTGGCCCAACAAGTACACACTGACCCTTTGAAGAGTAACCAAATCAGATCCATTCCCCTATCTTCTATTTACCCCTGACTAATGCACCTAACACTATGGGCAATTTAGCATGGCCAATTCACCTGACTTGCACATCTTTGGATTGTGGGAGGAAACCGGAGCACCCGGAGGAAACCCAAGCAGACACGGGGAGAATGTGCAAACTCCACACAGACAGTTACCCGAGGCGGGAATCAAACCCCAGTCCCTGGCGCTGTGAGGCAGCAGTGCTAGCCATTGTGCCGCCGTGCTCATTGGAGTTTGGAGGAACGAGAGGGGATCTTGTTGATACCACTTTGTTTCTGGGGAGATTTGACAGGGTAAGTACTGAGAGAATGTTCCCACTCTTGAGCACAGTTTCAAAATTATGCAGTCTTCTATTTAAGCAAGAATTTCTCTTCTGACAATGGTTTGTGTTTGGATTCTTCTGCATTGGAGACTGGGTCATTGAATCCCTGCTGGGGCAGAGCAGACGGAAGTGTGATGGTTCCAGACAGGAATGTAAAGTTAAGGTTGTAATCAGATAAACTCATATCATTGACTCCAGAGGCTGAACGGTGTTCTTAACGTTGACTTGATTAAGGCACCGTCGTGTTGCTCAATGAGCTTCATCTTGGTAGGGTGGTATTCCACATTTGTTGGGTGGGATATCACAAAGATCCTTCCCGCAGACATCCCTTCCTCCAAAGCACGTACTCAGCAAGAACTGGCAATCCACAACCTGTTGTTCAGATCCCTTAACATGCACTTGGCTCAACTTACCTGAGCAACCCTCTCTGAGAGGGAGCCACAAAGGGAAATATGTTTAATTTCTTTTTACCATTTCCTTGTGAGCCACATGAATTCTCTTCCAGCTACCAACACATAATGTTGGGCCTCCCCTTCTCCATTGTTCCCTTCATATCACACTCCCTCATCGTGTTTCTCTGACTCTTGGGGACAAATTCATCGAATTGTAGAATCCCTACAATATGGAAGCAGGCCATTCAGCCTATCAAATGCACACCGATCCTCCAGAGTGTTCCACCCTGGTCCACCTCCCTACTCTGCATTTCTCATGGCTAATCCAACTAGCCTGCACCTTCATGGACACTATGGGCAATGTAGCATGGCCAATCCACCTCAGCTGCATGTCTTTGGGAGGAAACCGGAGCACCCAGAGGAAACCCACGCAGACACAGGGGGAATGTGCAAACTGCACAGAGACAGTCACCTGAGGGGGACTAACTTGAGATTGTTCAAACTTGTTACTTGATTTAGAATTGTTTATGTTTTAAAACTTTGGGCTTTGATTGCTGCAGCAGCTTGCTAACAAATGGTTTGTAACATTTCTGTGTTTATTTTCAGCGATGTAACAGAAAGCCAGACAGCTCCAGTGCTGAAATATGTGGATCAACTTGCTGTGGCACAGATAATTCATCAGGTACGATTCAACCTTCACTGTTTGAATGTTGTAGCAATTGATTTAACTCCAGGGCCCGTCTATTCCTTGAGTGGATTCTATTTCAGCACATACTTGTCCAGGGCATTTGTGATGATGGGCTCAAAATACCACATCTATGTGTGATTTTCTTTTCTTTTTGCGCAATGGATGTGGAGATGGATCTGAAAAATGTGTCTTTGCCATCAGTCTGAGAGGACTTGAAAAATCAAACCCCACTTCCCCATCTCCAAACTCCCTTTCTTCTGTAGAGTTGTGAAATGTGCTGTAACCTACCAAATCTGTATATATCTTTCCTGTAATTGTGTTTGGAGTTTGTCCAATCTGATTTCGGCCGCAGCAGTGAAGCAGAGCCTTAATCAACGTCATTGAAGACTTGGTGTGTGACTGATGAGTTATCCCTTCTCATTTCCTTTTGATCTGCCTACAATCGTTGATGTACGTGAGTACACTGGCCGCTTCCAGCACCTCTGCTTTGTTTTCTAACTGATTGGACCAGGGCACTGATGATCAGATTCCCTGCAGTGTGGGAACAGGCCCTTCGGCCCAACAAGTCCACACCAACCCTCCGAAGAGTAACCCACATAGACCCATTTCCCTCTGCCTAATGCACCTAACACTGTGGGCAATTTAGCGTAGCCAATTCACCTGACCTGCACATCTTTGACTGTGGGAGGAAACCGCAGCACCCGGAGGAAACCCAAACAGGCACGGGGAGAATGTGCAAACTCCACACAGTCAGTTGCTTGAGGCTGGAATTGAACCTGGGTCCCTGGTGCTGTGAGGCAGCAGTGCTAACCACTGAGCACCGTGCCGCCCCAATAACTCCCTGATTCTCCTTCCAACAAGAGCCATGGAACGGTATCCATCTACCTTGAACATCTTGTGTATGTTGGCTCACTCAGGACGACACTGGAAGGTCACCTAAGAGGATGTGCTCAGGTCTCAGGGAGTGGGTCTTGAACCTGTGACCTGCTACCGCAGATATGGTATTCTGTGGCTGACACCAAGATGTTGCTGCTGTATGAGGCAGAGCTGGAAATTAGAGTCATAGAGATGTACAGCATGGAAACAGACCCTTCGGTCCAACTCGTCCATGCCAACCAGATATCCCAACCTAATCTAGTCCCATTTGTCAGCAGTTGGCCCATATCCCTCCAAACCCTTCCTATTCATATACACATCCAGATGCCTTTTAAATGTTGCAATTGTACTAGCCTCCATCACTTCCTCTGGCAGCTCATTCCATACACGTACCACCTTCTGAGTGAACTCGTTGTTCCTTAGGTCTCTTTTATATCTTTCCCCTCTCACCCTAAACCTCTAGTTCTGGACTCCCTCACCCCAGGGAAAAGGCTTTGTCTATTTACCCTATCCATGCCCCTCATGATTTTATAAACTTCAATAAGGTCACCCCTCAGCCTCTGACACTCCAGGGAAAACAGCCCCAGCCTGTTCAACCTCTCCCTATAGCTCAAATCCCCCAACCCTGGCAACACCCTTGTAAATCTTTTCTGAACCCTTTCAAGTTTCACAACATCTTTCCAATAGGAAGGAGAACAGAATTGCACACAATATTCCAACAGTGGCCTAACCAATGTCCCATACAGCCGCAACATGACCTCCCAACTCCTGTACTCAATACTCTGACCAATAAAGGAAAACATACCAAACGCCTTATTCACTATCCTATCTACCTGTGACTCCATGTTCAAGGAGCTCTGAGCCTGCATTCCAAGCTCTCTTTGTTTAGCAACACTCCCGAGGACTTCCTTCTCTCCAGCCACCCAGATGCTGTGTTTGTTCACCCAGCCATTGGTTTGTGGGCATTTTCTTCTGAGCAACGTTTTCCACTTGTAGCATTAGCATAGTCGCTATTAAGTACTGTTGCAACATACGTTGGTGTCAGACACACCTCTAATACATAAAGCATTTGTTCGGTCAAAGAAAAAGCAGTCAGCTTTAAATGCTGCTTAGATTGTGAAGTAGTGTGGGGCATTGTCTAGGGATAATATTAATTGCAAGCATGCGACTGACCCAAGGCTCACAGATCTGTTTTGTAAGAAGTTTCCAGTCAAATTAATTGAGTACCTCCTGCTGAGGCCTTTTAACCCTGTGGCACATCAGAGACCCCAACCAGGTGCAGCGTCTGTTGGCTGCTTCAGCAGCAAGGTTGCAGCCTCAACCCAGGGCTGCCCTGACACAGAGTGTACTCTTGTCTGTTAAATTACCAAACAGAAATGGACGAGATGCAGATCATTCATAATGGTCTTTTAAAGAAAGAGTTACCAGTAAGGCCAACACTACTTATGCAATTTAGGGGACCCAGGAAAGTCAGGCCCAGGATCAAATTGGAGAGAGTGCAAGAAAGGTTTTACCAGGATGCTGCTGGGACTGTATGGTTTGTGATATAAGGAGAGGCTGGATAGGCTGGGACTTTTTTCACTGGAGTGAAGAGGTGACTTTGTCGAGGCTTATAGAATCACGTGAGGCCTGTAGAAAGTGAATGGCATAGGTCTTTTTTACCGCAGGGTGGGCGAGTTCAAAACTCGAAGGTATATTTTTAAGGTGAGGGGAGAACGATTTAAAAGGGACCTCAGGGGCAACTTTTTCACACAGAGGGTGGTTCATATGTGGAATGAACTGTCAGAGGAAGTGGTGGGTGCAGGTACAGTAACAACTTTTGGATAGGTACACGAATAGGCAAGGTTTAGAGGGAAATGGGCTAAATGCAGGCAAGTGGGACTGGTATAGTTTGGGAAATGTGGTCAGCATGGAGGAGTTGGACCGAAGGGTCTGTTTCTGTGCTGAATACTCTACCTAACTGAGTGTTGCAGATTGTGGTTAGGAAAAAGTTGCATGGTTTTTTGTGGAGAACTGAGGGACTTGATCAGATAAAAGCAGTCACTGTTCTTTACAGCAGTTCATTGTAGTTGAAGTTGCCGTGGGCTATTTCTGTGAGATGTGACAAGATGCTGTCTTTCTTTCAAGACAGTGGTGTCAAGGACAGATATAGGTTTTTATGCCCACAAAATTGGTATAGTTTGATGTAAAATATGTGTTTAATCTTTTGCTTCGGCTTGAAGCTGTTGACTCTAGCCTTCTCCAGGTCTTTGACTGACAATTTCACCTCCAGGAAAATAATTTATGTGCCCAGCCAATGGAAGATTGAAAATCTGAGGCATCTTGTGTGACAGAAACTCCCAGAGGTTCTCGGAGATTCCAATGACCCAACCCGCTCTAAGATGCCACTTGCTTAAAATTCACTGTTCACGGCTGGATCATCTGGTAAATGAAATGAACAGTAGACCAGGCGAGTTGTCAATATATTTTCAAAGGCAAGAATGAAGATGGTAATGAATTGCACAGCCGCGCGGAATAGCATTCTCACTGTACTGCTGCAGTGTCACACAAGGAATTGGAGGTGGCATTAAACAGTGTCAGGGCAACCCAGGGTCAAAGATGCAACCTTGCTTCTGGAATCTTTAAAAACAGCCAGCGATGCTGAACCTCGCTGGGACTTCTGATGTATGAGCTGGTCAAAGTAGGTTTGACTGGAAGTTGTTTACCAAACAAGATGATGAAGGGGCATAACTACAAATTGAGGGGTGATAGATTTAAGACAGATGTCAGAGGCAGGTTCTTTACTCAGAGAGTGGTAAGGGCGTGGAATGCCCTACCTGCCAATGTAGTCAACTCAGCCACATTAGGGAGATTTAAACAATTCTTGGATAAGTACATGGGTGATGATGGGATAGTGTAGGGGGATGGGCTTATAATAGTTCACAGGTTGGTGCAACATCGAGCGCCGAAGGGCCTGTTCTGTGCTGTATTGTTCTATGTTCTAAACAAGTTATTAAGCTTTGGGTCTTGCATTAATTCTGCTTTCTGTTCACAAACGCTGCTAGACCTGCTGACTTTTTCCAGCAATTTCTGCTTTTGATTCTGCTTGCTTTTTACTGGATGAAAAATCCTGCGAGGAGAGAAAAGATTTGTGATAACAATGGTGATCATAAAATCAATCATCACCATTATGTTGTGGTCTCCACGTATTACCAAAGTAAGAATTATCCATTATTAACTGTTAGTAGCTTCAACACTCACTCCATTCACCTACTGATGCATGGCAGCATCGATGTGTAGTTTGTGAAGGATGCACTGCAGAAACTCAGCGCGATTTGTCTGACAGTACCTTCCGAACCTGTGACCTCTCCCACTTAGAAGGATGAGGGGAGTTAATAAATGGGATTGCCACCACTTGCAAGTTTCCCATAGTTCCTATGGCCGAGTGGTATTATCACTGGACTGTTCATCCAGAAACTCAGGTAATGTTTTTGGTGAAATTTGAATTCATAAAAAAACTCTGGAATCAAGAGTCTAATGATGACCGATTCCACTGTTGATTTTCAGAAAAACCCATCTGGTTCATTAATCTCCTCTAGGGAAGGAAATTGCCATCCTTACCTGGTCTGGCCTACGTGTGACTCCTCGAGGAGAAAGTGAGGACTGCAGATGCTGGAGATCAGAGTTGGAAAGTGTGGTGCTAGAAAAGCGCAGCAGATCAGGAAGCATCCGAGGAGCAGGAGTTTCGATGTTTCGAGCATGAGCTCATCATCAGCTCCTCCTCCTAAGAGTCCATGCTCGAAACATTGACTGTCCTGCTCCTCAGATGCTGCCTGCCCGGCTGTGCTTTTGCAGCGCCACACTTTTCCATTCAGAATCTGAGCCAAATCACTGCCTTTACTGTTGCTGGGTTCTGGAAGTCTCTTCCTAACAGCATTGTAGGCGTACTCAGGGCACAGGAACTGCAGCGGTTCAAGAAGGTGATCAGCACCATCTTGTCAAGGGATGAACCAGCCAGCGATGCTTGCATTCCACGGCTAATGTTTTCATGAAAATCGCCTTCATTCTGTCTGAGACTTGTGGAGTTACTGAGAGAACATTTCCCTTGCTGTAGAGTCCCACCCGATGATATCTGGTCTTGGAGCATCAAGGGTGCAAGTTCTTGGGTAACCACGGAAAACGTGATAAATTCTTTGGTACTCTGATAGTTGATTGCATTTGATCATCCAGATTGTGTTTTAAGGCTATCAGGTGACCCCCAAGAGTTATTTGACTCTCCCCAAGTTCCTAATTCAGCTAATCCTCTCCAGTCTTCTGCTGCTAAAAATATTTTTAATATTAAGAGAAGGCAGTGTTTCCTTCAGTAATGCTTGGGTAACAGTTTGAAATTATGCCTTTAGAGAATTCTCTGTATAAATTGGAAGGGGTGAATGAATTTAATAAGATTTGGGGACTGTTTTGACAGTTGAATCTAATTGCATTCCATGGCACCTCAGGGCTGAAGGCTTTCTTCAATCTTACTTTCAGTTCATTGCATTAATGTGGATTCATCAATAATGGAAACTGATGGAACTGTGTGACATTTTCCATGGCTACTGTGTTTCCTGCATTATAACGGTGAATACACTTTAAAGGCACCTCACTGACTAACTGCGAAGATTTCTGGGGCATCTTGGGGTCCTGCAGGTGCTACGGAAATGCAGGTTCTTTCATGCAGTCATAGAGTCATACAGCATGGAAACAGACCCTTTGGTCCAAGTCATCCATGCCAACCGAACATCCGATTCTGATCTCGTCCCATTTGCCAGAATTTAGCCCAGATGCCTTTTCAATATTGTACCAGCCTCCACCACTTTCTCTGGCAGCTCATTCCATACATGCACCGTCCTTTGTGTGAAAAGGTTACCCCCTCAGGTCCCTTTTAAATTTTTCCCCTCTCACCTTAAATCTATTGCCTCTAGTTTTGGTCACCCCAATTCTAGGAATTCACACTATCCCTGCCCCTCATAACTTTGAAAAGGTCACCCCTCAGCCTCTGAAGCTCCAGAGAAAATAGGCACAGCCTATTCAGCCTCTCCTGTAGCTCAAACCCGCGAACCCCAGCAACATCCTTGTAAACCTTTTCTGCAACTTTTCAAATTTAACAACATCCTTCCCATAGAAGGATGACCAGAATTGTAGGAAGCTTAACCAATGTCCTGTACAGCCACAACATGACATTCCAACTCTTATACTCAATGCATTGACCAATTGAGGTAATCATGCCAAAAACCACTTTCACCATCTTGTCAATCTGTGACTCCCTTTCGAGGAACCATGCACCTGCACCCCTAGCTGTCTCTGTTTGACAACACTCCCCTACCATGGGCTGTACAAGCCCTGCCCCGGTTTGCCTAACCAAAATGCCGCACTTCACATTTATCAAAATTAAACTCCATCTGCCACTCCTTGTCCCATTGGCCCAACTAATCAAGGGCTCATGTAAACTGTTATAATCTTCACTGTTCACCACACCACCTATTTGGATGTCATGTGCAAACTTACTGACCATTCCTCCTATATTCATGTCCAAATTATATATATATAAATGATGAAAAGCAATGGGCCCAGCACCGTTTCTTGTGGCACACCACTGTTCACAGGTCTCCAGTCTGAAAAGCAACCCTCCACCACCACCTACCTTCAAGCTAATCTTGTATCCAGTTGGCTAGCTCCCCCAAGTCCCATGTAATCTAACCTTACTGAACAGTACAGAATTTTGCTGAATGCTTTGTTGAAGTCTATATAGCCAATACCTCTGTTTCATCAATCATCTTTGTCACCTCTTCAGAAAACTTAGTCAAATTATTGAAATGTGATTGCCCACACACAAAGTCATGTTGACTATCCCTAATCAGTCTTTGCCTTTCCAAATGCATGTAAATCCTGTCCTACAGATCCCCTTCTACAACTCACCACCACTGATGTCAGGCTCACTGGTTTATAGTTCACTGGTTTTTCCTTACAGACTATTTGAAATAATGGCACTACATTAGCCAACTTCCATTCTTCTGGCTGTTGATGAAACAAATATCTCAGCAAGGGACCCAGCAATCTCTTTCCTCGCTTCCCACAGTGTTCTAGGAAACACCTGAACAGGTCCCGGAGATTTACCTACCTTTATGCTTTTTTAAAGACCTCCAGCACCTCCTCTTCTGTCATTTGGACACTTTCCAAGACATCACTATTTATTTCCCCAAGTTCTCTAGCTTCCATGTCCTTCTCCGCAGTAAATATTGACACAAAATATTCTTTTGGTTTCCCACCCATCTCCTGTGGTTCCACATAAAGATGGTGATGTTGATCTTTAAGGGGCCCTATTCTCTCCCCAATTATGCTTTTGCCCTTAATATACTTATAGAATCTCTTTGTATTCTCCTTAACTCTATTTGTCAAAGCTATCTCAAGTCCCTTTATTGCACTCCTAGCTTCCATTTTAAGTATACTGCGACTGCCCTATACTCTTCTAAGAATTCACTAGATCCCAGCTGACTATACCTCCTTTTTCTTGAGCAGAGTCTCAATATCTCTTGTCCTCCAGTGTTCCTTACCAGCCTTGCCTATCACACAGTCTCTGAGCTCTCGTTATCTCATTCTTGAAGGCCTCCCACTTTCCAGCCGTCCCTTTACTTGTGAATAGACTCTCCCAATCAACTTCTGAAAGTTCTTGCTTAATACCATCAAAATTGGCCTTATTTCAATTTAGAAGTTAAACTTTTTAATCAGGTCTATCCTTTTCCATCACTCTTTTAAAACTAATAGAATTATGATCACTTTCCCCAAAGTTCTCCCTCACTAATATCTCAGTCACTTGCTCTGCCTTATTTCCCAGTACAAAGTCAAGTATTCTGCCTTCTCTGTAGGTGCATCCACATACTGATTACGAAAGTGTGCTTGATACTGAAAGTACTGTAGTCCATTTGCGCAGCGCACAATTCCATTTTTAAAAAAGCAGGAAGACATTACTAAGTAAAGTTGTTTGTGATGTTGATTGAGAGATCAAGATTGGCCCCACTCTTCAGATTAATCAGAGTGGAAAATGAAGCTTTGATTGAATGCCCCATTTATAAATCAGTACCTTCAACCTGGAGTCCCTGAATTCTGGTCTCAGACATAAAGGAGGTAAGTGGACAAAAATAGTGCAAGAAAGAGATCCTCTGGCTTTTATGGGCAAAATTGGAGCTTTAATTTGTTCATTGTTCTCAGTGTGGGTGAACCAGGCATTCATTGGTCCCAATATATTTATTCGGCAGTTTTGACAGCCTGGAATACCGATTGCAGACAACGGGGAAGAAGTCAGACTGGGTAGGTGGTAGGTGGTTCCCTTCTCTAATGGAAATAAAGGAGCTGGCTGGTTCCTTCTTCGGTCGTTTTCTTATAACGTAATATCATACAAAAATGGAACTGTTGCTGTATATCAGAACAGACTGTAGTTCTTACCAAAGCCCACATTTACTCCATCTCTCCCTTTTTATTCACTCACTTAACCTGCCTCTATCACTTTGCGATCTCTTTGTGCCCTCCTCTCGGTTTACTTTCCCACCAATCTTTGCAGTGTCAACAAAATTGATTGCATTACCCCTCTTCTAATAAATTGTTGATATATCTTATAAATAGCTGAGGCACTAGCACTGATCCTTGCAGCATCTAACTAGTTAGAGCCTGGCAACTTGAAAATGGTCCATTTATTTCTAATCCAATTTTTCTATCTATAAGCCAGTCCTCTATCCATGCTAATGTGTTATTACAATCCGATAAGCCCTTATTCAGTGCAGGTAAATTTTAAGACTTAAAGGAGGAGGGATTTAGAGGTATAGGGAGAGAATTCTGAACCTTTAGCACTGCAGACAGCTGAATGTACAGTCTGCTATAGTCAGGCAAAGGAAATCCAGAATGCTCAAGAGATGTATCAGAAAGAAATGCACACTAGGCACATCCATTTGTTAGCTTGAATCGTAGAGATGTACAGCACGGAAACAGATCCTTTGGTGCAACTCATCCATGCTGACATGATATCTTAATTTAGTCCCACTTGCCAGCAATTGGCCCATATCCTTCTAAACCCTTCCTATTCATACACCCATCCAGATCCCTTTTAAATGTTGTAATTGTACCAGCCTCCACCACTTCTTCTGGCAGCTGATTTCACACATGCACCACCCTTTGCATGAAAACATTGCCCCTTAGGTCCCTTTTAAATCTTTCCCCTACCACCCTAAACCTATGCCCTCTAGATGTGAACACCCCCACCCCAGGGAAAAGAGTTTGTCTGACCATGTCCCTCATGATTTTATAAATCTCAAGGAGGTCACCCCTCAGACACTCCAGGGAAAATAGCCCCAGACTATTCAGCCTCTCACTGTAGCTCATACCTTACAACCCTGCAACGTCCTTGCCAATCATTTTCTGAACGCTTTCAAATTTCACAACATCTTTTCTGAAGCAGGGAGACCAGAATTGAAAGCAGTTTTCCAGAAGAGGCCTAACCAATGTCCAGTTCAGCCGCAAATACATGCAAAGCCTTGTCCCTCAGTACAATCCGGAGGACTAGGAGGGTTTCATCCCTATTAAGGGCACAATTGGGACTGCAGAAGATGTCACAAAGTTCAGCATCTTCGTTTATTTCTTGAAAGTATGCAGCTTTCAATTGGAATTGTCAGCAGGTTAAAAAGAATGGCGTTTACCATGTCAGAATGTAGCTTTCGTCTAAATAGCTAATTATATTGCAATTAACTGCCAATTTCTAACACTGCCGTGGGCAGTGGTAGCTTAACAAGAGAGAAAAAAAAAGATAATTACTATTAAATTGTCAACTATGAAATAATACCTTTTCTTTTTCTTAATGATAGATTAGGATCACAACTTTGGTTTCATATTGCATTTGGATTTTAGCAGCAAATTACATTCACATTTATCATTAGCATAGCTCAGGGCTGGTTTTAAAAGTTATTATGCATAAAGGCCTATGCAGTTAGATATCACTAACAGCGAAAAGACTTATAAGTATTCAATTGTGTATGAAGTCACCCCGGGCTTTGTTTCATCTCAGTTAGAAATGCACCCTGGAGCCACCTGTGTGGAACAGAAGGCTTGCGATGTTTTTTCCCTCCATTGTTAGGAGCAGCATTGAAGGTACCAGCTCTCCAGAATCATAACTTGGAGAGGCACACAGCACAGATGGAGGCCATTTGACCCATTGTGATTGTGCCAGCTCTTAGAAAGAATGTTGGTGCTTATTGCCCGCTCCTGCTTTCTCTGCCACGGAATGTTTCTCATCTTCAAGTCCCTGTCATTTATGGAATCAGCTCCACCTTTTTGAAAGAATGTTCCAGATCCTCTTGTGATCTCTTTCCCATGATTCTAATCCGATAACGTTTAGTTATCGACCCAGACAACAGAAAGAATGTCCTTTGTTTACTCTTATCAGTATCTCTCATCATATTGAAAACCTCGATTCAGTTTCTCTTTAACCTCTATTCTTGGAACTTAACCTCTTCTTATACACATGGTGGTTATTATCTTTCCTGAAATGTGGTGTCCAGAATTGTCAATGAATTGTCAATGCCATAAGACTTAGGTGCAGAAGTAGACCATTTGGCCCATCAAATCTGCTCTGCCGCTCAGTGAGATCATGACTGATCTGAAAAAGCTGAACTTCACTTTGCTGTCTTTACCCTCATCACAAAAACAGAAGTTGCTGATAAAGCTTAGCAGGTCTGGAAGCATCTGTGCAGACAAATCAAGGTTAACATTCCAGGGCTGTGACCCTTCCTCAGAAATTGCTGGAAAAAGCTCAGCAGTTCTGAGAAAGGGTCACTAGACCTGCAGCGTTAACTTTGATTTCTCTTCACAGATGTTGCCAGATCTGCTGAGCTTTTCCAGCAACTTATGTTATTGTTTCTGATTTGCAGCATCTGCAGTCCTTTTGGTTTTTATTTACTCTTCTCCTCTTTGATTTGCTTACTGATTATAAGGAACCCAAGATATTCTTGGTGAGACGTTGCGAGTAACTTTTAAGTACTGCTATGGTCTCTTTACAATTCTTTTCTGTGTCTCTATTTATAAACCAAGCAACTTGTATATTTAGCAACTTTACCTCATCAACCTGTCCTTCCACTTTCAAGAATTTATATTTATGGATACCAAGGTCCTTCTGCTCCTATGGTTCCCATGCTGCCTCACAGCACCAGGGACCCGGGTTTGATTCCAGCCTTTGGTGACTGTCTGTGTAGAGTTTGCATGTTCTCCCTGTGTCTGCCTGGGTTTCCTCTGGATGCTCTGGTTTCTCCCCACAAGCCAAAGATGTGCAGGTTAGGTAAATTGGCCATGCTAAATTGCCCATAGTGTTCAGGGATATGTAGGTTAGGTGCATTAGTCAGGGGGAAATGTAGGGGAATGTGTCTGGGTGGGTTAATCTTAGGAGGGGTCGGTGTGAACTTGTTGGGCCAAATAGCTTGTTTCCACATTTTAGGGATTCTATGAAAAGTGTGGCATTTATGTCTCCTTTCTTCTGGACTAGCTTGATTAACAAATCATGAACTAGACATGCCCCGAGTGTCAAAATTTTCTCTTGGAAAACGTTGAATCATTACATCCCACATTTGTCGTCATCTCTCTCAACTGGCAGTTTCTCAGTGCTGGTTGGGTTTTTGGGGTTGGAGGGATGGGGTAAGGGTGGAGAGAAAGAGCAGTGAATCCTAGCTCCTTGTGTGACACCCATGTCGGTGCATAAGACCAAAAGACAGGAGCAGAATTAGGCCATTCAGCCCATCTGCCGAATCTGCTTCACCAATATGTGACGACGATCATGGCTCATCTAATAATCGTTAACTGCACTTTGATCCCTTTTCCCTATCTCCCTCACTGATTAAAATCTGTCTGTCTCAGCCTTGACTATACTTAATGACTCACTTCAACAGCCCTCTGTGGTAAAGAATTCCACAGATTTACAATACTGAGAGAAGAAATTCCTCCTCATCTTTGTCATAGGTGGCTGACTCTATTCTGAAATGACATCCTCTGGTCCGCATCTATCCTGTCCAGTCCTTTAAGAATCTTATTTGTTTCAATGTGGCATCTCTCATTCTTCTTTATTCCAATGAGTTCAGTCCCAAGCTACTCAATATAGGGGTAATAATTTTAAAGTGAAAGGCAGGAGGTTCAGAGGGGATTTGAGGAAGAATGTATTCACCCACAGTGTGCTAGGGATCTGGGAGGGTGGGGAACCTCACAACATTTAAAAAAAACATGTAGGAACACTAACATGCAAGGCTGTGGGCCTAGCATGGGAAAGTAGGACTAGTGTGGGTAGTAATCTATTTTGGCAGTACAGATTTAATGGTCAAAAGGACCTCTTCTGCACTGTATCAGACCTCCTCATAAGTCCGTACCAACTTTCAGCATAATGAACCTTCTCAGGACAGCCTCCGATGTCAGTACATCTTCCCTCTAGATAAGGGGCCCAAAACTGTTCACACTTCCAGCTGTGGACTGACGCGTGCCTTGTACAGTTATAGCTAAACCTTGGGGAATTCTAGCACAAAGGACTGTGACTCAGTTGCAGCTGGTTGATGCTATAGGAGGTTTACACAACCTGGTATTACGCTGCTAACTCACAGCATCCAGCTGTCTTGAATATCCCTAATTATTTCACCTCAATTACTCACCTCTGGTAAACTGTTCCAAATGTTTCCCACTGTTTGAGTAAAATAAATCTCTCTTGATAACTAACACTGCCCTATTTACTTATGTTTCCTTGGATTAATTTGAATAATGTTCTCAGTTTTCCTCCTCTATAGCACTTATTATTTGTTGTGCTGGCAGCTTTTGTCTGCTGGGAACTCCATGAAAATCTGTGTTTAAAAATTGGTTAATGATTTTTGACTATACAGCTCTTAAATGCACAAAAAAATTATACCTTTACCCAGAAAGCAACAATAATCTTGCGTTTATATTGTCCTGTAACTGAGTGACCATCTCCAATCAGAGAGAATCTATCTACCGCCCCTTGTCATTCATTGGTGCTACCATTATTGACTCTCCTGCTATCAACATCCAGGGATACCATTGACCAGAAACTCAAGTGGACTCACCATATAAATATAGTGGCTGCAACAGCAGGTCAGAGCCTAGAAATCTAGCGGCAACGAGCTCCCCTCTTGAATCCCCAAGGCATGTCCAAAATCTACAAAGCACAAGTCAGAAGTGTGCTGGAATACTCACTTACCTGGATGAATGCAGCTCCAAAAACACTCAAGAAGCTTGACAGTATCCAGGGTAAAGCAGTCTGCTTGATTGGCATTACATGCGCACTCCATTGCTGATGCTCAGTAGTGGCAGTGCGTACTATCTACAAGATGCCACTGCGGAAATTCACTAAAGAATCCTGAGACGGCACCTTCCGAATGTGTGACCACTTCCATCTAGAAAGACAAGAGCTGCAGATACATGGGAATGCCACCACCTGCAAGTTCCTCACCAAGTCACCCACTGTCCTGACTGGGAAATATATCGGTGTTCCTTCAGTATTGCTGACTCAGAATCCTGGAATTCTCTTCCTAATGGCATTGTGGGTCAACCTACAGCACATGAATTGCAGCAGTTCAAGAAGGCAGCTCATCGTCTTCTCAAGGGAAACTAGGGACGAGCAATAAATGCTGGCCCCCAGCCAGCGATGCCCATATCCCACTCTTAAGGTTTTGTTGTTAATACTGGTTCCCTTGGATTCATGTTCAGTAATTGTTTACTTGATAAAATTGTGATTTCAATGTTGCGACACCTAGTGATTTGAGTAGTTTACCTACAAGAATCCACGCGGTTAACCCTTCTCGAGCATTCAAGATGCCTCCAGTGGTTCACAGTGATTGAATTACTTTTTGAACTCATTATACCGGCAGAAGCAGTGACCAGTTTGTACACAGCAAGGTCCTACAAGCACCATTGCGATAAATCACCTCATAATCTTTTTCTGGTAATGTTGGCTGAGTAATAAATGATGGCCAGGATTTGGGCAGAACTCGCACTTTTTCTGAAATAGTGCCTTGGGATCTTTTAATATAGAGTGCATGTATAATTCAGTTGAGATATATCTCTCGTCAGATATATATTGTGCTTGAACTAACAAGCCACAGGAGAGGATTGTCCTCCCACTGTTTGGCATAAAGCATTTTGAAGAGGCGAGGAGACTAAAGGAGCTGTGAAACGAAGTGATGATGCTTTGTATTGTAGAAGTTGGACCACTAATTAATTCAGAAACATGAAGCTCAAGCTCGGTGGGCTGAGAGAAGTATGTTAATTAATATTTACAGTTGTGGTCAGATTGCATTTAAAATAACATACACTATGGGACGGAGTTGGATCTTGGCATGTCTTGACTCGAGCATTTAGTGTATGCAATTAGTTTCACTGCACTGGTTGATCAAAGGGGAAAGAACTAAGCAGTGATGACCTACATTCTGTTCCTGGTCTACTGATGCAACAGATTTAAAATTCTCCTCCTTCTGTTCCTATCTCTCCAAGGCCTCTGCCCTCTCTATGTTCTGTAACGTCCTCCAGCGCTATAGCCCTCTGATCACTGCATTCTTCCATGTTTAGTCTTACATTCGCCCCGAGTTTTTTTCTGAACGAATCATATCAAAACATTAACTCTGCTTCTTTCTCTACAGAAAGACCTGCTGAGTTTCTCTGGCACTTTCTGTTTAAATCTAGATTTCCAGGGTCCACTGTATTTTACTTCTATCCAATATATTTTTCTACTTATTCATGAGTTGTGGACCTCAGGGACACAGCCAGCATTTAGTTGCCCACTAGATTTGGTCTGAATTGATTTGATGTGATTTATTATTGTCACATGTACCTAAGTGGAGTGAAAAGTTTTGTTTGCGTGCAGTATACACAGACCATTACATACAAAGTGCATTAAGGTAATCGAACAGAGTGAGAAATACTGTACCACAGCTGCAGAAATACATTAAGGACAAAAGGGTAACTAGGGAGAGAATAGAACCCCTCAAAGATCACAGCAGTTCAGGCAGCATCCAAGGAGCAGCGAAATCGACGTTTCGGGCAAAAGCCCTTCATCAGGAATCAGGCTGCAGCCTGATTCCTGATGAAGGGCTTTTGCCCGAAACGTCGATTTCACTGCTCCTTGGATGCTGCCTGAACTGCTGTGCTCTTCCAGTACCACTAATCCAGAATCTGGTTTCCAGCATCTGCAGTCATTGTTTTTACCCCCTCAAAGATCAGCAAGGCAGCTTTTGTGTGGAGCTGCAGGAGACGGGACAGGTACTAAACGAGTATTTTGCATCACTGTTTACTGAGGAAGAGGACATGGAAAATATAGAATGTAGGGAAATAGATGGTGACGTCTTGAAAAATGTTCATATTACAGAGGAGGAAGTGCTGGAAGTCTTGAAATGCATAAAGGTGGATAAATCACAGGACCTGATCAGGTGTACCTTTGAACTTTGTGGAAAGCTAGGGAAGTGATTGCTGGGCCACTTCCTGAGATATTTGTATCATCGATAGTCACAGGTGAGGTGCCGGAAGACTGGAGGTTGGCTAATGTGGTGCCAGTGTTTAAAAAAGTTGGTGAGCACAAGCCAGGGAACTATAGACCAGTGAGCCTGATGTCGGTGCGCAAGTTGTTGGAGGGAATCCTGGGGGACAAGAAGTACATGTATTTGGAAAGGCAAGGGCTGATTAGGGATAGTCAACATGGCTTTGTGTGGGAAATCATGTCTCACAAACTTGATTGAGTTTTTTGAAGAAGTAACAAAGAGGATTGATGAGGGCAGAGTGGTAGATCTATATAGACTTCAGTAAGGTGTTCGACAAGGTTCCCCATGGGAGACTCGTGAGCACGGTTAGATCTCATGGAATACAGGGAGAACTAGCCATTTGGATACAGAACTGGCTCAAAGGTAGAAGACAAAGGGTGGTGGAGAGTTGTTTTTCAGACTGGAGGCCTACGACCAGTGGAGTGCCACAAGGGTCGGTACTGGGTCCACTACTTTTCATCATTTTATATAAATGATTTGGATGTGAGCATAAGAGGTATAGTTAGCAAGTTTGCAGATGATACCAAAATTGGAGGTGTAGTGGACAGTGAAGAGGGTTACCTCAGATTACAACAGGATCTTGATCAGATGGGCCAATGGGCTGAGAAGTGGAAGATGGAGTTAAATTTAGATAAATGTGAGGTGCTGCATTTTGGGAAAGCAAATCTTAGCAGGACTTATACACTTAATGATAAGGTCCTAAGGAGTGTTGCTGAACAAAGAGACCTCGGAGTTCAGGTTCATAGCTCCTTGAAAGTGGAGTCGCAGGTAGATAGGATAGTGAAGAAGGCGTTTGGTATGCTTTCCTTTATTGGTCAGAGCATTGACTACAGGAGTTGGGAGGTCATGTTAAGATTGTACAGGACATTGGTTAGGCCACTGTTGGAATATTGCATGCAATTCTGGTCTCCTTCCTATTGGAAAGATGTTGTGAAACTAGAAAGGGTTCAGGAAAGATTTAAAAGGTGCCAGGGTTGGAGGATTTGAGCTATAGGGAGAGGTTGAATTCGCTAGGGTAGTTTTCCCTGGACTGTTGGAGGCTGAGGGGTGACCATGTAGAGCTGAAAAATGTGTTACTGGAAAAGCGCAGCAGGTCAGGCAGCATCCAAGGAGCAGGAGAATCGACGTTTCGGGCATAAGCCCTTCTTCAGGAATGAGGAGGGTGTGCCAAGTAGGCTAAGATAAAAGGTAGGGAGGAGGGACTTGGGGAGGGGTGTTGGGAATGCGATAGGTGGAAGGAGGTTAAGGTGAGGGTGATAGGCCGGAGAGGGGGTGGGGGCGGAGAGGTCAGGAAGAAGATTGCAGGTCAAGAAGGCAGTGCTGAGTCCGAGGGTTGGGACTGAGATAAAGTGGGGGGAGGGGAAATGAGGAAGCTGGAGAAATCTCCATTCATCCCTTGTGGTTGGCAGGTTCCTAGGCGGAAGATGAGGCGCGCTTCCTCCAGGTGTCGTGTTGCCATGGTCTGGCAATGGAGGAGGCCAAGGACCTGCATGTCCTTGGCGGAGTGGGAGGGGGAGTTAAAGTGTTCAGCCACGGGGCGGTTGGGTTGGTTGGTGCGGGTGTCCCAGAGGTGTTCTCTGAAACGTTCCGCAAGTAGGCGGCCTGTCTCCCCAATGTAGAGGAGGCCACATCGGGTGCAGCGGATGCAGTAAATGATGTGTGTGGAGGTGCAGGTGAATTTGCGATGGATATGGAAGGATCTATTGGGGCCTTGGAGGGAAGTGAGGGGAGAGGTGTGGGCACAAGTTTTGCATTTCTTGCGGTTGCAGGGGAAGGTGCCGGGAGTGGAAGTTGGGTTGGTGGGGGGTGTGGACCTGATGAGGGAGTCGCGGAGGGAGTGGTCTTTCCAGAACGCTGGAAAGGGGAGGGAAATATATCCTTGGTGGTGGGGTCTGTTTGGAGGTGGCGGAAATGATGAATGATGATACGATGTATCTGGAGGTTGGTGGGGTGGTAGGTGAGGACCAGTGGGGTTCTGTCCTGGTGGCGATTAGAGGGGCGGGGTTCGAGGGCGGAGAAACGGGAAGTGGAGGAGATGCGGTGGATAGCATCGTCAACCATGTCTGAGGGGAAATTGCGGTCTTTGAAGAAGGAGTTGTTCGGTATTGGAATTGATTCTCCTGGGAACAAATGCGGCGGAGGCGAAGGAATTGGGAATATGGGATGGCATTTTTACAGGGGGCAGGGTGGGAGGAGGTGTAATCTAGGTAGCTGTGGGAGTTGGTCGGTTTATAGTAAATGTCCGTGTTGAGTCGGTCATCTGAGATAGAAATGGAGAGGTCTAGGAAAGGGAGGGAGGAGTCTGAGACGGTCCAGGTAAATTTGAGGTCGGGGTAGAAGGTGTTAGTAAAGTGGATGAACTGTTCAACCTCCTCGTGGGAGCACGAGGTAGCACCGATACAGTCATCGATGTAGCGGAGGAAAAGGTGGGGGTGGTGCCAGTGTAGCTGCAGAAGATGGACTGTTCCACACACCCTCCTTTCCCGCCGAACCAACCAGTACCTTTCCACTGACAACCTCCTTTGACTGACTGAACTCACCCTGAACAACTTCTCTTTCCAATCCTCCCACTTCCTCCAAACCAAAGGAGTAGCCACCTCCCTCCGTGACCATATAGAGGTTTACACAATCATCAGGGGCATGGATTGGCTAAATAGACTTGGCGGAGTCCAGAACAAGAGGGCATAGGTTTAAGGTGAGAGGGGAAAGATATAAAAGAGACCTAAGGGGCAACTTTTTCACACAGAGGATGGTGTGTGTATGCAATGAGCTGCCAGAGGATGTGGTGGAGGCTGGTACAATTGGAACATTTAAAAAGCATTTGGATGGGTATATAAAAAGGAAGGGCTTGGAGGGATATGGGCCAGGTGCTGGTAGATGGGACTAGATTAAGTTGGGATATCAGGTCGGCATGGATGAGTTGGACCGAAGGGTCTGTTTCCGCGCTGTACGTCTCTGTGACTCTAGAAAAGGTGCACAAAGAGCAGTCCTGGATGTGAAGTTTCAGAAGTCCATTCAGAAGTGCAACAACAGTAAGGTAGAGGTTTTTCTTGAATTTGTTGGTACGTGTTTGGCTTTTGTATTTTCTGCCTGACGGAAGAGGTTGGAAGAGATTTTAACCGCGGTGGGAGGGGTCTTTGATGTTAGCTGCTTTTCTGCGGTAACAAGAAGTATATATGGAATCAATGGATGGAAGGTTGGCTTGTGTGAATGACTGGGCTGTGTTCACAACTCTCTGTAGTTTCTTATGGTCCTGAGCAGAGCAGTTACTGTATCAAGCTGTGACGTATCCCAGGTAGAAAGTTTTCTGTGGTGCATTGATAAAAATTGATAAAAGTCTTCATGGACCTGCCAACTCTCCTTTAGCCTCCTGTGGAAATAGAGGCATTGCTATGCTTTCTTGACCATATTGCCAATGTGGGTGGCCTGGGAGAAGGTGGTGGTGAGTTGTCTTCCTGAACCGCAGTCCGTTTTGTGTAGATAGCCCCACAATGCTTTATGGAGAGCATTTTAGGACTTTGAGCGACAGTGATATATTTCCAAGTCAGGATGGGGAGTGGCTTGGAGGGGAACTTGCTGAGGCTAGTGTTCCCATGTATCTGGTGCCCTTGTAGATGGAAGTGGTGGTGGCTTTTGAAGGTGCTGTTTAAGGAGCCTTGATGAAGTTCTGCAGTAGACTTCTAGATGGTACACACTGCTGCTACTGAGCGTCAGGCATGGAGGTAGTGAATGTTTGTGATGTTTCCCTCCTCCTTAAAATCACTCTTTAAAACCAGAAACATATTTTTTTGATGGGGGAGAATATCATTCAGCTCATCATGTCAGTGATATCTGATTGAGTTATCTAGCCTAAACTTATATGTAACCCTATCAGTTGTTACAGATCAAGTCTATACCCAAGTGTTACTTGAGTGTGATGAAAATGTGCATTTCTATCATCTTTCAGTAATGAGTTCCGGATGCACCATCCTTTAATCCTTCTGCCAATTATTTTATATCTATTCTCGCTGATTAATAATCTCTCTGCTAAGGGAAATAGGTTCTCCCTATCCACGCTATGGGACTGTTCCTAACTCTATAAACCTTCATTAAATCTCCCATCAGTCTACCTCTGTTGCAAAGAAATCAATTCCAGCCTAGGCATTCTTTTCTTGTAGCTAAAATTCTCCATTCCTGACAGTGTATACGAATCTAGAACTGTGTAAAAATCAGGGGTTGTTTTTAAAACAGGGATGAGGCAACATGTTTCCTGAGGGTTGTGAACTCTCTTCCTGAAAAGATGGTGAAAGCAGAGCCAGGGTAGACTTCTGTTAAGCAAAGGGGTTAAAGGTTATCAGGAGTAGGTAGGAATGTGGATTTGTGGTTGTAGACAGATCAGCCATTATTGAATAGAGCAGGCTTGAGGGCCTGATTGGCCTATCCCTGTTGGTATGTACATTCGTAACATCCTCGCAAATCTCCTCTGTACCATCTCTTGTTCACATTCTTTCTATAATACAGTGGGAAGAATCTGAAATATATACAGTACTCTAGCTGTGTCCAAGCTAGTGTTTTCATAAAGTTCTAGCCTTAGATCCATGGATAAGAATTTTCCACCAAGTGGCGGATTTGTGGAAGTCCACAATTGGCATCTTTTTTTCCAATCTCCAGGGGCTGGCTTCAGAAAGAAGATCAAGGATGAATTGCTGCTTCTGATCTTGGGGAAGCCTCTTGAAAGGAATTTCCGATATGACTGAAGTTGACGAGCCACAAGCTTTGTCAACGATCTTTCTCACTCTCAGCGACTTGGTCGGTGTTTGTTTTAAAAAGGAAGTTAACCATCAGTAAGCTCGTCAGTGAGCTGAGAATGGGAGCTGAGCACAGAGCAGTGATTGGAGGGTCAGCAAACATCAGAAGGCAGGACTGCTCCTTCCTTCACTGCCTCCCCCCTCCCTCCTGATCTTACTGCACCTTCAGAGGCAGAATCTTGGGCTGGGGTTGGTAACAGGCCAGAATGGGAGTCTTTACCAGGCGAAGAAGGGATGGGTCTCTGTCAGGCCAAGTTGGGACGGGGGTCTGTACCAGGTGGCATCTGTGCCACTGGGCAGTCAGGTCAGTGGCTTGATACTGGGCTGGCTCTTCTTCTGGAAGTTCAAGGCTCCCTGTGGTTAAAAGTTGGAACAGGCCATGGATTGCTTTGGCAACCCCTGTGACCCCGCTTCATGTTTCAGAGGATCTCATGCACCGTCCTTTGAAAATGATGGGTCATGATGGGGCTGACAATCTTTACAGTTATTACCGAGGGGTGACTCACTGTTGGAGAATGTAGCTGCCCTCATGTCCCCAAAGCTGCACCATCTGAGGCTGCAGTATAGTTCCACTGAGTCTGTGATGAACACTCATTGTAACAGGGATAAGCCACCACCACCTGATGAAGGAGCAGCACTCCGAAAGCTGGTGCTTCCAAATGGACTATAACCTGGTGTTGTGTAATTTTAACTTTGTGCACCCAAGTCCAACGCCGGCATTCCACATCAGGAATATGCAGTTAAACCTGGGAACATCCGAACTATTGGCTAGTGGGTAGGTTGAAGACTCAATTGCTACCTTTATGCAAACAAACTAATGGCAATGGTAAATGAGATGAATTATGCAGTAGTTTTTTTCTTGTGTCCTTAATAGCTTGAACACATTGCTCAGCTATTCCTGAGGGCAGTGCTAACTGCATTGCTCAGGGTCTGGAGTCACATAGAGGCTAGATCAGGGAAGGACATCAGATTTCCATCCCTAAAGGATATTGGAACACATGGCACTTGCTCACCAATAAATTAACCTTGAACAGCAGATTCTATTGAATCCATCTGCTGTACTGAGATTTAAACCCATCTCAGCAGGACATTAGTCTGCGATTCGGTGATGATTAATCCAGTGACATTATGACTTCACCACCACCTTCCTCTTGTAGCTGACACAAAATGCTAAACTGTCACCAGCTAACATAATTGCTGCTTTTACCTGTCTGATTTCCGATTCCATTGCATCAAACAGTTTAAGTCTGAGATGAATCCAATCTTAGTCTATTATTGTGAATTGGGAGTTGCATTTGGAATCCAAATTTGAGAGAAAATCTCAAGGAGCAAAGGTGGGATGACTTTCTGAGTGCTCCCCCCCTCCATAAGTTGCTTTGAATGATGGCCGGTGAATCTCCTTCTTTTCATTGGTGATGAACAGAGACCTTTCAGATGGCAATCTAAGCTCCTGGGTGTTGCTACCTTGCCCCCTGACTGAAGCTTCCCTGCTTCTGATGTACATAAATCAGCAAGGTCATGTCTGTTCTTGGTGTGAAATTTGTCCTGTATTACGTGCATTAGCTGTGTAGAAGTCTGATATTTTGAAATGCTGAGGATGCCTTGGTGATTTTATGCAAGTGCATTGGTTCATAGCCTTGACAGTGATAAAAGATAAACAATGGGAATACTAATGCTTCTACCCAGTTAAAATCTGATAATTTCACCCATTTGATGTGGCCTCAAAGCATTTGCATTTCACATAAAATGTGCTATAATTTCCAGCTCATCTCACTGGAGTGACTTTGCCACTTTGCATTATAATCTTTACATGATTGCTCATCACAAAGATTTTTTAGACCTTTTTGACGCCGGCTGCTCTCGTCCCATATATTCTGGACCTTGACAAATGAAAGAATGTACCTTGTAAATTTTCTAAAGCTCCCTGTCCCCTTGGAATTGTGTGGGTGCACACTCTCAATGTCTCTGTGTTCCTCTTCAGTTCTCAGTATCCCACCATTTACTCACACCAAATGCATAGAATCTCTAAATTTTCTTTGGAATGGATTCATACTGGCACTTTTCCATCCACTGGCCAACCCATTGATACCTTCCTGTGTTCTTCCCTGCTTTGAATCACCGCTTTGACTGAACTTTTGTTCACCTGTCCTCATTTGTGGTTCTGCACAGTTCCTTCCCGCTGTTTTGAGGAGCACCTTGAGACAATGTATTATGTTGCAGGATTAACATTGATGGAGAGGTTCATTGATGTTCTAATTAAACTCTGTCTGTGTACATGGTATGCACTGTGCGTCCTCTTCAGTAAGTTCAGTGTATAGCAAACTATGCCTTGGCGACCTTATTGAAATATACAAGGTTCTTCAGAGCTCGACAGAATACATGTGCAAAGGTTGTTTCCCCTGATGGGAGAGTCTAGGACCAGAATAAGGGGGTCACTCATTTAGGACAGAGATAAGGAGGAGGAATTTCCTTCTCTCAGAGGATGGTGAATCTCTGGAATTCTCTACCAGAGAAGGCTGTTGAGGTTACCTTGCCCCCTGACTGAAGCTTCCCTGCTTCTGGTGTACATAAACCAGCAAGGTCATGTCTGTTCCTGATTTGAACTTTGTCCTGTATTACATGCATTAGCTGCTTGGAAGTCTGATATTTTGGAAAGAAGAGTTGAAGATTATCAGATCAGACATGATGTCATTGAAGAGTAAATGGGCTGAATGACTACTGCTCCTATGTCTTATGGTCTTATACTGGTTGTTTGTGATCTACTTAGTCTAGTCGATCAATACGAACAGGGATAGAGCGTTCAATCACTTAAGCCTGCACAATTCGGTTCGATCCTGGGTCTCAGTACCTCAGTTCCATTTACCTGTCTTTACTGTGTGACCCTCAGTCAATGAAAACCTATCAATCTCATCGGACTGGATATTCCTAGAAAGGTTTGGTCTTTGATGAGTAAAGCTGCAAATGGGTTGATGAAGTTCTACAGAAATCTTAAAATTGTTTTTTGATTCTATTACTCAGGAACACAAGCTGCATCAGTTTGACATATCTCCTCCCACTCAATTTCTCTATTGACCAGAACAATAAATTCTAGTAAATATTTGTTTGTAGTTGAAAGAAATATTGATTAGATCCATGCTCATTATTATTTGAAAGATCTTATGAACTGTATGTATATTGGGAATGGTGAGGGAGAGGTGATCAATGGCTGGGCTGTTTCATAGGTCATTGTGACTGAGTCCATTATTATAATGGGCTATTTGTTTGGAATTGGCAGTGTGTCTGTCTCTCTGAGGGTACCTGGTTAGACAGAATGGCGTTTCATGTCTGCTAAAGAAAGATTGCTCATCAGAGGGACCGTTATATCATTGAATCCCTATAGCGTGGGAGCAGGCCATTTGGCCCATCAGGTCCAGACCCACCCCTATCCCTGTGACCTGGCTGATTCATCTAACATGATCATCCCTGGATTGTGGGAGGAAGCCAGAGCAAACACGCACAGACACTCCTCATTCTCCACAGACACGGGGAGAGTGTGCTCACTCCACAGAGACAGTCACCCGAGGCTGGAATTGAACTCGGGTCCCTGGCGTTGTGAGGCAGCAGTGCTAACCACTGAGCCACCGTGCTGCTCCCATCTTGGGCAGTAGAATTCTGAAACTTATGAGCTGGCAATTGCTTGACCGTATAGAATTTAAACACCGGGTAAAAGGAGACACCAAGTTGAATCCTTTAGTCCTGTACTCATCAGGACTGGATTCCAAGGAAACCCAGCTTCCAAACAGTCTACTAAAATAATCATGGAGAAAGCTGGAAAAACTCAGGTCTTCCAGCAACTGGGGAGAGAGAAGCAGAGATAACATTTTGAGTGAGACAAGATTTCTTCAGAGCTCAAGATATCAGTCATGCTGGATGAATTGGTATTCTGATTGGTAGTTTATTTTTCATGCATCCTGTTCCTGATGGGCAAAAAGCGTTAACTTTGCATCTTAAGAGCTCCTGGCTCACTGTAACTAAAAGCCTCAAATTACAGAGAGGAGTGTTTAAAACCAATCGTGTTTATTACTTGCTGCACTTGTCAGAAATAGTGGGACACCCCCCCCCACCAGTTGAGCTCATTATCTGAGGTGGCACAGTTCTGATGGCTGGAGGAAAAGTGGACGATTTTCGTCTGGTGTCCTGGTCTCGTGTCTAATGTTACAGAAATGAATTTGTTACGTATCGACTTCGCTGTCCATGTTTCCCTCAAAGTAACTCTCAGACAGACTTCTGAAGTACCTTGGGACATCCTGAGGTTGCGAAAGATGCTACACAAATGCAACTGCTTCTTTGCTTCTTTCTGCGCCTGATGGACGAGAATCCCAGCATCCTGTTTGCAGTGCGGGGTGCTGTCAGTGGCTGTGGGTGTGCAGCACAAAACTGCCCCATATCCTGCAATAAATCAACAACCCTGGCAGTGGGAAATGGGGGTAGAAGATAACCCTCTGGGACATGTAGAAAATAGGAACAGGGTGGCCATTCAGCCCTTCAAACCTGCTCTGCTATTCAATATGATGATTATTGGAGATGAATAATGAAGGAGCCACACTATGCATCCAGCTGCATATTTCCTGTCTCAAAGACACTGTTTAAGACCAGTGATGGGTGCCTGAAATGGAAAACATTCCATTCCCCAGAACTAACAATTCCTGCTTCAGCGAGCACGGAAGTACATTTTTGTTGAGACTTTGCAATCCTGGCGGATTGCCATTCGCAAAATTGAATTTGAATGGTTTGCAGATAGAGTGAAAGATCATGAAACCTGCTGGCAGACATCTTGAGTCTCATCTAGTTGTGGCCAATTTCATGCTTGGTAGTTGCATCGGCAAGTTAGTGAGGTTTGATTTAACAGTTTGAAGCTGCTGCAGTCAAAAGAAAATTAGTGTTGCCATGTCGGTAGATGGCTCCTATGTTATGTCGGTACATCAAAAATAAATCTATTTGCTGCACTATAAAATGTTCAAGCAGCTGTGGCTCAGTGAGTGTCCCCACTTGCTTCTGAGACAGAAGGTTAAGGGTTCAAAGCTGGCTGCAAAGGGCTGGAGTGCAAAAGCCTGACTGTCATGTCCATTGCAGAAGTAAGGGAATACTGCAGTATCAGAGGTGCTGTTTATTTTGGCTGAAACGTTGAACTGAGTTTTAGTTATGAAGAGAGCTTGGATAAACTGTGGCTGTTTTCCTTTGAGCAGCGGAGACTGAAGGGGGACATGATCGAGATGTATGAAATTGTGAGGGAGCGTAGACAGGAAGGAACATGTCCTTATGGTGGAGGGAGCATAAAAGTTTAAGGTAAGGGGGGGTTGGAGGTTTTCGAGGGGATGTGGGAACCCGGAATTCTCTGTCTGTAAAGGTGCTCGAGGCAGAAACCCTCATAACATTTCCGAAGTATTTAGATGTGCACTTACGATGCCAAGTAGCTCTGGGGCAAAGTGCTAGGAAATGGGATTAGAGTAGACAGGTGCTTATTTTTAACCAGCATAAGCACGATGGGCTGAAGGACCTTTTTCTGTGCTGTAACATTCTATAACTCTCTGCAGGCCTGATTTGTCTCTTGAGGTGGATTTAGAAAGTCCCATGGTATCATTTGAAGAAAATTGAGTTCTGTCTGGTGTTGGGATCCGGATATGTGCACAAATTGATCGTTGCATTCCCTATATTACAGCAGTGACTACACTTTAATAATAAGTGCTCACTTGGTCATGCAGAACTTGAGAGAATTGTTGAAAAGAAAGAAGCAGGCTGTCAAAGGTATTTTGCCCTGAACTCATCAGGAAAGATGTGAGAACACTGAATCGCAAAGGGAGCAACAATTTATACCACACTGCAGAAGAGGGTTGAATGTATTGACAGAGTCAACTTGTGAACCAATCAGCATTGTTTTCTCATGCAACACAAATCCTGATGAGTGTGAGGTGGGGGGTTTCGAGACCCTGTCTCTTCTTTCTCAGCAGCGTGTCAGTAATACTTAATGGACTGGAAAATAGTTTTGGAGGCATTCGGAGGTCTTGAAATGCAATACAAGAATCTGAGAGTTCCTTTTTGTTTTGCTGGCAAGGGGAATATGAAAATGCTGTTATATTGCAGTACTAAGATAGGAGATTCTGTGGGGACAAGAGAGACTCATGGTTGGTGTGTTGCCTCCCAGGTGTCAGGGTTCATGATGTCACTGATCGTGTTTTTGGGATTGTTAAGGGGGAAGGGGAGCAGCCCCAAGTGGTGGTCCCCGTAAGCACTAACGACATAAGTAGGAAGAGAGATGGGGATTTAAGGCAGAAATTCAGAGAGCGAGGATGGAAGCTTCGAGCTGGGACGAACAGAGTTGTTGTCTCTGGTTTGTTGCCCGTGCCATGTGCTAGTGAGGAGAGGAATAAGGAGAGAGAGGAATTGACACGTGGCTACAGGGATGGTGCAGGAGGGAGGCTTTTAGATTCTTGGATAATCGGGGCTCTTTCTGGGGTAGGTGGGGCCTCTACAAACAGGATGGTCTTCATCTGAACCAGAGGAGTACCAATATCCTGGGGGGGAGATTCGCTAAGGCTATTGGGGTGGGTTTAAACTAATCCAGCAGGGGGATGGGAACCAAAATTGTAGTTCGAGTATAGAAAAGGTTGAGCGTAGGGAGGTCGGAAATCAAGTTTCAGGGATGCAAGATGGCACCGGCAAGCAAGAAGTTGGTTTGAAGTGTGTCTACTTCAACGCCAGGAGCATCTGGAATAAGGTGGGTGAACATGCAGTGGGACTTCGATGTTGTGGCCATTTCAGAGACATGGATAGAGCAGGGACAGGAATGATTGTTGCAGGTTCCAGGATTAAGAACAGAGAAGATGGTAAAAGAGGGGGAGGTATGGCATTGTTGGTCAAGGACAGTATTATAGTTGTAGAAAGGATGTTTGGGGACTTATCAACTGAGGTAGTATGGGCTGAGGTTAGAAACAGGAAAGGAGAGGTCACCCTGTTGGGAGTTTTCTATAGGCCTCTGAATAGTTCCAAAGATGTAGAGGAAAGGATAGCAAAGATGATTCTCGATAGGAGTGAGAGAGACAGGGTAGTTATCATGGGGGACTGCAACTTTCCAAATATTGACTGGGAACACTATATCACGAGTACTATAGATGGGTCAGTTTTTATCCAGTGTGTGCAGGAGGGATTCCTGACACAGTATGTAGACAGGCCAACAGGGGGCGAAGCCACATTAGATTTGATACTGGGTAATGAGCCCGGCCAGGTGTTAGACTTGGAAGTAGGTGAGCACTTTGGTGATAGCGATCACAATTCTGTTATGTTTACTTTAGTGATAGAAAGGGATAGGTGTATACTACTGGGCAAGAGCTATAGCTGGGGGAAAGGCAATTACGATGCGATTAGGCAAGATTTAGGAAGCATAGGATGGGGAAGGAAACTGCAGGGGATGGGCACATTAGAAATGTGGAGCTTATTCAAGGAAAAGCTCCTGTGTGTCCTAGATAAGTATGTACCTGTCAGGCGGGGAGGAAGCTGTAGAGTGCAGGAGGTGTGGTTTATGAAGGAAGTGGAATCTCTGGTCAAGAGGAAGAAGAAGGCTTATGTTAGGATGAGATGTGAAGGCTCAGTTAGAGCGCTTGAGGCTTACAAGGTAGCCAGGAAAGACCTAAAGAGAGAACTCAGAAGAGCAGGAGGGGACATGAGAAGTTGTCGGTGGATAGGATCAGGGTAAACCCTAAGGCATTCTATAGGTATTTAAGGAATAAAAGAATGACAAGAGTAAGATTAGGGCCAATCAAGGATAGCAGTGGGAATATATGTGTGGAGTCAGAGGAGATAGGGGAAGCACTAAATGAATATTTTTCGACAGTATTCACTCTAGAAAACGACAATGTTGTCGAGGAGAATACTGAGATACAGGCTACTAGACTAGGTGGGATTGAGGTTCACAAGGAAGACGTATTAGAAATCCTGCAGAGTGTGAAAATAGATAAGTCCCCTGGGCCGGATGGGATTTATCCTACGATCCTCTGAGAAGCCAGGGAGGAGATTGCCGAGTCTTTGGCATTGATCTTCAAATCATCATTGTCTACAAGAATAGTGCCAGAAGACTGGAGGATAGTGAATGTAATTCCCCTGTTCAAGAAGGGGAGTAGAGACAACCCTGGTAATTATAGACCAGTCAGCCTTACTTCAGTTGTTGGTAAAGTGATGGAAAAGGTTATAAGAGATAGGATTTATAATCATCTAGAAAAGAATAATTTGATTAGGGATAGTCAGTACAGTTTTGTGAAGGGTAGGTCGTGCCTCAGAAACCTTATTGAGTTCTTTGAGAAGGTGACCAAACAGGTAGATGAGAGTAAACCGGTTGATGTGGTGTATATGGATTTCAGCAAGGCATTCGATAAGGTTCCCCACTGTAGGCTATTGTACAAAATGCGGAGGAATGGGATTGTGGGAGATATAGCAGTTTGGATCAGTAATTGGCTTGCTGAAAGAAGACAGAGGGTGATGGTTGATGGGAAATGTTCATCCTGGCGTCCAGTTACTAGTGGTGGACTGCAAGGGGAAGTGTTGGGTCCACTGCTGTTCGTCATTTTTATAAACGACCTGGATGAGGGCGTAGAAGGGTGGTTTAGTAAATTTGCAGACGACACTAATGTTGGTGGAGTTGTGGATAGTGACGAAGGATGTTGTAGGTTACAGAGAGACATAGATGAGCTGCAGAGCTGGGCTGAATGGTGGCAAATGGAGTTTAATGCAAAGTACTGGGCTAATGGTAAGATTCTTGGTAGTGTAGATGAGCAGAGAGATCTCGGTGTCCAGGTACACAGATCCTTGAAAGTTGCCATCCAGGTAGACAGGGTTGTTTAGAAGGCATACAGTGTTTTAGCTTTTATTAATAGAGGGATCGAGTTCCGGAACCATTAGGTTATGCTACAGCTGTACAAAACTCTGGTGCGGTCGCACTTGAAGTATTGTGTACAGTTCTGGTCACCGCATTATAAGAAGGATGTGGAAGCTTTGGAAAGGGTTCCGAGTAGGTTTACTAGCATGTTGCCTGGTATGGAGGGAAGGTCTTACGAGGAAAGGCTGAGGGACTTGAGGCTGTTTTTGTTAGAGAGAAGGTTGAGAGGTGACTTAAAAAAGACATATAAGATAATCAGAGGGTTAGATAGGGTGGACAGGGAGAGCCTTTTTCCAAGTATGGTGACAGCGAGCATGAGAGGACAATGCTTTAAATTGAGGGGTGATAGGTATAGGACAGATGTCAGAGGTAGTTTCTTTACTCAGAGAGTAGTAAGGGTATGGAATGCTTTGCCTGCAACAGTAGTAGATTCGCCAACTTTAAGTACATTTAAGTCGTCATTGGACAGGCATATGGACGTACATGGAATAGTGTAGGTTAGATGGGTTTCAGATTGTTATGACAGGGTGGCGCAACATTGAGGGCCGAAGGGCCTGTATTGCGCTGTAATGTTCCATGTTCTATGTTCTTAAGGGTGTGGATAAACCATTCAACCTAATAGTTGTCACCTCCAAGTTAGGTCTCTCTGATGCACTCCGCACCCCCCTGCCATTCCTGAGCTCTGTTGTCCTTGCACTGCCCTCCAACCTTGCATCCAGGACTCTGTCTGTTTTCCACACCTGGGATGGCCTACATGCCACATGTCAGAGGACCAAACCCAAATACAGAAAATACTGAAGAAACTTCACAGTTTGGGCAGAATCTTTGGAGAAAAATGTCATACATTGAAACGTTAACTCAGTTTCTCTCTGCACTGATGCTGACAGAATTTCTCCAGCATTTCCTGACTTTGTTTCAGACTTCCAGCCAATGCTGTTTTTTTTTAACATCAGGTGACCAATGTGGTAAAGTGGATTGGGCTAGTCGGAGATGAGAAATCACGTGATATCCCCTCCTGGAATCTGTCCAGTTAAAGTTGGTAACACTCTGGGGGTGACTGCAGTGCTTTCGAGAATTCATGGGTGCAGGCTCTGCTAGCTAGGCCAGCATTTATTGCCTCTTCTTAATTGCCCAGAGGGCAGTTAAGGGTCAACAGCATTGCTGTGGGTCTGAAGTCACATGTAGGCCAGACCAGGTACAGATTGAAGTTTCCTTTCCTAAAGGACATTGGGAACCAGGCGGGGATGGGCTCTAGCCCGAAACTTTGCAAAAATGAGAACGGCAGACGCTGGAGACCAGCGTTTAGGTCAGAGTGGTGCTGGAAAAGCACAGCAGGTCAGGCAGCATCCGAGGAGCAGGACAATCGACGTTTTGGGCAAAAGCCCTTCATCAGGATGCTGCCTGACCTGCTGTGCTTTTCCAGCACCACACTCTTGACTCTGATCTCCAGCATCTGCAGTCCTTACTTTTTCCTAGTTGATTTCAACCAGACACACCATTCGGCCAGATTTTTCTGTAATTCAAACTTCATTATTGGCTATGGTGGAATTCAACTCTACGTCCCCAGAATGTTCGCTTGGGGTTCTAGGTTACTCAGTACGTGACATTGTCACTACACCACCACCTGCTTTTTTTTAAATAGTTCTGTTGAATCTTAGGGCTTCAAGTTCCTTGGAATAAATATCACCAGCTGTCTATCCTGGTCCATCTATGTCGGCACTACAGTCAAGAAAGCACACCAATGCCTCTCCTTCCTCAGGACGCTAAGGAAATTCAATATGACCACACTGACACTTAACAATTTTTAGAGATGCACCTTAGAAAGCATCCTGTCTGGGTGTATCACAGCTGGGTATGACAACTGCCCTGCCCAAAACCACAAGAGACTACAGAGATTTGTGAATGCAGCCCAGTCCATCACGCAAACCAGCCTTCCATCCATTGACTCCTGCCTTGGGAAAGCAGCCAACATAATCAAAGGCCTCTCCCACTCCCAGTTATACTCTCTTCCATAGGGTAGACGATATAAAACTTTGAAAACATGTACCAACAGATTCAGGAACAGCTTATTCCGTGCTGTTATTAGACTGTGAACGAACCCCTCATATATTAAAGTTGATCTTTCTCTGCACCTTCTCTATCATTGTAACACTATAACCCTGATATACTTATGTAAGGTATGATTTCCGGGGTTAACACAGAACAATACTTTTCACTGTATCTTGGTACATTTAACAATAATAAATCAAGTCAAATCTACTTAAATGGGACGATGGGGCAATATGGTTTACTATCTCTTCCAAAAGAGAGCATTCTGATAGGGCAGCAGATCCTTAGTGGTGCACTGCAGTGTTGCTCGAGCAAGGACAGTAGGAGCATGGACAGAAATAATAAACACAGTGCAGTTCCTGGCCCAGAACCCCAACCCCCAACCCATGAGGACCCCTGTTGTTGGGGTCTGCTGTAGCTCCCTGCCCCAGTCCCTGGAACGCAGAGCCTTTTGACACCAAGTGCTACCTACTGAGTCACTCTGGTGGGAACTGTACAGACTATTGCAAATCTCTGGAATGTTGTGTTCCATCACCGTTTTAATAAGATGCATTTAGATGGCAAAAAGCATGGTGAATTAAAGTAGAAATAATTATACAAATTGTGTCAGAATAGCATTTCTCTAATTTATAATCTGTAGACCTGACCGTCAAAGGCAGAGTTAAATGCATGTCCGTAACATAAATCCCAGCAGAGTACAGGAGTTGCTGGACAGGGTTTGGGACCCTCTATAATGTAAGCCATTTGACATTTCAAAAGATAGATGTGTAAATCGCTGGGATTTGATGGCTCACTGCCATAGTTCTGTAAACTTTCAGGCAGGCTTATTGTTGAAAAGTTGATGGGTGATTGTTGCCTCAGGAAGGGCAGGATCGATGATAAAAGGTATTCTTTTTCCCTTATTCCCATACTCGTTATTGCTCAGCTCAGTGCAAGGTCACTCGCTCAATCTGCAGTATTCACAAGGGCACCTGAATGTTTATTCGACACTGAACCTCCCACACTTTTCTCTGGCGCTGTGTGATGCGGAGCCAGATAACCAGATTAATAGACAGAAACACTGAGGGCAGAGGTGGAAGAGTAACTAATGAGGGATACACAGCTGGATTCTTATTCATTTGGGTCTGATCATTTTTAAAAGTGGGATTGCATTCTTGGAGGTGAAGAGAGATGGAAATCTAATCAGCCAAGCTGGTTCCTACCTCGTATCCCTTCATCCCGGAATAAAAACTGGATTTTGTATTTGTATAGTGCTTCTCAAGATCTTAGGACACCCCAATGCACTTTGCAGCCAATAAACACTTTTGAAACATAATCTCTGGGTTAATGTCGAAAGGCGGCAACAATTTGCACATGGAAAGATCCAAAAATCAGGTGTCTCGGGGATACTAATGTTAGCACTCCGACTGCAGTGGGGAAATGTATTATGCCAAACGCACATTACAACTACCCTCCTTAATTAAAGCTAAGGCTGTTGGCAGGGCTATTGGATTTGTTGACTGACAGCCCCATTGTTCTGCTGGAGGGTTAGGTATTGCATTCAGCAATATTAGTTTCAATGGAACCAAGACACCATGACCTCTTGGGCTGTCCACACCCATCAGACTAATCTGGTTGTTCTCATCCTTACTTTTCCTGCTACTCTCCCGATCTCTCACTCTCGCCTTTTTCTTTAGTAAGTCCCCCTCCTCCCAGCCCTTTACATAAAGGAATTGATCCTGGATTCCCTCTGAGCTGTGCTTTTGAAAAATCCCCCAGTCCTGAAAGTACCAGAAATACCTTCTTTGCGATTATGAAGTGATTGTATGTATGTATAAAGCAGTGATGACAATCTGTATCGCCCAGCTTGCCACTATTACTGTCCTTTGAGATTTACAGGAGTCGTCCTCATCACTAATCTGCTTCAGGATAAAGGCCTCGGGGTTTTTTTTTGCAATCTCGAAAAGCAATGAGGGTATAGATGAGAGAGAATAAGAGAAATGTGCTGCTGATGCAAAACCTGATTTGCATCTAACTGTGCCTTTTTAAAAAAAAAATCAGTTAGTTAGGAGACAGTAGGACACACAATTTGGTTGAGATTGCTTGGTTTAAAGAATGATGTGATACTCCATTTGGTGCCAACAGGGATTCTGCTCAATTTTGTGTTGGAGGATTTCTGTCGGGGAGTAGAATGCATAATATGGCGGGATGATTAACTGCACCTTTCACTGTCATCGCAGCCAGGGGATATTTAAAGTAGCACTGGGACCTATAAGACAGCTTCATGACAGTGCTGTCTGCTGCTGTGAGGACAGACCAGACTGCTTCCAATCTTCAGTGTGATGACTATGAAGATTGGCTTGGCAGCAAATGTTATTTATGCAGGGGAGATAATCCCATGTGTTTTCTCTTGCGAACTTATCACTCCGTACCATTAAAGATGCTGCTTGTGAAAGCACAGCTACTGAGAGTTACTGTGCAGAAACCTTAGGCTGTTCGGCCCGACTGATCTCTACTAGTTTATGGTCACCGTGAACCTATACCCACATCATTTCATCTAACCCCATTGGCATCGCCTATTCTTCTCTTTCTCATATTTATAGACCATAAGACATGGGATCAGAGGTAAGCCATTCATCCCATCAAGTCTGCTGCATCATTTAATGGGATCATTGCTGATCAGATAATATTCAACTCCACTTTCCTGCCTTTTTCCTATAACCCTTGTTACTAATTAAAAATGAAGCTGAAAAATGTGTTGCTGGAAAAGCGCAGCAGGTCAGGCAGCATCCAAGGAGCAGGAGAATCGATGTTTCGGGCATAAGTCCTTCTTCAGCCCTTATGCCCGAAACGTCGATTCTCCTGTTCCTTGGATGCTGCCTGACCTGCTGCGCTTTTCCAGCAACACATTTTTCAGCTCTGATCTCCAGCATCTGCAGTCCTCACTTTCTCCTACTGATGAAAAATGTCTATCTCAGCCTTTAATATACTTAACAACTCAGCTCGACAGCAGTGAAGAATGCCACAGATTCACCACCCTCTGAGAAATTCCTGCTCATCTCTGTCTTAAATCCTTTATTCTGAGATTACACCCTGGCCTCTTTTCGAAGGGATAACAACCTCTCCATATCTACCCTGTGAAATGTTGAAGAATCTTGCAGATATCTTGATTCCCCGCTACATTACACTATTTGCCTGAGCTGCACCTTGTGGTATTTGCTTCCGCATTCGATCTACTCTGTAGAAAACGGGGTTTTTCTGAATTTCTTATTGGATTTCCTTATGATTATGTGAAAGTATTGTCTCGATGTCTACCCCTTATTAAACCCCTTTATTATTGCTCTTTTATTCTCTCATGGGATGTAGGCATTGCTGGCAACACCAACTGTTATTGTCTGTCCCCAATTACCCTTGAAGATGGTGTTATAGTGTCTTTCTGACTTGTACCTGAGTGCATATTAGTACACTCCTGACCTGTACCCTGAAGGTGATGGACAGGTTTGGAGAGTCAAGATGTAAATTACTTATTGCAGAATTACTAGCTTCTGAAATGGTCTTGTCGCCCCTGTATTTAGAAAACTGTTGCAGTTCAGTTTCTGAATCAGGATATTGATAGTGGGTTATTCAGTAACGATAATCCAATTAATCGTGAAGGGGTGTTGGTTAGATTCTTTCTTGGTGGAGATGACCATTGTCTGGATCTTAAGTGGCATGACTGTTAATTGCTACCTGTCAGCTGAATTGCAAAGGTTGTTCAGGTCTTGCTGGATATAGACACGGCCTGATGGAGAATCTGAGGAATTGTGAATGGTGCCGAATATTGTGCTGTCACCAGCAAGCATGAACTTAGGCATTTATTGGGTCAGTCCTCCCTTTTCTGAACAAAAAGCCGACAGCCTGTTCAGATAGGTGTCTACCCTGTTGGCTCTGCTATCATTCTTGAAGTCCTTTTTATGCTTTCCACGTGGTTTTCACATACATTTTGTAATGTCAAGACCACAACTGTGCGCAGCACTCTCATGCCACTCTGTGTGGTCTAACACATTTTAACATAATTTCTCTGCTTTTGAATTCTATTCTTATTGTAGAAAAAAATGAAAGCAGAGAAAAGGCAGAACATATGAAGTTTGAAGCTGAGGTTTGGTGAGAACTCTCTCACCCAGCTGTCTGCTCTAATCCTATTCTTCTCATTCTTGACTGTCAAAATCTCCATTAATAGAAGGACTTGTATTTGCATAGTGCCTCTCGCAGCCTCAGCCTATCAAAAAGAGCTTTTCAGCCATCGAAGTATTTTTGCAACTCGTCAGTGCAGTAATATGGGGAAAGCTCTCATAAAAAGCACACTATCATAGGTTTCGGGTGAGAGGGAAGAGATATAAAAGAGACCTAACGGGCAACTTTTTCACACAGAGGATGGTTCATGTACAGAATGAACTGCCAGAGGAACTGGTGGAGGCTGGTACATTTTTCTTTTAGATTACTTACAGTGTGGAAACAGGCCCTTTGGCCCAACAAGTCCACACCGACCCTCCAAAGACCAATCCCACCCAGACCCTTTCCCCTACATTTCCCCCTTCACCGAACACTATGGGCAATTTGCCATGGCCAATTCACCTGACCTGTACATTTTTGGACTGTGGGAGGAAACCGGAGCACCCGGAGGAAATCCACGCAGACACGGGAAGAACGTGCAAACTCCACACAGTCAGTCGCCTGAGGCGGGACTTGAACACGGGTCTCTGGCGCTGTGAGGCAGAAGCGCTAACCACTGTGCCATCGTGCCGCCCATTTAAAAGGCATCTGGATGGGTATATGAATAGGAAGGGTTTGGAGGGATATGGGCCGGGTGCTGGCAGGTGGGACGAGATTGGGTTGGGAAATCTGGTCGGCATGGATGGGTTGGAACGAAGGGTCTGTTTCCGTGCTGTACGTCTCTATGACTCTGTGACTGTCTATGGTACAGATAACGGTTCATTAGAATTTCAGAGCCAAGGTGGCTGAAGGCACAGCTGTATATTGGTGGGAACTGCAGCCATGCAAAGGGCCAGAATGGGAATGGCTCAGATACCTCCGAAGCTCTGGGACAACAAGAGACTGCAGAGTTAGGAAGGGGTGAGGCCCATGGGGGGAACATGAAAATAAGGATGGGAATGTTAAAATGCTTTGTGTTGTCAGGCAAAGTGCACATGTGGGTCAGCAAGCAAGAAGTGATGCCTGAGGGATTGAGAGTAAAGGCAATGATCTCAGGATTAAAATGGAGTGAAGGTTGGGATGCTGGTCAGGAGGGCAGTGCACAGGAGTCCAATCCTGGGCTGGCAAAGCCATAAATACTTTAGTAGATGATGAGCTGAGTAAAGGGTCGAGATGTTACGAGGTGGACATAAATGGTATTGTAGATGGGATGGCTTAAGGCGTTGGAAGCTCAGATTTGGGTCCATTAAGACCTCAGTGTTGTTAATGATCTCTGTCAGCCTCAGGAGGGACCTGGAGTCAATGGCAAGGAAATAGCATTTATGATGAGTGATGGACAATGGCTTTCATCTTCACAATATTTAGTTGGAGAGAAATCCTGTGATTGACAAACGCTATCACCAGCAGTAAATAGCCCTTTCCCTGCTAGATCCATGTCCACATGAAAACCGCTGTCTTACTTAGACACCCAGAATGTGGACAGTTTTTGTTTGCCTCCCACATTAAAATAGCACTAACTTTTGTGTGTGTGAGAGAGATAATTATAAGGGCTTTCCTGAGGGAATTAGGTTGTACCACGAAAATGGGAGTTCACTCACCGTCTGATTGTGTATGAGGCTTGTGAGATCAGCTAGAAGTATCTGGGTCCTGAGCATGGTAGGTAATGAGATCTCTGGGTTTTGTGTTTTGGACTTCCAAAAAGCGACTAGTAAAGTTCTGCACCAAAAGGTAAGAGTGCCCAGAAATGAAGAGATGGGTGATATACATTGGCAATTAGTCGTGGAGTTCCTACCCTTGGGAAAGTGTGACAAATGTGTTCCATGGGGTGTTTATTCAGCAATTTCTATTTTTGTTTCAGATTTCTAACATTCATTAGTTCTTTGTTTTACTATCGCTCCGTTAATGTTACATTAATTATATTGTTAAGGCAAAAATAAAACAGATGGTGACTTTTGGTTGACTTCTTGTGGCACAGTAGTAGAGTCCGACCAGTAGACCAGGAGACATGGGTTCAAGTCCCACGTGTTCTAGAGGGGTGTAATAACATTACTGATCAGGTTGATTAAAGTATCTCTTTAAAACACAACGCCTGCAATGGGGTGTGCGATTGTTCTACCCAATTCCTCTCCCTCATCTGTATTTGTATCCATGTGCAGTGGTCCTTAAGAGAGACGACAAGTGCCCATTGGCCAGAGATTAGAATGCATCATCCTCTCTCGTTCCCTCCCCTGAGAAATACAAGGCCATCATTTCATTTAAATGTGCTAATTTTCCTTTTACAATTTGATTTTTTGCTATGGTTCACCTTTCTGGAGTTGTCGACAGTGCATTTTGTTTTGATGTCTTTTTTTTCTGGAAAGAGTATGAAAAGGGGAGTGCAGCTGAGGCAGTCTTTTGACCCAGCTGCTTGCCCCTCACCCCTGGTTCAGTCCGTGACCAGGAATCTCTGGAGAAGGTATGTGCAGGGCCCAGCAGTATGCTTTCGGGCTTCACTGACTGGTGGGAACCACAGGGATTTGAGTGTACCGATCCTGGGAGCGTTACTTAATATAAGAGTCGGGAAGTCATGTTGCGATTGTACAGGACATTGGTGAGGCCTCTTCTGTGTCCAATTCTAGTTGCCCAGTTATAGGAAAGGATATTATTAAGCAAGAGAGGGCTCAGAAGAGGTTGCCAGGTACACAAGATTTGACTTAGAAAGAATGGCTGGATAGGCTGCAACCTTTTTCACTGGAGCGTAGGAGGCTGGCTTATAGAAGTTTATAAAATAATGAGGTGTACAGATAGAGTTAATAGTACTTGTCTTTTCCCTATGATGAGGAATTTCAAGACTAGAGGGCACATTTTTAAAGTAAGAAAGATTTAGAAAAGACACGAGGGGACAATTTATTTTACACAGGGTGGTTCCCATGTGGGATGAACTTCCTGAGGAAATGGTAGATGTGGGTACAATTAATAATGTTTAAAAGACATTTGGATAAGTACATGGATAGGAAACGTGTGGAGGGATATGGGCCAAGAGCAGGCAGGTTGGTCTAGTTTAGTTTGGGAATATGTTCAGTATGGACTGGTTGGATCGAAGGGTTTGTTTCTGTGCTGTTTGACTCTGTGATTAAATTTCCTTGTAAGTTTTTATGTATTGATTCAGAGCTCCAAGGAACTGTTCAAAAACTATTTTCTAATCAACCTGTTCAGAAATATCATTATAAACTTCTGGAACAGGTGGGACTTGAACCCCTGTCTCTTAGGTCATTTGTTGCTCATCAGTTTAAAAAAAACAGCATAGAAAGGAGTGCTTCCTGTTCAAGGGACTGCCACTCCTTAATTTCTTAATTTGCATAAAAGATATGGAGGGACAGTAGGTGCTTGTGATGCCATGGTAGTGTTCGTACCTCTGAGCCAGGAAGCCTGGGTTTGAGTCCCACCTGCTTCAGAGGTGTCTCACAAAATCCATGAACAGATTACTTAAAAGTACCTGTAAGGAGAAACAGCTTGGGCAGTTGACCATTGGTTGGTTGCAGGCAGAGAGGTGTAATACTGTATTCTGTGAATAATCCAATCAGGAAAAGAACCTGTGTATAGTTTCATGTTTCACTATCTGGTTTGGATCCATGTGACATCTGATCAGGGTAACAACTTTTCACCTTGTTTGTTCATGACTTGGATGTAAAATAGTGTGTTGTGTGTTCACATTTGCAGATCACAGAAAGTTGTGTTGACATGAGCAGGATGTTGCCGGGCTCTGAGTTGACAGCAGACAATGTGAAGTCATCCAGTTTCAGTCGAATGAAGACAGATTGGAATATTGTCTTCATGGTTAGAGCTGTGGACGAACAAAGGGATTTAGATTTCCGTTTCTATAAATCAGAGAAACTTGTACAAAAATGCAGAATGTAATCATGCAGGCAAATGGAATGTTGGCTTTTATCTCAAGAGATATAGAAAACAAATGCGAGGAGGCAATGGTTTATATCAAACTCCACCTGGAGTATTACCATCAGTTCTGAATAGCGAATCTCAGGAAGAATGTACTGGCTATTAAAGTGGTACAGTACAGATGCAGCAAAGTTATTGAGGGTCTAAAGGGTTAAATTATGAGGTGATACAGCAAATTGATTTGTGTTCCTTTCGGTTGAGAGGGTTGATCTCATTGAGGTAAAGTTTATGATGATGATAGGATTTGATTGCCACTTTTTTTCGTTCCATTTAATCAGGTTTTGAGAGTGTCACTGGTCCAGCTATCATTTATTCCAGATTCCGAATTGCTTTTTAGCAGGTGACGTTGGGCTGCCTTCTGAACAATGGTGTCTCGCTGGCCATTTCAGAAGAGCCTTTAAACCCACATCAATGTTAGGTTGCTCAGTGTGGACACGCTAAAGACTATAGCCCTGAAAGGTCTTAGTGAACTATTCCTCAGGCAGATAATGGGAATCCCAACAGGGAAATCCTGAATGAGGAGGCACTATCTTAAATTTAAGGAAGGTCGTTTTCTTGCCATGTGTGGAAATCTGCACCCTTCTGGTCCCAAAGACTGAGCCCACAGAAACTTTCAGGGCCTAGTGTTTGGTAAGATTAGGCTGTCAAGGCTTTAGAACAGAGAGAGGTAAATGAATCCACTGTGATCAATACAATGGTGTAGCAGGCCAGAAGGGGCTGAATGTCCTCTTGTTCCCCATTCCTGAAATCCTGTGAATGAAGGAATGGTGTGGGTGTGCAGAAAAGGACTAGCTGGTTCCAAATGGAAGGAATCTAGGAGTGTGGAGCCTGAAGACGAATTGTGATTTTAATATCACGTCAGTTATCTTGAGAATATCACTCTACCAAAAGAAAGAGGGTGATCAAGCAATTATTGTTGGGTAGCAACGAAAATCGAAAGCTAGGTTAAATGAGAGTACATGTAATTAGAGAGAAAATGGAGCCCAAGAGCAGCAATTATTTAATTGTATCATATCCATGCAATAGAGTTTTCCACAGCACTGACCTAATGTGGGACACTTCCAAAGTGAAGGAGTTCGGAGGCTATGTTAAGGTATAGCAATGACCATTTTCATTTTTAAAAAATCTTAACCACCACCCCATGGCAATCAGTGGTGTTACCAGCACTGAACGGCCCACTATCAACATCCTGGGGATTACCATTGACAAGAAACTTAATTGGATGCACCACATAAACACAGCAGCTACAAAAGCAGTTCAGAAGCTAGGTGTCCTTTAGCAAGTAGCTTCCCTCCTGACCCCCCCAAAGCCTATCCCTCATTCACAAGGTACAAGTCTGGAGTGTGATGCCTGGATGAGTGCAATCCCAACAACACTCAAGAAGCTTGACACGATCCAGCTCTCTTGATTGGCACCGCATCCACAAGCCTCAACTCCCTCCTCCACCGACGCTCGGTAGCAACAGTGTGTACCATCTACAAGTTGCACTACAGAAATTCACTAAAGATCGTCATAAAGTCACCTTCCAAACCCACAATTACTTCTATCTAGTAGGACAAGGGCAGAAGATACATGGGAACACCACCACCTTCAAGTTCCCCACCATCCTGACTTGGAAACATATCACTGTTCCTTCAGTGCCGCTGGGTCAAAATCCTCCCTAATGGCATTGTGTTTCAATCTACTGCGTGTGGACAGCAGCAGTTCAAGAGGCAGCTCACCACCACTTTGAAGGGTAATTAATGCCGGCCCAACCAGTGAATGAAAAAAGCAGCAGGTTGTGCTGTACTGATAATGTCACTGGGCTATTACTCCAGAACCTCATGTTAGAAGGTTGAGGGGAGGTCTAAATGAAAGGGTGGACGCTGGGAAGTTGTTTCTATTAGGCGGGGAGACTAGGACCCATGGGCATAGCCTTAAAATTAGTGAGGGTCAATTTAGAATGGAAATGAGGAGGCATTTCTTCAGCCTGAGAGTGGTGGGCCTGTGGAATTCATTGCCATGGAGCGCAGTGGAGGCCGGGACATTGGGTGTCTTCAAGGCAGAGATTGATAAATTCTTGATCTCGCAAGGGATTAAGGGATACGGGGCGAGTGCGGGTAAGTGGAGTTGAAACACCCATCAGCCATGATTAAATGGCCAAGTGGACTCGATGGGCCAAATGGCCTTGCTTCCTCTGTCTTATGGTCTAATGTTTGATTGGATTAGATTCCCTACAGTTTGGAACAGGCCCTTCGCCCCAACAAGTCCGCACTGACCCTCCGAAGAGTAGCCCACCCAGACCCATTTCTCTCTGACGAATGCACCTAACACTATGAACAATTTAGCCTGGCCAATTCACCTGACCTGCACATCTTTGGACTGTGGGAGAAAACCAGAGCACCGGAGGAAGCCCACACAGACACAGGGAGAATGTGCAAGCTCCACACAGACAGTCACCTGAGGCTGGAATCGTATCTGGGACCCTGGTGCTGTGAGGCAGCAGTGCTAACCACTGAGCCACCGTGCTGCCTCTGTGGACTTGGGTTCAAATCCTGCCTTGGCAGATGGTAGAATTTGAGTTCATTAAAAATAAAAATCTGGAATCTGAAGCTAGCCCTAATGACAACCAAGTCAATTATTGTAAAAATTCATTAGCCCATTAATGTCCTTTAGAGAAGGAAATCGGACGTCCATACCCAGTCTGATCTAGATGTGGCTCCAGACCCGCAGCAATACGGCTGTCCCGGCTCTGTCCTTTGAAGTGGTTCTCGGCTCTTTGTCTCATTCAGTGAGGAAATAACTGACCTTTGCTCTGTAAGTTATTGAAAAGCAAACATACCCTGATGATTGAGACTTTGTATAATAGCCACTTTTGTATTGTGTTAATTCCTGGATATATCTGATGAAGACAATTGATTGGAAAGCTGGGCTAGCTTCCTGCTGTCTCTGAGCCATTTTTGATTTATTTCTTGGAAGCGATAAGAATGAAAACCTGCTGAGCAAACAAATCAGACACTTTACTGTTACTGCCTGTGCAGTTTGTGGGACATGCTGGGAGAAATTGTCAGCCCACACAATTTGAGAGAATAGTCATTGGTGATATTCTCCCAAAGGTGATTAAAACTCAGCCCTCTAAGCAGAATTAGGTAGATTTCAGAATAGGATTTTGGCTTCTGGCCAAAGATTCTCGACAAAGATTGTAATCCGAAAGAAAGAACTTACATTTATCCAGCCTCTTTTGTGAGACTGGGACAATGAAGTAGTAATTGGTGTTACAGAGTTATTGAGAAATAGTTGTGAAGGTGGGGGAACGTTATTGCTGTCTCCCGGCATTTCTTCCACCTTTTCAGCTTTGAGGGCACGGAGGGCTTCGATTTAATGGCTCATTAGAAACAGGGCACCTCTGCCAGTGCAGCACTCCTTCCTGTTGATACTGCCAGAGTCGGTGTTTGTGTCTAAAGAGGTACTTGAACCAACGGCCTTGTGACTCAGAGGCACGAGTGACACCCTTTGAGCCACGGCTGACGCTTAATTAGGCTTAGGTCTTGTTGGTAAAGATGGACAGTTGTTAGTGAAGCAGATCCATTCTGAGTTGGTGAGGTGTCCATAGGTGTCTGGTTCTGATGTCATTTGCAATCAGACACAGTCCCATCTCTCAACCTGAAACTATGCAAGTTGCTGTTTAGTTGCATCTCAGTTGACGGTCTGTGTGTCAACTGTGGGTGATTTTTCATTTGCTGACTCTCTGTGTTAACTCAACAGTCTCCCAAGGTTTCCATTTCTGCTCCTTGTCATTACTAGCTATCCACTCCTCGACAATTACATTCTGCATTTATCACCCTCCGATTTCCCCACCCCCTGTACTGGCAGTCCTCTCCTCGGTTGAGTGGCTTGAACGTCTGGATCTCCTCTCTGCCTTGTGGGAAATAAAAACAACAACAAAAATCCTTTTCCAGCTCCTCAAGGATGCAGTTTTCCAGTTCCTTGGGAGGTAATAGCTTAGTGCTGTTGGTTTTGGAGGTGCTTTGTCCTTCCCCCTTCACCCACCTCACTGCACATGCGACTCTCAGGCCTCATGCAGACCCTTGTCACATCATAGGAACAAGGCAAAAGAGGAGGCCATTCAGCCCTTCAAGCTTGCTCTGCCATTCAGTACGATCATGGCTGATCACATCTCTGCCTCGACTCCACTTTCCTGTTGACTGTCCATAAAGCTTCAATATGTTACTCATTAAACTGTCTATCTCCTCCTTAAATTCACTTAATGTCCTGGCATCCAGCACATTCAATTCCACAGATTCCCGACCGTTTGAGATTAGTAATTCCTGCTCATCTCTGTTTTAAATCTGCTACCCCCTTGGTTGTCCATAAGTACTCTCTTGTGTGGTATTCTTGCATACTTAGTTTCCATGGTTTTAGACATGGTGCACACCATTAAAGGTCTCTGAAGAACAATTTCCAAACTCAGCTTGTTGAGACAAGCCCAGAGTTAAAATGTCTGGTGCTGGAAAGCATCTAAGGAGCAGGAGAATCGATGTTTCGAGCATAAGCTGTTCATCAGAAAATGCTCGAAACATTAACTCTCGTGCTCCTCTCATCCACTGTCTATTGTAAACTGAAGTCCATCCAAAATTCTGGTGCCAGTATGCTGGATTGCAGTCTCCCCAAAGCCTCTCATTGCAGATTATCAAACCCTTATCTGTTCTGCAGCCCTTTGACTCCAATTGCCCAATTCTTTCAGCCGGGGCTTAGCGGTTAGCTCTCTGAGTCCGAAGTTGGGTGTTTATGTCCCTCTCCAGAGCCTTGAGCAAAGAAAAACCTGGGTGGATATTTCAATGCAGTTCTGAGGGAGTGCTACACCATCTGAGGTAGTGTCTGTCAGATGCTATTGTTCACTTGGCTGGGACATACTGTGGGACAGCCTGCAGCCTGAGAAAGTGTTGTTTACACCCAAGTTCCTCTGTCTTTAATCAAGAATCAACATCACCTCAGCCCTGACGCCTGAAGTGACCAAACTCATTAATGTGCGCCCGCTGAATCGAAACAAAAATATTTGAATTCTTCCAGGCGAGCGGCTAAAAGACTGGGATGGATAAAAGGTCATCGATTAGATTGTTTAGGCCGCACTGTGTGAAGATGCTTAACAGCAAAATGGCCAAGGGCAGAGGCAATTTGTCAGTGAGGTCAGGTGCCACTTATAGAGGAGCACACATCTAATGCTAATAAATAGAATGATTGATGGGACAAAGTGGATGATGAAAAGTGCAAAGCAACCTCTACAATGGACTTGCATGTTAATTGGAAGATTTTAAATGCAGCAGCCGCATAATATAGATTACTGTTTGAGACCGGCTATCCCAACAGAATGTTAATAGGCTGTGACTTCCAATTTCTCTCTTTCCCTCCATGTATATGCACCATTTTCCAAAGTATTTGAAGTGTGAAGTGTTGCAATGAAAGCAGGTGGCTGCTGCCGCATAATTGGAGCTGAAGTTCAATTTAATCCCACAACAAGATTTAAAATGCGTTTGGCAAAAAAAATCTGCGCACCTCATCGAGCACATCGGGTATTTTAAAGAGCAATCTCACGTCGAATGTGGTCAAATTGCGTGTTGTAACCGGCTACAGACTGGCTGAGATTGAACTCTGACGAGTTCGATGCTATCTGATTAAATGGCAAACACGGATTTGCAGGATCCAGTGGCTGAACTAACACAACACTGCATGCATAAAACAATTTCATCTCATCTTTATTTTAACTGCCTGAACTCTGCTTTTTTAAAAAAATTTAATGTTTTAACTCTTTAAAGAAAAGAGCCTGTCTTGCATGCAAATGCAGTAATTGGTTTCAGTGCCAGTAAGACTGGAGAGTTATACCCACAACCTTCAAGAGAGGCATGACAACAACAACATGCATTTAAATACTGCATTTAATCTGCTGAAGCCTTCAGAGTGCTTTTGCTTTATAACTGAACACTTTAGATAACAGAGCAGGTGGCTGCAGGCCGAACCAGAGAAGGAGCTGAGTTAAAATAGAGGGGCTCAGAGGAGGTATTTTAAATAATAAGGCCTAAACTGGAATGGCAGAAAGTGAGGGCTGGAGATTAGAGTTGAAAAGTGAGATGCTGGAAAAGCACAGCAGGTCAGGCAGCATCTGAGGAGCAGGAGAATCGATGTTTCGAGCATAAGCTCTTCATCAAGAATGAGGTCAGAGGAGACAACTTGGGGAAGTGCAGTGAGAGAGAGAGAGAGGCTCACTGCGATCCTTGTAGAGGGAGGAGGATAAAGTCTTCAAGGTAGGCCTCCTTGGAAGAGGCTTAACAGAAAGGTTATACAACGAGGAGAAAGTGAGCACTGCAGATGCTGGAAATCAGAGTGGAAAGTTGTGCTGCTGGAAAAGCACAGCTGGTCAGGCAGCGTCCAAGGAGCAGGGGAGTCGACGTTTCGAGCATAATTTCTTCATCAGGCATGAGGCTATGATGAATCATCATTCCTGATGAAGAGCTTATGCTCGAAACGTCGAATCTCCTGCTCCTCGAATACTGCCTGACCAGTGGTGCTTTTCCAGCACCACACTGTTCAACTCTAAACTGGAATGGAAGTGTGATTAAAATTGATGCTGCACAAGAGGGAAACAATCGGGGTCTGAAGGAGGTGACAACTGAGCAACAGAGATGCTCACTGCTTTCCTCTCTGGGATCGAGGGATTACTTTATTGATGGCACTTACTCCATCTCCTCCACCACACTTTAAACTCATAGCTGCTTGTCTACTGCTGCTGCATTCCAGCCTTTGGTGTATGTGACAGAATTTACGTTGTCCATTCAAACCACTGTCTCACTAAACTTTGGTTTTATTTCTGTTCAAGTCTGGCACTGGTAGCTAGTTCTTTCCAACAGTCCAAAGCAAGAATCATGATTCATTTATAAATTTGGGTTCTCTGATTTATTTTTAAAAAATTCATGCATGGGATGGGCCATCATTGGCCAGGTCAGTGTTTATTGTCCATCTCTAATTGCCCTCAGGGTAGTTAAGAGTCAACCACACTGCTGTGGGTCTGCAGTCAGAGATTTCCTTCCCTGAAAGGCATTAGTAGCCAGGCCATCACTCCACATTTTATTGAATTTAAACTTCACCATCTGCCCAGGTAGGATTTCAGTCGAGCTTACCATCTCTGTGCTCTAACCCTTGTCGTCTCTAAATGTTTGGTAAATTCACCATATTCCCAGAGGGGCACAGGGCTGTAGTTTTATGAGAGAGAAACGACTGGTGGTGGTTTAATCTGAGGGTCAGCATGCCTCAGGCGAGGGGAGAGATTGAGAAGGAGAGCCCATCGTGATAATCTCAGCTGGTGCAGGAATTGAACCCACACTGTTAGCATTGCTTACCAACTGAGCTAACCCACTTCTAACCTGAACCAAACTTAGAGCAAATAACCCAGCGTTTCCTGTCTCCCTCCTGTCAGTTTCCCCTTTTAAAAAAAACCTGGTGTTAAAAGTCCATACAGAAAAGCTACAAATACTTCGCACACGTGGTTTTTTTTTTAAAGGCTGGGCTGTTTGAATTCTGTTGAATTGTTTTACAGAAACCAAAGCAAACAGACTGGCATCCGCCAGACGGCTTTATCCTGGGCCTCTGGACACTGATCCTGCTCGTCTTCTTCAAAAGCTACGGACTGAAGCACCTCAAGCACGTATTCTGAGAGACCGTACAGAGCTGGCAATGAGAGGGGCTGGTTTCCTTGGCTCCAACCCTTCCCTTCAAAAAAAGATCAAATACCGCAGCCTATTGGTTTGATGCACTGTGCTGTAAATTATTCTTACTTGATTTTCGCGGGGTTTTTAAAATTTCTATTTTGGGATGTGGTTTGAGGGTAGCCTAACGGGCGAAGGGGTGAGTTTGAGTGTGCGATATGTGTAAATGGGTTGTTGTGTAAGCACCCCTGACAGTAAGGTGGTGCAGAGGAAAACCTGACTCTCCCGAAAACAGAGAGAGTCCTGCTCCATTTGCAATAAGTCACACCGTGACGACGGATTCATGCTCCATTTACACCATGACCTCCCAACATTGATGCAAAATAGGGCATTGCATGGAGACTATACCCGTTCCATGGCAGTAGCCAGAAAATAAATGCTTTGGTTACATAGAAACAGGAGTAGGCCATTCAGCCCCTCGAGATCCTTCCTCCATTCAGTGACGTCATGGCTGATCTGTGGTCTAGCTGCATATATCCGTTGTTGGTCCATATCCTTTGCTTAAAATAAATTATCTATATCAGATGTAAAATCAACAACGTATCCTGCGTCTATTGCCATTTGTGGAAGAGATTTCCAAGTAACTACTATCCATAATTGGTTATGATAATAAACTAAACTCTGTAATGCCTGATAAATGATGTGGCAATGTTACCTGTGAAGTTTAATTCAAGTGTTTCTACCTCTGGCATTAGGCTTTTAAAAAAAAAAGCCACGATAAAGAATCAAATGACTGTTGAAAGGAGTCTGTGTGACTTTTTTGATGTTGCTTTGGAAGGTGAATTAGACTTTACTTGTGCCTACACAATCATGTCACCAGCAGCAGCTTTTCTTGTGCTCCCTTGGTTCCGAGCCACCATGGATTCTGAGGGAGTGCAACATTGCCAGAGCAGCTGTCTTTCAGAAGAGACTGCACGTTGAGGCCCCATCTGCCCTCTCAGACACAAGGGAAAGATTCCCCTGGCACTGTTCTGACCAGAAGGGCCGTTCGTTTGAGTATTCTGGTCGCTATTTATCCCTTGAACAATAACTTTGACAGACCATTTATGTGGTCGAGAGTGTGGTGTTGGAAAAGCACAGCAGGTCAGGCAGCATCCGAGGAGCAGGAGTACCGACATTTCGGGCATAAGCCCTTCATCAGAAATGAGGCTTGTGGGTTGGGGCTGAGAGATAACTGGCGGGGGTGGGGGTGGGGTGGGGGGAGTGGGTTGGGGGGGAGGTAGCTGGGAAAGCGATAGTTGGATGAAAGTGAGGGAGAAGGTGATAGGTCAGAGGGGGCAGTGATGGACGGGTCTGGAAGGCGGGGCCGAGTTGGAGGCTTGGAACTGGGATAATGTAGGGGAGGAGACCATTTATATATCTATCTTTCTGTTCCTGTGACTTTTGCACCCATAGGTCTGTTGCATTTACGTGCATAACAGCAGTTGCTGCACTTTGAAAGTAATTAATATTTTTTGACATGGTAAGGCATTATATGGCTTTCTTGGCTCTGTAAATTTGTTTAAGTCAAATTAACAGTACTTTTTTTGGAATAGTAGTATCATGCAGACAGAAAGAGGCCATTCAGCCCTGTGTGTAAATACTAGTGCTTTGAAAACATTGTTCAGTCAGTCCCTATTTTCCCCATAGCCCTGTATATTTTCACTTTATATTTATCTAAGTCCTGATTTGGAGATGATGGTGTTGGACTGGGGTGTACAAAGTGAAAAATCACACAACACCAGGTTATAGTTCAACAGTTTTATTTGGAAGCACTAGCTTTCGGAGCGCTGCTCCTTAACCAGGTAGTTGCAGAGAATATTCTTTCACTTAGATATAAGTCCCCTCTGAACATTGTGATTGAGTCTGGTTCTGAGCAGTGCTTCCCAGAACACAACAACTTGCCACGTTTCTTCAAAATAAAAGACCCCCTCATTTCCCCTCTGGTTCTTTTGTCAATTGCCTAAGTCTCTGTGCCTAAGTCTCAAGTCGTTACCAGCTTGAGTGGAAAGAGTTTTTCATTATATCAAAGCCCCTAATCTCTTCTTGAAGAAACAAGTCTGAGTACCAAGATTCTGGGCTCAAGTCTCATCATAAGGCTTGAACTCTGAGTACTGAGAAAGTATGGAAATCTCAAATAAGAACAATAAAAATCTGGTAAAACTCAGCGGGTCTGGCAGCACACATGGAGAGAGAAGCAGAGTTAATGTTTCAGGTCTGGTGTGACTCCTGATCAGAATCCAAATCTGAGTTCTGACCAAAGAGTCATACCAGACTCGAAGCATTAACTCCTCCTGTCTTTTCTGCTCCCACATCATCAAGTCAGAAGTTATTCTTCCCATTCTATTTGATGAGCTTTGGTCGCGATGAGTGACGATGAGTGGGGTAGGACTAGCAAACGGTCCACAGATTCTTTGCTGTGTCTCAGTGATCCGTGGACAAACAGGTTGGGAATTACTGATCTAACTGAAGGGCAAAACCGGTTCAGGGGTCTAATGGCCGCCTTCCATAGGAGACCATTTCGCCCATCATGTCTTGGCTAGAGCCAATGAACTAAATTCCACTGAGCGTTCCCATTGTAAATTCCTCAACTTCAATATTTTCCCCAGAAAGCACAGTGCTGTCCCCATGGCAGAGCTATTTCATGCTTCAACGATTCTCCTGAATTCAGACATATTTCCTATTCCTGACGTGAATCTAATGTCTGCCTTTCACAAAAAGTAGCTGATGTAAGATAATGTACTTCACTCCTCCTCAGTTGTTAGGAATAGCCTTGTGTCTGGATCGAAGTGTTTTTGTAAAATCTTTTTAGCACCAGTTGCTGATTGAAATAAAATTCAGTTCAACTGATTTGTTGTTATTTTTACCTTCAAGCATTTCTTAATTACCGAGGTCTTGAGTATTGTAATTTTTAAAAATGTGTTTTTCAACATGTATTTCTGACTCCAGTCTTCGAGGGGTAAATGGGAGGGAATATGGTTGAGGCCGGATGTTCTGGGAGATCGAAGCCGAGCTCTATAAAGGGGGAGCTGGTACAATTGATTATCGGGTGAATGCAATAATTGGTGTCAGAAAGCTGCATCCTCCTCACCCGTCTCTTGAGGTAAAGCATCAGGAGATTCTTCTTAGATAAGGACACTGAGGGCTGGTGGATGAATGGATTTGAGGCACAGATCAGCCATAATCCTACAAAATATCTGAATAACCCCAAGGGATTATCTGGCCTACTCTTGTTCTAAAAAGATTTGCAACTCTATCTGCCTTGATTTTTCAACCGTTGCCTCAATAAACACACATCAGTGGCCTTTGTGCCATTGGTTAAGTTTACGAAAGTTTGATTCAGTTGCAGTGTTCACTGATGTGCAACTATTTATCCCCTTCAGATCTGAACTACGTTTACTTGGAAATAAAACTGTTGTACCATATCTTGTCAATAATAAAAGCAATTGCTTCTATGCAAATTGTTACTAGATTAATTTACTTAACAAGCGACACTTTAATTGACCCATCACTTATGTACAAATGATTTATTTGTTCAACGCTGAAAGATGATGATGCTGTCAAATCTTTTTATTTGCTGCAAATTAAACCTTTGACGAGGCGAGCTGCCACTGAGCTTTTTTGAACCTGGCAACATTCCGAGCCAACACTATAACGACTGGTTAATGTGTCTCCTGTTCACAGTGGCCACTGGCAAAGCCACTCCTGAATTCTGAACAACGAATGGAACCGGTGATTATGGATGAACGTTTACAGTGCAACACTCCCTTGGTGCTGCACCCGACTGAATCAAATTGTCGCCTTGCTCATCCCAATTAGAGTGGTGACCGTGTTGATTCTCAGGTTAGTGACACTGCAGTGATACTGGTTACTGTCTATTCTTCTGTAAGAAGCTTCTTTAGATCAACTACTTTGACCAGGCTTTTAGGCAGCTGTCCTAATATTTCCTGGTGGAGCTTGGAGTCAAAATATTTCTTTCATACACTCTTGTGCAGTGCTGTGCCTATATTTAAGGTGCTATAGAAATGCAAGTTGCTATCCATTGTCTAGCTAAACGTCAAACTTGTTTCATTGATCTGAATGTTGGCAATATATTATCGAACATAAATTCAAACATTGAGGACTCAGCGTACCTTAAGATGCATTATAATGTACCTAAAGCGGTGTCTGAAAATCCCATTATGGTTTCAAATTTGGCAGTGCTTGCTTTATATAAAATTTATGCACCAACCTGAGTAGAGTTGTACCTTCAAGTGCCCCACAGAGAGAAATCCAGCACACATAAAAACAAAAATGGACTTGGAGGCAAATGTGGGGAGAGCAGGACAGGGAAGCAACAGATCAGATCAGTGGAGGGCATTTTCAGGAGAGATTTACATGCAAGGTTGTGGGGTGTAGGTGGCAGGAGGAAGGTGAAGAGAGAGAGGGTGTCAGGGAATCAGCGAACTGTTGGTGGGAAGGGAAATAGGCTATCCAGTGAGGCTCAGTATAAAAATGGATGTTGCTAATCTAAGCAGTTTCTTGGCAATATACAACTTGAACGTGACTGAAAAGAGAGACCAGTTACTGAAATTTTATATCTCGGACTCATCAGGACCAATACAAGTGGGCATAAAAAGCTCTCAGGGACTTGCTATTTAATTTCCTCATGGAGCTTGTTGAGTTGGGGTTCCCTTGGTAACAGGCAATGGCCTGGTTAGCTGGAACACATCACCTGAGCCCTGTATACAGCAAATCCAGAGGGCTGTTGCGGTGTAATGGTAGTGTCCCAACCTCTGAACCAGGAGGCATGGTTCAGGTCCCTGCTGTTCTAGAAGTGTGTAGAAACAATTCTGAACAGGTTGGTCAGAAAGATATCTCCCTTTCCTGATGCTGCCTGGCTGCCAGCCTCCTGCTTGTCTACCTTGAATTCCAGCATCTCCAGTTTTTTTTGTCTCCAAATAAAATAAGCAGCAGATTCTGAGAGCGTATTTTTGTCGCAGTGGTAATGTCACTCCCTTTGAGCCAAGAGGCTGGATTCAACTCCAACCCTTCCCAGAGGTGTGTAATAACATCTCCGAGCAAGTTGATTAGGGAAAAAAACCTTCTACCTTTGATATCAATTGCTGAGGGCTGCTGTGGTGCAGTGGTGGTGTCCCAACCTCTGAGCCAGGAGGCTGAGGTTCAGGTCTCAGAAGTGTATAATAACATCGCTGAGCAGTTTGAGAAAACAAAATAAATATAGCAGACCCCAAGGGCTCTTGTGATACAGTGGTAGTGTCCCTATCCCTGGACCGAGAGGCCTATGCACATGTCCCACCTAATCTTGAGGTTTGTGTACTAACATCTCTGAACAGGTTGACTCGAAAGTATATAAAGCAGATCAGGTCAGATCCTCTTCTGTGGTTATGTTTGAGCCCAGGTGTTATTAGACAGGGAGTACACGGGCCTATCAATTTTCTCAATGCCTTTAGAGAGGTGGGCACTGCGGGGGATACAGTGTTTTAGTTCCCCATCAAACTCCAGTTTGATTTAGTCCCTTTCCTCTCTCCCGACCTCTACCTCTCTTTTAATGGGTTACATTTCCCTGTACAGGCTTTGCGTGTAAGTATCCAATCAGCTACATGGGTGATTTACTGGTAGCAGTTAACAGTTAAAAGCAAAAACAAAAATCTAAACAGTGATTTGGGGATGGGAATAAATGTGTTCTGTTGCGTGTAAGAGCACTTCTGAATATATTAAAATAACTCAAGGAACTGTTGTGGCACAGTGGTAGTGTCCTTACCTCTGGGTCAGGAGACCTGGGTTAAAGCACAACCTGCTCCAGAAGTTTGTGGAAACATCTCTGAGCAAGTTGTTTGAAAAATATCGATAAGCCAGACCCACTTTAGCGAGAGTCATAGAGTCATACAGCATGGAAACAGACTCTTCGCTCTAACCAGTCCATGCCAAGCAAGTTCCAGGCTACACTAATCCCACTTGCCTGTGTTTGGCTCATATCCCTCCAAACCTTTCCTATTTATGGACTTATCCAAATGCCTTTTAAATGTTGTAATTGTACCTGCATCCATCACTTTCTTACACACACAAGAACCACTCTCTGTGTAAAAACGTTACCCTCATGTCCTTTTTAAAATTTGCAGCTCTCACCTTAAAAATATGCCCTCTACTTTTGAATTCCCCCACCCTAGGGAAAAGACCTTTGCCATTCACCCTATGTATACCCCTCATGATTTTATAAATGTCTTTAAGGTCACCCCCTCAACCTCCTACGCTTCAGTGAAAAATACCCCAACCTATCTAGCCTCTCTGTATAACTCAGACCCTCTATTCCTGGCAACACCCTGGTAAATCTTTTCTGAAACCTTTGCAATTAATAACATCTTTCCAAGAGCAGGGCGAGCAGAACTGCGTAAAGTGCTCCAGAAGAGAAATGGGCACCATGGTAGGGGTAGAATGCTTTATCTCTCCATCCAACTCCATTTTGGTTTGGCCCTGATCTGCTCTCCCTACCTCTACCTTATACCTACCATGTTATTCCAGTCATTTGGTTTGTCTCTAGCACCATCTTACTTTTGAGTTTTTTGTAATTATCTTTCTGCCTTAATTGATCGGTTCATAGGCCATCCCTTTCACTTGCTACTCAGCTGTTGGCACTTTACTCATATAGTCTGACAGTGTTGGTCACCAGCCAAAGACTTGTTATTCAGCCTGGGGACACTCCACTCACGCCATTTGTACTATCTTTTTGATACTCTTAGTCACCTAGAATTATTTTGCAATAATGTCTCCGCCTATAAACTCTGTACCTGTGCGCTTCCCTCCACTTCACTTGATGAAGGTGCAGTGCTCTGAAAGCTTGTGATTTCAATAAACTTGTTGGACTCTAACCTGGTGTTGTGTGACTTTTAAATTTGTTCACCCCAGTCCAACATCAGCACCTCCACATCATACCTCTACCTCACTTTAGATGGCTTGCATTGTCCACAATGGGCTCTTCAGAGGGTCAGTGCAGATTTGATGGGCCAAATTCTGCACTGTAGGGATTCTATGGGTGGCTCTGCAGCCACACAGCCATCCCTACATTACTTAGTAGCCCCTGAGCCTTTTCTGCTGTGTAAGTTGTGGGCGGCACGGTGGCACAGTGGTTCGCACTGCTGCCTCACAGCGCCTGAGACCTGGGTTCAATTCCCGCCTCAGGCGACTGACTGTGTGGAGTTTGCACGTTCTCCCCGTGTCTGCGTGGGTTTCCTCCGGGTGCTCCGGTTTCCTCCCACAGTCCAAAGATGTGCAGGTCAGGTGAATTGGTCATGCTAAATTGCCCGTAGTGTTAGGTAAGGGGTAAATGTAGGGGTCTGGGTGGGTTGCGCTTCGGCGGGTCGGTGTGGACTTGTTGGGCCGAAGGGCTTGTTTCCACACTGTAATGTAATCTAATCTAAAAAAAAGTCTCAGAGACCGAGTTCTGGTCCAGTACATTTTCTTAATCTGTCCCCATTCTAATTTTTCTGTAGCACTGAGTACATGGATCAGTAAAAGCCATGATTATTTTGCATGCTTTAAATGGAAGTCAATTACAGGTCATATGTAAATCTATAATTGAGGACAGAGCTTTCAGGTATCACTTCAGTGTTGGTTGAGTGCCTGGGCTAGTGCATTCTGCAGTTGCTAAGAGCAACCTTCAGCTGTTGGATTGTGGAGTACTTTACACAGGGCATGTGATCATTTACATCTATCCGAGGGGGCAGGGGGTGAGGGGAGTGGTGTTGGTTTAACCTCCAAAAGACAGCACTTCTCTGAGTGCTGCTTTGAAATGATGCCTGGAATTTGCTCACAAATCTCTAGGGAGGGCGATTAAACTCACAAGTCTCTGACTCTGCGCTAAGAGTGTTATAAACTGAACTTTGGCTAATATCAGACACCCAGCTAAAGCTTTGTGACATTGGAGTCTTAAAATTCAGTTGTGGGAGTCATGCTTTAGTCATTATTAAATCCTCTGTATTATAAGATCCTAATTTATGTATTTTGATAAATTGTGTTTTCCCTGTGCGATTTCTTTCTAATCTCTTACGACGGTACTATGTTTGCTGAGCAGATTAACAGGGAGTGGCTTAAGTAAAGCAATGCCATACGAACCACTGTCAAAACTGCAATCAAATAAGAGATTAATATAGTTCGACGTCTCGATTTATTGGCTTTTGTCAGCTGTTCCAGTGTTTGCTGAGATTCTTGAGCTGCTGTTACAGGATAAGTATTGATCAAATAGAGTGGTGATGTTTACTACCCCTCAATGAACTAATGTCTTCATTAACTGGATTTCATTAGCCTCCTCCAGTTTCAATCAAAAGGTAGGATTTCACTTTTGACTCAAACTGGAATTGTATGGAGCCCTCAGCACAAAGAAACAGGCCTCTACCCCCATCTTGGGGGTTTATGCCCTACATGGGGCTCCTCTAACCTACAACAACTCATCAGTATTTCCTACACTTCCTACCTCTCTCCTGTACTTATCTAGCTTCCCTTAGAATGTGGCTCTGCTGTTCACATCAACCATTGTATCACAGATTCCACATTCCTGCCATACTATGAGTGATGGCACATCTCCTGGATTTCTGACTGGGCGGCACGGTGGCACAGTGGTTAGCACTGCTGCCTCACAGCGCCAGAGACCCGGGTTCAATTCCCGCCTCAGGCGACTGACTGTGTGTGGAGTTTGCACGTTCTCCCCGTGTCTGCGTGCCACACGGGAGACTGCTGAGCAAGGTGAGGGCCCATGGTGTTCGAGGTGAGCTGCTGGGATGGATTGAGGATTGGCTATCTAACAGAAGGCAGAGAGTTGGGATAAAAGGTTCTTTTTCAGAATGGCAGCCGGTGACGAGCGGTGTCCCGCAGGGTTCGGTGCTGGGGCCACAGCTGTTCGCATTATATATTAATGATTTGGATGAGGGAACCGGGGGCATTCTAGCGAAGTTTGCCGATGATACAAAGTTAGGTAGACAGGCAGGTAGTACTGAGGAAGTGGGGAGGCTACAGAAGGATCTAGACAGGTTGGGAGAGTGGTCCAGGAAATGGCTGATGGAATTTAACGTGAGCAAGTGCGAGGTCTTGCACTTTGGCAAAAAGAATATAGGAATGGACTACTTTCTAAATGGTGAGAAACTTAATAAAGCCAAAGCACAAAGGGATCTGGGAGTGCTAGTCGAGGATTCTCTAAAGGTAAACATGCAGGTTGAGTCTGTGATTAAGAAAGCGAATGCAATGTTGTCTCTTATCTCAAGAGGGTTGGAATATAAAAGCAGAGATGTACTACTAAGACTTTATAAAGCTCTGGTTAGGCCCCATTTGGAGTACTGTGTCCAGTTTTGGTCCCCACACCTCAGGAAGGACATACTGGCACTGGAACGTGTCCAGCGGAGATTCACACGGATGATCCCTGGAATGACAGGTCTAGCATATGAGGAACGGCTGAGGATACTGGGATTGTATTCGTTGGAGTTTAGAAGATTAAGGGGAGATCTAATAGAAACGTACAAAATAATACATGGCTTTGAAAAGGTGGATGCTAGAAAATTGTTTCTGTTAGGCGAGGAGACTAGGACCCGTGGACACAGCCTTAGAATTAGAGGGGGTCATTTCAGAACGGAAATGCGGAGACATTTCTTCAGCCAGAGAGTGGTGGGCCTGTGGAATTCATTGCCACGGAGTGCAGTGGAAGCCGGGACGCTAAATGTCTTCAAGGCCGAGATTGATAGGTTCTTGTTGTCTAGAGGAATTAAGGGCTACGGGGAGAACGCTGGCAAGTGGAGCTGAAATGCGCATCAGCCATGATTGAATGGCGGAGTGGATTCGATGGGCCGAATGGCCTTACTTCCACTCCTATGTCTTATGGTCTTATGGTCTTATGGTTTCCTCCGGGTGCTCCGGTTTCCTCCCACAGTCCAAAGATGTGCAGGTCAGGTGAATTGGCCATGCTAAATTGCCCCTAGTGTTAGGTAAGGGGTAGATGTAGATGTAGGGGTATGGGTGGGTTACGCTTCGGCGGGGCGGTGTGGACTTGTTGGGCCGAAGGGCCTGTTTCCACACTGTAAGTAATCTAATCTAATCTAGTCAGGACTCTTTTGTATCGAAGTCCTAGAAACTTTGGATTCTGGTCAACTGCCCATCCCCACTGACTGTAAGATCATAAGAAATAGGAATGGGAGTAGGCCATTCAGCCCCTCGAGTCTGCTCTGCTGTTCAATAGGATCATGGTTCATCCGGCACGCTTCACGTCCACCTTCCTGCCCTTTCCCCAAGACCCGTGGTTCCCCAACTGATAAGCATCCATCCATCTCAGCCTTATTTGTTGGACTCTGGGGCAGTTCCAGCAGACAGTAAAAGTGACGCCACTGTTTAAAAACAGGAGGTAGGCAAAAGATGGGGAATTCTCGGCCGGTTAACTTCTGTACTGGGGAAAAGGCTTGAATTTGTTAATCAAGGAAGAAATAGCAAGACATCTAGGTAGAAATTGTCCCATTGGGCAGATGCAGCATGGGTTCATGAAAGGCAGGTCATACCTAACTACTGGAATTCTATGAAGACATTATGAACACGGACAATGGCGACCCGGTAGATGTGGTGTATCTAGATTTACAAAAGGCATTCGACAAGGTGCCACACAAAAGGCTGCTGTATAAGATAACGATGCAAAGCTTTATGGGTAGATGATTGGTTAACCAACAGGAAGCAAAGAGTGGGGAGAAATGAGTGCTTTTCTGGTTGGCAATCAGTGACTGGTGGTGTACCTCAGGGATCAGTGTTGGGACTGCAATTATTCACAGTTTACTTAGATGATTTGGAGTTGGGGACGATGTGTAGTGTATCAAAGTTTGCAGATGACACTAAGATGGTTGGTAGAACAAAGTATGCAGAGGGACATAGGTAGTTTAAGTGGGTGGGCAAAGGTCTGGCAGATGGAGTACAATGATAATAAATGTGAAGTTATCCATTTCCGGTAGGCATAACAGTAAAAAGGACTATTATTTGAATGGTAAAAAGTTGCAGCAAGCTTTTAGAGGGGCCTGGGTGATTTTGTGCATGAATCACAGGAGGTTGGTCTGCAGAATAACAGGTAATTAAGAAGGCAAATGGAATTTTGTCCTTCATTGCTAAAAGGATTGAGTTTATAAGCAGGGGGTTATGTTGCAGCTGTATCAGGTGCTGGTGAGGCCACAGCTGGAGTACTGTTTGCAGTTTTGGTCTCCTTACTTGAGAAAGGATGGACTGGCACGGAGGTTGATTCCGGAGTTGAGGGGATTGGCTTATGAGGAGAGACTGAGTAAATTGGGATCATGTTTATTGGAATTTCGAAGAATGAGGGGGAATCTAATAGAAACACATGCAATTATGAAGGGAATAGATAAGGTAGAAGTAGAGAGGATGTTTCCATTGGCAGGTGAAACTAGGGCAAGAGGACAGAGCCTCAAAATTAGGGGGAGCAGATTTAGTACTGAATTGAGAAGAAGCTTCTTCATCCAGAGGGTTGTCAATCCATGGAATTCCCTGCCCAATGAAATAGTTGAGGATTCCTCATTGAATGCCTTTAAAACTAAGATAAGTTTTTGAGTAGTAAAAGAATTAAGGGTTATGGAGCTGAGGCCGTGAAAGGATCAGCCATGATCTTATTAATTGGTAGAGCAGGCTGGAAGGGCCAGGTGGCCTCCTCCTGCCCCTAGTTCTTATATTCTTATGTATGTTCTTAAATATACACAAGGACTCTGCCCCCACAGCTCTCTGTGACAAGGGGATCCAAAGACTCACAACCCTCTGACAGGAGAAATTCCTCCTCATCTCAGTCTTAAATTGACATTCCTAAATTTTGGGACAGTTCCCTCTGGTCCTAGACTCTCCCAGGAGGGGAAACATCCTCTCAGCATTTATCCTGCCAAGCCCCTCAAGAATTCTGAGCTGAAAATGTGTTGCTGGAAAAGTGCAGCAGGTCAGGCAGCATCCAAGGAGCAGGAGAATCAATGTTTCGGGCATGAGCCCTTCTTCAGGCTCATGCCCGAAACGTCGATTCTCCCGCTCCTTGGATGCTGCCTGACCTGCTGCGCTTTTCTAGCAACACATTTTCAGCTCTGATCTCCAGCATCTGCAGTCCTCACTTTCTCCCTTAAGAATTCTGTATGTTTCAATGAGATCGCCTCTCATTCTTCTAAACTTCAGGGAGTAGAGTCCCAACCTGTTTAGCCTTTGCTCATAAAATAATCCCTCCATCCTAGAGATCATCCTTGTGAACATTCTCTGAACTACCTCCAATGACACAATATCTTTCCTTAAATAAGGGAGCCAAAACTGCTTACAGTACTCCAGATGTGGTCTCACCAGCCCCATGTACAGTCACAGTAAGACTTCCCCACTCTCATACTTGCTCAGTTCTCTGCTGAAGGGCCTCAGCTTGTTGGTTCTTTCAGCACAATTGCAGTTTCTCAATTCTATGCATTTGCTTTGCACCTTCCCAATCAGTACCTTGCAGTGTTTAAAGGTGTGAGGTGTTTTTTTTGAATTAGTGCGAGAGGAGCCTTGTTTAGATTGTCACAGATGGTGTGAGGATAAGCACCTGCTGAACATTTAATTTGGGATTTTGCAGTGAGCCAACAAGAGGAGGTGTCCTGCTCACAGTGGGAGAACTGTCTTCTTTCGAGATGTGCAGATTCGCTTGAGGGATGGAAGATGAGAACAGATCACTGTCAGCACAGAGCCAGCCAGGCTCCCGAAACCAGCACCCACCCAGTCCACTTTTCGCATAGTATTTGTGCACTGCATTCACCCCAGGGCCTTTCCCTGCCTCTCATCTACGACAATAACTGAAATTTAAGGAGGGAAGGAGCTGGCTACAGAGTTATTGGGGATCGTAGCCATGGAAGAGATTCGAACCAAAGGGTGAGAATTTTAAAAGCAAGGCCTCAACAGATCGGGTGTAATGTTTGTTCAGCAAGGCCTCGAAATGCTCAAAGTGAAATCTCTCATTTTCTGTTCTTGTTTCAGATTCCCAGCCTCCACAGCAGATTGCCTTCGCTTGAATGTTTAATTTGCTGCCACTTCCCTCCCACCTATTGTCCACCTTGAAGAAACTTTGCTCTTCTCTCCAACAGGATTTCTGTTTTAATCTCTCGGCTTGTTCAATTCCATAGCTCCATTCGCTTCTCCTCCCTGCTCTGTCAACAGCACGAAAACAAACATTTTCCAGTCTCTTGCAGTTTGGAAGAGGAGTCATAGCAGAGATTCAACATATTAACTCTGCATTTCTCTCCATAGACAGGCAGGAGGCTGGAAGAATACAGCAAGCAGGCAGCATCAGGAAATGCAGAAGTCGATGATTCGTGTGAAACCCTTCTTCAGAGCTGGGGGTGGGTATGGGGGGAGCTGTAGATAAGGGAGGAGGTGGGGACAGAGTGGTGTAGTGAGGCTAGCTGAAGACAGATAGAGGATACAACCTTGTTGGGCAATGGGAGGAGTGAATCCGATTGGTGGCAGAGAGTAGGGATCTGTCGCCGAAGATGGACCTGTAGGCCTCGAGAGGTGAGATGGTTGTGAAGACGGCAGCTGAGGAACTGCTGAGCTTCTCCAGCCCTTTGTTGTTTTCATTTCAGGGTTCCAGTATTAGTGGAGGTGATGGCCTAGTGATATTATTGCTGGTTTGTTAATCCAGAGAGACCCAGATAATGTTTTGGGAACTTGGGTCTGAATCCTACCACAGCAGATGGTGAAATTTGAGTTTAATAAAAAAGGAAAAAAATCTGGAATGAAGAGTTTAATGATGACCATGAATCCATTGTCGATTGTCGGGAAAGACCCATCTGGTTCACTAATACCCTTTAGGGATAGAAGCTGCCATCATTGCCTGGTCTGGCCTATATGTGACCCGACCCACAGCAATGTGGTTGACTCTTAACTACCTTCTGGGCAATTAGGGATGGACAATATATACTGGCCTTGCCAGCAACAACCCCATCCCCTGAGTGAATAAATAAAACAAAAATAAATTTGCAGTATTTTACTTTTGTCTAAGACACGCAACCCCCGTCCTCATTCTCTATGTCCTTCGCTCCCGGTCTCCTCCCCTCTTCTCTCCCCCACCCGTCTTCTCTTTATCTCATTACCCTACTCTATTCCCTGTCCACTGATCTGCATGTAATACCAGCTCAACCAATTAACCTTCAAGAAGCTCGATCCCATTCTGATTAAAGGAAATCCCTTCATTGGCAGGCCATCTACCACCTTATACCCAGTCCCTCAACGTCTGGTGAAAAGTGCAAAGTAAGGCTCCTTCTGAACTTCTGACCTCTTATTGCCTGGAAGGGTAAGGGCAACAGGCACAGTCTGCACTCTCCCCTTGAAGTTGTTCGCAGCCAGCACAAAGCTGGGTGGTAGGGGGTGAGCTGTGATGAGGATGCAGAGATGCCTCAGTCTGATTTGCGCACATTGAGTGAGTGGGCAATTGCATGAGGTATAATGTGGATAAATGTAAGGTGTCCTGCATTGGTAGCAAAATCAGGAAGGCCAGTTGTAATCTAAATGGCGATAGAACATAAGAGGGAAGGTACAATGAGGCCTGGGTGTCCTTGCACACCTGTCGCTGAAAGTAAGCATGTAGATGCAGCAGGGAGTGAACAAGGCAAATGGTACATTGGCCTTCATAACAAGAGGAGCAGGAATGTCTTGTTGTAACTGACAGGGGCTTTGGAGAGACCACTCTGGAGTGTTGTGTGCAGTTTTGATCTTATGTGGGGAAGAAGGTTCTGTCTGTGGAGGGAGTTCAACAAAGGTTTACCAGCCTGCTTCCTGGGATGGCAGTATGCATTTGTCAGGACCATATTGACTGGAGTTTAGGAGAATGAGGGGGAAGTCTCATGGAAACCTATAAAATGCTCACAGGACGAAACAGGGTAAATGCAGGAAAGATGTTCTGATGGCTGAGAAGTCTCGAACCAGGAGTCACAATCTAAGCATAAGGGGTACACATTTTAGGACTGAGAACAGGAGAAATGTATTCACTCAGAGAGTGGTGGATGGAATTCATTGCCACCAAAAGTGGTTTAGGCCAAAACATGGAATATTTCTTCATAGTGCCATCCCAGAAATCAGGCTGGGAAACCTTTGTTGAACTCTGTCCATTGGCCAGAACCTCCTTCCCCAGATAGGATCAAAACTGCAGGGTAGGTGGGGACTTGTTGGGCCAAATGGCCTGTTTCCACACTGCAGGGATTCTATGAATTTCTATGAATATAGTTTTTAGGATTAAACAAGTGCAAAAGGCATGGAATGAAAGTTGAACGAGGGTACTGAGTTAAATCAACAATCACGATTGTATTGAAATGGGCTGAATGGCCTATAGCTCCTCCTATTTTCTCATGTTGCCATGTCATGAAGACCACCACATTTTCAGGAGAATTTGTGGATGAGCAACAAATGCTGGCCTAACCATCGATGACCACATCCCATGGATGTGAAAATAAAATATTGTGTCAATGACTTAGGTGTGAAGTTTCCAGGTTTGCTGAAGGTACAGAGTGAGGTGAGAAAATAAGCAATGAGGGAGGGTAAAGAAGCTGCCCAGGGAAATGGAGCAGTTAGGTGATGGATGGAGTGTCATGAAGAATTATTGAATCCCTCTGAAGAGTATCCCACCCAGACCCACACCTGTAACCCTGCATTTTCCCATGGCTAGCCCACCTCGCCTACACTTCCCTGGACCCATGGGCAATTTAGCACAGCCAATCCGTCTTTGGACTGTGGAAAGGAAACCAGAGCACTCAGAGGAAACCCATGCAAACGCAGGGAGAATGTGCAAACTCCACAGACAGTCGCCCGAGGCTGGAATTAGGCCTGGGTCCCTGGCGCTGTGAGGCAGCAGTGCGAACCACTATGCTGTCCGTGTGGGTTGTGTTAAATATCTACTTTGCTAGGAAGAATAGAAAAGCAGAATAGTTTTTGAAAGGTGTAACTGTGTAGATGTTGGTGTTAGAGAGACTTGAGGTCTGTTGTGCACAGAGACAGACAACCGGATCAAATCAGCCTTTCCATCTCTGTATTTGCAACTTATTAAAATTAAACTGTTGAAGACTCCCAAGTCTAACCAGATTGAATAAGCAATCCCAGACTTTGTGAATAATTAATTTCCAGACACTGGTTCTCTATCTTAAACAAAAAAACTTAAAGATTTATGAGAAACACAATAACTTTAGCAGTGAGAAAATTGGACAACACAGTAAGTTAATTAATATCTGTTGTGTTTTAAACCTAAAGTATTTGTTTTCAGTCTCATTCACATAAGAGAAAAACAAACACTGTTCAGGGAGAAGTAAAGGAAGATAACAAAGCTGGCCAGCTTACTTAAATGTCCTTCTCAATGTGTTATTCACAGGGATAAATGTGAACTCCTTGGCTGGTTTTCTCTGCAACTCTGATTTGGGTCACCTTCTCAGTTCACCCAGGCACAGGCAACAATACTTCTACCTCAGCTCTTTACTCTTTGGGGCTCCTACAGAACGTGTATCAGGCAGGAAGCTTCCAAATCTTCATGCTATCTCAGCAGCAGCAGCCCTGAACCATCTCAGAAAGCAAAGCTTCAATTCTGGTTCCTCCCTGATAGATTGTGATCTGTTCTTTCTGGGATCTCAGTTACAACTCCACACTGCCATCTGCTGGAACATGAGGTCTCTTCCAGACTTGCCAGGACCAATTCCTATCTACTGACCTCATTAATAACCAACTTCTGCTATCTGTTTAGACAGAACTCTCCTGGAGGAGCTGGTGCTAGGGGGGGGGGTGTTGGAGGGTGGTGGTTGCTATGTTCATTAGAACCCTTTTAATTACAGCTAAACCTGCATTTAGCCTCCAGGCCTTGCCTCCCAAACAAAGTTTGTTTAGTCTGTTCTTTTCCTTTTAAAGCTGTCTCAAAGTCCACACGTCATTTCCTGCTCATGATTCAAAATTTATTAAAGAAAAAAAAAATCCATGAAGGTTCCAACAATGCTGACTAATGGCCACAGCAAGCAGTTTGAAAGGCAAGAGGGATGTTAATCCTTACTGCAAACAGTTACAGTGTACAAGCAAGGAAGCCTTGCTGAAGTTATCCTGGCCAAGTAAACTGGGTTGCAGATGGAGCTAATTACTGGTCCCTTTGGGCAGCACTGCCCCCCTCTCAAGCGACCACTCCATACCTTGGTGGTAACAGTTGAGTGCTGCAAAATCTCAGGATGCCCAGTGCCCCATGACCAAATTGTAGTCATTGCATTTTGAACTTCTTCACCCAATGGGTTGTGAAACTGTGGAATTCCCTGCCCAGTGAGACAGCTGAGGCTACCTCATAGAACCATAGAGTCATAGAGATGTACAGCACGGACCCTCCAGTCCAACTTGACCATGCCAACCAGATATCCTAAATAAATTGCGTCACACGTGCCAACATTTGGCCCATATCCCTCGAGACCCTTCCTACCTCACATATCCATCCAGATGCCTTTTCCATGCTGTAATTGTACCAGTCTCCACCACTTCCTCTGGCAGCTCATTCCATACATGCACCACCCTGAAAAGGTTGCCTCTTTTAAATAATTCCTCTCTCACCTTAAACATGTGCCCTCAAGTTCTGGACTCCCCCACTTTGGGGAAAAAAGGACCTTGTCCATTTACCCTATTCATATCCCTTATGATTTTATAAGCCTCTATAAGGTCACCCCCTCAGCCTCTGACACTCCAGGGAAAACAGCCCCAGCCTGTTCAGCCTCTCCCTATAGCTCAAATCCTACAACCCTGGCAACATCCTTGTAAATCTTTTCTGAACCCTTTCAAATTTCCCAACATCCATCCGATAGGAAAGAGACCAGAATTGCACACAATATTCCAATAGTGACCTAACAATGTCCTGTACAGCCACAACATGACCTACCAACTCCTGTACTCAATACTCTGACCAATAAAGGAAAGCATACCAAACGCCTTCTTCATTATCCTATCTACCTGCAACTTTACTTTCAAGGAGCTATGAACCTGCACTTCAAGGTCTCTTTGTTCAGCAACACTCCCTTGGACCTTACTATTAAGTGTATAAGTCCTGCGTTGCCTTTCCAAAATGCAACACTTCACATTTATCTCAATTAAACTCCATCTGCCACTCCTTGGCCCATTGTACTTTGAGATAACCTTCTTCGCTGTCCACTGCACCACCCACTTTGGTGACATCTGCAAACTTCCTAATTATACTTCTTATGTTCACATCCAAATCATTTATGTAAATGGCAAAAAGCATTGGACCCAGCACCAATCCTTGTGGCACTCCACTGGTCACAGGCCTCCAGTCTGAAAAACAACCCTCCATCACCACCCTCTGTCTTCTACCTTTGAGCCAGTTCTGTATCTAAATGGCTAGTTCTCCCTGTATTCCGTGAGATGTAACCTTACTAACCAGTATACCACGAGGAACCTTGTCGAACGCCTTATTGAAGTCCATATAGATCAGTTCTGCCCTCATCAATTCTCTTCGTTACTTCTTCAAAAAACTCAACAAAGTTAGTGAGACATGATTTCCCACGCACAAAGCCATTTTGATTATCCCTAATCAGTCCTTGTCTTTCCAAATATATGTAAATCCTACTCCTTAGGATTCCCTCTAATAACTTGCCCACCACCGATGTCAGAGTTACCGGTCTACATTTTCCTGTCTTTTCCTTACCACATTTCTTAAATAGTGGCACTGCTTGAATGTACTTAAGACAAATATTGATAGATGTTTGAACAATAAAGGAATTAAATATTATGGTGAGCGGGCGGGTAAGTGGAACTGAGTCCAGGAACAGATCAGCCATGATCTTATTGAATGGTGGAGCTGGCTTGACAGGCCAGATCAGCTACTCCTGCCCCTGTTTCTTACATTTGTATGTAGAACATCGTGCAAGGGGCAGACTGTCAGGTCCACAGGCAAGGTGACCGTCCTGTCTTTGAAACTAGGCGGTTGTCCCTGATTCAACAAAGCCACTGAACACTGCATCTGAATTATCAGTTGCCCAGGAGACCTACCACAGCAGTGTTTCTCCCACTCCCTCACACTCACACCTCTCAGTGCCTTGATCAGCCTCTTGCTCTGCCCAGAGCCTACATGCAACTCCTAGGACAAAGATGCAGAGGTGGGATTGCCTCAGTGTCATGTTACAATGATCAAAATTAGACAGCCTTTTACACCTCAATGGGTGCTGGTGGGGGCAGGGTTCAAAATTAATGACCCTTACTCACAACAACACGAGACCACCAAAACCCATCTTTACCCCAACTTGCTGCAAGAACCAAAATTGGAAACAATTGATCAGTTTGAAACTGCCGAAAACTCATCCTGAACTTCCCAAAATAGTCTAGCTTAATGAGGCGCCAAAAATAGGAAGCAGTTGTAAGGAAAGAATTGCTTCATTATTCAAAAGTTATTTACAAAGCTCTGGTTTAGTGTTTAAGCTGGAAGATTTTTAATTGCGTTGCGATAATATTTACAAGATTATACAATGCCGACAGTTGACATGTGTAAATTATACAAAGCACAGGCATTAATCAGCTTTGTTTAATTTTGTTTCTCTCTGTTCAAGTTATTGTGTGGCCAATAAATAGTGGAGTCTTTTGTTTAAGAAACAAATAATCATGTAATGAAGGGCAGGAACAATGTCTCGAGACTGAGAAACAAAATCAACCTTTAAGCAGGTTCCTGCAGAAAGCTCAGGAGAGAAAAACTCATGTTCCTGTCAAAGCTTGTCGTTTCATGTTGCAGTTCAGGTACTTTGCAACTCCTAACAGCAAAGGTCAGGGTAGTCCAGCTGAACCATCGGGTTGCTTTCCCATTCGACAGAGATGACTAGTAGTGGTTTACGCTGAAGGTCATCATGCCTCAGGTGAGGGGAGAGGTTGAGAAAGAGAGTCCTTCATGGTAATGTCACGAGAGGGGAGTTGCTGGAAATAGTCACGGCTCATAATTAGTTTATAAACCCGGCATGCAGACAGAACGCAAGCTGAAAGGCAACCTGAAAACTACTAATACCCACTTCTGTAGGAATTCTGCTGTGTCCGGTTTGAGTGAATGCCACCAAAGATTACACAAAATCAGTGTTAATTAAACCTTAACTAAAAACAGAAATTGCTGGAGAAACTCAGCAGGTTTGGCAGCATTTGTGGAGAGAGAGAGACAGAGTTAATGTTTCAGGTTCAGTGGCCCTTCTTCAGAATTTTAGTTCAATTAGGTTTAAGCTATAGCTCCTTAGCTCAGCCCTTGACTCCATCCACCTCTGTAGGGACCATGGCTTGGGGCTTAATTTTGAGGAAGGGTCACTGGACTCAAACTGTTAATGCTGATTCCTCTTCACAGATGCTGCCAAACCTGTTGAGTTTCTCTAGTTATTTCTGTTTTTGTTTAGTTTCAGATCTCCAGCATCCTCAATTCTTTATTAATTTGAGATGTTGTCTCCCTCTAACAATGCTTCTCATGCAAAAAAATTCACCAAAGATCCTCAGGCAGCATCTTCCAAACCCACGACCACTTCCATCTAGAAGGACAAGAGCAGCAAATACGTGGGAGCACTACCACCTGCAAGCCACTCACCATCCTGACTTGGAAGTATATCACTGTTCCTTCAGTGTCACTGGGTCAAAATCCTGGAATTCTCTCCCTAATGGCATTGTGGGTCAACCCACAGCAGGTGGACTTCAGCAGTTCAAGAAGGCAGCTCACCCCCACCTTCTCAAGGGGCAACTAGGGATGTGCAATAAATGCTGGACCCAGTCAGGGACACCCACATCCCAAAAATGAATTTTTAAAAAAACACAAAAAAAACTTTTACTAGTTAGCTCAGCTGCTTGATATATTTTAATTAATTATTCATTCTCAGCTTATTAATTTATTGGTTTCATATTGATTTTTTCTCAACAAATTATTTATATTTTCTTCTTACACAGTTTTTTAAAGTTAAAAATCACACCCGGTTATAGTCCAACAGGACTATACAGTATTTGGAAGCATTAGCTTTCAAAGCACTGCTTCTTCATCAGTTGGTTGATTAAGCAGAATAATAAGACACAGACTTTATAGCAACAGGATTGCAGTGTCATAGAATGTCATATTAAACTAATTTAGCTTAAGTCTTTCGTCTTTTAGAATGACCATGTTAGTTTTGGCTCCTTCATATGTAAATCCCAGAACTTTTTTAAAGTTACTTTCACCGGATAGCTTTTAACAAAAGGTTAACAATCACACAACACCAGGTTATAGCCCGACAGGTTTATTTGGAAGCAGTAGCTTTCGGAGCGCTGCTCCTTCATCAGGTGGTTGTGGAGTATAAGGTCATAAGACACAGAACTTATAGCAAAAGTTTACAGTGTGATGTAACTGAAATTATATAGTGAAAAAGATTGTTTGTTAAGTCACTTATCTTTTAGAATGAACATGTTGGTTTCAATGCTTTCAAATTTAAATTTCACTACTGTTTTGAAGTTACATTCTCAATTGAACTTTAATAATTGGCTCCAAATCAATTTTAACAAAAGGTGCCATTATAGTTCAGATAATGCATTGAAGGTGCGAAGTTAAAGTCTGTCTGTGTCATAATGTTAGGTCAGACTGATTCTATTTCTAAAGTGGGAGTTACAGAGTTTTGCATGGATTGATGCAGTTTTTGAGCAAAATAACATGTATTTCTGCAAGTACAAATTCACCCTGTAAACATCTATGTGTGTGCGCAGGGGAGACCAAATGAGTGTGTGCACGTGGGTGTGTGTGTGTGGGATTGTGATTGTGAGAGAGTGTGTGTCTGTGAGTGTAATTGGGTATACGACTGTGAGAGGGTGCGTGAATGGGTGTGACTGGGGGGAATGCATGTGAGCATATGAGAGTGAGCTTTGAGTATGAGAGATGTGTGTGTGTGAGAGAGAGAGAGAGAGAGCAAAAGTGTGTATAGTATATTGGGGTGACCTGTCGTGTGACATGAATCCAAGGTCCCCTTTCCTCTGGCAGCTCATTCCACAGACAGACCACCCTCTGTGTGAAAAAGTTGCCTCTTAGGTCCCTTTTAGATCTTCCCATCTCACTCTAAACATATGCCCTCTACCCAGGAAAAAGACCACGCCTATTTACCCTATACATTTGAATTAAATTTTAAAACATCTGGAATTAAGAGTTTAATGATGACCATGAATCCATTGTTGACTGTTGGAAAAACCCATCTGGTTCACTGATATCCTTCAGGGAAGGAAACTGACATCCTTACCTGGTCTGGACGACATGTGACTCCAGACCCACAACAATGAGATTGACTCTTAACTGCCCTCAGGGGCAATTAGGGATGGGCAATAAAATGCTGACCAAACCAGCAACACCCTCATCCCGTGAATTCATTTTAAAAAATGGCTGACTGGATTTGTGTTGGAAAGAACTGGTACACACTCGATTGGCTGAATCGTCTCCTTCTGTGTTGCATCATCCCCGTGGGAGCCAAAGGGTATCTTGAAGGTGCCAGACACACCTGTTAAGGGTTAAAAGGGAGGGTTCGAGAAGTACAAGCCTCCATAATTTCCATCTCTGGCCCTTCAGTTATACAGGACTTTGGTGAGACCATACTTATAACACTACATAGTTTCGGCCTCCTTACATAAGGGAGGACATTCATTGGAGGGGAGCAATGATAGTTCACTCAGATTGATCCTGATGTTCAATGATGAGACCAAAGAGAAAATGGGCCTATATTCTGTGGCATTTGCAAGCGCTAAGTGGTGATCTCATTGAAATGTATAACATTCTCAAACAGGACAGTTACAATGTTTAAAAGACATTTAGATAAGTACATGTATAAAAAATGTTTGGAGGGATATGGGCCAAGTACAGGCAGTTCGGACTAATTTAGTTTGGAGTTATGGTCAGCATGGACAGGTTGGACCGAAGAGTCTGTTTCCATGCTGTATGACTCTATGACTGTGACTCGATGTTGATAAGGAAGGTGTTGAGAGACAGTTTCCCTTCATCACATTGTCTAGGGTAGGGCGTTCTCATCTCACAATGGTGCTTTGGCCATTTAGAACTGAAATGAGGTGAAATCCCTTCACTCAGTGACTTGTGAACCTATGGAATTCTCTCCCCCTGCAGGGCAGTTCTGCAATCAATACATTTTGGGGCAGCAGAAAAAACTCAAGGGAAATAAGGGCAGGTGTGGTAAATTGAATTAAGAGAACTGTTTGACCATGCTTTGATTGAACAGTGGACTAGGTTCAATAGCTGTCAGACCTACATCTTACTCTTATAAGAATGTAGGAGCAACTAGCAAGACCAGCATTCATTGCCCATCCCTAATTGGCCTTGAGAAAGTGATGTTGTTAAGAAAGGAATTCCAGGATTTTTACCCTGCAACAGTGAAGCAACGACAATATAATCCCGTGGGAAAATGACAATAACAGAAAGAAGCCATTTGGTCATTAGTTCTGTGTCACTGATAGAACCTCTAACAAATTCATGCATGAATAAGTATCACTGGTTAGGCCAACATTTATTACCCACCCTAATCTTCCAAGGGACAGTTAAGAATCATATTACTGTGAGTGTGGAGTGACACGCAGGCCAGACCAGGTAGGAATGTGAGATTTCCTTCCCTCAGGATGTTCGTGAACCAAATGATGTCATCATTAGGCAAGTTGTTCAATCCCAGATTGTTATTCACTTCAAACATTACTATCTGCTATGGTGAGATTTGAATTCACATGCCCAAAATATTAGCGTGGGGTTCGGGATTACCAGGATGAGTGACAAAGCCACTCTGCCACCACTTGTCCTGAGACACGTATTCTAACTCCCCTGGTAGCACTGGGCAGCTTCCAAGTTCACTTTTAATGAGTTGAGGTTTTTCACCTCAGCCTCCAAACTGGGCAGCAAATTCCAGACGCTTACCACCCCCCGGGGTGAGAGAAGTCTTTCTTCATGAACCCTATCATCCTTCCGCCATGCTCCTGATATCTGTGCCCACTAGAAATTGACATGTCCGATCAGGGAAACAGGTTTTCCTATCCAAGACCCTCATTATTTTTTAGTCTTCCACTGTTCCAAGGATATCTAATTTTTCATTATTTCTGCAAATTCAAAGGCCTGGCATGTTTTGTAAACCTTCTCTTCAGTAAATATGATGTGACCAGAAGCACTCAAAACTCCAACTGTGCTCTAATCTGTATCTGAAACAGTTCAAGTATTAGACTCCTACTCTTGTATTCAATACCTTGTTCAATAAAGCATTCAATTTGCTTGCTTTAGCATCTTAGCTACCTGTCCTGCCACCTATAGTGATGTGTGGACATGCACTCAAAGTCTCTTGCTTGCTCAACATCTCCTGTTTATTGGGTATTCCTTATTTTGTTTGATCTCCTCAAATGCATCATGTCACAGTTCTCTGGATTGAAATCTATTTGCCACTATTTTTCCCACTCAGTCACTGATACCTGACTGCAAATGACAGCTATCTTCAGTAACAATGACCAGGCTAATTGTACTGTCTCCCAATGTCCCATTTATATCTCCCAATTCAAATCTGAATCATTCATTTATATCATGTACAGCGAGGGACCCAACACTGAACCCTGTGGAACATCATTGGAAACTGCTTTCCATTTACAAAAAAAATCCACTGACCATTACCCTTTATTTCTTGTCACTGAGTCAGTTTTAGATCTACCTCACCACATTCTGCAGCACACCACAGGCATTAATTTCTTTCTGACCATGTGGGACCTTGTTAAATGCCTTTTTAAAACCCATGTAGACAGCAACTACAGCACTGCCCTCATCAACCTCCACTCCTTCAATTCACTACTTCCTCAAAATATGCAATTACATTAGTAATCTTTGATCAAAACCATGCTATCCCTGATTAACCTATACTTCTCCCAAGTAACAGGCCCAGGTATTGGTTCTGGCAATTTGCCCACCAATGAGATCAAACTGACCAGTCTATAATTATTTGATCTATCCCTCATTCCCTTTCTGAATAATGCTACAATATTCATCGACCTCCAATCAGCTTGTACCTTGCCTGCATCTATCGAGGATTAGAAAATATTTTCTCCCTGGCTTCCTTTAACACTTAAGAGTATAATTCAATCAGCTGCAGTGATTTATCCACTTTCAAGTAGGGTAATTCCATTAAGGACCTTCTTCTCACTCTGATTATTTTATCTAGCATTTCACATTCATCCTCTTTAACTAGAATGTCTGCATTCTTTCCCTCCTTTGTGAAGACAGGGGCAAAAATACCCATTTTGAACCCTTCCCACATTTTCTGTATTCACAGACAACTTACCATGTACAGCTCTGATAGGCTTTCTGCTTGAAGTTCAGTCATTTGGTGGGGGCTCTGTACCTTTTACATTGCTTGTATCCAGGTTGCTAATTGAGTGTTCAGCTATTATTATCCTATTGTTATTTCACACAGAAATATACCTACATATTTGGTTCCCCCCCCCACCCCACCCCGCCACTTGTACAGACCTAGTATCGTGAATTATAGAATCCCTACACTGTGGAAAGATGCCATTTAGACCATCAGGTCTACACTGACCCTCCAAAGAGCATCCCATCCAGACCCAACCCCAACTCTATCCCTGTAATCCCACATTTCCCGTGGCTGATCCACCTGACCTGCACATCCCTGGACAATACGGGGGCAATTTAGCCTGGCCAATCCATGTAACCGGCACATCTTTGGATTGTGGGAGGAAACCGGAATACCTGGAGGAAACTCACGCAGACACGGGGAGAATGTGCAAATTCCACACAGACAGCCGCCTGATGGTGAAATCGAATCTGGGCCCCTGGTGCTGTGAGGGAGCAGCACTAACCACTCCTTTTTTTGGTGTCTAAGCTTAATGATATGGCCTCATTCAAGTGCTTCATTTCAAGAATCAGAGGTTTTAGGGAAAGGGCAGGAAAGTGGATGTGAGGAGTCTTGGATCAGCTATGATTCTATTGAATGGCAGAGTTGGCTCAAGGGCCTGAATAACCTACTCCTGTTCCTAGATCATATGGTCCTGCAGCGTATCATCTCTCCTCACAGCAATCATTGGATTCTTTAACATCTAACACACTTACCTTAATTATTTCCTTCTCTATTCAGTCTGAAAACGCTAAATACAGAAACTGCCATCCTGGCTTCTGTTTAAGCCAAGTTTCCTTGGTAGCATTTATATCATGCTGCCATGTATCTGCCTGAGCCCTTAGCTCATCAGTTTTATTCACAATGTTCCTTCTGTTTACATTTTAATGCCGCCAACCTCCTGTGCTGTACGTTGTTAACCCCTGCTTTCTATGTCTCTCAGTCACTTAATAAGTTTCAGCTTCCTGTTCCCTGCTCTGAGTTTGTTTCTTGTACAGACCCCCACCTTCCCCAGAATGGGTCCCAATGCCTCAGAAATCTGATGTCCTCCCTCAGACACTACTTTCCAATACATGTTCAACAGCTCAAGGGGTCACCTTGAAATTAGAGTGCCCGCCTTTCAGTCTCCTTAAAATCTGTTTCCTGAAACTTGTCTCAGGTCCTATCTAAGTTATTTCGACCAATATGGAGCATGACCTCTGGCTGACTCTGCTCCCCCTGAAGAATGTTCTGCAGCTGCTCTGCAACATTCCGCCAGCCGGGTCTCCCAGTTAAGAAATTCCCGAACACCATCGTTTTTCTCTGCTTCCTCACCCCCGTCCACTGTGCAACTGAGCTGTCCATGGTGCTGACTTCTCCCTCTCCTGAGGAACCATCGCCTGGCTGTTATCTACAATGATGTGGAGGAGCCAGTGTTGGGACTGGGGTGGACAAAGTTAAAAATCGCACAACACCAGGTTATAGTCCAACAGGTTTGTTTGAAAGTACAAGTTGTCGGAGCGCTGCTCTTTCTTCAGGTAGCTATCTGATGAAGGGGCAGGACTCCAAAAGCTTGTACTTTCAAATAAACCTGTTGGACCATAACCTGGTGTGTGATTTTTAACTGTGTCCACAATATGTTAGCAAGCAAGATACACTTGGAGGTCTCCAGTGCTGCCAGCTTGGTTTTCTTACACTGCCCTATACTCACTCATTCCCTCACTGTGTGTATGTTGCTCACCTTCTGTGTGACCACCTCCCTAAACATGCTGTGCACATAGTCCCCCTGCTTTGCAGATGGACAACAGTGATTCACGTTCCAGTACATGGAGATGAAGCTTGAACAGTTGGTGACACATCCTGCAGACACGTTCATCTGGGACACACTGCGTCCATAATGTCACATGTTCCAATCTGCACTCTACTTAGTTGAGCTGACTTGCCATCCCCTAACTTTAAAAATGATTTCTTACAATTGTAGAAAAACTTACCAGTACGCACCAATCCCGCTTCTTCACCTGTGCTGATAAGCCAACCACAGCGAGCTGTTCCCTGTGCAGACTGACCTCCTGTGTGGTTTTCAATCCCACAAATTGGTCCTCTATCTACGGGAGGACTTCCCAGTCAGGATGGTGTGTGGGAGTTGGAGGGGAACATACAGATCATCATTTCCCCATACATTTGCTGCCCTTGTCCTTCTAGATGGTAGAGGTGGAACACATTGCTGCAGAGGCCAAGTCATTGAGTGTCTGAAAACAATGCATTGAGTACAGGAGTTGAAAGGTCATTTTGCAGCTGTGCAGGACATTGGTTAGGCCACTTTTGGAATACTGTGTGCAATTCTGGTCTCCCTGCTACAGGAAATAGGTTGTGAAACTTGAAAGGGTTCAGAAAGATTTACAAGCATGTTGCCAGGGTTGGAGGGTTTGAGCTATAGGGAAAGGCTAAGTAGAATGGACTTATTTTCCCTGGAGCATCGGAGGCTGAGGAGTGACCTTATAGAGGTTTATAAAACCATGAGGGGCATGGATAGGGTAAATAGCCATGGTCTTTACCCCAAGGTAAGGGAATCCAAAACAAGAAGGCACAGGTTTAAGGTGAGAGGGGAAAGATTTAGAAGACCCCTAAGGGGCATCTATGATGAAGGAAGCAATTCATCACATTTCTTTCCTGTGTGCTTGATACCACCAATACTATTTTCTTCTCTCGTCACTAAAAGCTAGTCCTCCTGAATGCCTGAGTGAACACATTGGTGGCTATCTTATCTTGATGGATCCTTGTTTTCAACTCTCTGTACAAGTGAGAGCTTACACATTCATGGTTCATTACTTGGCTACACATTACCAATGCACATCCATCGACAGTGGAAGGTGCTGCTGATTTATCGCCATGTGTTTCACCAGCTGATACAGAGGATATTTTATTGATGAAGCTATGCTGGCGTTCAGGAGAACTGGCACACTGTGAGCTAAAGTAGGGCCCTGAAAGTCAATGAGATGACATTAGCTGCATTATTGCAACAATTAGTGCCTTATGATGATCTATGTTTTTCACATGGGTGGATCTGCGATTTTCTGCTGCAGAAGTCCATTAATTGCTGAATATAAATGGCAGCAAGTCGTTGTGATCTGCCAGATCAGGAGGACCATTTGTTGTTTGTTACAATTTTCATATCAGAAGACAGAATGAAACATGGCTTATCTGTGGGTTTACATTTTATAAAAATCTGCTCTGGGTGAAGTGACCATTCCTTTCTGTGATGTAGAGTCTACAATCACTCTCTGTGCTCTTGTAGCTTACACTGCACCCCAGTACCTCCCGGGATGTGGGAAAGTGGGGAGCAATTGGTTGGATTCCATTTTAACAGCTCTTCTTTCCCAAGTTCAGGACAGCTTACAGTCCTTCTCTCTAGCTCACTATCTTTCAGAAGTTCTTCCATCCCATCTCCACTTTTGGGGCTCTCTCCAGACCTTTTCCCTTTCACACCGCATCATATCCCCAGCTGTCACGAGATTGTTATGGTGCAGGAGTCCAGTCAGCTCATCGTCCCTGCACTGGCTCCACTTCCTAGAGCCAATCTCCTGCGTTTTCTCCATATCTCAGCACTCCATTTCTATCCAACGCCTCTTGACTGCCTCAATTGCACCTGCCTCCACCATATTTCCAGGCAATGCTTTCAAGACAGAAGAACTGGGAGCCTCTCGAACTGGCTCTACCATTGGATACATCGCGGCCTCAACACCACATAGAAACATAGAATCCCTACAGTGTAGAAACAGGCCATTTGGCCCAACAAGTCCACACTGACCCTCCGAAGAGTAACCCATCCAGACCCACCACCTTCCTGACCGCTCTCCATAACACTTCAATCCCCTATTCATTAAAAAACATCATCTCCTCCTTAAGTTTACTCAAATGTCCCAGCTTCTGTTGCACACTGGGAGAGTGAATTCCACACATTCACCGGTCTTTGAGAGTAGTCATTTCTCCTCATCTCATCCTTGTTTCTTTTGCACATCATCCCCCAGGGTCCACATATTCCATGGTCTCCCTTTGTAGATGTTCTCTTAACTTTGCTTTCCCTTCCAAGACTCCCTGGAATGCGAGCCACTACCAACTTCTGTTGCTGCTATTGTGACTTAATTCTCATTGGTTCGAGCACTGCATTATTTGAAGACCTGTACTATGCGGGAGAGAAATTTACAAGAAAATAGCATTTACTGTTTAATGGTACATTAGCCTTTATCTGAAAAGCTCTGAGGTAGGAAGTTGCTGCAGTGTTTAAGGCTCTGGTTAGATCCATCTGAAATACATATTCATTTTTGCCAAAGAGACACTGGCCTTGGCGTTGAAATAGTGCAGATTTGCCAGAATAATATCATGGTTTCATGTTAAATTATGAGAGTGTTTGTATATGCTGTGCTTCTATTTGCGTGAGTGTAGCAGCTTAAGGTGCAATCTATTTGAGGATTTTAAGATAATTAAAGGATTTGGATAGCGTACATAGAGACAAATGATTTCCTCTGCTCTACACAGGGGAGCGTAAAATTAGAGCTGGCTGTATTGAGAATGTTGTCAAAGTTCTATATAACATCCCTACAGTGTGCAAGTAGGCCATCTGTCCCAACAAATCCACACTACCCCTCTAAGGAGCATCTTACCCAGACCACCATTTCCCATGGCTAACCCACCAAGTATGCCTATCTCTGGACACTATTTAGCATGGCTAATCCACCTAATCTGTGCATTTTGGGACTGTGGATGAAACTGGAGCAAACGTGCACAGACACAGGGAGAATATGCAAACTCCACACAGACAGTCGCCCAAGGCTGGAATCAAACCCGGGTCCCTGGTGCTGTGAGGCAGCAGTGCTAACCACTGAGCCACCTTGCCACACCATGATGGACACTACAAAATCTAGACTTTGTTCTCTCAAAGAGACATTGAAGGTGATAGAAGAGATGCAAAATTTCAACACAGATGAATGTTTGTTAGTTACCACTATAAAGAATTACAGAGCCAGGTTGAACAGACACAGTTACATAAAGATCAGTTAACATTGAGCTTTGAAGGGCTGATTGATGTCCCTGATGCATGGAACCTCAAAACAGTTGAAGACGGAACTGAGTCGTTCCCCACACACTTTTATTCTTCAACCAGTAATTTCTCACAACACAAGGAGTCCTTGGCACACAGGAAGATTAATTAGAGGCTACAGTTCTGAGCTGCCTGTGGTATTTGGTTAAAATGTCAGCAAAAGTTCAAAAGTGATACGTTGGAGCCCAATGAGGTAATAAATTCCAACTGATACAAATAACATTACAGGTCAGTGATTAGAAAGAAACCATCACAAGTATATGAAGACAAAACACTGGGATGGTCGCAGAGGCTGAAGCATTAAATAAACCAGAGTCAATAAATCAAATGAAGTTCTCTCCGGGCTCCTTAAATAAAAAAGTTCACCCAGTTTTGAAAGGATTGTTTTGCTCCAATCGCTGTGCCTCATGAGCTTTCTGAATTGAGAGATCTGCAGGGGCGGCCATCTTGTCATCCCTTGATATTGCAATAGCGGCTGCCCTTCCAAAGTCTTACACCAGTCGCAGGCGGTGCTACATAAATGTGGTATGTTCCTTTGGTGGGATGCTGATTGGAAACAACAAGAGGAAACTGTCCCTTGGGTTTGGCAGCTCCTGCTGATTGGTCACGTGTGCCCCGTGCTTGGGTCACCTCACCCCGTCCTCGCCTACACCTCACCGCCGCCTTGCCTTGCGCTCCGTCTGATTGGAAGCCAGGGATTCGAGCTCCCATTCCGGCTGGTGGAAGTGGACGTCATACTGCCTTGCCCACCTGGCGAATGCGTGCTTTTCCGTGATGAACCGGTGATGGCTCCCCTTGCGGCCCATCTCGTGCGAGATGTACATCGTGCACTCATCGATTCCTGACGGCTCATAGTAATGGTACGGCACCGTGCGGTGAGCGGGGTCCCTGAGAAAGAGAACGTCATGTTACTGCCCAGGTTCACACCATCCCCCCACAGAGTGACAGTGATTAGCCTTCAGAAATATTTCAATGGTTATCTCTATGATCTAATGGTTAGAAAGATCCTGAGCCTGTGAAAGACACCAGAAAAATATCTCCTTGCAAACTGTCTTTGTTGTATGTTGTCAATCCATTTCACAGCTGGTGAATCCAGTGAGCCTGTCCTCCAAAGGCTACCATCCTTTGGTTGTCCTGCAACCATAGAGACCTACAAGACAGAATAATGGCCCTTCAGCCCATCAAACCTGTGTCAGTCAACAACAAACACCTAACTATTCTAATCCTATTTTCCCAGCACTTGACCCACAACCCTGTACGTGATGAAGGGCTTTTGCCCGAAATATCAATTTTCCTGTTTCTCGGTTGCTGCCTGACCTGCTGTGCTTTTCCAGCACCACTCTAATCTTGACTCTGATCTCCAGCAACTGCAGTTCTCACTTTCACCACAACCCCGTATGCCTTGGCATTGCAAGTGAACATCTATATACTTTGTCAATGTTATGAGGGTTTCTGCCTCCATCATCCTTACAGGTAGTGAGTCACAGAGTCAACACAGCACAGAAAAAGACCCTTCCGTCCAACTTGTCCATGCTGACCAAGTTTCCCAAACTGAACTAGTATCACTTGACTGTGTTTGGTCTATTTCCCCCTAAACCTTTCCTATCCATGTACCTGTCCAAATGTCTTTTAAATGTTGTAACTATCTACAACTACCACTTCCTCAGGTAGTACATTCCACATACAAACCACCCTCTGTGTGAAAAAGTTGCCCCTCAGGTTCCTTTTAAATCTTTCTCTTCTCATCTTAAACCTATGCCCCCTAGTTCTGAACTCCCCCACCCCAGGGAAAAGACCTTTTCTTTTGGGTGAAAAAGGGTTTTCCTTTTTCTCTGCTCCCCTTAAATCGATACCCCCGGTCATTGATCCCTCCAACGAAGGGAATAGTTCTTTCCTGCCCACCCCATCAATACCTCTCATAATGGTATACATCTCAATCATGTCCCCCTCAGCCACCTCTGCTCCAGGGAAAAGAGCCCCAATCTGTCTAATCTCGCTTCATAAGTAAAACTCTCTAGTCCAGGCGACATCCTGGTAAATCTCTTGCACTCTCTCCACTGCCATGACATCCCTTCTCCAGGACCTTACCCAAATTGTTATCCCTTACTGAGTGTATCCACCACAGCACCTCTCAGTTATACACAAGGGCAATACTGCTGCCAATGTATGTATCCTGCAAACAAATGAAGGACCCCTTCAGATTCTGTAGATTCTTGAATATGGTTTCTCCACCCTGCGCAGTGAATCTCGAATGTCTCCTGTTCTGTGTCACAATTCACAGAAGGGCTAGAGTACAGAAGGAGGTGATGTTCGGTCCAGCATTGTCTGTGCTGGCTCTCTGTAGCAACACAACCAGCCCCGCTCCCCAGTTCTCCCTGTAATCCTGCAATTTATTTTCCTCCATGTGTTTATCCAATTGAAAGCCACGATTGAAACTATCTCCATCAGATTCCCCGGCATCACAGACCTAATCACTCACTGGATTAAACCGCTTTTCCTCATCTACTGTTGCTTCTTTTGCCAAGCATACTGTCCGGGTGCCTGGTACAGCCTGGTACAGCAACTGCTCTGCCCAGGACCATAAGAAACTACAGAAGGTGGTGTGCACAGCCAATACAATTGTGAAAGCCAACCTTCCATCCATGGACATCATTTACACTTCCCTTTGCCATGGAAAGGCTGCCAACATGAAAGACCCCTCCCAACCCAACGATACTCTCTTCTGTCAGGCAGAAGAAACAGAAGCTTGAACACACCAACAGGTTCAAGAACAGCTTCTTCCCTGCTGTTATTAGACTGATGAATGGACTCTCTAACTTCCAATGTTGACCTTGCTTCACGCACCTTCTGTGCAGTGTAACCTGTGTGCCTCACTCTGTCTAAGCACCCTATGATCTGTATGTCCTTGTTTGCTATGATCTACCTGTATTGCTCATAAACAAAGCTTTTCACTGTACTTAGGTACACATGACAATAAATCAAATCATATCAATCACTGTAAATCTGTAAGTTCTTTTGCCAATAGGGTCAGTCTAACTCTCACAATTTTGAATACCTCCATCAAATTGCCACCATATTTCTTAGGAGAGCAGTCTCCAACTTCTCCAATTTATTCACAAACTTGAAATCCCTAGAACCATTCTCGCTAATCTTTTTGCTACCCTTTCTAAAGCCTTCATTTTTTTCAGAAGTATGATGCCAAAATTGGAATGTTAAGCTAATCCAGGAGCGTGAACCGCATGATTAATCCTCTCAGATTTTGTGTGCTAATCTTGCAGAAATTCAAGTGCAGCACAGCTCCAGAGTTCTCTTTTTCCCAAACAAGGGTGTACAGTACAGTACAGTACTTCTGCTGCGGTCTGACCAAAGCTCTGTATAAGCAAGTCATCAAGTCACAGAGACACGGAAACAGACCCTTCAGTCCAACTCGTCCACGTTGACATTGTTGCTAAACCAAACTAGTCCCACCTGCCTGTGCTTGGCCCACATCTCTTCAAAACTTTCTTATTAATGAACTTATCCAAATGTCTTTTACCTGTATCCACCACTTTCTCTGGCAGTTCATTCCACGCTCTGTGTATAAAAACTTGCTGCTTATGTCCTTTTTAAATCTTTCTCCTCTCACCTTAAAGATATGCCTCCTAACCCCCTCACCCTAGGGAAAAGACCCTTGCCATTCACCTTATCTAGATCTCTCATGATTTTATAAACCTCAATAAGGTCACCCCTTAACCTCCAGTGAAAAACATCCCAATCTTTCCAGTCTATTTTTATAACTCAAACCCTCCATTGTTGGTAACATCCTGGTCATTTTTTTTCTGAATCCTCTCCTGTTTAATTATATCCTTCCTATAACAGGACAACCAGAACTGGATACAGTACTCCAGAAGAAGCCTCACTAAAATCCTGTACAACCTCAACATGATGTCCCAACTCCTATACTCAAAGATCTGAGCAATGAATGCAAAAGTGATAACTCTTCCTTGTTCTTATACACTAATCCTCTTGCAATAAATCAAAGATGAAACACTGCAGGGCAGGAATGGAAGCAAGAAATAAAAACTGTTGGAAAATCTCAGGAAGTACCTGTGTAGTTTTGGTCTCCTTACTTAAAGACAGATATAATCATCATAGATGGCGGGCAGGGAACGTTCAACAGATTGATTCTTGGGATGTCAGGTTTGTCAGATTGGGTTGAGTGAGCCACCCCACAGAAGAGATTCCTAGATTTAGGATTCATCCCATTGAACAGATTCCTGAATGTAGGGACCACCCCACAGAACAGATCCTTGGACATAGGGATCACCCGATAAACCAATTCCTGAGATAATACAATCCCATTTATGGATAGAAGATTCAGAGAAAAGCATCATCTGTGCGGTGCTGCCTCTCAGTCAATTTCTGATCCATCATGGCCATTTTGAGTAATTTAACCTCAAGGTCCAATGGAAGAGTCAGAAGGAAGGAGAAGGAAGGCAACACGGGGATTCTGTTGGGGAAGCCCATTGGCTAGAAGTGGCACAAAATGGCTGCCTGCAGCTTTTCAGTTGGCATAAGAATGGCGGAGGAGGTTTTTAGCTGCAGTACCAGAATTAGCTTTGCTGAATTCAGAATTCAAGTGAGGTTGTAAGTTAGGACAATAGCTCTGAGAATACGATAGACCCAAGATAACAGGGTCCAGGCAGAACAAAGAATCTTACGAATGAAGACACAGCGAGCTCTGTACAAAAATCTGTAAGAGGCAGTCCGAAAAGAGATGTCTGGGCCTGAAGTTTGTAGTTTAGCATGAACTAAAGGAATCCCACAGTAACAGAGACAAATAAGATAAATGGAGAACAAGGTTACATTTTGTAAAACCTTAGGTGTTCAGACAAGCTTGCTGAGCAGTGAAAGTGATTGAGCTTCAGTCTTATTAATGGAATTTGAACTGATATTATCTGATTAAGTAAAAGAGTTAGTGTAGAAATATTTACGGTAGGGTCAGTAAGTTTCATCTTTGAAGCAACCTTCTGTTTAAAATGCACTTACATTAAGCATGTGGATAGAAGGAGCAGCTGCAAGATAGAGGGACAATGTTTACCTGATCAGGTGGGGACAGAAACTGCTCACAATTTGGTGGCTAAACAAGTCTAACATTAGGTGTAACCATATAACTTTATATATAACTAATCTCATATTACAACTGATACTATGAATTTTATAGAAATTAGTAGGAGTTAGCATATTTTTTAACCTATAATTAGGATAGCAGGAAATATAAGGTGAATAACAGAAATTGATAAGGATAGCAAGGAATAAAATGAATAACAGAATTTGAACTGTCCTTAGAGATAAGCAAGAATGGCAAATGTCTGAGGAAGACTATAACCGTAAGTTAATGGGGTACATTGTAAGATCCCAAGGCCTGATGACAACAATGTCTGATAAACATCATGAGATCATGGGGAACCGAGGGCTGTCCATAGTGATGTCCATCATTGTTTAGCTATTTCGCAAGATTGGATGTATAGATTCAGGGAGTGGAACAATAACATCAATATTGCATGTAATTATTGTTATGTGAAATGTATAAAAATACTGGATTCAGATGGGGAAGCCAGAGTATCACTGACCTCTCCTCCAATCTGAGCTGTAATTCAGAGGACAGCGAGGCTTCATGAGAAAGCCAGATCTGGAGCAGTCTCTGTTCTCTCCCACACACATGGTCAAAGAGCTCTGAATAAAGGTGGTTTGTACTGCTGAACCCAGAACCAGAGACTTCTGTTTGCCATCAATTCTAATTCTGTTTCCCCACAGTATGCCCCCACTGTCAGAAAATATATGGACCTGAAACTGGCTTGTCAGTTATGCATCCTGTCAGCCATCATCCTTAATTCTGAGGGACCAACACCAGTGACAGATAGCCTTATGAAATCAGAGGAGGTGATGGCCTAGAGGTATTATCACTGGGTTATTAATCCAGAGGCCCAGATAATGTTCTAGGGATGTATGTTCAGACCCTACTACGGCATATGGTAGAAATTGAATCTGATCAAAAAAAAAGTCTGGAATTAAGAGTCTACTGATGAGCATGAACCCATTGTCATTTGTTAGGAAAAACCCACCTGGTTCACTAATGCCTTTTAGTGAAGGAGACTGCCACCCTTAACCAGTTTGGCCTACAAGTGACTCCAGACCCACAGCAATGTGGTTGACTCTTAACTGCCCTCTGGGCAATAAATGCTGGCCTGGCCTGTGATGCCCTCATTGCATGAACAAATGAAAAAGAAATGAATCGTTCATAAGTGGGTTAAAGCTATACTTCTGATTAAGTCCCAGATTAACTTCTGCATAAATATAAACTGTGCAGCATGGGGGCTCTTGTGCTGCAGTAGTAGTGTCAGTCTCCCTGAGCCAGGAGGCCTGAGTTCAAGTCCTGCCTGTTCCAGAGTTGTGTAATAACATCTCTGAACAGGTTGTTTAGGGGAAAAAATCTCTACCTTCAACATCAATTGTTGGGGGCTGTTGCAGTACAACATTAGTCTCCCTGTACCTCTGAGACAGGAGGCCTGGGTTCATGTCCTGCTTGCTCCAGAGCTGTGTAAGAACATCCCTGAAAAATATCTCTAAACAGTCTTGTCATGAATAAGTGCATTTCTGTAAATTCCTGCTCAGAGGAGAAACATGACCATTATTCAATGAAACAGTTATGCCCTTGGTAGAAACGATGACAAATTTTTCCCTGCTTTGTTCTGATAAAGAGCTTATCCACGATTTACAAAGAAAAATCCTGCAAGGTTCCTAATGACAGGGTAAAACCTGAAGCAGAGGATTAATGTGGAAGCTGTCACAACAGGAAGGCATTATGACTTGTCCTCATTTCTTTTGACAATTAAGGACGAAACCTGCCAATTAGAGCCCACATACACCGGAACCCCTGTGTAAAACCTTCCTGCTTGTCAATCGAGCTGTGGAAAGCATTAATAAAATATGGTAAGTGTTGAGAATTGTACTGGAGACGGATTTCATTTTGGATTGTGCTGCTGATGTTTCTGTAGTTTATCTGTGGTTAATGACGGACATTCAGGAAGATATTATTTTGTGAAGTCAGGCTTTATTTCAGTGTAAAGTGTCTGATTATACCTTCTAATCTCAGTACTGTACATATCTTTAGCAGACCTGGCTCAGTGGGCATTGAGGATTGTGGGTTCTGAGATGCGAGCACATAGTCCAAATTGCTAGTTCAGTGCAGTGTCAAACAAGGTTGGCATTGCCCAAGTGCCAACTCTTTATCGCAGAAGGATGTGAGCACAAGTGCAGTGAACTCTTCCTCCAATTATACAGCAGTTTGGTTAAAGCACACCTGGAGTGCTTTGTGCAGTTTTGGTCTCCTTACCTTAAGTGAATACAAAGAGATCTCATGACAATAATAAAGGCAGTGGAGCAAGTCCCTCCGGTATTCCTGTCCCGGTATATTCCTCATTACTAAAACATGGCAAATGGAATTTAGTTTGGACAAATGTGAGGTATTGTGTTTTGGTACAACCAACAGGGGCAAGACTTATACAATCAACAGTAGGGCCTTGGGCAGTGTTGAAGAACAGGGAGACCTAGGGGCTCAGGTACATAACTCTTTGAAATTTAGGGCACGTATAGACAAGGTGGTCGAGAAGGTGTTTAGGAGGCTTGCGTTCATTGCTCAAAACTTTGAGTATAGCAGTTAGAACATGACGGTGAGATTGTACAGGACATTGGTGAGACCTCTTCAGCAGAACTTAATGCCGTCTGATCACAGAAAGATATTATTAAGCTGGAGAGGGTTCAGAAGAGATTTACCAGGATGTTGCCGGGTATGGAAGTTGAGTTATAAAGAAAGGCTGGATAGAACATAGAACATTACAGCACAGTACAGGCCCTTCGACCCTTGATGTTACACCAACCTGTGAAACCAATCTGAAATCCATCTAACCTAGACTATTCCATTATCATCCATATGTTTATCTAATAACCATTTAAATACCCTTAAAGTTGCTGAGTCTATTATTGTTGCAGGCAGTGCATTCCATGTCCTCACTACTCTCTGAGTAAAGAACCTACCTCTGACATCTGTCCTATATTTATCACTCTTCAACTTAAAGCTATGTCCTGTTATGTTAGCCATCACCATCCAAGGAAAAATGTTCTCCCTCTCCACCCTATCTAACCCTCTGATTATCTTATATGTCTCTATTAAGTCACCTCTCAACTTACTTTTCTCTGACAAAAACAGCCTCAAGGCCCTCAGCCTTTCCTCATAAGACCTTCCCTCCATACCAGGCACTATCCTGCTAAATCTCCTCTGCACCCTTTACAATGCTTTCACATACTTCCTATAATGCAGTGACCAGAACTGTACGCGATACTCCAAGTGCGGCTGCACCAGAATTTTATACAGCTGCAACATGACCTCATTGCTTCGAAACTCAATCCCTGTACCAATAAAAGCTAACACTCTGTATGCCTTCTTAACAACCCTATCAACCCGGGTGGCAACTTTCAGAGAACTATGTACCTGGACACAGACATCTCTCTGTTCATCCACATTGCCAAGAATCTTAGCATGAACCCAGCACTCTGTATTTCTGTTACTCTTTCCAAAGTGAATCACCTCACACTTTTCCACATTAAACTCCATTTGCCAACTCTCAGCCCAGCACTGAAGCTTATGCATGCCCCTCTGTAACCTGCAACATCCTTCGGCACTGTCCACGCTCCACCGACCTTAGTGTCATCTGCAAATTTACTGACCTGTCCTTCTATACCCTCATCCAGGTCTTTTATAAAAATGGCAAATGGCATGGCCCTAAAATAGGTAGTACTAGTAACAAGTCCAGGATGAAGATTTCCCATCAACCACCACCCTCTGTCTTCTTTCAGCTAGCCAATTTCTGATCCAAACCACTAAATCACTCTCAATCCCATGCCTCCGTATTTTGTGCAATAGCCTACTGTGAGGAACCTTATCAAACGCCTTACTGAAATCTGTGTGCACCACATCAACTGGTTTACTCTCATCTACCTGTTTGGTCACCTTCTCAAAGAACTCAATAAGGTTTCTGAGGGATGACCTACCCTTCACAAAACCATGCCGACTATCCCTAATTAAATTATTCCTTTCTAGATTATTATAAATCCTATCTCTTATAATCCTTTCCAACACTTTAACCACAATTGAAGTAAGGCTACTAGTCTATAATTACCAGGGTTGTCTCTACTCCCCTTCTTGAACAGGGGCACAACATTTGGTCTCCTCCAGTCTTCTGGCTCTATTCCTGTAGACAATGACGACATAAAGATCAAAGTCAAAGGGTCTGCAATCACCTCCCTGGTTTCCCAGAGAACCCAAGGATTAATCCCATCCGGCCCAGGGGACTTATCTATTTTTACACTTTCCAGAATTACTAACACCTCCTCCTTATGCACCTCAATCCTGTCTAGTCTAATAGCCTGTATCACAGTATTGTCCTCGACAACACTGCCTTTTTCCAGTGTGAATACAAATGAAAAATATTCATTTAACACCTCTTATACCTCCTTGGACTCCACACACCCACTTCCCACTACTGTTCTTTAGATTAGATTAGATTACTTACAGATTACTTACTTGACTGACCCTAATCTTACTCTAGTCATTCCTGACATACCGAGAGAAAGCTTTAGGGTTTTCCATGATCCTGTCTGCCAAAGGCTTCTCATGTCCGCTCCTGGCTGTTCTTAGCTGTCTCTTTAGGTCCTTCCTGGCTAACTTGTAACACTCAAGCCCCCTAACTAAGCCTTCACGTCTCATCCTCACATAGAACATAGAACATAGAACATAGAACAATACAGCGCAGTACAGGCCCTTCGGCCCTCGATGTTGCGCCGATCAAAGCCCACCTAACCTACACTAACCCACTATCCTCCATATACCTATCCAATGCCCGCTTAAATACCCATAAAGAGGGAGAGTCCACTACTGCTACTGGCAGGGCATTCCATGATCTTACGACTCGCTGAGTGAAGAACCTACCCCTAACATCAGTCCTATATCTACCCCCCCTTAATTTAAAGCTATGCCCCCTTGTAATAGCTGACTCCATACGCGGAAAAAGGTTCTCACTGTCAACCCTATCTAACCCCCTAATCATCTTGTACACCTCTATCAAATCACCCCTAAACCTTCTTTTCTCCAAAGAAAACAACCCCAAGTGCCTCAGCCTTTCCTCATAGGATCTTCCTACCATGCCAGGCAACATCCTGGTAAACTTCCTCTGCACCCGTTCCAGTGCCTCCACATCCTTCCTATAGTATGGCGACCAAAACTGCACACAATATTCCAGAAGCGGCCGCACCAGAGTCTTATACAACTGCAGCATGACCTCAGGACTCCGGAACTCAATTCCTCTACCAATAAAAGCCAGTACGCCATATGCCTTCTTCACTGCACTATTTACCTGGGTGGCAACTTTCAGAGATCTGTGTACATGGACACCAAGATCCCTCTGCTCTTCCACACTACCAAGTAGTCTACCATTAGCCCAGTAATCCATCTTTTTATTACTCTTACCAAAGTGAATCACTTCACACTTAGCTACATTGAACTCCATTTGCCACCTTTCTGCCCAGCTCTGCAGCTTCTCTATATCTCGCTGTAACCTGCCATATCCTTCCTCACTGTCTACAACTCCTCCGACTTTCGTATCATGAGCCTCCTTCTTTCTCTTGACAAGAAATTCAACTTCTTTAGTAAACCATGGTTCCCTCATTCAACCACTTCCTCCCTGCCTGACCGGTACATACTTATCAAGAACCACAGTAACTGTTCCTTGAACAAGCTCCACATTTCAAATTGTGGCCATCCCCTGCAGTTTCCTTGCCCATCCTATGCATCCTAAATCTTGCCTAACCGCATCATAGTTGCTTATCCCCCAGCTATAACTCCTGCCCTGCGATACAAAAGACAATAGACAATAGGTGCAGGAGTAGGCCACTCTACCCTTCGAGCCTGCACCACCATTCATTATAATCATGGCTGATCATCCGTAATCAGTATCCTGTTCCTGCCTTATCTCCATAACCCTTGATTTCACTATCCTTGAGAGCTCTATCCAACTCTTTCTTAAACAAATCCAGAGACTGGGCCTCCACTGCCTTCTGGGGCAGAGCATTCCACATACCCACCACTCTCTGGGTGCCTATCCCTTTCCATTGCTGAAGTAAATGTAACCGAATTGTGGTCACTATCATCAAAGTGCTCACCTATCTCCAAATCTAACACCTGGCCTGGTTCATTACCCAGTACCAATTCCAATGTGGCCCCAGCTCTTGTTGGCCTGTCTACATACTATGTCAGGAAAACCTCCTGCACACATTGGACAAAAACTGACCCGTTTCCAATCAATATTTAGAAAGTTAAAGTCCCCCCATAACAACAACCCTGTTACTTTGGCTCCTATCCAGAATCATCTTTGCTATCCTTTCCTCTGTATCTCTGGAACTTTTCAGAGGCCCATAGAAAATACCCAACAGGGTGACCTCTCTTTTCCTGTTTCTAACCTCAGCTCACATTACTTCAGTAGATGAGTCCTCATCAAATGTCCTTTCTGCCACCGTAATACTGTCCTTGACTAACAATGCCACACCTCCCCCTCTTATCATCTTCCCTATTCTTACTGAAACATCTAAACCCCAGAGTCTGTAACAACCATTCCTGTCCCTGCTCTGTCCCTGTCTCTGAATAGCCACAACATCAAAGTCCCAGGTACCAACCCATGCTGCAAGTTCACCCACCTTATTCCGGATGTTCCTGGCGTTGAAGTAGACACACTTCATACTACTTTCCTGCCTGCTGGTACACTCTTGTTACCTTGAAACCTCATTTCTGACTTCACTACACTGCAGCTACAATTCAGGTTCCCATCCCCCTGTTGAATTAGTTTATATCCTTTTGAAGAGCATTAGCAACTTTCCCCCCCAGGATATTGGTACCCCTCTGGTTCAGGTGTGGACTATCCCATTTCTAGAGGTCCCATCTACCCCAGAATGAGCCCCAATTATCCAGAAATCCAAAACCCTCCCTCCTGCACCACCCCTGCAACAACGTATTCGGCTGCTTTCTCTCCCTATTCCTCACCTTGCTAGCACGTGGCACGGGCAACAAACCCAGAGATAACAACTCTGTTTGTTCTAGCTCTAAACCTCCACCCTAGCTCCCTGAACTTCTGCCACCTTCTATCTGTCCCCCTAATTATTGAGTCTCCAGTGACTAATGCTCTGCTCTTCTACCCCCTTCCCTTCTGAGCAACAAGGAAGACTCTGTGCCAGAGACCTGTACTCCATGGCTAATCGTTGGTAAGTCATCCCCTCCAACAGTATCCAAAACGGTATACTTGTTATTGAGGGGAACAGCCACAGGGGATCCTGTACTCCCTACTGGTTCCCTTTCCACCCCCTGACTAGATTAGATTAGATTAGATTACTTACAGTGTGGAAACAGGCCCTTCGGCCCAACAAGTCCACACCGCCCCGCCGAAGCGTAACCCACCCATACCCCTACATCTACATTTACCCCTTACCTAACACTATGGGCAATTTAGCATGGCCAATTAACCTGGCCTGCACATCTTTGGACTGTGGGAGGAAACCGGAGCACCCGGAGGAAACCCACGCAGACACGGGGAGAACGTGCAAACTCCACACAGTCACTCGCCTGAGGCGGGAATTGAACCCGGGTCTCAGGCGCTGTGAGGCAGCAGTGCTAACCACTGTGCCACCGTGCCGCCCACTGTGCCACCGTGCTGCCCACCGTGCCGCAGACTGTAACCCATCTGCCTTTTTCTTGCACCTGAGGTGTGACTACCTCCCTGTAACTCCTCTCAATAACCCCCTCCACCTCCCAAATGATCCAAAGTTCACCCAGCTCCAGCTCCAGTTCCCTAACATGGTTTTTGAGGAGCTGGAGTTGGGTGCACTTCCCGCAGAGGAAGTCAGCAGGAATACTAGTGGTGACCTTCACCTCCCACGTTCTGCAGGAGGAACATTCAACTGCCCTAACCACATTCCCACTGTTCTAAATTGCTAAGGAGACTTTGAATGTAGGTTTGGTCACTGAGCTTGGAGGTTCATTTCCAAACATTTCATTACCCCATACGAGGTAACATTCCTGAAGAAGGGCTTATGCCCGAAACGTCGATTCTCCTGCTCCTTGGATGCTGCCTGACCTGCTGCGCTTTCCCAGCAACACATTTTTAAGCTCTGATCTCCAGCATCTGCAGACCTCACTTTCTCTTAACATCTCAGTGGGCAATGGTGAAAATTCTTGCTTTCTATTTATATGTTTGGGTTCCTTTGGGTTGGTGATGTCATTTCCTGTGGTGAAGTCATTTCCTGCTCCTTTTCTCAGGGGGTGGTAAATGGGGTCTAACTCGATGTGTTTGTTTATCAACAAAACCTACATCCAAAACATCAACCTGAGCTACAAATCTTCTCAAAACTTGCTAAAGAGACTATTAGAGAGAAAACAGCAGCCCTCTGGTTCCTCTCTCCTGCTGTAAAATGGAGGCTGGGACCTTTTTCACTGGAGTACAGGAGGTTAAGAGGTGACCTTATGCAGGTTTATACAATTGTGAGGGGCATAGATAGGATTAATGAGAGGTGTCTTTTCCTTAGGATAGGGGATTTCAAGAGTGGAGGGCATATTTTTAAGATGGGAGGAAAGAGACTTTAAAAGACACGAGGGGCAAATTTTTACACAGACGGTAGTTTGTGAGTGGAATAAACTTCCTGAGGAAGTTACAATGTTTAAAAGATATTTAGATAAGTACATGAATAAGAAATATTTGGAGGGATAAGGGTGAAGCGCAGGCAGGTGGGAGTAGTTTAGTCTGGGATAATGTTCGGTATGGGCTGGTTGGACCGAAGGCTCTGTTTCTGTGCTGTATGACTCTGACTCTCTGGATCACATTTTTATTTGTGTGACCTTGCTGTGTGCAAATTGACTGTTGTGTTTCTTAAAATCTGACAGTCGCAGCTTTTTAGAAGTTTCTCAATTAGTCGCAACAATGCAATTTATGCTCGTATTCTGTTGGATGCAATCACGGGTGAATGCAAGCTCAAATGATTTCCCAACAGTTTAGTAGCTTAGATGAGTCATGGTGTGTATTGTACCCAGATTAGAACAACTCCCCAAGACTACTTCAACATCCACTATATAGAAGAGCAAGGGCAGCAAGGGTTTGAGGTCTCCATCAATTTGAAGCCCCCCTCCAAATCATATCAACATTCCCGGTTTAACACTGGGTGAAAATACTGCAATATTAGGAATAGGAGGAGACCATTCAGCCGATTGAACACTCCAATGTGTTTTACCTAAACTCCACTCCACTGCACCCCCGCCCACCACCACCACCCCCACAACATTTTATGCCCTTGATCATCAGAAATCCATTAACCTCTGCCTCAAATGTGTTTGGCTTCTCCCGCTCTCTGGGGAACAGAATTCCAAAGATTCTGAGTAAAACAATTTCTCCTCAACTCGCTGCCTATCAAGTACCTTGTACATTTCAATGAGATCAGCTCTCATTATCCAAAACTTCAGAGAAGCTTTGCCCAATTCCTTTTCATTGGTCAGTCCTGACATCCTGGGAACAAAACTAGTGAGTGTCTGTTGCATTTCCTCTCTGACAATAATACCTTTCCTGTGATACGGAGACCAAAACTGCAGTAAGCCCTCCAGGTGTGTTCTAACCAAACTCCTGTGTAATTGGAGCAAGGGTTCACTGCTCCTATACCAACATTCTTTTACGATAAAGGCTAACATAGAATCACTGCAGTGTGGAAGCAGGCCATTCAGCCCATCGAGTCTGCATTGACCCATCAAACAGCTTCTCATCCAGACCCACCCCATCCTATAATCCTGCATTTCCCATGGTTAATCCACCTAACCTGCACATCTTTGGACTGTGGGAGGGAACCAGAGCACCCAGAGGAAACCCACACAGACACGGGGAGAACACGCAAGCTCCACTTAAAGAGTTGCCTGAGGATGGAATCAAACCTGGGTCCCTGGCACTGTGAGGCAAAAGTGCTACCCACTGAGCTACTGTGCCACCCAAGCTAACATTCTGTTCAGATTTCTAATAGCTTGCTACCCCTGCATGTTCACCTTCAGTGATCCATTGACAAGGACACCTTTGTAGATCAACACCTCCAACCTCACGCACATAAGGCATACTCTGCAAATCGGTTCTTACTACTAAAGTGGATGATTTTCGATTTTTATGCATTATTTCCAAAACCCGCAGGATCCACTCCTTAATGTCCCAGAGGGCGTACCAACTCCTTGTGGTTCACCATTGCCTTCTCAAGCGCAATTAGGAATTGGTAATAAAGCTGGCTTTGCCAAAAACTCTCAAATTCTTTGGATTTAAGAAAAAATAGCAGACCAGAAGGCTGTTGTATTGATTTATAGTCTATTCTAGAGTAGCTGAGGCCCTGATATCCATAATTGTCTCAGTCTCCATCTTGAATGATGGAGTCACTTCGGTACAATATTGATTGACATTTGTTGAAAGGACCATGCACAGATTGAGGAACTAAAAGATTATGGTTAAGGAGAGAGTCATAAACATCCACAGCACAGAAAAAGAACCTTTGGCCCATCATGTCCGTAGCAGTCAAAAATAACCACCTAATGATTCCAATCCTATTTTCCAGCACTTGGCCAAACGTTTTGGCAGCATAAGTGCACATCTAAATATTTCTTAAATGTACCAAGGGTTTCTGTCTCTACTGTCTTCGAAGGCAGGGAATTCCCGATTCTCACCACCCTCTAGATGAAAAAAATGTTTCCTCACATTTCCTCTAAACCTTATGCCCTATCCTTAAACCTATTCCTGTGGTCACTAAACCCTCCATTAGGGAGAATGTTCCCTTCCTGTCTACCCTATCTGTGCTCAGGATCAGGCTATGTTGTGTATTCATCAGATTGTTGTACATTTTATAAAGGAGCACCTTTTTTTTCTACAGTTTTGTAATATCCCTGCCATCACTGACTACCTGCACTCTTGCTTTCAGCTTCTGGGGTGTCCATTTATTTTGCTCTGAGTCAATGCCCAGTCTTCACCAATCAAGCATAGCTCAGGTACCACACTCACCTTATTGAATATAGGATAATTAAATCAATGAAGACTACAGGCTACCAGGAAGCAGGAAGTCAACAAAAAGGCCTCATGCTATGAAGCCAGTGACAGTCAGCACCTACCTGCAGTGGTTCGGTGGGACCATACCATACACCTCAATTCTATCGCAAAGTTCCAGGGCGATGATCATGGTGAACCAGCCAGTACTCAGCCAGGAATTGGAGGCTTTCCTAGAAAAGAAACATCTTGGATGACCACGCGTTCCAAAGCAGACAACAGACCGGAAAAAGCTATGACAGAAACCAAAGGAGCCACTGTACAGAGTTGGGGAATCTGCCAGACTCAGGTTTGGGTCTTGGAAATCAAACAGTGTTAAATATGGTTTAGGGAATAGCACTGCTCCCCTGTACCCTCCCATTCACAAGGCTTTGGGATTAAATCCCATTTCAAAGACTGGAACACTAGTTTCTCCTGACTCTCCTGTACAATACTGAGGGATTACAGCTGTGTCACAAATACTCCCTTTCAGGTGAGACATTAAACCCATGGCTCCATCTGTCCTAGTAGTTTGACACAAAAATGTGATGATGTTATTTAGACAGGAGCAGGGGGAGTCCTGCCTGCTGCATGTGCTATATTTAAACAGATAGACTAGGGGCACCGTGTCTCCAAGATGGCGGAGTTGTAGTGTGGCATGCAGGCTCCTGCTCGGGGCTCGTCTACTCTTACCTTTCATCTTTAACTTTTGCTTTTCTCTTCTTTCGCCGCTTGTTTTTTTCCTTAGTTTAATCTATTTAGTTTATGTGAGGCACGGGTTTGTGGCAGCACGGAGGAGATCGAGGCAGTCGGGGAAGAAAGGGGTCCCTGACATCAACTTGGCAGTCATCCCAAGTGGCCATGAGAGTGGGAACAGGAAGCCTAGGGTGGCCGGGAGTGAGAGCTGGAGCAGGCAGTGCGACATGGCAATGGCAGTGGCAGCAGGAACAGGCTGCAAGGTGGTGAGAGCAAGCAGCACGGGGTGGTGGCAGGGGCAAGGTGGAGCCTGAAGTGGGGGCCGTTGAGCTCTTGTGAGGAATATGAGTCCAGCGTGGCCAGGCGATTATGGAATGTGACGTTGAACTGTTAACTGTGTTTCTTCGGTTTTCTACTTTTTTTGTAAGAAGCACTGTAATGTTCAACTTTTTAGCTTTGTATTCTTTACTTTTCTGATTCTATACCCAGGTATGTTTGTACCTCAGAAGGCATTGTATGTGGGACTTGTAAAGTTTTTACTGTACTCATGTGACAATAAAGTTAATTCAATTCACTATCCAATACGCTGCTGCTTGTGGGACCTTGCGGTGTGCAAACTGACTGCCACATTTATTGTTGTTGATTTATCGTTGTCACATGGATCGAAGTGCAGTGAAAAGTTTTGCGAGCAGTACAGGCAGATCATAGCATACAAGGACATATAGATCACAGGGTGATTGAGCAGACAGAGACAGAACGATTGTAAGAAATATGAGAATAAGATCTGCTGTAGAGAGCTCGCAAAATGAATCACCCTGTGTTGATGCGATCTTGAATCCACTGTCTAAATTGTAACAGTAACTACATAGGGGACATAACTTTGAATTGACATAGGACAGATGTCAGAGGTAGTTTCTTTACTCAGAGAGTAGTAGGGACGTGGAATGCCCTGCCTGCAACAGTAGTAGACTTGCCAACTTTAAGGGCATTTAAATGGTCAATGGATAAACATATGGATGTAAAAGGAATAGTGTAGGGTAGATTGGGTGCAACATCGAGGGCCGAAGGGCCTGTACTGCACTGTAACCGTTTTATGTTCTGTGTACATTCCTGGTGCACTTCATCATGTTAAAGTGCATTGGAATGTCTTGAGGTTCTTAACACTTAAATAAATGAAAATCTTATCCATCTTTGTTTAAATACCTCCACAATAACTGTGAACGCAGTTTGAAAACCCTTGGCTCATGAAGCACACTGGAACATCCTGAGGATGTGATAGACATGACATAAACACTAGATATTTCTTTCTCAATGTCAGTGTGATCAGCTGCTGCTACTTAATGTTATCATCTAAAATCTGTCTACAGCTTTTCAATTAGTCTGCTAAAAGTAAGAGAAAGAAATTTCAAGTAAAACAGCATTCATTCCTCAGACTCTCAGAACGCAACCTCTGAATCACACCAAAGGTTCAAGCCTCTCTCTAAGGACATCACCTCAGAAGCCACTCTGGTGCAGTGCTGATGGAGTGCTACACTGCCTGAGGTGCAGTCATTCAGGGCAAAACCTGGCTCTGACTGCCCCTCTCAGGTCAAAGGCAATCCCATAAAATGAGGCAACAACATTCTCCCGATGCCTCAGCCAGTGAAAAAAATGTCCACGGGATGTGAGTGTTACTGGCTAGGTCAATATTTATTGTCCACCCATAATTGTCCCTTTGGAAGGTGGTGGAGAGCGACCTCCTGAACTCCTTTGAGTGCAGGATCACCCACAGTGCTGTTAGGGGAACAATTCCACTAGAAGTTGATCCAGCGACAGTGAAGGAATACCAATACAATTCCAAGTCACAAAAACAGAAATTGCTGGAGAATCTGAGCAGCAGCTATACAGAGAGAAACAGAGTTAATGTTTCGAGTCCTGTATGACTCTTCATCAAGTACTCTATGAAGAGTCACCGGACTCGAAACATTAACGTTGTTTCTCTTCTCACAGATGCTGCCAGACCTGCTGAGATTCTCCAGCAACTTCTGCTTTTGTTTCACATCTCCAGCATCCGCATTTCTTTATTTTATTTCAGTTCCAAGTCAGGATTGTGTGCGGCTTGGAGGGGAACTTGCAGGAGGTAGTCATAAGGGCCTTTCAGCACAGAAATAGACCCTTCGGTCCAACTTGACCATGCCAACCAATTGTCCCAAACTAAACTAATCCCACTTGCCTGTGTTTGACCCATATCCCTCTAAACCTTTCCTCTTCACGTAGCTGTCCAAATGTCTTTCACATGTTGCAACTTTACCTGTATCTACCACTTCCTTTGGCAGTTCATTCAACACAAGAGCCACCCTCTGTGTGAAAAGGTTGCCTCTCAGGTCCCTTTTAAATCTTTCTCCTTTCACTTTAGGACAGCTCTGAGCCAGCGTGAGGCGCTGCTGTTGGAGGCGAGATTGAAAGTGTGCGTATGACGAAGCGTGTCATTCAGTGTGGATCTCAACATGAAGCAAGCAGAGCTCTCTGAGGAACATTGAATGTCACCGCGATACCCACGATCCTGGGTGGATAAAAGGATAAAAGCTGATTTGGAAGCTTTGCTTTTTACGTATTAGGGATTTTCCTTTCTTTGTTTTATATTCCTGAATTGAATTCCTTCATGCTGCCAGCCACTAGCATACAGATTACTTTTAGTCTTTGCACATCGGGCAGGTCAGTACACTTTGGGTAGATTTTCTGGTCTTGAAGGTGAGTACAAGATTTTAAATGGCCAGTAGAGAGACAGTATTTTCTCTGATGTGGCTTAGGATGAAGGGGGAGTCCAGAAGAAGCGTAGCCTTAAACTTTGACCACTCAGGGATGATATGAGGAGGCATTTCTTCACACAGAGTGTGCTGTAAGTTTCAAATATTCTCCCCAAAACACTGCTGAGGTTGCGGGTAAATTCAAATCTCCCAGCCGAGGTGAGTACATTTTTGTTAGTAGGAGCAATGAGGAACATAACATAGAACATTACAGCGCAGAACAGGCCCTTCAGCCCTTGATGTTGTGCTGACTGTTCCATTATCATCCATTTGTTTATCCAATGCCCTTAAAGTTGACAAGTCTACTACTGTTGCAGACAGGCTGTTGCACACCCTTATTACTTTGAGTAAAGAACCTACCTCTGTCATCTGTCCTATAACTATCAACCCTCAATTTAAAGTTATGTCCCCTTGTGTTAGCCATCACCATCCGAGGAAAAAGGCTCTCACCATCCACCCAATCTAACTCTCTATTCGTCTTGTATGTCTCCATTGAGTCACCTCTTAACCTTTTCCTCTCTAATGAAAACAGCCTCAAGTCCTTCAGCCTTTCCTCATAGGACCTTCTCTCTATACCAAGCAACATCTTGGTAAAACTCAGGTTGGACGGAGCTGCAGTACAGATCAGTCAGGAACTAACTGATGTTGAGATTAAGCTCAAGGGGGTTGATTAGATGAGACTCGTTCTATTGCTAAAACCCCCCTCGTTTACTTGCCTATGTACAAGCACATGAGCTTACAAATCATGAGCAAGAGAAGATCATTCACCATTCAATAACTGTAATGTCAACTCCATATCCCACCTGCCCCTGATAATCTTTCACCCTTTTGCTTAACAGAAATCTATCCACCTCTGGCTCCCAAATATTCAAGGAACACCGTGTGCAATTCTGGTCTCCCTGCTATAGGAAGGATGTTGTGAAACTTGAAAGCGCTCAGCAAAGATTTACAAGGATGTTGCCAGGGTTGGAGGATTTGAGCTATAGGGAGAGGCTGAACAGGCTGGGGCTGTTTTCCCTGGAGCGTTGGAGGCTGAGGGGTGACCTTATAGAGGTTTATAAAATCCTGAGGGGCATGGATAGGTTAAATAGACAAGGTCTTTTCCCTGGGGTGGGGGAGTCCAGAACAAGAAGGTATAGTTTTAGGGTGAGAGGGAAAAGATATAAAAAAGAGACCTACGGGGCAACTTTTTCACAGTGAGGGTGGTATGTGTATGCCAAAGAAAGTGGTGGAGGCTTGTTCAATTACAACATTTAAAAGGCATCTGGATGGTTATATGAATAGGAAGGGTTTGGAGGGATATGGGCCAGGTGCTGGCAAATAAGACTAGATTAATTTAGGATATCTGGTTGGCATGGATTAGTTGGACTGAAGGGTCTATTTCCGTGCTGTATGACTCTATGACTCTGTTTCCACTTTTACAGAAAGCAGTTCCAAAGACTTATGGTCATTGAACAGTGAAGAAAAAAAAATCACCTTATCTCTGTCTTAAATGGGAAATCCCTGCTTTTTAAACATTGTTCCCTAGTTCTAGATTCTTCCTTAAGAGGAAACGCTCTCTCCGCATTTCTCCAGCCAAGAACCTCTCAGACTTGCATGTTTCAATTTGCTTTTAATCTCCCAAATGCCTTTGCATAAAGGCCTAATCTGTCCACACTCACCTCACAAGACAACCCACCCATTCCAGATATTAGCACAAAGACTTCTGATTCCTGCCAGGGATGTAATTTCACCTTGACTTCCCATTGTAGAGGGATCCTTATTGAAGTGGCCTCTATAGTCAGACAAAGACCTTGATAACAAGAGTCAATTTATGGGGAGGATGAAGAGGACATCTTGGCTGAGACCAATCATCTCCTTGTCCAGTCTCCACACACACTCAACATTCAGGAATGCTTGGAACATTCTCTCCTTTCCTGAAACCAATCCTTACATTTCTTTAAAAACAGGTGCCTGACAAGGAAGCCAAATCATCATTCCAACATGCTGTGTGAATTTCTGAACTAATAAGATTGACTGGTTGGCATTATTCCTGCATTTCAGAACATTCCTTGATGTAAACGTTGGCACGCATCATCACTTCCAACATAAGACAATCTTGTTGAAGTAAAGATTTCTCGGTTGTCATGGGAACTTGGCAACTGGGCCAATATGCTGCAACAAAACAAGGAATGAGGGCAATGTTGCTTCCACGATTTTTTCATGACCTGTTTGCCCTTGGAAACTGACCTCTGACTCATAACTTGTTCCCTGGTTATTTCCATGCCCTGTTTATTATTCTTATCACCATTTTGTCCCCGAGATGAGGTTTGTGAGCCAGTTGTGGCTCAGTTAGTAACACTTCTGTCTCAAGGTTAAGTGTTGACCTCTCACTCCAAGGCTTGAGAACAAGATTCATGTTGAGGTTCCAGTGGAATTTTCATATTATAGAATTCCTACAGTGTGGAAACAGGCCCTTCGGCCCAACAAGTCCACACTGACCCTCAGAAGTAACTGTCCCAGACCCATTCCCCTACATTTCCCCCTGACTAATGCACCTAGCCTACACATCCCCTGGACACTATGGGTAATTTTAGCATGGCCAATCCACCTAACCTGTATACTTTTGAATTGTGGGAGGAAACCCACAGGGAGACACGGGGAGAATGTGCAAACTCCACACAGACAGTCACCCGAGGCTGGAATTGAACCTGGGACCCTGACGCTGAGAGACAGCAGTGCTAACCACTGAGCCACTGTGCTGCCCAGTTTTGCACTGTTGGAAGTAACATGTTTTGGATAAGATTCTAAAGTGAGGCCCAAGTAGTTGGAAAGAAAGATCCCATGGCAGTATTTTGAAGAAGAGTAGAGAGATGATCTCGTAACAGATTACCCCACTATCACCGCATTGCCACCAAAGCAAAATACTGCAGATGCATAAAATCTGAAACTGAAACAGAGAATTCTGGAGAAACTCAGCAGGTCTAGCAGCAGGAGAAAGAAACAAAGTTAACATTTCAGGTCAATTTCCTTTCATCAAATGGCTGAGAATGATCTGTTGAATATGGAGGCAGCTGGGTTACTTTTATTTATTCACTCCTGGGATGTGGGTGTCACTGGCATTTATCACCCATCCCTAATTGCCCTTGAGAAGGTGGGGGTGAGCTGCCTTCTTGTACCGTTGCAGTCCACATGATGTTGGATGACCCACAATGTCGTGAGGGAGTGAATTCCAGGATTTTGACCCATCCATAGTATAGGAATGGCAATATATTTCCAAGTCAGAACAGTGAGTGGCTTGGAGAGACTGGTATTCCCCTGTATCTGCTCCCCTTGCCTTTCTTGATGGAAGTAGTCATGGGTTTTGGTAGCTGCTGCCCAAAGATGAAATTTCTGCAGTGCATCTTGTAGATAATACACAGTGCTGTTCTCTCACCCTCCCTTTAAGGCACTCCCTCAAACTCATTTCTTTGGTCAGACCTTTGGTCAATTATGCCCGAAATCTTCTTATTTGGGTCAGTGACAAAATGTGTCTAATTCGCCCCAGCCTCATGAGCAGCATTTTAAGATTTAAAGGCACCATACAAATGCAGATCGTTGGTGTCCTTGTTTCAAGGAAAGATGGTCAATAGCAGGTGTGTGTTCCCCTTGGTGCAGCCAGTCAAACACCAAATATCGAATTAACCCAGTGTCTGTAATGGCCGCAGGGAGTTTTATTTCCTGTTTAATTGTCTCACCAATCAATTCCTTGGAAAAAGATGATTCAATCAACATGCAAAAAAGAGTAAACGTCCATTCAGTTTGTCCTCTGCCGTTGTTGTGTGTGTATGATACAGGAAAACCCAGGAACAGGAGGAGACAGCTCTGTAAGTCTGTTTTACCTAACACTGAGATCTTGGTTGAACTACAACCTAATTCCTTTGCCCCAGATTTTTTAATATCTTTGCAAGGCCATCCCCTGTCAGTGTAAAATTTATAATTAGCAATCGATTCAGCATTAATTACCATTTGCTGAAGACAGTCTCAAATGTCTACCGCGCTGTGTAAAAAAAGTTTCCTAATTTCACTTTCGAAACATCTGCCACTAAAAATTACATTGTACCCCCGGGCCCAAGACTACCCATCCAGCAGAAATAATTACTCCCAGTTTGCCCTATGTATCTTCCTTCTCATCTTGTAACATTGCTCAAAGTACTCCTCTCAATTCAGTGAATATAAAACTGGATTTGTTTAATTTCTCCCTGTAAGTTAACCCTTGGAGTCTGAGAGACTGTTAGATATAGAAGCAGAATTAGGTATTTAGTCCATCGAGTCTGCTCTGCCATTTGATGAGGATTGATATGTTTCTTAATCCCATTCTCCTCCCTTCTCCTGGTATCCCTTTATCCCCACACCAATTGAGAACGTCTGTATTAAATACACTCAATGACAGCCTTCTCCAGCAATTTATTCCACAGATTCACCAGCCTCTTGCTGAAGACATTTCTCCTCATCTCAGCTCGAAAGGGCTCCCCCTACACTCTAAGGCTGTGCCCTTGGGTCCTAGTCTCTCCTACTAGTGGAAACATCTTCCCCACATCCACTCTATCCAGGCCTCTCAGTGTTCTGTGAGTTTCAATCAGATCCACCTCCTCAACTTTCTAAACTCCATCGATTACAGACCCAGGGTCCTCAACCGCTCCTCAAGTGATAAGCTCTCATCCCTGGAATCATTCTTGTAAACCTCCTCTCGATCCTCTCCAAGAACAGTACACCCTCCCTTCGAAATGCGGCCCAAAACTGCTTACAATATTCCAACTGCGATCTGACTAGAGCCTTATACAGCCTGAGCAATACATCTCTGCTCTTGTATTCTAGTCATAGAGATGTACAGCAATGAATCAGACCCCTCAGTCCAACCCGTCCATGCCGACCAGATACCCCAACCCAATCTAGTCCCACCTGCAAACCCTTATCTCTCCAAACCCTTCCTATTCATATACCCAACCAAATGCCTCTTGAATGTTGCAATTGTACCAGCCTTCACCACATCCTCTGGCAGCTCATTCCATATACGTACCACCCTCTGTGTGAAAAGGTTGCCCCTTAGGTCTCTTTTATATCTTTCCCTCTCACCCTAAACCTATGCCCTCTAGTTCTGGACTCCCCCACCCCAAGGAAAAGACTTTACCTATTTATCCTATCCATGCCCCTCATAATTTTGTAAACCTCTATAAGGTCACCCCTCAACCTCCGACGTTCCAGGGAAAACAGCCCCAGCCTGTTCAGCCTCTCCCTGTAGCTCAAATCCTACAACCCTGGCAACATCCTTGTAAATCTTTTCTGAACCCTTTCAAGTTTCACAACATCTTTCTGATAGGAAGGAGACCAGAATTGCACGCAATATTCCAACAGCGGCCTAACCAATGTCCTGTACAGCTGCAACATGACCTCCCAACTCCTGTACTCAATGCTCTGACCAATAAAGGAAAGCATACCAAACGCCTTCTTCACTATCCTATCTACCTGTGACTCCACTTTCAAGGAGCTATGAACCTGCACTCCAAGGTCTCTTTGTTCAGCAACAATCCCTAGGACCTCACCATTAAGTGTATAAGTCCTGCTAAGATTTCCTCTTGATATGAATATGAATGATGCATATGCCTTCTTAACTGCCATCTGAACCTACATGTTAACTTTCAGTGAATCCTGAACTAAAATTCCTAAGTCCCCTTGTGCTTCAAATTTCTGAAGCCTTTTCCTGTTTAGAAAATAGTCTACATCTCTATTCTTCCTGTCAATATGCATAACCTCACACTTTCCCACATTATATTTCATCTGCCCCTTATTTGCCCACTCTCCTACCCTGTCCAAGTCCTCCTGCAGCCTCCCTGTTTCCTTAACACTACCCTGTCCCTCCATCTAGCTTTGTGTCATCTGCAAACTTGGCAACAATGCCCTCAGTCCCTTCATCCAGATATAACGTGGTCCCAACACTGACCCCAACGGAACTCTACCAGTCATTGCTGCTGTCCTGAAAAAGATCCCTTTATCCCCACTCTGCTTTGTACCAGTCAGCCAATCCTCTGTCCATGCCATAAGACCATAAGACCATAAGACATAGGAGTGGAAGTAAGGCCATTCGGCCCATCGAGTCCACTCCGCCATTCAATCATGGCTGATGCGCATTTCAGCTCCACTTGCCAGCGTTCTCCCCGTAGCCCTTAATTCCTCTAGACAACAAGAACCTATCAATCTCGGCCTTGAAGACATTTAGCGTCCCGGCTTCCACTGCACTCCGTGGCAATGAATTCCATAGGCCCACCACTCTCTGGCTGAAGAAATGTCTCCGCATTTCCGTTCTGAAATGACCCCCTCTAATTCTAAGGCTGTGTCCACGGGTCCTAGTCTCCTCGCCTAACAGAAACAATTTTCTAGCATCCACCTTTTCAAAGCCATGTATTATTTTGTACGTCTCTATTAGATCTCCCCTTAATCTTCTAAACTCCAACGAATACAATCCCAGTATCCTCAGCCGTTCCTCATATGCTAGACCTGTCATTCCAGGGATCATCCGTGTGAATCTCCGCTGGACACGTTCCAGTGCCAGTATGTCCTTCCTGAGGTGTGGGGACCAAAACTGGACACAGTACTCCAAATGGGGCCTAACCAGAGCTTTATAAAGTCTTAGTAGTACATCTCTGCTTTTATATTCCAACCCTCTTGAGATAAGAGACAACATTGCATTCGCTTTCTTAATCACAGACTCAACCTGCATGTTTACCTTTAGAGAATCCTCGACTAGCACTCCCAGATCCCTTTGTGCTTTGGCTTTATTAAGTTTCTCACCATTTAGAAAGTAGTCCATTCCTATATTCTTTTTGCCAAAGTGCAAGACCTCGCACTTGCTCACGTTAAATTCCATCAGCCATTTCCTGGACCACTCTCCCAACCTGTCTAGATCCTTCTGTAGCCTCCCCACTTCCTCAGTACTACCTGCCTGTCTACCTAACTTTGTATCATCGGCAAACTTCGCTAGAATGCCCCCGGTTCCCTCATCCAAATCATTAATATATAATGCGAACAGCTGTGGCCCCAGCACCGAACCCTGCGGGACACCGCTCGTCACCGGCTGCCATTCTGAAAAAGAACCTTTTATCCCAACTCTCTGCCTTCTGTTAGATAGCCAATCCTCAATCCATCCCAGCAGCTCACCTCGAACACCATGGGCCCTCACCTTGCTCAGCAGTCTCCCGTGTGGCACCTTATCAAAGGCCTTTTGAAAGTCCAGATAGACCACATCCACTGGGTTCCCCTGGTCTAACCTACTTGTTACCTCTTCAAAAAAAATTGAAGAGTACATTGCCCCTGCTACCATGGGCTCTGATCTTATTTAGCAGCCTCCTGGGCAGCGCTTTATCAAAGGCCTTCTGGAAATCCAAGTCGATCACATCCACTGGCTCTCTATTGTCAAACCTGATCATCACCTCCTCCTAGAATTGTAACAAATCTGTCAGGCATGATCTCCCCTTGACAAAGGTGTGCTAACTCAGCACTATTTTACAATGCACTTCCAAGTACTTTGCAAACTCATCCTTCATAATGGAGATCTTACCAATGACCGAGGTCAGGCTAACTGGCCTATAATTTCCTCTCTTCGGCCTCCCTCTCATCTTAAACAGGATGTTACATTAGTCATTTTTCAGTCCTCTGCGACCCTTGCTGATTCCAGTGATTCCTGAAAGATCACCACTAATTCCTCCACAATCTCTTCAAACAACTCTTTTAGAACAGTGTCATCATTCTGGTCTGGGTGATTCATCCACTTCAGACCTTTCAGCTTCCCCAGCACCTTCTCCTGAGAGGTAGCCACTACAGCCACCCTGACTCTCTTCAAGTTCTGGTATATTACTGGTGTCTTCCATTGTGATAAGCCCAGGTATTGTGATGGTGAATCTATACTGCATTACCTCCAAAGTCAATATATCCCTCCAATGTCTGGATGGCATAGCTAAGGTGCAGACATAAGTGTTTTGGATCTGCAATTACATGTTGTTTGGCTGGGGCTAAGTGCCTGACAACAGAGTTGGAAATACGACCATTGTCAGCACAGTGGGAGGCCATTCAGCCCAACATCCCTATTCCATTAAGTTGAAGGTAATTATTCAACCATCCCCCTCAATACTACATAATTGAAAAAGAGTTGTACAGTGTCTTCAACATAATGAAACATCCCAATGTGGTTCACATGACAACTATTCGGCAAATATTTGACACAGAACAACATCACATAAGGGCGGCACGGTGGCTCAGTGGTTAGCACTGCTGCCTCACAGCGCCAAGGTCCCAGGTTTGATTCCAGCCTCTGGTGACTCTCTGTGTGGAGTTTGCACATTCTCCCCGTGTCTGTGTGGGTTTCCTCCGGGTGCTCTGGTCTCCTCCCACAGTCCAAAGTTGTGCGGGTCAGGTGGATTGGCCATGCTAAATTGGCCATAGTGTTAGGTGTATGAGTCAGAGGGAAATGGGTCTGGGTGGGTTACTTTTCAGAGGGTCGGTGTGGACTGGTTGGGCCGAAAGGCTTGTTTCCACGCTGTAGGGAATCTAATTTAATCAGAGTTCTTTGCAATAGACACCAGAATGTTGGATAAGTGTAGGGTGGGTCTTCTTGTTGGGAGGGGATCAACAGATAAAGGTACAAGTGCCAACGTTGCAGAGATGAGAATGGGGGACATGAGAGAAGTCAGTTTCAGAGGAGTGCAGAGACCTTGGAGTTTTGAGATGCGAAAGGAAGTCACCGTGCCAGGAGAGACAACACCATGGAGAGAGCTGATGACCAGGGTGTGAAGTTTTTTTAAAATCTTGGACCTCACTAGACTGGGAGCCATCATAGTTTCAGTGAGCACAGCTGGTAATGTGAGTGCAGGACAATTTATTTCAGTAAGGAACTGGGGCACGGCCTTCAAATCAGGCCTGAGCAGACTTGACGGGCCGAAAGGCCTAATTCTGCTCATTTATGGGCAGCACAGGGGCTCAATGGTTAGCAGTGCTATCTCACAGTGCTAGGGACCCAGGATTGATTCCAGCCTCAGGTGACAGTATGAAGTTTGCACACCCTCCCCGTGTTTGCATGGGTTTCCTCCTGGTGCTCCAGTTTGCTCCCAAGATGGGCAGGTTAGTTGGTTTGGCCATGTTAAACTGCCCCATACTATTCAGGGATGCGCAGGTTAGAGGTGGGTTATAGAATGATAGAATCTCTACAGTGTGGAAACAGGCCATTCGGCCCTACAAATCCATATCAACCCTCTGAAGAGTAATCTATCCAGACCCATTCCCCTATTATTCTCCATTTATCCCTAACGAACACACCTAACCTGCACATTCCTGAACACTATGGGAAATTTAGCGTGGCCAATCCACCTAAGCTGCACATCCTTGGACTGTAGGAGGAAACCCACGCAAACACAGGGATAATGTGCAAACTCTACACAGGCAGTCACCCAAGGCTGGAATCGAACCCAGGTCCCTGGTGCAGTGAGGCAGCAGCGCTAACCACTGAGCCACTGTGCCGCCCGTTAAACCATAGTGAATGTGGGAATATGGGCATAAGGTGGGATGCTCTTCGAAGGGTCAGTGCAGACTCAATGGGCCAAATGGCCTCTATGCCCTGCAGGGATACTGCATAGGACAATCCTTGTACCTGTCTTTCCCGGTCTCCCTCTTGAAGAGTTCGTCGAAGTGCACCATCTTCTGCCGTGTGATGGTGTGCAGTTTGAGGCGGGGGCGAAGACGGTGCAGGAGCTGCAGGTGGTTATAGAGCTGACCCTTGCCGTCTCTCCTCATGCAGCTGCTGGGGCCCCAGAAGATGAAGATCGGGTCGCGGCTGGCGTTGAGGAGCTCGCCCCCTTTCTGCAGCAGCCGCTGGATGCTGGAGTGCGCGACCACCCGCAGGCTGGTCCTGTGGCCCACATCCTCCTGGTAACCCCGTGTCGGGGCGTCGTTCATCCTGATGACGCACTCGGCGCGGTCGATCTCTGCTCCCCGCCCGCTCCCGATAAGTTGCCCAGAGCTGGTGACCAGAGCGCAGTCCTTACAGTGGACCTGCAGAGCCTGAAACAACAACAGCAACAAAACCAGGCCTTAGTCAATCCTTTGCTGAAACATTGAAGGCAGGAGAGCACCCAAAATACTCCACATGACACTCCCTACTCAGGGGTCATCTGGGAAGGAGATGTGGACAGTTAGCCTCACAACATTGGACAGGCCAGAGTACACAAGGGGTAGTTTCATGGTAACATCACTGGGCTAGTAATGTAGAGAGGCAGAGGTGGGTACTGCAGATACTGGAGATCAGAGTCAAGATTAGAATGGTGATGGAAAAGCACAACAGGTCAGGCAGTATCCGAGGAGCAGGAAAATTGATATTTCGGGCTAAAGCCCTTCATCAGGAATGAGGCTGGGAGCCCCGGGGATGGACAGATAAATGGGAGTGGGGCGGGGCTAGGGAGAAGGTAGCTTAGAGTGCAATAGGTGGATGGAAGTGGGGATGAAGGTGATAGGTCAGGGGGGACGGTGGTGCAGACAGGTGGGAAGGAAGATTGACAGGTGGGACAGGTCATGAGGATGATGCTGAGCTGGAAGGTTGGAACTGGGGGTAAGGTGGGGGGAGGGGAAATGAGGAAACTGGTGAAGTCCACATTAATGCCCTGAGGTTGAAGGGTCCTGAGGCAGAAGATGAGGCATACTTCCTCCAGATGTTGAGTGGTGAGAGAGCAGCAATGGAGGAGGCCCAGGACCTGCATGTCCTTGGCGGAGGGGGAGTTGAAATGTTCGGCCATGGGGCGATGGGGTTGGTTGGTGCGGGGGTCCTGGAGATGTTCCGTAAAGCGCTCTGCGAGAGGGTGTCCGGTCTTCCCATCGTAGAGGAGACCACATCAAGAGCAACGGATTCTGTAAATGACATCCAACCATTGCACTCTCAGCTACCTTCTCCCCAGCCCCACCCCCACCCCCCATTTAGTAATGTAGAGACCCAGGCTAATACTCCAGTGATGTCAGATCAAACCCTACCACAGCAGCTGATAAAAGGTGAATTCAGTTAGGAAAATCTGGAATTGAAAGTCAATCCTGGTCATGGAGATTAATGATTCACTTGTATCCTTTAGGGATTGAAATCTGCCGTCCCATAGAAACACAGAGAGCAGCAGTAGACCATTCTGTTCTTCAAACCTGCTCAGTCATTCAATGTGAGCATGGCTGACCATCCAACTCGGTCCCCCATTCCAGCTTTCTCTCCATGCCCTTTCACTCCTTCAGCCCTAAGAACTGCATCTGTCTCCTTCTTGAATTCATTCAATGTTTTGGCCTCAACGGTAATTCTGTGGCAGAGAATTCCACAGGCCGACCACTCTCTGGCTGGAGACATTTTTCCTTACCTCAGTCCAAAAGGCCTACCCTGTATCCTCAGAGTCCTTACTCAGTGCGGCCTACATGTGACTGCAGACCCACACCAACGTCATTGACTCTTGTGGTGGAGTGGTAGTGGGCCTGTCTTTGTTCCTGGAAGCCTGGGTTCAAATCCCACTTACTCCAGAGTACCTGACTGAAATATGTAAGATTCTTAAGGGAGTTGACAGGGTAGATGTTTAGAGATTGCTTCCCCTCGTGGAAAAGTCCAGGACCAGAGAGCACAGTCTCAGAAGAAGGGGGTCATATGTTTAAGATGGAGGTGAGGAGGAATTCCTTCTCTCAGCACTTAGTAAATCAGTGGAATTCATGATGACAGAGGGCTAAACAAGCAGGGGCAGTAAGTAAATTCAAGGCTAAGATTGACAGGTTTTTCAGCAGTAAGGGAATTAAGGGTTATAGGGAAAAGGCAGAAAAGTGTTGTTGAGGATGATCTGATCGGCCATGCTCTCATTGAATGGTGCAGCAGACACGACGGGCTGAATGGCCTACTCCTTCTCCTATGTCTTATGGTTTTAGCCATCTTTAAACAGGTTGATTAGAAAATATCTACAAGGTAACGTCCTTACCTTGGAACCAGAAGGCCTTGGTTCAATTCCCACCTTGGGGAGGTGATGGTCTAGTGGTATTATCACTGGGCCGTTAATCCAGAAACCCCTATAAGGTTCTGGAGACCTGCATTCAAATCCTGCTATGGCAGATGGTGGACTTTGAATTCAATAAAACTCTGGAAGTAAGAATCTAATGTCGCCCATGAATCCGCTGTCGATTGTCAGAAAAACCCATCTGGTTCACTCATGTCCTTTAGGGAAGGAAGCTGCCATCTTTTCCTGGTCTGGCCTACATGTGACTCCAGACCCACAGCAATGTGGTTGACTATTAACTGCCCTCTGGGCAATGAGGGATGGGCAGTGAATGCTGGCCCAGCCAATGATGCCCACATCCCGTGAATCAATTAAGAAACAAGATATTGGGTCGTGGTTGTACTGCAGCTCTATTTTTGAAGTATTCCTGATGAGTCGGATCACATTCATTCCCAAATTTTCCTAGTTTTTTTCTTCTGAGATGTGACAGAAATGTCTTTCTTCAGATAAAATCTTGGACCCAAAGGGTCTTTTTTGCCTTTAGTTGGGTAGAGAGAGTCCTACAGCAAAGTTTTGAAGAAGAGTTGGGAAGTGAGTCCCATGTTTATTTTTCAGATGGCATTGTTAAATTATAAACAATTACTGTTCACAAATTGGCCAATGGGATTCCTCCTCTGGGACAGTGACATGTTAGGTTGTTGACCATGAAGCTCTCTGGGACAATCTGAAATAGCAAGTGGAGTTTTGTCCCACACTGACTTTACCTTTCTGTATATCAGTGTCTCCCAAAGCTCCTCCCACTGTGACCCCAAGCCAAGGCTTCAAGATGGTCAGATTCCCCTTGGTGACTGGTGAGAGAGATATAGGGAAGAGAAGTCGATCTATGAAAGTGTGATGGTAGTGAGGTTGGGGGGTATGTTGGACCACTGCTGCCTCAGGACTAGTGGCCCCAAAAGTTGAGCTCACAATTCCTCTGGGGTTCCCGAATTGCCCCACTTTTGGAATGCCCTGTTTTACATGGTGATTTATGTTGACTGTTGATACACAGGCAACTTTAGAAGCCACGATAGACACAATCGCACAGACAACATTGTGACAAACAACTAGTTATGTCTGTTTCTGTTGGTGTTTTACGGAGGAATGATGGACAATAAACCAGGATAAACCTACTCTTCTTCGACTGATGTTAAGGCAAACATGACATCCAGGTTTGGATGCCACACAATCGGAAAGATGTGAAAGCAATGGAGAGAGCAAAGAAAGTCTTTACAAAAATGGCACAAGGAATTTCAGTTTGAAGATACAACAACAGAAATCACTGGGGGAATACAGCAGGTCTGGCAGTATCTATGGAGAGAAAGCAGAGTTAATCCTGATGAAGGGCTTATGCCTGAAACATCGATTCTCCTGCTCCTTGGATGCTGTGCTTTTCCAGCACCACACCCTCGACTCTGATCTCCAGCATCTGCAGTCCTCACTTTCTCGTCCTTCCAAGTTAATGTTAACTCTGTTTCTTGCTTCACAGACGCTGCCAAACCTGCTGCGTTTTCCCAGCGATTTCTGTTTTTGCTTTTGACTTGCAGCATCTGCAGTTTTTTTGGGTTGAAAATGGTTTGGAGAAGCTGGGAGTGTTGTCATTGAAGAGGACAATGGGTGGATGGGTAGATGAATAGGAAGAGTTTAGATAGATATGGGCCAAGTGCTGGCAAATGGGACGAGATTTATTAGATTAGATTCCCTACAATATAGAAACAGACCCTTCAGCCCAAAAAGTCCACACCAGCCCTCCCGTCCAGACCAATTCACCTCCCCTCCATTTACCCCTGACTAATGCACCTAACACGATGGGCATATAGAACATAGAAAAGTACAGCACAGAACAGGCCTTTTGGCCCACGATGTTGTGCTGAGATTTAATCCTAATGTAAAATATAGTAACAACCTACGCACCCCTTAACTCACTGCTCTCCATGTGCATGTCCAGTAGTCGCTTAAATGTCCCCAATGACTCTGTTTCCACCACCACAGCTGGCAACGCATTCCATGCATTCACAACTCTCTGTGTAAAAAACCTACCTCTGACGTCTCCTTTATACCTTCCTCCTAATATCTTCAAACTATGACTTCTCGTACCAGTCAATCCTGCCCTGGGGAAAAGCATTGCCAATTCACTTGGCCTGCACATCTTTAGATTGTTGGGAGGAAACCCACGTAAACACGGGGATAATGTGCAAACTCCACACAGATAATCACCCAAGGCAGGAATCAAACCTGGGTCCCTAGCACTGTGAGGCAGCAGTGCTAACCACTGAACCACCATGCCACCCATAAGGATAGCTGGAGAGCTACCCTTAACACGATGGACAAAGTGACCTTCTTCTGAGCATGGACATTTCTGAGAATCACCAGAACAGGCCAGCTAAGCCTTGGTCTAATTCTGAATTTGAAGGACAGCACTTATGACAATGCAGCACTCCCTGAACACTGTCGTTATCTTATAACACCATAGATCCTGTCATCGAATACTGGAATGCCTTTTGAACTTGCCAGCACCTGACTCAAGACATGGGAATATTATATAAATACTCTACAATGCACACCAATTTCCTGTCCAGCCATTTGAGCACAATGCATTTGTTGAGTTCCAAATATAGCTGCACCTTGGCTCCATTTCTCCACATGCTATTGGACCTCCTCTTTCTTGTCAACCCATACTTTGGGCAGTTAACCACTATCTACAAGGGATCATCTCTCCAACAGGTGACTATGTAGCTTGAGGGTCTTCACTCTTCAGGCTAAGGCAAGGAGTAAATACTAAGTCAACAGTCATAAAGTCAAAAGGCAGCAAGAGGCCCTTCAGCTCATTGAGTCTGTAACAATCAAACACAAACACCTAGTCCCTTTTCCAATCCCATTTTGCAACATTTGTGCAAGGGAACATTAAATACGTCACATTCAGTTTTAGCAAGGACTGTGAGAGAGTACAGGGCAGCAAAGTGGCTGGGGTGGCACAGTGGCTCAGTGGTTAGCACTGCTGCCTCACAGCACCAGTGGCCCAGGTTCAATTCCAGCCTCGGGCAACTGTCTGTGTGTGGAGTTTACACATTCTCCCTGTGTCTGCGTGGGTTTCCTCCCACAGTCCAAAGGTGTGCAAGTCGGATGAATTGGCCATGGGAAATTGCCCACAGTGCTAGGTGCATTAGTTAGGGGGAAATGGGTCTGGGTGGGTTACTCTCCAGAGGTGAGGACTGGTTGGGCCGAAGGACCTGTCTTCACACTGTAGGGAATCTGATCTAATCACAAATCTACCGCAGCCAAAAAGAGGAATCGAAACCATACTGTTGCTGTTACCCCTAACCACGGTCTCCTCCGGACCTATTAATTTTCTGTTCAAACTCAACCTGACTCTTCATTGAGATATAGCCTCTCAGTGATGTAGTCTGACTGTGATGACAGTTCGAGACTTACAACTGAATCTAAACTGCAATAATAAACAACAACCAGCCAGTGATATTGTGACTTTACCTGGGTAAGATATGCTTATTTGGTTGATGGAAACGTTAGCAAATGCAAACAGACACTGAGCCACAATGATGAGATACTGGGGGAGAAATTTTTCGCTTGTAGGGCAAGGTTTTGAGGGATAAGCAATGCTGTAGATGCTGGAAATCTCTAATAAGATCAGAAACTGCTGGAAATACTCAGCAGGTTCCAAGACATAGTTTGTTTGCCAACTTGCATTCGATCTGGGAATTGTTAAGGGATGCACTCAGTTTTAGCAAGGGCTGTGAGAGAGTCCAGGACACAAGGAAGGTCTGTGATCAACACGCCATCTGATTATTCCTGAATTTCCGAAGTCCAAGCGCGGCTGCAACTTCATGGATGTGTCTGCTCGTCAGAGATTTGGAATGACAGAAAGCTCTTGTCTTCCAGGGGTAAAGGGAATGGTGATGGGGTGAGGAAAAGGAAGCATGGAGGCAAAAATTGGGCCTGGGGTAGGTGTGCTGATGGCAAAAGAAGCTAAAACATGAAATGAACGGGAAAGAGATCTGGTCATGACTGTGGTATGGAGTTGTTGAAAATAGAGATGAGTGGACAGAGTGTAGAGCACAAGAGTCTGGGATGGTGGTAGTTAGGGTGAGGCATCAGGGCTGACTAACTGAGATCTGGGGTTTCAGGGACCATTGTGCTCAGGCTAGGGGCTTTGTCACTATACACAAGTTGGGGCAGGGGGCCTGGGCTAGGAGCAGCCAATTGAAAGGTGTTGTATTTTTGAAGCTTATATTGATCACTACATCTATCCAAGGCTGAGATAGACAGATTTTTAATCAGTCAGGGACTCAAGGATTATGGGGAAATGGCAGCAATGGAGTTGAGGGTTATTAGATGAGCCACAACTTCATTGAATGGCGGAGCAGACCCGGAAGGCTGAATGGCCTACTTGCTTTCCTTCTGGCCTAATACAGCCTCACTGGTGCAACAGGCCAGGGGCAGAGGGGTCAGAGTGAGAGAAAAGTGGAGAATTAAAATGACAGACTATTGCAGTCACAGGACATTGCGTACGGCAGGACAGAGATTTAAATATGCATCTTAAAAGAGAAGAGGTGCAGAGATTTGCACGGCAACATTCAGATTGTGGGGCCAAACCACGATGAGATCCAATGAAGAAGTGAAGGAAATTGGGATTGTGCAAGATGTCAAGATTGAACTTCAAATTAGAAGCTTGTAGGTTCAAACTGAGGAGAAGTGTATAACTCTGAAGAGACACTGCTGGTGATTAACAGATGAAAAAATACCACAGGTGATTTGGTGATGGGGAAAAAGCAGTTTTGTGTAAGAGCACTTCTAGCTTTATGAAAAAAACATTAATTCTGAAAAGAAAATTCAAGGCCAGGAAACAGTGCAGCAATTCGGCTCAAGATGAGCAGAGTGACGGAGCAAGGTAGGTGGATTGGCCATGTTAAATTGTCGGTAGTGTCCAAGGATGTGTAGGTTAGGTGGATTAGCCATAGGATATGCAGGGAGATAGTGTAGGGGGGGTGAGTCTGGGTGGGATGCAGTTCAGAGAGTCAGTGTGGACTTGGGCTGAATGGTCTGTTTCTGCACTGTAGGGATTCTGCGTAAAAAGAAGTTTAATGGTATTGTGCGTCAGAGAATACGATCAATTCAGGGGAAATGATTTATAAAAAGATAAAATTAAAGCCACTTCATCTGAATGCATAAAGCATTTGCAACAAGGCAGAAAAGTTAATGGTGCAAATACAGATAAATGGGTTTGATCAAATTGATATTACAGAGATAGGGCACTGGTTGCATGGTGACTAGAGTTGGGAACTCAGTATTTCAGACAGTCCAACAGTTTAAAAAAGCAGAGAAAGGATGATATATTGCCACGAAAGAATGGCATAAGGGTGATGGTGAGGATGGATCTTGACTCGGAAGACCAGGAGACAGCAAAATCAATGACAGGAATACCATCCCCTCCAACAGAGAATGTAACCATTTCCCCTTGACATTTAATCATAGAAACTAACTGGGAAGAGTAGGCCTCTTTGCACCTCAATTCAATAAAATCCAATCACTCCACATTCCCATGTGCCCATAATAACCTTTCACCCCTTCGTTTATCAAGAATCTATTTACCGCTACCTTACAAATATCTGAAGGCACATGACACCAGGTTATGACAACAGGAATTATTTGAAATCGCAAGCTGTTGGAGCGCTGCTCCTTCATCCGATGGGCTCTACCCGTGTCATGTGACTTCTGACCTCATCTACCCCTGTCCAACACCAGCACCTCCACATCTGAAAAAAAATGTAAAGACTCTGCTTTCGCTGCCTTTAGAGGAAGAGAGTTCTAAACATTCACCACCCTCTGTGGCATTCAATGGCATTACCATAGCTGAATCTCCCCCAGCATCAACACCTTGAGGGTTACCACTGACCAGAAACTGAACTGGACTAGCCATATAAGCACAGTGGCTACAAGAGAGGGTCAGAAGCTGGGAATAATAAGGCGAGTAACTCACCTCCTGACTCTCCAAAGCCTTTCCAGTTTCTACAAAAGACAAGTCAGTGGTGTCATGGAATACTCTCCCAGAACTAAAGGACGATTAACCTGCCAGTCATCAGGAACATGTAGGAATCCATCATTAGGCAATGGGAGCAGGGCACTTAGAAAATTGCACTGTGACTAGCCAGCGATGACATCTTTATGAACAGAAAATCATGTTTGACAAAGGCGTTTGAGAATGGAACAAATAGGGTCAATTTAAACAGAGAGACATATATTTGCATTGTGCTTTCCATGATCACTATATGTGTCAAAAGCCATGTTACAACCAATGGATTATTCTCAAAGTGTGGTCACTAGTATATTAAAGGAAACATGTCTGCTAATCTGGGTGGCTCAGTGGTTAGCATTGCTGCCTCATAACACCAGGGACTGGGTTTCAATTCCAGCCTTGAGTGACTGTCTGTGTGGTGTTTGCACATTGTTTGCGTGGGTTTCCCCTAGGTGCTCTGGTTTCCTCCCACAGTCCAAAGATGTGCAGGTAAAGTGAATTAGCCATGGGAAATGCTGGATTATAGGGACAGGGTGGGTCTAGGTGAAATATCCTTTAGAGGATCGATATGGGCCAAATGGCCTGCCTCCACACTGTCAGGATTCTATGAATCTGTGCAGAGCAATCCGTCACAAGCACCATCCAATAATGACCTGATAATTAATGCTATTGTGATGCTGATTGAGAAATGAATAGCCAAGACATGAGAAGGAATCCTCCGGATCTTCAAAACAATTCCATGGAATCTTTTGCATCCATCGAGATGTGGCTCTTCAACTGACATCTCCAACAGTGCAGCATTCTCACAATGGTGCGTTAACCTTGAATTTTGTGCTTAAGCACTGGAGTGGGACTTGGATGCAGAACCTTATGGCCCAGGGACAGAGCATTACCAGCAGAGCCACAGCTGACTCTGCAAGAGGATATCATCAAATGTAATATGTTTGGATTTTCAAAAAGATATTTATGAAGGGATCCACTAAGGTATCGAGTTGCAACAGACCATTTCAACACTTATCGTATTTGACTTGTTGATAAGTTGCCCTCCACATAACGGTACCATCACTCAGAAGATCTCCATAACACCAGCTCACTCTGTTCATGGCTCAGCTCATCTTCACCTGGAGGCTCACTGAAGATGTTACCTAGTATCATCTGAACATCTGAAAATGAACCTTCCATCTCAGCGAGCAAACCTACATTCAGCTCATCTACTGCAGAAACCATTATGTGTCCCGGTGTTTCCACTTCACCTCTTATTGCAAGGAACCCCTGGCCTAGGCTTGCTATTTATTATTGGAGATAAAGAGAAAAGCTACTCATTATTTCAATATTTACATCCACTTCCCTCTTAACAATTACAGATAAATTTGATGCACTGCACCTGTCAGGGAGAAATTGCTCAGCAGTGATAATTCTTCCTGTGACATTTCACACACAGCAAAGGGTGACAAAGTAGTTTGGTGAATGAGTTGCACTGCACAGGTTTGAGGGTGGTTAACAGATGTCTGAACAGTATTTCACACATCTTGTTAAAATTAACTGGTGCTAGTTAGTTCAGTTACCAGAAAAACAGCTGTTGATAGCATTGTTTAAAATTTATTCAGCCGACGTGAAACCTTTTCAGAGACTTCAACTGCCCTGAATTCGACAGATACCAACTTACAAACAGTGGAATGTGTTTAGTTGAATTGATAATGTTTTTATACATCACACCTTCACTATTAACTCCCTAACTCTACATAAACCTCCACCATTAACTCCTCTACTATATACATCCCCCGCCATTAACTCCCCTTCTCTTTGACCTCCCCCATTAACTCCCCAACTCTATCCAGCCCCCGCCATTAATTCTTCTACTCTATACAACTCCCCCTGTCATTAATCCCTCTACTCTATACAACTCCCCCACTATTAACTCTCCTACTCTATACTCTCCTAACTCACCTACTGCTTACAGGCCCCGCTGTTAACTCACCCACTCGACAGAATCCCAACTATTAACTTACCCAGTTTTTATAATCTCTCCCACTACTAATTCACTTATACTTTACAATCCCTCCCACTATTAACTCAGCTATTCTATACATCCTCCCACTATTAACTCACATACAACCGTCAGACTTGTAAAGCATTCAGATCTGACACTGTCTAGTTACGATAAATCTCTTTTATTGTCATGAAGAGATTAACATATTGCAGTGTAATTCACAGCTCCAAACTGATCATATATCATCAGTCAGATGCTGGACAGAATAGTACACACCATCTTGGTCTTTAACTAGTCAAGTGTTAGGTTCCTGTCAGCATTACAACCACCCACACAGTTTGATGTCTTCTCTGTGACTTCCATGTCTGGACTTGCATGTTGAAAACCTTTACCCAGTGTGACCCAAAATGCTGATCATCTGACTCAATAAATCCAACTGTTTATGTCTACAACAGCTTAAACTCTGCATACCCTGATTCTGAAATAGTTGCACATAGCCATTTCCTGCTTCCTTCCCGTGACTGATGGGTGGATCCTCTTTAATGTGGATCATTGTTACACTCACAATTTCTTTGCTCATTCATTGGGTGTATCATTTACACTAACAACAGTGATTGCTGATGTGATTCACAAGTTTCACTTATTCATTAATGTTACACACTTTCCAAATGCTACCAACCTGTTTGGATAGAGGTTTGTCGAACATGCAGTTTACAATTCAGAATTGCTCAAACTGCTGCACCGCCAAAGACTAAATCCTATTCCTAGCACATCAATGAACTGATCAATAAAACAAATATTAGTTAATGAATCCATGATAATCTTATAATCCACACAAGATAATACAACACCCACTGTTATTAACACACCTTGTCTACACAAGAAGATACAAACACATCAATTAAATGCAGGAGTGAGGCCATTTCACACCTCAAATCAGCTCCATTATTCAATGTTTGTGACATCAAAACACTTAACAAGACCAAAAGAGGATTGATATTGTGCTTTTCCACACGTCGGGCGGCACGGTGGCACAGTGGTTAGCACTGCTGCCTCACAGCGCCAGAGATCCGGGTTCAATTCCCGCCTCAGGTGACTAACTGTGTGGAGTTTGCACATTCTCCCCGTGTCTGCTTGGGTTTACTCCGGGTGCTCCGGTTTCCTCCCACAGGTCAGGTGCAGGTCAGGTGAATTGGCCATCCTAAATTGTCCGCAGTGTTAGGTAAGGGGTAAATGTAGGGGTATGGGTGGGTTGTGCTTCGGCGGGGCGGTGTGGACTTGTTGGGCCGAAGGGCCTGTTTCCACACTGTAAGTAATCTAATCTAAAAAAAACGTCACATTATCCTGAAACGTCTCATGGTCAACGGCACTCCCCGGGTAGGTCTCCCACTGCTGCTGGAAGGAGTTTAAACCAGTTCAGCAGGAGAGGGGACACACAGTGTTACCACAATAGGGACACAGTATACTACAGTACAGGAACCAAGGCAAAGGGAGTTTAGTTATGTTGAGTCTCAAGGACATAAGGTGAAGCTGGATGGCCTCTACTTCAATGCTAGGAGTACTGTAAGTGAAACAGTGAGTTCAGGGCGTGGATTGACATGTAGAGTTGCGATGTTGCCATCACAGAGAGGTCAAAGGAGAGGTAACTCAACATGCCAGGCTAAAGGATCTTCAGGCAGAACACAGCAAGATACTGTTACATTCAGACACCAGTAACTGCGGAGAGGAGGGACAGTATCATGGATCGGTCTTTAAATGAGGCTTTGGGGATAAAACATAGGAAGAAAAGAGGGGTCAGACACATGCTGGGAGTATATTAAAGATTCCCATGCAGTCAACAGGCAATAGAGAAACATACATGTAGACAATTCAGTAATTATATTGGAGGATGTCAACTTCCCAAATATTAATTGGTATAATTTGTAGTACAATAACTTTCAAGGCTATGGGCAAGTGCTGGGAAGTGAGACTAATGCAGATTTTAATGTAGTTTTTTTGTCAGTGCAGACTTGATGGGCTAAAGGGTTTCTTCTGTATTGTATGACGATGATAATTTGGTCATTGCTGTAATGTAGGGAGATGAAAAGTTCACTTGTGCAGAACAGGGAGCCACAGTATTTTGAGTTAAATCACAAGCTTTCCTTTCAGCTGGTTTCAGTTATGGAATACATATCAGTGCAGGTACCAAGCACAGTTAGGTAGTGGGTCAGCTGTGGCTCAGTCAGTAGCACTGTTCCCTCTAATTCAGGTGTTAACAGATTTCCAGTCCAGGAGCATTAAAAGCATGGCTGATTATGCAGTGCAGAACTGAGGCAATGTTGCACTGTCAGGTGAGTGAACATCAGTATATGAGTGTCAAATATATTCTTGGCTGAAAGACAGATTTTTCATCATTGAAGGAATCGAGGTTTATAGGAAAGTGGAGTTGAGGCTGAGATGAGATCAGCCATGGTCCTAACGGATGGTGGAGCAGATTGGATGGGCTGAATGGCCTTCCCTGCTCTTAAATGTTACGAGAACAGTGTTATGCTGGAAAACCCTGTCTGCTCTCTCAGATGGATGCACAAGATTCCTTGATATCAATTTGTGCTGCTGTTTGTACAGGAGCTTGCTGTGTGCAAATTGGTTGTTGTGATTCCCATGTTGCTGGATGGAGGAAGGGAACATCTAATGTAAGAAATGACTAAAAAAAACCTGAATTGGCTGTAAAGTGCATTGGGATATCCAATGGGCATGAAAGGCAAAATGAAGAACTATGTACAGTTCTGGTCATCCTGTGATAGGAAGGATATTATTCAATTGGACAGGGTTCAGAAAAGATTGACCAGAATGTTGCCAGGACTGGAGGGTGTGAGTTATAAGGAAGGCTGGGCCTTTTTTCACTGGAGTGTAGGATGTTGAGGGGTGACCTTATAGCAGTTTATAAAATCATAAGGGGTGTAGATAAGGTTAATAGTGAAGATCTTTTCCTTAGGCTGGGGGTATATTTTTAAGGTGAGAGGAGGAAGATTTAGAAGGGACATGAGGGGCAACTTTTTCACTCAGAGGGTAGTTTGTATATGCAATGAACTGCCACAGGAAGTGTTAGATGCAGGTACAGTTACAATATTTAAAAGACATTTGGCCAGGTACATGGACAGGAAAGATTTAGAGGTATATGGGGCCAAATGCAGGGAAGTGGGACTAGCTTAGTTTGGGAAACTTGGTTGACATGGATGAGTTGGACCGAAGGGTCTGTTCTGTGCTGTATGACTCTATGACTTTCGGAAGGCATAGATGCACCCTTGATCACAGGTAGTTGCATGATGTACAATGTTCCTCAGACAGCTGTTTTCCTGAGATTCACACTCGGTGCCATCTGTTGTCATATCCATCCCCACCTACCATTGTGTATTTACTATCCCTCCTGACCTCCTGCTGTCTGATGCTGAACATTCTGTACTCAGCAAAGATCTTAAATTTTATCTCTCTGAGCTCCCACCTTAATGAATTTTGGGCACGACATGATATTGAACTTTTTAAAAAAATTGTTTCCACCTCCATGCCCATTTCTTTGGACAGGAATCCTCTCCCCATTCCATGCACTCCTTCACTGCCTCCAACACTCTCCCTCCACATGGAGCCCTCTCTCTGCCTTTTACCTGTACGTTTTTCATCAAGAATAGTCAATGTAACGTCAGTCGCTGTAGTTTCTCTGCTCCGTTCACCCACTCAAACCCATATCCCTCTGAATTAACTGTATTCTGTGCTCTCATATCCAATGTCACCAAGCCTGCCAACAAAGACAGTGCTGTTCCTGATGAAGGGCTTTTGCGCGAAATGTTGATCTCCTGCTTCTCAGATGCTGCCTGCTGTGTTTTTCCAGCACCACACTCGCGACAGTGTTGTTCCTGTCTGGTGTACATTGCAGAGGCTCAGCGATAGCTCTTGGATCATGACCCACCATCGAACATCAGGCTATTGTACTAACTTCATCTCATCCCCTCACAGCTTCCCAGCTCATAGCCCCCCCAGCCCCACACAGCTCACTTGTAGCTTCTCCCCAAAATCCACAAACAGGACTTTCCGGACAGACCCATTATTTCTGTATGCTCCTGCGCCAAGGAACTTATTTCTTCCTACCTTGACTTTGATTACTCTCTTCTTGCCCAGACCTTCCCCACTTACATTCACGATTCCTCTGACTCTTTACATAAGTTCCAAAATTTCAGTTTGCGGGCTCTAGCCACCTCCTCTTCACCAAGGACTTGCAATCGCTTCTTCACAAGTCCATCTCCCCTGCTTCCTGGATAAAAGGCCTGAATTGTCCCCATCCTCCACCGCCCTCCTGGTCGAGCTCATCCTCACTCTGAATGACTTCTCTTTTAACTCCTCTCATTTTCTCCAGGTCAAAGGGGTGGCCATGGAAACCCACATGGGCCTCAGTTATGTCTTGTCTCTTTGTGGGATGGTCCTATTCCGGTCTCCACCTACAACTCCACCTCCAGTATATCAATGGCATCACGAGTGCACCTTCCCTCTCTCATCTGGAATTGGAAAGGTTTATCGATTTTGCTTCCAATTTCCACCCTGCTTTCACCTTCACCTGCTCCATGTCTGACTCCTATCTTCACTTCCTCGACATCTGTTTCTGGGGATAGTCTGTCCACTGATATCTAGTACAAACTCACTGACTCCCACAGTTAGCCCCCTGTACATCCTCACACCCTGTTTCCTGTAAAGATTCCACACCATTCTCTCAGTTTCTCCACCTCCGTTGCATGTTTTCTGATGATACCACCTTCTGCGGGTGGGCCTTACAAATTTTCACTTTTTTCCTCAGCTGAGGATTCCCCACCGTTATGGTTGACAGGGCCCTTAGCTGTGTCCAACTCGTCTCCTGCACTCTGGTGCTCAATCCCTCCCTTCCCTACCATGACAACAAGGTCCCCTAGTCCTCACTTATCATCCCACCAGCCTCCTCATCCAAAAGATCATAAGCCACCATTTCTGCCACCTCCAGCAGGATGGCATGACTAGACATGTATTCCCCTCCCCCCCCCCCCCCCCTCCCTGTCAGCCTTCTGTAGGGACTGTTCCTTCCAGGATACTCCAGTCCACTCATCCTCCACCACCCTCACCCCACCACCCCATGGCTCCTTCTGCTGCAAACGCAGAAGGTGCAACACTTTACTTCCTCTCTCCTCACTATCCAAGGTCCCAAACGCACCTTCCCAGTGAAGCAGCGATTTACCTGCACTTCACCCAATCCAGTCTACTGCATTCGCTGCTCACAATGTGGTCTTCTCTACACTGGGGAGGTGATGTGTAGACTGGGTGGCTGCTTTTTGGAACACCTGCGTTCTGTCCCCAAACATCACCCCGAGCTTCTGTTTTCCTGCCACTTTGACAGTGTTCCCATGCCAACATCTCTACTTCAGGCCTGTTGCAGTGCCCCAGCAAGTCTCAGAGTGAGCTCAAAGAACAACATCACATTTTTCACTTGGTAACCTTGCAGCCTCTAGGACTCAACATTGCGTTCTATAACTTTCAAGCTTGATTCCATCCTTCCATGTTTTTTTACTACCCCCATATCCTGGGCTTTTTTGTTTGTTCATTCACAGGGTGTGAGCATCACTGGCGAGGCCAGCATTTATTACCCATCCCTAATTGCCTAGAGGCCAGTTAAGAGTCAACCACATTGCTGTGGGTCTGGAGTTATATGTAGGTCAGATCAGGACGGCACTTTCCTTCCCAATAGTGCATTAGTGAATCAAATGGGCTCTTCCAACAATTGAAGCGTGATCATCAATAGACTCTTAATTCCTGGCTTTTATTGAATTCAAATCAAATTCCACCATCTGCCGTGACAGGGTTTGAACACAGGTCCCCAGAATATTATCTGGGTTTCTGATTAACAGTCCAGCGATAATACCACTTGGCCATCGCCTCCCCATAACATGGGTTGACATGGATTATTTTTAGCCAACCTACCCATTCTCTCTACCTCCGATTATCACTGATTCTACACCTCTTCTGCTCCATCCTACTGTCAATTATCCCCCTTACCTGCCTATCTCTTTCATACCTCGTTCTCTTTCTGAGCTCTGTCTCCATCTACATGCTCACCTCAACTCCCCACCGCGCCTTCAGCATAAATACCACTGCTTCCTCGCTATTATCAGTTTGGAGGAAGGAATACTTGACTCAAAACATTAAATGCCATGATGTGGAGGAGCTGGTGTTGGACTGGGGTGGACAAAGTTAAAAATCATACAACACCAGGTTATAGTCCGACAGGTTTATTTGGAAGCACCTGATGAAGAAGCAGCACTTCAAACGCTAGTTCTCTCAAATACAGAGGAACCTCGATCATCCGAAGGACACAGGTGGGGAGTATTTCGTTTGGTTAATTGAATTCCGGATAATCGATGCTGGATAACATAGCTGGCCAAGTGGCAGGACCTTGTGATCTTGTTCAGATAATCCGAAACCCGGTTAATTGAATGCTGGATAATCGAGGTTCCTCTGTAAACCTGTTGGACTATAACCTGGTGTTGTGTGATTTTTAAAAATATAAATGTTAGTCATTCTACTCCTTTTGTTCTTCTCAAAATAGTAGCACAGGGTATGGAACGTCATCCCAAACGAGGGAGTGTGCGTCAATTTAATGTTTCATCAGAAAGTTGGCACCTCTGTCAGCATCACAATGAAGCTTCGGATGGGGTTTTGTGCTAATCTCTTTGAAGCTACACTGGAACCTCCTGTCTTCTGACTGAACCATGAGTGGAACCAGGGAGCTAAGGCTCATGTGATTAAATATTAATCCTTTGTGTAAACCTTGCAAAATAGAAGCGGGGCAAGTTTATTCAATTCCAAGGCAAAGGCTAAAAAACAAAACTCAAATCAATCAGTGGGAGCGATGATTGCAAAGTAACAATCAGCCACATGGTAAAAACAATGGAATGAGGAAAAACGAACATGTCATTGCGGTGTACAGCTGCTGGGATGCTTGTCAAAAAGTCATATTAAGGTACAGAATACAGTCCAATGACCAAACTACAACTGTAGTGGGAGATTGGCTGTTTAATGACCCTGCAACAGAATCAAAGTTGGCATAGTCTCCCAGATCATTTTAAAAGCTTCACTACTGTCTCCAGACCTCAGTACATCTGTTTTCTTTTATTTGTAGCATTCAGGAGAAATTGAATACAACCTTAAGAAACAAAGTTTACAGAATCACATTCGCCAAAGCCTTGCTGTCTCTCCTTTCCTCTCAACAGGAGCCCGATCTGATTGAATGACCCCCCCTCCCCCAGTTCAATCACCGAACAGCGAACACATTCCAGGTTGGAAAACAAATTTCACCACACGTGGAGCTGCCTTTTTTAAAGTCCCTCATTTTTTTTTGTCAGAATGCCCACTGCCTCTCCTCAAGTCTCTTTCAAAGTCAAGTTGAAGCTTCAATATTGTGCGACAGTCCGACGGGAAATCACTGCAGGATGACAGGCCCAACAATTGGAGAAGGGTTAGAGGGAGGTGGACGGGAATAAGGTGTAGCCCCTGCCAGTTCAGATTGACTGAATGATTCTTTCATCAGCCTGACAGAAATAGTCACTTTATGTTTCGAGAAATTGCTGTATTCGCCCTGTTAAAGAAATGTCAGAGCTGGAGTCGGCAATTCTGCCTTTCTCTGCCATTTAATATGACCGTGCAGGATCTCACCTTGATCTCAATTCTATTTTTCTGCCTGCTCCCCATGGCCCTTTTATTAGCAATTGCTAATTAAAAACCTGTTGTTCTCTTCCTTAAATGGATTCACTGGAATGTACACCAAAGGCACGATCTGTCATACCAACCTTTTAAAACCGTGGCTTGTTCTCAAAAGGATTCTCTGTTCTCATGCCCGAAACTCAGCCATACATTCATAAGAGTCAGAACCGGCTGTCCGTGCTGAGGTAGTGAATTCCACAGATTGGTGATCGTTTGAGAGAAGCAATTCCCCCTCATTTCGATTTTAAATCTGCCAATTGTTTGCCTAGAACTATAATGAAATAAATTAACCTTCCTGCTGAAAGTTACAAAGGAAAACAAGGAGTCCGTTCAGCCTTTCAAACCTGTTCTACTGCCTTTCATAGTCTCGTATCCCTGAAAGAGTTTGACAGGTATTTATTAAACAATCTCAGTTTTAAGTTCAGCAAATGATCTTTCGCTAATGGCCATTCTGGAAGGACATTGTAAGTTTCCATTCCCTGGAGGTGTAGACAGTGGTAGCAGGACAGACAAGTAATCAGATGAGCTAGCACCGGTGTGAAACCATTCGCTTTCCCGTTATGTCAGTGTTTAAACTCCTGTTGGGAAGGTCTGTGTTTGACATTTTCAACATATCAACCATTAAAATCCTTCAACAGTCAACTAATCTTCAAAGGCGATGGACCCTGACAAGATTCCAACAACAGCACTTAAGACTTGTGCTCCAGAACTTGCCGCTCCTTGAGCCAAGCTGTTCCTGTACAGTACGGGCATCTATCCAACAATATGGACAAACCTGGCCCATCAGTCTACTCTCAATCATCAGTAAAAGAATGGAAGGTGTCATCAACAATGCTCCCAAGCAGTACCTGCCCGTCAATAACATGCACAGTGATGCCCAGCTTGGGTTCCACCAGGTCCATTCAATTCCTGATCTCATTACAGCCTTGGTTCAAAGAGCTGAATTCCAGAGGTGAGGTGAGAGTGACGACAGTGGGCCATCTAAAAGATGCACTGCAGAAATTCAAAGAAGTTGCTAGCACTCTTTGGGGGGGTTTAAACTAATTTGGCAGGGGGATGGGATCCGGACTTGTAGTCCAGCAAGTAGGTTAGCTGCTTTTCAGGATGTCCAAGAATTTAGGGAGGCTGTGGAGAAGGTAGCACTGACAGGGAATACTTGCGGACACAGAGATGGGCTCAAGTTTGTGTACTTCAACGCAAGGAGTATCAGAAGTAAGGTGGGTGAACTTAAGGCGTGGATCGGTACTTGGGATTACGATGTTGTGGCCATCACGGAAACGTGGATAGAAGAGGGACAGGAATGGTTGTTAGAGGTTCCTGGTTGCAGATCTTTCAGTAAGATTAGGGAGGGTGGTAAAAAAGGAGGGGGGGTGGCGTTGCTAATTAGAAATGGTACAACGGCTGCAGAAAGGCAGTTCGAGGGGGATCTGCCTTTGGAGGTAGTATGGGCTGAAGTCAGAAATAGGAAAGGAGCAGTCATCTTGTTGGGTGTTTACTATAGGCCCCCCAATAGCAGCAGAGATGTGGAGAAACAGATTGGGAAACAGATTTTGGAAAGGTGCAGAAGCCACAGGGTAGTAGTCATGGGCGATTTCAACTTCCCAAATATTGATTGGAAGCTCTTTAGATCAAGTAGATTGGACGGGGCGGTGTTTGTGCAGTGTGTCCAGGAAGCTTTTCTAACTCAGTATGTAGATTGTCTGACCAGAGGGGAGGCCATATTGGATTTGGTACTTGGTAACGAACCGGGACAAGTGATGGGCTTGTTAGTGGGTGAGCATTTTGGTGATGGTGACCACAATTCTTGGACTTTCACCTTGGTTATGGAGAGAGATAGGTGCGTGCAACAGGGTAGGTTTTACAATTGGGGGAAGGGTAAATACGATGCTGTAAGACAGGATCTGAGGAGCATAAGTTGGGAGCAAAGGCTGTCAGGGAAGGATGTCGTGGAAATGTGGAACTTTTTCAAGGAACAGATACGACATGTCCTTGATATGTATGTACCTGTCAGGCAGGAAAGAGATGGTTGTGTGAGGGAACTTTGGTTGACGAGGGAGGTTGAATGTCTTGTAAAGAGGAAGAAGGAGGCTTACATAAGGTTGAGGAAACAAGGTTCAGACAGAGCGTTGGAGGGATACAGGATAGCCAGGAGGGAGCTGAAGAAAGGGATTAGGAGAGCTAAGAGAGGGCATGAAAAATCTTTGGCGGGTAGGATCAAGGATAACCCCAAGGCATTTTATGCGTATGTGAGAAACATGAGAATGATGAGAACAAGGGTGGGTCCGATCAAGGACAGTAGTGGGAGACTGTGTATTGAGTCTCAAGAGATAGGAGAGGTCTTGAATGAGTACTTTTCTTCAGTATTTACAAATGAGACGGACCGTATTGTTGAAGAGGAGAGTGTGAAACGGACTGGTAAGCTAGAGGAGATACTTGTTCGGAAGGAAGATGTGTTGGGCATTTTGAAAAACTTGAGGATAGACAAGTCCCCCGGGCCTGACGGGATATACCCTAGGATTATGTGAGAAGCAAGAGAGGAAATTGCAGAGCCGTTGGCAATGATCTTTTCGTCTTCACTGTCAATGGGGGTGGTGCCAGGGGACTGGAGAGTGGCGAATGTTGTGCCCCTGTTCAAAAAAGGGAACAGGGATAACCCCTGGAATTACAGGCCAGTTAGTCTTACTTCGGTGGTAGGCAAAGTAATGGAAAGGGTACTGAGGGATAGGATTTATGAGTATCTGGAAAGACACTGCTTGATTCGGGACAGCCAGCACGGATTTGTGAGGGGTAGGTCTTGCCTTACAAGTCTTATTGAATTCTTTGAGGAGGTGACCAAGCATGTGGATGAGGGTAGAGCAGTGGATGTAGTGTACTTGGATTTTAGTGAGGCATTTGATAAGGTTCCCCATGGTAGGCTTATGCGGAAAGTCAGGAGGCATGGGATAGTGGGAAGTTTGGCCAGTTGGATAGAAAACTGGCTAACCGGTCGAAGTCAGAGAGTGGTGGTAGATGGTAAATATTCAGCCTGGAGCCCAGTTACAAGTGGAGTTCCGCAGGGATCAGTTCTGGGTCCACTGCTGTTTGTAATTTATATTAATGACTTGAAAGAGGGAGTTGAAGGGTGGGTCAGTAAATTTGCAGACGATACGAAGATTGGTGGAGTTGTAGATAGTGTAGAGGGCTGTTGTCAGCTACAAAGGGACTTAGATATGATGCAGAGCTGGGCTGAGGAGTGGCAGATGGAGTTCAACCCTGCCAAGTGTGAGGTTGTCCATTTTGGAAGGACAAATAAGAATGCGGAATACAGGGTTAACGGTAGTGTTCTTAGTAAGGTGGAGGAGCAGACGATCTTAGGGTCTATGTTCAAAGATCTTTGAAAGTTGCCACTCAGGTGGATAGAACTTGTAAGAAGGTCTATGGTGTATTAGCGTTCATTAGCAGAGGGATTGCATTCAAGAGTTGTAAAATGATGTTGCAGCTGTACAGGACCTTGGTAAGGCCACATTTGAAGTACTGTGTGAAGTTCTGGTCGCCTCATTTTAGGAAAGATGTGGAAGCTTTGGAGAGGGTGCAGAGGAGATTTACCAGGATGTTGCTTGGAATGGAGACTAGGTTGTATGAGGATAGGTTGAGAGTGCTAGGCCTTTTCTCATTAAAACGGAGAAGGATGAGGGGTGACTTGATAGAGGTTTATAAGATGATCAGAGGAATAGATAGAGTGGACAGTCAGAGACTTTTTCCCCGGGTACAACAGAGTGTTACAAGGGGACATAAATTTAAGGTGAAGGGTGGAAGGTATAGGGGATGTCAGGGGTAGGTTCTTTACCCAGAGAGTAGTGGGGGCGTGCCTGTGGGAGTGGCAGAGTCAGAATCATTGGTGACCTTAAAGCGGCAATTGGATAGGTACATGGATAGGTGCTTAAGCTAGGACAAATGTTCGGCACAACATCGTGGGCCGAAGGGCCTGTTCTGTGCTGTATTGTTCTATGTTCTATGTTCTATTTTCTAACAAAGAAAATTTACAGCCCAGGAACAGGCCCTTCGACCCTTCAAACCTGAGCCAATCCAAATCCACTGTCTAAATCTATCACCCAATTCCTAAGCATCTGTATCCCTCTGCTCCCCACCTACTCGTGCATCTGTCCAGACGCACCCTAAATTCACCAAAAATCCTTAGACAGCACCTTCCAAACCCACTTCCATCTAGAAGGACAAGGGCAGCAGGTACAATGGGATCACTACCACATGGAGGTTCCCTCCAAGCCACTCACCATCCTGACTTGGAAATATATGATCGTTCCTTCACTGTCGCTAGGTCAAAGTCCTGGAATTCCCTCCCTAATGGCTTATTGTGTGCATGTACAGCAGTGGTTCAAGAAGGCTGCTTATCACCACCTTCTCAAGGACAATTAGAGATGGCGAAGAGCTAACACACTATTTAAATCACGGTCTAAAAGATGAAAGCACAAACGGATGGAAAATATTCAGAGCAGTATGGCACTTCCTTTGTTGGAAAGGCACCATGAATATAGGAATCAATGTCAGGATTAACTTATATTTTCAGGTTGGGTCCCTATGTTGAATGTGGGGCTGAAAATGTGCTGCTGGAAAAGCGCAGCAGGTCAGGCAGCATCCAAGGAACAGGAGAATTGACATTTCGGGCATATCACATTTCCAATGCCCCTCCCCCAAGTCCCTCCTCCCTACCTTTTATCTTAGCCTGCTCATTCCTGAAGAAGGGCTCATGCCCGAAACGTCGATTCTCCTGCTCCTTGGATGCTGCCTGACCTGCTGCGCTTTTCCAGCAACACATTTGCTCTGATCTCCAGCATCTGCAGTCCTCCCTTTTTCCCTATGTTATAATGCAGCACGTAATGGTGATGTGTGACAGTTTGGTGACATTTTACATCTACCTTCTGACTGTTCTTGATTCACAAAGACGTACAGCATGGAAATGGACACTTTGGTTCAACTCATCTATGACGACCAAGTTTCCCAAACTAAACCAGTCCACTTGTCTGTACTTGACCCATATCCGTCTAAGTCCTTACAATTCATGTACTTGTCCAAATGTCATTTACAAGTTCTACCTGTACCTCTATATACCATTTTGTCTTATAGTTCATTCCACACATGCACCACCCTCAGTCAGAAAAAGTTGCCCCTCAGGTTCTTTTTAAATATTTCTCCTCTGACCTTAAAAATATGCCCACTACTGTTGAACTCCCCCCACCCTAGGGAAATTACCTTTGCTATTCACTTTATTTGCTGCCCTCAGGATTTTATGAACCACTATAAGATCACCCCTCAACTGTCTCCACTCCAGTGAAAAAGGTCCCAGCCTCTCCTTATAACTCTAAACCTTTCAGTCCTGGCAACACCCTGGTCAATCTTTTCTGAACCCTCTCCAATTTAATAATATCTTTCCTCTTACAGGGCGACCAGAACTGCGCACAATATTCTAAAAGTGGCCTCCCTGACATTCTGTACAACCTCAACATGACATCCCAATGGGCGGCACGGTGGCTCGGTTTACTGCTGCCTCACAGCACCAGTGACCCGGGTTCGATTCCTGCCTTGGGTGACTGTCTGTGTGGAGTTTGCACATTCTCCCCGTGTCTGCATGGGTTTCCTCCGGGTGCTCCACTTTCCCCTCACAATCCAAATATGTGCAGATCAGGTGAATTGCCCATGCTAAATCGCCCATAGTGTTAGGTGCATTAGTCAGGAATAAAATATAGGGCAGGGGTATGGCTTTGGGTGGGTTACTCTTCGGAGGGTCAGTGTGGACTTGTTGGGCCGAAGGGCCTGTACCCATACTGTAGGGAATCTAATCTAAACTAAAATCCTATACTCAATGGTCTGAGCAATGAAAGCAAAAGTGCTAAATGCCTTCTTAACTACTTTGCTGAACTTTTAATTTATTCCTTTAATTTCCTCGTTTAAACTATGAAAGACTTTAATGTAAATTATTTCCTATTTCTTCATTTTTCTACTATTTTATGAAGTAATGCTTAACTTTTTAACTCTTGTTTCTCTTAATATTTTGTGCCTCAAAGCTTTTCTTGTACCTGATTACTCGGTACCTGAGATGGTGCCATGTGTGGCAACATTGTACACTTTTCACGGTACTCCTGTACTTCAGTACACATGACAATAAAATCTAAATCTAAAATCTAAAAACTTAAATCTGTGACACAGCTTTTAAAGAACTATGTACCTGAACCTATTGATCTATCTGCTCAGCAGATTTCCCAATTTCTTCACAAACTCTCAAGCCTTGTAATGGGTTTCCAAATCCGACACTACCAGGCTGTGTAGGTGGGTGGGGACATTCAATTTTCACTCCCCTTTTCACAGAATCCCTACGGTGTGTAAACATTTGGCCCAATAAGTCCACACCGACCCTCGAAAGATTAACCCACCCAGTCCCATTCCCCTACCTTATTATCCTGATTAATGCACCTAACCTGCACATCCCTGGACACTATGGGCATTTTAACATGGCCTATCCACCTAACCTGCACACCTTTGGACTGTGGGAGGAAACTGGAGCACTCGGAGGAAACCCACGCAGACACGGGGAGAGTGTGTAAACTCCGGACAGACAGTCGCCCGAGGCTGGAATCGAACCTGGGGTCCCAAGTGCTGTGAGGTTGCAGTGCTGACCACTGAGCCACCGTGCTGCCTAAAATGAGGAACTTGCCTCGAGTGGGAGCTGCCTGCATGGTTCACACAGTAGGCATTCCTCAAGCTGCAAAGTCGATGGAGGAAAATCACATCAGATCAGGAATGCTGAAGAAAATCTGTCTTCCTGCAAAGAAGAATGGATAGTGTGGTGGTTCCTGCATTGGAACCCAGCTCCACATCGGGGCAAAGCTTCAGTCCCCAAAGTGCTGCTAGCAGGGAAGCCAAGGTCACTGGGAGAAGAGGTAGGGGAACTGAATAAAGATGGAGAAGTGAGGGGAGGAGAGTGTTCTCATTCAGCTTGTTGTTATCTGGAATCTGCTGCCTGAAAAGGACAACTGACAAATCCCTGAGGGGAAGCAAATTGCAGGGCTAAAGGAGAATAGAGCAGGGGAATGGGATGACAGGACAGCGTTGAGCTATTACGGATACAATGGGCCAAATAGCCACTTTCTGCGCTGTCAGAGTTTGCGATTTAAATGAACCCACCACTAAGATTTGTTCCTGAGATTTTGCAAAGATAGACGAGGATCCACACAATGATGCTTGCTTCATCAAGGACCTTGGAATATACGGCACAGAACGAGGCCAATTAGCTGATCACTTCTGTCAGTTCTTTCACTGGAGCTGGCTAATGTAATCCTATTTCCCTGCTCTTTCTCTCTCTCTCTCTCCCAATACCTTTTCATTTTCTTCCTTTTCAAATCTGTAACCAGTTTCTTTGAAAATGTACTCTTCCCTGTTTCAATAACCCCTAATGGTGAAGCATTACAAAAGCATGAAAGAAAAGTGTGAAATTGTCCTTTCATTATTTCGGTGATTATCTTGAGCCAGTGTTCTGTGTTACTGATTTTTTGAAACATTATTTACCCCGTCTCTCAAGACTTTCCATACTCGTGAAATCTTTACTGTAGATTGTCTGCATTTCCAATTGCTAGAGTACATAAGGATGCCCAGCATTCCACACAGTCCTCTTCTTGAGTGGCCTAACCAATGCTTTGTGCTTTTATATTTGAGTCATGTTTTTCTTTTATAAATCAGGGTTCATTGGGGTCCTAGAACCAACAATTTCAGTTGCTTCCTCAATGTCCTTTCCCCATCAGTTGTGATGTTCACTGACGTTCAGCACAATTCACAGCTCCTCAGCTACTGAAGCAGTCCACAGTCAAATGCAGCAAAAGCTGACAACGTCTAGGCTTGGGCTGTTATGTAGGAGAAAGTGAGGACTGCAGATGCTGGAGATCAGAGTTGAGAGTCAGAGCCTAGGATGCTGCCTGACCTGCTGTGCTTTTCCAACACCACACTTTGAGCTGTTATGTGTCACGTATCATTCTTGCTACACAAGCAATAACAGCCAGTAACACATGACAATCCAGACATCTCTCCTTGATGTTCAACGGTGTTATAGGATTCCCTGCAATCAACACTCTGGAGATACCATTGACCATTAACTTAACTTGGACAACCACATAAACAGATGCAGGCCACAGGCTGTGAATTGTATGTTGACTAACTCACCTCCCGGCTCACAGGACACAGGCCTAGGAAGTTGGGAGATGGGTAGGCCATTCGGCCCTTGAGCCTCAATAAGGTGATGAACATCACTTTCATGTCTGCTCCCCAATACCCTCTATCAAAAAATATATGTAACTCAGCTTTGAATAAATTCGGTAACCCAGCCTTTCGGTGCTTTCTGAGCAACCGAAGACAATTACGACTCTGAGAGGAAACATTTCTCTGCATCTCCATTTTAAAATGGGGCCCTCTGCTTTTGAAACTCTGTCCCAAGTTCTAGCTTCTTGCACAAGAGTCCACGTAAGACTCTGTTAACTCATTCTTTAGATTAGAATCAGTCTAAACATTATGGCACAGACAGCAGCACACAGGGAGCTTAACACCTTCAACACATTATCTGGGCTGACACCAGTTGTTAAGGTTAACCTGAGAATGTAACTTTTAAGAAAAGTTTTGTAATTTACATGTGAAAGAAGTGAAACTAACATGGTCACTCTAATAGCGACTTAACAAACAATCAAGGTATTTTTCAATGTATAGTTTCAGTTACATCACACTGTAAAGTTTTGCTATAAATTCTGCGTGGTACAATTATGTACTCCACAACCACCTGATGAAGGAGCAGCACTCCGAAAGCTAGTGTTTCCAAATAAATCTGATGGACTATAGCCTGGTGTTGTGTGATTTTTAACTTTGTATACCCCAGTCCAACACCGGCATCTCCAAATCATGCACTCCTTCCGAGTATCCAGCCAATTGAATTGGTCAGCATCCCATATGTTTCAATAAGATCACCGCTCGCTGTACTAAACTCCAAAGAGTACAGACCAATCCGACTCATCCTTCCTAGACGGGCAGTGGTTGTGTCCATACGGCTAGGCCATTACGCCTGGATTCAGCTCTCACCAGGCGTGAATTGAAGTAACTCCAAACAGCAGGCTTAAAAATATCTACTCACGTTTGGGAGAAAGTAGGGATTGCAGATACTGGGGATCAGAATCAAAGGGTGTGGTGCTGGAAAAGCACAGCCGGTCAGGCAGCATCCGAGGAGCAGGAGAGTCGACGTTTCAAGCATTAGCTCTTGATTCCTGATGAAGGGCTTTATGCTCGAAACGTCGACTCTCCTGCTCCTTGGAAGCTGCTTGACTGGCTGTGCTTTTCCAGCACCACACTTTTTGAATCTACTCACCTTTCTTTGATAAGATATCGCCCATCAGCTCAGGAATGAGTCCAATGAACTTGCTCTGAACAGCTTCTATTGCAATTAAATCCTTGCTCAAATAAGGGCTTATGCCCGAAACGTCGATTCTCCTGCTCCTTGGATGCTGCCTGACCTGCTGCGCTTTCCCAGCAACACATTTTTCAGCTCTGATCTCCAGCATCTGCAGTCCTCACTTTCTCCTCAAATCAGGAGAGCAAAACAGTACACAGCACTCTTCATGTTACCTCACCAATACCTCTATACAATTGCTGCAAAACGTCCATGATTGCAATCAATATCATCTACAGGGGCACAAGTCAGGAGTGCAATGGATTCCTGATGAAGGGCTTTTGTCCGAAACGTCAATTTTCCTGCTCCTCGGATGCTGCCTGACCTGCTGTGCTTTTCCAGCACTGCTCTAATCCTGACTGCAATGGAATACACTTCACTTCCCTGCAGGAGTGCAGCTCCAACCACAACAAGACACTCAAAACCATCCAGGCCAAAGCAGCCTGTTTGATCAATGCCCCATGCATCAGCTTAAACATTCACTCCCTTCACCACTGTGCACAGTGGCAGCAGAGTGTATACCATTAACAAAATACAATGTAGCAACTCATCAAGGCTTCGTTGATGGCACCTTCCAAACCTGTGCCCTTCTAGAAGGATAAGGGCAGCAGATACATGGGGGCAGCACCCTCTGAAAGTTCTGTCTGAGCCCCTCACCATCCTGACTTGGAAATATTTCACTGTTCCTTCAGTCTCACTGGCTCAGAATCCTGGAACTCTCTTCCTACCAACACGGAATACTCCTACACTCCAAAGACTGTATTAAATCAAAAATGTGTGTCACCATCACCTTCTCAAGGGCACTCAGGTTCTCATGAGGCTAGCCTATCAAAGACTTCAATAGACTCACTCTTTGTTACAGGAAAGAGTCCCAGCCAGTTCAGTCTTTCCAGGTCTACCTCAGTTTTGAAGTTGTCATGGTCCTAGCCTCTGCCGTTTTTCTGGAGGACAATTTCCAGATTTCTGTTACCTTGTGGGCGGCACGGTGGCACAGTGGTTAGCACTGCTGCCTCACAGCGCCGGAGACCCGGGTTCAATTCCCGCCTCAGGTGACTGACTGTGTGGAGTTTGCACGTTCTCCCTGTGTCTGCGTGGGTTTCCTCCGGGTGCTCCGGTTTCCTCCCACAGTCACATAGATGTGCAGGTCAGGTGAATTGCCCATGCTAAATTGCCCGTAGTGTTAGGTAAGGGGTAAATGTAGGGGTCTGGGTGGGTTGCGCTTCAGCGGGTCGGTGTGGACTTGTTGGGCCGAAGGGCCTGTTTCCACACTGTAATGTAATCTAATCTTGTGTGTGAGGAACGGTTTCCTGACTTCACCCCAGAACAGCTGAGCTCTCATTTTAAATGTATGTCCCCCCTCAAACAAGCCATTTCCCCAAACTTTGAGAGGCTGCTCATGGCCCACATCAACTCCAGTCTCTTGGCCTGCCTTAATCCCCTGCAATTTGCCTACTGTGAAACAGGTCCACAGCAGATGCCATTTCGGAGGCTCCCAGCCTCATTCCTGATGAAAGGTTTTTGCCCGAAATGTCGATTTTCTTGCTCCTCGGATGCTGCCTGACCTGCTGTGCTTTTCCAGCACCACTCTAATCTTGACTCCAATCTCCAGCATCTGCAGTCCTCACTTTCACCATTTCCCTAACCCTACACTCATCCCTGGAACGTCTGCTAACACGGGCACCTACGTCAGGCTCCTACTCATCGACTACAGCAGCCTCCTTCAGCACCATAATCTCCTCCAGACTAATCTCAAAACTCTCAGATCTAGGTCTCGGCTCCTCCCTCTGCAACTTGAACATCAGCTTCCTGACCCACAGGCCGCAATCCATGAAGACAGACAACAGCATCTCCTCTGTGATAACCCTCAACACTGGAAACCCCCTCAAGGGTATGTTCTCAGCCCCCTACTGTACCGTCTGTCCACCCACAACTGTGTAGCCAAATTCTGAACGAACACAACTGTGGTAGAACAGATATCAAACAATGATGAATCAGAATACAGGCAGGAGATAGAGGGCTTTGTGCTGTGGTGCAATGATAACAAGCTCTCTTTCTCAAAGTCAGCAAAATGAAAGGACTGATCATTCCTTTCAGGACGAAATGAGGGGGACCCACCCCTATCTACATCAGTGGAGCTGAGGTGGAGAGGATCAAGATTGTCAATTTCCTCGGACTGACAATAACCGACAACCTGTCTTGGACTTCACACGTAGATGTGACTGTTGAGAAGGCTCAACCATGCCTCTTCTTCCTCAGGCAGCTTGGGTAATTCAGCATGTCTGAAAGGACCCTTAGACATGGACCATAGAAAGCATTCTGTCCGAGTGCATAATGGCCTGGTATGGCAGCTGTTCTTCCCAGTACCGTACGAAACTACAGAAGGTTGTGTGCATCGTCCAGACCGTTACGGAAACCAACCTCCCATCCATGGACTCGATTTACACTACTTGTTGCTGTGGAAAGGCTGCCGACATCACCAAAGACCCCTCCTACCCCGGAACTGCTCTCTTCCAACCTCTTTCATCAGGCAGAAGATACAGAAGCTTGGAACACGTGCACCACCAGGTTCAAGAACAGCTTCTTCCCCGCTGTTATTAGACTGATGAATGAAGCTCTCTATCTTCAAATAATCTTGATCTTGCTTTTGTGCCCCTCCTATGCAGCCATAACCTTGTAGGCCTCGCTCTGTCTCAGCACCCTATGGTCTGAATGTCCTTGCTTGCTATGATCTGCCTGTACTGCTCGCAAAACAAAACTTTTCACTGTACTTAGGTATATGTGAGTACAATAAGTCAAATTACTGAGTACAAAATTGCCCCCACAGTCTGGTCCCACCACACCCCAACACCTGCCCCTTCTCCCGGCCCTCAAGATATTTTTTCACCATACACCCACCCCATAGAAGTTTTTAATCTGAAACATCTCAATCCGATCACTCCTTAATCTTCCACACTGAAGGAAAAACAAGCTAGGCTACATTGCTACAGGCTCACAAATTAACACTACTAACCCTGCTGGTGAATCAACATAGCAGCCCCTTCAAAGCTGAAAATGTGTTGCTGGAAAAGCGCAGCAGGTCAGGCAGCATCCAAGGAACAGGAAAATTGATGTTTCAGGCATAAGGCCTTCTTCAGGAAGCCCTTCTCCAGCCCCTTCAAAGTCCAACATAATAGTTTCCACATTTCCCCTCCCCCCACCTTATCCCAGATCCAATCTTCCACCCTGTCCTACCTGTCCATCTTCCTTCCCATCTTTCCACTCCATCCTCCTCTCTGCCCTATCACCTTCTCCCCCAGCCCCACAGCCCTCCCATTTATCTCTCCAACCCCTTGGCCCAAAGCTTCATTCCTGATGAAGGGCCTTTGCTCGAAATGTCGATTCTCCTGCCCCTCGGATGCTGCCTGACCTGCTGTCCTTTTCCAGCACCACGCCCACGACTCTGATCTCCAGTATCTGCAGTCCTCACTCTCTCCCTGTCTGTCCTGGGGTGCAGTGCCCACAGATGAGTGCTGTTCGTTAGCTGCAGTCTAACCACAGCGTTATACATCACCTGCATAACTCCCAACGCTTTCTACTTCAGTTTCCCTGAGATAAAGACTAATGTTTCATTAGCTTTTTAATTACTTTTTTTGAACCTGTCTTTGTGTTTTTAGTGATTTCTCTACACAGCCACATAAATCTCTCTGCCCTCCACAGCTTCTTGTTTCTTAGCATTTAGAAAATGCTCCAGTGCATTTATTTTGGTTCAATGTGGATGATTCACATGGATCTGCAAAAGTCTGACCCATTCTGTTGATCTATTAAAGTTCCTTCTGCAATTTTCTGTTCTCATTTACACTATTTACTGCATTGGCTAACTTCTTTGTCAGTTATATAAATGATTTGGATGTGAATATAGTTTGTAAGTTTGCAGATGACACCAAAATAGGTTGGTGTAGTGGACAGTGAAGGTTATCTCAGACTACAATGGGACCTTGATTAAATGGGCCGATTGGCCAAGGAGTGGTAAATGAAGTTTAATTTATTGAAATGCAAGGGTGTTGCATTTTGGTAAATTAAATCAGGGCAGGATATATACTTAATGGTAGGGTACAGTAGTCCCCCCGTATCCACGGGGGATACGCTCCAAGACCTACCACGGTAGCTCGAAACCGCAGATAGGAGCGATCCCATTCAGTTAAATGGGAAATTTACCTTCCCGGCAGCACCCTGGTTCTGGAATGTTCCCTGTAATGTGTTCAGGCTGCGGTGAACTGCAGATAACTCAAACCGCGGTATCAGGAGCCGCGGATACTGGGGCCATCCTGTACTGGGGAATGTTGGTGAACAAAGAGACTTTAGGGTGCACGTTCATATTCCCTTGAAAGTGGAGTTGCAGGTAGACAGAGTAGTGAAGAAGGTGTTTGGTATGCTTTCCTTTACTGGTCAGAGCATTGAGTACAGGTGTTAACAGGTCATGATGCGGCTGTACAGGACATTGGTTAGGTCCCTTTTGGAATACTGTGTTCAATTCTGGTCACCCTGTTACAAGAGAAATATTGTTAAACTTGAATCAATTTATAAGGATGTTGCCAGGTTTGGAGGGTTTGAGCTATAGGGAGAGGCTGAATAGGCTGGGGCTGTTTTCCCTGAAGTGTTGGAAGCTGAGGGGTGACCTTATAGAGGTTTATTAATTCATGAGGGGCATGGATAGGGTAAATAGACAAGGACTTTCCCCCAGGGTGATGGAGTTTAAAATTAGAGGTCATAGGTTTAAGGTGAGAGGGGAAAAATTTAAAAGGGACCCTGAGGGGCAACATTTTTATGCAGAGGGTGGTGTGTGTACAGAATGTGCTGCCAGAGGAATTGGTGGTGGTTGGTACAATTACAACTGGAAAGGTTTATGACTAGGAAGGATTTAGAGGGATATGGATCAAATGCTGCCAAATGGGACTAGATTAATTTAGGATATCTGGATGGCATGGATGGTTTGAACCAAAGGATCTATTTCTGTGCTGCACATCTCTAAAGCTCTATGCATCAACAAATTTGGATACACAGTTTCCTACTGTTTCATCCAAGTTACCTGTAGACATAGTGAGAGGTTGAGGCCTCAATATGAATATCAGGACATCACGTCTAGTCGCATCCCGTTAGCTGGTGCTTGTATCGTTTATTCCTACTCTCCTCTCCCATCGCCAAGCAATTAGGAGAAAGTGAGGACTGCAGATGCTGGAGATCAGAGTCGACAGGTGTGGTGCTGGAAAAGCACAGCAGGTCAGGCAGCATCTGAGGAACAGGAGAATTGAGGTTTTGGGCATAAGCCCTTCATCATTCCTGATGTGGAGCTTATGCCTGAAACGTCAACTCTCCTGCTCCTCGGATGGTGAGCTTTTCCAGCGCCACACTTTGACATTGCCAAGCAATTACCTACCAATGTTAACAGGTTTCCTCCAATTCCAATCACTTTCACTTATTGTTAATTGCTGCGAGGATGTTTTCCCACAGGGAACACAGATGCCTTGTTTTAAAATCAGGAGTCTTCCAGTTAAGGAAGCAATTTCCTTTCTCAGAGGATCGTTAGTCTTTGGAATTCTCTTTCTTCGAGAGCAATGTAGACCAACTCATTGAATATATCATGGCCAAGTTAGATAGGCTGGGAGAAAGTGAGGAGGTCAGAGTTGAGAGGGTATTGCTGGGAAAGCAAAGCATTCCTGATGAACGGCTTATGCTGAGACGTCAATTCTCCTGCTCCTCGGATACTGCTTGACCTGCTGTGCTTACCCAGCAACACACTCTCACCTCCCCTAAGTTAGGCTGGCTGTCAATTTATAAATTGGCACAGTGGCCAGGGACCCAGGTTCCATTCCAGCCTCAGGTGACTGCCTCTGTGGAGTTTGCACATTATCTCAATGTCTGTATGGGTTTGCTCCCACAATCCAAATGAGGTGCAGGTTAGATGGATTGGCCATGCTTAAATTGCCCATAGTGTTCGTGGATGTGTAGGTTAGATGGATTAACCATGGGAAGTGCAGGGTTACAGGGATGGGTGGGATGCTCTTCAGAGGGTTGGTGTGGACTCGATGGGTCAAATGGCCTACTTCTACACTGTAGGGATTCTCTAATTCTATTCTAAGGAAGTCAAGGTTCATTGGAGGCAGGAAAGAAAGTGGAGTTAAAGACATAATCTGATTCACAACAAGAATCACTGAATGGCAAAACAAACCCAAGTGACTAATGCCCTAGTCCTGCTCCTACTTCTTATGTTCTAATGTTTTATTAGCAATTGCTTGGTTTATCCTAACAGAATGACTTTTGGAAGTTCAAGGAAGATCCATAGATATCCACATACCAACCAAACTAGATACTTCCGTAAGAGAAATTCAAACCAGTTAGTTAGGTAAGACCCAGTGGCAAGAACCCATGCTGGCTTTCACCCTTGTTAATACTTGGATGAACTGAGTTCCTTAAATAATCTGCCTAATTGTGGACTCACTCCTTGTAATCTGATAATCACTTACAATAAAGGAGGACACAAAACCACCTCTTGATATAGAGAGACAATGTGAAGCAGTTGTTCAGTACAGTATTATACTTTAAACAAAAATTCTTTTAATTTGCAAAATCTAGCAATAATTATTATTTCACACCTGGCTAAATAGTCTTAGTTGAAAATATTCTGTTAAGTTAGCGCTGTATTAAAATACATTGATATCAATTGAATTGCCTGGAACTAAACAGATCCTTAAACAGACCTTGATGAATATGTTAATGATAATTCCTCTAACAAGGTTCTCTCGTACCAATTAGCATCAGACTCCATCGGGAACACAGAATCCAGTTTTGACCCTGGTACTGCAAATTGCTGGGTACATACTTCTTTCTCTCACACGTATACTGTGTACCTTTGATGCATTGGTCCCAGACGTGGAGACAGGTTACAAGTGACAGTGATACAAAACAGAAATTTGCTTGCTGGTGATGTGGCTGCAAAAGGGAGGAAATAACATATTTATGACAAGCTGTTTCACCTTGTCCAGAACAATGCAACCAGAGGACAAAACTACCCGGATTTCCAGAATGAGCAAGTGGTCAATTTACGGGACAGATTCCTCAGGGAGATGGGGGTAGTTTGTATCCATTGATTAAAATGAGAAGTAGATTAGATTTCTTTCAGAAAGCAACAATCTGGGATGCAATAAGTGAGTGATTTGAGATATGATACATTGTCAGTGTTAGCATATGTCTGGGAGGGACTGGTGATCTGGATCTGTGATTTCTCAGAGCTCTTACCACTGGGGGCTTTGTTCACTGTGTTAGATGTAGACTCAGTGATATGAATTCAGTCACTGTGGTTAATCAGCAGGTCTATTATCATTTCCAGCAGGCTGGTAAAAGGTGAACTGTATGGTGTCCAGCAATTTCAGTGTTCCCTGATCCACGGTGGGTGAGATGCCCCACCCCACCCCACCCCAATCCTTATGTCCTGATTATAATGTAGCACTGTACATCAGCTATGAAGTGAGGCTGGATAAGTTCACAGCATAGAAGGTTGAGGGAAGACCTGACAGTGGTGTATAAGGTCATGAGGGTAAATAGAAAACAGTTGTTCACCTTAGTTAAAGCATCAATAACAGGGAGCTTAATTTTAAGTGAAAGGCAGGAGGTTTAGAGGGGATTTGAGGAAAATCGTTTTTTACTCAGAGGGTAATGAGGGGCTGAGATGCACTGTCTCGGAGAGAGTAGTTGAAACAAGTAATTGCAGAATCTTTAAAAAAGTACTTGGATGAGCACTTGAAGTGTCATAACATTCAAGGCTATGGGCCTAATGTGGGAAAGGAGTGGGGGCAGGAACATATTTTTGGTGGGACAGACTCAAAGCTCCGAAGGGCCTCTGCTGTACTGTACAATTCTATAATCCATCAGAACAATCCCGACAAAGTGGGTAGAATATGATGGCAAAACAAAATGAATCATTTCATTGCCAGAAGCTTTGATATTAAGCTGTGGTGTCACTGCAAGGTCAGCTGTTCACTAGAACTAGAGGGCAGGGTTTAAAAAAAGCAGGGGTCTCCCATTTAAATGGAGATGAGGAGGAATTTTCAACACGAGTGCTTGGAGTACTTTACCCATGGAGGCAGGGTTCGCCAGACTCTCAGTCCAAGAATGGATTTTTTTTAGATTAGATTAGATTACTTACAGTGTGGAAACAGGCCCTTCGGCCCAACAAGTCCACACCTCCCCGCCGAAGCGCAACCCACCCATACCCCTACCTTTACCCCTGACCTAACACTACGGGCAATTTAGCATGGCCAATTCACCTGACCTGCACATCTTTGGACTGTGGGAGGAAACCGGAGCACCCGGAGGAAACCCACGCAGACACGGGGAGAACGTGCAAACTCCACACAGTTAGTCGCCTGAGGCGGGAATTGAACCCGGATCTCTGGCGCTGTGAGGCAGCAGTGCTAACCACTGTGCCACCGTGCCGCCCATGGCACGGTGGCACAGGTTCGTGGGATATTTTTATGGCAGAGGTAGATAGGGATCTTCACTAATGAGGGAGTCCATGGCTACTGGGGATGGACTCAGTCAGAACAGCCATGACCTTATTAAATGGTGGAATAGACGAGGGGGGAACTGCAGCTCCCAAGGGGTATATTTCTATGTGGTCTGGAGGGGCTTAAACACTGGCCTGAGGGTGAATCCACAGGGTTAAAGCTTGTGTGGTCTGTTTTCTGCAGGAGAAAGGTGAATGCTCTCCGTTCAGCGTCTATTGGGTACAAAGCTCCAATTCGTGAAGCTGCTGCAGTGACTGAGAGGGTGGTGTTCATTACAGACTGCATTAAACGCATGCTGCTAGGGGCAGGGTCAAGTTCTGTCGGTCCAGTGGGGAGCACTGTCAACATTCTGAGTTAGGAGACTGTCGCTACTCCAGGTTGACATGGGCAGTGCTGTACGGTCCAAGGAACTGCCTCTTTGATAAGATGTTAAACTGAGGCCCTGTCTCTTCCCTCTTAGGTGGACAGGAGTCATTGTTTTCCAAGAATCCTTTGGCTGCCTTACTGTCAGAAACAAAGGAATGAAGATAAAATCCTGCAGATGCTGGAAGTCTGAAATAAACACAGAGGATGCTGGAGACATTCAGCAGGTCTGGCAGAATCTATGAAGACAGAGAAAAAGAGTTAATGTTTCGGGTCTAGATCTGAACAAAAGTCACACCAGACTCGAAAAGCTAACTCTGTTTGTCCCTTCACAGATGTGGCCAGACCAGCTGAGTTTCTTCAGCATTTTCTGTTTCTGTCACAGAATCACAGTTGCTACAATGTGCAATGCCATTTAGCCTATCATGTCCATTCCAGCTCTTAAAATGAACATCCCACCTAGAATAATTTTCCAACTTTCTCCTTATAACCCTAGATATTTATTTTTCCTTTTCAAATAATTTAACCTGCCTCCGCCATACTCTCAGACAGCACATTCCAAACCATAAGCACTCGCTGAATGCAAAAATCTTTCCCTTTATCTCTTTTGCTTCTTGTATCCAGTACTTTAAATCTATGTCCATCATTCTCAATCCTTTCACAAATGGGAGCACTTTACCCAAGTCACTCTGTCCAGAACCTCTTGCAATTTTGAAAATTTCAAATGATCTCCCTTAGCGTTGTCCTTTCCAAGGAGGACGGTTCCCTCTTCCTCAGCCTCTCTTCATAACTGTAGTGTCTCATCCCTGGAATTATTCTTGTCAGCTTCTTCTGATCTCTCTCCAATTCCTTCACATCTTACCCAAAGTGTGGTGCCCAGAATTAGACACAATACTCCAGCTGAGGCTGTGTCTCCTATTGCAACTAGTATCTTTTGCAAGTTTAAACATCATCTTGCTGCTTTTGTGCTCTATTCCATAATTAATAAAGCTAAGGATGCTGGAATTTTTATTAACTGTCCAGCTATCTTTAATGACTCGTGCATTTACAGCCACTCACTCTGATCTTACATCCCCTATTTTCAAAATTCATTTACAGGATGTGGGTATCACTGGGTAGTCCAGCATTTATTGCCCAGAGGGCAGTGAAGAGTGGACCAAATTGCTGTGGGTCTAGAGTCACATGTAGGCCAGACCAGGTAAGGATAGCAATTCTGGATTAGTGGTGCTGGAAGAGCACAGCAGTTCAAGCAGCATCCGAGGAGTAGTAAAATTGACGTTTCGGGCAAAAGCCCTTCATCAGGAATAAAGGCAGAGAGCCTGAAGCGTGGAGAGATAAGCTAGAGGAGGGTGGGGGTGGGGAGAAAGTAGCATAGAGTACAATAGGTGAGTGGGGGAGGGGATGAAGGTGATAGGTCAGGGGCGGGGGAGGGTGGAGTGGATAGGTGGAAAAGAAGATAGGCAGGTAGGACAAGTCATGGGGACAGTGCTGAGCTGGAAGTTTGGAACTAGGGTGAGGTGGGGGAAGGGGAAATGAGGAAACTGTTGAAGTCCACATTGATGCCCTGGGGTTGCAGTATTCCGAGGCGGAAGATGAGGCGTTCTTCCTCCAGGCGTCTGGTGGTGAGGGAGCGGCGGTGAAGGAGGCCCAGGACCTCCATGTCCTCGGCAGAGTGGGAGGGGGAGTTGAAATATTGGGCCACAGGGCGGTGGTTGATTGGTGCGGGTGTCCCGGAGATGTTCCCTAAAGCGCTCTGCAAGGAGGCGTCCCGTCTCCCCAATGTAGAGGAGACCACATCGGGAGCACTGTCCCCATGACTTGTCCCACCTGCCTATCTTCTTTTCCACCTATCCACTCCACCCTCCCCCTGTCCCCGACCTATCACCTTCATCCCCTCCCCCACTCACCTATTGCACTCTATGCTACTTTCTCCCCACCCTCACCCTCCTCTAGATTATCTCTCCACCCTTCAGGCTCTCTGCCTTTATTCCTGATGAAGGGTTTTTGCCCAAAACGTCGATTTTACCAAGGATAGCAATTCACCTTTCTAATGGGCATTAGTGAACCAGATCGATTTCTCTAACAATTGATTCATGAACAGACTTCTGGATTTTTGTTTTAAATCAAATTCAAGTTCCACCATCTTCTATGCTGGGATTATGAACCCAGGTCCCTGTGGCATTACCAGGATATCTGGACTAACAGTCCAGTGATAATACCATTAGGCCATTGCCTCCCCTTTAGAGTTAAACTCATTATTTTATATCTTCTCTTCAGCTTTTTCCAACCACTCCTCTATTGAGCTCAATGTGTCACCCATCCACTGGCTCCACTAATCCGTCCATAGTCCTACATTATACTCCTCACAGTTTCCAATGCTTCCAAATTTCATATCATCTGCAAATTGTGCCATTGTGGTCTGTGCACCAAGATCTGGGACATCAATACAACATCACAAATTGACTAAACTTTTTAAATTTAAAATGCTTTTCATCATGATGCCTCTTCGGCTATTGCCTTGAAAAGGCTCAGTATCACCAATGTTTCCTTGTAAATCATTCTCTATCAATCCTGCAGTCTTTCTCTGTAACCTGACCAATAGCCTGTCTGAAAACATGAAGACAAAAGTGCAATACTCTAGTTGTGGTCTTACTACATATAGTTTGAGACAGTCTTCCACAAACACTCCTTTTGTGCATTGCATTCCTGACACCTGGAAAAACATGTTGAATCTTTTAGTGATTTGTCCACACTTGTCAAGAGGCTTTTGAGTGCAGGAGTAATAAATATCCATCATTTAACACTTCTCCTAATTTGATACTGTTGGCAGAGGTCCATCCTCAAAATCATATAGAAATTGCAGCAATCCCACAAGTGACACAAAATATTTATAGTCAGACAGTGTGGAAACAGAACCTTTAGTCCAGCCAGTCCATGCCGACCATAATCCCAAACTAAACTAATCGCACCTGCCTGCCCTTGGCCCATATCCCTCCAAACATTTCTTATTCATGTACTTATCTAAATGTTTTTTAAATGTCATAACTGAACCTGCATCTCCCAAGTCCTCTGAAAGTTCATTCCACATACAAACCACTCTCATGTCTTTTTAAAATCTTTCTCCTCTCACCTTAAAAGATCGCCCCCTAGTCTTGAAATCCCCCACTGCAGGGAAAAGACACCTGCAGGGAAAAGCTCATCTGTACCCTTCACTATTTTCAACTTCCTACCCTCTGGTGAAAAAAAAGTTCTCCTTATTTTCAAATCCTCCATTCCCAGCAACATCCTGGTGAATCTCTTCTGAACCTTCTCCAGCTTAATAATATTGTTCCTATAACAGGATGACCAGAACTGCGCACAGTACTTATTCCAGGAGAGGTGTCACCAATATCCTGCACAAACTCCAGCACAACATCCCAACTCCTACATTCAAAGGTCTGAGCAATGAAGGCAAGCATGCTACACACCTTGTCAACCACCCCTTCTACATTTGACTCAAACTTCAAAGAATTATATACCTGAGCCCTTAGTCTCTCTGTTCTACAACACTACCCAAGCCCCTACTTTTAATTGTATAAGTCTTGCCTTTGTTTGCTTTATCAAAATGCAATACCTCGCAGTTATCCAAATTAATCTCCATCCACCACTCTTCAGCCCATTGACCTAACTGACCAAGATCTCTGTGATAAGATCTCTTTATCACTTACATAAATGTTAAATGAATAATAATAATGAAATGATATTAATAATTAATTAGTCTGAGATAATCTTTAGACCACTTCTCTCGCCTGAGCTGTTCAGCATTTTGGTTTTTATCACTACACACTGTTGTCTATCAGTCGTAGATTAATTCTTTTTAATTAATTCATGGGATGAAGGTGTCGCTGGCTGAGTCAGCAGTTACTGCGCATCCCTAATAGCCCAGATGGCAGTTAAAGGTCTACCACATTGCTGTGGGCCTGGAGTCATATGTAGGCCAGACCAGGTAAGGATGGCAGATTCCTTCCCTAAAGGGCATTAGTGACCCAGATGAGCTTTTCTCCAAAAATTCAACTTATAATAAATTAAAACTCCACTAGCTGCTATGGTGGGACTGTGAATTCAGATCCCCAGTACATCAGCTGAGTCTCTGGATTAGCAGTCCAACAATGATACCAGCCTTGATGTCAAGGGCTGTCACTCTCACCTCACCTCTGGAAATCAGCTCTTTTGTCCACGTTTGGACCAAGGCTGTAATGAGGTCAGGAGCTGAGTGGCCCTGGCAGACTCCAAGCTGGACATCGCTGTGCAGGTTACTGCTGAGCAGGTACTGCTTGATAGTACTGCCTGTGACACCTTCCATCACTTTACTGATGATCAAGAGTAGACAAATAGGGTGGTAATTGGCTGGGTTAGATTTGTCTTGCTTTTTATATACAGGACATACCTGCTCATTTTTCCCCATTGTCAGGTCGGCGCCCAGTGTTGGATCAGTACTGGAACAGCTTGGCTAGGGGAGCGGCAGGTTCTGGAGCACAAGCCTTAAGTTCTGTTGCCGGACGTTTTCATGTCCCAAAGCCTTTCCATGATCCTGTGTCTCTAATTGTTTCTTGATATCATGTGGCGTGAATTTAACTGGTTGAAGACTGGAGGAGGTCTCCCTGTACCAAAACGGAACGGTACTCACTACCTTCAGTTACCTCATGCCCTTCAACATGTGCCATCTACTTTCCTCATGATTCTTTCAATCACTTTCTCTCATTATGTAAGAACAATGCAGGGTGTAGAAGCAGGAGCAGGCCATTTGGCCCCTCGAACCTGCTCCATCATTTAGTAAGACCATGACTAACCTGGTTGCGTGATCCAATCCACTTTCCTGTCTGGGCCTGCCCACCCCTGTCCAATAGCCCTTGACTAGGAGAAAGTGAGGACTGCAGATGCTGGAGATCAGAGCTGAAAAATATGTTGCTGGAAAAGCCCTTGACTGCCTTGGCTATCAAACATGGTGGAAGGGGAGCTTAAAGAACTATAATGTGACAGTCGATCTGTTATCACTTAATATTTTTGAAGGTGGATTAGCCTTTGCCACGTCCTCCTTCTGCATCAATGGTTCAAAATCCTGGGACTCCCTCCCTTACGGCATTGTGGGTCTACCTACAGCGTATGAATTGTAGTGATTCAAGTGGGCAGCACATCACCATCACCTTTCCAAGGTCAAAAATTACACGACACCAGATTATAGTCCAGCCGGCCTATCTGAGACAGCAAGCTTTCGAAGCCCCTGCTCCTTTCTCAGGAAGCTGCCTAACTAACTGAGTTATGCCTAACTAACTGAGTTATGCCTAACTAACTGAGTTATGCCTAACTAACTCACTGAGGCTAACTAACTACCTCCAGCTATGCTGGAGGTAGACCCACAATGCTGTATGGGAGGGAATTCAAGGTTTCGACCCACTGACGTGGAATGAGGAAGTGACAAAGGTTACTCCATCTTCAAAAATAAGAAGAGACACCAAATCGACGGTCACATTATAGATTTTTGACTTGGCCCAACCCCAGTCCGACACCGACACCTCCACACTTTCTCAAGGGCAACTAGGGATGGGCAATAAATGCATGGCTCAACACAATGTCCATAAAGGGCCTCAGATTCCCTTCAGTTTATGGAAAAGGAAGCAGTCACTGAGTCCCTCGGCCCCATTCTGACATTCCGTTAGGAACAGATTACTGCAGATGTTGAAATCTGAACTGCAAACAAAGAAAAGTCATCTAGACTTGAAGCATTTGCATGCTCTCTCTCCATGGAAGCTGCCTGACCCACTGTGATCTCCAGCATTCTGTTAGATTAAGATTAATCTCTGCCTCAACTCAGTTTACCTGTCTTAGATTCATAAATCCTTATTCCCTTACTGAACAACAATCTATCACACTCAGATTTCAAAGCCTCCATTATCCGCAATCATTTGTGGAGTGAGTTCTGTATTTCTCATATTGAGGTGTTAAAGGCACTTTACAATTGTCTCTGAAATGGCCAAGTTCCAAGTTTAGCACTTTATTGCCTTGCTATGGACGAAATAATTACTCTGTTGTTTGTACCTTTATCATTTTAACCAGTTAAATCATATTTTAAATGTAAATGAATAAAGAGATAATACAATTTGTCCTTAATTCACCCCTTCATGTTTTGGCATCATCTAAATGTCACCCTACTGCCGATATAGAGTCATAGAGATGTACAGTACGGAAACAGACTCTTTGGTCCAACTTATCCGTGCTGACCAGATATCCTAAAGTAATCTGGTCCCATCTGCCAGCATTTGGCCCATATCCCTCTAAACCCTTCCTATTCATACCTCCATCCAGATGCCTTAGCAATGTTGTAATTGTACCAGCCTCCACCACTTCCTCTGGCAGCTCATTCCATACATGCACCATCCTCTGCGTGAAAATGTTACCCTTTAGGTCCATTTTAAATCTTTCCCTTCTCACCTTAAACCTATGCCCTCTAGTTTTGGACTCCCCTGAACTGGGGAAAAGATCTCAGCTATTCACCTTATCAATGCCCCCCATGATTTTATAAACCTCTATAAGGTCATCCTCCCACCTCAGTCTCTGACACTCCAGGGAAAACAGCCGCAGCCTATTCAGCCTCTTCCTATAGCTCAAACCCTCCAATCCAAATCTTCCGACTCTGACAATATCCTGTTTTACACTGTTGGAGATGCCACCTTTCACAGGAGATGTTAAACAGACGCCCTGACTGCCCTCTTAGATGCTATCAAAGATTTCTTCCCAGTGCTTTGGTCAATATTCATTCCTTGACAAATATCACCAAAAGCAGGCTAGCCTGCCTCCTCATTGGCATCTCCTTACTGGGGAAGGAGCTGAGATTTGGTGCTGGGAAGCATCAGTCCTAGAGGTGAGAGGTGATGGATCATGGAATTGCCAGGACGGTGGTAGCACAGGGTCAGAGTAGAAACAGGGTGTGAGAAGGGAAGTCAAGGCAGAGAGTGACAACTGGGAAAGGCATCACCAACCCATTGAGAAATGGACCAAGAAACCACCACCGCAGAGAAGTGGTCCCTCTCAACAATGTCATTAATAAAAATCACTTGCTGTAAACAGCAGAGAATGAAGAAGGACGGGTTTAACTGCTATCTTAGAATCCCTGTAGTGTGGAAGCAGGCTAGTTGGCCCAGTGAGTCCACACCCACCCACTGAAGAGCATTCCACACAGACCCCTTCCATCTCTGTAACCCTGCATTTCCCATGGCTAATCTAGCTCCCTGGACACTATGGGCAATTTAGCACAGCCAATCCAGCTAACTTGCACATCTTTGGACTGTGGGAGGAAACCCACACAGTCACAGGGAGAGTCACCTGAGGCTGGAATCGATCCTGGATCCCTGGTACTGTCAGGCAGCTTTGCTAACCACTGACCCACCATGCCACTCTGATTTAATCATTAATTAATACATCCCACTCCCCCTTCCTCGCAGCCTCTGAGTTTGCAGTGAGTAAGTTCCAATTCTCCAGCGCCTTCATTGGGAAGCCATGCTTCCAGACATTGTATCTGAATGACTCATCTCTGACGGTGACAAGGGGTCTCTCTGTAAACCCCTAAACTGTCCCTGGGGGCCTGATCACGCTGAGATCTTACAACAGAATCCAGCCCACATACAAGGAGTTCCCTGTGCCCTGCTCTTACCCCCACTGCCTGTCCTAATTGCCCTGTGGTGTTCCCTTTTCAACTTTACAAGTTCCCCTGAATCTCCCTCCAATGCTCTTTCAGGCAGTATGTTCAAACTACAGCCAATGGCTACAATCTGTTTAAAAGAAAGCCCTAATCTCTCTTAGGGTTCTCAGGTGTCCCCTTTTACGCTGTACCCTGCTGCCACTTGGAACCATCTCTCCACTCTGCATCCACTCCTCTCAATTAAAGCGGCAGATACCTCCTGAAATCTCTCCGTCAGTCTTCCCGGCTCCAACTTCACTAATGCACAGGAACCGCAAATGGGACCTGTCCAATTATGAACTAAATATCATCGAGCTGGATATGAGAAAGAGCGAGAGGGGAGGCCAGTGCCCAGCTGCTGAAATCCTGCCTCCTCTTACCTTGTGGTCCCTGAAATTGATGTATCCCTTCAGCAGGGGCAGTGAGGAAGGCTCCGGGCTCCTGTCTGTATCTCTCCTCCTCCTGGTCTCTGCACCGAACGACACCCAGGGACCAGCTCGGAGGTCGCTGGAGGAAGCGTACAGTACCAGCAGGGTGCCACAAGTGGAAATGCCCACAAACACTCCGAGCAGGTGCCTCTGCACAAAACGGGCACGCGAGGAACGATCGTTGCAAGGAGATAAAAGAGAGAGATTGAACAGTGCGCCACACGTGCGGGAACAGCACAGAGAAAGAGACATGCAAAGTGAGTTTCAAGATCGAGGTCCTTCTCTAGCGTTGCACAACATTATAACGGTTATCGAAAAGTTTAATTTGCTGGTCTCAATACAACACCCATCTGCATGCTGCAATGTCTACAGTTAAACTAGCCTTCAAACTGCAAGTAACAGCGAGATATACATTTGTAAAATCACCATATGCAAATTAAACATTACCACCAGCTTCTTCATTCTGCTGCTCTGCTCTTGGGTTGCAATCTCATCTCTCTCTCTCTCTCTTTCTCTACTTAGACTATTGCATTAGCTTCTCTCCTCCTCAGACAAGGGATTCTGCAAAGGTTGCATTCAGAGAACATACTGCTGGTGTGCTCACTGAAAATCTCGCACTGCTCTGTCTGTCTCTATTTCCCCTCAGTCTCTCTCCAGCATCATCTCCACGCTTCATGCAGCAGACTCCACCTTCAGCACTGATCGTGTCCACAGGAATCCGCAGGGTCCCAGTGCCTATTCCGCCGCACATCATCTTCCTCCCCTCTCCCATACTTCCACAGAAATTATTTGTGGCATCTGTCTCCTCCCTTTGTCAGACCTACAAAGGTCAGGGTGCTAATTAAATTGGAGGTGGTTTTGCAGCAGAAGTCTCAGACAGCTGGCAGTCAGACCTGTTGAGTATTTTCTATCAGATCTATTCCCCCACCCTGTTTCAAAACTGCTTCCCTTGCTGCAATTACAAAAGCGGGGGAGACATCTCTCTGTCTAAGATAAACCAACACAATCGTTTGACCTTTGCAAAGGTGGAACACTTGATTTGAGTTCCAAAGACATCCAAAGCGGGTCCCTTTAAAAGACCAGTACCAGAACTATCCGCCCTCTGCATTGCAAAATATCTCATTATACCTGAAATGATTGGAGACGCTGCTGAGAGAGGTGATAAGGAGCTGTCTGAATGTAATTAAAAGAGAAAATGTTGGAAATGCATGATGAAGAGTCATTGTCCGGGAGCGTTAATTCTGCACCTTTCCTCCTGAGTGCTGCAAGATCTGCTGAGGGATTCTAATATTTCCTGGGTTTTATGTCCAGATTTCCAACATGGCCAGTATTTTTCTCATGTGCAAATGCAAATCAGTTCATTGTCAAAAGCAAAGGCAGGTCAATGCTCTTTATATCTCCAACCATTCCTTTCCCTCTCCATATTTCCAAACTGTCTTTAATAAAAAGGCCCAGTGTGGGGAATTATATCTCTGGCTTCATTGCTGACAAGGCTCACCCTCTCCCCCCCAGTGTAAATGTTAGGAGTTGACCATGTGCTTTACAAATAAAATGTATCCCTTTGGATGAGGCAGTAAACAGAAGGACTGCCACCCTGTCACGTGGATGGGAAATATTTCATGGCCTTGGAGATCTGCTAGGACAGTACTGGTTGGTATGCTGGCTCAGTGGTTAGCACTGCTGCCTTACAGTGCTAGGGACCCATGTTCAATTCTAGCCTCAGGTGACTGCCTATGTAGAGTCTGCAAATTCTCCCTGCGTCTGTGTAGGGTTCTGCCACAGTCCAAAGATGGGAAGGTTAGGTGGATTGGCCATGGGAAATTGCCCATAGTGTGCAGGGATGTGCAAGCTGGGTGGTTTAGCCATGGGGAAATGCAGGGTTTTTCAGCAGGGGTCTGAATGAGATGGTCTTCAGAGGATTGGTGTGGGCTGAAGGGGCTGTAGGAATTTAATTCAATATCCCTCAAACACTAAGACCACTTCTGAAAAGAGTTTGTTGCTCTCTTGTTCTGCCAGATTTTCTCCTGTGTTCTCTGTTTTGATCACTTAATCAGATTATTCTGTGATGATCACATTTCTGTGTGTCAGAGCTTATTGTGCACAATGGGCTGCAATGTTACCTAACTTTATATCTTTTATCCATTACATCACTGGCTTTCGGGATGTTTTGAAGTTGTTAAGAGCCCTTCAAAGAATCCTTCAGTGTAGAAACAGGCCCTTCAACCCAACAAGTCCACCCCGACCCTCCAAAGAGTAACCCTCCCAGACTCATTACCCCACCCTACTACTCTACATTTACTCCTGACTTAACCTGCACATCCCTGAACGCCAAGGGCAATTTAGCACGGCCAATTCACCTAACCTGCACATCTTTGGATTGTGGGAGAAAACCAGAGCACCCGGAGGAAATCCATGTGGACACGGGGAGAATGTGCAAGCTCCACACCAACAGTTGGCCCAAGGCTGGAATCGAACCCAGGTCCCTGGCTAATGACTGAGCCACCTAGCTACCCTATGTAAATGAACTTTCTTTATTTAATCAGATAGCATGGGTTTTCTTACAAAATTGATATGGTAATTGAAAACAGTATCGGACTTGTGAGATGGTCATTGATCAAGGACAGAAAATATTCTTAGAATCATAATGTTTAACAACAGAAGAGGAGGTCATGTGACCATTGCACTTAAACTTTTATAAAGAGATATCCACTTCATCCTATTTCCCTATCTTTCCCTTATATCCTTTCAAATTCTTTGGTGCTCAATATCACTTCTTTTCTGAAAGCTGTGATACATTATAGAGGGGAGCTTGCAGGTTCCCATGTATCTGCTGCCTTTGTCCTTCTAGATGGTCATGTTTGTGGATTGGAAGGTGCTGTCTAAGGAGCCACAGTGAATTTCAACAGTGCATCCTGTTGCTGGTACATTCTGCACCACTGTGTATTGGTAGAGAATGGAGTGGGTATTTATTGAAGTGGTACCAACCAAGCAGGGTGCTTTGACCTGAATGGTGTCAATTTTCTTGAATGTTGCTGAAACTGTACCCACCCAGGCAAGTGGGGAGTATTTCATCACACTCCTGACTTGTGCCGAATAGATGATAGACAGGCTTTGGGGCGTTTGGAGGTGACTTACTTGCTGCGTGATTCCTAGCCTCTGACCTGCTCTCATAGCCACTGTTTTTGAATGGCTTGTCCAGTTTTGTTCCAGGTCACTGGGAACCTCCTGGATGCAATGCAGATGCCGAAACTGGGAAAATAGAATAAAATCCTTCTGGTATGACGCAAGGTGAGAGACAGTGTGGTGACGTTAGCTATGGGGGTCAGGGAGTGTACAATGAATGGTTATGGTCAGCCAAAACTTAGGGAAATGGAGAGAGACTAGAAAGGGATGGGGAGGGAAGAATCAGTGATGGACTGTGTAAAAGTGATGGAAGGATGGAACTGGGAAGCAGGTTGATGAAGTTTTCTGACTCATGGAGAGAGCAGGTAACAGCGGAGACAGTAATCCATGTATCAAGAAAACGGAGCCAAATAGATTAGATTAGATCCCCTACAGTGCGGAAGCAGGCCCTTTGGCCCAACAAGTCCACACCGACCCGCTGAAGAGAAACCCACCCAGACCCATTTTCCTCTGACTAATGCACCTAACACTACAGGCAGTTTAGAATGGCCAAATAATCTGACCTGCACATCTTTTGACTGTGGGAGGAAACTGGAGCACCCGGAGGACTGGGACCAAAACAGTTCTGCAGTTCAGTTTCCTGTGTTATCCAAAGGAAGACCATTAAAGTTAGTTTACTGATGAGAGAGTTGATAGTCCCCTCAGTCCAGGACTGAAAACAGACACATACAAGCATGCACAAACATTGCAGGTTTAACAAAGCTTTCCTTTATTGCTCAGAGCATTGAGGTCATGTTGCGGCTGTACAGGACATTAGTTAGGCCAGTTTTGGAATATTGCATGCAATTCTGAGCTATCGGAAAGATGTTGTGAAACTTGAAAGGGTTCAAATAAAATTTACAAGGCTGTTGCCAGGGTTGGAGGATTTGAGCTATAGGGAGAGGTTGAACAGGCTGGGGCTGTTTTCCCTGGATCATTGGAGGCTGAGGGGTGATTTTATAGAGGTTTATAAAATCATGGGGGGGGCATGGATAGGGTGAATAGACAAGTTCTTTTCTTTGGGGTGGGGCGGGGTTCAGAATTAGAGGGCATAGGTTTAGGGTGAGGGGGTAAGATTTAAAAGGGACCTAAGGGAAAACTTTTTCACGCAGAGGGTGGTGCATGTATGGAATGAGCTGTCAGAGGAAGTCATAGAGATCTACAGCACATAAACAGACCTTTCAGTCCAACTCTTCTATGCCAACCAAATATCCTAAATTAATCTAGTCCCATGTACCAGCGCTTGGCCCATATCCCACTCAACCTTCGTGTAACCATAAGTGGTGGAGACTGGTCCAATCACAATATATAAAAGGCATCTGGATGGGCATATGAATAGGAAGGGTTTAGAGAGATAGGGCCAAGTGAGGGTGAATGGGGTTAGACTAATTTAGGGTATCTGGATGAGTTGGGGCTGTTTCCGTCCTGTACATCTTTATGACTCTATGACTCTACCACTATAAGTGTTTTACTTGTACAAGATTTGTAGTAATATTATCACTCAAGGGAAAAATGCACAATTGCACAATGGTATCTTGGCCAGAGATAGCAGAACCTCTCGGTGATTTTCCACTTTTATGACAACATTGCAAGAATTTATTAGGCTACACAAACTGTACAAGGTTATGAGACGCACATTTATTTATGATCACAGGGCTCTGGCAATTCTTCAGACTAGCGATGTTGGAGAATTATCAGCTTCCATCTCGGGAATTGTTTTTTGTGATTTTGGCTTTGAAATCCTTCCCACAGAACTGCATGAGATCTTGGCTGTCAATTGTATTAGGAAACCCTGTGGTTGTGAAAGGCACTATCTAAATGCAAGTCTTTCCCGCAGCTTCCAACTGTGGCCTCCTTCACAGTTTGAAGTTGGTTGAAAGTAGTGTGACCTCTTTTGTGTTTGAACTCTACACCTGGATTCACACAAACTGCAATTGTACGCTCCAGCTTCATTTATTGGTCCTCCTACATTTACTGATATTCCTCCATTCTAAGCCTGACGTCGGTGGTGGGCAAGTTGTTGGAGGGAATCCTGAGGGACAGGATGTACATGTATTTGGAAAGGCAAGGACTGATTCGGGATAGTCAACATGGCTTTGTGCGTGGGAAATCATGTATCACGAACTTAATTGAGATTTTTGAAGATGTAACAAGGAGGATTGATGAGGGCAGAGCAGTAGATGTGATCTAAATGCACTATACGGTGTTTAACAAGGTTCTCCACAGGAGACTGATTAGCAAGGTTAGATTGCATGGAATACAGGGAGAACTAGCCATTTGGATACAGAACTGGCTTAAAGGTAGAAGTCAGAGGGTGATGGTGGAGGGTTGTTTTTCAGACTCGAGGCCTGTGACCAGTGGAGTGCCACAAGGATTGGTGCTGGGTCCTCTACTTTTCATCATTTATATAAATAATTTGGATGTGAGCATAAAGGGTATAGTTAGTAAGTTTGCAGATGACACCAAAATTGGAGGTGTAATGGACAGCTAAGAAGGTTACTCAGATTACAATGGGATCTTGATCAGATGGGCCAATGGGCTGAGAAGTGGCAGATGGAGTTTAATTCAGGTAAATGTGAGGTGCTGAATTTTGGGAAAGCAAATCTTAGCAGGACTTATAAACTTAATGGTCAGGTCCGAGGGAGTGTTGCTGACCAAAGGGACCTTGGAGTGCAGGTTCATAACTTCTTGAAAGTGGAGTCGTAGGTAGATAGAATAGTGAAGAAGGTGTTTGGTATGCTTTCCTTTATTGGTCAAAGTATTGATTACAGGAGTTGGAAGGTCATGTTGCGGCTGTACAGGACATTGGTAAGGCCACTGTTGGAATACTGCGTACAATTTTGGCCTCCTTCCTATCGGAAAGATGTTGTGAAACTTTAAATGGTTCAGAAAAGATTTACAAGGATTGTTTTTTGGATTAGAATGTGCAGACTACACACAGACAGTTGCCTGAGGTGGGAATTGAACCCAGGTCTCTGGCGGTGGGAGGCAGCAGTGCCAACCACTGTGCCACCATGCTGCACCATGGTGTTGCCAAGGTTGGAGGATTTGATCTATAGGGAGAGGCTGAACAGGCTGGGGCTGTTTTCCCTGGAGCGTCAGAGGCTGAGGGGTGACCTTATAGAGATTTATAAAATCATGAGGGGCATGGATAGGGCAAATAGACAAGGTCTTTTCCCTGGGAGATTGGGGGGGGGGGGCGTGGGTCGGGATGTCCAGAACTAGAGGGCATAGATTTCAGGTGAGAGGGGAAAGATATAAAAGAGACCTAAGGGGCAACTTTTTCACGCAGAGGGTGGTATGTGTATGGAATGAGCTGCCAGAGGAAGTGGTGGAGGCTGGTACAATTGCAACATTTAAAAGGCATCTGGATGGGTATATGAATAGGACGGGTTTGGAGGGATATGGGCCGGGTGCTGGCAGGTGGGACTAGATTGGGTTGGGATATCTGGTTGGCATGGATGGGTTGGACCGCAGGGTCTGTTTCTGTGCTGTACATCTGTATGACTCTATGACTCCCTGTCCATAGATCCTTTTCATCGTTTGAGTTTATATGTTCCTTACCTTTCTTTCCTCATTAAACTCTCACTTTCTTTGTGGGGTGGAACTATAAGGAGGAGGAACATGCTTCTCTCTGGATAAGCTCCATCCAAGGGCATGAAGTGGGCATTTAACGCAGGGGTGATGTATTGGCTTTGGACATCAGGAATGCGGCGTACCCTCACCTGGATGATCCTGTGACCTAAAAGCTTATGTTGGGAGGATAGGTTTGCAAAAACGTGGGTTATATTCCATCTCCTCCCAAATCCCCCTGGATATAGAAAATTGAGAGGCGATGTGAACAGAGTGAATCAGTTGTTGACAGGATTGAAAAGAGAAGCTATTTCCTTCCTCTGACTGAAAAATGAAACGTGAGGGACGCTATCTGATAACTGGGCCAATTAGGCTAGAAAGTACAGCTTCATACATGAAGGGTCAGAGATTTTCTTTCTTTGATGGAGTGCGGGTGTCAAGGGCAAGGCCAGCAATCTTTGTCCATCTGTAAATTGTCCTTGAACTGAGCAGCTGGTCAGGGCCATTGGAGAAGGGAGGGGGAGAGGAGTCCAACACCAGAGGACATATGTTTACGGTGAGAGGGGAAAGATTTAAAAATAATCTGAGGGGTAATATTTTCATGCAGAGGGTGGTACATGTATGGAATGAGCTGTCAGAGAAAGCAGTGGAGGCTGCTACAATTACAACATGTAAAAGACATCTGGATGGGTATATGAACTGGGAGGATTTAGACCGGGTGCTGGCAAATGGGACAAGATTAATTCAGGATATCTTGTTGGCATGGACAAGTTGGACTGAAGGGTTTGTTTCCATGTTGTACACCTTTTTGTTTCAGATTAGATTAGATTACTTACAGTGTGGAAACAGGCCCTTCGGCCCAACAAGTCCACACTGACCTTCTGAAGAAGAGCAACCCACCCAGACCCATTCCCCTGATTAATGCACCTACGGGCAATTTAGTATGGCCAATTCACCTGGCCTGCACATCTTTGGACTGTGGGAGGAAACTAGAGCACCTGGAGTAAACCCACACAGACACAGGGAGAATGTGCAAACTCCACACAGTTGACCAAGGCGGAAATCAAACCTGGGACCCTGGTGCTGTGAGGCAGCAGTGCTAACCACTGAGCCACTGTGCCACCCATAAGAGTCAAGATAAGAAAGGCGGCCTCTCTGACTCCATGAGTGTTAAGAGTCAACCACATTGTTGTGGGTCTGGAGTCACACATAGGCAGAGACCAGGTAAAGATGGCCGATTTCTCAAAGGGCATTAGAGAACCAAAGGGGTTTAGACAACAATTAATAGTAGTTGTCATGGTCACCATGATGTAGAGGTGTTGGTGTTGGACTGGGGTGGATGAAGTCAGAAGTCAAATGACACCAAATTATAGCCCAACAGGTTTATTTGAAATCACAAGCTTTCAGAGCACTGCTCTTTCATCAGGTGAAGAGGGGCTATGCTCCGAAAGCTTGTGATTTCAAATCAACCTGTTGGACTATAACCTGGTGTTGTGTGACTTCGCCATGGTCTCCCCCTGTACTGATTTCAATTCCAGGTGAATCAAATGAATTTAAATTCCTAAATCTGTCATGGTGGAATTTGAACCAACAACCTCCAGACCATGAACCAAGAGGACCAGCTCAGAGGGCTACCATCTCCCATACTTCCATTGCTGACAGCAATTCGCTTTTGTTGACTCAGTGTGAAAAAGGTTATGGGGGCTAAGGGAGATGAATATAATTGAGGTGCACGCTAGCCATGATCTAACTGAATGACAGGGGAGAGCCAATGGGCTGAATGGTCTCCAGCTGCTCCTGTGATCTAACTTTACGTGTTTAAGTGTTTGCAATGGAACTTGAACATGTCACTGCCTGACTCAGTGGTGAGAGAAATACCAACTGAGCCGTGGCAGACACATCAAACACTAGAAAAGCCAAGAACTTAGACTTGGCACATTGGTGATTAATGTGAAAGATGTTCCAAGTGATAGATGACCAAGCAACAACAGATGGGGTTCCATCGTCATCCTGAAGTGATAGAGACATATCTGCTTGGTTAAATGTCCAAATGTGTTCCTAAATTTATATGTTCTTGTGAAATGTGACTAGAGCGTCTGTAAGATTGTGTCACGAAGAGTTTTGCTTTCCTTGTTTAAGGCAGGATGTACATGTGTTGGAGACAGTTCAGAAAAGGTTTACCAGAATGATACCTAGAATGAGCAGGTCGTCTTGTGAGGATAGACCTTGGGTAGGCTGGTTTGCTTTCACTCGAGCGTAGAGGATGAAGGGGGAATTGATGGAAGTGTATGTGACAACCTGAATGGACTAGGGGGCACCCTTTAAGGACAAAGACAAGGAGAATTTTTTTTCTTATAGAACTGTGGAACTCAGAAGGAGATGTCAAGGGGGCTATTAAATATTTTAAAGGCAGAGGTTGATAGATTCTTGTTAGGCAGGGGAATCAAAGATTATTGGGGTAGATAGGAATGTAGAATTTTAAACGCAAATAGATCAGCAATTATCTTATTGTGAATGGCAGAGCAGATTTGAGGGGCTGAATGGTCTACCACTTCTTTTTATACAATGGAAGAGTGTGTGACATCCTGAATGGACCAAGGTGGACAAGGCCAGAACTGGTGTGCACCCTAGTGCAGTCTTGCACTGGAGCATCAATCTGCACACTTTTGATATAGCAGAATGACTCAAGTGGCTTCCCATTATCAACAGAATTTGACACTAAATGCTTAGCAAGCATACAAACGTAGAAAACCAGAACAGGCCATTCAGCCCTTTGAGCCTGTTCCGCCATTTAAATTGATCATGGCTGATCATCCAACACAGTCCCCTATTCCTGCTTTGATCCCTTCAGCCCTAAGATCTAATTCTAACCCCAACTTAAAAAAAAGTTCAATGTTCTAGCCTCACTCGCGCTCTGAGGCAGAGAATTCCAAAGGCTCATCATCCTCTAGTTGCAGAAATTTCTCCTCAGCTCAGTCCGAAATGGCCTATCCTGTATCCTTAGACTGTGATTTATTGTGGGTCTGGATTCTCTGGTCATTGGTAACATCATTCACGTGTGGAAAGTATTTAGTCCTGTGAGCATTTTGTAGGTTTATAGGAGATTTCCCCCTCATTCTTCTAAACCCCAGTGAATATAGCCCTAACCAATCCATTTACTCTTCACATATCAGTCCTACCACCCCAGGAATCAGTCTGATAAACCCTAATTGCACTCTGTCCATAACCAGAACATCCTTTCTCTAGATAAGTACATTATGGCAGGGGTGCAAGAGCTTTTAATGGATTAAGGGACAAGGTGGAGAGGTTCAAGGAAGGAATTCCAGAATAGAACTGCAATCCCTGGCAACCCTCCCAGGATGTGGTGGTGAAATGTTGAAGTTAGGAAAAAGGCCGTTGGAGGAGTGCAGGCCTCTCAGGGTTATCGAACTGGGAGAGATTACAGAGCTGAGGGGAACAAGGCCATAACAATTCCAAAAACAAGGAATGTGAATTTCCAACGTCATCAGACAAGGCATCATTGAGAGCCAGGGTGTAGGCTGATTGGGACTTAATACACGTTTACGATGGATGCAGCAAAGCCTTGGATAAGCTCAGCTCGATGCAGGTTATAATCGTGTATTATTAGACTGATCGACACTGGCATTGTCGCCTGGAGTTCGCCAATTGAAATTAGGAAGCAAGTCCGGCTTTAAGAAAACTCGGAAGACGAGACAGTCTTGCATTTCTTTAACACATTTCCTGACCTCAGTGTGACCCAAATGATTTCACGGGCAAGAAAACATGGTTTTGAAGCGTGGGTACTGTCACATTGTAGTCAGCCGATTTGTTCGTTCTGAAGCCCAACAAATTGTGATGAGCTAAAGGTTTGGCCATCTGCTTTAGTGGTGTGATTTGTAGGATAAATATTGGCCTCAGCACCTGACAGAGTTCCCTTCACTTGTATGAAAACAATGCTCCGGGGTTTTGTCCACCCACCTGATAGAGCCTGGGCCGAACAACTTCTCCAAAGGTTGGCATCTCTGATAATGCACTTCCCACTCCATGTTGCTCTGTGGATAACAGCGTTCAAACCTCTGGAGTGTTACGCGCTGATCCAGGACTGACACTTTGATTAAGTTAATTATCACTTTCTGAAGCTGTGAATTTACCAATAACGGTTGCCGAAAACTAATTTATTTCATGCGATAGCTAATTCCCTCAAATGGCGGCGGGAGCTCTCTTACTGGCATGTGGGCTACTGCAATGGCAGCAATGGGAAAGTTAAATTTCTTATCGTTTGTAAATAAATCATTTTTCATTGTCTCCTGAAAGTCTTGTTTCCTGGGGAGGAGTTGGTTGCTCCAGAAACACTGGTTGTATGTGGGCGGTCATCAGCTGCAAACATACTGGAGTGCATTTAACTTCCTGATATAACATGGGGGAAGCTGAACTCTAAGCAAACAACTACAAGTAAGAGTGACTGGATAATCACTAACAGCAAGAACCTGATTGATCCTTCCCTAGTTGACCTGAAAGCAACTGCACTGCAAAGATTCTGCACAGGAGGAGCCCATTCAGCTCTCAAACCTGTGCCAGCTTACTGCACAAGTGCTCTCATTCATTGTATTGCCTCTGTCCATTGTTCCATCGCCCTGCAAATCCTTTTCATGACCTGGCATTCATCCAAATCCATTTGGAGAGCTGCTGATCAATGGCTTTACGTCAACGCCCACTCCACCCCACCTTCCAGGCAGCACATTCAGGTCAGAGCCACTCACTGCATAAAAAGAACGTGCTCCTTGCCTTCCTCCCTCTTCTCCCCATTCAGCACAGCCCAGATTTGCAGGCCTACCCTGGAAACTGCCCATGGAAATAATGCAGAAATCCCCATAAATTAGCTTTATTGTTAAGTGCACTCAGATGAACGCAGAAGGTAATGATACTGCTTTGGCGCCATCTTAGGTACAGGGTACCCAGGTACATAGACTTAAGTATGTATTCCAGACTGAAGGAATTATAAATAAAAGTTCAGCGTAAGAATAAAGAATCTTTCTTTTTAAAATGTACTCATATTTTAATCTTTTCACCAAGTCCATGCCAGCACAGAGACTTCAGACTGTCAGGGCTGAGTCTCGAGACCACACTAGGCTTTAAACCTTGAGGTCTCACTTCCAGGCCCCAAACGCCTTACTTCTGCTCTGGGACTCACTACCCACCCACCCCCCACCCGGGACTCTGTACCCCATGCCCCAGCCTCCACTCCGGGACACACTAACCCCCCACCCTGGCCTCCACACTGGGACTCACTACACCCCCCACCCCCGCCTCCACTCCTGGACTTACTACCCCCCCACCCCGGCCTCCACTCCGGGACACACTACCCCCCCACACCGGCCTCCACTCCGGGACTCACTTCCCCCTGCCCTGGCCTCCACACCGAGGCACACTAGCCCCCCCCGACCCTGGTCTCCACTCTGGGACTCACTACCCACCCCCTCCACCCTGGCCTCCACTCCGGGACTCATTACCCCCCTCCACCGCCCCGGCCTCCACTCCGGGACTCAGTACCCCTGCCCCGGCCTCCACTCCAGGACACACTACCCCCCCACCCTGGCCTCCAATCTGACACTAACTATCCCCCACCCCGGCCTCCACTCCGGGACACACTACCCCCCCACCCTGGCCTCCACTCTGAGACTCACTATCCCCCACCCCAGCCTCCACTCCGGGACACACTAGCCCCCCACCCCTGCCTCCACTCTGGGACTCACTTCCCCCTGCCCTGGACTCCACTCTGGGACTCATTTCACCCTGCCCTGGCCTCCACTCCGGGACTCACTACACCCCTGCCCCGGCCTCCACTCCGGGACTCACTACCGCCCACTCCATCTCTGCTTGGCACTCACTCCACCTACCCTGGCCTCTGCTCCAGGACTCACTACTCTCCCCCTGCCTCATTCCAGGACTCAGTACTCTCCCACCCCCGCCTCACTCCAGGATTCAGTACTCTCCCACCCCCGCCTCACTCCAGGACTCAGTACTCTCCCACCCCCGCCTCACTCCAGGAATCACTACCCTTGTGCCAGTCTGGCCTGTGACCCAGCTCCAGGATTCTCCAGCTTGGCTTGAACTCACTTCCGGATGTGCTGTCTCTGTGCCGGTCTGGTTACCCAGTTATTCCCTGGAAGGAGATGGTATAATCAAGACTTCAGGTACAACAACAATTCTCTATTTGTCCACTTTATCCGTGCAGCAATAACTGCTACAATTCCTTATTGCCTGCTATACCTGCATACTAGGTTTCTGCAATTCACCCAGATCCCTCTGCACTTTGTACTTTCTGTCCATTGAGATAATAAGTTGCTTTTCTATTCCCACGAGCAAAACAGATGACCTTGTGAGAAACAAAGCCCACTCACTTCAATAATTTCAGTCCGAGACAAGATCTGAATCAATTGTGTCACTTATTTTACGCTTGCAAGTGGGTGTGATGTCCCGTGTCTAAAAGGCAGAGGACATACACACCCCAGGTTCAATTCATACATAATATTTATATGATTTAATGTCCATTGTTTTACACTGCTCCCTCCCCTGCTTACATCATCCACTTCCCTAAGACCGGCCCCCATTACCCCTGTTTGCCTCTTGCCTTATCCGGCCTTGTCTGTGATAAAATGCTTATTTCTGGCCTCACAAGGCTGTTTGACCTTACCCTGCTATAGGTCATTGTTAGGCATATCCCTTCTTCATCATTATCTACCCCCTTCATCTGTGCCTTTCCCGAGGCCGTTCTGATCCCTATGACCCTTTTAATTGGGGTTTGTTCCTGTGTTTTCGTAAAAGTGGGAAGCACATGTTTATACCTACTGTTTGTACAGGCGTATCTAGCTTAACTTCATCCCCTCACAACATCTTATCTACTTGCCCATAATGTCTACCTTCTGACATACAGTTTTAGCTAATACAAAAACAATTATATATTTCCTCCACATCGTTTCCATTCTTGTTGACTCAGCTCGTGGCTAAAACAATTACACACTGGTGTGAGTTCATTTTACTTTGTAAGATGGAATTGCAGAATTGCAGAAGTAACATTAATTTACCTATATCCCACAATTTCCCCCTTTTCTTTAATTACCATTTGTTATCTTCTGCATTTTTCTTTTAGGGGCACCTGTTTCATCAAGGCTGTTTCAATCAGTCTTTGGGTGAGCCCTCGTATACAGGGTATGATCATTTTTATTAATTGTTACCCACCAAAAGAGAGCTGACACAAAGCCTGCTGCAATCTGGTTACAAGCCTTGAATTCATCAGGTACCCCCCAGGGACTCCTACCGAATCGAGATAAATCCTGTCATCGAAAGAAGTGTCTAACAGTAATCTCTTACCCCTTCCCTTTTTCCCTCCTATCTTTTCCTTCTCAATGCCAGGGTAAATGGAATTGCCAATTGTACAATTGCACATATCCCTCTCCAATCTGGAGGTAGCGTGGGTCTCAATATTTTGCCTCCACAGTACCACCACAGATCCGCTCGGGGAACCTTTAGTGCTGAGTAGTTCCCTCCCTTCTCCATTTCGGTTACATTCTTAATCTCTGTACATAATTTCAGCTCCCCCAAATCTTTCGACTGACTTGTACCTCGTCTATGCACACACGACGTGTGATTTCCAACTGCGGCAGAAAACGGGGGGGAACTTTTACATCTTTCTTCTCCAAGGGAGGGAACATCAGTGATAGGGAGGTACAATTCCTATCATTCCACGCAGTCTCATCCTGATACAGGGCTATCATACATTTCATGCCCTTCCTGTCTCGCTTCCACCCGAGCGGAAAGGAAACCACCTGGGCCACTAGCCTACCAGAGGCACATGCAGAGCAATTGCTCTTGTTCAGACTTTTCACAGTATACTTTACCCATTCAACCCAGGCATTTGCATCCCCGTACCCAGTTTCTATTTCAATGGTCTGTTTCAAGTCCTTTACTTCTATAAATTTTACTACTTTAGGATCATCGGGAGGGGTGAAAGATTGTATCTTATTACCCAGTAGTTCTACCCGTTTTCCCCGTCCTACACTAATTCGGAAACAATAGCCCAAGAAATCCTTCCCATTTGCTTTCATTTCTATCCCAAACATTTCATTTCATTGTATCTCATAGGTCCCCCCCCCCCCCCCCCCCCCCCCCCCCCCCCCACCTGGATTGTTTCGTGCCATGTGATTTTCCTTATCATTAGGTATATTGGGTTACACTTTTTATCAGGACAATCACGAGCTGGTCGGAAGGGGGCCTGGTGTACTGTGATGAGACCATTATACTAAATACCATCCCCAAGGCCATCCCCATAGGACTTAAGATGTATCTCAGAGCTGCGGTACTGTCTCTGATTATCTACATCCCCACAATTTACTAAGCTGCATACATCAGCGTCTATTACTTGTGGATTATCAGACTTGGGGACCGTTAATAATACATATGAAAATGATATTTGACAAAATCCCAATACTAAAAGGGCTAGCATCATATCTCTAGCAGCATTCCCAGTATTCTAAACATCATGCTGAATATACAATCTTACAGAAATAATCCCGCGCTCACGTCGCCACTGTATAATCAGTTACTCAAAGTCTCCTTAGCCTGAGTTTCAGCGAATCTTGCGTTGATTCGGCTGTCCAGACTTCTTCCTCAACTGGAGGGTCCACTCGCCCTTTGATCCGAGTGTAGTGAGTCCAGCCTTTCTCTGCTGTCCTTATCGCTGTTTCAGGGGTCAAAAGAGCCTGGTACGGCCCTTCCCAGTCCGGCTGCAATTTAGTCTCTGTCCATGATTTTACTAAGATTCAATCTCCCGGCCGGATGGGATGAATGGTGCATTCAAGGGGTGGAGTCTGTGCCAATAAACCCTGTTTCCTGAGGAAAAACAAAGAGGAGGACAAACCCAGTTTCTACTTCTTTAAAAACAAATCTTTAGTTTCGGGACTTGGCAATTCTCCATTCGTTCCCAAGTAAGGTAATCCAAATAAGATTTCATAGAGGGATAGTCCCAAATCTTTCCTTGGGGCTGTTCGTACTCGCAAGAGAGCTATAGGTAAACATTTGATCCAAGGGAGTCTAGTTTCTATTATCAATTTAGAGAGCTATCGTTTGAGTGTTTGGTTCATTCTCTCAACCTTTCCTGATGATGGCGGGTGCCACGGAGTATGGAACTCCCAGGAAATTCCCAACCCTTTCATTACCCCCCGTAACACTTTAGAGGTAAAGTCAGTTCCTTGGTCAGAATCAATATGGTTCACGAGTCCATATAGGGGAATTATGTGCTCCAATATTGTTTTAGACACTCCACTCGCAGTGGCGGTAGCTAGGGGGTATGCCTCAACCCAACCAGATAAATGATCTACTATGACCAACATATATTTTAGTCTGCCTACCCTGGGGAGTTCAGTATAATCTACTTGTATACTCTGGAAAGGTCTCAATCCTGGGTCTCTTCCTCCCGGGGTCTGTTTTCTCAAGACTTTCTTATTTACCTTTCTGCATATGATACATCCCTCACATATTTGTTTAGCAATTGTATATATTCCTTTACATCCATATTCCCTAAGAACCAAATCACACATTGCTTGTACTCCCCAATGGCTGCCTTGGTGTAGGACAGCCATAATGTCTCGCATCATCATTTTGTTCAACATTCTCCTTCCATCAGGTAACCTCCAATGCCCGTCTGCTGTTTTTACAGTCCCTAAATCTCTCAATTCTTTTTCTCCGCTTTCAGTAAATATTGGAGCTTCCCGAGGACCTGGGACAGTAGGTGTTAGGGAATGAATCACCACTTCTTGTGGGTTCAGGGCTGCTTCCTTAGCCACTTCAGCAGCTAATCTATTTCCCCTAACCTCTGGTTCATTTCCTTTCTGATGACCATTTACATGCACTACTGCTATTTCTCGGGGAAGTAATAGGGACTCCAAGACCCGTTTAATCAATTCTTCATGTACTAATTCTTTCCCTCGGCTGTTGATCAGCCCTCGTTCCTGCCATATCTTGCCAAAAGTGTGCACAACACCAAATGCATATTTAGAGTCAGTGTATACTGTTCCCTCTTTATTCTCTAATGCTCTAAGGGCTCTTTCCAATGCATAGAGTTCACAAGTCTGAGCTGACCACCCATTTGGCAACCGTCCTGCCTCCACCACACTACTGTTTGTCCCGTCTCTACGACTGCATACCCATTATGTCTTTTCCCTTCAATCACCCGGGATGATCCGTCTATAAAAAGTCTAACCCCTGCATGAAATGGAACATCTCTGAGGTCCATGCGGACCTTAGTTTGGTATTCTATAATGTCAAGGCAATCGTGCCCTGGATTCTGAGGAGAGTCTCCTTCCCCTTTCCAAAGAAAGGCAGCTGGATTTAAACAATTGTCAGTGACCAACACTAGATCATCCTTTTCTATTAATATTGCCTCATATTTCAGAATCCGCGAGTCTGTCAACCATCGCCCAGCTTTTTGGTTTAGGATTGTTCTCACTTGGTGTGGAGTGCTTACTATTAGGGCTCCCCCAAATGTAAGCTTTCTGCTTTCCTCCACCAACAGTGCAGTGGCAGCCACAGCCTGCACACACTCAGGCCACCCCCGGGATACTGGATCCAGTAGCTTCGAAAGATATGCTACTGGTTGTCTCATTCCTCCCCACCTCTGGGTCAATACTCCCAAAGCCGCTCCCTTATCCACGGTAACAAAAAGGTGGAAAGGTTTATCTAGAGAAGGTAAGGCTAACACGGGGGCATGGATCAGATCTCTTTTGAGTTTCTCAACTAGTTCTTTTTCCTCATCATCCCAACTTAGACATTTTGGTTCCCCCTCTAATAGTTTGAGATATAATTTCTTAGTCTTCAGTGCATAGGAATCAATCCACAATCTGCAATAACCCGTTAGACCTAAAAATTTGCGTAACTCCCGTTTAGTGCTGGGCAGTGGCATCCCCACTATTCCCTCTATCCGTTCCCGGCTTATCTTTCGCTTTCCCTCACTAACTAAATGTCCCAAGTATTTCACTTCTTGCTCCACATATTGTGGTTTGTTTTTAGATACCCACAGTCCCTGCTCTCCCAGGAAATTCAATAATTTGTTAGTGGCTTCTACTACTCTTTCTCTTCTTTTTCCTGTTACTAAGAGGTCGTCTACATCCTGCAACAGGGTAGTCCCCTTGGGGCTGCTAAATTTCTCCAATATTTGTTCTAACATCTGTCCAAATAAATCCGGGGATTCCATAAACCCCTGGGGAAGCACAGCCCACCGGTATTGCTGTTTCTGTCCTGTCTTAGGGTCTTCCCACTCAAAGGCAAACAAATTCCTACCGTCCTCTGCCAAGGGACAAGCCCAAAAGGCATCCTTTAAATCTATCACACTAAACCATTTGTGGTCATGAGGGATCTTACTTAATAACATAGAGGGGTTTGGCACCCTGGGTGCCTGATCTGTACTATTCGATTTAATGTTCTCAAATCCTGCACCAATCGATAAGTTCCATCGGATTTCCGCACTGGTAGTATTGGGGTATTATAAGGAGACATACATGGCTCCAACAGTCCATCTCTAATCAATCCTTCAATTACTGGCTGCAGTCCTCGTTTACCTTCTATGGAAATGGGATATTGTCACTCACAGACAACGTCCCCTTTCCTTTTTTTTAAAAAATTTACTTCAAGGGGAGGGATCTATAGTTTTCCACAATTCCCTTCCCTAGCCCATACAATAGGGTCTATCTCTCTCTCCACATCCTCTGTCAACATTGCCTTTTGTACAACTAATTCTTTTTCCTGAATTCCAATCCCCAGTCCTAAGAGGATAATTAAATCTCTCCCTAATAAGTTACTTCCTATATCAGGGATATACAACAGTTCCCCTGTGACCCTATCCTTAGGACCTTCTATCATCATAGGTTCAAATACTGGAACAGTAAATCCTTCCCCTTTTTAACCCCGAAACAGTAATTGACCGTGTTGACATTCCTACTTTCTTTGGTTTAAAATTCAGCGATGACCGTGCTGCCCCCGTATCTACTAGGAAGACTACCTCTTCCCTATAGGGTCCCACCTTCAGGTTTATCAAGGGTTCCTGGTGGGTTCCCGGGGGCAGGAACCCCTGACACCCCTATACTTCATCAAAATTCATAAGCGGAATTGCCCTCTCTTCCCTTTTCAGAGCAGGACACTCCCGCTTAAAGTGCCCTATCTTTCCGCAATAATAGCATCCTGCCTGTGGAGACCTCCAGCTCTGCCCCTGTCGCTCGAACCCTCCATCAAACGCTCCCCCTTGTCCTCTCCCTCTCCCTCTCTGTCCTACATGCTGCCACCCGCCCCTCCGGTTGGTCACTATTGGTTCTACTCTTTTCTTTAACTACCTCATCAACCGCAGCTACCATCATTTTCACCTTCTGTTTCTGTCTCTCATCCTCTCTCTTTGCAAACACTTTCTGTGCCTCTCTTAACAATTCATCTAATGGCTTTTCACTCCACCCTTCTATTTGCGGTATCTTTCTCTGTATGTCTGGCCATTCCTTTGTCACAAAAATGTACTTTCAAAAGACCCTGTGCCACTGGGTTCTCAGGGTTCATTCCAGAATATTTCCACATTGAGTCTCTTAATCTCTGCAAAATAAAAGCTGAAGGAGTCTCATCTTTCTCCTGTCTAACTTCAAAGACTTTAGTCAAATTCTGTGACTTCGGAACTGCCTCTCTTATACCTTTTAGAATCAGGTCTTTCAATTCCTTCATTTCTTCTCTATGCTCCGGATTTTGGTTTTCCCACTGGGGGTCTCTGAGGGGAAACTTCACCTCTCCCTGTCCAGCATCCCCATCTCCAATGGGATGTTCCCTGTCCCATATTTTAATGGCTGCTCCCCATATAAGTCCCCTTTCTTCCCCAGTAAATAGTATATTCAAAATAGACATTAACTCAGCCCAGGTATACAGACTGCGCCCCAAAAATTGATCAGTTTGTTCAGACAACCCTACCGGATCCTCAACCAGGACCTTCATTTCTTTTTTAAATATTCTGACCTCCCCACTGCTGAGGGGGGCACTTACAAACCCAATCTCTTTATCCCCTATTGGTACCTCCCGAAGGGGATAAGTCATTACGTTCTTCCCCTTTTTCTTTTTTTTTTAAAGAAGTATTGCAATATTTCTAGCTCCCCATAACTTCAAACACCAATTCATCAATTCATGCTTGACTAACTTTAAAGCCTGTTCCAAACTTGTAAATATATTTATATATTTACATTCATTTATTCAGTATTTAATATTCAAAATGTAAAATGCATACAGTTCTCAATTTTGAAATCCACTGTAATCACCCAGTTTTAGTCCCTTAATTTAAATCCAAAATTAGTTTTCTTAAGTAGTCCTGACCAATCATTGCTCAATTACAATACTATAGGTCGTGAAATAATCAGAGCTGCCTTAAAATTATTTGTCTATTCAAGTTTTAAAAAAAAACTTCTAATGCATGAACTATGGCCGAATCCAAGGTCACAGATATTAACCATAGGATCTTGTTTTTACTACAATCTAATGTTGAACTGAAACTTCAACTGTCCTCCATAAATCGCTTTTATGTAAAGATAAAAGAGATTAGTTAGAAACTGATAGTGAGACAGTCATGACCTGTAAGAAGAACAGGAGTTATCATTCTTTTTTTTTTCATAATCTCTATAGAATCTTTAACCTTTAAAGAAATCATGTTAAGTTTCCATAATAAGAATCAGATTCAAAACAGTCCCGGAACTCAAGCTCCAGGGAATAAAACGCAAACATTCAATCACCAACAAACAAATGTGCATTCAAACCAAATCACAAAGGGTTAAACTTTCTACCAGCTGTACAGCTCTCTTCATTCTCTCTCTCTTTCTCTCTCTCTCTCACTCATTGACAAATAAATTCAGATATTTACAAACCCAGTCTTTGTCCGACCTGAATTTTGGCCAAAAGAGGCGGGACGAAGAATGGATTCCTTAGTCCATATGAAGCAACAATATTTAATCATCTTTTTCCCCTGTACAAGTATTATTTTGCCAATTCCACAACATCCTCCCCAAAGGACTTTCTGGAGGTATGTTGTAAGGGACCCCGCCTCCAATTCCATTGCTTTTTCCTTCTTTAGTTTTCCCGGAGGCTTTTTCCTTACCCACGGCACAACCCATATTGAGTTCCTTCGTTAGTCCCTTATTAACTACTAAAACTCAATCCCGGCCACCAAGGCAATACTTAAAAGTCAGGTTTCTTACCTTGGTCTGTGCACAGAGTTGCCTGGCCCCTTTGTGCCGTATTGTCTATCGAGCTCCTATCACTGTCTGATTCAGATGTCTCTCTTGTGGGATTCGTACCAGTCGCCCAAGGGAGCAGACCAAACCAGGACACGAGACCGCTCCTCAATGGGGAACGGGACGCGTCTTCCCAGTGTCCAAGGCCAGCCACTCCCCCCGGTGATGGAAGAAAATCCCGGACGAGCCCCCAATTGTGAGAAACAAAGCCCACTCACTTCAATAATTTCAGTCCGAGACAAGATCTGAATCAATTGTGTCACTTATTTTACGCTTGCAAGTGGGTGTGATGTCCCGTGTCTAAAAGGCAGAGGACATACACACCCCAGGTTCAATTCATACATAATATTTATATGATTTAATGTCCATTGTTTTACACTGCTCCCTCCCCTGCTTACATCATCCACTTCCCTAAGACCGGCCCCCATTACCCCTGTTTGCCTCTTGCCTTATCCGGCCTTGTCTGTGATAAAATGCTTATTTCTGGCCTCACAAGGCTGTTTGACCTTACCCTGCTATAGGTCATTGTTAGGCATATCCCTTCTTCATCATTATCTACCCCCTTCATCTGTGCCTTTCCCGAGGCCGTTCTGATCCCTATGACCCTTTTAATTGGGGTTTGTTCCTGTGTTTTCGTAAAAGTGGGAAGCACATGTTTATACCTACTGTTTGTACAGGCGTATCTAGCTTAACTTCATCCCCTCACAACATCTTATCTACTTGCCCATAATGTCTACCTTCTGACATACAGTTTTAGCTAATACAAAAACAATTATATATTTCCTCCACATCGTTTCCATTCTTGTTGACTCAGCTCGTGGCTAAAACAATTACACACTGGTGTGAGTTCATTTTACTTTGTAAGATGGAATTGCAGAATTGCAGAAGTAACATTAATTTACCTATATCCCACAACCTCATATTTATTCATGTTAAACTCGATCTGCTGAATTTTGTCCTAAGCTAAGATTTCTATGTCCATTTGTAATTTTCTTATTTCTTCACTGTGACCTACTACTTCAGGGTCATCTGAAAGTCTGACTATGGCATTTCCTTTCTCTGCATCCAAGTCATCGATATAGGTTCGAGTTTGTTGTGGCCCGATGCCTGAACCTCATGGTGCTTCATGAGGTCCATCTTGGCAACCAGGAGAAGATCCATGTATTCCAGCACATGTCAGAGCTCTGTGCTGGGAAATGGCAGGTTGACCCAAAAAGGTCTTCCGGTCCTGAAGAAGGGCTGGAAACGTGAAACGTCAAAGGATACTCGAAATGTCGACTTCTGCACCTTCCGACACTGTCTGGCCTGTCTTCCAGCCTCCTGTCTGCCTACTTTGGATCCCAGCACCTGCAGTCTTTTTTGTCTCTTAGCTGAAAAGGAGGCAGTATAGATCCTGGATTCAGGGTTCGGCCGGGGGACAGATTTGGAGCAGCTCATGGGGAAGTGGGAGCATGGTAGCCACCAGGTCTACTCTACATGAACCCATGAACCCCTACCCCCCTCCACCAAAAACATACCCAGGTCAGTCCATGTAACATCCAGCCTATCAGCCCCTCCCCTCCTCCCCTCAGAGTTCTAGTCTTCAGAGGGTTCTGACATACTTCAGATTGGTATGAAAGGTCGGCGCAACATCGAGGGCCGAAGGGCCTGTGCTGTGCTGTAATGTTCTATGTTCTGTGTTCTATGTACTCAGCTGATTGGTTAGCCAGAGGAGATTCTAATACCCGGTTACAGGTGCACGTTGTCACTGCCAATCTGCCCTACTGCTGCTGGTGGCCTGTTCTAGATCACTTCACCTGCCAAGGCGCCTGGCCCAGAGGTTTGAATGGAGAACATCTCAAAAGGTAAACGTGTGTTTTATTGTCTGATCAAGGTTAAAAATAAGGTGGGAAAATCTGTACCCATGGATTCAGAGTAGACGGGCAAGAAGTAGACCCTTGCTTGCTCTTTGAGACATCCCAGAAGCCAATTCAGTGAATTGTTATTGTACTGCCATCAAGCATCTTCCTTACTTACGGAACTAACCATGATGACAGAGAACTGGACTAGAGTGGTGCTGGAAAAGCACTGCAGTTCAGGCAGCATCTGCTGAGCAGGTGGACGACAGAGAGCCTCCAACTGTGGTAAAGTAAAAGCCTGGCCTGATTGTTACGAGAGGTGCACAGATGTCCTGTGGTGCAGTGAGTGGTGTTCCCTGTCTCTGAGCCAGGAGCTCTGGGTTCGGATCCTGCTCCAGGACTGGGTGACCAAAGGGGAGGTCCATTCTGAATGTGACCGAACACTTGAAGCCATCGAAAGGAAGAGTTGGAGACTCTCCAATCGCTATCATGACTGAGGATTACAAAATGTGTCTACAGAGAAGTGCATCTTGCCACAGCTACTCAGAATCCCTGAGTGAACTGTAAAATACCACCACCCACTTCCCTCTCTGACATAAATAATTAGGTTAGTGAGTCAGCTTATTGCTAAAACAGAAGGGAATGGGGTTTAGAAAATAGACAAATATAATCCACTAAAAATCTATATTTAGCTGACACTAATGCAGAAAATAATGAATTAGGTTCTAGCTTTCTGTTTTAAGCAACAATGTTTCCAAACATACTTTCAGATTTTTGGGCGGCACGGTGTCACAGTGGTTAGCACTGCTGCCTCACAGCGCCAGAGACCCAGGTTCAATTCCCACCTCAGGCGACTAACTGTGTGGAGTTTGCACGTTCTCCCCATGTCGGTGTGGGTTTCCTCCGGGTGCTCCGGTTTCCTCCCACAGTCCAAAGATGTGCACGTTAGGTGAATTGGCCATGCTAAATTGCCCGTAATGTTAGGTAAGGGGTAACTGTAGGGATATGGGTGGGTTGCGCTTCGGCGGGGCGGTGTGGACCTGTTGGGCCGAAGGGCCTGTTTCCACACTGTAAGTAATCTAATCTAATTTTAATAATTTAGGGTCAGGATAGTGGTAATATTAATGGGCTAGTAATCAAGAATCCCAGGTGAAAGTTCCAGGGCTTATGGAGATACATCAGGATAGATGGTGGCATTTGAAACCGATGAAAAGCTAAAATAATGGTAAATATTACTGTTAATGTCTAATCATAGAATCCCTACAGTGCAGATGCAGGCCATTTGGCACATCAAATCCACAACGGCCCTCCGAAGAGCATCCCACCCAGACCAACCCTTATCCTGTAGATCCCACAGCTAACCCACTTACTTGGGTGACTGGACAGGCAGCAGGACTGAGGGAGTGCAATGCAGAAAATGGGACTGAGGGAATGTTGTACAGACAGTGGGGCTGAGGGAGTGCTGTGCAGACAGTGGGACTGAGGGGGGTATTGTACAGACAGCGGGACCGAGGGAGTGTAGTACAAATGTTGAGGTTGAGGGAGTGTTGTACAGACAGTGGGACTGAGGGAGTGCTGTATAGGCAGTGGGACTGAGGGAGTGCTGTACTGACCGTGGGACTGAGGGACTGCTGTACAGGCAGTGGGACTGAGGAAGGGCTGTACAGGCAGTGGGACTGAGTGCTGTACAGACAGTGGGACTGAGGGAGTGCTGTACAGACAGTGGGACTGAGGGAGTGCTGTGTAGGCAGTGGGACTGAGGGAGTGCTGTACAGGCAGTGAGCTGAGGGACTGCTGTACAGACCGTGGGCTGAGGGAGTGTTGTCCAGACAGTGGGATTGAGGGCGTGCTGTACAGACAGTGGGCTGAGGGAGCGCTGTACAGAGAGTGGGCTGAGGGAGTGCTGTGCAGACAGTGGGACTGACGGAGAGCTGTACAGGTAGTGGAACTGAGGGACTGCTTTACAGACAGTGTGACTGAGGGAGTGCTGTACAGACAGTGGGGCTGAGGGAGTGCTGTACAGGCAGTGGGCTGAGGGAGTGCTGTACAGGCAGTGGGCTGAGGGAGTGCTGTACAGACAGTGGGACCGAGGGAGTGTTGTACAGATGGTGAGGCTGAGGGAGAGCTGTACAGACAGTGGGACTGAGGGAGTGCTGCACAGACAGTGGGACTGAGAGAGTGTTGTAGAGACAGTGGGACTGAGGGAGTGGTGTACAGACAGTGGGCTAAGTGAGTGCTGTACAGACAGTGGGATTGAGGGAGTGCTGTACAGTCTTTGGAACTGAGGGAGAGCTGTACAGGCAGTGGGACTGAGGGAGAGCTGTACAGGCAGTGGGACTGAGGGGGGTATTGTACAGACAGCGGGACCGAGGGAGTGCTGTACAGACAGTGGGGCTGAGGGAGTGCTGTACAGACAGTGGGACTGCGGAAATGTTGTACAGACAGTAGGAATGAGGGAGTGTTGTACAGGCAGTAAGACTGAGGGAATGCTGTACAGACAGTGAGTCTGAGGGAATGCTCTACACATAGTGGGATTGTGGGAGTGCTGTACAGACAGTGGGACCGAGGGTGTGTTGTACAGATGTTGGGGTTGAGGGAGTGTTGTACAGATGTTGGGGTTGAGGGAGTGCTGTACAGGCAGTGGGACTGAGGGAGTGCTATACAGACAGTGAGACTGCGAAAGTGTTGTACAGACAGTGGGAGTGAGGGAGTGTTGTACAGGCAGTGGGACTAAGGGAACGCTGTGCAGGCAGTGGGCCTGAGTGAGAGCTGTACAGGCAGTGCTATACAGACAGTGGGACTGAGGGAGTGCTGTACAGACAGTGAGTCTGAGGGAGTGCTCGACACACAGTGGGATTGAGGGAGTCTCTGTACAGACAGTGGGACTGAGGGAGTGCTGCACAGACAGTGGGACTGAGAGAGTGTTGTAGAGACAGTGGGACTGAGGGAGTGGTGTACAGACAGTGGGCTAAGTGAGTGCTGTACAGACAGTGGGATTGAGGGAGTGCTGTACAGTCTTTGGAACTGAGGGAGAGCTGTACAGGCAGTGGGACTGAGGGAGAGCTGTACAGGCAGTGGGACTGAGGGGGGTATTGTACAGACAGCGGGACCGAGGGAGTGCTGTACAGACAGTGGGGCTGAGGGAGTGCTGTACAGACAGTGGGACTGCGGAAATGTTGTACAGACAGTAGGAATGAGGGAGTGTTGTACAGGCAGTAAGACTGAGGGAATGCTGTACAGACAGTGAGTCTGAGGGAATGCTCTACACATAGTGGGATTGTGGGAGTGCTGTACAGACAGTGGGACCGAGGGTGTGTTGTACAGATGTTGGGGTTGAGGGAGTGTTGTACAGATGTTGGGGTTGAGGGAGTGCAGTACAGGCAGTGGGACTGAGGGAGTGCTATACAGACAGTGAGACTGCGAAAGTGTTGTACAGACAGTGGGAGTGAGGGAGTGTTGTACAGGCAGTGGGACTAAGGGAACGCTGTGCAGGCAGTGGGCCTGAGTGAGAGCTGTACAGGCAGTGCTATACAGACAGTGGGACTGAGGGAGTGCTGTACAGACAGTGAGTCTGAGGGAGTGCTCGACACACAGTGGGATTGAGGGAGTCTCTGTACAGACAGTGGGACTGAGGGAGTGCTGTACAGACAATGGGCTGAGGGAGAGCTGTACAGGCAGTGGGATTGAGGGAGTGGTTTAGAGACAGTGGGACTGAGGGGGTATTGTACTGACAGTGGGACCGAGGGAATGTTGTACAGATGTTGGGGCTGAGGGAGTGTTGTACAGACAGTGGGACAGAGGGAGTGCTGTACAGGCAATGGGACTGAGGCACAGCTGTACAGGCAGTGGGACTGAGGGAGTGCTGTACAGGCAGTGGGACTGACGGAGAGCTGTACAGACAGTGGGACAGAGGCAGTGCTGTACAGACAGTGGGAGTGAGGGAGCGCTGTACAGACAGTGGGGCGGAGGCAGTGTTGTACAGGCAATGGGACTGAGGGAGTGTTTTACAGACAGTGGGACTAAGGGAGTTTTTACAGACAGTGGGACTGAGGGAGCTTTTACAGACAGTGGGACTGAGGGAGTGCAGTACCGACAGTGGGACTGAGGGAGTGGTGTACGGATAGTGAGAGTGAGGGAGTGCTGTACAGACAGTGGGGCTGAGGTAGTGCTATACAGACAGTGGGATTGAGGGTGTGCTGTACAGACAGTGGGCTGAGGGAGTGTTTTCCAGACAGTGGGATTCAAGGTGTGCTGTACAGACAGTGGGTTGAGGCAGTGTTGTCCAGACAGTGGGACTGAGGGAGTGCTGTACAGACAGTGGGCTGAGGGTGCACTGTACAGACAGTGGGCTGAGGGATGGCTGTACAGACAGTGGGGCTGAGGGAGTGTTGTACAGACAGTGGAACTAAGGCACTGCTGTACAGACAGTGGGGCTGAGGGAGTGCTGTACAGACAGTGGGGATTGAGTGAGCGCTGTACAGACAGTGGGCTGAGTGAGTGCTATACAGACAGTGGGATTGAGGGAGTGTTGTACGGGCTGTGGAACTGAGGGAGTGCAGTACCGACAGTGGGACTGAGGGAGTGGTGTACGGATAGTGAGAGTGAGGGAGTGCTGTACAGGCAGTGGGGCTGAGGGCGTGCTGTACAGACAGTGGGACTGAGAGACTGCTGAACAGACAGTGGGAGTGAGGGAATGTTGAACAGTTGGTGGGGCTGAGGGAGTGCTGTACAGACAGTGGGGCTGAGTGAGTACTGTACAGACAGGGGGGGTTGAGGGAGTGCTGTACAGATAGTGGGGCTGAGGGGTGCTGTACAGACAGTGGGACTGAGGGAGTGTTGTACAGATAATGGGGTTGAGGGAGTGTTGTACAGACAGTGGGGCTGAGGGAATGCTGTACCGACAGTGGGAATGAAGGAGTGTTGTACAGACAGTGGGCTGAGGGAGTGTTTTCCAGACAGTGGGATTGAGGGTGTGCTGTACAGACAGTTGGGCTGAGGGAGTGTTTTCCAGACAGTGGGCTGACAGAGTGCTGTACAGACAGTTGGGCTGAGGGAGTGCTGAACAGACAGTGGGCTGAGGGTGCACTGTACAGACAGTGGGGCTGAGGGAGTGTTGTACAGACAGTGGGGATTGAGTGAGCGCTGTACAGACAGTGGGCTGAGTGAGTGCTATACAGACAGTGGGATTGAGGGAGTGTTGTACGGGCTGTGGAACTGAGGGAGAACTGTACAGACAGTGGGACTGACGGACTGCTGTACAGACAGTGGGACTGAGAGAGAGCTGTACAGGCAGTGGGGCTGAGGGAGTGCTGAACAGACAGTGGGGCTGAGGGAGTGTTGTACAGACAGTGGGGATTGAGTGAGCGCTGTACAGACAGTGGGCTGAGTGAGTGCTATACAGACAGTGGGGCTGAGCGAGTGCTGTACAGGCAGTGGGACTGAGGGAGTGCTGTACACGCAGTAGGACTGAGGGAGTGCTGTACAGACAGTGGGACTGAGGGAGTGCTGTACAGACAGTGGGCTGAGGGTGCACTGTACAGACAGTGGGGCTGAGGGAGTGTTGTACAGACAGTGGGGATTGAGTGAGCGCTGTACAGACAGTGGGCTGAGTGAGTGCTATACAGACAGTGGGATTGAGGGAGTGTTGTACGGGCTGTGGAACTGAGGGAGAGCTGTACAGACAGTGGGACTGACGGACTGCTGTACAGACAGTGGGACTGAGAGAGAGCTGTACAGGCAGTGGGACTGAGGGAGTGCTGTACAGGCTGTGGAACTAAGGGAGTGCTGAACAGACAGTGGGACTGACGGACTGCTGTGCAGGCAGTGGGACTGAGGGAGTGCTGTGCAGGCAGTGGGACTGAGTGCTGAACAGACAGTGGGACTGAGGAAGTGCTGTACAGACAGTGGGACTGAGGGACTGCTGTATAGGCAGTAGGACTGTGGGACTGCTGTGCAGACATTGTGGCTGAGGGTGTGCTGTACAGACAGTGAGACTGAGTGCTGTACAGACAGTGGGATTGAGGGAGTGCTGTACAGACAGTGGGACTAAGGGACAGCTGTACAGGTAGTGGAACTGACGGAGAGCTGTACAGGCAGTGGGACTGAGTGCTGTACAGACAGTGGGACTGAGGGAGTGCTGTACAGACAGTGGGACTGAGGGAGTGCTGTACAGGCAGTGGGACTGAAGGAGTGTTGTCCAGGCAGTGGGCAAAGGGAGTGCTGTACAGACAGTTGGGCTGAGGGAGTGTTGTACAGATGGTGGGGCTGTGGGAGTGCTGTACAGACAGTTGGGCTGAGGGAGTGTTGTACAGATGGTGAGGCTGAGGGAGAGTTGTACAGACAGTGGGACTGAGGGAGTGCTGAACAGACAGTGGGACTGAGGGAGAGCTGTACAGGCAGTGGGACTGAGGGAGTGCTGTACAGACAGTGGGGCTGAGCGAGTGCTGTACAGGCAGTGGGACTGAGGGAGTGCTGTACACGCAGTAGGACTGAGGGAGTGCTGTACACGCAGTGGGCTGAGGGAGTGCTGTACAGACAGTGGGGTTGAGGGAGTGCTTTACAGATGGTGGGAGTGAGGGAATGCTGTACAGACAGTGGGGCTGAGGGAGTGCTGTACAGTCATTGGGAGTGAGGGAATGCTGTACAGACAGTGAAACTGAGGGAGTGCTGGACTGGGTGGCTTTTCAAGATTCTCTGCTCTTTCAGCTCAGTAATAAAAAAAGTCTTATGGCACTGCTTCAAAGGAGAGAGTCCAATATTTATCTCTCAACCAACATCAATAAAACAGTTTACATTATCATTATCATATTGCTGCTTGTGTGCAAATTGGTTGCTACAGTTCCAACACTGCAGCAGCGACAAAATACTTCAAAGCGTCTTCATTGACTGGAAAGTGCTTTGGGAGCCCTGAGATAATGAGGGATTCTGGATAAATGTGTCTGCCTTTTATTTAGTGACCAACATCCTCTGTGATTGTGACTCAGATCTGTCACCTCTCCTGCTCAGCCTTAATCTCATCGCAGGGTTCCACGCAGTTGGCCATCCCATTCTCCAGTAATAGACTCTTAACACCTCCACAGTTGCCCACAGACTTCAATGCTTTCTCTTGCCATCACTGTGATGTCATCTTAGCTTCCAGAGGTTACAGCGTGGGTGCCCATCTCTTTACTGTATATGGTGTCACCATGAATTACTTCATCATGAGGTGTGGAGCAGTCTACCGTATGCACATCGATCATACCTTGCTCCAAAATGGGCAGCTGAGACATGGGAATGCTACCACCTTCACCCCATTGCCGTCCTGACTAGGGATCATCTGGTCCTATTGCTTGGTCAAAATCCTAACCCTCCCTCCTTAACTACACAGTGTGTGTTCCTACACCACATGAACTTCTATAGTACAATAACAAGTGTTGGCTTTGCCTGTGACATTCACCTCAAATAAATATCCCCTTCTTTCGCATAGCTAAGGGGTGGCTCAGTGGTTAGCAATGCTGCCTCAAAGCGCCAAGGACTCAGGTTCAATTCCAGCCTCCGGTGACTGTCCGAGTGGAGTTTGAACGTGCTTCCCAGTGTCTGCTCTGGTTTCCTTCCACAGTCTAAAGATGAGACCGATTGGCCATGTTAAATTACCCTGTAGTGTGTAGGGTAGGTTGGTTAGCCATGAGAGATACAGGAAGAGGGTAGGGGTGTGGGGTCTGTGTGTGATGCTCTTCTGGGGGTCAATATGGACTTGTTGGGCAAATTGTCTGCTTCCACAGTGTAGAGATTCAATGAATTAGGAAATGCCAGCCTTGCCCACAGTACCTGTTTCCCCTGCCCCCCCACCCGATGTATAGTAGAACAAAATAGTAATTTATTGTCACTTTTATTTTGTACAAAGAAAAGTTTTTGTGTCACCATACCACCGCACCTATATAAATAATAGAAGGCACAGATAAGAAAAAAATTAGGATAAAGTCCATCTTAGCTGAGTTCCCGACTCCTGAATTTCCTGTTGTTTCTAATGCAGATGAGGCTTCCCCGGCCCTGAACTCCTTCAGCCAAAATGCAAGCAGGCCATTTGGCCCAACAAGTCCACACTGGCCCTCTGAAGAGTCAGCTTCTCAGACCCATTCCCCTACATTTAGCTCTGACTAATGCACCTAATTTACACATCCATGAACACTATAGGCAATTTAGCATGGCCAATTCACCTAACCCGCACATTCTTTGGATTGTGGTGGGAAACTGGAGCACCGGAGGAAACCCACACAGACACGGGGAGAATGTGCAAACTCCACACAAAGCAGGGATCGAACATGCGTCTCTGGCCTTGTGAGGTAGCAGTGCGAACCACTGACCCACCATGCCACCCTAACCTGATGGAACAATTCCAGAATAAGCTTCATCAGGTAAACGGTTACCAGGAGGACAGAAAAATCTCATCAATGAAGGCATATAAGGCTCTGGTCAGACTACATTTGGAATATTGTGAGCTGTTCTGGGCCCTATATCTAAGGAAGGATGTGCTGGCCTTGGAGGGGGCCCAGAAGGGGTTTACAAGAATGACCCTGGGGAGGAAGGGCTTTTTATATGAGGAATGGGTGAAGACTCTGGGTCTGTACTCGACGGAATTTACTCGGGGGGGAATATGATTGAAATTTAGAGAATACTGAAAGGTCTGGATAGAGTGGATGTGGAGAAGATGTTTCTACGAGTAGGAGAGACTAGGATCCGAAGGCACAGCCTCAGAGTGAAGGGATGACCTTTAGAATTGAGATGAGGAGGAATTTTTTCAGCCAGAGAGTGGTGAATCTGTGGAAGGCTGTGGGGGTGAAGTCATTAAGTGTATTTAAGACGGAGATAGGTAGATTCTTAATTAGGAAGGAGATGAAGGGCTTTGGGGAACAAGCACGAGAACTGGGTTGAGAAGCATATCGGCCATGATTGAATGGGGAAGCAGACTGGATGGGCCAAATGGCCTAATTCTGCTCCTATGTCTTATGGTCTAAAGAAATCCTCAAACCTTCCTGAAAAAAATGCAATCTCCCTACCCTCTCATGAGAATCTCTAGCCCAGGACCACCTGCTCTGATGAGGAAGCATAAACCAAGCTGCTAACCATTTCCACTATGTTGGAAAGGCCCTAATGGAGGCAAAGAGGGGAAGGAGTGGGTAAAAACCCGAGCAGCTCCGTCTCCCATTTTTGCCCCCTCCTGTGGTAAGGCGCCTGAATCTGGCATTGGAGGGTTTAGTCACCTCAGCTCCGGTGGCTGTTGGCTAGCTCAGTTGGCTGGTTTGTGATGCTCAGTGATGTATGGGTTCAGGTCCTGCAATGGCTGAGGTTACCCTTACTTCTCAACCTTTGCCTTCACCTGAGGCATGGTGACCCTCAGGTTAAACCACCACCAGTTGTCTCTCTATAACGAGAGGGCAGCCCTATGGTCCTGTATGACTTTGCCTTTGCATCTCCAGAGTGGAAGAAGGTCATTCTGGATGCTGAAGACTGCCTATGAAGAAGGGGAAGACATTCCCTTCTCTCACTTACACAATCTTTTCACTCAGGGGCTGGTGCGTGTATGGAATGAGCTGCCAGACGGACTGTTGGAGGCTGGTATGATTATCACATCTAACAGGCATCTGGAAGGGTTTAGAGGGATATGGGCCAAATGCTGGTGAATGGAACTTGTTTAATTTGAGATATCTGATCAGCATGGACAAGTGGGACCGAAGAGCCTGTTTCTGTGCATTATAACTCTAAGACACCAAGGTTGACACCAAGCCACCCCTTAATTGTACCAACACTTCCATCTTCTGTATGGGAAACAATTTTCTCATTGTTGTTATTTTTTGTTCTCCCTCCTTATTCTCTCATGAGATGTAGGTTTCACTGGCAAGACTGGTACTTACTGCCATGCACTGACTCACTAGACCATTTGGCGCCAATTAATGGACAAACTCATTGCTGTAAGTCTGGAGATAGACCAGAGTGAAAAATTGTCAGCAAAGATCAGATATAAGGATGATTACTGAATCCTGATCACCCCAGAATAATCAGTTGACTTAATAATTGATGTGTTGACTTATTCCCTCATGTTATGTGAGGAAGACATGGCCATTAGTGAACCATGTGGGGCTTTTATATCTACAACAATTCATGGTCATCATCCGCAAGACTGGTTTTTAATTCCAAATTTAGTAACTGAATTCCAAAGTTCACCCTGGTGAGATTCGCTCTCATGCACCCAGAGCTTTGAACTGCGTCTCTGGATTATGACATAAAAACACCAAAAGAACTGAGGTTGCTGGAAATCAGAAACAAAAAAGAGAAATTGCTGGAAAAGCTCAGCAGGTTTGGCCACATCTGCGGAGAAAAGTCAGAGTTAACGTTTCAGGGTCAGTGACCCTTGTCATCCGTGTGCTCTGGTTTCCTCCCACAGTCCAAAGATATGCAGGTGAGGTGAATTGGCCAAGCTGAATTACCCATAGTGTTCAGGGGTGTGTGGGTTAGGTGGGTTAGTCAGGGGTGAATATAGGGTAGGAGGAATGGAGAGTTACTCTTTGGATGGTCGGTGGGGACTTGTTGGGCCAAAGGGCCTGTTTCCACACTATAAGACCATAAGACCATAAGACATAGGAGTGGAAGTAAGGCCATTCGGCCCATCGAGTCCACTCCGCCATTCAATCATGGCTGATGCGCATTTCAGCTCCACTTACCAGCGTTCTCCCCGTAGCCCTTAATTCCTTTAGACAACAAGAACCTATCAATCTCGGCCTTGAAGACATTTAGCGTCCCGGCTTCCACTGCACTCCGTGGCAATGAATTCCACAGGCCCACCACTCTCTGGCTGAAGAAATGTCTCCGCATTTCCGTTCTGAATTTACCCCCTCTAATTCTAAGGCTGTGTCCACGGGTCCTAGTCTCCTCGCCTAACGGAAACAATTTCCTAGCGTCCACCCTTTCCAAGCCATGTATTATTTTGTACGTCTCTATTAGATCTCCCCTTAATCTTCTAAACTCCAACGAATACAATCCCAGTATCCTCAGCCGTTCCTCATATGCTAGACCTGTCATTCCAGGGATCATCCGTGTGAATCTCCGCTGGACACGTTCCAGTGCCAGTATGTCCTTCCTGAGGTGTGGGGACCAAAACTGGACACAGTACTCCAAATGGGGCCTAACCAGAGCTTTATAAAGTTTTAGTAGTACATCTCTGCTTTTATATTCCAACCCTCTTGAGATAAGAGACAACATTGCATTCGCTTTCTTAATCACAGACTCAACCTGCATGTTTACCTTGAGAGAATCCTCGACTAGCACTCCCAGATCCCTTTGTGCTTTGGCTTTATTAATTTTCTCACCATTTAGAAAGTAGTCCATGCTTTTATTCTTTTTGCCAAAGTGCAAGACCTCGCACTTAAATTCCATCAGCCATTTCCTGGACCACTCTCCCAACCTGTCTAGATCCTTCTGTAGCCTCCCCACTTCCTCAGTACTACCTGCCTGTCCACCTAACTTCGTATCATCGGCAAACTTCGCTAGAATGCCCCCGGTTCCCTCATCCAAATCATTAATATATAATGCGAACAGCTGTGGCCCCAGCACCGAACCCTGCGGGACACCGCTCGTCACCGGCTGCCATTCTGAAAAAGAACCTTTTATCCTAACTCTCTGCCTTCTGTTAGATAGCCAATCCTCAATCCATCCCAGCAGCTCACCGCGAACACCATGGGCCCTCACCTTGCTCAGCAGCCTGCCGTGTGGCACCTTATCAAAGGCCTTTTGAAAGTCTAGATCCACTACATCCACTGGGTTTCCCTGGTCTAACCTACTTGTTACCTCTTCAAAAAATTCCAACAGGTTTGTCAGGCATGACCTCCCTTTACTAAATCCATGTTGACTTGTTCTAATCAGACTCTGCTCTTCCAAGAATTTAGAAACCTCATCCTTAATGATGGATTCTAGAATTTTACCAACAACCGAGGTTAAGCTGATTGGCCTATAATTTTCCATCTTTTGCCTTGATCCTTTCTTGAACAAGGGGGTTACAACAGCCATCTTCCAATCATCTGGGACCTTTCCTGACTCCAGTGACTCTTGAAAGATCTCAACCAATGCCTCTGCTATTTCCTCAGCAACCTCTCTCAGAACTCTAGGGTGTATCCCATCGGGGCCAGGAGATTTATCAATTTTAAGACTTTTTAACTTTTCTAGCACTATCTCTTTCGTAATGGCAACCATACTCAACTCAGCCCCGTGACACCCTTTAATTTTTGGGATATTACTCATGTCTTCCACTGTGAAAACTGATGCAAAGTACTTGTTAAGTTCTCCTGCTATTTCCTTATCTCCCATCACTAGGCTCCCTGCATCAGTTTGAAGTGGCCCAATGTCTACTTTTGCCTGTCGTTTGTTTCTTATGTACTGAAAGAAACTTTTACTATTATTTCTAATATTACTGGCTAGCCTACCTTCATATTTGATCCTCTCATTTCTTATTACACTCTTTGTTATCCTCTGTTTGCTTTTGTATCCTTCCCAATCTTCTGATTTCCCACTGTTCTTAGCCACTTTATAGGACCTCTCTTTTTCTTTAATACATTTCCTGACTTCCTTTGTCAGCCAAGGTTGTCTAATCCCTCCCCGGTTAATCTTTCTTTTCTTGGGAATGAACCTCTGTACAGTGTCCTCAATTATACCTACAAACTCCTGCCATTTTTGCTCTACTGTCTTCCCGGTTAGCCTCTGCTTCCAGTCTATTTTAGTCAGTTCCTCTCTCATGCCTTCATAATTACCTTTATTCAACTGTAACACTATTACATCAGATTTTGCCTTCTCCCTTTCAAACTCCAGACTGAACTCTACCATATTATGATCGCTACTTCCTAAGGGTTCCCTTACTTTAAGATCTTTGATAGAGTCTGGTTCATTGCAAAGCACTAGGTCCAGAATAGCCTGCTCTCTTGTGGGCTCCATGACAAGCTGTTCCAAAAAGCCATCCTGTAAGCATTCCATGAATTCCCTTTCTTTAGATCCACTAGCAACATTATTTACCCAGTCCACCTGCATATTGAAGTCTCCCATGATCAATGTAACCTTGCCTTTCTGACATGCCTTCTCTATTTCCCGGTACATGTTGCGTCCCTGGTCCTGACCACTGTTAGGAGGTCTGTACACAACTCCAATTATGGTTTTTTTGCCTTTGTGGTTCCTCAATTCCACCCACACAGACTCCACATCATCCGACGCTATGTCATTCAATACCATAGATTTAATTTTGTTCTTAACTAACAAGGTAACCCCACCCCCTCTGCCCACCTCTCTGTCTTTTCGATAAGTTGAAAAACCATGGAGGTTTAACTGCCAGTCCTGACCCCCCTGTAACCAAGTCTCTGTGATGCCTACTACATCATAATCATTCACTATTATCTGTGCCATTAGTTCATCGGCTTTGTTATGAATGCTACGAACATTCAGGTAAAGTGCCTTAATGCTAACTTCCTTATCATTAGAGATGTTGGAAGTCATATGTCCTAAGTTATCCTTGCTTTTTTCTGCATTCACAGTCTGCCTCAATTTTAAATCCGCCTGGAAACATGCTATCCTGCTGCTTATCTTTCCATTTACCTCCATACTCCCTGTCACTTTCACTTTCCCTTCCCCCCAACTCAGAAGTTTAAAGTCCTACTGACCACCCTATTTATCCTCTTCGCTAGAACATTGGTACCTGATCGGTTCAGGTGGAGACCGTCCCAACGGTACAGATCCCCCCTGTTCCAAAACTGATGCCAATGCCCCATGAAGTGGAATCCCTCTTTCCTACACCAATCCCTTAGCCACGTGTTTACTTGCCTAATTTTCTTGTCCCTATGCCAATTGGCACGTGGCTCGGGCAGTAATCCGGAGATTATGACCCTTGAGGACCTGTGCTTCAATTTCCTGCCTAGTGCTTCGTAATGCCCAAACAGGTCCTCCACCCTAGTCTTGCCTATGTTGTTGGTACCAACGTGGACCACAACAACTGGATCCTCCCCCTCCCGCTCCAATATCCTTTCAAGCCGGTCAGAGATGTCTCGCACCCTGGCACCGGGCAGGCAACACACCATGCGAGACTCCCGATCCGGCTTGCAAAGGATACTATCTGTCCCCCTAATTATAGAATCCCCTATAACCACTACTTGTCTATTAGCTCCCCCCTCTTGAATGGCCTTCTGCACCATGGTGCCTTGGTCAGTTGGCTCATCCTGTCCAGAGCCCTTTTCCTCATCCGAACAGGGAGCAAGAATCTCGTACCTGTTGGACAAGGTCAAGGGCTGAGGCTCCTCCACTCCTGAACTCTGGTTCCCCCTACCTGCCTTTTCTGCAGAGATTTTATGGATTCTGACTATGATTTCCCTCCACAGATGCTGCCAGACCTGCTGAGATTTTTGATTTTGTCTCTTGATTACTAGTTACCATTGTACTCATTAGAAGACAATTGGTGGTGGTTTAACCACAGGATCATAACTCAGGCAAGGGGAGAAGGGACCTTCATGGTGACCTCAGCCAGTGTGGGAACTGGAGGGTGTGGGGGTGTTACTAACCCGGTGACGTCACTCTGCCACCATCAATCTCTCCTCATGTGCGGTGAAATTCTGCCTAAATACTGAGATGTCCATGTGCGATGCAAAAATGATGTTGTAACCTTCATTTTAATCAGTGGATCGATGCCATCAGAATCCCACAGACGTGATCCAGCGATGAAGTGTTCCTCCACCGATCAGGGCTGGTTTCATTACCAATTGAAAAGGGGTAATTTCATTCAGGGAATGAGTTGACCCATAAATTATTATGTCAACTGATTATTCTGTGGTGATAAGGATTCAGTATTTATCCAGATTAAACTGTTATCTCTGACCTTTCATAAGAATTGTCTGGCTGTTCGATACCTTTTGTAAACCAGTGGTTCATTTGTTATCTGTGACAGTTTAATTTTACAGGTGTGAAAGTACAGAGTTTGGAAAACAAAGCAAAGTTCGACTCGTCGTCGTGGGAGTTTGTTATTCTCTTCAAAACCACTGCAGAGTGCCTATTAATCACAGTCCACTTAAACAATGATAGCAGATACATTTAGCCACAGTGTATGGGCAATATGGATTCCATTGTGGAGACTGTGGGGTTTTAGAACATAGAACATGGAACATTACAGTGCAGTACAGGCCCTTCGGCCCTCGATGTTGCACTGACATGTCATACCAAGCTGAAGCCCATCTAACCTACACTATTCCATGTACGTCCATATGCTTGTCCAATGACGATTAAATGTACTTAAAGTTGACGAATCTGCTACCGTTGCAGGCAAAGCATTCCATACCCTTAATACTTTCTCAGTAAAGAAACTACCTCTGACATCTGTCCTATATCTATCATCTCTCAATTTAAAGCTATGCCCCTTGTGCTCACCGTCACCATACTTGGAAAAAGGCTCTACCTGTCTACCCTATCTAACCCTCTGATTATCTTATATGTCTCTATTAAGTCATATGTCTCTGCTCATCTACACTACCAAGAATCTTACCACTAGCCCAGTACTTTGCATTCCAGTTACTCCGACCAAAGTGAATCACCTCACACTTGTCCACATTAAACTCCATTTGCCATCTCTCAGCCCAACTCTGCAGCTTATCGATGATTCTCTGTAACCTACAACATCCTTCGTCACTATCCATAACCCAATGATCTTAGTGTCGTCTGCAAATTTACTAAACCAAAATTCTACACCCTCATCCAGGTCATTTATAAAATTGACGAACAGCAGTGGACCCAACACCGACCCTTGTGGTACACCACTGTTAACTGGACTCCAGAATGAACATTTCCCATCAACCACCACCCTCTGTCTTCTTTCAGCAAGCCAATTACTGATCCAAACTGCTATATTTTCCACAATCCCATTCTTCCGCATTTAGTACAATAGCCTACTGTGGGGAACCTTATCGAACGCCTTGCTGAAATCCATATACATCACATCAACCGGTTTACTCTCATCTACCTGTTTGGTCACCTTCTCAAAGAACTCAATAAGGTTTGTGAGGCACGACCTACCCTTCACAAAACCGTGCTGACTATCCCTAATCAAATTATTCTTTTCTAGATGATTATAAATCCTATCTCTTATAACCTTTTCCAATACTTTACCAACAACTGAAGTAAGGCTCACTGGTCTATAATTACCAGGGTTATCTCTACTCCCCTTCTTGAACAGGGGAACCACATTTGCTATCCTCTAGTCTTCTGGCACTATTCCTGTTAACAATGACGATTTAAAGATCAATGCCAAAGGCTCGGCAATCTCCTCCCTGGCTTCCCAGAGGATCCTAGGATAAATCCCGTCCGGCCCAGGGGACTTATCTATTTTCACAATCTGCAGGATTTCTAATACATCTTCCTTGTGAACCCCAATCCCACCTAGTCTAGTAGCCTGTATCTCAGTATTCTCCTCGACAACATTGTCGTTTTCTAGAGTGAATACTGTCAAAAAATATTCATTAAGTGCTTCCCCATCTCCTCTGACTCCACACACAACTTCCCACTACTATCCTTGATTGGCCCTAATCTTACTCTCTTCATTCTTTTATTCCTTCAATACCTATAGAAAGCCTTAGGGTTTACCCTGATCCTATCCGCCAACAACTTCTCATGTCTCCTCCTGCTGTTCTGAGTTCTCTCTTTAGGTCTTTCCTGGCTACCTTGTAACCCTCAAGCACCCTAACTGAGCCTTCACATCTCATCCTAACATAAGCCTTCTTCTTCCTCTTGACCAGAGATTCCACTTCCTTCGTAAGCCACGACTCCTGCGTTCTACAGCTTCCTCCCTGCCTAACAGGTACATACTTATCTAGGACACACAGGAGCTTTTCCTTGAATAAGCTCCACATTTCTAATGTGCCCATCCCCTGCAGTTTCCTTCCCCATCCTATACTTCCTAAATCTTGCCTAATCGCATCGTATGGACATGATGGGCTGAATGGCCTGCTACCACACTGTAGGGATTCTACACATCCAGGCTATCTAAGGAGACTTGTACCTGACTGCCTGCCCCTCTTGTCTGGTTATCTCCCTGTGTGTGAGTTCTTGGACAAGGAACACAATTTTGGGACACTGACCTGCTCTGACTGGTGGGTACCACGGGAGCTGGATTCCGTAAACAATCATCCAGGACAAAATTTGCTTTAACGCTTGTAAGTGTAGTTTGTGATTTGATTTTTGCTATAATACCCTTTTAAGGGACTGTCATATTGGTGGAGATGGCACTGCAGATGCTGGAGATTAGAGTCAAGATTAGAGTGGTGCTGGAAAAGCACAGCAGGTCGGGCAGCATCCGAGGAGCAGGAAAATCGATGTTTTGGGCAAAAGCCCTCTCACTGGAAAGAGTCGGAGCTTTAGCCCGAAACACCGATTTTCCTGCTCCTCATATTTTAATTTGGTTTGAGTTACTTTCAATTAAAGAGACACTGTTGGGAAGCAGACATTGCTGCATTTTGTGAATAAACCTGTTTTCAAGAACAAATATTCATTAACGTAACAACTTCCACCATCTTTTCCCACAGAACAGACAGCTACTTATATGGTAGCTACTTAGCTACCCGCCGACAGATGAAAAGTTGATCTGCTCACCTCCTGAAACTGCATTCTGTTTGCTTAAGAAGGCGAATCCACCTTTTCTCAAAGCAACAAAAAGAAAAGCAAAACACGACTGTAATTCTTGAATAAAAGCACAAAAGCTGGGAACACTCAGCAGGTCCGTGGAGAGAACAGGAGAAATGTTTCCTTTCATCTGAACTGCAAGATATGAAGGGATGGACAGCTTTGAAGAAAACATGGAGATATAGCTAAGGGAGCGAGGGAAAGAACAAAAGAGTGGGTATAGATGGCTACAGAATGTCCAAGAGAAAATAGAAGTGGTAGTTAAGTTCTGAAGCAGTTGAACTCATTGTTAAAGCTAGCAGGTTGTAAAGTGTCTAATATGTTTAAATTCAATGTTTAAAGCTTTTTCATCTTTCCTTTCAGTATTGTATCTTATTTTGTTCAGATGCAGTAACATGCCTACGACAGAAGCAATTTGGCTTGTGTTTCACTCATTCCTTCCATGACTGCTTTGTCAGGATCAATTCAGAGAAAGCAAGCCATTATTTTTCCTCCGGGAAGCCAGTGTAGTGCCCGGTGAAGCACAAGGGTCTGAAGGGAGATTCTCATCAGCGAGACTTCGATCAGTTTTTTTTTCAAATTGCCTTCAATTTAGTGCATGGGTTTCACTGCGGTTCTGCATTTCTGAGCCTCGCTTCAAATAGATTGTTAGAAGTCACTCTGCTCAGTGGGTTGCTCTCTTGCCTCTGAACCAGATGATGCTCTGTTCATGCCTCAAAACGTGTTTTCGCTCCAGTGCTGTAATGAGGGAATACTATGCTGTCAAAGGTGCTGCCCTTTCAATGATATGCCTTTTCAGGTAGATTTTTAAAAATCGTTTCCTAGGTTCTGGGCGTATCCAGCAAGCTTAGCATTTGTTATGTACCCTTTGATTCGAAAGACTTGATATAAATGCCTCAGAGGGCAGTTAAGAGTCAACTACATTGCAGTGGGTCTGGAGTCACATATAGGCCAGACCAGGCAAAGGGATTAGTGAACCAGATGGGATTTTATGATAATTAATGATAGCCTCCTCACAGCATTACTGAAAGTAATTTTGATTCCTATTTTGTTTTTATGAATTGAATTTAACTTGCACGGCATCCCTAAAGCATTAACCCAAGCCTCTGGATTGCGAGTCCAGCAATATTACCACCATGACACTGTCTCTCAATGCAAGAGAACCTGTGTAACAACTCATAAAAGATTGGGGTAGTCCTCCTTGGTACCCTTGGCAATATTAATTTCCATAGTAACATCACTGAAAATTGATGGTATGATTCCTTATCAAATTACTGGAACTTCCTGACTGCAAATTGGCAGCTACAGAACTGCATTAAAATAATAACGACACTCTAAAAAGTTCTTAAGCGATTGCAGGATGCTTTTGGATGTCTCAAAGGCATGAAGTTCATTATATATTGTACTTTAAATTTTATATTTAATTTGTTTTGAATTCTATTGTTTATAAAGCTTTTAAATTTAATTTTTAATATTGCAATGTTTTTTGTTAAATATGATATTTAAGTTATGCTTTTAGAGTCCGAGTGATGGAGATACACAGCACGAAAACAGACCCTGTGGTCCAACTCGTCTATGCTGACCAGATATCCTAAATAAATCTTTCTCCCAGCTCCACCCACCCTCATTTATTTCTCAGCCTCCTTCCCCCTCTCCAGTCCTGATGAAGGGTCCTGGCTGAAATGTCGACATTCCTGCTCCTCAGATGCTGTTTCACGTGCTGTGCTTTTTCCAGCTCCACATTTTAACCACTGTGAATTAAATCTAGTTCCATTTGCCAGCACTTGGCCCATTTCCCTCTAAACCCTTCCTATTCATATACCCATCCAGACAGCTTTGAAATGTTACAATTGTACTAGCCTCCACCACATCCTCTGGCAGCTCATTCCATACACGTACCACCCTCTGTGTGAAAACGTTCCCCATTAGGTCCCTTTTACATCTTTCCCCTCTCACCTTAAACCTATGCCTTCTAGTTTTGGACTTGCTCATCCTAGGGAAAAGACCTTGTCTATTTATCCTATCCATGCCCGTCATGGTTTTGTAAACCTCTGTAAGGTCACCCCTCAGCCTCCGACGCTCCAGGGAAATCAGCCCCAGCCTGTTCAGCTTCTCCCTGTAGATCAAATCCTCCAACCCTGGCAACATCCTTGTAAATCTTTTCTGAACCCTTTCAAGTTTACAACATCCTTCCAATAGGAAGGAGACCAGAATAGCATGTAGCATTCCAAAAGTGGCTTAACCAATGTCCTGTACAACCGCACCATGACCTCCCAACTTCTGTACTCAAAACTTTGACCAATAAAGGCAAGCATACTAAATGCCTTCTTCACTATCCTATTTACCTGTAATTCCACTTTCAAGGAGCTATGAACCTGCACCCCAAGGTCTCTTGTTCAGCAACACTCCCTAGGACCTTACCTTTAAGTGTATACGTCCTGTTCTGATTTGCCTTTCCTGAATGCAGCACCTCTCATTTTTCTAAATTAAACTCCATCTGCCACTCTTCGGCCCATTGGCTCATCTGGTCAAGATCCCATTGTAATCTGAGATGACCTTCTTTGTTGTCCACTACACCTCCGATTTTGGTGTCCTCTGCAAATTTACTAACCATACTTCTTATGTTCACATCCAAATCATTTATGTAAATGATGAAAAGTAGTGCCCATCCTTGTGCCCATCCTTGTCACCTCCAGTCTGAAAAGCAACCCTCCACCACCACCTGTCTTCTACCTCCGAGCCAGTTCTGTGTCCAAATTACTAGTTTTCCCTGTATTCCATGAGATGTAACCTTGCTAACCAGTATTCCATAAGGAACCATGTCGAATGCCTCTCTGCCCTCATCAATCCTCTTTGCTACTTCCTCAAAAAACTCAATCAAGTTTGTGAGACATGATTTCCCACGGACAACTATCCCTAATCAGTCCTTGCCTTTCCAAGTACATGTAAATCCTGTCCCACAGGATTCCCTCCAACAACTTGCCTACCACCGATGTCAGGCTCATCAGTCTATAGTTCCCTAGCATTTCCTCACCATCTTTCTTAAATAGTGAAACCACATTAGCCAATCTCCAGTCTTCTGGCACCTTGTCTGTGACTATCGATGATGCAAGTATCTCAGCAAGGGGCTCAGCAATCACGTCACTCACTTCCTTTATCTGCTAACAACATGTGGTGTAAGTTTTTAGCTAAGAATACTTTGAAAACCACTTTGGTTTTACTACCAATTTGATTGTCTCACAACATCATGTCACCTGAACGAAATTTCTCCCCAAAACCATGAGGCATTTTGCTAGATAGTGCAGATAACACAATCGTCTCGAGGTTCAAAAGTGGAGATTCATTATTATACCATATACTGCTATGACATGTTCAATTTATCGGCATCTACTTATGGAGAAATGCAAGACCACCTGTGATGGTGTAAGAATAGGATGCATCATATCTGATGGAGTTTATCATTATGTTAGAGTGTACAAGGGGATTGGCATCTGTCTATTGTATCTGTTAAACTGTTGCAGGAAAACGTGACAGGAATATTGAAATGCACATGTATATAAGTTCAAATATGCGTCCAACAACTTGTTCAAACAGGACATTGGTGAGGCCTCTTCTGGAGTATTGTCTTCAGTTCTGGTCTCCCTGTTACAGGAAGGATATTATCAAGCTGGAGAGGGTTCAGAAAGATTTACCAGGATGTTCCTGGAAATGGAAAGCTTGAGTTAGAAGGACGAGGCTAGCTAGCCTGGTGACTTTATAGAGGTTTATGAAAGCATGAAGGGCATAGATCGGAGAAGGGATGACCTAATGGTATTATCACTGGCCTGTTAATCCAGAGATCCAGGTAATATTCTGGGGACCTGGGTTCAAATCCCACCATGGTGGAATCTGATTTCAAAAAATATCAGGGATTAAAAATCTAATGATAAGTATGAATCTATTGTCAGAAAAGTCCATCCTTACCTGGTCTGGCCTTAGTGTGACTCCAGACCCACAGTCAATGTGGTTGACTCTCAATGGCCCTCTGGGGCAATTAAGGATGGACAATAAATGCTGCCTAGCCAGTGACACCCTCATCTTGCTACAGAATAAATGGTGGCTGGGGGTTTCAAGATAGGGGCAATTTTAAAAAAAGGTGTGGCACGGTGGCTCAGTGGTTAGCACTGCTGCCTTACAGCACCAGGGTCCCAGATTTGATTCCAGCCTCAGGCGACTGTCTGTGTGGAGTTTACACATTCTCCCTGTACCTGTGTGGGTTTCTTTGGGTGCTCCGGTCTCCTCCCACAGTCCAAAGATGTGCAGGTCAGGTGAATTGGCCATGCGTTAGGTGCATTAGTCAGAGGGAAATGGGTCTGGGTGGGTTACTCTTCGGAGGGTCAGTGTGGACTGGTTGGGCCGAAGGGCCTGATTCCGCACTGTAGGGAATCTAATCTATCTTTTAAGATGAGTGGAGAAAGATTTGAAAAGGAAATGATAGACAATATTTTTATACAGCGAGTGGTTTGTGTGTGGAATGAACACTCAGAGGAAGTGATGGATATGAGTACAGTTACAACCTTTAAAAGACATTTGGATAAGTACATGGATAAGGAATGCTTGGAGGGATGTGGAGAAAATAGGACTGAGATGCTGGAGAGTCAGAGGTGAAAAGGGTGGCATTGTAAGTTCATCTGCTATGGCATTGTTGATTGTTGGATAAATATTTGCTGGGCAACAAGGAGAACTCTCCAGCTCTTCTGAGAGTCATGGAATCATAGAGATGGAAACAGACCCTTCGGTCCAACTTGTCCATGCCGACCAGATATCCTAAATTAATTTTGTCCCATTTGCCAGCACTTGGCCCACATCCCTCTCCCTATTCATGTACCCATCCAGATGCCTTTAAATGTTGTAATTGCACCAGCCTTCACTACTTCCTCTGGCAATTCATTCTGGCACCATGCTCTGCATGAAAAAGCTACCCTTTAGGTCCCTCTTAAACCTTTCCCCCCTCACCTTTAACCTCTGTCCTCTAGTTCTGAACCCCCTCACCCCGGGAAAATACCTTGACTATTACCTTATCCATGCCTCTCATAATTTTATAAATCTCCATCACCCCTCAGCCTCCGATACTCCAGGAAAATAGCCCCAGCCTATTCAGCCTCTCCCTGTAGCTCAAACCCTCCAACATCTTTATCAATATTTCCTGAACTCTTTCAAGTATCACAGCATCCTTCCGATAGGAGGGAGACCAGAATTGCATGGAGCATTCCAAAAGGCGCCTAACCAAGGTCCTGAAGATCTGCAGCTTGACCTCCCAACTCCTATCCTCAATACATTGACCAGTAAAGGAAAGCATACCAAACACCTTCTTCACTATCCTATCATCCTGGGATTCCATTTTCAAGGCACGATGAATCTGCACGCCAAGGTTCAATATCACTCCCTAGGAACTTACTATTAAATGTTTAAGAACTGCCCTCATTTGCTTTTTCAAAATGCAGCAAAATGCTTCATGGGATCTTATCCAACCACTGGCAGACAATATGGCAGCTGCACATTTTACCTGAAGGATGGTAAGGGCCCTGGAGCAGCCCCACCAACGCAGCTTGCTCAAAATCCTGCCAATCCCACTGGGAAGACAGATGCACCAACACCAGCATCCCCGGCCAGGCCAACATCCCCAGCATCAAGGCACTGAGCACCCCCGTGATTGGCTGCGATGGCCTGGGCACGTGGTCCACATGACCGACACGTGGTTCCCCAATCAGGTGCTCTCCTCGCAGCTTCGAAATGGCAGGTGAGCCCCAGGTGGGATGGAGGAAGCGTTTCAGGGATACCCTTAAGGCCTCACTGGGAAAGTGCAGCATTCACACGGAAACCTGGGAATCACAGGCCCAAGATCGTTCAAAGTGGAGGAGGAGCATCCGGGAAGGAGCTGAGAACGCGAGACTTGGCATTGGGAAAAAGTGGAATCCAGGGAAAACAGTGAACGTCCCACCCACCCTTTCCACCGAGAACCACCAGTCCCAAGTGTAACAGAGCCCGTGGTAGTGCCATCGGTCTGTATAGCCACCCATAGACTCACCCTGAGAGTGGAGGAGAGTAATCCTTGCCTACGAGAGACCACCGATAATGATGACTGCAGTGGGGTGTCAGACTGCATTGGGAGCTCAGAGTGCTAAAGCAAGACATGGAGATGTCTGTCTGAGAGAGAGAGAGAGGTCAATGTGCTATCCAGAGAGTCTCATGAATTCTGTAATCTGTCATTGCCTCCAATATGTTATTTCCAACATGAGGCAAAAAGCTCCAACATTGACTGATGGTGGGGATGGTGGTAGCTCCTTGAAAGTGGAGTCGCAGGTAGATAGGATAATGAAGAAGGCGTTTGGTATGCTTTCCTTTATTGGTCAGAGTATTGAGTACAGGAGTTGGGAGGTCATGTTGCGGCTGTACAGGACATTGGTTAGGCCACTTTTGGAATATTATGTGCAATTCTGGTCTCCTTCCTATCGGAAAGATATTGTGAAACTTGAAAGGGTTCAGAAGAGATTTACAAGGATGTTGCCAGGGTTGGAGGATTTGAGCTACAGGGAGAGGCTGAACAGGCTGGGGCTGTTTTCCCTGGAGTGTCGGAGGCTGAGGGGTGACCTTATAGAGGTTTACAAAATTATGAGGGGCATGGATAGGGTAAATAGGCAAAGTCTTTTCCCTGGGGTCGGGGAGTCCAGAACTAGAGGGCATAGGTTTAGGATGAGAGGGGAAAGATATAAAAGAGATCTAAGGGGCAACATTTTCACACAGAGGGTGGTACGTGTATGGAATGAGCTGCCAGAGGAAGTGGTGGAGGCTGGTACAATTGCAACATTTAAGAGGCATTTGGATGGGTATATGAATAGGAAGGGTTTGGAGGGATATGGGCCAGGTGCTGGCAGGTGGGACTAGATTGGGTGGGGATATCTGGTCGGCATGGACGGGTTGGACCGAAGGGTCTGTTTCCATGCTGTACATCTCTATGACTCTATGTAGCTTCAATTTCCCCATTATACTATGGTGTAACATTGTATGAATGTGGACCAGTTATTTCATACTGAATGAGCAGATCGAGAACAAATGGGCAGAGTAACAAGCATCAGTACTTCACATGAGATATTATTAAGGAGGGACTGGGCTTGATGTTGTGGCAAATCAGAGATGAAAATAACCCAACGTTACCACTTCACACACGGCATTGGAAGACATCTACTCCTTCCTACCTTCCTACTTCATTTGCTGCTTTACAAAATCTCTCACAGCTTTCTTCTCCTGAGATGAAGCAATTTGTCGTTCTCATTTCCTATATGAATCAGCTTGACTCTGAGTCAAGAGTGTTTCGCATTCAAACCTCAGTTCAGGTCTTGGATGAATCATCTCAATTGATACTTCAGTGCCAGTCCTGCACAGTTAGACATGCATCACTTCAACTAATAGAAAGAAAGGAAGACAATTTTTCGAAGAAAAAGTATCTTTCATGAGGTGTGGGCATAGCTGGAATGGCCAACGTTTGTTCCCTCTCCCCAATGCTCTCAAGAAGGTGGGGGTCAATCGCTACTGCTTGCATTTATATAGCACCTTTCATGACCAGTAGGTGCTTCAGAGTGCATTATCTCCAATAAGATGCCTTTTTTTTGAAGTGCTTTTTTAATTCACTCATTGGACATTGGCATTACTCAGCCGTTATTGCTCGTTCCTAGTTGCCCTGTACAAGGTGGTGAGTCAAGAGTTTGGTGCTGGAAAAGCACAGCAGGTCAGGCAGCATCCAATTCGTCGATTCTCCTGCTCCTCGGATGCTGCCTGACCTGCTGTGCTTTTCCAGCCCCACACTCTCAACTCCAATCTCCAGCATCTGTAGTCCTCACTTTCACCCTGTACAAGGCGGTGCTGAGCTGCCTTCTTGAACCACTGCAATCCACTGTCATGTTGTAGGAAATGAGATAACTCCCCTCTGAAACACCCCCGACCCCAGCCACCCTTAGTGGGTCTCTCCACATGGCCAGCTGGCTGCAACAGTCTCCCCAAGAGACTCAAATGCAGTTTGTTTTCATAAGGCTGTTTTCTTCAGGGATTCCTGGTGTTTTGTGCACTGAACACCTTCATGTTGTTGGCCCTGTAACACTTGCACTGAAAGGATACACTTAAGAATTCTGCAGGCATGCATTTGGGAGACCTACTCTGGCCATCTAAGAGGTATTTTGTGGAGGGTGTCCCCACAATGTCAAGCCCAGCACAATGGGGGAGCTATTTGTCTGTGATGTTATCCTGCCATTAATTTTTTAAAAAGTCATTCATGGTATATGGCTGTGATTGGCCAGCATTTATTACCCTTCTATAATTATCAACCATATTGCTATGCGTCTGGAGTCATATGTGGGCCAGACTAGGTCAGGATGGCAGTTTCTTCCCTAAAGGATAATAGTGGACCAGATGGGTTTTTCTGATAATCAGTAACAGCTTTAAACTGAATTCAGATTCTACCGTTGCCCCAGGCGGAATTCGAAACCAGGTCCCCAGGGTTAATAGTCAAGCAATAATACCTTTGATCCATCACCTCCCTGCAAATTCACACCATAACACCTTTAACATGAATTTGATTTTACTTTGATTTGTTGTGGTCATGTGTACAGTGAAAAGCTTTTGTTTTGCAGTCAGTACGGGTGGATCATAACAAACAAGGACATACAGATTGTAGGTTGCTTAGACAGAGTGAGGCACACAGGTTTACAGATGCACAGGAGGGGCACAAAGGAAGATCAACATTAACAAGATCAACACTATTTGAATTTAGAGAGTCCATTTATCAGTCTAATAAAGGAAGGGAAGAAGCTGTTCTTGAACCTGTTGGTCTGTATGTTCAAGCTTCTGTATCCTCTGCCTGATGGAAGAGGTCGTGGAGTGCATTACTGGGGTGGGAGGGGTCCTTGATAATGTTGGGAGCTTTTCCATGGCAGCGAGCTGTGTAAATGGAGTCCATGGATGGGAGGTTGGCTTCCATGATGGTCTGGGCTGTGCTTCTGTAGTTTCTTACATTCCTGGGCAGAGTAGTTGCTGTCCCAGGCCATTATGTACCCAGACAGTGTGCTTTCAGTGGTGCATCTGTAAAAGTTGGCGAGGGTCCAAATTTCTTGAGCTGCCTGAGGAAGAAGAGGTATTGTTGTGCCTTCTTGACTGTCACCTCTACATGGGAAGCCTAGGACAGATTGTTGGCTATTGTCATTCCTCAGAACTTAATGCTCTCAATCCTCTCAACCTCCGCTCCATTGATGTAGATGGTAAAAGTCTAGTGGCACTCCACAGGAGCTGTGCATTAGGACAGGTGACCAAAGATTTGATCAAAGATTCAGGTTTAAAGCAGTGACTTTAAGGAGGATGGAGAATAGAAGCAGATGTGTTTAAGGAGGAAATTCCGAATTTAGAACCTATTAAACTGATGGCATTGACACCATTGTCAGAGCAATAAAATTAGGGATATATCTGAGGCCAGGATTGGAAAAGCCCAGGAATCTTGGAGGCTTGCAGAGCTGAAGGAGGAAACAGAAATCGGGGGAATTGAGACAATGAGAGACTTAGAAACAGAAGATTTATAAATTTGATATGTTGCTGGACTGGAAGCCAATGTAAAGTTGGCAAACACAAGCTCGATGAGACTTGGCACTACCGGCAAAACAGATGAACTTGCCAATGGCCACAGCACGGTGTGTGAGAGGCACCCATTATCTACTTGTAAAATTCAACAAATACACCTAACATTTAAAAGTGCTCATTGATAGTTGCACAGTGTGCGGTGCAGCCTTTACATTTTGACATAAATTAAATCACACCAAGAGCTTTCCCCATTCACCTCCCCGTACTCATTCCATTACATCTTATGACACTTCTTACAATGAATTACCTTCAGAGTGTGGTGACTGGTATAAATTAATTAACCCAAAAACATAGTCAGGTCTGTAAATGACAGTGATGTTAGTGTAGAATAATACCACATGCATTGTCTGCCTACAATTTCTTCACTGTCTCCACACCATTCTTAGAATGCAGCTTGATACATTTCCACAATGTTGGTGGGGGTGGGGGTGGGGGGAGGGGAAAAGGCAAATTGCCTTTTCATTGTACATAATGAAATCAGAGCAAACAATTAAAGCTGGTAGCAGGATAACAATGTCTTGCAGAAATAAAAGACCAAATGTAGTTTATAAAATATCCCTTCTGCTGGGCACTAATGTCAGTTTGAACTACCCATGCAGAGCTCTGTGCTGGCTGGCTCCACTATTAAGCTTCAACAATGCTCGAGGAGTCAGGCATGAGTCAACCCATTGAGTCTTACCACCCTCTGTACTCCGCACTGTGTAGTAATTCCTTCAAACCTCCTCTTTGACAAATGCCTCTGTTTGCTTTAGCAGGAACCTTAAGAGTGTGTTGACAGAGATAACCTCGCTCTGTAAGTTACATACAAAAGGAAGTCATTCAACTCCTCCGGTCACTCCTGTCATTCAATTAGGTCACAACTGATCCATCCCCCAACACCATTATCCTGCCTCTCCTCGCTGCCTTTCAATCCTGACGAAAATTTAATACCAAGGGAAAACGCTGTGGATGCTGAAAATCTGAAATGAAAGTAAAATAATTGCATGCAGGGAGAGGCTGAATATCGTGGAGCTATTTTCCTTGGAGCGTCGGAGGCTGAGGGGTGACCTTATAGAGGTTTATAAAATCATGAGAGGCATGGATAGGGTGAAAGCCAAGGTCTTTTCCCTGGGGTGGGGGAGTAATATGTCAAAAGTTGAAAGTGTCTGCTGACACCAAGCACCTGACCATAAATTCTAACTACTGGATTAGTGGTGCTGGAAGAGCACAGCAGTTCAGGCAGCATCCAGGAAGCAGCGAAATCGACGTTTCGGGCGAAACGTCGATTTCGCTGCTCCTTGGATGCTGCCTGAACTGCTGTGCTCTTCCAGCACCACTAATCCAGTATTTGGTTTTCAGCAACAGCAGTTATTGTTTTTACCTCATAAATTCTAACTGCATGTCCACCTCTGATTTCTTTTAAACGCACACATGCCTAATATAGAGTCTATTTAAAAAAAAACTTAAAATCTACTTTAATTAGAAGTTCTTTTCTCCACCATGTTTTTTAAAAAATTCGTTTTTATTTTATAATTCTTTACTTCAATTTATCACGGTGATTTCACTGCTCCTGTCCATGTTCCTGAGTGTCAGCAAACACAGCCTAAAAAGTAACTCCCCTCCAGCTTTACTACTAATTACTCCAAATCTATGTCATCTGGCTGCTAACACTCCTACAAATGGAAACACTTACTTCTTATTAACTGTATCAAAACACTCAGTCAATTTGGACATTTCTGCTCTAAGGGGAATAATCCCAGCTTTTCTTGTTTCACCACCTGCATGAAGTGACTCGGTACAATTTTGAGCTGTGGACCTGTGTTCATTAAAGACAGAAGGTATCTGGGCTAACACAGACCACTGACAGCTATCTGTCAACAAGGTGACCATCTCCTCAGTCTGGGCTGCATTGAGCCCAGATCCTGGAGAGGACGTTGTTTGAATTTCTTTAGCCAGAGGATGGGGAATCTGTGAAACTCATTGGCACAGGGGCCTGTTGAAGCCAAGTCATTGAGCGTATTTAAGACAGAGGTAGATTGGTTCTTGATTGGTAAGGGTTACGGGGAGAAGGCAAGAGAATATCAGCCATGGTCAAATGGCAGAGCAGACTCGATGGGCTGAATAGCCCGATTCTGTTCCTATATTGTATGGCCGTGTCATAAAAAGTCAGCTCTAGTCTTACAACGAGCTGCCGATTTTACTAACAGTATCCCTCCTTGTCATGCTGGGTTCTCCACCTCCCTGAGCTGCCTGGCTTGCTGTGATCTTCCAGCCACCAGCTTGTCCACTTCTGTTTCTTACGTTGGTTTCCATATTTACTTCGAGTTTTGATTCTGGAGAGCAATATGGTTGTGAAAAATCTGAATAACTTTCGATTCAGGTTCAGTTAATGAACTTCATTTCCCAACGTGGCAGCTGACCGATTTTAAAGTCAATTCATTAATCTGGAATGTAAAGCTGGCCTTAGGAAGAATGACCACAAAACTATCATCGACTTTAGTAAAAGCGAAAGCTCTAAAGGTTTAGGGGAGGAAATCTGCTGTCCTCACCCAGCCCAACCTACATGGGACTCCAGACCCTCGACAATATGGTTGGCACTTAATTGCCGTCTGAAATAGCAGAGCAAGCCACTCAGACCCAGGGCAATTAGGGATAGGCAACAACTCACCAGCAATGCTCACATCGTATGAAAAAGTAAAGGGTATTATTAAATGAAGGATATTATTAAGTAAAGGATATTATTAAATAAACGATATTAGTAAGCTGGACAAGATGGTGAAGAGATAGGATGTTGCCAGAAATGGAAGGTTTTGCATTATAAGGAGAGGTTGGTTGGGCTGAGACTTTTTACCCTGGAGCGTAGGAGGTCGAGGGGTGTCCTTATAGAGACTTATCAAATCATTGGGGGGTGGGAGGGGTGGGGAGGTGGTATAGATAAGGTGAATGACAGGTGTCTTTTCCCTAGGGTGGGAGATTTCAAAACCAGGCGGCATGTATTTAAGGTGAGAGGATTTTTACATTAGATTCCCTACAGTCTGGAAACAGGCCCTTTGGCCCAACATGTCCACACTGACCCTCCAAAGAGTAACCCAACCCCTCCGACTAACGCATCCAACACTATGGACAATTTAGCATGGGCAATTCACCTGACCTGCACATCTTTGGACTGTGGGAAGAAACCGAAGCACCCAGAGGAAACCCACACAGACACAGGGAAAATGTGCAAACTCCACACAGACGGTTGCCCAAGGCTGGAATCGAACCTAGGACCCTGGTGCTGTGAGGCAACAGTGCTAACCACTGGGCCACCGTGAGGAGAAAGACTTAAAAATGTCATGGGGGCAGTATTTTTAGACAATGTGTGGTCCACGTGTGGAATGAACTTCCAGACGAAGTGGTGCAGTTACATTGTTTAAATAGCATTTATATAAATACAAGAATAAAAACGGTTTGGAGGGGTATGAGCCAAGCACAGGCAGGTGAGGCTAGCTTAGCTTGGGATTATGGTTGGCATGGACTGGTTGGACCAAAATGTCTCTTTCCGTAGTATATGACTCTGTGAAAGCAAAGGTTCCAACTGAGAACCCACAAGTGCAGGTTTACCTGAGCATTGGTATAGTCTCTGCCAGTCATTGGCCGTGCGTCTAAGACATAAAACACATGATTTCTCAGGATAAGGGCATAACTGACATCACTTTACTGCCCACTGCCCCCAGTCACTGAAACAGCACAGTGACTCTGATCAGTAGTTAAAACTCAACCAGGTTTTTATGACAAACAAAAGCCAAGTTGACAGCAGATGTCATTCGTTGAAGACATTAAGTGAACAGTTGGGGTTTTATGACAATCTGACAGGTTCATAGCACTTGCACTGATACCAGCTCTTTTTATTATGTCTTGTGCTGTTTGAAGTGAATTAAAATTGTCAACGTGCCAGAGTGATTTGAACTCCCATTCAGTGGATTATTTGTGCAGGGCCTGGGGATTATTAGCGTAGTGACATAACATGCTAAGAGCAAACTGCTGGAGAAACTCAGTATCTCATATGGCAACTGTGGAGGGAGAGAGGGAGATGGAGAGGGGGAGAGGGAGGAGATGAGAGAAAGAGATAGAGAGAGAGAGAGTTAACTTTTCAGGATAAGGACTTATCATTAGATCACTCCCACTCTACCATTTAATCCCACCAGACTGTTCTCCACCCACTCAACATTAAGTACTTGACTTGAGACGAGCATGTGCAGATCAGGGAATGAAAGTGTAAAACCTTGGATTTATAGCTTTTGACATACATTATGTTCCTTGGGAGAATGATTGCTTATAATTGTGAGACTGCAAGATTTATCATCTGGTCAACGTTAACCTTCTGCTGGAGTCATTCAGTTGTATCGAAGATGGGGTGGAGGGGAGGTGGGGGGGTGGTGTGGGAAGGTGGGTGAACAATTACTGCCAGCCTTGCCAGTGATGCCTGCAGCCAGGGAGTCCATTTTTCTGGAGCTGCTGAAAAGCCCAGTGTGACACTGACAAGGCGGCTGGTGGCAATGCCCCCTCCAGTGTTCTTTTTGCTGCTGGGCTCTCAGGTCTGTGCACAGCCAAGGTGTCACCATGGTGATCGGAGGAGCCTTGGAGCAGGCCGCACAGCTCAGAGGGAACATTGGTTGTCAACAGGTTCAGAGTTGACCGCACCAGCAGCCAACTAAGCTGCCCTCGCAGACGCTCAGTTGCATGTGTTATTCAAAAATCATTGAACTTTCTATGGTCATATCAGGAATTGTAACTCTAGTTAAATATGGTATATTGGGAATTAAGGGAGAGTTTGTAAATGGGGTTACAACAGGAATAAGACATCACTTTACAAGCTAGCACTGTTATGCACATTTTACCAGGCGTGCACTCTCAAGGGTCTACATCAGCAGAAATGACTGGAGAGGAACCTTCTACACCTTAAGTTCTGTTTTAGCCTTGAGGGCAGCCTAGAGAGTATCAACAGATTCCCGTAGGCAGGATAGGAGAAAGTATTGAGGGTGTGGTGCTGGAAAAGCACAGCAGGTCAGGCAGCATCTGAGGATCAGAAGAGTCGACTTTTCAGGCAACAGCCCTTCATCAGGATTAAAGCTCTTGCCCGAAATGTCGATTCTCCTGCTCCTCGGATGCTGCCTGGCCTGCTGTGCTTTTCCAGCACCACACTCTTGACTCCAGCATCTGCAGTCCTCATTTCCTCCCAGGTTAGGAGAAAGATCCACAATGGAATATTTCTGTTTATTGTAAGAATGAAATGTACACAATGTATGTGTAGAAACTGTGATGATTTTCTGTATGCACTGGAGAGGCATAGGACAGAAATTGGATTGAGATTGGACAGATGAGGAACTGAGATCAGACGGATGTGGGACATGACCAGGGCAACATGTCAGAGAGACTTCTGCTTAGCCAGTCTAACACTGAGCTGGTTTGAATCAACACAAAGTTAACCTGAAAGAAAAACCTGGTGAAACACAGGGGTGGGGATGAAAGTGGAGTTAATGTTTCGAGTTTTCATAAAATCATTTTATTTACAAAGTTAACCTGCATACCTGGTCATCCTGTGTTCTGTAGAAGGATAATAATTACAACAAAAGAATATAATAAAGAAATGGGGTAAAGATTGGGATGCATGTCAATTCAATAAGACCATGGTTCATCTTGTACATCAAATCCACACTCCTGCCCACTGAAAAACTGGAAAAGATGGGTAGGTTTGTTATGTGTGAAGCTGCCTTCTTTAATTAGTCACTTATGTATTGCTTACTTGCATCTCTTCCTGTTAATGGGCTGGATCATATTGGATTGTGTTCTGTCATGGTGTATGCTGCTGGTTTTATGCCTTTCTCCAAATCCTTCAGCTCACAAGTTATTCTGTGTTTTAACTTAATGGAAGACTGCGGGACTAAAGGCGTGGTGATGCGAATGGGACAAGCTAGGATTGTTTTTGTTAGAGCATCAGAGGCTGAGGGACAATGAGGGGCATAGATAGCATGGGTATTCAGAGTCACTTTCCCAGGATGCTAAGATTTAAGGTGAGAGGGAGAAGGTTTAAAGGAAAATATAGCGATTGTAACGAGGTCAGCCAGGTGGACTGCAGATGGGATTAGTTTAGAATGGCATCATGATTGGCACAGACATGGTGGGCTGAAGGGCCTGTTCCTGAGCTGTACAGTTCGGTTTCCTTTTTATGCAGGCCCCAGGTGTAATACAGGTCCAGGCAGCAGCAGCAGAGGTGTGGGCAGGGCTCAGACTGCCATGGTGGGAATATGCTGCCTATGTGGTTGGGCAAGGCTCAAAATAGAGTTGTCGTCCTCCTCCTCCTCCGCCTCCTCCTCCTCCTCCTCCGAACCAGCAGGAATACACTGACTGTAGCACCGGCCAGCACAGAGTCAGTGCCCTCCCTGACACAAATGGAGAGTCCTTCACCACTGACCCTGCTCCCTCAGAGACAGCTCTGAGTGAACAGAGTCTCTGACACTCCTGATTTTTTTAACCAGGACTGTTCGGTTTTTTTTTCTTTTGGACCTGATCTCCTGGTTATATATTTTTTTCTTTTTTTTTCTTTTTTTATTAACCCCCACACTACCGCCTAACTGGGGTAGTGCTTTTTTTCTCCCCCAGCACCCAGCGTGTGTGTGTGCAGGTGTGAGACAAAGTGAGATACACAAGGTGTACGAACCTTTATTCAATTTGACACTCCTGTTTTATTTTATTTATTTTTTTTATTTTTACCCCCACACTACCGCCTAACTGCGGTAGTGCTTATTTTTTTCCCCAGCACCCATGGTGTGTGTGTGCAGGTGTGAGACACAGTGAAAAGACACAAAGTGCACGAATCTTTATTCAGTTTCCACCACCAGGAAGATATGAAAAACACCCGAGTGGCCAGTGACAAGCACTGCCCTTCAAACCACAGGGCAATGCTGTGTGAGCAAAACAGTGAAGGGGAGGGTAGGGATCAAATCAAAATAGAGTTGGAGGGAGAAATGATGCACTCCACTCCCTGCGGTGCCCACCTCTCCCTGAACGACTCCAGGGTGTCGGTGGACACCGCGTGCTCCTTCTCCAAGGACACCCGGGCTCTAACGTAACCCCGGAAGAGGGGTAGGCAGTCGGCCCTAACGACCCCCTCCACGGCCCGCTGCCTGGACCTGTTGATGGCCAGTTTGGCCAGGCCCAGGAGCAGACCCACGAGGAGGTCCTCGGACCTGCCCTCCCTCCTCCGTACCGGGTGCCCGAAGATCAGGAGCGTGGGACTGAAGTGCAGCCAGAAACAGAGGAGAAGGTTTTTGAGGAAAATCAAAAAGGGAGTGCAAACGCCCCCACCCAATATATACATGGTCCACGGACTCCACAGCGCCACAGAACAAGCAGTTGGGCTGGGAGTCCGTGAACCACCGCAATCTGCGGTTGCAGGGGACTGCCGCGTGCAGCACCCTCCACCCCAGATCCCCAAGAGAAAGGGGGAGGACTCCCGCGTAGAGAGCCCTCCACTGGGGAACTGTTCGGTTTTCTGTGTAACTCCAGCAATTGGAACCAGGTGGATTTTATTGACTGTGAGATCCTTGATTGAAGTTGTTAACCTGGGTCAATCAGAGAGCCCTGACTGTTGGATATAAGCAGGACATTCAGGGAGTGGAGTGTATTATTTCCCCCTCCAACTCTATTTTGATTTAGTCCCTACCCTTCCCTTCACTGTTTTTGTTCACACAGCATTGCCCTTTGATGTGAAGGGCAGTGCTTGTCACTGGCCACTCAGGTGTTTTTCATATCTTCCTGGTGGTGGAAAAAAAAAGAGAAAAAAAAAAAAAAAAAAAAAAAATAAACAGGGGAGTCCCTCCCCTTCAAAAAAAAAGAAGAAAAAATAAATAAATAAAAACAGATACTGCTCACACAGCATTGCCCTGTGGTTTGAAGGGCAGTGCTTGTCACTGGCCACTCGGGTGTTATTCATATCTTCCTGGTGGTGGAAATTGAATAAAGATTCGCGCACTTTGTGTCTCTCACTGTGTTTTACACCTGCACACACACACCATGGGTGCTGGGGAATAAAAATAAGCACTACCGCACTTAGGCGGTAGTGTGGGGGTTAAAAAAAGAAAAAAAAAGAAAAGAAAAAAATAAGCAGGACATTCAGGGAGTGGAGTGTATTATTTCCCCCTCCAACTCTATTTTGATTTAGTCCCTACCCTTCCCTTCACTGTTTTTGTTCACACAGCATTGCCCTGTGGTTTGAAGGGCAGTGCTTGTCACTGGCCACTCGGGTGTTTTTCATAAAAAGAAAAAAAAAATAAGCAGGACATTCAGGGAGTGGAGTGTATTATTTCCCCCTCCAACTCTATTTTGATTTAGTCCCTACCCTTCCCTTCACTGTTTTTGTTCACACAGCATTGCCCTGTGGTTTGAAGGGCAGTGCTTGTCACTGGCCACTCGGGTGTTTTCTTATCTTCCTGGTGGTGGAAATTGAATAAAGATTTGTGCACTTTGTGTCTTTCACTGTGTCTCGCACCTACACACGCACACACCATGGGTGCTGGGGAAAAATAAGCACTACCGCAGTTAGACGGTAGTGTGGGGGGTAAAATAAAAAAAAAAGTAAGCAGGACATTCAGAGTTTCCTGACTTCAGGGACTGACTATGAGTTGGCTGTGCATATATAAATTAATAGTGGCTGGGTGACAGAATGTTAGCCTCTATGCAGTTATTTCAGTAACACAACATTGACTTTATTTGCAACAATTCATAAATGTGTATGCTTTAAATTGTTGGGATAAAATCGGTCTCATGTTGTATTAGGACCTTTTGGGGGATGGCAAATGATGGGAATATTTTAGTGATCTTAGTGTTTTGTGTCTATGCTTACCTTGGCTCATCACCTCTGGGTTTCCTCATGAGGCCTACCTTGTGTTGTTAATAACAGGCAACCCAATTTCTATAATGAAACAAAAACAAATTACTACGGAGGCTGGAAACCTGCAATCAAGTCATAAAACATTGGAAATTCCCAGCGGGCCAGTCAGCGAGCGTGGAGAGCACAATGACATGAATGGTTTAGGGCACTGACCTTCTTTCACAACAGGAAATGTTAGTGACAGAGAGATTGAGAACAAATAAAGAGTAGGGGGAGGGGTGAGCTGAAGAGGAGAAAGAGTGTAGTGTTAAAATGACTGAACAGTTGATAGCTCAAGTTTATGAAGAGTGGGAATAAGCACAGGAACAATGGAGGTGTCTGGAGGAGGTGGACACTGGTACTGACTGTTCCAGTTAATTTCGGAATCAAAGTTGTGATTTGAAGTTGTTAAACTCATTGTGAAAGCAGGTGTCTTCTACGATATCAATTAAATGACTCACCCAGTTCTTGCTTCCCCTGCTCTGAGAAACAATTACACATTGTACTTTAAGAGAGTCACAGTAGCTGCTGTAAGCACAGGGCAAATTACTGTGGATATGTATGGGACACAAAATGGGAAATGAGGCCAAGCTCAGACATCATTTACAAAGAGAGAGAGAGATTTTAATGAGTTGGACTTTCCTGGCTCTGTGGAAATGGGGGTTGGAATTGAGGATATCTTTGAAGATTGGGGAGGAGGGGCAAGGCGAAGTGGGGAAGATTCCCCCATTAGAATGGCTCATTGATGTATTCCTGGTCCCAGGGAGCCTCCCTGAATCTGCTTGGAGAAGGTCATTGGCAGCCTGCACCAATGAGTTGAGAAGCCAAAAGGGGCCATTTTCCAATGGGAGACGGGATCTTTCTGCTGTCCCACCCCTCTGCCATGTTGGTAGCTCGCCAGCTGTCCAGAGATTCCTTCTCAATAAGGGGCCATCCAAGATGGAGGCTTTTCACGAGATTTGAGAAGATTTGTAGCTCACGTTGAGGTTCTGGATGTAGGTTTGCTCGCTGAGCTGGAAGGTTAGTTTCTAGACGTTCTGTCACCCTACTAGGTAACATCTTCAGTGGGCCTCAGGCGAAGCACTGTACATGATTCCTGCTGTCTATTTATATCTTTGGGTTTCTTTGAGTTGGTGATGTTATTTACTGTGGTGATGTCATTTCCTGTGATGATGTCATTTCCTTTTTTTTCTCAGGTGGTGGTAGATGGGGTCTGACTCATTGTGTTTGTTGATAGAGTTCTGGTTGGAATACCATACTTCTAGGAATTCTCGTGCGTGTCTCTGTTTGGCTTGTCCTAAGATGGATATGTTAGAACCATAAGAATTGCAGATGGTGTAAATCAGAAAAAAGACCCAGTGTCTGCTGGGAAAGTCGGCAGGTCTCGCAGCATGTGTGGAGAGATATCAGAATTAACACTTCAGGTACAGATCTGAGGAAAGTTCACTAAACCTGAAACATTAACTCTGATTTCTCTCCACGGATGCTGCCAGATGTGCTGAGCTTTTCAGCAATTTCTGTTTTTATAAAAATATCTGATCCTTATTTACGTCCCAAGTTCTACTCAGATCTGTCCCCAGCCTTTGTGTTTCTTTGTGAAAGACCTGACCTCACATGCTCCTCTCAGTGACACTGACTGCCTGTCACAGGGTTCCCATCTCACCCACCCATCTCATTGAGAATCAATCTTCTCAGTAAAGAGCCCCCAAGTCAGTCTCGATGTTGGATATTGCAGTAACCTAACTAGAGTATATTGCCCTTCCTTGCCAACCTCAGTGCTCCCTCCATGTGTTGAACGTGGAGGAACACTGATCCATCAGCCATCAGGGTGGGGTGCTCCACTGGGGAACTGGTCATCGTGGTATGTGGTAATTAGCTGGAGGTTTCCTTGTCCATGTTTTACCTAATGCCATGAGACTTCATGAGTTCAAAATCAATTCTGAGGATGCCCTGGCCCTCTCACCACTGACTATACAACACAGTGCCAACACATCTCTGCCCCTGGGACAGGAGATACCCAGGGATGCTGATGGTCTTTAAAGTACAAATCTGTGAGGAGCTTAGAGACAGACTAGTTTGTCAGACAGCTCTCCCAGTTTTGCCTCAGATGTTCATAGAATCATAGAACAGAATCCCTACAGTGTGGAAACAGGCCATTTGGCCCAACAAGTCCACACTGACCCTCCGAAGAGTAACCCACCCAGACCCATTCCCCTACCCAATTACTCTACATTTACCCCTGACTAATGCATCTAACCCACACATCCCTGAACACTATGGGCAATTTAGCATGGCCAATTCACCCAGCCTACTCATCTTTAGATTGTGGGAGGAAACTGGAGCTCCCAGAGGAAACCCATGTTAATGAGGATGAAAACCTTATAGTATGAGCAGGGCTGATTTTTGTTATTTCTGGTGCCTTGGTTGATGCCAGGTGGTCCATCCAGTTTCATTCCTTTGTTCAGACTTTGTAACAGGTAGATACAATCGAGTGGCTTGTTGGGCGTTTTCAGAGGGCAGTTAAGAATCAACCACATTGCTGTGGGCCTGGAGTCACATGTACAATACAGCTGCACAAGGCATTGGTAAGGCCAAATTTGGAGTGCTGCGAACAATTCTGGTCACCCTGTTATAGGAAGGATGCTATTAAACTGGAAAAGGTGCAAAAAAAGATTTGTAAGGATGTTATTGTTATGGTAAGGAGAGCCTAGATAGGCTGGGATTTATTTCTCTGTAGCACAGGAGGCTGAGGGGTAACCTTATTGAGGTTTGTAAAATTGTGAGGGGCTATGATAAGGTGAATAGCCAAGGTCTTTTGCCCAGGGTAGGTGAGTCCAAAACTAGAGGGCACAGGTTTAAGGTAAGAGGGGAAAGATTGAAAAGGGACCCGAGGTTGGTGCATATATGAAACTAGCTACCAGAAGAAGTGGTTGGAGCAGATTCAGTTCCAACATTGAAAAGACATTTGGAGAGCTACATGGATAGGAAAGCTTTAGAAGGATATGGGCTAAACGCAGGCAAATTGGATGAGTTCAGTTTATGAACCCTGGTTGGTATGGACGAGTTGTGCCGAAGGGCCTGTTTCCATGTTGTATGATTCTATGATTCTGTAGAGGCCAAATTAGGTAAAGCTAGCAGATTTTCTTCTCTAAAGGATATTAATGAATTAGATAGTGTTTATAGCAATTAATATGGTTTTGTGGTCATCATTAGAGTTTTTAATTTTGTTTTTTTGTTCTTTTTTATTCAGTATTTATTGTCCGTCCATATTTGCCCTTCAGAAGGTGGGGGTGAAATGCCTTTTTGAACCACTGTAGTCCATGCTCTGTGGGTAGACCCACAACATGGTTTGGGGGTGAGTTCCAGGTTTTGGAACCAAGCTAGTTGCAAATATGTAATGAACAGATCCTTGTTGTGAAGTTTGTGTAGTGCTTGGGACCAGGGCCAGTTAGATCTCATTGACCATGAGATACTTGATTGTGGCTGACAGATATAAACAGAGAGCCTCCTGACTCTAGGGACTGGCTCTTAGCTGGCTGGTTAGAGTCCACGTACTCTGCATGTGTAAATAAAGGGAGACTTGGTGACAGTTATTGCAGGTTGTAAGGGCTTTTCCTGAACCATACTAGACCAAGCAGACCCTGTCTTAAAGAGGATGGTACAGTAAACTTAGCTCATAATGAGGTGCAGATTTGATTTGATGGTACACAAATTACCTCACACCCTAGTGTAGGCTGAACCTTTTGTTCAATCCTTTCTCTTCTCTCAAAAGTCTATTGCATCTGTATTATTTCCAAATTCTGAAGAACTAAGACATGCCCATCCTTTAGTCTGAAGTCTTGCATGAGCTGAACTCTCATCTATGAGAGTTTCTAAAGCTGCCCCCTGTTCCATTGCACATGTGCAGCGTGTTCTGTCGGTGTTTTGTTTTACAGTTGAAGTCAAGCTGAATCCTCTCTTCGGCTCAGGCACAAGTTCAACCTTTACACCCCGCTGTGGATGGGGACAAACCTTCTCACAGTGGGAAGTAGTTCCAATGGGAAAGGATTAACCCAGTTCTAGTTTAGCACAAGGAAGAAAAATGTTTTCATTTTGACACAGTTTACTTCCCGGCTGTGCTGACCGACTGCCTGCTGCTTTCCCGTAGTGTCTACGAAACGAAAAGCAGTTCTCACACGATGGTAAAGCTTTTCTGGCTTAAATGGGGAAGGTGAATCCATGTTTATTAGCTCCTGTCACAATCTCACAAAACACTTTATAACTGATAAAGCGCATTCTTTCTTGTAGGTGGTCATTCAGGATTGAATTAGAATCAGAATCCGTACTGTGTGGAAACAGGCCCTTCGGCCCAGCAAGTCCACACTGACCCTCCGAAGAGTATCCCACCCAGGTCCGTTCTCTTACTAGTCTACATATCCCCCTGACTGATGCACCTAACCTACACATCTCTGAACACTATGGGCAATTTAGCTTGGCTAATTCACCTAACCTGAACATCTTTGGGCTGTGGGAGGAAACCCACACAGACACAGGGAAAATGTGCACACTCCACACAGACTGGAATTGAACCTGGGTCCCTGGCGCTGTGAGGCAGCAGTGCTAACCACTGAGTGACTGTGCCAACCTTGTTACAATGTAGCATGAAAGTCAATTCGTGTTCAGTAGTATCCAACAAACAGTTAAGTTTTGATCTTGTTTAAGTGTCGATCAGAGAGAAATATTTGTCAGGTCCTGGGGGAGATCCTCCCTTTCTCTCTCTCTCTCTAACCGCCCAAGAGGTTAGATTAATCCTCAGTTTAATTCCTCAGCTGTGAAAATTCCTCAGTTGGGCTGGGGTGGACTAGGTCAAGAGTCACATAACACAAGGTTACAGTCCAACAGGTTTATTTGAAAGCACATCTGCTGAAGAGGCTATTCTCCGAAGGCTTGTGTGATTTCAAATAAACCTGTTGGACTATTACCTGGTGTCATGTGACTTCTGACTAATTCCTCAGCTGACAGTGCAGCACTCCCCCACCTCAGCGAGCAGTATGATGCTGGAGCACTGTGCTGGATTTTGTGTTCATGTCTTAAGAGTGGGGTCTGAACCCACAGCCGTCAGGTTCAGAGACTGGACTAGAAGCCCACTGGGGTCACAGTAGCCCCAGGTGAGTTACCTGCCTACCCTCAGATTTTAAAAGTGTGGGAAATTATCTTTCAGAATTGGTCCTTTTGCTATTCCCAGAGTCGTCACCAAATCAATCCACCCTGACAAGAAGGAACATGGAAGATGATTCAGAGCAGGCGATCTGTCTGACTTTTTACCAACACCTTGGCATGCTGCCCACATTCTAACCTTTCCACCAAATTTTCTATCTGATATGTTCCCAGCCCCCCTCCACTACAACCGAGAATCTCTGTAACTTCCACCAGTTCCACGTTGCTCCATTGAGTCATAGAATTTTACAGCAGAGAAGGAGGCCATGTAGCCCATCATATCCAATGGGCTAGCAGGTTGCTATTTTAGACATATGCCCTTTTACCCTTGGGCTTTTTAACATTGTGGGCTGAAATGAAAAATACTTTGAAATCCATGGATTTACAAAGACAGCTGCATGTTTTGGAAGAAAGGAATTTGACACCTTCTGTGAACCCTGTTTGTGTTGTTATAGGTTGCAGCAATGTGTAGATGATCAGGAGCTAAGGTTGTTGACAAGTGAAGCTGAGTGTTTGATGGTCAAGGGATTAATTATCAATGCAACTTATGGAGGATTATAAAATCATGAGGGGCATGGATAGGGTAAAGAGACGAGGTCTTTTCCCTGAGGTCGGGGAGTCCAAAACTAGAGGACATAGGTTTAAGGTGAGAGAGAAAAATATAAAAGGGACCTAAGGGGCAACTTTTTCATGCAGAGGGTGGTGCGTGTATGGAATGAGTTGCCAGAGGAAGTGGTGGAGGCTGGTGCAATTATAGCATTTAAAAGGCATCTGGATGGGTCGATGAATAGGGAGGGTTTGGAGGGGTATGGGCCAAGAGCTGGCAAATGTGACTATATTTACGATATCTGGTCGGAATGAACGAGTTGGATTGAAGGGTTTGTTTCCATGCCGTACATCTCTATGACTCAATGACAAAGTTTCACTGCCCACCAACAGCAGCTGATTGGCTGGTAGGTAGCTGGACAGCTTGGGCTGTGAACAATACAGAGAGAAGCAGGGAAAGACTGTTATGAAGTAAAATCATTTATGTTCACTTTAAAATAGAAAGTGTTTTCTGAATATTGAAGGAAACTTAAAAAGTAGGCTCAGCTGCCTGAATGAAAAGGCTGGGAGATGGGCTGTTTCAAAATTGATACATGTAACAATTGGCCGTTAAGTGGATACCTGAGTTTTGATTGCTGTTTTGACACCAATTCAAATTTAACCAATTGACTTCAGTTATGTCTAGGATACTAAAACCCAACTGAATCTGAAAGTATTGTTTTGACAACTTCGGACCAATGACAGGTGTTTGTTACCAACAATGTTGGGGGTGAAAAACCAGGACATTTTGAAAACTGTCCTGACATTTTGAGAGCAACTGCCACCGATCAGCCAAGCAACTGCCATAGAGCTGTGGAGCTAATTGCCTGTCTAACAACTTACTCTCAAAGAAATTAGAAGACCCTCTCCATAAAAGGTACCTTTTCCTGTAAAAGTACTCACAGTAAATAGAAAAAAAAACATTCAGGGAGATCAGCAGATGGAAGATTGAAGAAAGCGGAGAAGACAGAGACTGTATGGACTTGAGGTTAAGTTAATGTAGCATTTAATAATTGTGTTTCTGGAGCAGGGTCTTTACAGAGTTGATGGTCATATAATAAATAGTTAAGAAAAAGGGGGCTTTGATTTGTGAATAGTTTTTATGTAGTGTCCACTCTTAGAGTTAGAAAAATAAATTGTTGTTTTTCTTTAAGTAGTGGAAGTTATGAGTTCTCTGTCACTCACTCACATAGTAACAGATTACAAGACGAGGCGAGCTTTTCTGGGTGTTTGGTTTTAATTAACTGAGGTCTTCGACCTCTGCATCATAATGAGACGAGGGGAGGTACTAACTGTCGACAACCTCACTCTCAGTTCTGTGCAGAAAGTCACCATAAACTGGAAGGAAAATCACCTTATATTTCCTTCTGGGGATGCTGCAAGTTGTCAATTTGAATTGGATAAGTCATAGAGTAAGTGAACCAGCCACCCTGTGCCTCTTGCAAACCAGTGGAAACATTCAGGGAATGCTAGGATGAGGAGAAGCCTCTGGATTAGTAAGAACCAACCCAACAGATCTTGGGAACAAAAACCATGAAATAGATTTTTCTCTGTATCTGTTTATTTTAGCTGTTTGTGTTTGTCTCTGCATATACATGTAGGTGCGTATGTGTGCACATATATATTTGTGCACAAGAATGTGTGTGTGTATATGCTGTGGAGGTATAAAGTTTGTAGAGTTTGTCGAGTTAACTAATTTAGTTTAATGATTTACTTGAAGCTAAAATCTAATGACTTGGAGTAAACACTGATTTCTTGTGAAGTACAGAAACCTGATTCATACTTTCTATCAAACTGGATCTGAAAATCTAGTAATGTGAAGATTTTGTATATTAAAAAAAATCTTTAACTTTTGTGATGACGTCTGGAATAGTGAGAATTGATTTACAGTGCACTACTCCACTGTGGGGCAGCAAAGGGTTTTCGTGGTTCGAATTATCAGGGACCTGGGTTCGATTCCAGCCTCGGGTGACTGTCTATGTGGAGTTTGCGCATTCTTCCTGTGTTTGTGCGGGTTTCCTCCGGCTGCTGCCGTTTTCTCCCGCAGTCCAAAGATGTGCAGGTTAGGTGGATTGACCATGCTAAATTACCTCATAGTGTCCAGGGATGCGCAGGTTAGGTGGATTAGCTGTGGGAAATGCAGGGTTATAGGAATGGTGGCTGGGGCTGGGTGGTATGCCCTTTGGAGGGCCGGTACAGACTCAATTGGCCAAATGGCTTCTTTCCACCCCGTAGGGATGCTGTAATTCTATTCAGCCTAATCCCATCTTCCAGTTCTTGGTTTGTAGCCTTGTAGGTTGTGTCGGTAGGTTTTGTAGACATATCCAGGTGCCTTATGATTGAGGGTTTCTGCCCCTACCAATGTATTCCAAATCCACACACCCCTCTGGTTGAAAGAAAAAAACTCTTGAACTCCCTCTCAACCTCCTGCCACTTACTCTATGTCCTTGGCTCCCATTGATGAAACTCTCAACCCACAGGAGTAGGGCCCTCCTATCTGCTCTATCTAGACTCTTCATAATTTTATAAATTTTCATCAGGTCTCCTCTCAGCCTTCTTTGGTCCAAAGAAAACTACTCTAATCTATCCAAACTTTCTTCAGAAATAAAATTGTTCAGTCCCAGCACCATCCTTCCCAATCTCCTTTGTGCTCTCTCAAGTGCAAACCCATCTTTCAGAAGCTCTGCTGTCTTCCACGTTGGGCTACAACTCTTCCCCACTATTTCACGCATCACTTGGGGTTGTTCCATCTACTGTCAGCTTCCCAAACCTCTGGAATTCCCTCTCCTATCCCCTCCAAGCCCCTCCTCTCTGTCTCTGCAAAGAGTAAACACTTTAAAATCTGCAAGAACATTGGTGCTGGATCCACTACGTGTTGTCATTTATACAAATGGTTTGGATGTGAACATAAGAGGGATAGTTAGTAAGTTTGCTGATGACACCAAAATTGGAGGTGGAGTGGAGAGCGAAGAAAGTTACTTCAGATTACAACAGGATCTTGATCAGATGGGCCAATGGGCTGAAAACTGGCAGATGGACTTTAATTTAGATAAATGCATTTTGGGAAACAAATCTGAGAAGGACTTATACACTGAATGGTAAGGTCCTAAGGAGTGTTGTTGAACAAAGAGACCTTGGAGTGTAGGTTCATGGCTCCTTGAAAGTGGAGTTGCAGGTAGATAGGATAGTGAAGGCAGCGTTTGGTATGCTTTCCTTTATTGGTCAGAGTATTGAGTACAGGAGTCGGGAGGTCATGTTACGGCTGTACAGGACATTGGTTCGGCCACTGTTGGAATATTGCATGTAATTCTGGTCTCCTTACCATCAGAAGGATGTTGTGAAACTTGAAAGGGTTCAGAAAAGATGTACAAGGATTTGCCAGGGTTGGAGAGTTTGAGCTGTAGGGGGAGGTTGAACAGGCTGGGGCTGTTTTCCCTGGAGCGTCAGAGGCTGAGGGGTGACATTATAGAGGTTTATAAAATCATGAGGGGCATGGATAGAGTAAATAGACAAAGTCATTTCCCTGGGATGGTAGAGGCCAGAACTAGAGGGCATAGGTTTAGGGTGAGAGGGGAAAGATATAAAAGGGACCTAAGGGGCAACTTTTTCATGCAGAGGGTGATGCTTGTGTGGAATGGGCTGCCAGAGGAAGTGGTAGAGGCTGTACCGAAGGGTCTGTTTCCATGCTGTACATCCCTATGACTCTAAGACTCTAGCTGTAGGTGTTGGATATCTAAAGCAAGCAAAAACAGAAATTGCTGGAGAAACTCAGCAGATTTGGCAGCTTCTGTGGGAAGAGAGTTACCGTTTTGAGTCCCGTGACTTGTCTCCTTCAAATCTACCCTTTTGACTGAGTTTTTGATCCTCTTGTCTCAACTTACGCGGTTCAATGTCGAAATTTCTCCTGACCTGGCTGCTGGAGTGAGGCATTCTGGGGACAGAGAGATGCAAATTTGTTGCTGTTATTTTCCTCCCAGCTTTGTGTTCAAAAAGAGAAAACATGTGCTTTTGAAATGCTTCAAGTTTTCTGACAGTGATCTTTCCCTTAACATCACATTGTACTTCAATTAATTTGTCTGAATTCTCCCTGCAGTTTAGAATAATGAGAGGTGATCTAATTGAGATATATAAGATCGAGAATGAGAGGTCATAGTTTTAGGTTAAGAAGGAACAGACTTAAAACAGAGATGAGGAACAGTTACTTCTCACAAAGAATCTGTAGGATTTACTATCTCACAGTGGGGTGGTTTCTTGGGCATTGAGTAAATTGAAGAACAAGGGAGACATATTTTTATTTTGTAACAGCATAAAGGGTAATGGTGAATAGGAGGTAATAGATGGGCCAAATGGCCTGCTTCCACAGCGTAGAGATTCGGTCTGGAGGTCTACTGTTACCGTATGGCTACCAGGCTGGTCAGCAGCTGAGATGAGACCAGCCAGGACTGTATAAAATGGTGGAGTGGGCTGGAAAGGCTGAATGGCCTCTTCCTGCTCCTAGTTCTAATGCCGTCATGTTCCTCTGTTATGAATTTATCTGAGTGTGATCAGTGGCCTGTTGTTTACAATGTCTTATTCTTTCCTTGAATTTGTATAGGTTTGGTGCATATTTGATATTTCACATTTGGTGTTAAGTGGCAAGTGTGTAGGGTGATAGATGGGTAGAATGGCAGGTGTCTAGGGTGATAGATGGGCAGGGTGGCAGGTGTGTGTATGGTGTCAGTGGACAGGGTGGCAGTTGGGCAGGGTGGCAGGTGTGTAGGGTGGTAGGTGGGCAGGGTGGCATTCTGCTGTATACCCTATATTAATCTATGAAAAAAAAATCTGGTAATAAATTGGTGAGGACACGGGTGGTATTCTCTGATTGTTTCAACGTTCATCTGCAAACTATACCATCCACTAAAATCTGACTCAGGAGGAAATCAAAGAGGTATCGCATTACTGTGGTTTATATAGTTCAGTTGGAAAAGATTTTCTACAAATTTCCATTGAGCTCTAAGGCAAAGACTTTCCAGGTGATAGTTTAAGGTTTTGACTTTGGGCCAATTGTTCTCCATCGAATTTGCTGCCGATCTGACTGAAACACTAACCATTTGACAGAGTCTCCACTGGACAGCACAACAACTTTGGTTCCTGTTATAGGGGCTGCTGCAATGCCTTACTGCATGATATTAGTTGTATTGGAAGGAAGAGAAGATTGCTTTTGTGCAACACCTTTATCGACTCACATTTTTATTTCAGGAGGCTAGGTGAAAGATAGGACGGAAGCCAATCTTTCCACACTTTTATTTACAGAGGTTACACATTACAAACAGCTCCCCTCTCATTTAAACTTCCACAGTTTCAATATGTTCCTATGATTATCAACACCTCAATCCCACAGAGTACCCAACACTGGCATGTAATTAAATATAATGATCAAATCAGTCATCTCAGCTCCAGGACACCTCTGCAGCAGTTCCTCAGGGTCAATAATTTTAAACAATCTGTTCAGAGATGTTATTATATACTCCTGGAGCAGTTGGGACTTGAATCCAGGTCTCCGAGCTAAGAGATATGGACATTACCACTGTGCCACAAAAATATCATCGAGATATTTTCTCATCAATATGTTCAGCGATTGTATTACATACCTCTGAAGCAGTTGAGACTCGAAGCCGGGTGTCCTAGCTCAGAGGTAGGGACAATACCACTTACTACAAGACCCTAAGGAGTATTTGAGGTCCAGTCATTTTGACCTGCTTACCAGTGACTTACCCTCCATCATACCTCAGAGTTGGAATATTCACCAATAACTGGACAATATTTAGCACCATTCATGACTCCTCAGATACTGAAGCAGTCCATGTTTAAATTCAACAAGATCTGGACATTATCCAAGGAAACAAGTAACATTCACACCACATAAATGACAGGCAATGACCATTTTCCATAAGAGAGAATCTAACTAATGCCCCTCGATATGCACCAGGGCTGCACAGGGGCTCAGTGGTTAGCAATGCTGGCCTCACAGCACCAGGGACCTGAGTTTGATTCCACTAACAGGTGACTGTCTGTGTGGACTTTACATGTTCATCCCGTGTCTGCGTGCTCCAGTTTCCTCCCATCAGGAGGAAAGATGCACAGGTCACGTGGATTAATTGTCCATAGTGTCGAGGGATGTGCAGGCTGGGTGAACTAGCCATTGTAAATGCAAGTTATCGGGATAGGGTCGGATCAGGATCTGGGTGGGCTGCTTTTTGGAGGATTAGTGCAGATTTGATAGACCGATTGGCCTCTTTCCACACTGCAGGGATTCGATGATATTCTATCGCATTACTATTGCCAATGTCAACATCCTGCAAGGTTACCAGAAACTGGCCTGGAAACAAGAGCAGGCCAGAGACTAGGAGTTCTTTAGTGAGGTAAACACTTCCTTACTCCCCAAAGTCTGTCCATCACCTACAAGGCACCAAGTCAGGAGTATGATGGAGTATCAGATTAGAGTGGTGCTGGAAAAGCACAGCAGGTCAGGCAGCATCCGAGGAGCAGGAAAATCGCCGTTTGGGCAAAAGCCTTTCATCAGGAATGAAGGCAGAGAGCCTCCGGGATGGAGAGATGAATGTACTCCTACTTGTCTGGATGGGTGCAGCTCCAGCAAAACACAACCAAGACAAAACGGCTGCTTTATTGGTACCACATCCACCTTCAACATTCACTCAATTCACAAATGAGTTGATATGATTTGATTTATCACTGTAGTTGCTTGTGGTCTTGAGGAGAGCTGTTGCCATGTCAAACTGTGATGTCTTCAGTAGGATGCTTTTTATAGCGCATCTATAAAATTTGGTAAAAGTCTTTGTTGACATGCCGAATTTGACCTACAATGGTGGTGTTGTCGGCAAACTTGTAAATGGAGTTGAGCCGGATTTGGCCACATGGACCTGTGAGTGATTAAGGAGTGTAGTAAGGGGCTGAGTACACAGCCTTGAGGCACCCTGGTGTTGAGGATTGTGATGGAGGAGGTGTTATTGCCTGTTCTTACTCAACATGGTCCATGTGTCAGAAAGGTGAGAATCCAGTTACAGAGGGAGGAGCTGAGACCTAGCTCTCAGAGTTTAGAGGTCATTTTGTTTGAATTTATGGTGTTGAGGGTGGACCTGTAGTCAATAAACAGGAGCCTGAAGTAGGTATCCTTATTTTCCAGATGTTCTGGGGATGAATGTAGGGCTAGGGCTGTGGACCTATTGTGACGTTAGACAAATTGCAAAGGATTGAGGCAATCTGTGAGGCTGGAGTTGATGTGAGCCATGACTAACCTCTTGAAGCAGCTCATAATGATGGAGGTCAGAGTCACCTGGTGGTAGCCATTGAGGCACACTGTGAGATTTTTCTTCAGCACCACGATGATGATGGCCTTTTTGAAGCAGGTAGGCTCTTTGGATCATAGTAAGGAGAGATTAAAGATGCTAGCAAATACTCCCACCAGCTGGTCCACACAGGATCTGAGTGTATGGTCAGGGATTCCATCAGGGCCTGTCACATTCCGTAAGTTCACTGTCAAAAAGACCAATCTAATGTCTGTGATGGTGACCGTGTGTACAGGTATACCTGAGGCTCTCAGGATGGGTGATCACATTTCATTGACCTTCTGTTCAAAGCAATATGCAATGGATGCATTGGGTTGGGATGTATTGTTACCCATGATTCTGTTTGACTTCGCTTTATAGCCCATTATATCGTGTAAGACTTGCCACAACCAACGGGTGTCCGTGTGGTTAGTCTGGGTTTCAAGCTTGCTTTGGTATTGCCTCCTTGCGTCTCTGGTGGCCTTATGAAGGTCGTACCTGGATTTCCTGTATAGGTCAGGGCTGCCCAACTTGAATGCCTCAGACCTGGACTTCAGTCAGGGGTGGATCTCCCAGGAGAAAGTGAGGACTGCAGATGCTGGAAATCAGAGTCGAATGGTGGTGCTGGAAAAGCACAGCAGGTCAGGCAGCACCTGAGGAGCAGGAGAGTCAATGCTTCGGGTATAAACCCTTCATCAGGAGTGAGGGGATGGCCAAAGGGGTTGAGAGATAAATGGGAGGGGAGTGGGGCTGGGGGGAAGGTAGCTGGGAATGCATTAGGTAGATGAAGATGGGGGTGAAGGTGATAGGTCAGAAAAGTGTGTGGAGTGGATAGGTGGGAAGAAAGATGGACAAGTCATGAGGGTGGAGCCGAGTTGGTCTAATGGCTGGAGAATGAATGTCTTATCTTCTGCCTTGCGACCCTCCAGCTACATTGGATCAATGTTGATTTCACCAATTTCCTCATTTCCCCTCCCCACCTTATCCCAGATCCAACCTTCAAACTCGACTCTGCCCTCATGACCTGTCCTACCTATCCATCTTCCTTCCCACCCATTCGCTCCACCCTCTTCTCCAACTTATGACCTTCAGCCCCACCTTCATCTGCCTATTGCATTCCCAGCTAACTTCCCCTCAGCCCCACCCCCTACCATTTATCTCTCAGCCCCCTTGGGCCACAAGCCTCATTCCTGATGCTGCCTGACTAGCTGTGCTATTCCAGTACCACACTCTTCGAGTGGATCTCCTGGTTCATCCCTGGTTTCTGGTTGGGGAACGTTCAGATTAACTTCTTCTGCACACAGTCTTCTTTACACTTACTGATGAAGTCTGTAATGGTAGTTGCATACCTGTTTAGGGTGGCCACTGAGTTGTTGAACATGGACCAATCCACCGACTCTAAGCAGTCCCATACAAGCCCTTCCATTGCCTCAGACTAACACTGCACTACTTTCTGCACTGGGTCCTCCCATTGCCTCAGACTAACACTGTGCTACTTTCTGCACTGGGTCCTCCCATTGCCTCAGACTAACAGTGCATTAGTTTCTGTGCTGGATCCTCCCATTGCCTCAGACTAACACTGCACTACTTTCTGCAATGAGTCCTCCCATTGCCTCAGACTAACACTGCACTACTTTCTGTACTGGGTCCTCCCATTGCCTCAGACTAACACTGCACTACTTTCTGCAATGAGTCCTCCCATTGCCTCAGACTAACACTGCACTACTTTCTGTACTGGGTCCTCCCATTGCCTCAGACTAACACTGCGCTACTTTCTGCACTGAGTCCTCCCATTGCCTCAGAATAACATGTGCTATGTTCTGTACTGAGTCCTCCCATTGCCTCAGACTAACACTGCGCTACTTTCTGCACTGAGTCCTCCCATTGCCTCAGAATAACATGTGCTATGTTCTGTACTGAGTCCTCCCATTGCCTCAGACTAACACTGCACTACTTTCTGTACTGGGTCCTCCCATTGCCTCAGACTAACACTGCGCTACTTTCTGCACTGAGTCCTCCCATTGCCTCAGACTAACACTGCACTACTTTCTATACTGGGTCCTCCCATTGCCTCAGACTAACACTGCGCTACTTTCTGTACTGGGTCCTCCCATTGCCTCAGACTAGCACTGCACTACTTTCTGTACTGGGTCCTCCCATTGCCTCAGACTAGCACTGCACTACTTTCTGTACTGGGTCCTCCCATTGCCTCAGACTAACACTGCACTACTTTCTATACTGGGTCCTCCCATTGTCTCAGACTAACACTGCACTACTTTCTATACTGGGTCCTCCCATTGCCTCAGACTAACACTGCATTAGTTTCTGCACTGGATCCTCGTGATTCAGTTTCTGCTTTTTAAGCTGGGATGAGGAGCACAACTTTGTAATCTGATTTTCCAAAATATGGAGCAGTCGGCATCTTTGGTTGTATAGCAATGGTCAAGGATGTTTGGACCTTTGGTGGGACAGGAGACATGTAGGTGTATAACAACCCCTTGAGGTTGGCCTGGTTGAAGTCACTGGCCATGACGAACGAGGGCTCGGGGCATTTTGTTTTAAGACTGTTTGTAGTGTTGTATACTTTGTCAAGTGCACTCTTCATTTCCACGTGGGGTGGGATGTAGACACTGTCAGGATAGTGGAGGTGAACGATGCAGCAGGTAGATGGGATGGCACTTCACTGTTAGATACTCTAGGTCCGGGGAGCAGTAACGCACCAGGGTTTCCATGTCTGACACCAGGAGGTGTTGGTTTTGAGACAGACCCCACCGCCCTCCCCTTGCCCATGGATACAGTGCAGACCATTTGCTGAACTGAGAAAGCCTAAGGCTGTCGGGCACAGTCTGGTGTAGCAGGAGTGAGCCGTGTCACTGTGAGACAGAGCACACAGCACTCTCAGGTCCCTCTGGAAGATGAGTCCAGCTTTAAGGTCACTCATCTTGTTTTCAATGGCTTAGATGTTTGCCAGGAATATGTTAGGGAGGGAGGGACACAGTGACAGCAGTGTGTACCATCTAAAAGATGCACTGCAGTAATTCATCAAGGCTCCTTAGTCCACATCATCCAATCACTACCATCTAGTTGGACAAGGGCAGCAGATACATGGGAATACCACCTACCTGTGGGCTTCCCTCCAAGCCATTCACTATCCTGACCTAGAAATACATTGTTATTCCTTCCATGTCACTGGTTAAAATCCTGTAACTCTTTCCTTAGCAGCATGGTGGTATACCCACACCCCATGCGCTGCAGTGGTTCAAGAAGTCAGCTGACCATCACCTTCATTAGAGCAAATAGGATGGGTAATAAATGCAGGCCTAACATGTGACACTAACCTCCTATCATTGAAAATTAAATATAATAGCACTCAGGGTACCCCAAAGTTCCTTAAAGCCAATCCAAATCTTTGAAAGTTGTTGTTAGAGTCACAGAGTCATAGAGTCCAACAGCCTGGAGACAGGCCCTTTGGCTCAAACTGGTCCGTGCCAACCAAAATATCCATCCACGCTAACTCTATTTCCCTGCACTTGGTGCATATCCTCCTGAACCTTTCCTATCCATGCATTTGTCCAAATGTCTTTTAAATGTTGTTAATGTACCCACCTCAACCCCTTCTGCTGGCAGCTCATTCCACATGCATACCACTCTTTGTATAAAAATGTTGCCCCTCAGGTTCCCATTTATTCTTTCCCCTCCAACCTTAAACTGATGCCCTCTAGTTTTTGATTCCTGTCAGGTAGGAAGCACAGCTGTCAATTTGTATACAGCAAGTTCCCTAAGCTGGAAGTGCATTAATAACCTATATTTGAGGCTCTGCTTGAGGGTTATGTCATAGACCATGGCATTGAGGACGATTCTCTTGCCTTTCTTTGAAATAGTGACGATTGATTGTCTACATGAGACTGAGAGAGCAGATGGAGTCTTGGATGCGCGATTCATTTGAATGACAGCATTCACAGCAATGCAGTACCCACTCAGTACTGCACTGGGGATAAGCCTAGATTTTTGAGTTCAAGCCTTTGGTGTGGGGCATGAATCTACAATCTGCTGAAAAGGAAGGAAAAAGGTTTCCTAAAAGCCTTCATGCCCAGCATAGGTGGTGCAGTAGCTCAGTGGTTAGCACTACTACCTCACAGTCTCAGGAACCACAGGTTTGGTTCCAGCCTTGGGTGACTGTCTGTGTGGAGTTTACACATTCTCCCCGTGTCTGTTTGGGTTTCCTCTGGGTGCTCTAGTTTTCTCCCATAGTCCCAAATGTGTGCAGATTAGGTGGATTGGCCATGGCAAATTGCCCTGCAGTGTGCAGGCGAGGTGAGTTAGCCATGGTAAACAGGGGCTCTGAGTGGGATGCTTTTTGGGGGGATGGTGCAGACTGAATGGCTTCTTTCAGAACTGTGTGGGGTCTACAAGTCCATCTCACGATATTCCCACTGCTTGATGGGCTAGTGAGGTTGCATTTCAACAGTTCATGCGCACACTCCTCTCAACAGCTCCCATGTCCAGCAATGTGGTAATGATCAGGTTATTGATTTGGTGAAGTCGATGGGGAGATAAACATTGGCCAGGATGTGGCAGGGATAAAGCAATGTTTCAAGCTCAAGTCAAGAGATCATTTACTGCTGTCTGAGAGAGCAGACAGGACGCCATGACTGTCTCAGTGCTGTTCAAATCCTGGTAAATGCAGAACGATTTGACATCAAGACTAAACCGTGGCTGAGGCAGCAACATTGCCCAAGGTTAGTCTCAAACCATATAAAAATGTATGATGTCTAATCACCATTGTGTTAAATTCAGGAACTTCTCTTACAGATCACAGGAAGCAGCTTCTAGAAAAATATTAAAATGCCTTGTAGAACTTAGAGACTGTATTTATCTTAACATTACTAATTGATTTCACTGTCCTATTTAACACAATACGTTGAATTAAAGTATTTTGTATGTTAGTCACAAATGCCATCAGCAGTGAAGCTTGTAATGTCATGTAAAGGAGAATGAGAGATGAATACATAAAGGCTGATGGTGCTCCAAGCTGTCAGACATTAGATTCTGCTCAGCAGACCACGTGGTCTGGTTTCTCTAAGCCGAGCTGTGAGATATCCCTGCAGGACCTCACCTCTCAAGCAGCTCCACCCAACTTGCAATGGTCTCTCTCTCACCTTTCACAGGAGATCGCTGGAAAAGCACAGCTGGTTAGGCAGCATCCGAGGAGCAGGAGAGTCAATGTTTCGGACATGATGAACATTCCTGGTGAGGAGCTTCTGCTCAAAACGTCGATTCTCCTGCTCCTCGGATGCTGCCTGACCGGCTGTGCTTTTCCAGCATCACACGTTTTGACTCTGATCTCCAGCATCTGCGATCCTCACTTTTTCACAGGAGATTGCATATCTGAATCCCACCCTGGACTCTGAATTTTGTTGCTGAGTTCCATGTTCCAGCACTGTCACCTCAGAAGGTTGTGGATTGAACAACAACCTGTATTTATATGGCACCTATAATGTTCTAAGGTACATCACAAAACAATGCATGCCCCAGAGCCACTTAAGATGATTTTAGGGCAGATTTTTAAAAACTTCATAAATGAGATCACTGGTTGGGTCAGCATTTATTGCCTGAATTGCTCTGAGGGCAGTTAAGAGTTAATCACATTGCCGTGGGCCTAGAGTCACATGTAGGCCAGATCAGGTAAAAGCAGCAGATTTCCTTCTCTAAGGGACATTAATGAACCAGACTGGTATTCACAATACTTGACAATGGTCATCATTAGATTCTTAATGCCAGATGAATTTTGCTTATTGAATTCAAATTCTACTACTTGCCATGGTGAGATTTAAACAGGTTACCCCAAGACATTCCCTGGGTTTCTAACATAGTCTAGTGACAGTGAAGACAGTATATGATCTGGAAGAGAAGTGATTATAAGTGCTACTTTGACTGGATTAAAATGGAACTGGGGAGGTGACGCCACATGGCTGGATGAGTGTGGAGGGGAGTATTGGGGGAGGGTGATGGGTTGCCAACTTTGCAGAGAGAAGGAGAATGAGGAGGAGAGAAACTTTACTTTTGTCACAGTCACAGACAATGTGTGGCTTTGATCAGAGCGTTATCAGTGTTGCAAAATTTCCAGAAACCTGACTAGAGGAAATTAAGTGCAGAGTTGCACGGAGGTTAGATTTGAGAAGTAACAGCTTGCTTATGGACCTTGGAGAGGAAGGAGAGGTTGAAGATGGGAAGACAGCTTGCAAAGACTGAGGCATCAAGGGTTTTTTGTTAAGGAGGGGTTAGTAATGGCAGTTTGCTTTGATTTGATTTATTGTAATCACATGTACCTAAGTACAGTGAAAAGTTTTGTTTTGCGAGCAGTACAGGCAGATTATAACAAACAAGTTAAAAATCACACAACACCAGGTTATAGTCCTACAGGTTTATTCAGAAGCAGTAGCTTTTGGAGTGCTGCTCCTTCACACGGCTACCTGGTAAAGATACAGCACTCCAAAAGCTTTTGCTTCCGAATAAACCTGTTGGACTGTAACATGATGTTGTGTGATTTTAACTTGGCCCACCCCAGTCCAACACCGTTACCTCCATATCATAGCAAACAAGGACATACAGATCATAGGGTGCTTACACAGAGCAAGGTATACAAGTTTACGACTGCACAGGAGGTGCACAATGGTGCAAATTAGCTTTACTGGAAGTTAGAGAGGTCCATTCAACAGTCTAATAACAGCAGGGAAAACGCTGTTCTTGAACCTGTTGGTGCGTGTGTTCAAGCTTCTGTATCTTCTGCCTGATGGAAGAGGTTGTAGGAGTGCATTACCGGGGTGGGAGGGGTCTTTGATGATGTCGGCAGCCTTTCCATGGCAACAAAAAGTGTAAATGGAGTCCATGGATGGGAGGTTGGCTTCTGTGATGGCCTGGCCTGTGCACACAACTCTCTAATATCTTATGGTCCTGCAGTGTCTGTGTGAACCCAAGGGGTTGAATGGCCTACTTCCACAATATAGGGATACTCCTGCCAGTAGCTGTATCAAGCCGTTATGCACCTGGATAGAATGCTTTCGATGGTGCATCTGTAGAATGGGCGGCACAGTGACTCAGTGGTTAGCACTGCTGCCTCACAGCACCAGGGACTGGGTTCGATTCCAGCCTCGGGCGACTGTGTGGAGTTTGCACATTCTCCTCGTATCTGTGTGGGTTTCCTCTGGGTGCTCCAGCTTCCTCCCACAATCCAAAGATGTGCACGTCAGGTGAATTGGCCATGCTAAATTGTCTGTAGTGTTAGGTGCATTAGGCAGGGGTAAATATAAGGTCAGGTGTGTTGCTCTTTGGAAGGTCGGTGTGGACTTGTTGGGCCGAAGGGCCTGTTTCCATACTGTAGGGAATCTAATCTAATTAGTTGACACTGAGAGAGAGATTGTTCTCATCACAACACCAACCACTCTATTTCCTTCCTGAATTCTGATTCACCATTGTTTGATGTCCGTCCTACCATGGTGATGATGACAGTGAACTGGTAGCTGGCATTTATATGGAATTTGGTGGCGCAGCCGTAGGTGTACAGGGAGTACAGTAGGGGACTGAGAACATTGAGATCACTGCTATAAATTCTGAGAGACAAAATTCCCAGAGGCTTTACTAACATGACCAGTGGCTTCAACCAGGCCAACCTCAAGAGGGTGCTACCAAAATATCACCAACATGCCTCCTGCTCCACCAGAGCACCGAATATCTTGGATTACTGTCACACAACCATCAAAGATGCCTATTGCTCCATATCCTGACTGCTCTCTGAAGAATCAGATCTCAGTGTTGTGTTCCTCCCTCCCAGCTTACAAGCAGAAGCTGAAATGGGAGGATCAATCACAGAAAATAGAGTGGAAGTGGAAGGAAGTGGAAGAGCTTCTTTGGGATTGCTTTTTAAAAGACACATGTCCAGTGACCCTACCATTATATCACCATCTCCCCTTTGAATGGTAATTTGGGTGAGATACAAACATACGGAGAAAGGCTAGCTGCCCCGTCAAGGTGAACTCCAATACTGATACCTGAAGCATCATAACTCTACACTTCCTAACCACATCCCCCTAAACCAATCTACCTACAGCTGTCCAGGGCTGAATTTCCCTCACTTAGGAAACACAGTGCTATAGGGATAGGGTAGGGATGGGTCTGGGTGAGGGTTGGTGTGAATCCAATGAGCTGAATGACCTGCTTCCAATACAGGGATTCTGTGACTCCAACAGAAGGGTGAGGTCTCATGGATTAGATGGATTCAGAGACAGTGTGAGGGAAATCGTAGAGAAAATGTGAGAAAACCCAAAAGTGGTTCTGAAGTGGTTGACCCTGGTGAAGAGCAACTGGGAAGCTCATCACTGTTTGTGAGCTGTAAAGGGTCCTGACCTCTGGGAAAGAAATGGAGTGAGGGTAGTGCATCCCCTGACAGCTGTAGGTAGGCTGGGCTGGTGAGATGTGGTTAGGAAGTGTAGAGTTATGAAGCTTAGGACATCATGGTTAGAGTTCTTCTTGATGGGTTAGCTGGCCTTTCTCTGTATGTTTGTATCTCACCTACATTACCATTAGAAGGGGAGATGGTGATATAATAGTAAGGTCACTAGACTGATAATCCCAAGCCCAAAGTTAATGTTGTACTTCTGAACCAGAAATTTATCAGATCATTCATCACTACAGTGAATGAGAGAGGCAGTGACCCTGTGATATTATTGCTGGATTATTAATCCAGAGACCCAGGTAATGCTCTGGAGAAGAACCATGGCAGATGGTCAAATTTGAATTCAATAAAATTCTGGAATTAATAGTCTAATGATGACCGTGTTGGAAACTGTCACCCTTGCCTGGTCTGGCCGACATGTGACTCCATACCCACGGTAGTGTAGTTGACTCTTCCCTGCCCTCTGGGCAATGAGGGAAGGGTAATAAATGCTGACTCAGCCAATGATGCCCTCATGCCTTGAATGGACGTGGAAGAAAGAATGGCGGAGCAGACCAAATGGCTGACCGCTGCTGTTATGGCCTAAGGCCTTATAGAACTTCTCAAGGCCAAGGTCCAAATTCTACCCGCCCTGAGGATATGTCACTCTGCCTGAACAGGTTGTTAAAATAAGCCCATGACCGTGAGGTGAGTGTGCTCCTTGCTCTACATAGTTTGCATACAACCTCTGCAGTCCACCTCCATTCCTTCTGTTGTCCCTCAGGTTTTATTTCAGCCCCTGGCTGAGCTTAATTGGTCTGGACTTGTGTTTACATGAGTCAATGATAATGAGATGATATAATTTTCATGTTTAGGATAATTTGCGGATTTAATATAATAGCCATTTCCTGCTGGGGCACCTCAGAGCAGCTTGGATTAATGTGAGGATTAGAGTTCAGCCAGTTGAGCCCTTATATAGAAAGTGATGGAAATCTGAAAGTCTACCCCAAAGGAGTGATTTGAGAACACCTCATTATGTTAGTTCTTGAAAATTTGAGTTTAATGCAGGGCAGTTAGTGACGCATTTGGAGTGCTGACTTGATACCTGTTTTTCTCAACATTGAAAAACCATACTTTTTCTCTAAAATCACTTATTGGAAATCATGTGAAGAGAGAATAGGGTCCCTGAAAGATGAACATGGGCATCTACGTGCGGAACTACAGGAGAAGGGTGAGATACCAAATGAGTATTTCACGTCAGTATTTAATCTGGAGAAGATTTTGGAAGCTGGAGAACTTAGAGAAATAGTGATATCCTGAAACGTACCCATACAATAGAGGAGGAGGTGCTGAATGTCTTAAAATGCGCAAAGGTGGATAAATTCCCAGGCCCAGACCAGGTGTACTCTTGAACTCTGTGGGAAATTGGGAAGTGATTGCTGGGCCCCTTGCTGAGATATTTGTATCAATAATAGCCGCAGGTGAGGTGCTGAAATACTGGAGGTTGGCTAACATGGTGTCATTATTTTAGAAAGGTGGTAAGGAAAAGACACGAAACTATAGATCGGTGAGCCCTATGTCAGTGACAGGTAGGTTGTTGGAGGGAATCCTGAGGGACAGGATTTACATGCTTTGTAAAGGCAAGGATGGATTAGGGATAGTCAACATGGCTTTGAGTATGGGAAATCATGTCTCACTAACTCGATAAGAGTTTTATGAGCAGTGGACATGATTGATATGGACTTCAGTAAGGTGTTCCATAAGGTTCTGCATGGTAGACTGGTTAGGAAGGTTTGATCTCATGGAATACAGGGAGAACTAGCCATTTGGATGCAGGGTGGAGGGGTGGAAGGTTGTTTTTCAGACTGGAGGCTTGTGACCAGTGGCATGCCACAAAGATCAGTGCCGGGTCCACTGGTTTTTTACCATTGATATAAATGATTTTAATGTGCATTTAGGGAGGTATAATTACTAAGATGGCAAATGACATAAAAATTGGTGTTGTATTGGACAGTGAAGAAGATTGTCTCAGAGTACAGTGGAATCTTGATTAGATGGGCCGATGGGCTGAGGAGTGGCAGACAAGAGTTTAATTTAGATAAATGTGAGATGTTGCATTTTGGAAAGGCAAATTAGAACAGGACTTATACACTTAGTGATAAGATCCAGGGGGGTGTTGTTAACCAAAGAGACCTTGGAGTGTAAGTTCATAGCTCCTTAAAAGTGGAGTCGCAGATAGATAGGATAGTGAAGAAGGTGTTTGGTATGCTTTCCTTTATTGGTCAGCGCATTGAGTATAGGAGTTGGGACGTTATGTTGTGGCTATACAGAGCATTGTTTAGGCCACTTTTGGAATATTGCATGCAATTCTGGTCTCCCTGCTATAGGAAGGATGTTGTGAAACCTGAAAGAGTTCAGAAAAGATCTACGAGGATGTTGCCAGGGTTGGAGGGCTTGAGCTATCAGGAGCAGCTGAATAGCTTGGGGTTGTTTTCCCTGGAGTTTCAGGGGCTGATGGGTGCCCTTATAGAGGTTTATAAAATCATGAAGACCATGGACAGGGTGCATACTCAAGGTCTTGGGGTGGGGAGGTCCAAAACTGAAGGGCATAGGTTTAAGGTGAGAGGGAAAGACTTTGAAGGAGAACTATGGGGTAACTTTTCACACAGAGATTGGTGCACATATGGAATGAGCTGCCAGAGGAAGTGGTGGAGGCTGGTACAATTACAGCATTTAAGAGATATCTGGATGGGTACATGAATAGGAAGGGTTCAGAGGGATATGGGCCAAGTGCTGGCAAATGGGACTAGATTAATTTAGGATATCTTGTCAGCATGGACGAGTTAGACTAAAAGCTCTGTTTCCATGCTGTGCATCTCTATGACTCTATGTGGTTTAATCTAACTAAGCAGCCAAAGTTGACAGCTGCTGGATTTACTGGAAGTCACATGTCTATGTTTGTGGCTAAGATGATCAGTGCTCCTTCTTTATGGTTGCATTGGTCTTCAATGTGCAGGGTGGCAGTGACTGGAAGACAATACCTGCAATCACTATGCTGGTCACTGACCGCTGTGCACAAGAAACTTGGAGCAACTACTTGTCTGAGCAAACGCAAAGCATAATGGGTATGTTGTTCAAAGGCTGTGGCTACTTTGATAGTGTTGGGAATTCAGTTGGGATGCAGTCTGCTAAAAGAGTGGGAATGCCCAACTCATTCTTTACCTTTCTGGGAAATCTCTTTTGAACGTCCAAGTGTGGGAACTGAAAGGCTGATCCAGTCATTTTCCTGAAAAGCTTCTGAAAGAGCTTTTCTTGATGATTCCTGAATGAATTGTATCTTTGAAGATCCTAGTGATAGTTGCCTGTGTTGAGTGACACAATCTATATTGGCCAGGACATTAACTGAAAGCCAAGTAGACCATTTCAGTCCCTGTCCTTTTTGCCTCATTGTCAGCCAAAGTTTTTTTTCTCAAACTTAATCTCTACAGAGAACATTTTTATTTCTAATTAGTGTGCAAGTGTGTGTGCACGTGTGTGCCTATGTGTGTGTGTATGTGTGTATGTGCATGCGCGTGTGTGTCTGTGTGCGCATATGTATCCATGTGTGTGTCTGTGCGCATGCGTGCATGTATGTCTGTGTGTATGTGTGTGTGTCTGTGTGCACATGTATTCTGAGTGTTTGTGTGCACGGGTGTGTCTATGTGTTTGTGTGTGTGTCTGTGTGCACATGTATTCTGTGTGTGTGTGTGTGTGTGTGTGTGTGTGTATGTGTCTATGTGCCTGTACGCGTGCGCATATGTGTGTGTGTGGATTCTTTTGAACAGTGAATACTCGTACCTTCATGTTTACATCTCGGTGTTAGCCAGCTTTACATCTTTGTAATCCTGTTTCCCACTGAATCATTAAATTTGCTGTTCATTAAAGAATCCTGGTTGATTGATCTTTCTGTTCTGAACCGTACATAATTGGTCCTGGGGAATGAGTAAAGCATTGAAATTTATCTTGTGACCAGTGAAATGGCAGGACTAAAGAGAGACAGTGCACTCCCATCCATGGTTGTTACAATGTTGATTTTTTGTTCCATATGAGTGTTTAGGAATATAATGTAAGTGAAACTGATGCATGAAACAGTCACAATTAATTAAATACTGGAACATGTTTAAAGAGCTGAATGACCTTTTCCTGGGCCTCTATCCCTCATGAAATGCAGAGTTTTCCAATGGGGATAATGTTGCATTCAACATTAGCCTTCAATGATTTCTCATTCAATCTGGGCATCCTTACATTCGGTGGAGTTTCCTAAACATGTGAAACAGAAAGCTAACAAAGAACAGTACAGCACAGGAACAGGCCCTTTAGCCCATCAAGACTGCGCATGACATCTTTCTAAACCAAAAGCCTTTTTGCCTCTGCACAGTCCATATCCCCCTATTCCCTGCATATTCATGTCTCTGTCAAGATGCCTCTTAAATATTGCTATTGTATCCTCCTCCACCACCTTATATGCCAGAGCTTTCCAAGCTTTTTGCCACCCTCTGTGTAAAACAAAACGTGCCTCTCACATCTCCTTTCAACTTTCCCACTTTTGCCTTAAACCTATGTCCCCTAGTAATCGACATTTCTACCCTGAGAACAAGACTCTGACTCTCCACTCCTCTTGTAATTTTATAAACATCTATCAGGTTGCCCCTCAGCCTCTGACGTTCAAGTGAAAACAACCCAAGTTAGTCCAAATACTCCTCGTAGCTAAAACCCTGAAAACCAGGTAACTTTCTGGGTGTCACTGGCTAGGCCAGGATTTATTGCCCATCCTGAATTGCTGTGGGTCTGGAGGCACATGTAGCTGAGACCAGGTAAGGATGGCAGTTTCCTTCCCTCAAGGACATGAGTGAACCAGATGGGTTTTAAATGACAAGACAATGGATACATGGTCACCATTAGTTTCTTAATTCCAGACTTTTATTGAATCCAAATTCCACCATCTCCTGTGGCAGTGTTTGAACCTGCGCCCCCAGAACATTATCTGGGTCTGTGGATTAACAATCAATGAATAATGCCACTGGGACATCAACTCCCCTATACTGTCTCCAAAGCCTCCACATTCTTCTGATAGTGTGGTGACTGGAACTTTGTTCCAAATGTGGCCTAACTAAATTTCTATACAAATACAAAATGATTTGCTAATTTTTATACTGTATGCCCCAACTGATGAAGGCCATTTACCTTCTTACCCACCTTATCCACTTGTGTTTCAGGGAACTGTGGGCCTATATATCAAGTTCCCTCTGCATGTTGATTCTACTCAGGGTCCTTCCATTTACTTTGCACTTCCCTCCTGTATTAGATCTCCCAAAATGTGTCATCTTGCATTTTCTGGGATTAAATTACATTTGCCATTTCTCTGCCCAAGTAGTCTTCCCTTGAGCCACAGGGTTACCAATATCCTGGGGGTATATTTGCTAATGCTCTTCAGGTGGATTTAAACTAATTCAGCAAGGGGATGGGAACCGAAATTTTAGTTCAAGTGTATGGGAGAATGAGAGTCGTGAAGTTAGGTAAGATTTCAAGATCGCAAGAAGGCACCGGCAGGCAAGAAGTTGGTTTGAAGTGTATCTACTTCGATGCCAGAAACATCTGGAATAAGGTGGGTGAACTTGCAGCATAGGTTGGTATCTGGAACTTCGATGTTGTGGCCATTCCAGAGACATGAGTAGAGCAGGGACAGGAATGGTTGTTGCAGGTTCCAGGATTGAGATGTTTCAGTATGAACAGAGATAACTGTAAAAGAGGGGGAGGTGTGGCATTGTTATTCAAGGACAGTATTACGGTGGCAGAAAGGATGTTTGATGAGGGCTCATCTACTGAAGTAGATGTGAGCTGAGGTTAGAAACAGAGAGGTCACCCTGTTGGGTGTTTTCTCTAGGCCTCTGAAAAGTTCCAGAGATGTCAAGGAATGGATAGCAAAGATGATCCTCTATAGGAGTGAGAGTAACAGGGTAGCTGTTATGGGGGACTTCAACTTTCCAAATATTGACTGGGAATATGACAGTTCAAGTACTTCAGATGGTTGGTTTTTGTCCAATGTGTGCAGGAGGGTTTCCTGACTCAGCATGTCTACAGGCCAACAAGATTAGATTTGGTACTGGGTAATGAACATGGCCAGGTGTTAGATTTGGAGATAGGTGACCACAATTCGGTTATGTTTACTTTAGTGATGGAAAGGGATGGGTATATACCGCAGGGCAAGAATTATAGCTGGGGGGAAAGGCAGATTAGGCAAGATTTAAGATGTATAAGATGGGGAAGGAAACTGCAGGGGATGGGCACAATTGAAATGTGGAGCTTATTCAGGGACCAGCTACTGCGTGTCCTTGATAAGTATGTGCCTGTCAGGCATGGAGGAAGTGGTCAAATGAGGGAACCATGGTTACTAAAGAAGTTGAATCTCTTGTCAAGAGGAGGAAGAAGGCTTATGTTAGGATGCGATGTGAGGCTCAGTTAGGGTGCTTGAGAGTTACAGGTTAGGCAGGAAAAACCAAAAGAGAGAGCTAAGAAGAGCAGGAGGGGAAATGAGAAGTCCTTAGGATCAAGAAAAACCCTAAGGCTTTCTATGGCTATATCAGGAATTAAAGAATGACTTGAGTAGATTAGAGCCAATCAAGGACAGTAGTGGGAAGTTGTGTGTGGAGTCCAAGGAGATAGGAGGAGCCTAAATGAATACGTTTTGTCAGTATTCACACTGGAAAAAGACAATGTGGTCGAGGAGAATACTGACGTACAGGCTACTAGACTAGATGGGATTGAGGTGTAGAAGGAGGAGTTGTTAGCAATTCTGAAAAGTGTAAAAATAGGTAGGTCCCCTGGGCTGGATGGGATTTATCTGAGGATTCTCTGCGAAGCCAGGGAGGTGGTTGGTGAGCCTTTGGCTTTGATCATTATGTCATCATTGTCTACAGGAATAATGTCAGAAGACTGGAGGAGAGCAAATGTTGTTCCCTTGTTCAAGAAAGGGAGTAGAGACAACCCTGGAAATTATAGGCCAGTGAGCTTTACTTTAGTTGTGGGTAAAGTGTTGGAAAGGTTATAAGAATTAGGATTTATAAATATCTAGAGAGGAATAATTTGATTATGGATAGTCAACACTGTTTTGTGAAGGATTGATTGTGCCTCACAAAACTTATTGAGTTCTTTGAAGGTGATCAAACAGGTGGATGAGGGTAAAGTGGTTGATGTGGTGTATATGGATTTCAGTAAGGCGTTTGATAAGGTTCCTCACAGGAGGCTATTGCACAAAAACGGAGGCATGGAATTGAGGGTGATTTAATGGCTTGGATCAGAAATTGGCTAGCTGAAAATACTCATCCTGGAGTTGAGTTACTATTGGGGTACTGCAATGATCTGTTTTGGGTCCTCTGTTGTTTGTCATTTATGTAAATGACCTAGATGAGGGCATAGAAGAATGGGTTAGTAAATTTGCAGATGACACTAAGGTCGTTAGAGTTGTTGACCATGACGAAGGATGTTGTAGGTTACAGAGAGACAGAGATAAACTGCAGAGCTGGGCTGAGAGGTGGCAAATGGAGCTTAAAGTGGAAAAGTGTGAGGTGTTACACTTTGGAAGGAGTAACAGGAATGCAGAGTACTGGGCTAATGGTAAGATTCTTGGTAGTGCAGATGAGCAGATGAGCAGAGAGATCTCGGTGTTCAGGTACATAGAACCTTGAATGTTGCCACCCAAATTGATAAGTTATTAAGAAGGTATATGCTGTGTTTCACTTTTATTGGTAGAGGAATTGAGTTTTGGAACCATGAGATCATGCTGCAGCTGTACAAAACTCTGGTGCAGCCGCACTTGGAGTATGGCATACAGTTCTGGTCACCATATTACAGGAATGATGTGGAAGCTTTGGAAAGGATTCAGAGGAGATTTACTAGGATGTTGCCTGGTCTGGAGGGAAGGTCTTATGAGAAAAGGCTGAGGGACTTGAGGCTGTTTTCATTAGAGAGAACAAGGTTGAGAGGTGACTTAATTGAGACGTATAAGATAATCAGAGGGTTAGATAGGGTGGACAGTGAGAGCCTTTTTCCTCGGATGGCGATGGCTAACACATGGGGACATAGCTTTACATTGAGGGATGATAGATTTAGGACAAATGTCAGAGGCAGTTTCTTTGTTTCTCTGTGGGTTGATGGACAGGGTGGCCTGTATTCCTGATGAAGGGCTTTTGCCCGAAACATCGATTTTCCTGCTCCTCGGATGCTGCCTGAACTGCTGTGCTTTTCCAGCACTACTAATCCAGAATCTGGTTTCCAGCATCGGCAGTCATTGTTTTTACCAATATGGACGAGAATGGAATAGTGTAGGTTAGTTGGGCTTGAGATTGGTTCCACAGGTCAGCACAACTTCGAGGGCCAAAGGGCCTGTACTGTGCTGTAATGTTCTATGTTCTACATTCTTAAGTCTCCAGCCTATCTATACCCTGCTGTATCTTCTGGCAATCCTTCTCACTATCTACAGCTCCCCCAATCTTTGTGTTGTCCACAAACTTTCTAAACAGGTGCCTACTTTCTCTTCCAAATCATTTGTATATTTTACAAACAACAGTGGTCCCGGCACTGATCCCTGTGGAAAACCAATCGTCACAGATTTCATTCTTCCACCGCTATTCTCTGTCTTCTGAGACTAAGTCATTCTCACCGGCTCACCACGGATTCCATGCGAGTTCACCTTTTGTGTCAGCCTGCCATAAGGGACCTTGTCAAAGGCCTTGTTAAAGTCCATATAGACAACATCTACTGCCCTGCCTCATCCTTTGAGCAGGGATAGGCACCTAGCCTGTGTCACTGCTTCTCACTTACTCTTTTTGTCCTGTGTCACGTTGTGCCTGCTCGGAAACACACAGTATATCTGCTTTGCTTTAACTTCTTGTCCTTCAGCCCCTTACAGCACACAGCAATATGTTTCTGAGTCTAAGAACATTGCTGGCCTCTTTTCAAAAGCCCTCTTACGGGTGGAGTGAGACCAGTTACACTGGTGACTCACTTGGTTGATTCACTGTGGCTATTTGGAGAACTATTTGGAGAACAGGAATTTCTCATTTAGTGTGAAGCCTGAGTATAGTCATTCCTTTAACACATCCCTGACAATCTGGCTGTGTTCTTTCTTTGTTTTAACATGCACCAGGACAGCATCCAGATAGAAAATGGGTTCCCCATTTTCCAAACCAGATTCTAAACTTTGTTCCCTGGAAGAAACCTGACACAAAGACCATCCTGTCTACTGTGACACAAACATCAAAGAATTCAGTATCTAAACTCCTAGTTCGCTGTTTTACAACACTTAACACCATCCAAGGCCCTACCATTAAATGTATAAGCTCTGTTCTTGTTTGTTGTATCAAAATGCAACACCTCGCATTTATCCAAATTAAACTCCATCTACCACTCAGTTCATTGACCCAATTAATCAAAATCTTAGTCTTAGGTAACCTTCTTCAGTGTTCACTCTACCAATTTTGATGTCTTCAGTAAAGTTTTTTTCTGCTGAGTTTTTCCAGCAATTTCTGTTTTTACTCTTTTATTTGCATTTATGCATGTAGGTTCTGGGGCCCTAGTGCAGTGTCCAAGACCTCTCTCTTCACATGCTCATTCTAGCATGGTCTTTTTTTTTACTGATGTCATTGTTGTATCATTAGTTATACCATCATAATTTACATAAATCTCATCACAGAGAGTTAGAACATAGAACATAGAACAATACAATGCAGAACAGGCCCTTCAGCCCTAGATATCGTGCTGACCTGTGAACAATTCTCAGCTTGTCCCCCTATACTATCCCAAAATCATCCATGTGCTTTTCTAAGGATTGTTTAAATCTCTCTAATGTGGCTGAGTTGACGACATTAGCAGTCATTGTTTTTACCTCGGTGACATTAGCAGGTAGGGCATTGCACCCCCTTACCACTCTCTACGTAAAGAACCTGCCTCTGACATCTGTCTTAAATCTATCACTCCTCAATTTGTAGTTATGCTCCCTCGTACAAGCTGACGTCATCATCCGAGGAAAAAAACTTTCACTGTCTACCCTATCTAATCATCTGATCATCTTGTATGTCTCTATCGAATCCCCTCTTAGCCTTCTTCTCGCCAATGAGAGCAGGTTCAAGTCTCTCAGCCTTTCCTCATAAGACCTTCCCTTCAGACCAGGCAACCTCCTGGTAAATCTCCTTTGCACCTTTTCCAATGCTTCCACATCCTTCCCAAAATATGGGGACCAGAACTATACACAATATTCCAAGTGTGGCCGCACCAGCGTTTTGTATAGTTTTGTATAGTTGCAGTTCATATACAACTCCAGAGACATGATCATACAACACAAGTAGACAGACTAGTGCAGCATTAGGGAAAGCTGTACAGTTGAAGGGGACATCTTTTGGATCAGATGGGAAATTGAAGTACAATTCAGTCCAGGTAAGTGTGAGATGATGTACTTGGACAGGAGAAACGAGACAAAGGAATACATGATGGACCTGGGAAGCATTGAGAATTAGAGACCCTGGTTTGAAGGTACACCTGCCTTTTAAGGTATTAAGACAGGTGGATATAGGAAAGAATATGGGATACTTGCTTCTATTAGTTGGGGCATGGAGTTTAAGAGCAGGGAGGTTATGCTGGAACTGTATAAAATATTGGTTTGGCCACAGCTACAATACTGTGTGCAGTCCTGGAATCCACACTATAGGAGGGATGTGGTAGCACTGGAGAGAGTGCAGAGGAGATTTACCAAGTTCTGGGGAAGGGTCACTCAAACCAAAACATCAACTCTGATTTCTCTTCACAGATACCGCCAGACCTGCTGAGTGTTTCCAGCAATTTCTGTTTTGGTTCTGCAGTTATTTTTGTTTTTTTTTGGTTTTTGTTTAGATTCACCAGGATGTTGCCTGGGCTAGAGTGTCTAGTTATGAAGAGAGATTTCCTTACGAGATTGAGAGGGGACATAGAGTCATAGAGATGTACAGCAGGGAAACAGACCCTTTGGTCCAACCCGTCCATGCCAACCTGATATCTAAAATTAATCAAAGCCCATTTGACCCATATTCCTCTAAACCCTTCCTACTCACATACCCATCCAGATGCCTTTTAAACATTGTAAGTGTACCAGCCTCTACCACTTCCTCTGGCAGCTCATTCCATACACGTATCACCCTCTGCGTGAAAGCAATGTCCCTTAGGTCCCTTTTATATCTTTCCCCTCTCACCTTAAACCATGCCCCCTAGTTTTGCACTCTCCCACCCAAGCGAAAAGACCTTGTCTATTTACCCTATCCATGCCCCTCATGATTTCATAAACCTCTGTAAGTCAGGTCACCCCTCAGCTTCTGACACTCCAGGGAAAACAGGGATTAGAACAGTTAGGTGATTGTTTTCAACCAATGCTAACACGATGGGCTGAAGGGCCATTTTCTGTGCTGTTGACCTCTGTGATTCTCTGACACAAGATCAGTTCCCAAGTTGCTATTACAAAGAAGGCAGTGATTCCCAATGGTTTTCATTTTAGACCAACAGGGACGTTGTTCCAATGCTTTTACTCCTGTTGAATGGGCATGTCAGAGTCATGTGTTGATTCTCTCTTCCTGAACTCTTGCATTCCCTTCCTCACCCTCTCTGCCTCCCTATCTCTGTCAGCTTTTGAGTCACTTCTTAAATCTTAACTCTTTGTCCATGTTCCTAATACCCTCTTTATGAGGCTTGGTGTCAAATCTCTATTTGATAATATTCCTGTAAGGCAGCTTTAGATGTTGCATACCTGGGAATATTTCATTTTCAAGTGCACACTGAATTTCCTATTATTTATTTCCATACCCTTCCAGGCAGTGTATTCCCGATCATAGAAAAATTGGAACGGAACCAATACCTTATAAAATCAGATTGTGATTATTAATCTCAATTTTATATTCTTGCTGTGCACAAACTGCTCAACATCTTTGTCTCCAAAATCATTGCACTGTCTGATAATTCATTAGAGGTGAAGTACTTTGAGATGTCAGAGAAATGTTATAAAGTTTAATAGAAATATAACATTTTAGTTCTCTGCAAGCTGTCGAATGGTAATTTATCTCTTTATTCAATTGCGTTTTACGCAAATCTCTGGCTGTGCTTTCAGGCCTTTGTCACTATGAGGCGAGCTATCCATATCGACTGCAGCCTGGAGAACTCAGTGAGACCCTTTGGAAATGTTTCCCTCTCTGCTTGACAGTGGGCTGCAGATCAGCTTTGATCTCTACCTCCCTCTGCCAACCTTCAACATTCAAGACACACTTCCGTAACAGAGGTAGCACAAATTACTGCAGGTGGTGGAATCTGTACTGAAGACAAAAAAAAAATGTAGTGGGTCAGGCAGCATCCACGGAGAGAGAGAGAGAGAGGAAGTTAACTTTTTGAGTCTGGATGGCTCTTCACCAGAGCTGACATGAAGTGTGGAGGGGCAGCATTTATGCAATAGTGGAGGGGTGGAGTGCTGTGGGAGACAGGGTGTCAATAATGCAGATTAAGTAACAGAATATGAGAATGGCAGAATGTGTCTAACTTCCAAACTAGAAAGAACAGATAGTCCCACTGAAGTTGGGGGGAGGGGAGACAGGACACGGTGACAGAGAATACAACAAGCAAAGCTAACAGAAAGACAAGCAATGGGAGTGAGTTCACAATCTGAAGGTGCTGAACTCAATATTAAGTCCGTAACAGAGTTAATCAGTGGATTGCTGAATTTTTGTTTCGGAGACAGAGGAAAGAAATGAGAGTTTGTCAAAACATATTGCACCAAAGGAGACTGTTCAGCCCATCATGCCTGTCCTGTACCAGCTCTATGAGAAGTGAGAAAAGGCTATGGAGGCTCATTCATGGAGTGTATTTAAGGTAGAAATTGAAAGACTTTTCTGAGTATCGGTGGTGTACAATATCGTTTGGAGAGGATGTGTCCAATCCGCCATGGTCAGATTGAATAGTGGGACAAGCTGAAACTGCTGAATGGCCTACCTCTGGTCTCATGTTCCTGAGACAGGAGAAAGCAGGAGGTGAGGAGGGAAGGGAAAGAGTGAGAAGTTTCCTGAGATGTATTGGTGTAGAATTTTCCTGCAAATTATTTCACACTGCTATCACTGTTTAGAATTAGTGGCTGAATAAGCAAAAAACATACAACATAAGAACAGGCCCTTAGGCCTTCCAAGCCTGGGCTGACACATCTTCAGCTTCCGTACTAAAACTGCCATCACTTACAGGATCCATATTCCTCTATTCCCTTCCTATTTATGTATTTGTCCAGGTGCTTCTTAAATGCTGCTCCTGTGTCTGCTTCCTCCACCTCCCCTGGTATTCTGTTCCTGGCACTCACCACCCTTTGTGTGAAAAACTTTCCTCACACATCTCTTTTAAACATCTCACCCCCACACCTTGAACCTGTGTCCCTAATAACTGACCCTTCTTCCCTGGGAAAAAGCCTCATACTTTCCACTTTATCCATGCCATTCACAATCTTATAAACTTCTATCAGGTCGCCCCCTCAACCTCCTGCATTTCAGTGAAAACAGACCCAGTCTGTTCCAGCTTTCTTCATAGCTAAATTCCCCCATACCAGGCAACATCCTGGTAAACCTTTTCTGCATACTCTCCAAAGCATTCAAAACCTTCTGGTAGTGTGGTGACTAGAACAGTATGGAATATTCCCAGTGTGGCTTAAATAAAGTTCTATAAAGCTGCAGCATAACTTGTCTATCATTATACTCAATATCCTTCCAATGAAGGCAAGCATGCCATAATCTTTTACCTCCCTTATTTACCTGCGCTGCCACCTTCAATGATCTGTGGACCTACATACCCAGATCCCTCTGCATATCGACACTCCTAAAGATTCTGCCATTCACTGTATATTTTCCACCTGCACGTTACCTTACAAAATGCATCGCCTCACAGTTGTTCAGATAAAACTCCACCTGCCATTTTTCTACCCATGCCTCCAACTCCTCTATATCCTGCAGCATCCTCTGTCAATCCTCCTCATTATCCTCAACTCCACCAAACTTTGTAACGTCTGCAAACGTACTAATTAGACCAGCTATGTTTTCCTCCAAATCATTTATGTGGATCATGAACAGCAGAGGTCCCAGCACTGATCTCTGTGGAACATCAGTCGTCACAACTCTCTATTCCGAAAAGCATCCTTCCACCACCTCCCTCTGTCTACTGTGACTAAGCCAGTTCTGTATCCATCTTGCCAGCTCACCCTGATACCACATGATTTCATCTTTTGTACCAGTCTGCCATGAAGGACCTTGTCAAAGGCTTTCCAGAAGTTCATGTAGACAGCGCCAACCACATTTCCCTCATCAATCATCTTTGTCACGTCTTCAAAAATCTCAATTAGGTTAGTGAGGCATGTCCTCCTCTGCATAAATCCATGCTGTCTATCGTCAATAGGTCCATTTGCTTCTAAATGCATATAGATCTTGTCCCTGAGAATCTTTTCCAATAATTTCCCTACCACCAACGTCAGACTCAAAGGCCTATAATTTCTAGGATTATCCCTGCTACTCTTCTTAAACAACGGGACAACATTGGCTATTCTCCAGTCCTTTGGGACCTCACCTGTGGCCAAAGGTGTCTGTCAATGCTCCAGCAATTTGTTCTTGTGCCTCTCTCAATATTCTGGGATAGATCCTATCAGGACCCTGGGACTTATCTACCTTTTAATACTTTTAAGATGCACAACAGCTCTTCCTTTTTAATAGCAACTTGGCTTAGAAATCAAAATTCCCTTCCCTGAGATCATCCTCCACCATTTCCACATCTTTGGTAAATACCGACATAAAGTATTGGACTAGGACCTCAACTCCGTCTTCTGGCTCCACACATCATTTCCCTCCTTTGTCTTCGAGTGGGCCAACCCTTACCTTGGTGACCCTCTTATGTTTTACATTTGTATGGAAAGCCTCAGGATTCTCCTTAATCCTATTTGCTAACGGTTTTTCATGACCCCGTTTAGCCCTTTTAATTCCTTGTTCAAGTTCTTTATAAATTTCCTTATTTACTTGCAGGCCTTTGTCAGCTCCCACCTTCCTAGACCTTACGTAAGCTTCCTTTTTCTTTTTGACTGCTTTATCTTCTGTGCCAGCTCCATCCCGTTAATCGGTAACGGTAATTCCATTAATTGGTAACGGTTATTCCGTTAATAGGTAAAGGTTATTCTGTTAATTGGTAAAGGTTATTCTGTTAATAGGTAAAGATTATTTTGAACAACTAGGCTGAACCAGATTATTGATCAGATAAAACTCCAGATGGAAGGGGCTTTACATTAGGCAGAATTTTAGCAAGGGAGACCAAATGTGATGAACTTTTACATTTTTTTCTTCTTATTTATGACTTCTACCATTAATTTAGGTGCCGTGGTATGGCAGCTTATGACATTTTTCATTGTAGCTTTTTTGTAAATAATATATGATAAAAAATTGCTATTCTATTCTATTGTACTCTATTCTAATGCCTGCTCCTATTTCTTGCCAGTTTATAATCTTTCTGATGCTCCACTCAAATTAAGAAGAAAGGAGAGTCACTGTAGTCCTTGTCTCCCATTGAAGAGTGACCATTGGTGGTGAGTTTACCTGAGAGTTACCATGCCACAGGCAAGGAGCAAGGTTCAGAAAATCTCCATGGTAACCTCAGCCAACACAGGAACCAACTCCATGCTGTTGGCATCACTCTGCCTCACATCACCTGTCCAGCTGACTGAGCTAATCGGCTCCCTCACAGTCTAATTAAATATCCATGTCTTATCCCTGTTGTCTTTGTTTGGAATTGCTTCAAATGCTGTCAACATTCTACAATTGTTGTAGCATTACTATTAGGATGTGACACACAGTGTTGAGTATGCTGTAAGTGTGCCAGCCTTGGCTTCATTGGCAACACGTCGCCTCTAAGTCAGAAGGACACAAGTTCATGTGCCACTCTTCAACCCATTGGCCAATCCACACATTGAGGAGCAGTGGGACTTCACTGGATCAATTTCTCATCCAATATCCCTTGCACTGGCTGGTAGAACTGTAGCCTTTCTTTATCTTGTAGTTCTAAGATTTGGAGGTGCCGGTGTTGGACTAGGGTGTACAAAGTTAAAAATCACACAACACCACATTATAGTCCAACAGGTTTGTTTGGAAGCATTAGCTTTTGGAGTGCTGCTCCTTCATCAGACAGTTGTGGCACCTGATGAAGGAACAGTGCTCCGAAAGCTAGTGCTTCCAAATAAAACTGTTGGACTATAACATGGTGTTGTGTGATTTTTAACTTTGCATTTTTAATGTGTGCTTGGATTTGTTCATTTTTAACTTCTACTTACAGTTTGTAAATATGGTCTGGATCCATGGTGGTTGCTTAATATAGTTTGGTGCAGGCTAAACTAGGTGTTTCTTGATGGCAGGTTGAGCTAACAATGTTGACCTTGCAGTAACCCTGATGGGCAGTAAAAGTGGGATTGTGTTCCTGTTCCTCCCCAGCCTACAATTTCTGAAGCAAATTCACAATATCAATTGGCCCTCCGAATGATAACAAAAACATTTTAAGACCGTACTCAGGCGACAGGGGTCCAAAGCCCCAGGTGACTGTTTTGGGAATTTGGTTCAAGTCCCACCTTACCAGACAGTGCAATTTAGTATTTAATAAAGTTGCTGAATTCAATAAAATTTGGATCCTAATGGAGACCATATAACCCACTGTCAATTATAGTAAGTGAACCCATCTGCTTCACTAAGGTCCAGTTGGGAAGGCAATCTGCTGTATCTGTTTCTATTACCTTGTCTGGCTTACACACGACTCCAGACCCACAGCAATGTGCTTCATTCTTAACTGGCATCTGAGTTATTTGGAATGGGCAATAAATACTGGTCTAGTCAGTGTGGTCACACCTTCAAAAAATGTTAATGAATAACCCAGAATGTGAAAGCGCATTTTTTTTTCAAAATGTGGCAGTTCAGTCCAATTTGTAAACAATGCAACTTGTAAAGTTGGCAATTTGAGATTGTTGGGCCATATTTCCCTCCAGGCTTATGGAATTTGTCAAAACGTGGCCACATGGAATTGAAACTCACTTTACTGTATTAGTGACTACTTTCTGCTGTCCTCCAGCCTCTTCCAGTTAATCGATGAATGTGATTCAGTCAGACTGAACCAGGCTATTGGAGAGTCGTACCTCAGCCTGACGGTTTGTACCTTTATCCTCTGGACCCACGTTATACTGTGGACTAGTGGGAACTGTTCACCAGCGATGACCTCCTCACCAGCGATGACAGCAGGAAATAGTCACTAACTCAGTGAAGTGAGATCCAATTCCACGTGGTCACCTTTTGAAAAATTCCACAAACCATTTGAAATGTGGCCCAGAGATCTCAAATTGCCAACTTTACAAATTGAATTAGTCTTGGGAAGGTTTGGTTGCATCCTTTGCCTAACAAATAAATTATTAAATTGCTGAGGAGAATGGAGAAACAGGTTTTAAAACTTAGCTTTAGGCTGCACTGGAGACAAACTGAACAGAGTTCGACCACTAACTGGAGACAGCCTTGAACGTCTTGACCTGGTTTGGGTGATACTCGTTGGCCTTTAGAAACATAAGAGTGAAGTTCCCTCTTTGCTGCATGCGTGGGCACACTCCAAGGTCCCCCACATGCCAATTGGTGCCCAAATGCCTAGCGTAGCGTTGACCCTATCGCAACGTTGGAAGTCCATCCACCAGCTGGAAAGAAAGGGGACATTGGATGAAGATTGATCTAATTGAAACATTGAAGATCCTGAGGGGGCTGGTTAGGCTGAGAGGATGTTTCTCTCTTGTTGGGGAGTGAAGGATCATGGGAGGGATCAGACAGGTAAATGGAATTAAAACTCTGAATAGAAGACCAAGGATCTCGCTGAATGGCGGACCAAGCTCAAGTAGAGTAGAGTAGGGTAATGTAAAGTAGCTTTTGTTTGTCATTTCTCCCATATACAACTGATATAGTAAAATGAGACAGCGTTCCTCCAGGAGTGAAGGTCGACTCCTCCAGGGCTGAATGGTCTAATTTGTGCTCCTATTTTTCAAGAGCTTATGACCTTAGTGTGTTATGGCGTCAGTCAGATTTCTCACTGCCACAATCTTCTAAAGTACTCAACTGTTATAGGAATTTCAAGATGGAGGAAACCACGGGCCAATCTCCATTTGGAAGCTTGGAGAGCACACCAGTGCAAAAGTGCCATCTAAACTCTGAAGGCTAGACACAAAAAAACCTGCAGATGCTGGAATCCAAAATAGACAGGCAGGAGGCTGGAAGAACACAGCAGGCCAGGCAGCATCAGGAGGTGGAGAAGTCGACATTTCGGGTGTAACTTCAAACATTGACTTCTCCACCTCCTGATGCTGCCTGGCCTGCTGTGTTCTTTCAACCTCCTGCCTGTCTAACAAAACTCTGAAATCAGATGAGTTCCGGCTGAATTACACATGAAAAGACAAGGTGGCCTAGACCTTTTAGCACATCCCAGCTCCATTTTGGTTTAGATGCTATGAGAGGGATTCAGTTGTAAGCCATAACATTCACTTTAGTTTAACAGGGCGATGGAAAATACAAACTCACAAAGATCCAGGCCACAACTCAGGGGCATTAGTTAGACAGGAGAAACTGGAACAGTTTCCCTTCAAACAAAGAGGACTCAGAGATCTGACAAGCTGTAAGCTTTGTGAAGGTAAACCAAGGAAAACTACCAACAAACAGCTCTAATAGCTACAATAACTTTAAATATACTTTAAAATGATCAATCATGTTCAGAACATGATGCTTTTCACTTTCTGGAGGGTCCATATATTTGTGTAGAGACCCAGCTTCTGCAAACAAGAGGATAATATTGAAGCCTTGCATTTCCCTAAATTACTCAGGCTTATGGGGAGCTTACAAGTCTTCATTGTCCTCACTTGCACATGCTCAAACACATTCTGTGAAGAAGGCTGTGTCATAGCTATGATATCAGCACCATTCCCTCCTGCGTTCTCTTGGTGATACAGACGGAAGGGATGCTCGCTGATGTTGACACAATATTTAGCACCATTTCTGACTGGTCAGGCATTGAAGCAATATGTGTCCAAGTGCAGTAAGACCTGCACAATATCCTGGTTTGGGCTGGCAAGTGGTAAGGACATTCACACTACACAAACGCCAAGCAATGACCATTTCCAACAAGAGAGAGTCTAACTATTGCCCCATGACATTCAATGATGTTCCCCCATTGAACACCTCTTAGTGCTGAACCCCCAACACTATTAACATCCTGGGTTTGACTAGAAACTCAACTGGACTCAACACATCAACATGGCGACTACAAAGACAGGCCAGAGGCTGGGAATACCACAGTGTGTAACACACCTCCTGATTCTCAAAAGCATGTTCACCATCTACAAGGCACAAGTCAGGAGTTTGATGGAATATTCCCACCTGACTGGATGACTGTAGCTCCAACAACACTCAAGAAGATTGGCACCACCCAGGATAAAGCAGTCCACTTGATTGGCACCACATCCAAAAACATCTACTCCCTCCACCACTGATGCTCAGTAGCAGCAGTATGGACTAACTACAAGTTACACTGCAGAAATTCACCAAAGCTCCTGAATCAGCACCTTCCAAACCTACAGCCATTTCCATCCAGAAGGACAAGGGCAGCAGACACATGGGAACACCACTGCCTTCAAGTTCCCCTCCAAGACACTTACCATCCGGACTTGGAAATATATCACTGTTCCTTCACTGCCACTGGGTCAAATTCCTGGAGTTTCTTCATTAAGTGCATTCTGAGTCAACCTATAGCACTTCGACTGCAACTGTCCAAGAAGGCAGCGCATCACCACCTTTTCAACGGCAACTAGGGATGGGCAATAAATGCTGGCCCAGCCAGGGACACAAGACAATAGAATGAAACCCACCTGTTCATGTGCAGGCAGAAGCCACCTCAGCATTGGCAACACATGCTCTGAACATTTATATTTTCAAAAGGTCATCCTGATAGTCTGCCTGACACATTCGTTCTCAATTGGTTACTGTTCCTGGGAATGTTAGGCGAATGGTTTAATGATTGCTGGCAGTATTGGTAAGAGGATATAATGTTGTTTGTACAAATTCTCTGTATCTGAAAGTTTGTTCACACAATGTTTTTGTGGTTTAGAGCGTTTGTTGTCCACTGCTGTAATGTTTAGTTAATGTTGCTTTTGGCTTGCTTCTTACAGTAAAAGTCTGTAAAAGTAAAATCTTGTCATGCAGTTCATCTAGTGTGATTATTTGGTAAGGTTCAATGGAAATTCTAACAAAGTCCAACTGAACTCTGTACTTCCTGATCTTTAGATGGTTATTTTGCTTCATTCAAATCTTACCTAAGTTAGAGTGATCTTGCTTTTATGTCAACAAATGTATTGCTAATCCAACTGAAATGTTCCTACATTTGGAATCAAATTGGAAATTCAAATTTAGCCACTTGAGTATTAACCCAAAAGGACTTGTTGAAAGTACACTTTATTTATCTGACTCATCATGGCCACTTTGTTTTGAGAGCTCATGACAACAACATTTTTGAGAACAATGAGTTTATTTGGTCCAAGTCGACTTGGACTTAACCATCTGTTCCTGGAAAGGAAACACTTTAAAACAAAAAAAAACCAAGACAGTAAAGATGGTCTCCAACAACCTACAATATTCATGTTTGCATTATCACTGACCTTAGATGTCAGCTAATATGACGCATCTCCCAAAGGACCTCATTATGGAAGCTCTTTGAAACATGGGAAACTGAGCCATTTCAACATTACATCTGCAATGCTTTTAAACTCTTTCAGCTTCTTCACATTAGGAATCAGATTATACCATTATGAGATAGGTTTGTTTTACTCTGCTCACAGTGTGCTGTTGCAGTAGCAATCCTACCTCAAAACGTCAGGTCCAATTTCCCTGTCCATTTCTTTAACTTGCCTGTCATTTTTTTTTAGAAGTAACTTCTCAAAGCTTTGCCTTTTGACAAAAACTGCTCCGACTGCTCTACAGGGCAATAGCATTTGGGTCCCCACGAAGACAGTTTTAAAGAGTAAAAATCCCCATATCATTTTATTTTCTGTATTTTTGATTGTGGACTGAAAAGGGCTATTTCAAAAGTGAAGGATGGAGGAAGGATTTGTTGTACATTGAAAATGTTCAATGTGTTTGGTATTTACACTGCTGCTTTGTTCAAATGATGGGGAAGTCGATTATTGGTTGGCTGGCATCAGGGGGTGTGTATGCAGGGTGTTATTTGGCCAGCAACAGGAAGCTGATTGGTTTGTGCAATTGTGACCTGTTGTGGATAATGACAATCAGCAACCTGAACACAACGCTCTGATTCATTCTTGCTGATCATCTTGTGGGTGTGAATGGTACAGGGAGAAAAGCATTCAGGGTGCATGAAAGGGCAGTGGGGTGTCTCCCTCTGAAGCTGAAAGAAAGCCTGTTGTTTTCTCCCATCAGTTGGTGTAAGCTGCTGCCCTTAACATAGAAAACATAGAAAAAAACATAGAAACATAGAAACTAGGCGCAGGAGGAGGCCATTCAGCCCTTCGAGCCTGCTCCTCCATCCATCACCATCATGGCTGATTGCCCAGCTCAATAGCCTGATCGTGCTTTTTCCCAATAACCTTTGGTCCCATTCGCCCCAAGTGCAATATTTTGCTGCACCTTGAACACAGTCAATCTTTTGGCGTCAATTACTTCCTGTGATAATGAATTCCACAGGCTCACCGCTCTTTGGGTGAAGAAATGTCTCCTCATCTCCGTCCTAAATGGTCCACCCCAAATTCTCATTCTGGACACACCCACCATTGGGAATATCCTCCCTGCAGCTAACCTGTCTAGTCCTGTTAGAATTTTATAAGTCTCTCTGAGACTCCGCCCCCCCTACCCCGCCTCCCCCCCCCCCACTCCCTCCTCATTCTTCTGAACTCCAGTGAAAACAATCCTAACCTAGTCAATCTCTCCTAGTCATCAGTCCCACCATCCCTGGAATCAGCCTGGGAAACTCTCACTGTACTCCCTCAAGAGCAAGAGCATCCTTCCTCAGAAAAGGAGACCAAAACTGCACACAGTAATCTACATGTGGCCTCACCAAGACCCTGTATAACTGCAACAACACATCCCTACCCCTGTACTCGAAACCTCTCATAGTGAAGACCAACATCCCATTTGCCTTCTTTACCACCTGCTGCACCTGAATGCTTACCTTCAGCTACTGGTGCGCAAGGACACCCAGGTCCCACTACAACACTCCCCTCTCCCAATCTATAGCCATTCAGATAGAAAGCTGCCTTCTTGTTTTTGCTTCCAAAATTAATAGCCTCACATTTACCCAATTATACTGCATCTGCCATTGACTTACCCACTTACCCAAACTGTCCAGATCATGCTAAAGGACCATAGAATCCCTACAGTGTGGAAACGGCCCTTCAGCCCAATAAGTACACAGCACCCCTCTGAAGAGTAACCCTCCCAGACCCATTTCCCTATTACCCTACATTTACTCCTGACTAATGCACCTAACCTACACATCCCAGAACATTTTGGGCAATTTAGCATGGCCAATGCACATAACCTGCACATCCTTGGACTGTGAGAGGAAACTGGAGCACCTGGTCTAAACCCACACAGACACGGGGAGAACATGCAAATTCCACACAGATAGTCACCCGAGGCTAGAATCGAACCTGGGTCCCTGGTGCCACGAGGCAGCAGTGCTAACCACTGAGCCACCGTGCAGTCTCTGCATCCCTGTCACAGTTCACCCTCCCACCCAACTTGATTTCATCTGCAAACTTTGAGATGTTACATTGTGTTCCCTCATCCAAATCATTAATATATCTTGAGAACAGCTGGGGTCCCAGCAGTAATCCTTGTGGCACCCCACTGCCTGCCAATTTGAAAAGGACCTACTCATTGTTTCCTCTCTACCAAACAGCTTTCTATCTATCTCAATACACCTCGCCCAATCCCATGAACTTTAATCTTAACCAAGAGACATTGCAGTTAGTGTGCTCATCACCCTCTGCCTCCTATAAAGGAGCGAAGGAACCCAATACAAGAGACTAAAGAACAGAAAGTCCAGGAAACTGGAAGGATCATTTCAGTGAATTCTGGTGGACTGATGCTATTGAACAGTTTCTTTCTCCCCACACTTATAAAACCTATTTTTTTGTTGCTTGCCTGTGTTTGTAAGCGTGTATGTTTGGGGCTTTCAAAAAGATGGTAGAGTTTTAATGAGTAGAGCCATATTTTGACAGTTCATAGCTGTGATGAGAATTTATTTTTTTGTAACACACTGTGATCCTTGTTTGATCCCATATGCCAGTTTACATTTACAAGGCAAGTTATACATATATGAAAAATTGAGGCTGATTACTAATGTGAGGACAGCATTTTGTAGGTGGAAGGAGAGTTGATTTATATGCTGAACATTTGCAGAAACATGAACAAAAAAATACAGATTATCTTATACACCATTGGTTATTACTGATGTTTGAGAGATTTAACCTGCTGCATTTCCTGACATTTTTTAAATATTCACTGTTGGGTCATGAGCATCACTGGCTGGCCCAGCATTTATTGCCCGTCCCTAGCTAACCTTGAACTGAATGCTTTGCCATTCAGAGGACATTTGAGAGTCAACCACTTTGCTGAGGGGTGTGGAGTCACATGAGGGCCAGACCAGGCAGATTTCCTTCCATCAAGGGCATTAGTTAACCAGATGGGTTTATCCTACAATCGGCAATGGTTTCATGGTCATCAGCAGATTCTTAACTCCAGTTGAATTTAAATTTGAACCAGGATCCCAGAACACTATTTGAGTTTCTGAGTTAAGAGTCTAGCGATGATGCCATTAGGCCATCACCTCGCCAATATACAACACTGGTTATTGAGTGCATTTTAGATCAGAGTGGTGCTGGAGAAGCACAGCAGGCCAGGCAGCATCCTAAGAGCAGGAAAATCGACCTTTCGGGCAAAAGCCTTTCATCAGGAATGAATTGAATGCATTTTGTCTGTCATAAAGTTGCTTTGGTGGGGGGGGTCCTAAAAGACATTGAGAGAGTGTAAAGAAGAGATTCTGTGCGCTATCAACAAATAAATTGAGTCCAGAGAGATTTAGAGGCCCAGGCATTTAGATTATTAAAAGTAGTACACTGTGGATTCTGCAGGTATGAAATAAAACCAAAAGTGCTGGAGAACTTTTGGCAGCATCTGTGGAAGGAAAAAAGAGCGATCAATATCAAACCCAAAATAACTCTTCTTTGGAAGATGCTCTGAATAAAGCAAGACATAAATTTTAGATTCTAAATGCATGAGGTATTGGGAGAAAGCAGGAATATGGTATTGAGATGGAGGAACAGCCATGATCATATGACTAGCTTAATGGGCTGAATGGCCTAACCTTGTTCCTAGATTTGATGCTTCAGCTGCACAAAATCCTAGCCAGACCTAACCTGACGTTCAGTGCGTTATCTTTTATTTGGCAGATACATTGCACTGGAGGGTAGAGTGTAGCTTTATAAATTCATATTTGGACTGAGGGGATGCTCTTTGGAAGATCAGTGTGGACTCGATGGGCTGAATGACCTGCTTCCACACGATAGGGATTCTATGATGATTCTTCTATGATTCTATCTATCTCAGCCTTAAACATACACAAGGACTCTGCCGCCACAGCTCTCCAAAGAACTCCAAAGACTGACAACTCTCTGAGAGAAGAAATTCCTTCTCATTCCTGATATGCAGTTTGTTGCAAATATAATGGCTTCTAACTTTAAACATTGTTATAGTTAAAATTCTTTTAAAATATGAAATCACGACATATCCTTTCAGCTAATAACTGGAAATTCAAATTTCTCTTTTGTAATGATCCATGTTGGACAGTGCACTGATTCTCAGCCCCCCGCTTTCCCCAGGATAATAATATGACCAAATATGTAATGAGAGCTCAGAAAGTGTCCAATTTACTTGTCTGATGGAACCAAGTTCACATTTAACACTGACCAGGTTTCTGTACTTACAAGAACTAGTGTTTGTTACAAGCAAGTCAATTCTAATCACAAGCCAAACACCTCTGCAAGTATATTCCTTGCTCATCATGTTGTAAAGACAATACATGGGAGTTTAAGGCATGGATCAGACCACTCACTGCCTGCTGAGTGATTAAAGCAAATGAGAGCTCAAGCAAAATGAATGTAAATCGACTACATTCAAGCTAAGTTCTGTAGCATTTGCTAACTTGGCAAATAACTGTGCTGCAAGGGAATTCATTATTTGTGAAAAAACTGATTAAAAAAACACTCTCTTATGCCTATAGAGTGGGAGAGATCAGCAGCAATGGGAAGACAAATACCATTGGCCAGAATATTACCATATATCAGTGTTGAAAATGTGACCCTGGAGATTGCAGACAGCTTTACATGGCTGGATTCCACAATCACCAGCTATCTATTACTTGATGCTAATATCAATACGGCCATCACAAAAGCTTGTACCTGTTATTTCCAAGCTGGGTATGAGAGTGTTTTAATGATGCTCTGGTTTTAAAGGTGCATTTTGTCCTGATTTTTGTTATGAAGAAAGGTTGAGAGAGATGGTGGCAAAAGACAGTGAAGGAGGTTTTCTAAGATTGCAAAGAGATCTTGTTCAAATGGGTCAATGGGCTGAAAAATGGCAGATGGAGTTCAATCTGGATAATTGTGAGGTACTGCATTTTGGTACACCAACAGGGGCAGGGCCTTGGGTAGTGTTGGGAATGAGTGAACAAGATTCTAGTAAAAACCAACAGAACTCAAAAGACAAGATTCACAGTCATATGAAACTGCATGGTTACAGAAGTTTCAAGCATAGAAACATGCTGAACATCAAGTTTTCTGAAAGGGTTTTGCACCTAATCATGACGACAGCTGGATGGATGAAGATGGAGTGAGGTTATAGATTGTTTATGTGTGGAATAGCTGACTTGGTGGCCTACAGGAAGAATGTGTCTGGAAGAACACAGCAAGATGCTGGATTCCAAAGTATACAGGCAGGAGGCTGGAAACACACAGCAAGCCAGGCAGCACCAGGAAGTAGAGAAGTCAATGTTTTGGGTGTACTCTGCACCTCCTGGTGCTGCCTGGCTTGCTGTGTCCTTCCAGCCTCCTGCCTGTGTAGTTTGGAATCCAGCATCTTGCTTTGTTCTTCCAACCCCCTGCCTATGTAGTTTGGGTTCCAGTATCTGTAGTTCTTTTTATCTCTGCATAAAGAATGAAACCTTTTAGAGTGGCACTTGTTCATCTGAGATTAATACATGCCTCTGAAAATGTCCATATTTAACATTTTGAATGCATGCCTCAACAAGTGATTCAAGGATTATGTTTGTATCAAAAGGATGGTTAATGAAGAAAAAAAATTCACAAGCAGTGGAAATATTTATGTTATCCCACTTTGTGTTTTTTGCCATCAAATCATGGGATAATGCAGGTCCACCAAAGTAATTAAATCAATGGGGAAGCATGGTTCTGACAGACCAAATGGTGCAGCTGCTCCATAGTGGGATCCTTATGACAATGGCCTTGTCAAAATGAACTTCAGAGAATCAGAGAGTAGAATCCCTACAGCATGGAAACAGACCCTTCAACCCAACAAGTCCACACCAACCCTCCAAAGAGTAAGCCACCCAAACCTATTCCCCTACATTTATCCCTGACTAATGCCCTAGCGTACATATCCCTGAACACTATGGGCAATTTAGATGACCAATTCGCCTAACCAGCACATATTTAGATTGTAGGAGGAAACCAGAACATCCAGAGGAAACCCACACAGACAGGGAAGACACTATGTGCAAACTCCACACAGACAGTTGCCTGAGGCTGGGATTGAACCTGGGTTCCCTGATGTTGTGAGGTAGCAGTGCTAACCACTGAGCCACCGTGCCACCCTACTTGCTGAGCTCGCTGAACTCTGTCTTGAGTGACAAAAACAGGAGAGAAAGACAAAAGTGTCATTATCCAAGAATACAGGGTCGGCTATTTCGGACTGGGAAGAGGAGAAAGATCTTCACCCTGACAGTGGGGAGCCTGTGGAATTCTCTGCCACAGAAAGCAGTTGAGGCCAAAACATTAATTTTTAGGGCTAAAGGGATCAAAGGGTATGGGGAGAAAGCAGGAACAGGAGATGGGGTTTGATGATCAGCCATGATCATTTTGAATGGCCTATTCCTTCTCCTATTTATTGATATTTCTGTCTTTAATTCCAACCTCTATTTTCATGTCCCCTCCCCCCCCCCCCCCCCCCCACCACCCATGAGAAGTGTCACTGAGTTAAATATGTTATCTAAATACGAGTGCTAGTGCACAGATAATGGAATGCTTCTGAGATATTTTTTCTGCTATCCCTCCCCCTATTTTCTATGTTTCTATTATATTTGAAGGTTATGAAATGCTTGATTGTGGTTAAAGTTACAATTTACTCAGCCAACAAGCTGTGCTGCATTAATTTGATATAAATAACCAGTGCTTTTCAAAGTAGTGACCACCCACACCCACACCCGCACTGGCAGTGCTCATTTTATACTTAACGTTTAAAACAATCCCTGTTTTTGGAAAGTTTGCTGTGATTTGCAGTTTTTGTTCGAGGAATCGCATTAGTTCAGGACACGGGACAGAACTCCCCGGCTGTTGGTCAAATCCTGCTGTCACATGGATTTGCAGGGGAAAACTGGGCCTTGAGATACTGTCAAAGCAGCAAGCTTGCAGTTGCTGTAGTGAACTGACTACCAGGAATTTGTGCCTAATTCCCTGGAATGGGATTTGAAGGTGCATCACCCTGACCCAGGAGATATCAGAGAAGGAAATCTGCGTTGCAGCAAAATACAGAATTACCGAAGTAATGTTCTTCCAGTATAACCAGTTACTGCTCCTTCAGGCTACTCCTAATCATCAACAAAGTGTTGGGAAGCTTTGAAGTAGCATTTACTCAGCCACCATCTCCAACACTCAGTTTGGGTTCTGCCAGAGTGGCTCAGTATTTGACTGCAGAACAGCTTTGATCAAAACATGAGTTAAAAAAGAAACAAGATGACAGCGACTGCCCTTGACATGATGATAGCATTTAAGCCAATGTGGGATCAATGGGAAGACAGTGAGAAACAATGCAAAACCTTTGCAATGGTTGGCATCATGCCTCCCCAACTGGACAATGGCTGTGGTTATTGGAAGCCAACAATCAGAACTCAGGATGATACAGCCAGGCTACCTGAGGGCAGTGTCCCAAGGCCAACCATCTTCAGTTGTTTCTTGCAAGGTCAGAAGAGATGATATTTCCTGATTTCTGAATAGTGTTCACATCTATTTACAGCTATGTAGATCATGAAGCAAGCACACTGCATGACCTGGACAATATTCAAGGATTCAGACCACACAAGTGGCAGGCAATAACCATCTCCAACAAAAGCCAATCTAATCATCAATGCTCCCCTTTTACCAGCCAGTGCTGAATCTCCCACCATCAACATTCTGGAGGTTACCATTGACTAGAAACCGAACTGGACCAGTCATATAGTGTGCCTATATCGGCAGCTCACAGACTCGCTTTCTGTGAGAGTCAGAAGAAGTCACGTGACACCAGGTTACAGTCCAACAGGTTTATTTGAAACCACAAGCTTTTGGAGCGCTGCCCCTTTGTCAGGTGAATGTTACCTCCATGTTCTGTGAGAGTGACAACACTTTCGTAATTCCCAAAGCCTGCCCACCATCTCGAAGGCCCGACTTAAGAGTATGAAGGAATTTTCTCCTCTCGCTTGGATGAGTGCAGCTCCAACAGCACTTAAGAAGTTCTGAGCCAAAGAAGAATGAGGGGAGATCAAATCGAGGCATTTGAGATGATTAAAGGTATGGATAAAATAGACGTGGAGTGGGATGCTTCTTCTTGCGGGGCATTCTAGGATGAGGGTCATAGCTTTAGGATAAGGGATAGCAAATTTAAAATAAAGTTGAGGAGAAACTACTTTTCCCAAAGGGTTGTGAATCTGTGGAATCTGCTACCCCAAAGTGCAGAGGATGCTGGGACAGTGGGTAAACTTAAGGAGGGGTTAGACAGATTTTTAATTGGTAATAGGTTGAAGGGTTTTGGGGAGAAGGCAGGAAAATGGGGGTGAGGAGCATATCAGGAGAAATAAGGAGTGCAGGTGCTGGAGATTAGAGTCGAGAGTGTGATGCTGGAAAAACACAGAAGGTGAGGCAGCATCCGAGGAGTAGGAAGATCGAAGTTTCGGGCATAAGCCCTTCATCAGGAATCTTTCGATTCTTTCACTCCTCGGATGCTGCCTGACCTGCTGTGCTTTTCCAGCAACACACACTCGTGAGGAGCATATCCGAAATGATGGAATGGTGGAGCAGACTTGATGGGCCAAGTGGCCTAATTCTGCTCCTATATCTTATGAACTCATAAGGAAAAAACTAACCAGTTGAGTAGCAACACATCCACCACCTTAAACGTTAACTACTTCTGCCACCAACACACACTGAAGCTACAATGTATCGTCTACAAGTAACAACCTGCCAAGCTTCCTTTGGCAGCCATCCCAAGCCCATGACCATCACTGCTTCAAAGAACAAGTGCAGCAGACATGTGGATGCCACCAAATACAAATTTCCCTCCAAATCACAACCCCGACTGATTTGAAACCGTATCAGAGTTCCTTCGGTGTTGCTGCTTCAAAAATCCGTAACTCCCTCCCTGGGGAACGACCAATAAATAGTGGATTTGCCAATAATGTCTACCTTCCCTAAGAGAAGAAAAGAAAAGCTGACTCTCAAAGAAATTAACATAATGCAAAGGACATGCAAGCCCATCCTATCAGCTCAGTTCTATTTGTTATCAAATGCACGTCTCTGGTAGATGGTTCTTGACAAGAACTCTATGGCCAAATCTTATTACTTTAGTTACATTTGAAAAAGAGTAATGTTTCCGTTGCAATGTGTTATTAACTTTGAGCCTGCACTGCCAATATAAAACTGCAGTAACTTAATTTCGGAACCAGCGAGCACGTCATTGTTAGATTAATGTTGTTTTTTTTAATTTACTCGAGGAGTAAAATGAATCACAAGAACGTCAATCATTTCTGAAGTCAACGTGTGAATCATTTGTTCGAAGACAAATGTTGGAAATAATTCATGGAAATTGCTGTAGTAGTTCGTCAGAGTCGTGCTCTCGGCCCAACTGTCTTCACTTGCTCCATCAATGACCTTCCCTTAAACTCAAGGCCAGGAATGGTGATGCTTGCAGGTCAGTTCACAATGTTCAGTTCCAATCATAACTCCTCAGATAATCAATTCATCAAGATCTGGGCAACACTCAGATTTGGACAGAGAAATGGCAAATAATATTCACAGCAGCCTGTTGCCAAGCAGTGACCATCTTCAATTAGGAAGAATCGAATGAGCTCTCATTGATGTTTAACAGCATTCCTAGCACTGAATCCCCCACCATTACCAACCTGGAGACTATCACTGAGCAGATAGTTAATTGGGACAGCTATATAAGTACTGGAGCGATAGGAACAGCTCTGGGAATTCTGTGCTGGTATCTTACCTCCTTACTCTCGAAAGCCTGCCCATCATCTAAAGGCACAAGTCAAGAGTGCAATGGAAGATTCTCCACTTTACTGGAAAATAGTAGCTCCACCAAGGTTCAAAGAATGCAAGATCATGAACAAGTCACTCATGTGATTGGCATCCAATCCACCACATACACTCCCATTATCACCGACGCATAGTGCCAGCGGTGTGTGTACTACTTAAAAAATGCCCTGCAACATCTCATCAAGTCTTCTTCAAAAGTATCTCCCAGTGCATGACCTCTATTGCTTAGAAGAAGGGTAGTTGGTGCATTGGAGAACCACCACATCAAGCTCCATCTCAAGCTGCACTCAATTCTGACTTGAAGTTATATTGCTGTTCCTCACTGTCTCTTGGTCAAACATCCTGGCACTCTCCCTCACAGCACAAAGTGTGTAACCTACGCCAGAGGAACTGCAGCAGTTCAAGACATTGACTCATCACCATTTTCTCCAAGAGATAAGCAATAAATGGGAATAGGTTTAGCTTAGTTGGCTGAATCGTTTGTCTTCCAGAGCAGTGTGATACTAACAGTGTGGGTTCAATGACTGTCCTTCTCAATGTCTTCCCTTGCCTGAGGTCTGGTGACCATCAGGTGAAATCCATCAGTCACTTCTCTCTAATGGGAGAGTAGCCCCTATGGTCTGGTAAGACTATGGTGACATGACACAATGAATGTTGGTCTAGCCAGTGATACATTGTATGAGCAAACAAGTCTTTGAGCCCATCTGCTTGATGAATACTAACTTGCTTTTGTGTGACACCTTGAAATGAACAACACAAGGAAATATCAAGGGAATGGATGCCAAGCTAAGAACATTAAAGGAACTTCAAGAAGCATAATGAATGTTGGTGCTCTTAAAGAGATTCTTAAAGATGGAGCAAGATAAAAGAGAGACCGTGGACTTGGCTGAAAGCTCTTCCTACAATGATAGGTCAGAGACAATGGGACTGGGCCACAAGTGGCAAGTCCCTCCTCATGTCTGAGTCACACAGAAGGGAACCAGAGCTGCCGAAGTCCAAAATAAGTTTCATTATTCCAGTAATGGACCAGACCAAACCCCTTCAATATATTCAGGAAATAGTCTAGACCATAATGTTTTCTTATTTTAACAATAAGTGCCCGACATTATGTTCTGGATGCAATTCCATTGGACAAACGACCATATTTGAAGCAAAACTCAATTTATTCATACACTACAGTTAAATACAAGAAAAGAAAGAATAAATTGGAATAACTAACTCAATTGAACAACTTAACAGAGTAACAGATTATTTTACTACTAAACAGTATCTGTTCCAATATAGTAACATCCTATAAACACACCCTTGGCAAAGGCAAATTCAGTAAAATAGCTTTTCTCAACTGCAACTCCAGCAGCAGGAGGAGAAGCCCCCAGCTTTTAGTTGTAACTGAGTGAGGAAAAATAGCTTTCACATCCAGCTTCAAGACCCCAGCAGTAGCTGAGAAGCTAAAAATAAAATTCTGGTTCTGTGGGAGCTTGCCACCACCCATTCAGGCTGCTTCTATTGTTCCTGCTTTAAAAAAAACCACAAGGTCTCACAAGTTGTTTATTTTATTGGAATCAAATAGACAGCTCATTACCGCTGCCTTAAAACCACTCTTCAAAAACAAACCAGGAAAAAATACAACTCTTAAAGACATTCTATTGTCATAGTCCTTTCCAGAAAGTGGAAAACATGTTCATACATAAAATAAAGAGCAAATTTGAGGCATAAAATAAATAGATTGAAGGAAATGAAAACATAACATTGGAAAAACCCAGCAGATCTGGCAGCATTATGGAGAGAGAAACAGAGTTAATGTTTTGAGTCCAGTATGGCTCTTCTTAGGAATGGAGTGGAATGGAATGGAAATGGATTAAAGGGCACTTTCATGGGTACTATCATGAGAAGATCCCTCAGTTGAATTGCCAAGTGCAGTGATAGCTCATTCAATGTCATTGGAAACTATCAGGCCTAACTCAGAAACTTATAGGTTTATATTAAGTCCAGACTGTAGAATCCCAGCTGATAGTTCAGCGTAGTCTCAATGGAGAGTTGCCATTCTGCCTTGTATGTGTGTGTGTGTGTGTGGACACTCAGGTGTAACTGTCCTCTTGTTGCATTGAGAATAATGGCCAGTGAGAAAATCAAATCCCGCAATACTGAGGGAAATCCCACTTGCTTGTAGGCCTCAGGACTTAGATGATGCATTCAGGATCTCATAGTCGAGTCACAACAAGTTCATTTCCATGTATTTGTATCTCAGTTACACTCTAACTCAATAACACAAAAAAACCTCATTGTCACATAGCTCTTTGTGGGATCTTGGTGTGCAGAAATTGGCTCTCTATGCAACTTTACAACAGCAACTAAACTTTAAATGGACTTAAGTGTAATGGGAGGTCAAATACAAGTATACAGTAAATGGCAGGACCCTTTGGAGCATTGATATACAGAGGGATTTTGGGTGCAAGTCCATAGCTCCCTGCAAGTGGCCACACAAGTGGGTAAGATGGTAAAGAGGGCATACAGCATGCTTGCCATCAGTCAGGGTATTGAGTATAAATGTTGACAAATCATGTTCCAGTTGTATAGAACTTTGGTTAGGCCTCATTTGGATTACTGTGCGCAGTTCTGTTTGCCACACTGTGGGAAGGATGTAGAAGCTTTGGAGAGGGTGCAAAAGAGGTTTTTCAGGGTGTTGCCTGGATTGGAGTATATTAGCTATGAGGAGATTAGACAAACCAGGATTGTTTTTGCTCGACCATCAGTGACTGAGGATTTGCCTGATAGAAATAATTATAATGATGATGGTGTTCTAGTTAAATAAAGGTAATTACAGGGGTATGAGAGAGGAAGTGACAAAAATTGACTGGAAGCAGAGCCTAGCGGGGAAGACCGTAGAGCAACAATGGCAGGAGTTTCTGGGTGTAATCGAGGACACAATACAGAGGTTCATCCCAAAGAAAAGAACGATTATCCAGAGTGGGGTGGGGGTGGATTAGACAGCCATAGCTGACAAAGGAAGTCAGGAAATGTGTCAAAGAAAAAGAGAGAGCCTATTAAGTGGCCTACAGCATTGGGAAATCAGAAGATTTGGGAAGGCTGCAAAAACAAACAGAGGATAACAAAGAGAGAAGTAAAGAAGGAGAGGATCAAATGTGAAGGTAGGCTAGCCAGTAACATTAGAAATGATAGTAAAAGTTTCTTTTAATACATAAGAAACAAACAAGAGCTAAATGTAGACATTGGGCTGCTCCAAATTGATACAGTGCTGGGAGATAAGGAAATTGCTGAAGAACTGACTTTGCATCAGTCTACACAGTGGAAGACATTTCTAAGAGTTAAGTATGGTAGCCATTACAAAAGAGAAAGTGCTAGATAAGCTAAAAGGTCTAAAAGCTGATACATCTCCTGGCCCTGATGGGCTGCAGCCTAGAATTCTGAGGGAGGTGGCTGAGGAACTAGCAGAGGCTTTGGTTGTAGAACATAGAACATTGAAACGTACAGCACAGAACAGGCTCTAAGGCCCACGATGTTGTGCCGGGGATTATTCCTAATCTAAAATAAAATAGCCTAACCTACACATTCCTCAACTCACTGCTATCCATGTGCATGTCCAGCAGTTACTTAAATGTCCCCAATGACTTTGCTTCCACCACCACAGCTGGCAACGCATTCCATGCATTCACAACTCTCTGCGTAAAGAACCTACCTCTAACTTCTCCTTTATACCTTCCTCCTAATATCTTAAAACTATGACCCCTCATGCCAGTCAATCCTGCCCTGGGGAAAAAGTCTCTGGCTATTGACTCTATCCATGCCTCTCATTACCCTGTACATCTCAATCAGGACACCTCTCTTCCTCCTTCTCTCCAAAGAGAAAAGTCTGAGCTTAGTCAACCTCTCTTCGTAAGGCAAGCCCTTCAGTCCAGGCAGCATCCTGGTAAACCTTCTTTGCATCCTCTCCAAAGCCTCCTATAATAGGGCAACCAGAACTGGACACAATATTCCAAATGTGGTCTCACTCGGGACTTGTAGAGCTGCAGCAAAACCTCGCAGCTCTTAAACTTGATCCCCCTGTTAATGAAAGTCAAAACACCATATGCGTTCTTAACAACTCTATCCAGTTGGGTGGCAACTTTGAGGGATCAATGCACTTGCACACCCAGATCCCTCTGTTCCTCCACGCTGCCAAGAATCCTGTCTTTAATCCTATATTCAGCATTCGGGTTCAACCTTCCAAAATGCAATACTTCGCATTTATCCAGGTTGAACTCTGTCTGCCATTTCTCAGCCCAGCTCTGCATCCTGTCTATGTTGCGCTGCAGACTGCAATAGCCCTCTATACTATCAACCTTTGTGTCATCAGCAAATTTACTAACCTACCCCTCAATCTCCTCATCCAAGTCATTTATAAAAACCACAAAGAGCAGAGGCCCAAGAACAGAGCCCTGTGGGACACCAGTCACCACTGACCTCCAGGCAGAATACTCTCCATCTACAACCACTCTCTGCCATCTGTCAGCCAGCCAATTCTGAATCCAGATAGCCACATCTCCCTGTATCCCATACTTCCTGACTTTATGAATGAGCCAACCACGGGGAACCTTATCAAATGCCTTGCTGAAGTCCATATACACCACATCCACTGCTCGACCATTGTTGACCTGTCTTGTCACCTCCTCAAAGAACTCAATAAGATTTGTGAGGCATGACCTGCCCCTCACAAAGCCATGCTGATTGCCTTTAATCACTCCATGCTTTTCCAAATAGTCATAAACCCTATCCCTCAGAATTCTTTCCAAAACCTTGCTGACCACAGACGTAAGACTGACTGCTCTGTAATTGCCAGGGATTTCCCTATTATCCTTCTTGAAAAGAGGAATAACATTTGCCTCCTTCCAATCCTCTGGTATGACTCCCGTGCAAGTGAGGAGGCAAAGACCTTTGCCAGGGCTTTAGCATCCTCCTTTCTCACTTCCCGGAGCAGCCTAGGATAAATCTGGTCTGGCCCTGGGGACTCATCAATCTTAATATTTGCCAAAATTTCCAGCACATCAACTTCATCAACCTTGATCTGGTCAAGCCTGTTTCCCAGCTCCTTGAAGTTCTCATTCACAACCAGGTCCCTTTCCTTAGTGAAAGCATAAGCAAAAATCTCATTTAGGGCTTCCCCTATCTGCCCAGACTCCACACACACGTTCCCTACACTATCCCTGACCGGCCCTACCTTCTCCCTGATCATGCTCTTATTCCTCACATATGAGTAAAACGCCTTTGAGTTCTCCCTAATCCTTCATGCCAAACCTTTCTCTTGGCTCTCCTCAGTCCATTTCTGAGCTCCTTTCTAGCAAGCCTGTAATCCTCTAAAGCTGTGCTAGATCCTTGCTTCCTCCACCTTACGTGAGCTGCCTTCTTCCTTTTGACGAGAAGGTCCTTTGTTCTTGTCATCCAAGGCTCCTTAATCTTACCCCTCTTACCTGCCTCAGAGGAACAAATTCGTGCATCACTCACAACAACTGCTCCTCAAACAGTCTCCACATGTCTGCTGTGCCCTTTCTGTGGAACAATTGCTCCCAATCTGTACTTCCCAACACCTGTCTGATAGCATCATAATTTCCTTTTCCCCAATTAAATACCTTCCTTCGGTAACTGCTCCTTTCACTCTCCAAGGCTATGCTAAATGTGAGGCAGTTGTGGTCACTGTCACCACTGTCCCACTGCGAGATCTGACATGTGTCCTGGCTCACTGCTGAGCACCAATCAAAAATGGTCTCTCCCCTCGTCGGCCTGTCCCCATATTGAGTAAAAAAACCCTCCTGAACACACCTGACAAAAACAGTTCCATCTGAACCATCTGCACTAAGGAGGTTCCAGTCAATATTGGGAAGGTTGAAGTTACCCATGACAACAACCCTGCTACATCTTCATTTCTGAAAGTCTGCCAGCCTATGAGATCTTCAATCTCTCTACTGCTATTAGGGGGTCTGTAGAAAACCCCCAAAGGGGTGGCTGCTCCCTTGTTGTTCCTAACTTCCACCCATACTGACTCAGTAGACAAACCTTCCTCAACAGCCTTCGTTTCTGTAGCTGTGATGCACTCACTGATTAGTAATGCTACACCCCCTCCACTTTTTCCACCCTCCCTGCTCTTTTTAAATGTTCTAAACCCTGGAACATCAAGCAAATATTCCTGCCCCAGTGAAACCCACGTCTCCGTTATGGCCACAACATCGTAGCCCCAAGTACCGATCCATGCTCTAAGTTCATCACTCTTATTTCTGACACTCCTTGCGTTAAAGCAGACACACTTTAACCAATTCCTTTGTTTCACCACATGAAAAACCTTCCCGGTAGATTCATTACATCCTGTCACTACTTCATCTACAACTACCCCCTTTATTGTATGTAGGTCGGGTTCCCACCCCCCTGCCAGACTAGTTTAAACCCTCCCGAACCACATGAACAAATTTCCCATGCAGGACATTCATGTCCCTCCATTTCAGGTGCAACCCGTCCTTCATGTACAGGTCACACCTTCCCCAGATGGTATCCCAATGGTCTAGGTATCTGAAGCCCTCCCTCCTGCACCAGCCTTGGAGCCACATGTTAAGCTGCACTCACTGACTGTTCCTCACGTCACTATCGTGTGGCACAAGTAGCAAACCTGAGATCACTACTGTACTCGTCTTGCTATTCAGCTTCCAACCTAGCTCTCTGTAGTCACCTTTCAGATCCCCAATCCCTTTCCTGGCTATATTATTGCTCACCCTCACCCTTCAGAATTCTGTAAACCCAATCAGTGATATCCCAGACCCCGGCACTGGGGAGGCAACATACCTTCCGGGAGCTCTGTTCCTGACCACAAACTCTCCTGTCAATCTGCCTAACGATTGAATCCCCTACCACTAGCGCTTTTCTATTCTCCACCCTTCCCTTCTGAGCCACAGTGCCAGGCTCAGTGCCAGTGACCTAACAAGTAAAGCTTTCCCTTGGTAGGCTATCCCCACCAGCAGTATCCAAAACGGTATACTTGTTGCTGAGGGAACGACCACAGGGGATCCCTGCTCTATCTGTTGGTTCCCTTTCCTCCACCTGACTGTTACCCAGCTGTCCTTATCCTGTGTCTGAGGAGTGACCACCTCCCTGTACATCCTCTCAATTTCTCCCTCAGCCTCCTGGATGATGTGTAGTTCATCCAGCTCCAGCTCCAGTTCCATAACTCAATTTTCGAGGAGCTGGAATTGAGGGCACTTCCCATAGATGTGGTCGGCAGAGACATGTGTTGTGTCTCTCATCTGCCACATTCTGCAGGAGGAACATGCAACTGCCCTAACATCCATATCCCGCTACTCTGAAATTTCAAAGGTCACTGGAGTCAGGGAAAGTCCAGATGATTGGGAAAATCACTGTTGTAACCTCCTTGTTCAAGAAAGGATCAAACCCAAAGATGGAAAGTTAAAGGCCGATTAGCCTAACCTCGGTTGTAGGTAAAATTCTAGAATCCATCATTAAGGATGAGATTTCTAAATTCTTGGAAGCACAGGGTCAGATTAGAACAAGTCAGCATGGATTTAGTAAGGGGAGGTCATGTCTGACAAACCTATTCAAATTCTTTGAAGAGGTAACAAGTAGGCTAGACTAGGGAAACCTGGTGGATGTTATCTATCTAGACTTACAACAGGCCTTTGATAAGGTGCCTCATGGAAGGTTATTGAGCAAAGTGAGGGCCCATGGTGTTCAAGGTGAGCTACTGAAATGGATTGAGGATTGGCTGCCTGATAGAAGGCAAAGAGTTGGGATAAAAAGTTCTATTTTGGAATGACAGCCGGTGACAAGTGGTGTCCCACAGGTTCAGTGTTCGGGCCGTAACTGTTCATTAATAATGATCTGGATGAAGGGACTGGGGACATTCTGGCGAAGTTCGCCGATGATATGAAATTAGGTGGACAGGCAGGTAGTACTGAGGAGGTGGCGAGGCTGCAGAAAGGTTTAGACAGTTTAGGAGAGTGGTCGAGGAAATGGTTGATGAAATTCAGCATGAGCAAATGAAAGCTCTTGTACTTTGGAAAAAAGAACACAGGCATGGACTATTTTCTAAACAGTGAGAAAATTCATAAAGCCAAAGTACAAAGGGATCTGGGAGTGCTAGTCCAGGATTCTCTAAAGGTTAACTTGCAGGTTGAGACTGTGATTAAGAAAGCGAATGTAATGTTGTCCTTTATCTCAAGAGGGTTGGAATATAAAAGCAGTAAAGTGCTTCTGAGACTATATAAACCTCTAGTTAGGCCCCATTTAGAATGCTGTGTCTAGTTTTGGGTCCCATGCCTCAGGAAGGACATACTGGCACTGGAGCGTGTCCAGCGGAGATTCACACGGATGATCCCTGGAATGGTAGGTAGGCCTAACATACAATGAATGGCTGAGGATCCTGGGATTGTATTCATTAGAGTTTAGAAGGTTGAGTGGAGATCTAAAAGAAACTTACAAGATAATGCATGGCTTAGAAAGGTTGGACACTGGGAAGTTGTTTCCATTAGGCAGGGAGACTAGGACCCTTGGACATAGCCTGAGAATTAGAGGGGTCAATTTAGAATGGAAACGAGGAGACATTTCTTTCGCTAGAGAGTGGTGGGCCTGTGGAATTCATTGCCACGGAGTGCAGTGGAGGTTAGGACGTTAAATGTCTTCAAGGCAGAGATTGATAAATTCTTGATCTCACAAGGAATTAAGGGCTCCAGGGAGAGTGCGGGTAAGTGGAGTTGGAATGTCCATCAGCCATCATTAAATGATGGAGTGGACTTGATGGGCTAAATAGCTTTAGTTCGCCACCTATGTCTTATGGTTTCATGGTCTTATAATCCTGAAAGGCATGGATAGGCTGGATACTCAGTGTCTTTTTCCCCAGAACGGAAATGTCAAAAGGGTGGCAAAGGTTTCAGATATTATCAAAGTAGGCAAAATCCCTCAATTTTCCTGGCTTTTAGATTGACAGAAGGCATGGGCCAGGTTTTCATACTTATCAAGAATTACTGCTTATGACAAAAAAAGTGACTCTGATTACAGATAAACAATTATGAATTGAGAATAATTAACGCTACTAGTTAAGACTGTAATCGCCTATAAAAGTTCCCATACACAGACATACAGACAGGCATGGAGAGGGAAACAAAACATTGGTGCTTTGGATGGAGATAAAGACGGTGAAAGATGTTCAATCATCTTGTCCCCAGTGTTCACTGTTAAGATTCTCTGGAATGTCAGGATGCTACTCCTTGATCTTACTTCTCTGCATCCTTTCACTTGTTGACAGGAGGCACAGGGCAACTGGTAAACAACTTGGAAAATCTCTGACTCACACCTTACAGCAACTGACGAGGGAATAAGTAAACTTGCTTTCATTTGGCCTTGAAGTGGTTTTAACATCAGAGAAAGGGCAAAACTCCTTCCCTTTCAATGGTCCAGTAACCTCTCCCTCAAACATACATGCCATTAGCTATTCAGCTGCCCGAGAACCAATCACATCATTGTTGGCAGGCAGAAGGGCTTTGTCATTGACATTGGTAATCATCCCACAGACCAATCAGCTACTTGTTGCTAGCTGAACCTCCCTTTGTACACTTTCCCTGGCTCTCGCTCATCAGTAATTTAACTTCCCCCATTGTGTGAATAAACAGGAGTGTCAGGCAACTTGCTTTTAAAAAGAGGAGCAATTGTTTTCACTAATCTTCATTTTTTAATCACTCTTTTTCCTATTTCAAATCATAATCAAAAATACAGGAAAATAGAAATATATGGTCTTTACACCATTAACCTTGGTGTGTCTTCAGTCCTATCATCTCTATTCTCTCTCTATATTTTGTCAAATCATTTAAAATCCTATCCCTAAGTACTTTATAATTAACTTCCTGTAATCAACAATTTGAACAATGCCTTCAGAGGTAACAAATATGTTAAACACTGAAAACGATAAATGAATTCATTATAAAGTAGATTCAGCACACATGATTGCTACTCAGAACAAATATTAAACGATCCATCACATTCTATATATATATATTTTAATATTTAATGCTTTTTGTGCAAATATTGTTTGATAATTGAGTGCTACAGCCCAGAGGCAATGCCTTATGAATGCCCTATTCTCTTAGTGTAAAATGTAAAGTGATATAAAGGTTATTTGCGCTCTTTCAAATGGAATACAAATTACATGGAGGCTTAACGCGTAAACAGAAAGTTTAGAAACCGAGGAGGGTACCTGCTTGCAGCAAGTTTCATGATCTGACATGAATTACCTGAAAACTTGCTGGTAGCACATTCATTAAAGCATACAGTACACTCCTTGCTATCTGGAATTCTCATGCAACTGGCATCCGAGCTTCCAAGGGGGAGCATAGAATCCTGACAGTGAGGAAACAGGCTGTTTGTCTACCGTGTCTATGCCGACCCTCTGAAGAGCATCCCATCCAAACCCACCGCTCCCCATCCCTGGAACCCTGCATTTCTCAAGGCTAACCCACCTATCATGCTCATCCCTGGACAGTACGGACAATTTAGCATGGCCAACGCACCTAATCCACACATCGCGTCATACAGAATGGAAACAGACACTTCAGTCAAGCCAGTCCATGCCGAACATAGTTCCAAACTAAACTAATCCCACCTATTTGCCCCTGGCCTATATCGCTCCAAACCTTTCCTATTCATGTATTTATCCAAATGTCTTTTGAATGTTGTAATTGTACCCACATCCTCTATGGCCTCAGGAAGTTCATTCCACACGTGAACTGCCCTCTGTGGGAAAAAATGTGCCCCTCATGTTTTTAGATTGTGGGAGGAAACCTATGTAGACATGGGGAGAATGTGCAAAGTCCACACAGACAATCACCTGAGGGTGGAGTCAAACTCAAGTCCCTGGTGCTGTGAGGCAGCAGCACTAACCACCGAGCCACTGTACTGCCCTAAATTCTGGATGTTTGGGATTGAATAGCATGGAGTTTCCTGGTGTTAGCTGTTGGAAGGGAATAATGGCACACGTGTTTCATTATGACTAATTCAGGAGTTAACTTATCAATAAAGAGAGAATCCCCAAACATGGCCAGGATCCTGGTATTTATCTACATGCTTGGGCACTCATTTTGAAATTTGGCTCCTTTTGTGGGATTGATTTTATATGATGACATTCCTGTCAAACCTTTCCAAATGTTGTTAGAACATAGAACATAGAAAAGTACAGCACAGAACAGGCCCTTTGGCCCAGGATGTTGTGCTGAGACTTAATTCTAAGGTAAAATATAGTAACTTAACCTACGCACCCCTCAACTCACTGCTCTCCATGTGCATGTCCAGCAGTCGCTTTAATGTCCCCAATGACTCTGCTTCCACCACCACAGCTGGCAACGCATTCCATGCATTCACAACTCTCTGCATAAAGAACCTACCTCTGACGACTCCTTTATACCTTCCTCCTAATATCTTCAAACTATGACCCCTCACGCCAGTCAATCCTGCCTGGGGAAATGTCTCTGGCTATTGACTCTATCCATGCCTCTCATTAGCCTGTGTACCTCGATCAGGTCACTTCTCTTCCTCCTTCTCTCCAGAGAGAAAAGTCCGAGCTTATTCAACCTTTCTTCAGAAGGCAAGCCCTTCAGTCCAGGCAGCATCCTGGTAAACCTTCTTTGCACCCTCTCCAAAGCTTCCATATCTTTCCTATAGTAGGGTGACCAGAACTGGACACAATATTCCAAGTGTGGTCTCACCAGGAACTTGTAGAGCTGCAGCAAAACCTTGCGGCTCTTAAGCTTGATCCCCCTGTTAATGAAAGCCAAAACACCATATGCTTTCTTAACAACCCTATCCACTTGGGTGGCAATTTTGAGGGATCTATGTACTTGCACACCCAGATCCCTCTGTTCCTCCACACTGCCAAGAATCCTGTTTTTAATCCGCTATTCAGCACTCGAGTTCGGCCTTCCAAAATGCATCACTTCACATTTATCCAGGTTGAACTCCATCTGCCTTATCTCAGCCCAGCTCTGCATCCTGTCTATGTCACGCTGCAGCCTGCAGTAGCCCTCGATACTATCGATGACACCTCCAAACTTAGTGTCACCTGCAAATTTACTAACCCACCTCTCAACCTCCTCATCCAAGTCATTTATAAAAACTACAAAGAGCAGACGCCCAAGGACAGAGACCTGGGGGACCCCACTCAATACTGTCTTCCAGGCAGAATACTTTCCATCTACAACCACTTCTGTCAGCCAGCCAATTCTGAACCCAGATAGCCAAATCTCCCTGTATCCCAGACCTCCTGACTTTATGAATGAGTTGTTAGTGTACCCCACGTCCTTTTATTATCTTTAAGTGAATAGCAGGCATCAGTGCCTTTCTTATTCTGGTAGTACACGGTATGAAAAAGTCTCCTCTTGGCTCCTTTGTTCACGTAGCTAACGGGTAGCTTTCGATCATGTCTTCTTTTCTCGATTGCTTTTGTTTGTGTGGATGTTGAAGCTATATATCGCTGACTGAGGAAGAACTAGCAGCATTCCAGGGTTGACGTTCCTGAAGGATATCCGGAGTGGAGGAAGCTTCTAGGAATGTAACAAAGGTGAAGGGTTTTGTTAAACAGACAGGCATTAGAAGCTGGGATTGTTCTTCTCAGTGCAGGGCAAGTCCGTGAGAACAACGTTGGCACTCATGAGCTGCCTTTGCATAACATCTAGAGAGAATCTGTCTCCGCGGGCAAGGGAGTTGATAAACAGAATGCACAGCTTTAAGATAATTGGTCAGACGAGTCAGGAGAGAAGTGAAGAGAGCTTTGTTTATGCAGCAAGTTTCACAGTCTGACACATTACCTGTCAGGATGGGAAATACAGATTCATTAGCAACTTTCAGGAGTATTCAGATAGGAAGAGACACAAAAACAGAAATTGCTGGAAAAGCTCAGCAGGTCTGGCAGCATCTGTGGAGAAAACTGAGTAGAGGTCAGGCCTTTAGATATGGGGCCCAAAACTGCTCACAATATTACAAATGTGGTCTGACCAGAGTCTTATGCAACCTTAGCATTACATAAGGGTTAGTTTAGCTCAGTTGGTTTGTGAAGCAATTCTGCCAGTCAGGCATTCCTCCATTCATGCCAGTACGTTGCCCCTAACACCATGGGTTCTCATCTTACTTGGCAGCTTTCTGAGTGACATCTTGTCAAAGGCCGTCAGAAATCCCAAATAGTTCCCATCCACTGGCTCTCCTTGTCTAACTTGATCATTATCTCCTCAAGGAATTCTAATAGATTTGTCAGGCGTGGCTTCCCCTTGACAAAGCAGTACTGACTCAGCCCTTAAACATCAGTCCTGCATTGACTGACCTCTCTCTTCTCAGTTGTCCCCTTAACTGCTGTGCCTGAAGTTGGACTCCTGATGCTTTCCATATTCTCTGGCCTATTGTTTGTTCTGGAAACTTTAATAACCTTTGCTGGGTCTCCCCCGTTTAACTTTTTCCATAATTTTCCATGCAACTGAATTTATCTCAACCACTGTTTAGTTTAAAACCCTATCCACACCCTTTTACAAGGACTCTGGTCAGAGCATGATTCAGGTAGAACTTCCCCAATACTGGCCAGAGGGGCGAGGAGAGAAGGAGTGGTGAAGCGAAGGCTGCTGGGAAGGGTGAGTTTTCCCACATTAAAAGGGACTTACCTCGGGAGTCGGGCCTCCATTTGCCGAGAGGTGCGAGGGAGGATTGAAGGACTTCTGGGACGTCATATGTTTGTGTGGTTGTGTTACCTGAAACACGACTTGGGTAGCGTCTCCCACCCATCCTCCTCCTCTAACCAAAAATAAAGGTTCTGTGCACCAGATTAGTAAGGTAACGAGTTTATTTTTTATTCCTTATTTTTCAACATTCTCTTTGGGAATTTAGAATAGTGGGAATGGAGGTGAGGGCAGTTGACTGTTCCTCCTGCAGAATGTGGGAGGTAAGGGTCATCACTAGTGTCCCTGCTGACTACATCTGCGGGAAGTGCACCCAACTCCAGCTCCTCGAAAACCGGGTTAGGGAACTGGACCTGGAGCTGGATGAACTTCGGATCATTCGGGAGGCAGAGGGGGTTATTGAGAGGAGTTACAGGGAGGTAGTCACTCCTCAGGTACAAGAAAAACACAGATGGGTTACAGTGAGGGGTTGGAAAGGGAACCGGCAGGCAGTGCAGGGATCCCCTGTGGCCATTCCCCTCAACAATAAGTATACCGTTTTGGATACTGTTGGGGGGGACGACTTACCAGAGGAAAGCAGTGGGGCACAGGACTCTGGCACAGAGTCTGTCCCTGCTGCTCAGAAGAGAAGGGGGAAGAAGAGCAGAGCAGTAGTCATTGGGGACTCCTTAGTTAGAAGGACAGATAGGAGGTTCTCTGGGGACAAGAGAGACTCACGGTTGGTGTGTTGCCTCCCAGGCTCCAGGGTTCATGATGCCTCTGATTGTGGTTTTGGGATCCTTAAGGGGGAGGGGGACAGCCCCAAGTCGTGGTCCACTTAAGCACCAACGACATAGGTAGGAAGAGAGATGGGGATTTAAGGCAGAAATTCAGGGAGCGAGGATGGAAGCTTAGAGCTGGGACGAACAGAGTTGTTGTCTCTGGTTTGTTGCCTGTGCCACGGGCTAGTGAGGCGAGGAATAGGGAGAGAGAGGAATTGAACACGTGGCTACAGGGATGGTGCAGTAGGGAGGGTTTTGGATTCTTGGATAATTGGGGCTCTTTCTGGGGTAGGTGGGACCTCTACAAACAGGATGGTCTTCATCTGAACCAGAGGAGTACTAATATCCTGGGGGGTAGATTCGCTAAGGCTATTGGGGTGGGTTTAAACTAATCCAGCAGGGGGATAGGAACCAAAATTGTAGTATGAGTATAGAAAAAGTTGAGAGTAGGGAGGTCTGAAATCAAGTTTCAGGGATGCAAGATGGCACCGGCAAGCAAGAAGTTGGTTTGAAGTGTGTCTACTTCAACGCCAGGAGCATCCGGAATAAGGTGGGTGAACTTGCAACATGGGTTGGTAGTGGGACTTCGTTGTTGTGGCCATTTCAGAGACATGGATGGAGCAGGGACAGGAATGGTTGTTGCAGGTTCCAGGATTTAGATGTTTCAGTAAGAACAGGGAAGATGGTAAAAGAAGGGGAGGTATGGTATTGTTGGTCAAGGATAGTATTGCAGTTGTAGGAAGAATGTTTGGGGACTCGTCAACCGAGGTAGTATGGGCTGACGTTAGAAACAGGAAAGGAGAGGTCACCCTGTTGGGAGTTTTCTATAGGCCTCCGAATAGTTCCAGAGATGTAGAGGAAAGGATAGCAAAAATGATTCTCGATAGGAGTGAGAGAGACAGGGTAGTTGTCATTGGGGACTTCAACTTTCCAAATATTGACCGGGAACACTATAGTATGAGTACTATAGATGGGTCAGTTTTTGTCCAGTATGTGCAGGAGGGATTCCTGACACAGTATGTAGACAGGTCAACTAGGGGCGAAGTCACATTAGATTTGGTACTGGGTAATGAGCCAGGCCAGGTGTTAGACTTGGAAGTAGGTGATAACTTTGGTGATAGTGATCACAATTCTGTTATGTTTACTTTAGTGATAGAAAGGGATAGGTGTATACCATTGGGCAAGAAAGGCAATTATGATGCGATTAGGCAAGATTTAGGAAGCATAGGATGGGGAAGGAAACTGCAGGGGTTGGGCACATTAGAAATGTGGAGCTTATTTAAGGAAAAGCTCCTGTGTGTCCTAGATAAATATGTAGCTGTTAGGCAGGGAGGAAGCTGTAGAGCGCGGGAGCTATGGTTTATGAAGGAAGTGGAATCTCTGGTCAAGAGGAAGAAGAAGGCTTATGTTAGGATGAGATGTGAAGGCTCAGTTAGGGCGCTTGAGGGTTACAAGGTAGCCAGGAAAGACCTAAAGAGAGAGCTCAGAAGAGCCAGGAAGAGACATGAGAGGTTGTTGGCGGATAGGATCAGGGTAAACCCTAAGGCTTTCTATAGGTATTTAAGGAATAAAAGAATGACGAGAGTGAGATTAGGGCCAATCAAGGATAGTAGTGGGAAGTTGTGTGTGGAGTCAGAGGACATGGGAAGCACTAAATGAATATTTTTCGACAGTATTCACTCTAGAAAATGACAATGTTGTCGAGGAGAATACTGAGATACAGGCTACTAGACTAGGTGGGATTGGGGTTCACAAGGAAGAGGTATTAGAAACCTACAGATTGTGAAAATAGATAAGTCCCCTGGGCCAGATGGGATTTATCCTAGGATCCTCTGGGAAGCCAGGGAGGAGATTGCCAAGTCTTTGACATTGACCTTTAAATCATCATTGTCCATAGGAATAGTGCCAGAAGACTGAAGGATAGTGAATGTGGTTCCCCTGTTCAAGAAGGGGAGTAGAGACAACCCAGGTAATTATAGATCAGTGAGCCTTACTTCAGTTGTTGGTAAAGAGATGGAAAAGATTATAAGAGATAGGATTTATAATCATCTAGAAAAGTATAATTTGATTAGGGATAGTCAGCACGGTTTTGTGAAGGGTAGGTCATGCCTCAGAAACCTTATTGAGCTCTTTGAGAAGGTGACCAAACAGGTAGATGAGAGTAAACCGGTTGATGTGGTGTATATGGATTTCAGCAAGGCGTTCGATAAGGTTCCCCACAGTAGGCTATTGTACAAAATGCGGAAGAATGGGACTGTGGGAGATATAGCAGTTTGGATCAGTAATTGGCTTGCTGAAAGAAGACAGAGGGTGATGGTTATTGGGAAATGTTCATCCTGGAGTCCAGTTACGAGTGATGTACCGCAAGGGTCAGTGTTGGGTCCACTGCTGTTCATCAATTTTATAAACCATCTGGATGAGGGCGTAGAAGGGTGAGTTAATAAATTTGCAGACGACACTAAGGTTGGTGGAGTTGTGGATAGTGACAAAGGATGTTGTAGGTTACAGAGAGACATAGATAAGCTGTAGAGCTGGGCTGAATGGTGGCAAATTGAGTTTAATGTGGACAAGTGTGAGGTGATTCACTTTGGCCGGAGTAACCGGAATGCAAAGTACTGGGTTAATGGTAAGATTCTTGATAGTGTGGATGAGCAGAGATCTCAGTGTCCACGTACACAGATCCTTGAAAGTTGCCATCCAGGTTGACAGGGTTGTTAAGAAGGCATACAGTGTTTTAGCTTTTATTAATAGAGCGATCGAGTTCTGAAACCATGAGGTTATGCTACAGCTGCACAAAACTGGTGCGGCTGCACTTGGAGTATTGTGTGCAGTTCTGGTCACCGCATTATAAGGAGGATGTGGAAGCTTTGGAAAGGGTGCAGAGGAGATTTACTAGGATGTTGACTGGTATGGAGGGAAGGTCTTACGAGGAAAGGCTGAGGGACCTGAGGCTGTTTTTGTTGGAGAGAAGAAGGTTGAGAGGTGACTTAATAGAGACATATAAGATAATCAGAGGGTTAGATAGGGTGGACAGGGAGAGCCTTTTTCCAAGTATGGTGACAGCGAGCACGAGGGGGCATAGCTTTAAATTGAGGGGTGATAGATATAGGACAGATGTCAGAAATAGATTCTTTACTCAGAGAGTAGTAAGGGTATGGAATGCTTTGCCTGCAGCGGTAGTAGATTCGCCGACTTTAAGTACATTTAAGTTGTCATTGGACAAGCATATGGACATACATGGATAGTGTAGGTTAGATGGGCTTCAGATTGGTATGGCAGGTTGGCGCAACATCGAGGGCTGAATGGCCTGTACTGCGCTGTAATGTTCTATGTTCTATGTTCAATGGGAACATCCTTCCAGCATTTAGTCTGCCTAGCCTTGCTCAAATTTTACAGGTTTCTATGAGAACCTCCACATTCTTCTAAACTTCAATGAAAAAAATCCTAACTGACTTAAATCCCCCCCCCCACGCCTCCCCCCCCCCCCCCATCGGTCCTGCCATCTCAGGAATCAATTGCTTACGCCTTTGCTGGTCTCCCTCCATAGCCAGATCATCCTTCCCCAGATAAGGAGACCAAAACTACCCACAATATTCCAGGTGTGCCCTCACCAATGCCCTATTTAATGGCAGCAAGACACCTTTGTTCTGTGAAAAAATTGTAGAGATAATCATGGCCTTGCGATGTGCCCTGAGATGGTGATGAATGGATTAGAACATGGATACCTGGAGTTGTGACCAGTGAGTTCCATTGACCACGTGTCCACATTATTTTAATATGGGAACTGTCTCCATCTAGTTCCTCACCAGTTCCTGGCAGAATTATGAATTGCAAAGGGTTGATGTTGGATTAGCTCATAATGTGATGTTAATTCATGGAAATAAATTTCTGGCTGCTTACTACAGATATTTTCATCTCACTGATCTTATGATCCCAGCTGATGTTACCACTAAACAAGTTAGATTCGAGGCTGGAATCTGTCTGGCTCGAACATCTTTTGTTGTTCTTTTACTTTCATTTTGTTGTTTTTCACTGGAATATAAACATACATATAACAAGTTTGTTTTTAACGAGGAAACAGAAGATTAATACACAGGAGAAATAAGAAAAAAAACAAGTCAGCTAAATAAATCAGAGTTAAAAGAATTTCAAACTTTCAACTAAATAGAATCTCATCTGCTCCCCAATGTTATTGCTTTATGTTTAATCAAAATTTTGAGAAATGTTTTTTTCCAGTCAAGTCTAGAATGTTAACAGCCTTTTCTGACTCCTGACCCTGTCAGTGTCAATGCCTTTTACCTTAATCACTCACACAATGGAGATCTTAGACTGACTCAGTCTTTCAGGAAGATGCACCTTATCAACCAAACACTTCTGCTCCAGAAGTTGTGGTGAAAATGTCGATAGATGTAAATATATACAACATAGCATGTTGTGAAACTTGAAAGGGTTCAGAAAGGATTTACAAGAATGTTGCCAGAGTTGGAAGGTTTGAGCTATGGGGAGAGGATGAATAGGATGGGGCTGTTTTCCATGGAGTGTCAGAGGCTGAGGGGGTGACCTTATAGAGGTTTATAAAATCATGAGGGGCATGGATAAGATAAGTAGACAAGGTCTTTTCCCTGGCCTGGGGGAGTCCAGAACTAGAGGGGCATAGGTTTAGGGGGAGAGGGGTAAAATATAAAAGGGACCTGAGGGGCAACTTTTTCACACAGAGGGTAGTGTGTATATGGAATGAGCTGCTGGAGGAAGCGGTGGAGGCTGGTGCAATTACAGCATTTAAAAGGTATCTTTCAAAGAAGTGCATGTGAGTTGTCCCAGAAGCCTATAGATTGTGGTCAAACCTTTATTGATTTGGAAAGGATCAAACAGAGTAACTTTAATAGATGGATAAGAGCTTTAAAAATCAAGCAAACCGATGATGCCCTTAGAGAGGTTATTATTTTGCAGGAATTCGAAAATTCACTGTCTGAAATATGGTGAACTTATGTGAAGACCAGAGAGTTAAAACACAAAGGTTAGCAGCTGAAGTGGCTGATGATTATGAGCTGGTCCATAAAACACGGTTCGACTTCCAGATTCAATTTCAGGCCATAAGGGATAGCAACTGGGGCAAAGAGAAATCCTCATGTCGAAAGGGAAAGGTAGATCTCAGTGAAGATCATACGGATAACATACCACAGGATGGAAAAGAAACTCTTGAGGGAGGAACAAAGAAGTTAAAAAGCTCTGGTGTTTTCATTGTAATGCAGTGGGCTACACAAAACCAGTGTTAGTGGGCTAGGAGAAAGCCAGAAGTAGGAAAACCAGACAAGCCTGGAAGTTTTGTTGGATTCGTAACAAAAAGCACAAGGGAAGTTAGATAACTGCCTCAGAGTGTACAAGATGATCAGAGGTTGGTTAAGGAGGAAGTGCCAGATCTGTTTCAAAAATATACATGCAAGGATAAAGTTTAGTCACATAGGCCAGGAGTAGCAGGGGGTTACAATATTAAGGGACACAGGATCCTCTCAGTCTGTCACGCTAAAGGTTGAAGAGATATGCACTCCTGAGGAACTATTGCCAGAGAAGGTACTGGTAACAGGAATTCATGATGAGACAAAAAGTTTTAAATTATGTAAAGCGAAGCTAGAGAGTCCAGAGAAGAGTGGAGAATTTTTCGTAGGAGTACTTGACAAACTCTCATCTCCAGGAATTCAACTTGTCCTTGCAAATGATATAGCTGATTCACCAGTAGGTGTGCTGCCTACTCTAGTTGAAAAGCCATTGGAGACGAAGGCAGCTGAAGAAATGGAGAATGTTTATCCAGGAATTTTCCCTGATTGTGTGATCACAAGATCACAGAGGCACAAGCTGAAGCAAGAGAGATCAAAAGGCACAAATAAGGAAGCTGATGTAGAGTTATCCGAGATCTTTTTCAATCAGGTAGGTGGAACAGAGAAGGAGCAAATAGGTAAACATGCAAATATATTTAGCTCTGCTAAGCTGATTGAATTACCGCAGAAAGATGAGGAATTAAAACAGTTATATCAAAGGGCATTTGCAGAGAAGGAAAGTGAATGCATCCCTGTGTGTTATTACTTTACAAATGATGTCTTAATGAGGAAATGGAGACCATCACACATTCAAGCAGATGAGAAATGGGCAGAAATTCATCAAATTGTTTTGCCAGTAGGGTATAGAAAGGAGGTGCTGCAAGTAGCACATGAGCTACCGCTTGGAGGTCATTTATGGGTGAGGAAAACACAGGCTAAAATATAAAGACATTTTTACTGGCATGGATAAAGATGTAGTTGAATTTTGCCAGACATGTCATCCATGTCAGTTAATCAGAAAACCACAGGCAGTAATAAAACCTGTACCTTTGATACCTATTCCAGCATTTGAGGAACCATTAACAAGAGTCTTGATTGATTGCATAGGTCCCCTACCTCAAACAAAAAGTGAAAACAAGTATTTATTAACAATAATGGATGTGTCGACTAGATTTCCAGAGGCAATCCCATTACATAGCATCACAGCTAAAAGGGTTGTAGAAGAATTACTTAATTTTTTTACTAGATACAGACTGTCAATAGAGACCCAGTCAGATCAGGGATCAAACTTCACATCCAAACAAGTCAAGGAGGTTATGAATAACTTTGGGAATTAAGCAATTCAAATGTACTGTGTACTATCCAGAATCACAGGGAGCGCTAGAGAGATGGCATCAACTACTAAAGATCATATTGCCGGCTTATGGTCAGGATTATCCAGATGATTGGGATAAGAGAATTCTGTTTGTACTTTTTGTGATCAGAGATGTACTTGAGCAAATTCAGTCCATTTGAATTAATTTTTGGGCATGAAGTAAGAGGACAGTTAAAATTGATCAAGGAGGAGGATCTAAGATGGTGACGATCTGAGAAGATCACACTGCAGAGCTTCGCATCGCAGCAGGAGTAGGGCGGTCCTTTAACCCACCCAACCCAGGTCATCAGGATTTCTTGGTGCTTGGAAAGATTGTGGAGCCCCAAGAAACATTTGAAAATTTACTTACCTGTATTTTCAGCTGTCCAGAAATGCCTAAAAAGGGAGGAGGAGCATCTGAGGCCGGGTCTGCAGCTCAGCCTGCAGCAGCCTCAGAGCAGATTACTCTCCAGGACTTGGTGAACCAGCTCTCGAAATCTCGCGAGATGCTGGGGAAACAGATTGAAGAGAAGTTGGCTCCAGTAAGAGGACGGATGAGGTGGAGTACAGGGTCACAATGGTGGAAGCTGATGCCAGTTCATTCGAGGATGAGATCCAAGCCCTGAAAACGCAGGTTCATAATTTGCGTGACCAAGTGGATGTTCTTGAAAACAGGGCAGTAGAAAAATCATTTGGATCATTGGTCTGCCTGAGGGTAAGGAAGGTGAGCGGTCTGCGGAATTTGTTGAAGATTGGCTTCCGAAATTCCTTGACTTGGAGACTGGTATGAGAGGATTGAAAATAGAGAGGGCTCACCAGGTCGCAGCGCAGAGGTCGGGTCTAGGTCAATGCCCTCATCCTTTCCTGGTGCGGTTCCATCATTACCGGGATAAGGAGAGAGTCATGGAGGCTTCCAGACTCCAGGGGAAGGATCCAAAGGCCCGAATTTATGATGGGTCTAAGATCATGTTTTTTCAGGACTTTTCAGCGGCGGTGATCCAGAAACAAAAATCGTATGATGGTGTCAAGAGAAGACTGAAGGAGCTTGGGATCCAGTACTCCCTGAGATATCCGGCAGTGCTTCGAATCACCTTCGATGGATCCATGCATCTCTTTGACACATCGGAGAAGGCAAGAGACTTTGTGGACAAACTAACCTAATTTAAACAATTGTAGTATGTACAAATATTGTTGCTTGGGTATGTGTTTATCATTCTGTAAAAGAAATGGAGGAAATCCGGTTGGAGCTTTGTTTTTCCCCTTTTTTTTCGTCTATTGATAATAATTTGGTTCAAACCATGTCTGGCGGTGGTTAAGATGTACGTTTTAAATTTCTAAGTTAGGACATACCAAAGGATGGGTGGGTTATTTATTCCCTTTTTTTCATAAAAGAATGTTTTTTATTCATATTGATATTCTATGGGGTGTTTATTCTTTTTAGCTTGTGCTTGCATGCGGCTGTAGCTGGGAGAAGTGAAGATGGCTGAGATGGTTAGATGCCTATTTATGGGCAGTTCGGGACGGGTAGTTGCCCCCTCTGGGCAGGGGGTGAGTTCCCCTACTCAGCACTGTTGGCGCTTTATATGTTGGTTTGTTTTCTGATTTTTGTTGTTTTTTATTTTTAATAACTTTGTATGTTTGTTAAATGTAGTGACTTTAGTTTATGTAGTTTTTATATTTGGTGGACCATGCCCCACTAGGGCTCAGCAACTTGTGGTTCGGGTTCCTCCTCTCTGGAATTTAAATGTAATTGCAGAAGATTATGGCTAATGATTTGATTAAATGGTGTACATGGAATATCAAGGGAAGTCACTCACCAATTAAGAGGAAGAAGGTACTCTTGAACTTTAGAAAGGAGAAGGTGGATATTGCTTTGTTACTGGACACACATTTGGATGACAAGGAGCATCAGAAATTACAGCAGAATGGCTTTGACCGAGTTTATTTTTCATCATTTAATACCAGAAGTAGGGGAGTGGCTATACTGGTTAGGAAAAATCTCTCATTTAAATTGTTGGAATGTGTTAAAGACACATACGGAAGGTTTGTAATTCTTAAAGCCTTGATAAATGGGGAAGAATATGATGTTTTAAATGTTTATTGTCCCCCAGCTCATCCTCTTAAATTCTTGGTAGATGCTTTTTCTAAACTGATAAGTCTCAAGTCTAGGCACATCATTATAGGGGGAGATTTCAACTGCCTCATGGACCCCACAGTAGACAGGTTGCCTAAAGGTCCCTCGATACCCTCTGCACAAACTAAACAGTTATTGGATTTGTGTGGGGAATTAGGATTGGTGGACGTCTGGAGGCATCTCCACCCTGCAGGTAGGGATTTCACGTTTTTCTCCAATCCGCACAGATGTCACACGAAGATTGATTTTTTTCTGATCCCTGCAGTAACCCTGGATCTGGTGGCATCTTGTAGGATTGGTGATATTGCCATCTCTGATCATGCTCTCGTGTACGTCATGGTTAAGATTAAGGATGTTACAGTGGATTCAAGGTACTGGCGAATGGACCCCTTTATTCTCATGGACAGTAAGTTTGTGGATATTTCTCTAGGGAATTTCGGGCATTCCTAGACATCAACATAAGCTCGGTTGATAGCTCATCTGTTCTCTGGGAAACTGCCAAAGCTTAAGCCAGGGAGTTAGTTATTTCATATTCCGCCAGTAGGAAGCTGCAGAAGGGTGAGCAGCAACGTCTCCTTGAAGCATGGTTGAAGGCAGCCGAGAAGGCCTATTTTGACAGACCCTCATTGATCAAACTACAGAGGATTACGGCACTGCGGTCTGCACTAAATTCCGTGCTCACGCCGTCATCAAAGAAGGAGCTGGCTTTTGCAAAGCAAAGGTTATACGAGCATGGTGACAAGCCAGGCAAATAATTAGCATAGGAAAAAGTGAGGACTGCAGATGCTGGAGATCAGAGCTGAAAATGCGTTGCTGGAAAAGCGCAGCAGGTCAGGCAGCATCAAAGGAGCAGGAGAATCGATGTTTCGGGCATCAGCCCTTCTTCAGGAAATACTTAGCATACCTTGCCAGAAAGAGAAGTGCCCCACAAACCATTACAGCGATTAGGGAAGTATCTGGGAACCTAACATGTGATTCTGAAACGATTAATGTGGCGTTCCAGAGATTCTACTGTAAGTTATATCAGTCTGAGAATTGTGAGGAGGGGCAAACCAAAATGGAATCCTTTTTTAGAGATCTGAAGCTCCCGGGTGTGACTCCCGAACAACAGTCCTTTCTCAATGTCCCATTATCAGAGCAAGAAGTGCAGGAAGCTGTGAGGCAGCTTCAGAGTGGAAAGGCGCCTGGTCTTGATGGACTTCCCAGTGAATTCTATAAGGAATTTATAAGTATACTGTCAGGCCCGATGCTGAATATGTTTAATGATTCATACAGTCATGATTGTCTCCCACCATCTCTGAGAGAGGCCAATATTTCACTTATCCTTAAAAAAGGGAAGGATCCGGAAGACTGTCCTTCATACAAGCCCATCTCGCTCTTAAATGTGGACTTTAAGATCCTCTCTAAGGCTCTCATGTTAAGGCTGGAGACTGTGTTACCCTCTATTATTAAAGAGGATCAGACGGGCTTCATAAAGGGTCCCAGATCCTCCAATAATGTTAGGAGGCTGCTTAACGTAATTCAAGCATGCCAACAGCAGTCAATACAGGGATTGGTGATTTCTTTAGGTGCAGAACAGGCAATTGACCGAGTTGAGTGTCCATACCTTTTCTATGCTCTGGAGTGGTTTGGTCTGGGCGAAGTTTTCATAAGATGGGTAAAGGTTCTCTACAGTGTACCTCTTGCGGCGGTCATGACCAATGGGGTACGATCAAGTAATTTTAATACTTCTTGGGGCAGCCAGCAGGGCTATCCCCTTTCACCATTACTTTTTACGTTGGTGATTGAACCATTTACAGAGACAATTTGTGGAAATCTCAACATATCAGTTCCAGAAGTGAGGTCAAAATTACATAAGATCTCACTGTATGCAGATGATGTTCTAATTTTCTTGACAAATCCAGCAGTTTCAGTGCCTTGCCTGATACAATGCATTCACGCGTTTGGTGCTTTTTCTGGGTATAAGATTAATTTTGCTAAATCAGAGGCTATGCCTATGGGTGGTCTTACGAAAGAGTTGGCTCTTGAGAGTGACTATAGATTCCCATTTAGGTGGTCATAGGTGGGTTTTGTGTATTTGGGCATTTTCATTTCTCCAGTTCTGGATTGGCTGTTCAAAGCCAATTTTACTCAATTATTTGAAAAAATTAAACAAGATCTTCAAAGATGGGTGGCACTTCCAGTCTCATGGTTGGGTTGGATAGCGCTTATTAAGATGAATATTCTCCCTCGTTTGCTATACCCTATACAGATGCTCCCCCTGATTTTCAATAAACAAACACTCGGGAGACTGAACAGTTGGTTCAGCTCCTTTATCTGGCACCGTAAATGACCCCTCATTAAATTAGCCAAACTGCAGTTGCCTCTCAGATTGGGGGGAGTAGACCTTCTGGACATTAAAAATTACCAATTAAGCTCACTTTTGACCTATGTGAGTGATTGGGTTTGTGGGGCCCGTCTTTCAATACGGCTAGATATCAAAGCCCCCTTACCAGTTTGCTGTTTTTGGACAAGGTGTGGAAAGTTAGGGAATATTGCCATAACCCAATAGTCTGGGTTAGTGGTGCAGGAAAAGCACAGCAGTTCAGGCAGCATCCGAGGAGCAGTAAAATCGACGTTTCGGGCAAAAGCCCTTCATCAGGAATACAGCCAGTGTGCCTGAAGGGTGGAGAGAGAAATGAGAGGAGGGTGGGGGTGGGGAGAAAGTAGCATAGAGTACAATAGGTGAGTGGGGGAGGGGATGAAGGTGATAGGTCAGGAAGGAGGGTGGAGTGGATAGGTGGAAAAGAAGATTGGCAGGTAGGACAAGTCACGGGGACAGTGCTGAGCTGGAAGTTTGGAACTGGAGTGAGGTGGGGAAGGGGAAATGAGGAAACTGTTGAAGTCCACATTGATACCCTGGGATTGAAGTGTTCCGAGGCGGAAGATGAGGCGTTCTTCCTCCAGGTGTCAGGTGGTCAGGGAGGGGCAGTGAAGGAGGCCCAGGACCTCCATGTCCTCGGCAGAGTGGGAGGGGGAGTTGAAATGTTGGGCCACGGGGCGGTGTGGTTGATTGGTGCGGGTGTCCCAGAGATGCCCCTAAAGCGCTCTGCTAGGAGGCATCCAGTCTCCCCAATGTAGAGGAGACCGCATCGGGAGCAACGGATACAATAAATGATATTAGTGGATGTGCAGGTAAAACTTTGATGGATGTGGAAGGCTCCTTTAGGGCCTTGGATAGAGGTGAGGGAGGAGGTGTGGGCGCAGGTTTTGCAATTCCTGTGGTGGCAGGGGAAGGCGCCAGGATGGGAGGGTGGGTTGTAGGGGGGCGTGGACCTGACCAGGTAGTCATGGAGGGAACGGTCTTTGTGGAAGGCGGAAAGGGGTGAGGAGAGAAATATATCCCTGGCGGTGGGGTCCGTATGGAGGTGGCGGAAATGTTGGCGGATGATTTGGCTTATGCGAAGGTTGGTAGGGTGGAAGGTGAGCACCAGGGGCGTTCTGTCCTTGTTACGGTTGGAAGGGTGGGGTCTGAGGGCAGAGGTGCGGGATGTGGACAAGATGTGTTGGAGGGCATCTTTAACCACGTGGGAAGGGAAATTGCGGTCTCTAAAGAAGGAGGCCATCTGGTGTGTTCTATGGTGGAACTGGTCCTCCTGGGAGCAGATACGGCGGAGGTGGAGGAATTGGGAATACGGGATGGCATTTTTGCAGGAGGTAGGGTGGGAAGAGGTGTAATCCAGGTAGCTGCGGGAGTTGGTGGGTTTGTAAAAATTGTTGGTGTCAAGTTGGTCATCATTAATGGAGATGGAAGGGGAGGGAAGTGACAGAGATGGTCCAGGTAAATTTAAGGTCAGGGTGGAATGTGTTGGTGAAGTTGATGAATTGCTCAACTTCCTTGCGGGAGCACAAGGTGGCGCCAATGCAGTCATCAATGTGGCGGAGGAAGAGGTGGGGAGTAGTATCGGTGTGATCACAGAAGATGGACTGTTCTAAGTAGCCAACAAAGAGACAGGCATAGCTGGGGTCCATACGGGTGCCCATGGCTACCCCTTTGGTCTGGAGAAAGTCGGAGGATTTGAAGGAGAAGTTGTTAAGGGTGAGGACCAGTTCGGCCAAACGAATGAGAGTGTTGGTGGAAGGGTACTGTTGGGGACATCAGGAGAGGAAGAAACGGAGAGCATGGAGGTCCGGGTCATGGCGGATGGAGGTGTAGAGGGACTGGATATCCATGGTGAAGATGAGGCGTTGGGGGCCGGGAAAACAGAAGGCTTGGAGGAGATGGAGGGCATGGGTGGTGTCTCAAACGAATGTGGAGAGTGAACCCTCCAACGCATCTCACCCACATCCCGCACCTCTGCCCTCAGACTCCACCCCTCCAACCGTAACAAGGACAGAACGCCCCTGGTGTTCACCTTCCACCCTACCAACCTTCGCATAAACCAAATCATCCGCCGACATTTCCACCACCTCCAAACGGACCCCACTACCAGGGATATATTTCCCTCCCCACCCCTTTCCACCTTCCGCAAAGACCGTTTCCTTCATGAATACCTGATCAGGTCCACGCCCCACTACAACACACCCTCCTGTCCTGGCACCTTCCCCTGCTACCGCAGGAACTGTAAAACCTGTGCCCACACCTCCTCCCTCACCTCCATCCAAGGCCCTAAAGGAGCCTTCCACATCCATCAAAGTTTTACCTGCACATCCACCAATATCATTTATTGTATCCATTGCTCCCGATGCGGTCTCCTCAAGAGCACTTTAGGGAACATCTCTGGGACACCCGCACCAATCAACTACACCACCCTGTGGCCCAACATTTCAACTCCCCCTCCCACTCTGCCGAGGACATGGAGTTCCTGGGCCTCCTTCACTGCCGCTCCCTCACCACCCAACGCCTGGGGGAAGAACGCCTCATCTTCCGCCTCAGAACACTTCAACCCCAGGGCATCAATGTGGACTTCAACAGTTTCCTTATTTCCCCTTCCCCACCTCACTCCAGTTCCAAACTTCCAGCTCAGCACTGTCCGTGTCTTGTCCTACCTGCCTATCTCCTTTTCCACCTATTGACTCCACCCTCCTCCCTGACCTATCACCTTCATCCCCTCCCCCACTCACCTATTGTACTATATGATACTTTCTCCCCACCCCCACCCTCCTCTCATTTATCTCTCTACCCTTCAGGCACTCTGGCTGTATTCCTGATGAAGGGCTTTTGCCCGAAAAGTCGATTTTTCTGCTCCTTGGTTGCTGCCTGAACTGCTGTGCTTTTCCAGCACCACTAATCCAGAATCCAGTTTCTAGCATCTGCAGTCATTGTTTTTACCTTATAACCCAATAGTGATCAATACTGTTAAAGCATGGAGGGCAATTCGGCAGAGGGAAGGTAATATTGACAAAACATCTTTGTTTACACCTTTAGTGGGTATGCCATGTTTTCAACTGGGTATGATAGATTCAGAATTTAAACATTGGGCAGCTAGGGGTATATCTTGCAGGGGTGGTTTATTTGAGGGAGATGTAATGATCAGTTAGTACGGCAGTACGAGTTATCTAATAGAGACCTCTTTCGTTTTTTTCAAGTTCGGGATTTTATTCAAAATAAGACCACACTTTTGACTGATCCCTACAAATCTGACATAGAAAGAGGGGTACTAAGGGCTAAGAGTACACTCTCTGTCAGTACTTTATATCACCAATTGGGGGGGTGCCACCTCAGGTGAGTCTAATCGACTCTGCAAGATGTGGGAAAGAGAGCTGGGTGTTGAAGTTTCTTCAGAGGCGTGGGAGGATATTTGGGAGAATGCAAGGAAGATATCAATTTGCAATAGGCCCCATGCTTTACAGTTGAAGATTCTCCAGAGGGTCCACTTGGCCCCAGACCGTTTGTCAAAATTTAAGCCAGGAGTATCTTCAGCATGTCTCAAGTGCAAGGTCTGTATGGGCACTCTTACCCATTGTCTTTGGTCTTGTGACAGGCTTCAAACATATTGGAGCGCTGTGGTGGGTGCAATGGAGAGGATTTTAGGTGTAGGGGTGGAGAAGGACCCTATTTCTCTCCTTTTGGGCCTATCCATTGTATTTCCTGCAGACGTGCATAAGAGAAAACCTTTCAATATTCTTACGTTCTGTGCAAGAAAGAATATCTTGCTAGGTTGGATATCCGAAAACCCCCCAGGCTTGCCGGGTTGGCGGAAGATTGTTATGGAGCATATTCCCCTGGATTTTCTCACAAGTATGGTACACCACAAAACTGAGAATTTTTACAAGACATGGCAACCCTTTTCGAAATACCTGGACACAGATTTATCTGCCATACTAACAAGGGCTTTTATATAGCCGTAACGATTGTGTTTCATGAGTCCAATATCCAGGGAGGAGGAACTGTGAATGTACGAGTGTTTTGTTTGGCTGGGCTGAGTTATTACTATTTATTTGTTTGTTGTTAGGTATTTATTTATTTAGTTAAATAGCTAGTTTAGGGTTTTTAAAATTTTATATTTCTCTATATATGTTTATACATTCGTACAGGAGGGCGGATGGGGATTTTTTTTATTGTTTGGGTTTAGTTTTGTACTGTTTTGTATTGCATTGTTTTGTATTTGTCGTAATATTTAAAAATCTATTTTTTTCTTAATAAAAATATATTACATAAAAAATTGATTAAGGAGACACTATTAAGTCAGAATTCAGAGACCATCCATTTGGACGATGTGTCAAATATTAAAGATGATTGAATACAACTGGAGAGTTGGTTAGACAGCATTTAAAAGTATCACAGCATACAATGAAACAGGAAGTGGATAAGAAATCACGATGGAGATAAGGTATTGGTGTTCCTTCCAGTAACAGGTGAGCCTTTAAAAGCCTTTAGTGGACCGTGTCAAACTGAGAAGAAGTTGAGGGAGGTGCACTACTTCATAAGGACTCTAGACAGAAATAAATCTCACAGAGTGTGTCATGTGAATATGCTCAGCAGGTATTTTGATAGGGAAGGAAAGCAAGAGGAGGAGGTGTTAATGACTATAATCCAGAAGGAAGAATAAAGTTCAGAGGATTCTGAATTGGACATTCCTCAAATCAAATTGGACAATGGGGACGATATCAAAAATTGGGATAAATTATTGAGTTACGATACACAAGAAAATCGAAATGACCTGAAAAAGTTATTACAATCACATGGAGAGATATGCAAAATAAACCGGGAAGTACGAACCTAATTGTGCATGAAGTAGAGATAGGAGATGCTGTTCCGATTAAGAAACATCCTCATAGACATAACCCTCTAAAGTTGGCACTGGTTCAGAAGGAGATAGAACGCATGCTCCAAGATGGCATAATTGAAGTGAGTTACAGTGACTGGAGCTCACCCGTTGTCATGGTGCCAAAGACAGGTGGTGCCCAATGGTTATGTGTGGACTATTGCAAAGTCAACGCCATTACAAAGACTGATGCATATCGAATTCCCTGGTTGGAGGACTGTGTTGAAAAACTGGGACAAGCAACTTACATTTCTAAGTTGGAGTTGCTCAGTCAGAGAGAGCAAAGATGATTTTGGCTTTCATAACACCAAATGGACTATATCAGTTCGAAGCTGAAAATGTGCTGCTGGAAAAGCGCAGCAGGTCAGACAGCATTCAAGGAGCAGGAGAATCGACGTTTCGGGCATGAGCCCTTCTTCAGGTATGAGGAGAGTGTGCCAAGCAGGCTAAGATAAAAGGTAGGGAGGAGTGACATGGGGGAGGGGTGTTGGAAATGCGATAGGTCCTTGGATGCTTGGATGCTGCCTGACCTGCTGCGCTTTTCCAGCAACACATTTTCAGCTCTGATCTCCAGCATCTGCAGTCCTCACTTTCTCATATATCAGTTCAAAGTCATGCCATTTGGTATGAAAAAAAGTGCAGCCACATTTCAGAGACTGACTAATAAGGTCATTGCTGGATTACCCAACTGTGTGGTATACATTGATGACCTGGTGATTTTTAGTCACTCATGGAAGGAACATTTACAGCATTTATCGCTCTTGTTCGATCGATTTCGGAAGGCAGGCTTGCTGGTAAACCTCACTAAAAGTGAATTTGTCAAAGCCGAAGTCACCTTCCTGGGCCATATTACTGAACACGGACAATTTGCCCCAAGGAATACAAAGTAGAAATTGGAGAATGTCCCACACCGTTGATGAAAAAAGCAGCACTATTGTTCCTGGGATTGAGTGGATTTTACCGAAAGTTTGGGCCGAATTTTAGCAGTAGGCTAGAGGACGGAGCAGAGTGGGGACGGTCAGTGGTTGGAGAATGGGGCGGAGTGGGGATGGTCAGTGGCTGGAGGATGGAGGGGAGTGGGGATGCTCAGTGGCTGGAGGATGAAGGTGAGTGGGGATAGTCAGTGGGTAGGAGGATGGAGGGGAGTGGGGATGGTCAGTGGCTGAAGGATGGAGGGGAGTGGGGATGGTCAGTGGGTAGGAGAATGGAGTGGAGTGGGGATGGTCAGTGGCTGAAGGATGGAGGGGAGTGGGGATGGTCAGTGGGCAGGAGGATGGAGGGGAGTGGGGATGGTCAGTGGCTGGAGGATGGAGGGGAGTGGGGATGGTCAGTGGGCAGGAGGATGGAGGGGAGTGGGGATGGTCAGTGGCTGGAGGATGGAGGGGAGTGGGGATGGTCAGTGACCAGAGGATGGAGGGGAGTGGGGATGGTCAGTGGCTGGAGGATGGAGGGGGGTGGGGACGGTCAGTGGTGGGAGAATGGAGTGGAGTGGGGATGGTCAGTGGGCAGGAGGATGGAGTGGAGTGGGGACAGTCAGTGGCTGGAGGATGGAGGGGAGTGGGGATGGTCAGTGGGCTTGAGGATGGAGGGGACTGGGGATGGTCAGTGGCTGGAGGATGGAGGGGAGTGGGGATGGTCAGTGAGCTGGAGGATGGAGGGGAGTGGGGATGGTCAGTGGCTGGAGAATGGAGGGGAGTGGGGATGGTCAGTGGCTGGCAGATTGAGTGGAGTGGGGACAGTCAGTGGGCTGGAGGATGGAGTGGAGTGGGGATGGTCAGTGGGCTGGAGGATGGAGGGGAGTGGGGATGGTCAGTGGCTGGCAGATGGAGGGGAGTGGGGATGGTCAGTGGGCTGGAGGATGGAGTGGAGTGGGGATGGTCAGTGGGCTAGAGGATGGAGCGAAGTGGGGACAGTCAGTGGGCTGGTGGATGGAGTGGGGTGGGGCTGGTCAGTGGGCTGGAGGATGGAGTGGAGTGGGGATGGTCAGTGGACTGGAGTGGGAATGGTCAGTGGGCTGGAGGATGGAGGGGAGTGGGGATGGTCAGTGGCTGGAGGATGGAGGGGAGTGGGGATGGTCAGTGGGCTGGTGGATGGAGTGGAGTGGGGACAGTCAGTGGGCTGGAGGATGGAGTGGAGTGGGGACAGTCAGTGGGCTGGTGGATGGAGTGGAGTGAGGACAGTCAGTGGGCTGGAGGATGGAGGGGAGTGGGGACGGTCAGTGGCTGGAGGATGGAGTGGCATGGGGATGGTCAGTGGGCTGGAGGATGGAGGGGAGTGGGGATGGTTAGTGGGCTGGAGGATGGAGTGGAGTGGGGATGGTCAGTGGGCTGGAGGATGGAGTGGAGTGGGGACAGTCAGTGGGCTGGAGGATGGAGTGGAGTGGGGACAGTCAGTGGCTGGAGGATGGAGTGGCATGGGGATGGTCAGTGGGCTGGAGGATGGAGGGGAGTGGGGATGGTTAGTGGGCTGGAGGATGGAGTGGAGTGGGGATGGTCAGTGGGCTGGAGGATGGAGTGGAGTGGGGATGGTCAGTGGGCTGGAGGATGGAGGGGAGTGGGGACGGTCAGTGGGCTGGTGGATGGAGTGGAGTGGGGACAGTCAGTGGGCTGGAGGACGGAGGGGAGTGGGGATGGTCAGTGGGCTGGAGGATGGAGGGGAGTGGGGATGGTCAGTGGGCTGGAGGACGGAGGGGAGTGGGGATGGTCAGTGGGCTGGAGGATGGAGTGGAGTGGGGATGGTCAGTGGGCTGGAGGATGGAGGGGAGTGGGGATGGTCAGTGGGCTGGAGGATGGAGGGGAGTGGGGACGGTCAGTGGGCTGGTGGATGGAGTGGAGTGAGGACAGTCAGTGGGCTGGAGGATGGAGGGGAGTGGGGACGGTCAGTGGGCTGGTGGATGGAGGGGAGTGGGGACGGTCAGTGGGCTGGTGGATGGAGGGGAGTGGGGACGGTCAGTGGGCTGGTGGATGGAGGGGAGTGGGGACGGTCAGTGGGCTGGTGGATGGAGTGGAGTGGGGACAGTCAGTGGGCTGGTGGATGGAGTGGAGTGGGGACAGTCAGTGGGCTGGAGGACGGAGGGGAGTGGGGACGGTCAGTGGGCTGGAGGATGGAGTGGAGTGGAGATGGTCAGTGGGCTGGTGGATGGAGTGGAGTGGGGATGGTCAGTGGGCTGGAGGACGGAGGGGAGTGGGGACGGTCAGTGGGCTGGAGGATGGAGTGGAGTGAGGATGGTCAGTGGGCTGGAGGATGGAGGGGAGTGGGGATGGTCAGTGGGCTGGAGGATGGAGGGGAGTGGGGACGGTCAGTGGGATGAAGGATGGAGTGGAGTGGGGACAGTCAGTGGGCTGGAGGACGGAGGGGAGTGGGGATGGTCAGTGGGCTGGTGGATGGAGGGGAGTGGGGACAGTCAGTGGGCTGGAGGATGGAGTGGAGTGGGGACAGTCAGTGGGCTGGTGGATGGAGTGGAGTGGGGATGGTCAGTGGGCTGGAGGACGGAGGGGAGTGGGGACGGTCAGTGGGCTGGTGGATGGAGTGGAGTGAGGATGGTCAGTGGGCTGGAGGACGGAGGGGAGTGGGGATGGTCAGTGGGCTGGTGGATGGAGTGGAGTGGGGACGGTCAGTGGGCTGGAGGACCGAGGGGAGTGGTGACGGTCAGTGGGCTGGTGGATGGAGTGGAGTGAGGATGGTCAGTGGGCTGGAGGACGGAGGGGAGTGGGGATGGTCAGTGGGCTGGTGGATGGAGTGGAGTGAGGACAGTCAGTGGGCTGGAGGATGGAGGGGAGTGGGGATGGTCAGTGGGATGAAGGATGGAGTGGAGTGAGGACAGTCAGTGGGCTGGAGGATGGAGGGGAGTGGGGACGGTCAGTGGGCTGGAGGATGGAGGGGAGTGGGGATGGTCAGTGGGCTGGAGGATGGAGGGGAGTGGGGACGGTCAGTGGGCTGGTGGATGGAGGGGAGTGGGGATGGTCAGTGGGATGAAGGATGGAGCAGAGTGGGGCTGGTCAGTGAGCTGGAGGATGAAGGGGAGTGGGGACGGTCAGTGGGCTGGAGGATGGAGTGGAGTGGGGATGGTCAGTGGGATGAATGATGGAGCAGAGTGGGGATGGTCAGTGGGCTGGAGGATGGAGTGGCATGGGGATGGTCAGTGGGCTGGAGGATGGAGGGGAGTGGGGATGGTCAGTGGGCTGGAGGATGGAGTGGAGTGGGGACGGTCAGTGGGCTGGAGGATGGAGTGGAGTGGGGATGGTCAGTGGGCTGGAGGATGGTGTGGAGTGGGGACAGTCAGTGGGCTGGAGGATGGAGTGGAGTGGGGACGGTCAGTGGGCTGGAGGATGGAGTGGAGTGGGGATGGTCAGTGGGCTGGAGGATGGAGGGGAGTGGGGATGGTCAGTGGGCTGGAGGATGGAGTGGAGTGGGGACGGTCAGTGGGCTGGAGGATGGAGGGGAGTGGGGATGGTCAGTGGGCTGGAGGATGGAGTGGAGTGGGGACGGTCAGTGGGCTGGAGGATGGAGTGGAGTGGGGACGGTCAGTGGGCTGGAGGACGGAGTGGAGTGGGGACGGTCAGTGGGCTGGAGGACGGAGTGGAGTGGGGAGGATTGTTAGATTAAGGACCAGTGCGGACAGTCAGCAGGTTACGAATCTGGGCAGTCTACATGTGGAAGCCCTCTGCGCTGATCTTTTTAAGTTTATGCTCATTTTTCTAATTTATACCATGAACAACTATCAGTAATGTAACTTTCCTTCCTTTCTTTTTCCCTTTAGTTCTGTGTTTTGTGCCGAAGAATTATGCCTCGGTACTTTGTACCTCAGATGGTGCCATATGGGGTGACTTATAAACTTTTCACTATACGCCTGAACGTCTGCACTTCAGTCCATGTGACAATGAAGGCTATTCTAATTCTAATTCCAACTCTAATCCATAATTCCTGCAAAGATCCTGGACATTCCTGGATAGTTGCCAAGTTAAAGATTGCTACATCCTTGACTCAAGATGTCTTGAGAAATTGAAACCAGTGATAGCAGCAATGTTTGGCTATGTTCTGTAAAGCAGGGAGAGCTGTACAATAGTCGCTCTATAATGGGAATGTATGCTTTAAGAGTTGATCGATGCTCCACAAATGAAAAGACCATAATTTAACACACTCCGCCTGGTAATAGGTTGGTTTAAGTTTGATTGCAACTGGAAACAAAATTGGCTCGATCCTATCACCATTTCATTTGAAATGCTTTATCATCATAGATAAATGGAATCATTCAGAACCCACCCAAGCGAGAGGCCAGGAGCTGATTTTATTTATTTGTCCCTGTGTGACCTGTCACCCATGTTTGCGAAACCAAGGAGATCACAGACAATATGAAATCTAATCTATCCCCTGATTTATAATTCCAATAACCTGCCTTTTTAACATTGGAAAACAAATCCCCCACACTTCACAACAACAAAATCAAACTTAATTCTAATTCTGATTTAATGTTGGCACTGAATTATTGCAGAAAATATTTTGGATGTGACTAAAGCTGTCGGCCCAAGAAAGCAATGGGCCTTCAATTTGGACTTCAATTCATGAATTAATTCATTGCACTAATGTGTTTTAAACTGGAAAGGGTTCAGAAAAGATTTACAACGATGCTCTGGGTTGGAGGGTTTGAGCTATAGGGAGAGGCTAAATAGGCATCAGAGGCTGAGGGGTGACCTTATAGAGGTTTATCCAATCATGAGGGGCCTAAATTAGGTTAATCATCAAGGTCTTTTCCCATGAGTTGCAAAGTTCAAAACTAGAGGACATAGGTTTATGATGGAAGGGGAAAGATTTTAAAGGGACCCAAGGGTCAACATTTTCAAGTAGGGGTGGCACATGTATGGAATGAGCTGCCAGAGGAAGTGGTGGAGGTGGGTACAACTACAGCATTTAAAAAACATTTGGGCAGGCAAATGGATAGGAAAGGTTTAGCGGGATATGGGCCAAACGCAGGTGAATGGGACTAGTTCAGTTTAGGAAACCAGGTTGGGATGGATGAGTTGGGCCGAAGGGCCTGTTTCCGTGCTGTATGACCCGACCCTATAATAGTTTCAGCCCTCTCTGTCACTGTATGCCCTGGTCAGGTCTGCAACCCTCTCAGAACTCCACACTTCTGGAATTCGGACCTCCTATCCATTCCCGATTTCCTTCACCTCACCATCAGAGGCTGACCTTTCACTTTCAAGCAATTGTCCATCTGTCTCTTCACCTCCTCACATCCCATAAACCTCTTCTTCCATCATCTACCCTAATATAGCAGCTTTATAAGACTTTGATGAGGCCACACTTGGACTACTGTGTTCAATCTGCTCACCACATTACAGGATGAATGTGGAGGCTCTGGAGGGGGTGCAGAGGAGGTTTACCAGAGTATGAACTAAAAGGAGAGGCTAGAAAGACTTGGGTTGATTTCTCTGGAGTGGTGGACGCTGATGGGAGACTTGATAGAGGTCTATAAAATTATGAGATGCATTGATAGGGTTGACAGTCAGAATATCTTTCCCAGAGTTCAAGTGTCTAATACTAGGGGGCATATATTTAAGGTGAAAGGGAAAAAGTTCAAAGAAGATGGGAGGGGTAAGGTTTTTATCCAGAGAGTGGTAGGAGTCAGGGGTGGTGGTGGAAACAGATACGATAGAGGGGGTTAAAGGGACTTTTAGATAAGCACAGGAATTAGCAAGGAATGGAAGGATATGGACCGTGGTCTACTACTGTAAGACGTATGACATTGGAGCAGTAGTAGACCATCTAGCCAATCACGTCTGCTCCGTCATTCAGTGAGATTGTGGCTGGTCTGATAATCCTCAACTTCACTTTCCAACTTTTCTTCCTGTAATCTGTCTATCTCAGCCTTGAAAATACTTAACGATCTCGACAGGATGTTACGGTGAGAGGGGGAACGTTCAGCCTCAACAACTCTCTGTGGTAAATAATTCACTACCCTCAGAGAGGAAATTCCTCTTCCATTCTGACTTAAATGACCCCTTTTCCTGAGATGATAATCGCTGGTCCCAGACTCTCTCACTAAGGGAAGCAACCTTTCCAAATATACATTGTGGCTCAAGTGGAAATATTGTCGCCTCAATTTAGTGGGCGGCACGGTGGCACAGTGGTTAGCACTGCTGCCTCACAGCGCCAGAGACCCGGGTTCATTTCCCGCCTCAGGCGACTCTCTGTGTGGAGTTTGCACATTCTCCCCGTGTCTGCGCGGGTTTCCTCTGGGTGCTCCGGTTTCCTCCCACAATCCAAAAATGTGCAGGTTAGGTGAAGTGGCCACGCTAAATTGCACGTAGTGTCAGGTGAAGGGGTAAATGTAGGGGAATGGGTCTGGGTGGGTTGTGCTTCGTTGGGTCGGTGTGGACTTGCTGGGCCGAAGGGCCTGTTTCCACACTGTAAGTAATCTAATCTAATATGGGTTCTGCCTCTATTCAGAGATATCACCTCAAAAGAAAACCAAGTCTGACAGAACACAGTGGCTCAGTGGTTAGCACTGCTGCCTCACAGTGTTAAGGACCTGGGTTTGATTCTAGCCTCAGTTGACTGTCAATGAGGAGTTTACATATTCTCCCTGTGTCTGCATGGGTTTCCTCCCATGGTCCAAAGATGTGCAGGTCAGGTGGATTGCCCATGCTAACATTGTTCAGGGATGTGTAGGTTATGTGGATTACCCATGGAAAGTGCAGGGTTACAGGGTTGGGGTGAGTCTAAGTTGGATGCTCTTCAGAGGGTTGGTGTGTTCTTGATAGGCTGAATGGCCTGTTCCCGCACTTTAGGCATTCTATGACACTGTGTGCAGCATTGAGGGATATCAAACCCAATAACACCTGTTTTTTTTCTCTCTCCTCAAATTCTGCCAGATCTGCTGAGTTTCTCCAGGATTTTCAGTGATCGTGCAAGGAAAGAAACATCGTTTTAATGATACAGTCATACTCCTTGAGGTCAATTTTCATTTTACAGACATGTGAGCATTTTACTATGCTTTCAATTACTGTTGAACACTCCCAAACACTTTTAAGGTTAAAAGTGGGTAATTTAAAGGAGATGTGAGAGGCAGGTTTTTTACACAGAGGGTGGTAAGTGCCTGGAATGTGTTCCCAGAGGAGATGGTGGAAGCAGATATAATAGCAACATTTAAGAAGTATCCTGACAGAAACATGAATAGGCAGAGAATAGAGAGATTCTGGATTAGTGGTGCTGGAAGAGCACAGCAGTTCAGGCAGCATCCAAGGAGCTTCAAAATCGACGTTTTGGGCAAAAGCCCTTCATCAGGAATAAAGGCAGTGAGCCTGAAGCGTGGAGAGATAAGCTAGAGGAGGGTGGGGGTGGGGAGAAAGTAGCATAGAATACAATGGGTGAGTGGGGGAGGGGATGAAGGTGATAGGTCAGGGAGGAGAGGGTGGAGTGGATAGGTGGAAAAGGAAATAGGCAGGTAGGACAAGTCCGGACAAGTCATGGGGACAGTTACTGAGCTGGAAGTTTAGAATTAGGGTGAGGTGGGGGAAGGGGAAATGAGGAAACTGTTGAAGTCCACATTGATGCCCTGAGGTTGAAGTGTTCTGAGGCGGAAGATGACTCGTTCTTCCTCCAGCGTCTGGTGGTGAGGGAGCGGCGGTGAAGGAGGCCCAGGACCTCCATGTCCTCAGCAGAGTGGGAGGGGGAGTTGAAATGTTGGGCCACGGGGCGGTGTGGTTGATTGGTGCGGGTGTCCCGGAGATGTTCCCTAAAGCGCTCTGCTAGGAAGCGCCCAGTCTCCCCAATGTAGAGGAGACCGCATCGGGAGCAATGGATACAATAAATGATATTGGTGGATGTGCAAGTAAAACTTTGATGGATGTGGAAGGCTCCTTTAGGGCCTTGGATAGAGGTGAAGGAGGAGGTATGGGCGCAGGTTTTACAGTTCCTGCGGTGGCAGGGGAAAGTGCCAGGATGGGAGGGTGGATTGTAGGGGGGCATGGACCTGACCAGGTAGTCACGGAAGGGGGAGGGAAATATATTCCTGGTGGTGGGGTCTGTTTGGAGGTGGCGGAAATGTCGGCAGATGATTTGGTTTCTGAAAAGGTTGGTAGGGTGAAAGGTGTGCACCAGGGGCGTTCTGTCCTTGTTACGGTTGGAGGGGTGGGGTCTGAGGGCGGAGGTGCGGGATGTGGACAAGGTGCGTTGGAGGGCAACTGTAAAACCTGTGCCCACACCTCCTCCCTCACCTCTATCCAAGGCCCTAAAGGAGCCTTCCACATCCATCAAAGTTTTACTTGCACATCTACTAATATCATTTATTGTATCCGTTGCTCCCGATGTGGTCTCCTCTACATTGGGGAGACTGGGCGCCCCCTCGCAGAGCGTTTTAGGGAACATCTCCGAGACACCCGCACCAATCAACCACACCGCCCCGTGGCCCAACATTTCAACTCCCCCTCCCACTCTGCTGAGGACATGGAGGTCCTGGGCCTCCTTCACCACCGCTCCCTCACCACCAGACGCCTGGAGGAAGAACGCCTCATCTTCCGCCTTGGAACACTTCAACCCTAGGGCATCAATGTAGACTTCAACAGTTTCTTCATTTCCCCTTCCCCCACCTCACCCTAGTTCTAAACTTCCAGCTCAGCACTGTCCCCATGACTTGTCCGGACTTGTCCTACCTGCCTATCTCCTTTTCCACCTATCCACTCCACCCTCTCCTCCCTGACCTATCACCTTCATTTCCTCCCCCACTCACCTATTGTACTCTATGCTACTTTCTCTCCACCCCCACCCTCCTCTAGCTTTTCTCTCTACGCTTCAGGCTCTCTGCCTTTATTCCTGAAAGGCTTTTGCCCGAAACGTCGATTTCGAAGCTCCTTGGATGCTGCCTGAACTGCTGTGCTCTTCCAGCACCACTAATCCAGAACCTGCAGTCATTGTTTTTACCTAGAGAATAGAGGGATACAGATCATGTACAGGCAAATGGTTTTCAGTTAGAAAGGCACGGTGTGTCAGTATGGTCTTGGTAGGCTGAAGGGCCTGTTCTGTGCTTTACTGTTCTTTGTTTTATTTAACCTTTAATAAACTGGTCACCCAGAGGCTGCACTCAAAAAGCACCTTAGTTGAACTGATTTGCATTAGGTAGGAGCTGCCAATCCATTAGTGGATCTTAGAACTTGCGATACTTAAAACTCTCATTGAAAAAAGCAAACAGCATTTCCATCACGCTCACCCTCTCTCTTGATCTCTCATGGCTTGAACTTATCCAGAAAGGTTTAGATAAAACTTTGTCCTCCCCCGCAAACATCCAGTTGCACTCTTCAAACATAAAGAGAAATGTTGTGCAAAGACTGGAATCTATAATCCTTACTACTCCATAGTGCGTTCAGAAAACAAGTACTAAATTTATAATCCTCCAATTTGCAATTTTCCTGAGACATCCTTTGTCCAAATTGGACGTCTTGTTCTGAAATAAAAGTGAATCAAATGGCCATTTGTGGTGACATAAATAATGTAGTCTCTTCATCCATTATACATCAGTCTTTGTGTCCTTTGTTGTTATTTGTTGAATAGAGCATCTATAGAACAGTTACATCACCAGTGCAACAGCAATTATCCCCTTTTTCTGACTGAAAACATATAACATTTTCAGAAAAGCTAACTCTCCTGCCTTTGGAGGAACACCATTCCCAAATTAGTTCTGATTCCTGAACACTTGAATGCTAAACCTTTGAGGTTTAAACACTCTGGCATACTTCAGAACTCACCGTTCTTACAAAGCGATTCCAATTTTATCTGCTGTCTACATAGGTGTGGCCAATGTGCTGACCATCAATGCTTTGCATGGGGGTCAGTTAGTTCAGTTAGCTGAATGGCTTGCTTGAATGCAGAATGATACCATGATTCTGCCATTAGAATCATGGGTTCAGTTCCTTCTCAACTCCTTAGTCTCTTCCTGTCACCAGAGGCATGTTGACCCACAAGTTAAACCACCACCAACTGTCTCACTCTCTCCTTAATGACAGAGCAGCTCTATGGGCTGGTAAAACTATGGTAAGCTTAACTGTATTTCCCTACTGTAGCTTTAGTCTTCATAATTCATGCAAATAACTTTGGACTCCCCCTTAGAATTGACATGAGTGAAGATGTGTGAAAAGCAAGCTCATCTCAGTATTGTGGCGAAAGAAGCCAATGGAAATATAGAATTGCTTCTCATTTCTGTTTCAGTGTCCTTTGTTGAGTCCACAATAAACAACCGTTGTCGCATGCTCCTACTCTCCCTAAAAGCAGCTGGGTGGTGAGAGGTGTTGTACAAGATACTGATTCTCAAACAGTTAATGTTGCATTAAGGCTCCACCCAATCTGATGATTCACAAAGTGGAGAAGTAGCACGAGGTCCTGATGGGGTCAGACCTGGTACCTCTGGCTTCGATTGTCTTTGTCATTATGCCAAACCAGTCAATGTAACTTGTACCTATGGCTATTAGGCAATAAACTAGGACAAGAGGACAAGTGAATCTTCTTGTTAAGACTCAACGGTGGCTTGTCCTCTACTATTGCTCATTAGATACGGCCCTAGAGAAAGGAGGACTTGGGACAGCACTCCATCCCAGTGATTCATGTTGCAGCGTACAACATGATAAAACACACAGTAAGATGTTCCTGAACAGAATCATTGATTTATTACAGTACAGGTCATTCAGTGCATTGGGCACGCTCTGGTTCTATTATCTGGTGCCAATCCCTGACCCTTTCCCTATCTCCCTGCACACCATTTCTATCCAAATGAGCAACCAATGCCCTTTTGAAAGCTTCAGTTGAACCTGCCTCCACCACACTTCCTTAAATAAACTTAATGTTTACCTTAACTCAACAGATATATTTTAGCAACACAACAAGATCAAGAATATTATACCGAGGGCACCTGTCTGTTGGATTGTAAATGTAGCACAATTTAAATACCCTGTTAGATGGGACGATTGAGATTTTTGAACATTGCTATCACTGCAGGAACTTTCTAGTCATGATTTAAGATTAATCAGTCTCACAACAATAACAGTGAGGGGCGAGTTCTGTGGAGGATTCTCTCTGATTTTTACATATTCACTGGTTTTGGTGTATCAGCTGGGACAGTTAATGAAAACTCTTCTTTTTGCAGTAGAGATTGACAGAAACTTCCCAAATTTCCGGCTGAATTGGTTACATCGAATTGACGTATGGGATTGATGTGACTGACTACTGATAAATTCTTTGTTGATTTCAGGCTAAGGTGATTGTTAATTTGTACTTTTGCAATCGCTCGAACAAACTCTGTGCCAGTTCATGTTTGCTGCAAAAGAAATCAGCGTGACTTGTGAGAAATTAGCGAAAAGGTCTCATTTCAAGCCCCTGCCACTTTGAAGAGCAGCTTAGCAAGGACCAGCATCACCTTCAGAGCACGTTGAGGCAAAACTATGTCGCTGGTTCTCTGATTGTGTGCAAGGCAGACATTGAGGTGCCATCTTGACCCTAAATGGGCTGTGAACCTGTCTCAATAATGAAGGGAACCAAGAGGCAGCTCTGAAAGCAGAGGATTGACGGATTTGTGTTGTAGGAGAGAGTGAGGACTGCTGATATTGGCGATCAGAATCGAGAGTGTGGTGCTGGAAAAGCACAGCAGGTCAGGCAGCATCCGAGGAGCAGGAGAATTGATGTTTTGGGTATAAGGGCTTCTGATTCCTGCTGAAGGGCTTAAGCTTGAAACATCAATTCTCCTGCTCCGCGGATGCTCCCTGACCTGCTGTGCTTTTCCAGCACCGTGTTGTAAGTTACTTATTTACTGTTAGGGTGAGACCTGTCTTAACCAGGCTGGAAAAGATAGTGGTGAATATCTATGCTGGGACCAACCACACTGGAGACAGAACGTAAGAGATCCTGATTTGGAGCATATGCAGCAATATAGAAAATAGGTACAAGAGTAGGCCATTCGGCCCTTCCGGCCTACACCACCATTCAATACAATCATGGCTGATCATGCAATCTCATTATCCCACTTCTGCCCTCTTTCTATACCCCTTGGTCCCTCTAGCAGCAAGCTCCACACCCAGCTCCTTCTTGAACAAATCTAATAAATTAGCCCCAACAGCTTCCTATGGGAGAGAATTCCACAGGTTCACAACTCTTTGAGTGAAGAAATTCTTCCTTATCTCAGTCCTGAATGGCCTACCCCTTATTCTTTGACTGTGACCCCGAGTTCTGGTCTTCTCCAACAGCTGGAGCATTCTTCCCACATCTAACCCGACCAGTCCCATCAGGATTTTATACGTTTCTACAAGGGTATCAGGAGCTATGTGTTAAATAAAAGAATAGGTCACATATGGTTATGATCTCTGGATTATTCCCTGAGATGGGCACAATTACAAATGGAATAAACAGATTATGGATGTTAAGGAGTAATGTGGGAAAGATAGATTTCATGTTGTAAAACACTGCCAAAAGATGTGTTTATTTGTTTCCTGCCATTGAGTCAATTTTGGATCTTACCTGCCACATTCCCTAGTATCCTATGAGTTTTTATTTTTCTTACCAATCTGCTGTGTGAGACTTCGTCAAATACTTTCCTAAAATCTATCAGACAACATCCACTGCACCACCCTCATCAATCCTTCTTGTTAGCACTGCTGCCTCAGAACACCAGGGATCCAGGTTTGATTCCACCCACAGGCGACTGTGTGGAGTTTGCACAATCTCCCTGGTTTCCTCTGGGTTCCTCCCACAGTCAAAGATGTGCAGGTTAGGTGGATTGGGCAGGCTAAATTGTCCATAGTGTCCAGGGATGTGCAGGCTAGTCACAGGAAATTTGGGGGTGGGGTGCTCTTCAGAGGGTTAGGTGCATTCTTGATGGGCCAAAGTGCCTCTATGTGCACTGTAGGGATTCAATGATTTGTTGAACTTTAGTTCTCTTGTAAGGAGAGAGGCAGCAAAGTGGAGTTGAGGCTAAGATGAGATCAGCCTGGCCATTTCCAACAGAGAAGCAGGCTCTAGGGACTGAATTGTTTACTCCTGCAGCTAGTTCTTACGTTCTTAATTTGAACAGCCTGGGATACAATCTGTCTGGCCCTGGTTAATTATCCACCTCCGGGTGTGTCAATCCCTCATGTACTTCCTCACACATTATGCTCATTGTATCTAACATTTCACACACCTCCTTTAACTTGATTGTCTCTACCATTCCTCCCCTTTTGTAAATTCAGTGACAAGGCACTCATTAAGAACACTGCCCACACCTTCTGCATCAATGCACAACTTCCTTTGTGTAACTCTGGTAAGGTGCTACCCTTTCCTTAGTTAAAAATCACACAACACCAGGTTACAGTCCAACACGTTTGTTTTGAAGTACTAGCTTTTGGAGTGCTGCTCCCTCATCAGGTGTACACAACTTTGTACACCCCAGTCCAACACTGGTATCTCCAAATCATGACTCTTTCCTTAGTTATCCTCTTGCTCTGAACCTACTGATAGAATATTTTGGGTTTTCCATGATTTTGCTGCCAACATTTCCTCATACCCTCTTCCTGTGCTTTCCTGATATCCTTTATTTCCACCTCTGCACTTTCTATAAATCTCTAGGCTGTCCATTGTATTAAGTAAGTTTTGTGTCTATCCAAAGGTTTCTTCCGTTTTCTGCTCTGTCTTACCCTGTATACTTCTGCAAAAACAGGCGTGTCTCAATTTGGCAGGTCACTCCTTCTCTTCGTGTGAACACATCTATATGTACAGAAAGATATGGAAGCTGGAGAACTTGGGGAAATAAATGGTGAGGTCGTGAAAAGTGTCCATATTCCAGAAATGGAGCTCAGAAAATGAATAGATAGATAGATCCCCAGGAACTGACTAAGTGTATCCCAGAACGTTGTGGGAAGATAGGGAAGATATTGCTGGGTCCCTTGCTGAGATGTTTGTATCAATGGCAGCCATGGTTGAAATGCCAGAAGACTGAAGACTGGCTAATGTGGTGCCATTATTTTTAAAAGGTGATAAGGAAAAGCCAGGGAACTACAGACCGGTGAGCCTGACGCCAGTGGTGAGTAAGTGCAGAGGATTCTGACAGAGGGATTTAATGCATTTGGAAAGGTAAGGGCTAATCAACATGTCCAAAGATGTGCAGGTCAGGTGAATTGGCCATGCTAAATTGCCCCTAGTGTTAGGTAAGGGGTCGATGTAGATGTAGGGGTATGGGTGGGTACGCTTCGTGGGGCGGTGTGGACTTGTTGGGCCGAAGGGCCTGTTTCCACACTGTAAGTAATCTAATCTAATCTAATCTAATCTAAACATGGGATAATCAACATGGCTTTATGCGTGTAAAATCATGTCTCACAAACTTGATTCAGTTTTTTGAAGAGGTGACAAAGAGGATTGATGAAGGCAGAGTGGTACATGTTGTCTGTATGGACTTCAGCAAGGCCTTTGACAAGGTTCCGCATGGTAGACTGGTTAGCAAGGTTTGGTCACATGGGATCTGGGGGAGCTAGCTAACTGGATAAAAAGTTGGCTTAAAGATAGGAGACAGAAGGTAGTGGCAGGACTTTGTTTTTTGGATTGGAGGCCTCTGACCAATGCGTGCTGAAACCCTCCAACCCTGTTGTAAACCTGAAAGGGTTTAGAAAATATTTACAAGGGTCTTGCCAGGATTGGAGGATTTGAGCTATAGGGAGAGGCTGAACAGGCTGGGGCTGTTTTCCCTGGAGTGTTGGAGGCTGAGGGGTGACCTTATAGAAGTTTATAAAATCATGAGGGGAATGGTTAAGATAAATAGACAAGGCCTTTTCCCTGGGATCGGGGAGAGTCCAAAATTGGAGGCCATAAGTTTAAAGTGAGAGGGGAAAGATTTAAAAGGGACCTAAGGGGCAATTTTTTCATGCAGAGGGTGGTGCGTGTATGGAATAAGCTTCCAGAGGAAGTGGTAGAGGCTGGTACAATTACAACATTTAAAAGGCATCTGGAATGGTATATGAATAGGAAGGGTTTAGAGTGATATGGGCCATGTGCTGGGAAATGGGACTAGATTTATTTAGGATATCTGGTCAGCATGGATGAGTTGGACCAGAGGGTCTGTTTCCGTGCCATACATCTCTGTAACTTTACAAATACCTTGTATTGATTTTCCTTCAAGTAGCTGTATCCAATTGACTAGATCACTTCCCAGCTCCATATAATTAGTCTTATCCCAATTTCAAACTCCTGTTCTAATGCTATCCTTTCCATAATGATGCAAAATCTGACTATTATTACGGTCACCATCTTCAAAGTGGTCACCCGCTTCTACATTATACATCTGGCTAATTTCACATTTAATGGATATTTGGGTGAAATAGCTGCTTTCTTAAAAGCGTTGTTAAAATGCTCTCCTAGCACTGCTAGGAGCAAGCAATCTGATGATAAGGATGGGAGTCAGTGATTACTAATCCATTTGAAATGCAGTATTTCAACTAGAAAAGTGTGAAAACCAAGTATCAAGAGGAGTGCACTGTAACAGGGTAGAAGTCAGCCTTCAGCTGTATGAAACTCTGGCTCGATCATGTGAAATGCTGTAAATAGCTCTGGGCACTATGCTACAGAGAGGATATGGAGGATATTTAGGGCTGAGATGAGGAGAAATATCTTCATCCAGAGAGTGGTGAGCCTGTAGAATTCCTTACCTCAAGAAGCAGTTGATGCCAAAATGTTGAATGTATGCAAGAGGCGGCTAGATATAGCAGTTGGGGTGAATGGAGTCAATATGGGGAGAAATCAGAATTAGGCTATTGAGTTGGACTCTGGATTATCTGCAGTCATTGTTTTTACCTTATTGAGTTGATTGTGATGAATGGAGGAGCTGGCTCAAAGGGCCGAATGGCCTCCTCCTGCTCTGATCTTCTATGTTCCTATGTTTCATAGGATTCAATTGTACAGAGAGATTACACAAATTAGCTGCATTTGGAAGATTAATAAGCTGTGAAATTTTTTAAATATTAAAGGGAATTGGTAATGTAGTTGTTGACAGACCATTTCTGAAGGTGAAGGATTTTAGGCCTAGGGGGAGTTGTTTAAAAGTTAGAGGCAGTCTGTTCAGGGGTGAATTTAGGAAGCACAAGCCAGCTCACATAAGCCCAAAGTCATTGTGCTCCTTTGTAGTGCTTTGGTAAGGAATCAGAGTATTATTATGAAAAGACACAAATACTACAATGGACAAACAGGCAGAAAACTAGCCATCAGGACACATTAACATTAACTACCCACAAAAAGACATGACCCACTCTCACCTGTATCCTTACAAATGGATGAGGATGGACACCAGTTTGACTGGAACAACACATCCATTCTAGGATAAGCCAAACAGAAGCATGCACAAGAATTCCTGGAAGCATGGCATTATTACTGGAACTCTATCAACAAATACATTGACTTGGATCCCATTTACCACCCCCTGAGAAAAATAACAGGAAATGATGTCATGACAGGAAATGACATCGTCACAGGAAATGACGTCACCACAGAAAATTGTGTCACCAACCCAAGGACACCCAAACACATAAATAAAACGCGGGCCATGTCACCAGTGCTTCATCCGGAGGCTCACTGATGATGTTACCTAGTATGGTGACGAAGCATCTGAAAATTAACCTTCCAGCTCAACGAGCAAATCTATATCCAGAACCTCAACCTGAGCTACAAATCTTCTCATAACTCACTAACACAAGTTTTCCAAATATTTTCATCTTGCTTTCATCATGGTATTTGCAAGATTACCTGTGTCAATGAGAAATAATATTTTATATAGTACGGGAGGAGACTGCTGATTTGTTGGCAAGTGGATTCTGATTGCTTGAAGCATTGCTTTGAAGAATGAATGGGAGAATCATATAATTCCTACTGTGTGCAAGTAGGCCATTCAGCCCATCAGGTCCATACTGAAGAGTGTCTAACTCAGACCCAACTCCTACCTTATCCCTGCATTTCCTGTGGCTAACCCACCAACCCTGCACTTCCCTGGACACTACGGGCAATTTATCATGACCAATCCACCTAACCTGCACATCTTTGGACTATGGGAGGAAACTGGAGCACCCGGAGGAATCCCAAACAGACATGGGGAGAACATGCAAACTCCGCACATACAGTCACCCGAGGATGGAATCGATCCCGGGTCCCTGGTGCTGTGAGGCAGCAGTGTTGACCACTGAGCCACCATTCCACCCAGAATGGTTGTTGTCTGTTTCAATTTAACAAAATGGATCATGGTCATTCCTTGGGGCCAGAGCCAACATGTCTGGGTTAAACTTAAATGATGCTTGGTAGTGAGCTGTCAATCATCATGTAGCTGGTGCATTGTCCTTGACAAAGTGTCTAGCAAGCAGAATTCACTTGCTGACCAATCAGCATAAAATATTGTATCCCCTTAACATTGGTACTCTTGCGAACTATCCTGTTGGGTGCAAGACACAAAGTTATGATGAAATGCATCTTCTTCTCAACAAGGCTCATGTTCTTTAGCTGAGATTTAGTTTTCTGAGTTTCTTTGCATTAGCTAAACAGTCCTTCCTTGTTCCTTTCACGTGCAGTGGGGGTCAGTTGCATTAAAAACGATGTTAGCTTTCTCACCAAATGGGAGTGTTGACACACTGAAATGTTGCTGGTGTATCCTGCAAAACTAGACACTTAACATTCAGGGTGTAAAAGCTCTATGCACAAAACCACATTCTAAAACAATATTCCTTTTCACCTTTTTTTAATTACTTCGATAAAAATTGGCAGGCATAACACAGAAAGAGGGAAAAAAAAACACCAGTGGACTGGGAAGGTGACACAGGGTTAGTAAAACATGACAGAAAAATCAGATGATGTACAGCACAAAATTAAAAACAATTAACAATGTATCATCTTGAAGGCTGCTGTATTAAATTTAATATCAAACACTTATCACCTGGCAAATCTGAAAAAGAAATGCTGTAACAATTTAAGGCTGCAGAGAATTGCCAGGTGGAGTAATCTGGATAATTTATCAAGAAGTTACAAATGATTAAAATTTATATTAACGATATGCTAGGATTGGGGAAGCACTTGCAAGCTTTGTATTTTGCAGTGCATTCTGGAAACAATTACTCGAGGCATTGTCGCTGCTGCAAAATAGTCAAACGTGGCAATTGGCTTGTGTAAGGCAAGATCCCACAAATAAACCTAAGGTGGCCCTTAAGAAAAACCAAAAGAACTGCGAGGGCTGGAAATCCAAAACGAAAACAGAAATTGCTGGAAAAGCTCAGCAGGTCTGGCAGCATCTGTGAAGAGAAACCAGAGTTAACGCTGTGAATCGAGTGACCCTTCCTGAGAATGTTCTGGGGTTGAGTTCTGAGGAAGGGTCACTTGACCTGAAACATTAATTCTGATTTCTCACCACAGATGCTGCCACATCTGATAAGGTGTTCCTTGATTTATCAGGGCAGAGAAGGGATGTTATCCAGGAAGTAACTGCAGGGGTCACTGCTCAGAGGTTCAAGAAGAATGCCTAACTGGCAAAACCCACAGACAGTCTTTACAGCAGCAGGCCCTTCAGCCCATCTTGGATATTCCAGCACTTTGTGCGCTATGGCAACCCTCAAACTTTTTAATCTGCTCTGCCCCCTCCTTCACTTGTCTGACTCCAGAGATGAGGGGTTTGGTCGTGAGGAGAGATTGAGCAGTTTAGGCGTACTCTTTCTGCAGTTTAAAAAAACAAGAGCAGATCTAGTTGAGGCGCATAAGATGCTCAATGAGATTTACAAAGTTGACGTCAAGAGGTATCTCCCTTGTGGGGTTAATTAGAACGAGAGGCCATAGTTTTAAGGTAAGAAGAGGCAGATTTAAAACAGAGATGAAAAAGAATTATTTCTCTCAAAGTGGGGTGAATCTGTGGAATTCACTATCCCAGAGTGCAAGGGATGCTGGGACATTGAGTAAATTTAAGGAGAAGGACAGATTTGGTTGATATTGTACCTAGGCATTTCCTTCCAAATTCTCCCAAATGTTTGCATTCCTTACATTCGAGCTTTAGCTCAGACTTTTAACGTTTAATTCTCCCTTGTCCTGGATTCCTGTCCCTGTGGGGTCATAGGAATTGCCACCAAAAAGTCCTCATGTTATTTTAAACATCCCACTCTAATCTCACCCACTCTGGAGAACAACAGTGTGCTTATTAATCAGATAAGAAACAAGAGAGTAATAAAATTGGGAAGTGCAGGGAAGCTCAGCAGGTTTGGTGGAGAGTTAATGTTTCAAGTCCAGACAAAAAAAACAAATTGCGGAGTCAGCATTCTTCTCTTTCACACGATGTGCACGTGTAGGAAGCGTGACAGTCAATCCGCACGCAGCAGACTCCTGCAACAGCCAATGAAGTCATCGCTTTCTCCAATGAGGGAGCAGCCCTATGGTCCTCTGGCACTAAGGTGACTTTACCATGAAGGAGGTTGGTTAGCTCCGCTGGCTATCTTGTGATGCTAAGTGATACCAACAACAGGGGTTCAATTCCCACTCTGGCTGAGGTTACCATCTCCCCTGGCCTGAAGTGTGGAGATCCTCAGGTTAAACCACCACCAGCAATCTCTCTCTCTTATGAGAGATCAGATAAGATTCCTTAAGAAGGGTCATCCCCAAAATGTTAACTTCTCCACCTCCTGATGCTTGGTGTGTTCTTCCAGTCTCCTGCTTGTCTACCTTGGATTCCACCAACTGCAGTTTTTTTTTGTCTCTGTTTGATAAGACTGGCAACATTATCAGATCATTTGTTCTGGTGGTGTTCACTGAGGACAAATCATCGATTAAAAATTCCTTCACTTTCTTTGAATAGAGTTACAGAATCTTTGACAGGGCTTTTGTTTAACCTCCCATCTCAAACACAGTGCCTGTGACAGGGCACAATCCTTCAGTGCTGCACTGGCTGTATAAACCTCACTCAAATTTCTACGCTGAGGATAGGGAACCTGCGACCTCAGAAGAGAGATTGTTTTTGTGTGGGGGGGTTCTTTGACGTAACAGATTATGCGATTTTCATTCCTTCTCACAATAACATAAGGCAAATTTCATGTATTGCTGACATTTTTTATGTTCCAGGCTGTTTAGCAGCTTTTCGCAAAATGTCAATTCGAAAAAAAAGTTGCTTCCAGGGAAAAAAGACATCCTGTCTCAAAGGTCACCCAGAAAAATGAAGAACATACTGTATTTTAAGTCAGTAACTGGAAATCATAATTCACATCAAGTAGTATTTCTTTACACATCATAGTAACAGACAGAAGCAATTAAACAGCTTCCTATTTTTACTAAGGGGCTTGATTTTACCCATTTTCAAACATTTCTTGGGTGTTCACTCCACACCTGCTCAAACTTGTTCAAACAGCAAGGATTTTCCACGAATAGAAGTTGTTGCCTATTGAGGGATTTTGAAGAACATGGTTGACGAGAGGGTCACATGTGGCCAATGTGGCACAGAGCTTGGAAATTCATTTCCAGACAGTGGGTGTCACTGCCAAGACCAGCATTTATTGTGTATCTCCAGTCACACTAGAGAAGATGGTGCTGATCCAGCTTCACGCAGCCCAGTGATCCACCTGGCTTGGGTGTGGTGGGGTGTAGGGGATGAAGCATACAAAACACAGAAAATAGGAGCAGATGGATGCCATTCGGTCCTTCAAACCTGCTTCACCATTCAATATGATCATTAGCCAAATCAGTACCCTGTTGCTGCTGTCTCCTCATTGCCTTTGATCCCTTTAGCCCTCAGAACTGCACCTAACTCCTTGAAAATATTCAATCGTTTGGCCTCACCTGTTCTCTGTGGCTCACCATTCTCGAGGTGAAGAAATTTCTCCTCAGCTCAGTCCTAAATGACATTCCTTGTATCTTTAGAGGGAGTTGGGAATGGAGTTCCAGGATTTTGACTCAATGACAAGTTAATTAAAGGTTGCAAGTGGGTCGGATGAAGAACCCCAGTTATGTATAGGAGTTGGTTAATGAATAGATACTTTAATCTAACAAACTAATCTGAAGGGCCCTCAATCACCTGGGGATCTAAATGGAGGGATTACCATTCACCAGAAACTCAACTGGACACACCATATAAATACAGTGGCTATAAGAGCAGGTCAGAGGCTGGGGATACTGTGGCGAGTAACTGACCTTCTGGCTTGCCAAATCCTCTCTAAAGGTCAGGATTGTGATGGAATACTACCTGCCAGAATGGGTGCAGTGTCAACAACACTGAAGATGATTGACACCATCCAGGACAAGGCAGCCTGCTTTATTGGGACCACATTGTTATGTGTACACCCACATCTTCAGAACAAGATCCACGAACATCCACTCCCTCCACCACAGGTGCTCAGAGTGTACCATCTACAAGGTGCACTGCAGCAATTCACCAACGATCCTTAGACAGCATTTTCCAGAACCATGAACCCTTCCATCTAGAAGGACAAGGGCAGTAGGTATATGGGAAAACCACGAACTTTAAGTTCCTGTCCAAGCCACTCACCATCCTGACTTGGAAATATATTGCTGTTCTTTCACTGTCACTTGGTCAAACTCCTGAAATTCTCTCCCTAAGGGCATTGTGGATCAACCTACAGAACATGGACTGCAATGATTCAAGAAGACAGCTCACCCACACCTTCTCAAGGGCAACTAGGGATGGGCAACAAATGCCGACACAGCCAGTGGCATCCATTTACTATGTCCCATAAGCGGAATTTTAAAAAATGTAAAAGATTGAATACTACAAGCATTCTCATCTAAATTTTCTATCCCGTTTTCCTAAAGAAATACATCATCAACCTTTTAGTTTTAACTGAATTCTCTTCAGAATCCCACATTGAATGGAACATTTGAAAAGTGCCACAGACACACCAGATGTACTATGAGGACAACTGTTCAGCACATCAGAGCGTATGCAAAGTCAAAACTCTGCAGCAGTTCCTGAGGTTAACGATATGGCCCAACCATCCTTATTGCTTCAACAATGACCTTGACCTTTCCTCTCATCATGGTCAGGAAGTTTGCTGATAATTGCACAATGTTCAACACCCTTTGTAACTCCTCAGTGACAGAAGCAATCTGTGCCCGTATGCAACAAGATCCAGACAGTATTCCAGGTTTTGGCTGATAAATGGTAAGTTACCTTTACACCACACATGACCATCTCGAACAAAAGACAAATCTAACCATCTGTTCTTGACATTCACTATTATCATCACTGAATCCCCACCACTAACACTCTGGGGTTATTGATCAGAAACGCAACTGGACAAGTCACATAAATCTGTGGCGACAAGAGCAGGTCAAAGGGTGCAAATCCTGTGCCATGCGGAAGACATAAGTCAGGAGTGTGATGAAATATTCTCCACTGAGTTGGTTTTGTGTGGTTTCAGCCACATAAGAAGGTCAGTGCAATCCAGGACAAAGTAGTCCACTTGATTATGCACTATCCACTATATTAAAGATTTACTCCCACAGTCACCAGCATACAGTGACACTGTCGCAACTTGCCATGGCCTCTTTTATAGCACCTTCTACACCCACGGCCTCTAGCTCCCTGAAGGACTGGGAGAGTAGTTTCAGGGATATTGAATACTGGAGGAGAAGTGTTAAAAATTACTTTGTTAAAGTCAGGTAAGAAGACTATAAAGGCAGTGGGAGTATACTTAAGAGAGAAATCAGGAGGGCAAAAAGGGGACATGAGATAGCTTTGGCAAATAGAATTAAGGAGAATCCAAAGGGTTTTTACAAATACATTAAGAACAAAAGGGGAACTAAAGAGAGAACAGGCCCCCTCAAAGATCAGCAAGGTGGCCTTTGTGTGGAGCTGCAGGAGACGGAGCAGATACTAAACAAGTATTTTGCATCAGTATTTACTGTGGAAAAGGACAGGGAAGATATAGAATGTAGGGACATAGATGGAGACATCTTGAAAAATTTCCATATTATAGAGGAGGAAGTGCTGCATGTCTTGAAACGCATAAAAGTGGATAAATCTCCAGGACCTGATCAGGTGTACCCTAGAACTCTGTGGGAAGCTAGAGAAGTTATTGCTGGGCCTCTGACTGAGATATTGTGTCATCGATAGTCACAGGTGAGGTGCTGGAAAACTGGAGGTTGGCTAATGTGGTGCCACTGTTTAAGAAGAGTGGTAAGGACAAGCCATGGAACTGTAGACCGGAGACCGTGTTGTCGGTGGTGGGCAAGTTGTTGGAGGAAATCCTGAGGGACAGGATGTACATGTATTTGGAAAGGCAAGGACTGACTCGGGATAGTCAATATGGCTTTATGCGTGGGAAATCATGTCTCACAAAGTTGATTGAACTTTTTGAAGAAATAACAAAGAGGATTGATGAGGGCAGAGTGGTAGATGTGATCTATAGGGACTTCAGTAAGGCGTTCGATAAGGTTCCCCATGGGAGACTGGTTAGCAAGGTTAGATCTCATGGAACACAGGGAGAACTCATCATTTGGATACAGAACTGGCTTAAGGGTAGAAGACAAAGGGTGTGGTTGAGGGTTGATTTTCAGACTGGAGGCCTGTGACCAGTGGAGTGCCACAAGGATCGGTGCTGGGTCCACTACTTTTCATCGTTTATATAAATGATTTGGATGTGAACATAAGAGGTAGAGTTAGTAAGTTTGTTAATGACACCAAAATTGGAGGTGTAGTGGACAGCGAAGAGGGTTACCTCAGATTACAACAGGATCTTGATCATATGGGTCAATGGGCTGAGAAGTGGCAGATAGAGTTTGATTTAGATAAATGTGAGGTGCTGCACTTTGGGAAAGTAAACCTTAGCAGGACTTATACACTTAATAGTGAGGTCCTCGGAAGTGTTGCTGAACAAAGAGACCTTGGAGCGCAGATTCAAAGCTCCTTGAAAGTGGAGTCGCAGGTAGATAGATAGTGAAGAAAGTGTTTGGTATGCTTTCCTTTATTGGTCAGAGTATTGAGTACAGGAGTTGGGAGGTCATGTTGCAGCTGTACAGGACTTTGGTTAGACCTCTGTTGGAATATCGTGTACAATTCTGGTCTCCTTCCTATTGAAAAGATGTGAAACCTGAAAGGGTTCAGAAACGATTTACAAGGATGTTGCCAAGGTTGGACGATTGAACTACAGGGAGAGATGAATAGGCTGGGACTGTTTTCCCTGGAGCGTTGGAGGCTGAGGGGTGACCTTATGGATGTTTATAAAATTATGAGGGTCGTGGATAGGATAAATAGACAAAGTCTTTTCCCTGGGGTCAGGGAGCCCAGAGCTAGAGGGCATAGATTTAGGGTGAGAGGGGAAAGATATAAAAGAGATCTAAGAGGCAACTTTTTCATTCAGAGGCTGGTACGTGTATGGAATGAGCTGCCAAAGGAAGTGGTGCAGGCTGGTACAATTGCAACATTTAAAAGGCATTTGGATGGGTATATGAATAGGAAGGGTTTGGAGGGATATAGGCTGGGTGCTGGCAGGTGGGACTAGATTGGGTTGGGATATCTGGTTGGCATGGACGGGTTGGACTGAAGGGTCTGTTTCCATGCTGTACATCTCAAGAAAGAGATTGTTGCCAATAAATCATAGAATCCATACAATGTGGAAGCAGAGTATTCAGCCTAGACCAACCCTCCAAAGACCAATCACACCCAGGCCTAACCCTATCCCCTTAACCCTGCATTTCCTATCGCTAATCCACACATCTTTGGACAGTGGGAGGAAACTGGAGCACCAGAGGGAACCCATGCAGACACAGGGCGAACATGAAAACTCCTGTCACCTGAGGATGGAATCAAACCAGGATCCCTGGTGCTGTGAGGCATCAGTGCTAACCACTGAGCCTCAGTGCTGCCCCAAAGGGTCACCAGATGTTTCTGGGATGGCAGGGCTGTCTTATGAGGAGAGATTGGGCAAACTGGGTCTGTATTCTCGAGAGTTTCCAATAATGAGATGTACTCTCACTGAAATTTACAAAATACTTAAAAGGGTAGATAGGGCAGAAATGGGTCTGAGGTTTTCCCCGGTTGGGATGTCTAGAACCAGGAGATTATAAAATATGGAGATTCCATTATGACCAAGATAAGAAGAATTTCTGTTGCTCAAAGGGTGATGGATGTTTGGAATGTCTACCCCAGATGGCTACAGAAGCTAAGCCTTGAAAGTAGATGTTGGTAATTTTTTGACTATCAAGATGTAAAGGATTATGGAGATAGTATAGTTAAAAGGCATTGAAGCACTTGATCAGCCATGATCATGTGCCATGACAGAGCATTGAGTATTTACTGACAGGCTGAATAGTCTACTCATATTTCTATGCTACTAAGTCACGTACAGTTGGATTAAACATATTCCACCATCTCTGCTCTTCACAAGATTTTCATTTGTTGTGCATGAAAACAGCATAAATCATAACGAGCTTTTTAAATATTCATTCCCAGGATGTGAGTGCAGCTGGCTAGGCCAGGCCAGTATTTATTAGGTAAAAGCAATGACTGCAGATGCTGGAAACCAGAGTCTAGATTAGAGTGGTGCTGGAAAAGCACACTTTCCCCAGCACACTTTCCTCATTCCTGAAGAAGGGCTCAAGCCCGAAACATCAATTCTCCTGCTCCTTGGATGCTGCCTGACCTGCTGCGCTTTTTCAGCGACACATTTTCAGCTCTGATCTCCAGCATCTGCCGTTCTCACTTTCTCCTCCGAAAAGCACAGCAGGTCAGGCAGCATCCGAGGAGCAGCAAAATTGATGTTTCGGGCAAAAGCCCTGCATCAGGAATAGAGGGCTTTTGCCTGAAACGTCAACCTTGCTGCTCCTCGGATGCTGCCTGATCTGCTGTGCTTTTCCAGCACCACTCTAATCCAGGGCAGTATTTATTGCCCATCCTTGACCTACCCAGAAGCAGTAAGGAGTCAACAACATTGCTTTGGATCTGAAGTCATATGTAAGCCAGACCAGGTAAAGATGGCAGTTTTCCCTAAACTAAAGGTGCATCTGTGAATCAAATGGGCATTTTTGCAGCCCCCCCCCTCCAAAAAAACTGACAACGATTTCATAGCCTTTATTAGACTCATAATTCCAGATTTTTAGCCTAATTAAAAGTCCACTCTCTACCACGGTAGGATGTGAACCCAGATCCCCAGGACATTACATAGATTGCCAGAGTATCAGTCTCATGACAATACCACCAGGCCATTGCCTTCCCACATATTGAGTGCTGTATTGGTGTGCAGAGGTGTATATTGGAGCATGTGCAACCATCATGAACCTCTATTTTAGATCAAACTGGGAACCTGCCCCCCTCCCCATGTCCCCTATGTCCTTTGCATAGAAAATGGGCACATTCCCAACATACGATGTACAGACCACGTATTGGATGACAAGTGCTCATGTAAACTCAAGAGAAATTCTAAGTCAAAGGCTGAATTTTATGATTATCTGGGGACCTCACTTGTTATTAAGAATACCCATTTATTTCTAACAGAATGATTCATATTAATAGTCCTTCACAGAAACTTAATTCAACTTTTGATAACACTGTAATGCTAAGGCATACAAGACTACAGGCCAAAGTGCTGGAAAATGGGATTTGAATAGTTAGGTGGTTGCTGTTGGCTGGTCCAAACTCGATGGGCTGTAGGCCTTTTTCCTGTGCTCGATTACATCAGTAATTGTATACAATGCAACAAGATAAGAATGTAAGATATCTTTCTTGGCCAACATATTTTATACTTCCCCGTCTACATCTATTCAAAGCCTCGGTCTGCCCTCAACTTTCCAAAACTAATAAGGTTCCTTCTTGAACCACTGCAGCTCATGTGGTAGACCCACAGTGCTGTTGGGAAGGGAGTTGCAGAACTTTGACACATTGATGGTTAAGGAATATCAATAGATTTCCAAATCAGGATGGTGTGTGAGTTGGAAGGGAGCGTGCAAGTGATAGCTAATGTAACCACTGTCCTCATCCTTCAAGGTATTAGAGCACGTGAGTTTGTCAAAATAAATGCCCTGACAAGTTGTTGCATCTTGCAGATGGAGATCCTGAGCATCGGTGGTAAAGAGAGTGAATGTTTAAGTTCCTGGACAGTAGTCCAATCAAACAGGTTGCTTTGTCCTATATTTTGTCAAGCTTGAGTGTTGTTGGAGTTGCACTTATCCAAGAAGTTGGGAATATTCCATCAAACTCCTGACTTGCGCCTTGTTAATGCTGGACAGACGTTTGGAGAATTAGAGAGGTGCATCACAGAATATCCAGCTCGTAGCCTGTCACACTGATATGATGATCAATTAGAGACTGCCCCCTTTATCAATGTGCTGCTCAGTAGAACTCGATTCCAGTACATTGTAATTTAATTCACGAAGCAACATTACCATGAGGAAACCTCCAACTTCCTGAGCTGGCTCAGAGTTGAGGTGTCAAGCTTAAAAGGCTCATGTCTATCTGAGTCCTCCAGCATATTGATCATCTACATCACATTTAAAACACAGAGTGTAATTTAAACTTTGTTGGATGCAGTGATGTCAATACTTAAAGTGCTTCTCTTTAATGTACAGCACCATAGCAGTGAAAAATGAATACTTATAATGGTTGCTGGCTTTCTTTCCTCTTCCTTTCATGACAGTTGTAAAGGGTTTGTTCAGGTGTGTGTGAAACCTTATGCGGTTCTCAGACAGACAATAGAAGGAGAAATTATTCCACAGTGAATATAATGGAGCGACAATGACCTTGTTCTCTCTGTGCTGTTGGTGTGGTCCAGCCATCTAAGAGCCTGATTCAGGATAGATGCTGGCTGGGTGTGAGAAGGTTATGTTGTGAGTCTTGGCCCACTTTGCAAAGACAGCCTTCTCAGTAATAAATCGGTGACCTCCACGGAGGGCATTTTCGTGAATGGCATACTTCTCACACTCATCTTGACTCCCAGCTTCATAGTAATGATAAGGAACTTTTTTACGCCCTTCAGCTCTGTGAAATCAGAAAAACAAGTCGTCAATGACATTTTTTTGATTGCATTGCTTCCAGCCTTGCTTTATCACAATCTCAGCAGCTTTAAAGTCAGAAAACAAAGTTGGTCTTTAAGGGGACAGCAAGATATGCAACTAACTGTTAGCTCATGTAGAATTTGAGTATCACAGAGAAAAAGATTCATTTTGTAGATTCATTGTGTACTCATCAAGACAATTTGCAAAAGGAAAGCAACATTTTAGCAGTATAAGAGGAGAGTGCTGAATGGTGGTAAGTGGACTCTGATTGGTGGCAGTGTTGCCATAGAGATCATTAGACTATGACTGACAATCCTCCTATTAGATGCAGTGTTTCCAACATTTCAGCCATGTCTACTCTTCAGAAATACTTCGCTGGCGATAAAACAGTCTTGGATATTCTTAAGGTGCAGAAATTGTGATGCAGAAATTTTGCTTTCCTTGTACATTAGCAGTTCTTGCAAAGTGTCCTGATGAGTGCAAAGTGAAAGGATTCAACAAAAGTTTTTCAGCAATATTCAAAACCTCGGTGTTGCCCATAAATGTTTCTAAGAGAAAGTGAGGACTTTCTCTTAGCCATTCCTGATGAAGGGCTTTTGCCCGAAACATCGATTTTCCTGCTCCTCGGATGCTGCCTGACCTGCTGTGCTTTTCCAGCACCACTCTGATCTAGACTCTGATCTCTAGCATTTGTAGTCCTCCCTTTCACCCTGTTTTAATGTCTCTTATTGTAATGCATGTTGTGAAAAATAGAATGTGCAACAGTGTGAGGCCCCCTCAATACTGAATTGGAATGGGAACCTGGATTATGTGCTCAGGCTTCTAGACCGGGAGTTGAGTTTCACAAAGTTTTGACTCATAAGCAAGACTATCCCCAATATATGTGCATTATCAGACCTTTCAGAAGGAGAATTACAGTAACAAACTGGATGGGAACCACCTTAAATAGCTTCATGGAATGGCAAACCAGAGGAACCATTTTCACAGACAATGCACTGTCCACAAACAGCAAGGAACAACATTCTTTTCTCAGCCTCAATTTAATACTCCAGCTAAAGGATAGTACCTTGTTCAATGGGCCGCTCCCACAGTAGTGTGTGAGAGTTATATACCATGGCGTGGGGCAGTGTTGAGCTCAATGTCCTGCCTTGAAGGCACCTGAAACAAACTCCTATGCAACAGCCATCAGCCAAACGTGAAGCTTTAACAAAAGGGATAAAGGCTGACTGATTCATTTTAACTCTGAGCGTGATGGTATGATATTTGAGTGTAAGTTTTTGTAAAGGTGCAGAAACCCAACAATAATAAGTTCCCTAACTCATTCCAGTGACAATCTTCACTACCCATTCTTTTCTTTCACTCATTTATATGATGTGGGTGTCTCTGGCTAAGCCAGCATTTATTGCCCATCCCCATTTGCCTAGAAGGTAGTTCAGAGTCAACCACATTGCCATGGGCCTATATCCTAGACCAGGTAAGAATGGAAATATCCTTCCCTAAAGGGCATTTGTGAACCAGATGGGTTCTTCCCCAATGGATTCATGGTCATCATTAGACTCCTGAAGTCCGTATTCTTTAATTAAACTCAAGTTCCACCATCTACAATGACAGGATTCAAACCCAGGTCTACCAGAACATTACCTGGGTCTCTTGATTAACTATGCAGCTATAATACCACTAAGCCACTGGCTACCCTTTGCTTGCTGTTCTTAAGGTTTCTCTTAATGCAGCAGTAGGTCAACCCAGTAGCTTACAGACCAGGAGGCTTCCGTGGTCTCAGCCAAGTTGGTAGTATTGGCTTGTGATCCCAGGGTAAGGGGTATTTCTGCTCCTGAAAACATTTCCATTGGCCCCAAGTGAATGTGGCTGTGAGTTAGGACAGTCGATACTATCGCAATGTACTGTTAGTCAAACATTCAGCAATGGTTTGTGTATTTTGGAACCATTTCCCATGCAAAGCATTGTGGTGGGTTCCTCAGTCTCCCTTCATTATCAGTGTTAGGACATCTCTTGTCAGCTAATGATTTGGGACAGTGGATCAAGAGTTGGGCGCTGTACTTTGGGGAGGGGATGGTCTAGTGTTGTGATCACTCAGAAATCAGAAACTCAGCTAATGTTCATGGGTACCCGGTTCATGTCCCAGATGGTAGAATGTGAATTCAGTTAAAGAATCCTGATGTAAGGATATAGCGATACCAACAAACCATTGCTGATTGTTAGAAAATTCATTGTCATTGTTTACATACTTAAAAAAGGTGGGGTCCATTTGTAGGTGGCAGAAATGGCAGAGGATGATGTGATGTATCCGAAGATTGTGGGGTGGAAGGCGAGGACTAGGGGGGTTCTGTCCTTCTCCTCTTCCAAATCCTTATCGTATCCTTAAACCATGATATCTGGTGTTGGTCTCCTCCAGTTAGAATTTTGACAATTTTGTTAAACTGTCACTTGACTTCTGCACTTCCTGTCAGAGTAGCTTCACTATACTGATAGTGAGCAGGCTGGAACATTCTTGGCTCAGAAAGGGTGACATACAAATAGCTTCTATCATTTTACCATCAGAACATCCAGATCTAGATTGTTGCAAAGTCAGTATAACTGCTGTGGGTGTCTCCCGCTCTGATCCCATCCTTCCCTTCATAGATGGCCTTCAGTCAATTAAATAACCTTCAAAGCACAGAAACAGGTTCAATTCAGCCCAACTGAACAATGTGGGTATTTCTACTCCACATGAACCTCCATGGTCTGGAATATCCTGGGGGTCACTCCACACAAATCCTGCCAGATATTAGAGTCATAGAGATGTACAACATGGAAACAGACCCTTTGGTCCAACCCGTCCATGCCGACCAGATACCCCAACTAGTCCCACCTGCCAGCACCCGGCCCATATCCCTCCAAACCCTTCCTATTCATATACCAATACAAATGCCTCTTAAATGTTGCAATTGTACCAGCTTCCACCACTTCTGCTGGCAGCTCATTCCACACACGTACCACCCTGTGTGTGAAAAAGTTTTCCCGTAGTTCTCTTTTATATCTTTCCCCTCTCACCCTAAACCTCTGCCCTCTAGTTCTGGACTCCCCAACCCCAGGGAAAAGACTTTGTCTATTTATCCTATCCATGCCCCTCATAATTTTTTAAACCTCTATAAGGTCACCCTTCAGCCTTTGACGCTCCAGGGAAAACAGCCCCAGCCTGTTCAGCCTCTTCCTGTAGCTCAAATCCTCCAACCCTGGCAACATCCTTGTAAATCTTTTGTGAACCCTTTCAAGTTTCACAACATCTTTCCGATACAAGAGACCAGAATTGCACGCTGTTTTTGTTTCAGATTTCCACCACCTGCAGTTCTGTATTTTCATTTTAATCCTTTTTATGATATGAATTGAGGGACAAATGTTGTTCTATTTCACAGCTGAGCCAAGAGATCTTTGAGTCTTCCCGAGGTGGACATGGCACATGGACTTACTATCAGATTGGAAAGATGGTACCTCTGACAGTGCAGCACTCCCTTGACGCTGCAGTGGAGCGTCAGCTAGATTGTTGAATTCAGGAGAGGTATGGGGAAGTGTTGCTCGACCTGAAATGTTAATTCTAATTTCTCTCCAGAGATGCTGCCAGATCTGCTGAGCTTCTCCAGCAATTTCTGCTTTGGCTGTTCAGCTCAGGCCCGAGTGTGGGACTGAATGGAGCTACTAAGACATTTGGACAGCGACATGAATAGGAAAGATTTGGAAAGCTATGAGCCAAACACTGGCAAGTGGGACGAGTTTAGTTTGGGAAATGTGGTCGGCATGGGCGAGTTGGACTTTGCTATATGGTTCTATGACTCTATAGTGCTGAACCTTCAATGATGGGCCCTACTTTTGAAAGCCCCCTGTTCCTCCCCTATAACAGGGAAAAAAAAAGATCTATTTTGGCCCATCTTACCTGCAGTAGGTATCATTAATCATTCCAAAGATATGGATTTTCTGGCAGACATCCATGGCCAGCAGGAGTGTGAACCAACCAGTGCTCAGGTAAGTACCTGACTGCATCCTGTCAGAGCAAGAACAGGAGAGAACACTTTAAAACAATTGCCTGTTAGCATATCTTCAAACCCACCTCATAAAGTACTCTCAGGCAGGCGTTGGAAAATGTCACAACTTTTGACAGGCTGTTTGAATTATTTATCTTCAGCTCTCAATGTCTGTCAGTTTGCAGCATGCAGTGTCTTTGGAATAACATTTTAGAAACAAGGAAAAAAGAAAGCACCGTGCAAGACTATAATCAAACATATACACTCTCAGAGAAAAAAATCAAGTGAGCATTCTGGCTCAGAGCTGTGGACGTTGCATTCTAGCTGTGCAGAGATCTGATTCGGACCCATTCACTGTGCTGCACACAGTTCTGGGCATTGCAGTTCAGTAAGGATACACTAATCTTTCTGAACACAGGCTGCAGTGAACAGGTTTATAATCCCTTGACTTAAACTTAAGGGTTGATCTAACTGAGGTGCCAACAAGCAAGATAGAGCCAAAGTAGTACCTCCAAATGGGGCCGTATTGTTACCTCTGTTGAAAGTACCCAGCAAGTGGTAGATATCTTTAATCAAGCCGTTCAAATACATTATGACAATACTCTGGAGCAAATGGCACTTCGAACATAGGAGCATAAATAGGCCATGCAGCCCTTTGAGCTTGCTCTGAGACGTGGCATCCAGGCATCCTGGCCCAGAGATACAGACACTATCACTGCACCCAGAACATGAGAAACAGGAGCAGGAGTCGGCTATCTGGCCCATCAAGCCAGCTGCGCCATGTAATAAGATCATGGCTGACCTTTTTGTATACTCGGTTCCACTTACCCACCCTCTCACCATAACTCTTAGAACATAGAACATAGAACATTACAGCACAGTACATGCCCTTCTGCCCTCGATGTTGCGCCGCCCTGTCATACTAATCTGAAGCCCACCTATACTATTCAATGTACGTCCATTTACCTGTCCAATGACGACTTAAATGCACCTACACTTGGCGAATCTACTACCGTTGCAGGCAAAGCATTCCATACCCTTACTACTCTCTGAGTAAAGAAACTACGTCTGACATCTGTCTTATACCTCACTTTAAAGTTGTGTCCCCTTGTGTTTGCTGTTCCCATACTTGGAAAAAGGCTCTCCCTGTCCACCCTATCTAACCCTCTGATTATCTTGTATGTCTCTATTAAGTCACCTCTCAACCTTCTTCTCTCTAACAAGAACAGCCTCAAGGCCCTCAGCCTTTCCTCGTAAGACATTCCTTCCATACCAGGCAACATCCTAGTAAATCTCCTCTGCACCCTTTCTATAGCTTCCACATCCTTCTTATAATGCAGTGACCAGAACTGTACACAATACTCCCAGTGTGGCCGTACCAGAGCTTTGTACAGCTGCAGCATAACCTCCTGGTTCCGGAAATCAATCCCTCTATTAATAAAGGCCAAAACACTGTATGCCTTCTTAACAACCCTGTCAATCTGGGTGGCAACTTTCAGGGATAATTCCCTTTCCGTTCAAAAATCTATTGTCGTCTCAAAAACATTCAATGAGGTAGCTTCAACTGTTTCATTGGGCAGGGAATTGCACCAATTCACAACCCTTTGGGTGAAGAAGTTCCTTCTCAACACAATCCTAAATGTGCTCCCCCTTATTTTGAGGCTGTGCCCCTCAATTCTAGAACAAAGGGCATAAAGCTAATGTTATGCTCATTGTATTGTTATGGTTAAAAGATACACAGGTGGGGGAGAAGGCAAGAGATTAGCATGCGATTATTCAGTTGGTGCAGGCATTATAGGCTGCCCCATTATAACTCTGTGATTCTCTGAAATATTTTGAACAAACATTGATTTGATAAAGTGGGTCATTCGATCTGTCTGCCTCCCTTCCATGGTTCTGTTCATATCTGGCTGTCCCTGGATGGAAGCATTCAGTGTCCACTTATATATTTGAGGCTTTCCTTGCAAGATACAATCTCTCCCACAACCAAATTTCATGTTTTATTTGAATGTTTGTCTTTTGTTACAGTGTTCCCTTATGAATGACTATCTCATTTTAATTTTAATTTTTAAAAAGTTGTGAACTTAGTTCGATTGTTTTGAAAAGGTTTATACATTTGGAAAGGAGAATTGTTAGGTTTGATTGTCCACCCCGTGTCCCATGCTTATGTCCATTCCCATGTGCGCTTGGGAAGGAAAGCACAGTACCAGTTACACACTTGATTGTCATACAAAACTGAATATTACAAGGACTGGACTACATCATCAGCTCTGTGAAAGTGAGGACTGCAGATGCTGGAGATTAGAGTCGACAGTGGGGTGCTGGAAAAGCACAGCAGGTCAGGCAGCATCCAAGGAGCAGGAGGATCGACGTTTCGGACAAGAGCCCTTCATCAGGAATGAGGTCAGCTCCCACAACCAAATTTTAATTTAGATTCTGCAAGTTACCTTCAAAGATTTGATTTTTGGTTGTGTCCCTTTAAGGACTGTCACTTGTTAATTTTGCTTTGTTAATTTTGTTTATTTATCTTCTTCATTTCAATTTACACCAGAGACACTGGATGTCCCTGGTGTAAAGACAGCGTCTTTTCATTTGTGTGTTTTTCAAAATTGTGCCCTGAAATGAGAAGGAACTAGAGAGACCTAGGGATGAAGGGACCTAGTTCTGTGAAAGTGGTGTCACAGATTGACAGGATGATGAAGAAGGAGTTTGGCATGCTTGCCTTCATTGATCAGAGCATTGAGTATGGGAGTTGGAACATCATGTTGCAGCTGTACAGAACATTAGTAAGACCACTTTTGAAATACTGTGTCCAATTCTGGTTGTTCCGATGTAGGGAGGATATTATTAAATTGGAAAGGGTGCAGAAAAGACTTACAAGCATATTTTAGTCAGTGTGCTTGAGCCAAAGGGCCTGTATCTGTGCTGTAGGATTCTATGACTCTATGACCATCTCACCCACAATTTTTCCCATCCATATTGGATTATTAAATCTTGTTATTTCTCTAATTTTGTTATAAGTGATTGAAATTTACAGAACACTTGTTCATCTCTATTTGCACTTGTTTGGAAATGTATTTTTAACAAGTTCAGCTAAAAGATATTACAGAAGCAAGGAGAGAATAAGTGAAGAGACTGGTAGCTAATAAAAAGAATTGAAAAGTCATTGATTAGGATATAAACAAAAGGGAACTGAAAGGAGTGAGGCCAATAAGGAACTGATAGCAAAAAAGGTGGCTCAGTGGTTGGCGCTGCTGCCTTGCGGCACTGGGGGCCCGAGTTCGATTCCAGCCTTGGGCGGCTGTCTGTGTGGAGTTTGCACATTCTCCCTGTATCTGCGTGGGTTTCCTCTGGGTGCTCCGGTTTTCTCCCACAGTCCGGAGGTGTGCAGGTCGGGTGAATTGGCCACGCTAAATTGCCCATAGTGTTAGTTGCATTAGTTAGGGCTAAAAATCGGTAGGGGAAAGGGTCTGGGTGGGTTACTCTTTGGAGGGTCTGTGTGGACATGTTGGGCTGAAGAGTCTATTTCCATCCTGTAGGGAATCCAATCTAGTCTAATCTAATCTAATCTAAGGATGTTACTGGACGTAGAATGTTTGATTTGTAAGGAGAGGCTGGATAGGCTGGGACTGTTTCCCCTGGAGTGTTGGAGATTAAGGGGTGACCTTATCGAGGTTTATAAAATCATGAGGAGTATAGATAAGTTGAATAGCAAATGCCTTTTCCTTAGGGTAGGGGAATTCAAAATCTGTGGGCATAATTTTAAATTGAAAGGAGAAGGATTTAAAAGGGACATGAGGGGCAACTCTTTCACGCAGGGGGTGGTTTGTGTGTGGAATAAACTGCTGGAGGAAGTGATAGATGCGGGTGCAGTTACAACATACAAGAAACATAGACAGGAAAGGTTTGGGCCAAATGCAGGGAAATGGTGCCAGTTTAGTTTGGGAAATCTGCTCAGCATGGATGAGTTGGAACAAAGAGTCTGCTTCCATGCTTCATGACTTTCTGACTCTACGAAAGGATTGCTGTATGTTTTGAAAACCAAGTAACCTCACACTTGTGGCAAAGCGTTGTGTAAATAGCTGTAGGAGCTAGCAGAAACGGAAGTGGCTGCAGATGAGTATGATCCAAAAGGTGCTGTATGCACGTACAGCCAAATTGGCAACAATTGGTCTACGGAATAATGACGAGTTATCCATGACAAAATGTTTTTCCTGCTAACTGCGTGATTGGTAACTGAACAGCTTAGGGGTGGGAGGAAAATACAGACATAAAAATGATTTGATCTCCATCGGCATAGAAGCGGTCTCTCTGTTCTCTGCCATCAAAACCTATTTTATCCTTGAAGAAAATCAAGATGCCCTGCAGGAATTCATCAGGGCTCCTTAGATGGCACCATCCAAATCCACAACTACTTTTGTCTAGGAGGATCAGAGCAGCCGATACATGGGAACCCCACCACCCATTAAACTTCCCTGAAGTCACTCACCATCCTGACACGGGAGCATATTGCTGTTCCTTCAATGTTGCTGGGTCAAACTCCTTGAACTCCCACCCTAACGGTATTGTAGGTCTACCTGTAGCACACGGACTGCAACGGCTCAAAAATGGACCTTCTCAAGAGCAACAATTGGATGAACAATAACTCTTGCTCAGAAATGCCCACGATAATGAATGGATAAAGAAAGTGTTAGCATGATGGAGTTGATAGCTTCCTTTGTCATTGATTTGTGGGGAAAGATGAACAATGCTGGTTCTTAAAGTTGTTGTCCAGAGGGCAGAGCTGTCACCTCTGCCACTGTAGCTTCCAGCTCAAGTCTCACTCCATTGTTTAATCCGATTCCCAGTGCTTGTTGCTCCTAATTGCAATGTTAAGCCTTGTACCTATCTTCTTTTTCAGATGGACATACACATCCTATGACACTATTCCAAAGAAAAAATAAGAAACGCTCCCCATTTTCTATCCAATATTTTATTATTTAACCAAAAAAAGTCACGAACAAAGGCAGATTCTTGAGTCGTGAGTTCATGGAATGCCCTGCCAGTAGCAATGGTGGACTCTCCCTCTTTATGGGCATTTAAACAGGCATTGGACAAGCATATGGAGGATAGTGGGCTAGTGTAGGTTAGGTGGGCTTGGATCGGCGCAACATTGAGGGCCAAAGGGCCTGTACTGCGCTATATTTTTCTATGTTTTCTATGTCTATAACCTGATTATTATCATTTTGCTATTTATGTGATCTTGCCTTTACTATATTAGAAGAGTGACCAAAAATGCAAAACAGACCTGCAAAGGACTGTGGGACGGCCAATGCTTGGGAAAGGGGTCAATTCTTTCCAGCAGAGGAATCTGTGCTGAGTGAAACTCTTGGGGTTTAGCAGCATGTTGTAACTATTGATGAGAACAGCCAGCATCCTGTTTAAGCATCAGAGTAAGCCGCCAGCTTTGTTTATCGAGTTACCATTATCGCCCTCAAAGCTTGCTTCAGCAAGAAATCCTATTTTATACCTGGGGAGCACACTTCAAATCATTTCCATAAATGTTTCAGAGATGCTGACAAGTCCTGTCCAATATCTCATTTTCACCATGACCTAAAAAGCCTTCAGGCTGGAAAATCAATGCATGAGTTCAAGTTTATTTGAATTTTTTTTTAAAAAAGATACAAAATGCTGAATTGCACCGCACCAGACATAAGTAGAAAATAAGTAAGCAAACTGACTCATGTTAAATGGTGTTTGACTTTGACATTGAATAGGATTTTGGTGAGGCTACACTGGAGGACTGTAGTTTTTCATCTCCAAAGGAAGGAAATATGTGAATTGGTATAGTACAGATTCGTGACATTGTGTCCTCGGGTGAGAGACCTGTCTCATGATAAGGCACTGTGAAAATTGGGCTAATATTGTTTGGTGTTCAGAGGCTGGAGAGGTGGCTTCACTGAAACAAGGAAGATCCTAAAGAGGTTTGACATGTTTGGTTATTTTCACCTGGCTGGTGAACCTACAACATAGGGCACACTGTTAAGATTTGTGGCTAATTATTTAGGACTGAAATGAGGTGTAATGTCTTCACTCAAAGGGTTGTGAATCTTTAAATTCCCTACTCCAGAGTGCTGTGAGTCTTACTTAGAGACATAGAATCATAGAGATGTACAGCACGGAAACAAACCCTTTGGTTCAAATTGTCCATGCCAACTAGATATCCTTAATTAATCTAGTCCCTTCTGCCAGCACTTGGCCCATATGCCTCTAAACTTTTCCTATTCATATACCCACTTAGATGCCTTTTAAATGCTGTAATTGTACCAGCCTCCACCACTTCCTCTGGCAGCTTATTCCATTAACGCGCTACCCTCTGTATGGAAATGTTAGTCCTTAGGTCCTTTTAAATCTTTCCCCTCTAACCTTAAACCTCTGCCCTTCAGCTTTGGACTTTCCTACCACAGGGAAAAAGACCTTGACTATTTACCCTATCCATGCCCCTCATGATTCACCCCTCAGCCTCCGATGTTCCAGGGAAAACAGCCCCAGCCGATTCAGCCTCTCCCCATAGCTTAAACCCTCAAACCCTGGCAATATTCTTGTAAATCTTTTCTGAAACCTTTCAAGTTTCTCAACATTTTTCCTGGAGCAAGAGGACCAGAATTGAACACAGTATTCCAAAAGTGGCCAAACCAATCTCACTTCATTCAATATATTCAGGAGCACCAGTTCATTACTGATCTCTTCAGGTATCAAGGGATATGGAAAATGGTTGGAAAAATTATGTTGAGACTGAAGATCAACCAGGATCAAACTGAACCGACTCGATTTCTGATCGTATTTTGATGTCCCACTTCTGGTTTGTTTAACGTTGATTGGCTTTGTCAACAATTACTGTAACATCAAGGAGGGTTCTGATATTGAAACAAATGTTTGCTGCATGTGTTTAGTCAGTTTTTGATTTCTCATGAGTGTTCTGGCATATCGCAATCTGGGAGATCGAAAATGACCTTCTACCTTCCTGGGAGTTGCAGTGAGATGCCCACATTCTCATGAAGGGCTTTCATGGACAGCCCATCGGTGTGAAGAGGTGAAAATCTAACACAGTGTTTCTGATGAGTCCACAACTGCAGAATCCCTTCCTTCCTGCAGTGCTGTTCTAGATTACAACAGCAACAGCTTCCAGAGTTAAACTGCTTTTAAATATCCCAGAGTGTTTCACAGGGACTCATTCAGAATCGAGGAAGTTGACTCACAATCAACAAAAAAAACATTCAGCCAAGTGACCGAAATCATGGATTCGTTAAAAGCAAATCGTGTACAATTAAATTAGTTGAGTTGTTTTGTGATGTTATGGAAGGAGTTAATGAGGCAATCAATGTTGTGCGTACGGCCTTTCAAGAGGCCTTAGTGAAAGTATTGAAATTAATTCCATTAGGCAACATTAAAGCCCTTAGCATTATAATGGCAGCTATAGCATGAATATGGAATTGGTCAAGGGACAGAGAGGAGAGAGGAATGGGGAACAGAACTTTATCAGATTTGAAGAAGTCTACAGAAGTATTGCCCAGGGTCATATTTGAGCCACTGCTCTTTCACGTATAAAATAATGAGCATAATTTCAAAGTTTGCATGAAACTCAGAGACGCAGTAAACCTGGTGAAGTACATTAATAGACTCAGGAGGACGTGGACAGAATGAAATATTACACAGACGAGGGAGTGATATCTTACTGGTAGGAAGAATGGAGACAGTATAACTAAATGTTTTTTCCAATTCAATCATGGGTTATGGATATTGCCTATTTCTAAATGCCTTGTAGAAGGTGCTGCTGAATTGGCTTCTTGAACCCGTATGGTCTTGGTTTGCAAAAGGAGCCCCAGTGTTGGTGAGAAGAGACTTTGAAGATTTTCATCCAGTAACAGTGAAGGAATGGCGATAGCTTTTCAAGTCAGGATGGTGAGTGGTTTGGAAGGGAACTTGTTGTTGGTGGGATTCCTATGTATCTGCTGTCCTTGTCTAAAGATGGATGTGGTCATGGGTTTGGAAGGTACTGTCTGAGCATCTTTGGTAAATTTCTGCAGTGCATCTTGTAGATTCTACACACTGCTGCTACTGAGCATCTGTGATGGAGGGAGTGGGTATTTCTGGGCTACTTTCTCAAGCAGGTTGCTTTGTCCTGATTGGTATCAAGCTTCTCGAATGCTGTTGGAGCTGGACCTATCCAGGCAAGTAGGGAGTATTCTAACAGGTTAATGGCCCTGACAACATTCTGGCAATAATACTGAAGACTTGTGCTCCAGAACTTGCCATGCACCTAGCCAACACTGGCACCTACCCGACAATGTGGAAAACTGCCCAGATATGCCCTGCATACAAAAACACAGGACAAATCCAACTCAGCCAATCACTGCCCCATCAGTCTACTCTTGACCACCAGTAAAGTGATGGAAGTTGTCATCAATAGTGCTATCATTGCTTCACAACAACCTACCCAATTTGATTTCTGCCAGGGCCACTCAGCTCCTGACCTCATCACAAGTGGCAAGTAACATTTCCACCACACAAATATGAGACAATGGCTGTCTCAGTAAGAGACAATCTATCCACCATTCTCGAATTTCAATGGAATTACCAGCATTGAATCCCCACTATCAACATTCTGCAGGTTAACATTAATGAGAAACAGAACTAGACTTGCCATATAAATACTGCGGATACAACAGCAGGTCAAAGGCTGGTCCAGTTCAGTTTCTGAACAATGGTCATCATCAGGATGTTGATAGTGGGCAAATCCATGATGGCAACACCAGAGAATGCTGAATGGTAAGAATTAGAATCTGTCTTTTTGAAGATTGATTTGACTTGATTTATTGTCATGTGTACCTAAGTACAGTGAAAAGCTTTGTTTGCGAGCAGTACAGGCAGATCATAGTAAGCAAGGACGTACAGATCATAGGGTGAAAAAAATACCTTGGACAGAGTAAGGCATACAGGTTACCCTGCACAGGACATTCACGAGACAAGATCAACAATAGCAAGTTCAGCATTATTTTAAGTTAGGGAGTCCATTCATCAGTCTAATAATGGCAGGGAAGAAGCTGTTCCTGAACTTGTTAGTGTGTGTGTGTGTGTGTGTGTGTTTTCGAGCTTTCATATCTACTGCCTGATGGAAGAGGTTGGAGGAGATTATTACTGGGGTGGGAGGGGTCTTTGATGACATTGGCAGCCTTTCAACAGCAGTGAGGTGTGTAAATGGAGTCCATGAATGGGAGGTTGGCTTCCGTGATGGTCTAGACTGTGCACACCACCTTCTGTTGTTTCTTACACTTCGGGGCAGAGAATAAGAAACTACAGAAGGCTGTGTGTGCAGGCAAGACAGTCATTGCTTAACATCGGTGTGGCATGTAAGTTACTTGCCACTTGTCACCCCGGTCTGGATACTGTCCGGGTCTTATTGCATTTGGGCATTGGCTGCTTCAGTGTCTGATGAGTCGCAAACAGTGCCGAACTTTGAGCAATCATCAGGGAACTCATGACATTGTGAAAGAGGGAAGGTCAGTCAGCAGTCAGTTGAAGACGAAGGGGCCAAGGACCCTACCCTGAGGAGCTCCTGCAGAGTTGTACAAGAGCTGAGATAAATGACTCCAATGAGCACAACCCTTTTGCTTTGTGTCTGGCCTGACTCCAACCAGCTGAGAGTTTTCCCTCAATTCCCACTGACTCCATAGAATCACAGAGATGTGCAGCACGGAAACAGACCCTTCAGTCCAACCTGTCCATGCCAACCACATATCCCAACCCAATCTAGTCCCACTTGCCAACACCCAACCATATCTCTCCAAACCCTTCCTATTCATATACCCATCCAAATGCCTCTTAAATGTTGCAATTGTACCAGCATCCACCACTTCCTCTGGCAGCTTATTCCATACACATACCACTCTCTGCGTGAAAATGTTGCCTCTTAGGTCTCTTTTATATATTTCCCCTCTCACCCTAAACCTATGCCCTCCAGTTCTGGACTCCCCACTCCAGGGAAAAGACTTTGTCTATTTATCCTATCTATGCCCCTCATGATTTTGTAAATCTCTATAAGGTCATCTCTCAGCCTCCAACGCTCCAGGGAAAACAGCCCCAGCCTGTTTAGCCTCTCCCTGTAGCTCAAATCCTCCAACCCTGGCAACATCCTTGTAAATATTTTGTGAACCCTTTCAAGTTCCACAACATCTTTCCGATAGGAAAGAGACCAGAATTGTACACAATATTCCAACAGTGGTCTTAGCCAATGTCCTGTACAGCCACAATATGACCTCCCAACTCCTGTACTCAATACTCTGACCAATAAAGGAAAGCATACCAAACGCTTTCTTCACTATCCTATCGACCTGCGACTCCGTTTTCAACAAGCTATGAACCTGCACTCCAAGGTCTCTTTGTTCAACAACACTCCTGAGGACCTTACCATTAAGTGTATAAGTCCTGCTAAGATTTGCTTTCCCAAAATGCAGCAAGTTTTTGCTTGGGTTCCTCGTTGTTGCCTTGCTTTCAAGGATAGGCACTCTCACCTCACCATTTTACATCTAAAGTGGCTACAGGAACAGAAAATCTGTGATGTTTGTGTACAAAGCCTTGAACGTGGGTCTGACAGGTTTAGATAGCTGTTAAGCACAACATATAGGATCCTTATCTTTATGGAGCACATTGAGTGCTAGTTTAGTGTCATATTTTCTGTTATAATGTTCCTGTGCAGCAACCTGTGATGTTTTATTACATTAAAGACACTATATAAATACAGATAACTGTTGTTGAAAGGCATCGAATATGTTGAAGCTTGAAATAATGTATTTGACTGGAAGCACTTTCTCATGGGATCCATCAAGGGGTTTTGCTGACTGGTAGTTTTTTTTTATTGGGAAAACACAAATAGCAACAAGAAAGAATTAAAAGTGTTTTACCTGAGGAGCTGGCTTCTGCATTTAAAAGATTACCTGGGCTTTGCTGGGCAAGAACATCACTTTGAAAATACCGAAAGAAGTCAAAGGCTATTTTGGGGAAGGTGGGACAGGCTGAAAAGTGGGATTGAAAGATAAAAGATTGAAACTGTAATCCTCTTGACTGTCGTACAAGCTCGATGGCCAAATCCTGCTGTTCAGTCTGATCACAGAATTGTTTTGGCACAAAAGGAAACCATTTTCAACCTATTGTACCTGCACTTTATCTGCTTATGTTCCTAAGACCAAAGACATTTAGGTGGAACACTTACTAAAACTCTTGTTACCCTGAAATAACTGCATAGAGGCCAGTATCTCATCACTATGTCAAAAAGAAGGAAGCATATGTCAGGTATAGACAGGATAGATCGAGTGAATCCTTTAGAAGAGTATAAAGGCAGTAGGAGTATACTGAAGAGGGAAATCAGGAGGGAAAAAAGGGGACATGAGATAGCGTTGGTAAATAGAGTTAAGGAGAATCCAAAGGGTTTTTACAAATAGATTAAGGACAAAAGGGTAACTAGGGAGAGAATAGGGCCCCTCAAAAATCAGCAAGGTGGCCTTTATGCGGAGTTGCCGGAGATACTAAACAAGTATTTTGCATCAGTACTTACTGTTGTAAAGGACAGGGAAGATATAGAATGTAGGGACATAGATGGTGACATCTTGAGAAATGTCCACATTATAGAGGAGGAAGTGCTGGATGTCTTGAAATGCATAAAAGTGGATAATTCCTCAGGACCTGATCAGGTGTACCCGAGAACTCTGTGGGAGGCTAGGGAAGTGATTACTGGGCCTCTTGCTGAGATATTTGTATCATTGATAGTCACAAGTGAGGTGCTGGAAGACTGGAGTTTGTGGTGCCATTGTCTAAGAAAGATGGTAAGGACAAGCCAGGGAACTATAGACCAGTGAGCCTGACGTCAGTGGTGCACAAGTTATTAGAGGGAATCCTGAGGGTCAGGATGTACATGTATTTGGAAAGACAAGGACTGATTCGTGCGTGGGAAATCATGTCTCACATACTTGATTCAGTTTTTTTGAAGAAGTAACAAAGACGATTGATGAGGGCAGAGTAGTAGATGTGATCGATATGGACTTCAGTAAGGCGTTGGACAAGGTTCCCCATGGGAGACTGGTTAACAAGTTTAGATCTCATGGAATACAGGGAGACCTAGCCAATTGGATACAGAACTGGCTCAAAGGTAGGAGACAGAGAGTGGTGGTGGGTAGTTGCTTGGAGTGCCACAAGGATCGGTGCTGGGTCCTCTACTTTTCATCATTTATATAAATTATTTGGATGTGAGCATAAAAGGTAGAGTTAGAAAGTTTGCAGATGACATCAAAATTGGAGGTGTAGTGGACAGTGAAGAAGGTTTCCTCAGATTACAACAGGATGTTGATCAGATGGGCCATTGGGCTGAGAGATGACAGATGGAGTTTAAGTTTAGATAAATGTGAGGTGCTGCATTTTGGGAAAGCAAATCTTAGCAGGATTTATACACTTTATGGTAAGGTCCTATGGAGTGCTGCTGAACAAAGAGACCTTGGAGTGCAGGTTCATAGCTCGTTGAAAGTGGAGTCGCAGGTAGAAAGGATAGTGAAGAAGGTGTTTGGTATGCTTTCCTTTGTCGGTCAGAGTATTGAGTACAGGAGTAGGGAGGTCATGTTGCATCTGTACAGGACATTGGTTAGGCCACTGTTGGAATATTGTGTGCAATTCTGGTCTCCTTCGTATTGGAAAGATGTTGTGAAACTTGAAAGGGTGCAGAGAAGATTTACAAGGATGTTGCCAGGGTTGGAGGATTTGAGCTATAGAGCGGGGTTGAATAGGCTAGGACGGTTTTCCCTGGAGCATCGGAGGCTGAGGGGTGACCTTTAAAAAGGTTTATAAAATCATGAGGGACATGGATGAGATAAACAGACAAAGTCTTTTCCCTGGGGTGGGGGAGTCCAGAACTATAGGGCATAGGTTTAGGGTGAGAGGGAAAAGTTATAGAAGAGACCTATGGGGCAACTTTTTCACACAGAGAGTGGTACGTGTATGGAATGAGCTGCCAGAGGATGTGGTGGAGGCTGGTACAATTGCAACATTTAAGTGGCATTTGGATGGGTATATGAATAGGAAGGGTTTGGAGGGATATGAGCCGGGTGCTGGCAGGTGAGACTAGATTGGGTTGGGATATCTGGTCAGCATGGACAAGTTGGACCAAAGAGTCTGTTTCCATGCTGTACATCTCTGTGACACTGTGAGTCTCAGTCACCCTTTACTTGTGCACAATATACTAACTGTGGCCAGCCAACTCAGAGTCAATCCCCTGAACTGAGGAGATTCTGAATCCTCTGTTAATTATCTTTTACCCCTCCCCTACGTTACTTCACTTGTGCTAGTATTCTCCAGCATCCGTGTTGTCTGTGCATGTCGTTTCAAAACACAGTGAAAACACCAAGTGAAAATAACTTTATTAACATTCCACCACCAGGAAAGACACACGTGTGGCGAATAAACAAGCAAAGCCCAGAGCGAGCAACGCTTATGTGGAAAAAGTGAAGGGGAGGATAGGGACTAAATCAAAATAGAATTGGAGGGGGAAATTAAGCACTCCACTCTCTGCGATGCCGACCTCTTCCTATAGGTAGAGAGAGTATTGGTGGACATTGTGTGCTCCTTCCCCAAGGACACCCAGGCCTGAACTATGGAAGATTGACAGGCATTAAGCCATAATGACTCCTTCCATGGCCTGCTGTCTGGAGCAGACCGATGAGGAGATCCTCCGACCCGCTCGCTCCCCTCCGCACCAGTATGCCCAAAGATCAGGAGCGTGGGGGCTGAAGCGCAACCAGAATCAGAGGAGATGGTTCCCCTGCTCAGATTTTTCCTTTATTTTTCTTCTTCTTTTTCTTTTGTTTTTAGTGAGAGACAGAAGGTGTACAAATCTTTATTCAATTTCCACCACCAGGAAGAAAGGAAACACCCAAGTGGCCAGTGACAATCAATGCCCTTCACATCAAAGGGCAATGCTGCATGATCAGACAGTGAAGGGGAGGGCAGGGATTAAATCAAAATAGAGTTGGAGGGTGAAATAATACACTCCACTCCCTGTGGTGCCCACCTCGCCCTGAACAGCTCAAGGGTGTTGGTGGACACTGCGTGCCCCTTCTCCAGAGACACGCGGGCTCGAATGTGCACCTTGTGTCTTTCACTGTGTCTCACACCTGCACTCACACAACATGGGTGCTGGGGAAAAAATAAGCACTACCGCAGTTAGGCGGTAGTGTGGGGGTAAAAGAAAAAAAATAAACAGGAGTGTCAGATGTCCTTTTCATTCTGAGAGCTGGCTGTGAGAGAGCTGGATCAGTGTGGAAGTGAAGGACTCTGCTCTTTTCCCTGTGTCAAAAGATAATTAAAAAAAGAAAAAGATTTAAAAAAATAAGAAAATAAAAAACCCAGTCAGGAGTCCATATGCATTGCCCTTACTGGGCTTTCCTGCACTCTGAGAGTTGGCTCTGAGGGAGCTGGATTAGTGTCAAGGACTCAACATGCGTAAATAAAGCATGGCGTGGTGATGGGATACTGGCCCTGTGGAAAAAAAAACCCAGTGAGATTTGCAAATGAATAAAATTTTAGAGACTTGTAAAATTCGAACAGGACCTGGCAGGATATTCCAGATGGTGGGTGCATCCAGAACCAGGGGTCACAATCTGAGGATTCGGGTTGATCATTTAGGACGGAGATGGGGAGACATTCCTTCAGCCAAAGAGTGGTGAGCCTGTGGAATTCATTATCACAGGAAGGAGTTGATGCCAAAACATTGACTGTGTTCAAAAGGCAGCTAGATACAGCACTTGGGGCAAATGGGATCAAAGGTTATAGGGAGAAAGCAAATTTAGGCTACTGAGTTGGACAATCAGCTATGATCATAATGAATGGTGGAGCAGGCTCAAAGGGCTGAATGGCCTCCTCCTAGCTTCTATGTTTCTATGAATGTACTGGTCCATCATTTTGAGGTTTACAAGGTGTGTCAGATCAGTATGCGTCATTTGTCTGTTTTATTAGATTATACTTTTGATTAGGCTCCAGCTCGAGGCCTGTGGCCTACTCTGGGTCCTAGTCTTTAGGAAGGCTTGCCAAATCCTCAGCGAGAATGCAGAGGGCTTCACTAGAATGGTATCGGGTAAGGGATTTCAGGGAACATTGTGGTTCAGGGGAAACTAGGACATTGCCCTTCAAGCTGAAAAAGTCATTGGGAGATTTCACAAAAGTTGGTCAAAATGGTGCCTGCTTTAGATTGATTAAATAAATAGAGAAATTGTTTTCAGTCACAGAATGATCAGTAACAAAATTTCAATTAAATGACTAAATAAATCTAAAGTGAGTACAATCTGGGTGCGTGGCCTGTCAGGATGGTAAAAGCATTGGTCAGCATTGCTAACATCCAAATGTGAATTGGATAAATATGTGAGGTGAAAAAATACCAGGCCTTCAGGGAAAGGGATGAATTGGGTGACTGTTTCTAAATGCAGGGTTGGCCACATTAGTCCAATCTTTGTCCTCTCATGGGATACTGGCGTCACTGGCAAGGCCAGCATTTGTTGCCCATCCCTAATTGCCCATGAACTCAGGAAAGGCCATTTCAGAGGGCTGTTAAGGGTCAACCGCATTGCTATGAATCTGGAGTCACATGTCAGCCAGGTCAACTAAGGATGGGAGATTTCCTTCCTTAAAGGACATTGGGAAACAATGGGCTTTTAACAACAATTGATGATAGTGTTGTCATGGTGACTGACCTTTGCTTCAATTGATCGAATTTAAATCCCGTCAGCTGCCATGGTGGAATTTGAACTGCTGCCCTGAGGGTCTTAACCTGAGCTGTGATCACTAATCCATTACCGTGAGGCCACCATCTTCCCAAGTCTGCTTTTCAATTCACCATTTCAGCAGCCAGGTCTTAATGCGCATCTTAAAGAAAGGCAGAGAGGTGGGCAGAACAAAGCCGAGAGCTTTGGGTGGTGATACCTTGAAGGCACAATGTTGTGGGAAGGCGGGGATTGTGGAAGAGTCCGGAGTTTGAAGAATGCAGAGTTCCTGGAGGGTTGGAAGTTGCAGAGTCGGGGGATCTGATTGGGAGGAGGGGATCCACTCATCCTCAGGATTTGAGAAGGAGAATCCTGAGGTTGAGTTTTTGCCAGAGGGTAATCCAGTGCAGGTCAGTGAGGACAGGATGACAGGTGAACAGGATCATTTCCAGGGAGAAGGTCCCATCTGCCCATTCAGGTAAATAGGAAAAATCTTACACAGAGAGGAAGTGACCAATATTCATTGCTAAGGCAAATCTTCTCACCGCTGCTGCTTGTGGTTACTTGTTGTGCATGGATTGGCTGCTGAGATTCCCTATGGACTAAGATTGATGGCACTCTAGAATGTCTTGAGTGTATTCTCTCTTTCATAGATACTTAATCACATACAGCTCACAGTCAATGAACGAGTGGAATTGTTTTTAGTTTTATGATATGAAACCTGACTTATTCACTTCATGGTAGGCTCCTGGGGAGTGTTGACAAACAGAGAGACCTCGGAGTGCAGGTTCATAGCTCCACGATAGTGGAGTTACAGGTAGACAAGAAAAAAGGCAGCATTTGGTGCCCTTGCCTTTATTGGTCATTGAATTGAGTATAGGAATTGGGAGGTCATGTTGCAGCTGTACAGACATTGGTTAGGCCACTTTTGGAATTCTGCGTTCAGTGCTGGCTCCCTGATATAGGAAAAATGTTGTTGAAATTGAAAGGGCATAGAAAAGATTTAAAAGAATATTGCTGGGGTTGGAGGCTTTGAGCTCCAGGGAGAGGCTGAATAACCTAGGGCTGTTTTCCTTGGAGAGTCAGAGGCTGAAGGGTGACCTTATAGAGGTTTATAAATTCATGAGGATAAGATGAATAGCCAAAATCTTTTTCCCAAGGTAGGCAAATCCAAAACTAGAGGGCATAGATTTAAGATGAGAGGAGAAAGATTTAAAAATGACCTAAGGCAAATATTTTCACACAGAGGATGGAACATGCATGGAATGAAACACCAGAGGATGTGGTGGAGGCTGGTACAATTACAGCATTTAAAAGACATCCGGATGGGTATATGAATAGGAAGGGTTTAGAGGGATGTGGGCCAAGTGCTGGCCAATGGGGCTAGATTTGTTTAGGATATCTGGTCGGCATGGATGAGTTGGACCAATGGGGCTGTTTCCGTGCTGTACATCTCAATGACTTTATGACTCTATAACCTTCTTTGAAGCTCTGGCAAGGACTCCATTTCCCAGTAAGCCACCAATTCCACCACATTGTAAGCGATAGAGTGAGAGACTGTATGCACTCTGTACTTTCTCTTTGATTGTTCACAGGCCTAGCGATTTGGGTTAGGAGAAGTGGAATTGAGGACTCCGTGAAAGGAGACCACTGGCCAATAAAAAGGACTTGGGATGCTTCGAACCATTAACCATGTGATAGGTTCAGGAGTCAGGTGATGGCATCCTGGACAAGAGACTCCATCCTGAAAATGGTGCTGCCATGGAGGTGGCTCGGAGCAATTAAGGCTCAAAAAAGTCCTGGGTGCCAGTAGTCACATTGAAGAATTAAGGTTAGGACTCAGGAAAAGCCCAGGGAGCTTTCTGGAATAGAGGGAGCTAGGGATCAATCCTGAGATGCATTAAACATTTAGTGCATCTAAGGGTGGAGGTGACAGAAATCCGCAAGTAGGACATACTTGGTGCGGCTGAGAAATACCAAAACACTGAGAAATCCAGGGACAGTGCCAGCTTTGTAAAGATAGCTGTCAGCAAAAGACCTTAAATTGTGTTGGTAAATAGATGTTGGCATGTAGTCTCAGGAGTCCAGTAGAATGCATAAGCACATCTGAGCAGTCAGTGAAGCAATCTATAACTAAGTGGCTTCAGAGAAAATCCTGAAAGTAGGACTGAGAAAGTGAAGAAATGGAATGGTTTGTAAAAGTTTAATGAGATTTGATGACCCACAATTTCAATAATGTCTGAAGTTTGTTTACTACTTGTATTTACTTCATGTTAATTCTGGATGTCAGAGTATAATTTGTACATATATAGTAAATTGTTCTACTGTTCTAACTTTGTATAATAAATATTAATTTATTTATTGAAAGCTGTGGACTTTGTTGCTTTATTCTCTTAGTGATCATCTTGGACCCCAGTCCGTGTCCACTTTGAACAAAAAGCTGGTCTGCATTACAAATGTGGCTATCTTGTTAGGAATCATAACATTCAGCAATGTTCACAGGGCTGAATAAATAATAAAGAGAAAGAATTTCACTGTCTCCATCTTCTCAACATCCTCTTGAACGTTAGGACAATAAAGTATTCTAAGGTCCTGGTCACTGTTGTAATGTGGCAACAATGCACAGCAAGCTCCCAATGTGATTTTAAGCAGATAATTAGTGTTAGTAAGGATTGGTTGAGGGATAAATAATGGCCAGGAGACTGAGGAGACCTCCAACTGAGCTAAGGGGCAGGAGTAGCTATGCAGCTCCATGAGACTGTTCCACCATCCAATAAGCCCATGGCTGATTCCGGTTGTGGTCACAGCTCTATTTTCCTGTAAGTCTTGACTCCCAAAAATCTCTTCAATTCAGCCTTGAATAAATTCAAAGATCCAGCCTTCAATGCCTCCTTGGGAGGACTGATGTGGAGGTGTCGATGTTGGACTGGGGTGGACAAAGTTAAAAGTCACACAACACCAGGTTATAGTCCAACCGATGTTATTTGGAAGCACTTGCTTTCGGAGCACTGCTGCGTCATCAGGTAGACCACCTGATGAAGGAGCAACGCTCCAAAAGCTAGTGCTTCCAAAAAAAGCCTGTTGGACCATAACCGAGTGTTGAGTGATTTTAACTTTATCCTTGGAAGGAAGGTGCCATACTCTACTGACATTCTCTGAGAAAATTAAATAATCTTCACCTCTGTCTTAAAATTCAGACTTCTTATTCTTAAAATCTATCCGCTGGTTTTTGTCTCCTCCTCACGAGAAAACCTTATCTAGTCCCCTCAAAATTTTATAGCTCTTTTGTTGTTTTAAACTCCAATGCATAAAGGTCCAACTTATTCTCCCCCTGCCCAAAGGATAAGCCTTTTATCCCAGGAATGAAACAAATGAACATTCTCTGAATTCCTTTCAAGCAATTCCTTTCAAGTAATCTAATCTAATCTAATCTAATCTAATCTAATCTAATCAATTAACATCATTTCTTAAATAAGGAGGTCAAACCTGTACACAGTCCTCTATGCACAGTCTCACTCCTCAGATGCTGCCTGACCTGCTGTCCTTTTCCAGCACTACACTTTTGAGCATCTGCAATCCCTCACTTTCTCCTCACCAATATCCTGTGTACTCCATTACTTACCCTCAGTCAATATGAGCAACAACATGATTTCAGGATAACTCATTCAGGACCAAGATGAGGAGAAGTTTCATCACTCAAAGGATCGTGAACATTTGGAATTCTTGATCTCAAAGGGCTGTGGAGGTATTGGCATTGCATGCATTTAAGGCAGAGGTAGATGTTTTGTTCTTGGATCCGCGGAGTGGGCAGATAGATGGAGTTGAAGTGGAAAATCAGCCATGATTGTATTGGATGGTGAAGCAGATTCACGTGGCTGGAAAGTCCATTCCTGCTTTTATTTCTGATGATCTTATGAGATAGAAATCAGGGACACACAAAAGGCCAGTGTTAAAGAATGCAGTGATCTCAAAACATTGTAGGGCTGAAGAATGGTTACGCTGATAGAGAGAGGTGAGACCATGAGTTGATCTGTGAGCACAGATGAAAAGTTTAAAATTGACACATTGCTGGATTGGGAGTCTATGAATACTGGGTAGTGCTGTAACGTGAGGTTTACATTCTGTTATCAGAAAACAACAGCAGCCTTTATTGGAAATAACTATGCACAGAGGATGGTAAGAGAGGAAATCTTCCATAGAACCTTACAGACCCCAGCTCCAGTTCCATGTGTTCGGATATCTCCATGACATAGTTTCCTTTCTGCGCAGAAGCCTTTCCTAAAGCAAAGGTATGATTAACCCTTTACGCTACAGCCAGCAGAGGATTGTTGTGATGGACAAGATAGGTCTGGGGGAGTTTGGGATGGTGGGAGGTGGGAGCCTAAAGAGTCAGCAGTGCATTTGAGTAGTCAGGTCCAGAGGTGACAGACTGAGAATTTCAGCAGGACAAAGGGGGTCATGTCGTGGAGGTAGAAGTCAGTGTTGGAGAGATAAAGAGATTGGAAGCTCAACTCAGGGGACGGTAGGATCCAGATTTGACAACAGTCTGTCCCAGTCCCTGAGAGAGAAGGGGAGGGATGGGGCTAGGGTCGAGTATGGTCATTCCTGATGAAGGGCTTTTGCCTGAAATGTCGACTCTCCTGCTCCTTGGAAGCTGCCTGACCTGCTGTGCTTTTCCAACACCACACTCTCGACTCTAATCTCCAGCATCTGCAATCCTCACTTTCGCCTCGTGTCAAGCATTGCAAATGAATTGTGCAGCAAAATAAAGTGATGAAAAAAAATGCCGGAGATCACAGTGGGTCAGGCAGCATCCATGAAGAGAGCTCAAGCTAACGTTTCGAATCAAGATGACTCTCCATCAGAGTTCTGAAGAGGAGTCAACTTGACTCGAAATGCTAGCTTGCTCTCTCTCCGTGGATGCTGTCTGGCCCACTGTGATCTCCAGCTTTTGTCGTTTTCATTATAGATTCCAGCTAATGCAGGAATTTGTTTCTAAAAAAAAAGTGTTGAATGGGCAAGGTGGTGGGGAAAGGAATCTATCCCCCAGACTGGCTGCAAAAAAAAACCTGCCAGGATCGAGAAGGTGTAGTGAGGTGGCTGGGTACACTGGTATCTATCTCTGAGCAATACACACAGCCAAGCTGAACAGATCAGTGATCTGTAGTGCAACAGAACAGAGCCGATAAAGCCCCAGACAACCATCAGAAGCAAGATTTATGACTTAAAGGATAATTTAAAACTCATAAAGCTCGTCCTCCACCCTTCGCAAAGACACAGTTACTGACAGGAAACCCAAAGCTTTATTAATAATATGAAATGGTGTTTTCACAGAATCTGAAGGTTGAATGCAGACTCAGCCAGTTGTAACCGTCTACCTGAGTCCTACTAAATACATTTCATACTCATTTCACGACACGGCGATTTATCACTGGCTGGATTGGTTTTCTGACTCTGTTTGCCTTTATAGACTCTTTAACTGGCCCATCTAACAAAAAGGATATCATTGATCTGTAAGATGTGCCTGGCTTTTGTCGATCGTCAAGTGACTGAGTGGAATCAAAAAGGACCAGGTTTTATAAATAAACGGGAGGAGTTGGGTTTTCATTGCCACAGCTTTGTGTCGAGGTGAGGGAAAGTGTAAGCCTATGAGGGGACGGGGTGGCACTGCTGCCTCACAGTACTCAGGACCCAGGTTCAATTCCACACTCAGCGACAGTCTGTGTGGAGCTTGCACATTTTCCTGAGTCTGCGTTGGCTTCCTGTGGGTGCTCGCACAGTCCAAAGATGTGCAGGTTAGGTGGGGTGAGCCATGGGAAATGGAAGGTTACAGGAATGGGGTGGGTCTGAGTGGGATGCTCTTCAGAGGATTGGTGTGGATTTGATGGGCCAAATGGTCTGCTCCCAAATGGTGGGGATTCCACCATTCTATCAGCAGCAACCTCCACAGGAGGACTGGTCTGCCTCCCACTATTGAGCTTCTGACTCTGCACTCTTCATAGAAAGTATGATTAGGCTATTCAGCCCTTTCAGCCTGCTCCATCATTCAAAAGAACATTGCCTCATCATCCAGCTCTGTGCCCCTTTCACACTCACTCCCGATATTCCTTAGTCCTAAGAGCTTTATCGAATTCCTCCTTGAAAACGTTCAATGCTTTGGACTCAACTATTTTCAGTGGCAGAGAATTCCATGTGCTCCTCACTCTCTGGATAAAGACATTTTACTTCAAGTCAGTCCTGTGGGGGTGGCACAGTGGCTAGTACTGCTGCCTCACAGCACCAGGGACCCGGGTTCAATTCTCAAATTGGGAAATTGTCTGTGTGGAGTTTGCACATTCTCCCTGTGTCTTGTGGGTTTCCTCTGGGTGCTCTGGTTTCCTCTCATAATCTAAAGATGTGCTGGTCAGGTGAATTGGCTGTGCTAAATTGTCCACCGTATTAGGTGTGTTAGTCAAGGGTAAATATAGGGTAGGGGAATGGGTCTGGGTGGGTTATGCTTTGGAGGGTTGGTGTGGACTTGTTGGGCCGAAGGGCCTGTTTCCATACTGTAGAGAATCTAATCTGATCTTAAATGGCCTTTTCTGTGACCTGCTAGCTCTGGACTCCCTGGTCATTGAAAACATCCTTTCTGTGTTTACCCTGTCTAGTGATGTCAGAATTTTATAGATTTCTGATGAGATCATCCCTCATCCTTCATCACGGAGTCTGTTTACTTCCATCTCCACCTTCCTCAGCTTTATCTCCTGCTGAAACCACTCTACTCCATTTGATTCTTTGTTATGTCCAAACTGAACTATACCAACATTACCCAGGCACTATGCATTTGATGTAAGCCGAAGAATATCCAAAACCTGGCTACCCATGTTCTAACTCCTAGCTCACACTTGGAGTCCAGAGGTGATAGGTAACTGGGATCTATCAGTTCCAATTCAGAAACATGTTGGTTTTAAAATTCTCATCTGTTTCATCTCCATCCAAGTCCTCACCTTTCCCGACCTCTGTAGATCCTCAGACCCCTTAAAAGGTTCTGTGCCTTTCCAGTTCTGGCCACTTGTAATTCTTTGTGGTGGTCCTAGCTTTGATGCCCATGTCTGGAGCTGCCCAGATGCTAATATCTGAAATTCCATTGCCAAACCTCTCTGTCCTTCGCTGTAAGGGTCTTAAACACTACCCTTTGACGAATTTTCCCTGTCTGATTTCGTTTTGTCGGCTTTGTGTTCTTGCAAAATACCAATTCAAGGCACGACATAAATGGAAGTTGGGGTGTGAAAGGTCTTAGTGCTAGTAGGCTGTTACTTTATGCTCTTGCTCATTGTCATTGTTGTTGTTGGGGATACAGAGGCCTCTCTCTCCCCTGAAGGATGTCTGCACATTATTTCACTGGCAAGGGGACAACACAATTCCACTTGTTGTTTGGTATCCACACTTCACAACCAGATGGCTTTACAGAGGTAGGGTGAGGGGCCACCGTGACCAATTCGCCCTCAAACCCATCTACTGTTATTCAATAAATAAAACTCATAAATAGCACCAACTCCTGTGTCTCAGTTGGTAGCACTCTTGCGCCTGAGTCAGAAACCAATGGCCTCTGATGTCTTGCTTCAGAGGCCTGCAGGAACAGGCCCAGATTTGGCTGCTTTGGACCGGGTCCAGGAATCCCAGCCATGTCCTGATGTGCTCCTGGCTCCAGAACCGAGTGAGGCCCATGGCCTGCAGTCAGGAAAATGGGCGGCACTTCCTCAAAATTGCATCTCAACCCTTTTCAAATGAGCGGCACGGTGGCACAGTGGTCAGCACTGCTGCCTCACAGTGCCAGGGGCCTGGGTTCAATTCCTGCCTCAGGCAACTGTCTGGGTGGAGTTTGTACATTCTTCCTGTGTCTGCGTGGGTTTCCTCCTGCAGGCCAGGTGAATTGGCTATGCTAAATTGCCCATAGTGTTAGGTGTAGAGGTATGGGTGGGTTGCACTTCGATGGGTTGGTGTGGACTCGTTGGGCCGAAGGGCCTGTTTCCACACTGAAGGTAATCTAATCTAGAGCTGTTAAACCAAACGTCTCAATTCTTCTTCCAGCTGGAGACAAAATGGTGGAGATCCCACCTCTGCTACTTTGAAGAAGAGTGGAGAAGTCATTCTCAGTATCCTGGCGAACAGCGATCCTCATTCAGTATCACGGCAACAAATGATCTGGCTGTTTGTCCATTGCTGCTTGTGAGACTATTGAAAGATGTGGGGATCTAGGTGTTGCTGGCCAGGCCGACCTTTATTCCCGATCACTAAGTGTCTTGCAAAAGTGTTTGGTGAGCTGTCTACTTAAGCTGCAGTAGTCCATAAGTGGAAGACACACCCACAGTGTTTTTAGGAAGGGAGTTCCTGGATCTTCTCCCAGCGACAGCGAAGGAACGCTGATATCATTCTAAGTCAGGATGGCGAGTGGCTTGGAGGGGAACTCACATCTGGTAGTGTCCCCACATATCTGCTGCCTACATCCTTTGAAGATTTTGAAGGTGATATTGAAGGAGCCTTGGTGAGTTGCTGAAGTACACCTTTTAGATGTTTTGGTGGCAGAGGGAATGAATGTTGAAGATGGAGCATGAGATACCAGTCAAATGGCATGGTTTGACCTTTGATGTTTGCAGACTGGTTAATATGCTGCTTGTGTTACAACATTGAGGGCAAGAGCTTTGGGCAGAAGAAACATGGGGAGACGATACAGGTTCAATGGTACAACTTTGAGGGGAGTACAGGGAGCTTAGGGTTCACGTACATGATTCTCTGAAGGTGGCCAGGCAAGTTGAAACAATTTTTAGGAAGACTTATTTGATCCTTGGGTTTATAAGTAGAGACACAGGGTCTAAAAGTGATGCTACACATAGACAAATTGTTGGTCAGGCCACGTTTGGAGTATTGTGTTCAGTTCTAAGCATCTTATTTAAGGAAGGATGTTAAAACCCTGGAAAAAGCTCAAAGGAGGTTTACCAGAATGATGCCAGGAATTGGGGATTTTAAATACGAGGAAAGATTAGAGAGATTGCGCTTACTGTCCCTGGAGCAAAGAAGATTCTGAGGTGACCTTACTGAGGTGTTCAAAATTATGAACAATTTTGCCAGGGTAAAGAAGGGTTTCCACGAGTTGGTATGTCAGTAACCAGGAGTCAGAATTTCAAGAGTGCCAGCAAGAGAGCTAGGAGTGAGATGAGGAGAAACTTCCTTACTCAGAAAGTTTGTTAGGATCTGGAATGCACTGGCTGGGAGAGTGGTGGAGGGTAAATTCTCTCGGAGGTTTCAAAAGAGAGCTGCATATATATTTAAAAATATGCAGAATTTAGAGAGATATGAAGACAGGGCTAGAGAATAGTTGGGTGGCTGTTTCAGGAGCTAGTACAGTCACGATGGGTCAAATGGCCTTTTTTTTATTGTGTAAAACTCTATGATTGGATGAGTACTTAATTGTCTTAAAACTTTGAAGCAGAGAAACTACACATTTTTTGCCCATTGCTAGTTTCAGTGACGTTACTGAGTGACCAGTGCTGCACCACCCAGCTAGCTCAGTTCAGACAGCAGTTACAGGTCAATTATATCGAGTGTGAGACTGGAGTCATGTAAAGAATAGCAGTGGACTCCTTTTCAAAAGGTGCATTAGCCCACTTTGCCAGTTTTTGGGGTAATCCAAAGCATTTCAAGGTGATAGATTATATCAAAGTTTGAAGACAGAGGGTGGTGGTGGAAGGTTGTTTTTCAGACTGGAGGCCTGTCACCAGTGGGGTGCCACAAGGATCGGTGTTGGGTCCTCTAAATTTTGTCATTTATATAAATGATTTGGATGTGAGCATGAGAGGTAGGGTTAGTACGTTTGCAGATGACACCAAAATTGGAGGTGTAGTGGACAGCGAAGAAGGTTACCTTAGATCACAACAGGAACTTGATCAGATGGGCCAATGAGCTGAGAAGTGGCAGGTGGAGTTTAATGTAGATAAATGTGAGGTGCTGTATTTTGGGAAAGCAAATCACAGCAGGACTTATACACTTAATGGTAAGGTCCTAGGGGGTGTAGCTGAACAAAGAGACCTTGGAATGCAGGTTCATAGCTCCTTGAAAGTGGAGTCGCACGTAGATAGGCTAGTGAAGAAAGCGTTTGGTATGCTTTCCTTTCTCGGTCAGAGTACTGAATACAGGAGTTGGGAGGTCATGTTACGGCTGTACAGGTCATTGGTTAGGCCACTATTGGAATATTGCATGCAAATCTGGTCTCCTTCCTATTGGGAAGATGTTGTGAAACTGAAAAGTATTCAGAAAAGATTTACAAGGATGTTGCCAGGATTGGAGGATTTGAGCTATAGGGAGAGGCTGAACAGGCTGGGGCTGTTTTCCCTGGAGCGTCAGAGGCTCAGGGGTGACCTTATAGAGGTTTACAAAATTATGATGGCATGGATAGGATAAATAGACAAGGTCTTTTCCCTGGGGTCGGGGAGTCTAGAATTAGAGGGCAACAGTTTATGGTGAGAGGGGAAAGTTATAAAAGAGACCTAAGGGGCAACTTTTTCACACAGAGGCTGGTACGTGTATGGAATGAGCTACCAGAGGAAGTGGTGGAGGCTGGTACAATTGCAACATTTAAAAGGTATTTGGATGGGTATATGAATAGGAAAGGTTTGGAAAGGTATGGGCCGGGTGCTGGCAGATGGTACTCGATTGGGTTGGGATGGACAGGTTGGACTGAAAAGTATGTTTCCATGCTGTACATCTCTATGACTCTATGACACCAAAATTGCAAGTGTAGTGAACAGCAAAGAAACTTAGCTCAGATTACCACGGGATCTTGATCAGATGGTCCAATGGGGAGTTTAATTCAGATAAACATGAGGTGTCACATTTTGGGAAAGCAAATCTTAGCAGGACTTGTACACTTAATGGTAAGGTCCTAGGGAGTGTTGCTGAACAAAGAGACCTTGGAGTGCAGGTTCATAGCTCCTTGAAAGTGGAGTCGCAGGTAGATAGGATAGTGAAGAAAGCGTTTGGTATGCTTTCCTTTATTGGTCAGAGTATTGAGTACAGGAGTTGGGAGGACGTGTTGCAGCTATACAGGACATTGGTTAGGCCACTTTTGGAATATTGTGTGCAATTCTGGTCTCTTTCCTATTGGAAAGATGTTGTGGAACTAGAAAGGGGTCAGAAAAGATTTACAAGAATGTTGCCAGGGTTGGAGGATTTGAGCTATAGGGAGAGGCTGAACAGGCTGGGCTGTTTTCCCTGGAGCAGCAGAGGCTGAGGGGTGACTTTATGGAGTTTTATAAAATCATGAGGGGCATCGATAGGATAAATAGACAAGGTCTTTTTCCTGGTGTCAGGGAGTCCAGAACTAGAGGGCATCAGTTTATGGTGAGAGGAGAAAAATATAAAACAGACTTAAGGGGCAACGTTTTCACACAGAGGTGGGTGTGTGGAATGAGCTGCCAGAGGAAGTGGTGGAGGCTGGTACAATTGCAACATTTAAAAGGCATTTGGATAGGCATACGAATAGGAAGGGTTTGGAGAGATATGGTTGTGTGTTGGCAGGTGGGACTAGATTGGGTTGGGATATCTGGTTGGCATGGACAAGTTGGACCGAAGGGTCTGTTTCCATGCTGTACATCTCTATGATTGTATTTAGAAAGCTTTAATCGACCTGTTCTGAGATATTACGTCGTATCTCTGAAGCAGATGGAAGTTAAGCCTGGGCCTCCTGGTGCGGAGGTAGGGTCACTACTTCTCTTCAAGGATTATACTAAAACTGACCTGAAATTCTCAAATTGCTGTCAGGGATTCTTGCATGCCCCAGTTGGATTATTGCTCAGGGGTCTGGATCCCTAGTTCAGTGCCAAGCCCATAATTAACAGTGAAAGTCGTAGTAGGATTAGGCCATTCGGCCCTTTGAATCTGCTGTTGTGGTGTTGTTCCTGTTGCTGCTCTGAGATTGTCAGAGACTCAAATCTGGGTTTCTGTAAACTCTGCCCTAATCATCAGGAGCATTAAACAGTTACAATTAATAATACAAACCCTACTTATTAAGGAAATGTAAACTCCACTAATGCATCCATTAATTACAATCCAACCCACGTTCACAACATTCGCTTTTTTGTTGACAGGTTGTGCAACAAAGACTTCGAGACCAGCCTCTGACAGGTTTAACTAAGAAATAATCAATTGAATGGAACGATCAGTATTTAAAATTGGCACCAATGATTTCCAAGCCACATTAGCATCTGCAACGCAAAGCAGGCAGTATTTAAACAAATTGGATTGTCCCAGAAAGTCAATAGACCCTGTTCTTTGGACTGAAATGACTTTGGGCAGGATAATGCGTGATTTATTCACTTAACGAAGATGAATGAGTCAATCTTCTTTTTCAGTGTTTGAGCACCGGTAGGGGGGATGGTGAGCAGAATGGAGAGAGGAGCTTTCAACAGTGGCAAGTCATATTGATTTTGCAATATACATTATTTCTCCTGAAAGGTCCACTTAAAATACAGAAGATTAGTACATATTGCAGCCTCTTATTTGTCAACATCTGTTAGTATTGGATAGTAATGTTGACTTTCATGGGAGCTTGCTGTGCAGAATATAACTGTTGCCTTTTCTGTATTTATAGCAGTGATGAGACTTCAAAAAGATTGATAATAAAGCTCTCAGGACATCCTGAAAATATGAAAAGCACTATCTATGCTTTTGCAAGGATTCCTCATTTTAAGTCTTTCCTTTTAAAAAAATTCTCACTTTAAAGTTCCGTCTTTCTTTTAAAAAAAAGGTGTCCTCACGTCGAGTGCCTTTCCCATTTTTCGATCCCTTACTTCCTGGCCGTGCCTTGCACTGTTGTGCCTGTCACGCCATCGCAGGAGTTGCAACGTGGCTTCATCTGTGAGGTTGCTAAATGCATTGTTGTTGGGTAGCACATTGGCTAGCACTGCTGCCTCATAGTAACAAGGATCCTGGTTCAATTCCAGTCTAAGGTGACTATCTGTGTGGGGTCTGTGCCTGTGAGGGTTTCGTCCATGTGCTCTGCTTTCCTCCCACAGTCCAAAGATGCCCACCTTGAAGAAATTCTCCTCCCTCCAAAAGGATTGCTGATTTCACCAGTTTTCCACACCTCCCCTTATCCCAGATTCAATTCAGCTAATTGTCCATCTTCCTTCACACCTATCTGTTCTGACCTATCACCATCATCTACCTATCGCCTTCCAAGCTACCTTACCCCCAGCCCCACCCCCCTCCTATTTATCTCTCAGGCCCCACCCACCCCCACACACATTCCTGATGAAGGGCTTATGCCTGAAATATTGATTCTCCTGCTCCTCAGACGCTGCCTCACCGGCTGTGCTTTCCCAGTGCCATACTTTTTTACTTTGATCTTCAGCATCTGCAGTTCTCACTTTCTCCAGGTTAGGACTGGCTATGGGCGATGAGAGTAGGGGGGTGGATGCGCTTCAGCAGGTTGGGCTGAATGGCCTGCTTCCATCAATTGGGGATTCTGAGATTTTTCAAGAACAAGTTGAATTGCATTTGCACTCTGAGGTCATAGGTCATCTTTTTTTTAGCAGTCCTCCGCTCGAGTACTGAAGTAAACTTTGGTTTTAATCTTTGCTTGTTTCAAATTTTCTGCTATTTGTGCGTGATCAAGTAGAGAAACTGCTAAGGACTTAGTTTTATTGAAATAGTTCTCTGCTGTGCTGCATTTGATGGGGTACAATTGTTGAATTATCTGCAAGCAAGAGACTTGCTTTCTGCTTTGAAGTTGTTTTTGTCATATTTTGCAAGCTATTTCACTTAGGAAAGCATGCGTATGACATGATATTTCAATTTTTACATTTGCTTCTCCTGGTTAAAAAAAAAAGGTCCACAGGAACCTAATTCAGGCATTGACATGGATTCCTGGGGGAAACCATATTTCGCAGAGAGTCATCAAGATATACAGCACAAAAACAAACCGTTCGGTCCAACTTGTCCACGCCGACTAGATATTCTAACCTAATCTAGTCCCATTTGCCAGCATTTGGTCCATATCCCTCTTAACCCTTCCTATTCATATATCTATTCAGATGCCTTTCAAAGTGTTGTAAATGTATCAACCTCCGCCACTTCCTCTGGCAGCTCACACACCACTCCCTGCATGAAAGCGTTACCCTTTAGGGCTCTTTTAACTCTTTCCCCTCTCACCTTAAACCTATGTCCTTTTGCTCTGAACTCCCCTACCCTTGGAAAAAGACTTTGGCTAATCACCCTGTCCACAGTCTTACGTCTGTGGTCAGCAAAGTTTTGGAAAGAATTCTAGGGGTAGGATTTATGACTATTTGGCAAAGCATAGTGTGATTAAAGGCAGTCAGCATGGCTTTGTGAGGGGCAGGTCATGCCTCACAAATCTTATTGAGTTCTTTGAGGAGGCATCAAGACAGGTCGATGACAGTCGAGCAGTGGATGTGGTGTATATGGACTTCAGCAAGGCATTTGTTCGGATTCCCCATGGTAGACTCATTCATAAAGTCAGGAAGTATGGGATACAGGGAGATTTGGCTATCTGGATTCAGAACTGGCTGGCTGACAGAAGGCAGAGAGTGGTTGTAGATGGGAAGTATTCTGTCTGGAAGACAGTGTTGAGTGGGGTCCTGCAGGGCTCTGTACTTGGGCCTCTGCTCTTTGTAGTTTTTATAAATGATTTGGGTGAGGAGGTTGAGGGGTGGGTTTGTAAATTTGTAGATGATACAAAGGTTGGAGGTGTCATCGACAGTATAGAGGGCTACTGCAGGCTGCAGCGTGACATAGACAGGATGCAGAGCTGGGCTGAGAAATGGCAGATGGAGTCCAACCTGGATAAATGCGAAGTGATGCATTTTGGAAGGTCGAACTCGAAAGCTGAATAGAGGATTGAAGACAGGATTCTTGGCAGTGTGGAGGAACAGAGGGATCTGGGTGTGCAAGTGCATAGATCCCTCAAAGTTGCCACCCAAGTGGAGAGGGTTGTTAAGAAAGCATATGGTGATTTGGCTCTCATTAACAGGAGGATTGAGTTTAAGAGCTGTGAGGTTTTGCTGCAGCTCTACAAGTCCCTGGTGAGACCACACTTGGAATATTGTGTCCAGTTCTGGATGCCCTACTATAGGAAAGATACAGAGGCTTTGGAGAGGGTGCAAAGAAGTTTTACCTGGATGCTGCCTGGACTGGAGGGCTTGCCTTATGAAGAAAGGTTGAATAAGCTCGGACTTTTCTCTCTGGAGAGAAGGAGGAAGAGAGGAGACCTGATCGAGGTGTACAAAATAAGGAGAGGAATAGATAGAGTCAATAACCAGAGACTTTTCCCCAGGGCAGGATTGACTGGTACGAGAAGTCATAGTTTTAAGATATTAGGAGAAAGGTATAAAGGAGACGTCAGAGGTAGGTTCTTTACACAGAGAGCTGTGAATGCATGGAATGTGTTGCCAGCTGTGGTGGTGGAAGCAGAGTCATTGGGGACATTTAAGCGACTGCTGGACATGCACATGGAGAGCAGTAAGTTGAGGGGTGCGTAGGTTAAGTTACTATATTTTACATTAGGATTAAACCTCGGCACAACATCGTGGGCCTATGGGCCTGTCCTGTGCTGTACTTTTCTATGTTCTATGTTCTATGCCCCTCATGATTTTATAAACATCTATAACTTAGAGTCATCTTAAAGCCCTGACTTATAGGAATGCAACTCTGGCTTTAAGTGAGGACATCTTGTTGTGGATAACATGCACACACAAACATGTGCAGTCAGTTCTGTTGTAATGTGTTAGTTCCATTCTTGTGCAACTCGTGTTATAAGAAATTTGTGTACTAGCAGCACCATTTAAACTAATGGGACCAGAATAGCATGATAACCGATACATGCTTTAAAACAGTGTCCCCAATTCGTCAATTGTGTTACAGCGAATTTGCATTAACGAAACATGCATTATAACAGAGTGACTTGTAGTATTACAGAGTCACAATGGCACAGAGGGTGCCATATAACAAATTCAGCCCATGCATAAGGGTGGTTCAGTGGCTAGCACTGCTGCCTCACAGTGCCAGGGACCCGGGTTCAATTCCCGTCTCAGGCAACTGTCTGTGTGGAGTTTGCACATTCTCCCCGTGTCTGTGTGGATTTCATCTAGGTGCTCCAGTTTCTTCCCACAGTCCGAAGATCTGCAGGTTAGGTGAATTGGCCATGCTTAATTGCCTCTAGTGTTAGATGCATTAGTTAGGGGTGAATGTCTGGGTGGGTTGCTCTTTAGAGGGTTGGTGTGGACTTGTTGGGCCGAAGGGCCTGTTTCCATACTGTAGGGAATGAAATCTAATAATCACATATGAGTAAAAGCTCTTTCATTCTGAATTCTAATGCTGTCTGTGGATGAATAGCTTGTTTTATCATTTAGGCTCGAGTGTGAATGCTAATTACAACAGGATCTGGATCAGATGGGTCAATAAGCTGAGAAGTGGCAGATGGAGTTTAATTCAGATAAATGTGAGGTGCTGCATTTTTTGGGAAAGCAAATCTTAGCAGGACTTATACATTGAATGGTAAGGTCCTAGGGAGTGTTGCTGAACAAAGAGACCTTGCAGTGCAGGTTCATAGCTCCTTGAAAGTGGAGTCACAGGTAGATAAGATAGTGAAGAAGGCGTTTGGTATGATTTCCTTTATTGGTCAGAGTATTGAGTACAGGAGTTGGGAAGTCATGTTGCAGCTGGACAGGACATTGGTTAGGCCACTGTTGGAATATTGCGTGCAATTTATGTGTCCTTCCTATCGGAAAGATGTGAAACTGGAAAGGGTTCAGAAAAGATTTACAAGGATGTTGCCAGGGTTGGAGGATTTGAGCTATAGGGAGAGGCTGAACAGGCTGGGGCTGTTTTCCCTGGAGCATTGGAGGCTGAGGGGTGACCTTATAGAGGTTTACAAAATTATGAGGGGCATGGATAGGGTAAATAGGCAAACCCTGGGGTTGGGGAGTCCAGAACTAGAGGGCATAGGTTTAGGGTGAGAGGGGAAAGATATAAAAGAGACCTACGGGGCAACTTTTTCAAGCAGAGGGTGGTACGTGTATGGAATGAGCTGCCAGAGGAAGTGGTGGAGGCTGGTACATTTGCAACATTTAAGAGGTATTTGGATGGGTATATGAATCGGAAGGCTTTGGAGGGATATGGGCCGGGTGCTGACAGGTGGGACTAGATTGGGTTGGGATATCTGGTCAGCATGGATGGGTTGGACTGAAGGGTCTGTTTCCATGCTGTACATCTCTATGACTCTATGACTCTAATCACTGAGCACTCATGGCTCAATACTTGGATCGTTGGTACACACATCATGGGAAGTGGTGGGTGATAGTGAAACCCATCATGATGGGTGTTGGTAGATTGTGGAGGGGATGAACGTGTCAGAGGGCTTTTGCCCAAAACGTCGATTTCGCTGCTGATTGGATGCTGCCTGAACTGCTGTGCTCTTCCAGCACCACTAATCCAGTATTTGGTTTCCAGCATCTGCAGTTATTGTTTTTACCTCTATGAACGTGTCACCAGCCTACTTTCTGTCAGTGAGTCACTGACCTGGATACCTGAATGAAGCTTAACTTGGTTCCCCTTTGCATGAACTTGGATAAATGCAGCAAAGGGAGGGAGGTAAGAATGGCTATAAACAGAGACATAGGCAGAGAGAAGCACAGACCCAGCACTGCTTGAGGGCTGCAGTTTCTTTCCCCACCATCTCTCCAACCATCGTTTCCTGGCCCATGATTTCCCAATGGTAGCCTTCCCTCCATTAACCTGCATCAACTATTTTCCCCAAGCCCCCTGCATCTTCAAACTCTCCACTTACAATCTCCCTGATTCACAATATTTGTATTAGAGACCTCTCCACTGGATTCACCATCTCTTCATAATGCTGTGTCATCCCTCAGGCCTACAATCTCTCCTCCCTCCACTGACAAATTCCCTCAAGGGCTACAATCTCTTAAACCTCCCCATTTGCACAATCTCCCCACCATCCATGATGCCTTAACACACACACCTACAATTCATCCTAGGGCCTATGATCAGCCTCTGCACTGGCTAGGCCCACATCTATTGCCCATCCCCAGTTAAGAGTCAATCACATTGCTGTGGTCCTGGAGTCACTTGTACGCCAGACCAGGTAAGGATGGCAGTTTCCTTTCCTAAAGAGCATTAGTGAATCTGATGATTTTTAAAAATTTCAATGGCAATGGATTCATGGTCATCATTAGACTTCAATTGAATACAAATTCCACCAGCTTCCATGGCAGGGTTTGAACCCAAGGTCCCTGGGAACATTACCAGAGCCTCTGGGTTAATATTTCATAAAGTGTGGTGCTGGAAAAGACACAGCAAGTCAGGGGCAGCATACGAGGAGCAGGAGAGTCGACCCCTTGGCTCTGGGTTAATAATCCAGTGATAACATGTCTCCTTTCTCCCTGCATTCTCTCCTTTCTCCCACAACCATTGACGCACAATCTCTTCAAGTTGACCACCTGGGAAATAAAGAAAAGGAATTGCTGAAGAGTTCCTGCCCTTAAATTGAGAAGCTGCTGTTACATTCCCCACTGCTTCTGGGTTTGTCCTGCTACCGCCCACCCATCCTGGCTTCCTCCCCATCATCAGGATCCAGCAATTCCATTCCTATCAGGGAGGTTTGAGAATTGGAATTCAGTTTCACATCACTTGAAACAAAAAGCTGTGCAATTATTTCAAAGTTGCAAACTATTCACTGATCATTAAGGGGAAGCAGTGATGTCCTGGTAATATTACAAATTCAGTGTCCCTGACTCATGTTCTGGGGACATGGGCTCGAAACTCACCAGGGCATATAGCAAAATATTATTCCAGTTGTTTTATGTGACCATGTAACATAGGAACAGGGGTAGGCCATTCAATTTGATCACAGCTGTTCATCCAACTGAGTATCCTGCTCCCATTTTCTCTCCATATCATTTGACTTCCTTTCGAACTATTTCTAACTCCTACGTGAAATAATTCAATATTTTGGTCTCAATCACTTTCTCCAGCAGATGCTTCCACAGGCTCACCACTCTCTGGATGAAAACATTTTTCCTCAGCTCAATAACCAATGTCAATTGTTGTTTAAAAAAAATAAACCCAACTGGTTCACTTTTGTCCTTCAGGGAAGGAAATCTGCTATCTTCACCTGGGCTGGCCTACATGTGACTCCAGACCCACAGTGATTGGGCTGACTTTCAACTCCCTCTGGGTAATGAGTGATGGAGAATAAATATTGGCCAAGTCCCACATCCTGCGAATAAATTTAAAAATTTGATAAGTGTAGCCATGATGTGGAAGAGCTGGTGTTGGATTGGAGTGGGCAAAGTTAAAAATCATACAACACCAGATTATAGCCCAATAGATTTATGTGGAAGCAAATAAACTTCCAAATAAACCCTGTTGGACTATGTATAACTTGGTGCTGTATGGTTTTTATTGATAAGTAAACCCCTCTATTGTCAGGAATAAAACTAAGTAGGAGTACCACATGGATTGTAGTGTTTTCAAACACAAAGAATCCTTCTAATGTGGTAGGTCCAGCATTGTCCCTGGAGGAGAAGGTGATGAACTGTCTGGTTGAACCGCTGCTGTTGTAGGTGTATCCCCTAATGCTGTAGTAGAAGGAGTTCCAGGATTTTGACCCAGTGACAGTGAAGGAATGGAGATATGGCCCCAAGATCAGACGGTGAACAGCTTGGAGGGGAACGTCCATAAAAACATAAGAAATAGGTGCAAGAATAGGCCATCTGGCAGATCGAGCCGACGCTACCACTCAGTAAGATTATGGCATCATAAGATCATGATCTTTTCAGGGACTTACCCGCCTGCTCACTATAACCCTTAATTCCTTTAATTTTCAAAAATCTATCCATCTTTGCCTTAAAAACATTCCAAGAGGTAAACTCAGCTGCTGTGCTGGGCAGGAAATTCCGCAGATTTACATCCCTTTGGATTGTGGTGTTCAGGTTTCTCTTGTCCCTGGTAGTAGAGAGATTAGATTCCCTACACTGTGGAAACAGGCCCTTCGGCCCAACCAATCCTCCGAAGAGTAACCCACCCAGACCCGTTTCCCTCTGAATGATGCACCTAGCACTATGGGGAATTTAGCACAACCAATTCACCTAACCTGCAAAATCTTTGGACTGTGGGCAGAAACTGGAGCACCCCACACAAACACAGGGAGAATGTGCAAACTCCACACTGATCGTCGCCTGAGACTGGAATTGAACCTGAGACCCTTAGGCTGTGAGGCAGCAGTGCTAACCACTGAGCCACCATGTTGTGGACTTGGAAAGTTCTGGTGATGGATGTTATAGATGGTACATACTGCTGTGCATCAATGGCAGAGGGAATACATGTGCAAGCTGGTGAATGAGGGATTAATCAAGCAGGTTTCTTTGTTGTTGGAGCTGTACTCATCCAGGCAAATGGGGAGTATTCAATCACACTCCTGACTTGTGGCTTGTAGATGGTGGGCAGACCTTCCAAAGTAAAAATATGAGAACTACTTGCAGCATCTCGTTTATGAAAGAAGGTTCAACACTAATTTCTCAGGGCAGCTAGGAATGGGCAATAAATACTGGCCTTGCCAGTGACACCAACATCTACTGGAATGAATTAAAATAAAGCTGAAATACGAACATTATTAAAAGCTTTAATGGTCTGTTAACTCCTTTGGTTTCCCTGAAGAGCAATTTTCCACTTGATTTGCTAACAATTCTATGCCAGATTTTCATTATTGCTGCTCCTATCACCTTTTCACTCGCCAGATGTCCTTCAGATTAATGTTTAATCTCAGTCAGAGGAATGACACTCGCTCCTCCCAAAACCAAAAACCCGACCCTTATTGTCTGAAGTAAGACCAGGCTCATCCCGCCAGGTAATGTCAAACAAACAACAAAAAACCCCCCACAAAAACCCAACATCTCAAACACATTTTTATTTTCTTTTTCAGCCAAACTTGAGCAAAGTGACTACAAATGTTTCTTTTCTGACTGGGCATTTCTTTAAAAGCTGACTCGAAGCATCTTAAGTGGATTCTGCCTTCAGGATATCCAGCCAACAAAAAAAAAAATCAGAACTGGCATTTATAATTTCATTAGAAAGCCTGAACACAACACATATTCCCAAGAGGAAAGTAAATAAAGAGCTTTCATTTTGCTTATACCTTATCGGGTCTTTCAAGATGTCTCAGCATGTTTCTTCTTTGATGCGGACTATTTGGTGAATAATAAAGACCTGATCATGCGTTTCTGTAATGTTAGGTTCGGGATGACTGCAGGCCAGAACACTAGAGTAACCTCTCCATTTCTTCTTCAAAACAGTGTGATGACATCTGTTAAATTCACATGAAAGAGCTGACAGGCCTGTTGATTAATGTCTCTTCTAAATGACGACACCTGTGGCACTGTTGCATTCTCCCCGTAGTACTTCACTGGAATGTCAGCTTACATCATATCTCCAGACCTCGGATGGCCTTCCAACTTTGAAATAAGGCGTAACCTGGATTTGAAACAATGCGCCCAATATGGCCTACTCTACATCGCAGAAGCGAAAAGGAGAAAGCAAGGACTGCAGATGCTGGAGAGTCAGAGTCAAAACGTGTGGTGCTGGAAAAGTACAGCAGGTCAGGTAGCATCCGAGGAACAGGAGAATTGAGGTTTTAGGCATAAGCCCTTCATCAGGAATGGGCATTTCTGGAGTCTTCTTTTAAGTCAGTATGAGAGAGAGAGAGAGAGAAATTGCGATGCTAATGGGAATTTGTTTGCGCAGTTAGTTTTATGACTGAACAGAGTAAATGTTGAAAAGCATTAACTTGCTTTTGCTTTCTAAGAATGAGGGATTATTTTCTGCTTCAGGAGAAAAAAAACTCAGTTTGGTTGCAGTGTGCAGAAACCCCCGTCGAAGTTAAATGTAAGAAATAGTTTGCTTCTCGAAAAAGGAGTTAGTTCCGAAAAGTTAGGAAACAAATGGAAACTGCGCAAATTCCCATTAGCATCCCACACTCTCTCTCTCTCTCTCTCTCGCACTGACTTGAAAGAAGGGTCCAGAAAGACCCATTCCTGATGAAGCGCTTATGCCCAAAACGTCGACTATCCTGCTCCTTGGATGCTGCCTGATCTACTGTGCTTTCTCAGCTTCACACTTTTTGACATTGGAGAAACTAAACACAGACTGGGTGACCACTTTGCAATGCTCCGATGAATCACAGCGCAAAATGGAGGAGCAACATTTCATCTTCACACTAACTTTACAATCTTCTGGATTTAATATTGAGTTCAACACCTTCAAATTGTGAACCCATTCCTTCCCTTTATTTTAGCTTTACTTGTTGCATTCTCTTTCACCATGTCCTCTTTCTTCTTCCCCCAACCCAGTGGCACTGAATGTTCTTCCCAGTCTGGGAGGTAGACGCACAATTGCTCCGCCATTCTCACATTCCGATCACTTGATCTGAACTATCAACATCCCACCACTCCAACCTCCCCCTCCGCTATTGCATAAATGCTGCCCCCTCCATACTTCACTTGAGCTCTGATGAAGAGTCATCTAGACTCGAAATGTTAGGCTGTTTCCTGTCCATTGAAGCTGTCTAACCTGCTGTGAATAACAGGCAAAAGTGAGGGCTGCAGATGCTGGAGATCAGAGTCAAGATTAGAATGGTGCTGGAAAAGATGGGGTGAACAACACTCCATCTGCTGCCTGGGCAGCCGACAGCCTGGAGGACTCAACATTGAATTCATCCATTTCAAATAACCTTCTTTCCCATCCCCCGATTCCCTTTCCAGCCATTCCCCCTCCTTTCCATTCCTCTGACTGACCTTTCCTTCCAGCTATCAACTTGATTTATTCCTCCCATCGATCAACCGGGTCCTACCCTCTACCTGTGTTCACCTATCACTACCTCATCACTCAGCTCTTCTCCCAACCACAAAACCCCCCCCTGTGCACCCCCCCCCACCCCACCCCAGCTTTATCTGCAGCTCCCTGTACACCCACTCCCAGTCCTGAAAAAGGGTTACAACCCAAAACGTTGACTTCTCCATCCTCTGATGCTGCCTGGCTCACTTTGTTCTTCCTGCCTCCTGCTTGTCTCCTTACTGTGATCTCCAGCATTTGCTGTCTTCAGATCCCTTTAATTTATGGCTGACTAAATTATTTTGCTTCCTGAATGTCTGAAATTAGATCTGAGACTGCCTGACGGTTGTGCATTGGTTAGTTCCGCTGTTTTGTGTGTTTGTTCTTTATTCATCTCAATAATGAGTTGGAAATATGGGTCACAACTGTGCAGTTACTTGGTATCAGTAAATTCTGGGTCTTGCATGAAGCAAAAGAGTGAGAAGAGAGAACCTTTATTCATATAACACCTTGCTCTTGACAACATCCAGGATGTTATGGACCAAGCCAAACCCCCTCAAAATATTTTAAAAAGGAAACCTAGACCCTAGTTTAAAGGCAGGTGTGAGGTGGATGTTCCAGGTGTGATGCAGCTGGTCAGATCACTCGGAAAAACAGAATTTATTTAAACACTACCATTGAAACACGAACAAAAGAAAGTGGAATTTAGAATAATTTAACTATTTGGAAATCTTAACAAACACAATACAACTACTGAACTAATTAACTGTTCCAATACAGTAAAATCCCAAAACACACCCCTTGGTGAAAAAGTAAATTCAAACATAGATTGTTACAGGCAGGAGGGCACAACATCCAGAGATAAATTTCAGAGAATCCTTTACTGAAGCTTGCAACTCTTCTGGACTCACACATCCTGTGACTGCTACAGCTAAAACAAAACTAGTAAAAGCCTGAACTGGGAGAACTGGCCACTCCCCTGGCATTATTTAGACTCTGCGGCACCTCTGCCTTTATGACCTCTCTTCAAAAAAACCAAGGACAAAACCTTTTAAAAGTGGCAGCATTGTCACAAGGATCACTGTAATTGAACGTAGACCCAGCTCCTCCCTCTTCTCATTTTGACTCCAAGTCAGTGTGAAATTAGACACAAATTTTTTTTTGATAGTTGGTTTATTCCTAGACACGGCAATATGATTACCTACCGACCAACCCGGTGTTCCAGCAGGCTATCTTTATACATACTCTCGGTTTTTAATTAAATAATTACCTTTTCATGTGTCTTAACAATATGTCATAAATGCCATTAACACCCTTAACCATGCTACAGTTGCTGACTGACCTTAGTTGAAGGTTTTATTAATGACTTCTAACATCGAAGAAGACTACTATATTGTTTCTGCACACATTTTTAAAGAGCTACCAATTTGTTTCATTCCTTTAAACCCTCAAACATTTCAAGTGTATATCAAGTTTTCTTCCTAAACTTATCATTGATTTTGTCTTCCTCCACCTTCCAGGTAGTGCATTACACTGAGGGCGCGTCTGGTTTAAAACGTTCTGCCAACTTGAATTCCTTATTGAGCTCTGCTGTGAATGTTGACACTTGGAGGCGTTTTTCAGGCCTCCTCGAAAGCAAAACATCAAGACAGGCTGAGGAATTCTTGTTAGTAAAGGTTATTGCCAAAAACATCGAAGATGGAGAACACAATTGGCTTTCTTTTATACAGAGGTGTTTGTATTCTCAGCATGTCCTCAGTATTTTCATAGAACCTCAACAGTGTGGAAACAGGCCCTTCGGCCCAACAAGTCCACACCGACCCTCCAAAGAGTAACCCACCCAGACCCATTCCCCCATCTTATATTTACCCCTAACTAATGTGCCTAACTTACACATTCCTGAACACTATGAGCAATTTAACATATCTTTGGACTCTGGAAGGAAACCAGAGCAAATCCATGCAGACACAGGGACAATGTGCAAACTCCACACGGTAGCCCGAGGCTAGAATCGAACCTGGGTCCCTGGCGTTGTGAGGCAGCGGTGCTCATCACTGAGCCACTGTGCCACCACAACACTGATTGCTTTGCCAAAGGTAGTTGAGGTTGAAATGTAGGAAAATACAGCAGCCCATTCATGTACTGCAAGCACCCACAAACAGCAAAGAGGTAATGATCAGCTAGGCTACAACTGGAGTTAGGGCCGGTCATTGCTCACTTTGTTTTGGACGAGACGTCATAAGGTATAGTCTCAGGACGAACGGGCTTCAATTGAAGGCTGTGATAAGGAAGAATTTCTTCTCTCAGTGGGTTGTGGGTTTTTGGAACTCCTTGCTGCAGACAGCTGTGGGGACAAAGTCCTTGTGTATATTTAACACTGAGAGAGATAAATTCTTGATCAGTCTGGGAAACAAGGATTACAGGGAAAGTGCAGGAAAATGGACATGATGAATGTTGGAACATCCTTGTAGTGATTTTAATGGAGTCCGCCAAGTGGACCTCATAGAATAAGGATCAGTGTCAAGGAGTCTCCCTGTGTAAATAAAAGGTGACTTGGTAATGGGATACCAGCCTCTGTGGTGTTATCCCAATCCTATTGAATGACAGAGCAGGCTTCAATAGTCGAGCAATCTACTCGTCTCCCAATTTTTTATGCTCTTATATCCACAAGATCTGTGACGTCCTGGGATCGTAAAAGCAGCTACGTAAATGCAGCGTTGTTATTTCTCACATTTCCAGAAAGGTCACTTTGCAGTATTCCCACTGGGGCTATGTGGCACTCCCAAGTGTCACGAGCGGATGTTAGGCCTCACGTTAGCTTTAAGCAACACAAAGATTACAGGCAGGACAGCAAGCAGAGGAACAGTTGTAAGTGGGAGATTCATTCGGGTATCAATCCAATGATACACTGCAGGTTGAGCTTCTCGTTGCATGCATATCATGTCTGCCTTAAGGTTTACTTTGTGAAAATCATTGACCTATTAAAGCATGACATTTTAAAAAGAAATCAGATTGAGCCCCTCATTAACGGCAAGTCACTGTGTTCCAAGACTGTTTCGCCATTGAAACCTATGTAATAAATGTTCTTACATTCCTCCAATTAATTATTACTGTGCTACACTTTAACTTTGATGAGTTTCCAATCATAGACAATGACTCTGTGATTATTAACATTTTTAACTTGTTAGTCAGAACCAATGCGTGGCTATTAGATTAATTGCTTGGGAAATAATTTCCTGTTGGTCGTGCCTTTGTTATCGCATTCAAAATCATCAGGATTCCCCAGTCACTATGAAATGTACGATGTTACAGCACTAAGAGAGGCCCTTTGGCTCACCTTGCCACTCCTAGCCCTTTTGAAAGCCTTCAACTGATTTGTCCCACAATTCTGTTTATTCCCTCAGGATTGAAAAATGCTTTTTGTAAGTTTTTATCCAATGCCCCTCCAAATGTTACTATTGGATCTTCTACCGCTGCTTTTCCCGACAGGGTATTCCATATCTTCATCACTCATTGGGTTAAGAAAAAGCTTCTCATCTTTCCTAGTCCTCCTTTGTTCATAATCTTTTATCTGTGCCCTTTGGTTTCAAGCCTGCCAGAGAAAACAGCTTCTCTGTACTTTATCAGGCATATTGATGATCTAGGAATGCAGAATGGAATCATTTCAAACAGTTTACTCTAGCCGGCTGGAAGATAGGGGTGAAGATTGGCAGAAACTTCTTAGATTGACGTAATGTTGGAATTCAGAAACGAGCAGATGGAAACGGGATTTTGTTGGATTAAGTTAATTCTGGAGTGACCCTTCTCATTTTAACACAGCATCCTGCTCGCATGCCCACTTGTCTGTCCTCAGTATGCTGCAATGCTCCAGTGAATCACAGCACAAACTGAAGGAACAACACCTCATCTTCACACGAACTTTACAAGCTTCTGGAATTAATGTTGAGTTCAACTCCTTCAAATTGTTAACCCATTCTCATGGTAACATGGTGGCTCAGTAGCCAGCACTGTTCTTTGTTCTGTGCTCACTGGTGCCTCACACCGTTGGGAACCTGGGTTCGATTCCAGCTACGGGAATATGTGGAGTTTTCACATTCTCTCCGTGTCTGCGCGGGTTTCCTCTGGGTGCTCTGGTTTCCTCCCACAATCCAAAGATATGCAGGTTAGGTGGATTGGCCTTGGGAAATGCAGGGTTACAGGGAATGGGGTGGATCTGGGCGGGAGAGTTGGTGTGGAATCGATGGGCCAAATGGCCTGCTTCCACAGTGTAGAGATTCGGTGTGAAGGTCTACTGTTACCGTATGGCTACCAGGCTGGTCAGTAGAGCCCTGGGTTGACCAGCTAGTTTGACCGAATGGTAGGGCTGCAAGGGGTTCAGCCCCATTCTGACCAGGGTGAGCGGAGAGGTTGGCCGATTTACCAGTGTTCTGTGTTGGGAAGAGTGCAAACTTTGGGCTGGTCAAGCATCAGGATTAGTCTAATGGCCTTACGGGTCCTTACTGCTTTATCATTTCTGTTAACCTCCATATTCCAGGTTAACCTGGATTGATTTCCACAGGGTAAGGGGTGTGCACTGCATATGGGTCAACAGTATAACTCTGCTCACACCCATTTCTTGAAACTTGGAGGATGGTGGGCGGCACGGTGGCACAGTGGTTAGCACTGCTGCCTCACAGCGCCAGGGACCCGGGTTCAATTCCTGACTCAGGCGACTGACTGTGTGAAGTTTGCACGTTCTCCCCGTGTCTGCGTGGGTTTCCTCCGGGTGCTCCGGTTTCCTCCCACAGTCCAAAGACGTGCAGGTCAGGTGAATTGGCCATGCTAAATTGCCCGTAGTGTTAGGTAAAGGGGTAAATGTAGGGGTATGGGTGGGTTGCGCTTCGGCGGGTCGGTGTGGACTTGTTGGGCCGAAGGGCCTGTTTCCACACTGTAAGTAATCTAATCTACATGTATTACCTTCACTGAGTTGGTAGCCCTGTCCCACCTCAGTCAGAAGGCTGTGGCTTCAAGGTTTACTTGACCTCATTAGCTCATTCTCCAAAAAAGAGAGGGAAAGACTTGCGCTTATGTAATGCCTTTCATACCTTAGGGTGTCCCATAGCATTCACACTGAATGAGGTACATTTTGAGCTGTTATCACTGTTGTAACATAAAATGTAACAGCTCCAATACTCACACAATGCTCTGCCAACACCACAAAACAGATCACGTGTTTTGAGGCATCGGTTAAGGGATATATATTGGTGAGGAAAGTGCAAGATTTTTCATTAGCTCTTCAAGTAATGCCATGGGACTGTTTAAAGCCTAAACTTTACAGTACAGAAATAGGCCATTTGACCCATCATGTCTGTACTGGCTCCCAGAAGAGCAATATCAAATAAGAACAGACTAGACTTTCAGGCTTTAAGACTGTACAAAATAGGAGCAGAAGTAGACCATTCAGCCCATAAGCCTGCTCCACCATTCCACAGGATCATGGTGATCTGACATTCCTCACATCCATTTAAATTGGTTTCATGGCTTATCTGAGAGAGGCCACTTCCGACAGTGCAACACTCCCTTTGTACTGCACGGAATTGTCAGCCGAGATTATGTGCTCAACAATTTGTATTCAAAACATTTGGCTGCAGGAATGAAAACACCACCAAGAAGCTAGTGTAATATTACATTGATAATATAATTAATGTATGAGAGGAGACAATAGGGGTACTGTTGGTGGATTAGTAATCCAGAGACCTAGGTATGTCTCATGTTCTATGACAGATGGTGGGATCTGAATTGAATAAAAAAAGGTTTGAAATTAAAAGTCTAATGTTGATTATAAACCATTGCCCATTTGGCTTTGGCTTTTACCCAGTTGGTGTAAAAACCCATCTGGCTTATGAAGGAAGTTAACTGTTGCTCATAATTGATCTGCTCTACATGTGACTCCAGACCCACAAGCCATGTGGTTGCCTCGCAACTGTCCCTGAAACAGCTGGGCAAGTCACTCTGTTGTACCAACTGTTGAACGGAACAAAGAAATGAAATTGGACTGACCACCTAGCATCGACCTCAGCACCAGAAAAGACAATGGCAGAAGCAGCCCTGTCAACCCTGCAAAGTCCTCCTCACAAACATCTGGGGCTAGTGCCAAACTTGGGAGAGCAGTCTCACAGACTAGTCAAGGAACAGCCTGTCATAGGCACAGTCAAGGAATTATACCTACAGACAGTGATCCAGATACCACCATCACCATCCCCGGATATGTCCTGCCCCTGTTGTGGCACTGTGATATACAGTCAGGAATGAGTTGCCTTGGGTGTCCTCAACATTGACTCTAGACCCCATGAAGTCTCGTGGTTTCAGGATAAACATGGGCATGGAAACATCCTGCTGATTACCATGTACTGTCGTCGCTCAGCTGATGAATCGGTATTCCTCCATGTTGAACAACTGAGGGTGGCAAGGACACAAGGTATACTCTGGATGGGGGATTTCAATGTCCAACACCAAGAGTGGCTCGCTAGCAGTACTACAGATCAAGCTGGCTGGATCCTAAAGCACATAGCTTTTAGAAGGATCTGCAGCAGGAGGTGAGGGAACCAACAAGAGGGGAAAACATAATGACTTAATATGCCAGCTGCAGATGCATCTGTCCAGGACAGTATCAGTAAGAATTTCCACCGTACAATCCTTTTGGAGACAAAGTCCTGGCTTCACATTGAGAATAACCTCCACTATCACGGTGCCAATTGGACAGATGTCAAACAGGCCTCGCAACTCAAGACTGAGGTGCTGTGGGCCATAAACAGCTGTAGAAATGTACTTCAGCACAATTGTACTCCACAACCTCATAGCCCGACACTGTATATCGCCCACTCAACCATTGCCATCAAGCCAGAGCATTGACCCTGGTTTGATAGAGAGTGCAGGAGGGCACTGCAGAAGGCGTACCTGAGAAAGGGATATCAACTGGAGAGGTTACTAAACAGGACTACTTGTAAGCCAAAGAAAGTACTCAGCAAGTTATAGACTGGGTGAAGTGATTCCACAGCCAACAGGTTGGATATAGGCTCTGCAGTCCTGCCCAGGCTTGGTAATGGTTATGGTGGTGGTGAAGCCCAGACCAGGAGAAGTTTTGGGGCCTGTTACGTCTATGCCTTGCCCTGACCCCTATCAGAAAGAAACGAGTTACTGTCTGGCCTGCATCTGACAAAGGGGGTGAGATCATGGTGTACACACCCCTTCCTTGCATCCTAATTATCAATGTGCTTGAGAAACAAAACAATTTGATGCCTGTTTAATTCTGTTGTAAGGAAGCTGTGGAAATGCAGATTATTCCTTCCTTTCTCAGATGAGAGAACTTTTAGCTTAACTCAAACTGTCAGTTTGAGTGCAAGATACATAATAAAGACAGCTGAGTTGTAGAACTCTTGGACATCCAGGGCAGATCAGAGAGTGTCTCAGCCTGTCATATTGCATCATGTTATTCAGCGTTACCTCCACCTAAAGTAGCCTTGTGTTTTACATCATGACCTTTTGGCTTATTGACATTCTGAAGAGTTGCACTGCCTATGGATTATTTTGAAGTGTATTCCTGGTTGATTTATCAGTAAAGGTGGGAGTATTCCCTTGCACCACAAAGTAAGACATACAGCAAATCAAAGAAATAATCAACTTGACAGCATTCAGTTAATCCCACTGGGCTTGGTCGAGGTTCCACAACCAATTTAGACTCAAATCATTGAAAGCCATGGGCCCTATTGTAACTGGGCCCTCTCAGCTCTTTGGGAATGCATTGAACCAGTCTTGGACCATCCTACCTGCAGGTGAAGGATATTAATCTGTTCCTGGACAGGAAGCTGTCTAGGCTTTACTCTGTCCATTTGATGATCCAAGTGACAAAGAAGATGCCAAACATGAGCAGGGTCTCATTCTGACCCTGTGGTGGTGTGGTCTCTGAGCTAGGATGGAATTGCTGGTTGTCAGAGCTACTGGACCTGAATCTCTGAGGCAGTCTCCACCCCTTCTGTGGGGCAGCCAAGTGACCCCCTTTGCTAGTCAAAGGTTTTGATGAATCATGGGGCCATTTGTTTTCTCCGATACGTCCTGAATATCAGATTTGTCGGGAATGGGGAAGGAGGGTGGGAGAGGGAGAGATGACTGTGGGGTGGGAGGGGTTGCGGGTGCGGTAGATTTGGGGGCTGGGGGGGTGGAAGTGGTGTACCAGGAGATTTGGTTGCCAGTGTAATGCTCCTGGATAGCAGGGAGTGAATGTCTGAATGCGTGCCCTTTGAGGATGGTGCCTGAGAGGTATCTGTACTCCTCAACTGCGCGACATGAATATAATTGTCTCGATTTAAAACCATTCCAAAAACAAACAAAAGTACTGAAGCTCAGCAGTCAATTGTGCTGGCTTCAGAATCAATCCACAATCAATTTACTAATTTGCTACATGATTATTAATCAGGGACTGAAGATCATGTCTGTCCAGATGCTCACTGACTTGTGCTGTTCCTAAACAGTACTCTCTAGGTTTGAAGGCACTAGTTGGAGTATCTACACTGTGTGCACCCAGAGCTTCCAGACAGTCACAAGCCCATATCACGATACCTCTTACATAAGTATTGCCTTTTGAAAGTTATGACACAATCTGCCTCCAACATCCCTACAGACTCTGCATCCTAGGTCTTAATGATGCACGGCAAAGGGGACAGGGAAATGGAGAGATTTATGAAGAGTATTTCAGATGAGGCCCTTGACAGGCGACTGCTCGGTTGCTGGAGTGAAATCGTGGCTGTGCAAGATGCCAGAATCGAAGGAGTGCAGATAACCGGGAGGATTGTGAGGCTGGAGGAGATTATGGAGATAGGGCAGGGTGAAGCTATGGAGGGATTTGAAAAGAAGGTTGAGACTTTTAAATTATAGGCAGGACTCAAAATTTGACCAGTAAGAAGAGGAAACATAAGCATAACCATTATATTACAGTCGTGATGTAGAGTCAGGGAAGAGAAGCCATACATTTGTAGGTGATTGTTTGTGTTGATATTAGCAATATTTCACTGACTGTGAAGCTCTTTTGGGATGTGACAGAGACATGGTCTGGAACTATACCAATAAAAATGTTCTTTGTTCTTCTGTGACAGAGCATGTTATGTATTTTTGGAATTTTCTACTATGAATTGTGTAATTACATTTTTCTAGTAATTTCAGCCAATTGCGCATGAGCCCATTCAAGCGAAACACACAGGGAATCATAACATTTGTAAATGGAATGTCAGAAAAGCTTCTCTGAGCTCACTAACGGTTTAAAATAACTCTCACCAATTGAAAGAGGAGTTGTGTTCGATTGTCTGGAAATCTGGTTACACAGAATTTATGGTATAAAAGTCCATTAAACTCCACGTGATCCTCCTCTCAGTGTGTTTCATTGCAACCTATCAGCATATCTGTCTATTCTTAACTCCCTCGAGTACTTAGTAGTTTCTCCTTAAGTGCCATTTGCTCCAGCTACGCCTTACAGTAGCAAGTTCCAAATTCTAATCACTCTCTGCGCACAGAATTCTCTCTTGACCTCTTGATTGAATTTATTAGTGACTATCCCATATTTATGGTCACTGGATTTGGTTTTCCCACAAGTGGAATCCTGTTTTGTATTCATAACCTGTCGAATATTATTGTAACTTCCTTCTGTCACCCCCTAAGCCTTTCCCTTTACTAGTTAAGACGAATCCCAGTGTGTGTTCAATTTTTCTTATATTTCTGGTCCCACGCTACACTTTCTATTTTATCACAATATGCTTCTCAATAATGTGAACACCATAAATGTGCAAAGAGTGCATCCTAACTAAAGTTCTATCCAAGTTAAACAAATTGCTCGCAGAAAGACTCAAGCTAGGCAGTTGAGTTGATCCCCACGTCAGGATGTTGTGGATTTTGAAACTCGAGAGGCCACAAGTCTCCGGAACTAGCCCGGGCTCAGACTGGTACAGCAGCTGGTGTGAGGAACAATGTAGAACCAGGGGTAGCGCTGGGGAGAACAGAGAAATATGAACTCTGTCTGGCTTGCCATGCTTGACGAGATCTCCCTGCCATCTGCCGTCAAACAATTACCGAGTGTGTTTGTGACAGCTTGCACGTACTGCCTCGGGGCAATCGATAAGAATTTTATCAAGGGCCACTCTTGAGTGCCACTCACACAGGCCAAGCAACTTGTGTTTCCTTTCAGCTGTCCTAGCACTGAACTATTCATTCTTCTTTGTTTCTGACTTTCTGACTGTCTCCTTCCTCCTTTGGATTAGGTTTATTCATTGGCACGTGTATTACAAATACAGCGAAAATCCTGACCACGCCATCTTGAAACACAGAATATAAAACAAGACATAGGATATAAAGCCAAAAAGATTTTAATAAGATTCATTCACAGGATGAGGGCGTTGCTGACCAGGGCAGTTAAGCGTCAACCACACTGCTGTGGGTCAGGAGTCCCACGTAGGCCGGACTGGGTAAGGATGGCAGCTTCCTTCCCTAAAAGACATTAGTGAACCAGATGGGTTTTTCCTGACAATGGATACATCATTCAAGGAAATCATCAAATTTTAATTCCACCATCTGCTGTGACGGGATTCAATTTAGATTAGACTACTTACAGTGTGGAAACAGGCCCTTCGGCCCAACAAGTCCACACCGACACGCAATCCACCCAGACCCATTCCCCTGCACCTTAACTACGGGCAATTTAGCATGGTCAATTCACCTAACCTGCACATCTTTGGATGGTGGGAGGAAACCGGAGGAAACCCACGCAGACAATGTGCAAACTCCACACAGAGAGTCGCCTGAGGTGGGATTTGAACCCGGGTCTCTGGCGCTGTGAGGCAGCAGTGCTGACCACTGTGCCACTGTGCTGCCCATTCAAACTCTGATCCCCAGAACTTTACCTGGGTCTCTGGATTGATGGTCCAGCAATAATACCACTCGGCCAACACCTCCCCCTAAGCAAAAGCAAAAGAGTTCACCTTCATATTTCCTTCTTGTTATGGCTCATTACAGTACATGCCTCCACTATCTCCTCTGGCCCACTATGGGCTCCTTCAACTTGCCATGGGCGTGAGGCTAACTGCTGCCTCGCTGCTGCCACTGCCATGCATCCTGCACTGAGTCCACCAACACCGTTCCTGTTGTCCAGCGACTCTCTGCTGCCAAGAGTGGACCCCTATCACCAGCACTGCCGAAATCAACTTCCTCCATCATGCCCCGCTGACGCCATCTTGGAATCTGCTCTTGGAGACTGTTTCCTCACAGCGACCTGCGACCCCTCATCCTCTGTGCACTGTGGTCCCTTTTCGACATTTTGCCCATAGCATTGGCCTGTGGTCCCACTGCCAGACTCTTCCCCCAGCAATGGCAACTTGTCCCAGCTCTGTTCAAATGCGCGTCTTTGAAAAACGTACTCTTCAACCACATTTTTGGCTAGTTATCCTTGTAGAGTCAGACAGCATAGAAACAGGCCCTTCGCCCACCATGTCTATGCTGACCAATAAATACCAAACTACACTAATCCCAGTTACCTGAACTTGGTCAATGGTCTACGAGCCTGGCATTTTAAGTGCTCACTTAGATGTTTCTTAAATACCACAAGAGTACCTGCCTCCACCACCTTGTCAAGCAGCATGTTCCATATTTCTACCTCCCTCGAGGTGAAAAAATATTTCCTCCGATCTCCTCTAAACCACTCACTCCTCACCTTGAATTTATGCCCTCTGGTCTTAGGCATGTCTGCCAAAGGGAAGAGATCCTCACGATACACTCTGTCTATGCCTTTCATAATTTTGTGTACCTCAATCAGATTGTCCCCTCAGTCCCTTCAGCTCCGGGGAAAACGAATCCAACCTATTCAGTCTCTCCTCCTAAATGAGACTTCCCATCCCAGGCAATGCCCTGGTGAATCTCTTCTGCACCCACTCCAGGGAAATCATGTCCTCCTGATGTGAGGTGACCAGAACTACACATAGCATTGCATCTGTGATCTAACCAACATTTTATGAAGTTGTAACAAGACTTCCTTGCTCCTATATTCTGTGCCCTGGTTAATGAAGGCAAGCATCCTGTATGCCTTCATCACCATCCTATCTACCTCTGCTAATACCTTCAGGGATCTATGGACTTGTACTCCAACGTCCCTTTGTTCCTCAGCACACAGAGCGTCATAGATCCATATAGCATGGAAACAGACCCTGTGAGTACCTAATCCATGCTGACCATGTTCCCAAACTAAACCAGCCCCACCTGCCTGAATGTGGCCCATATCCCTTCAAATCTTTCATTACTTATCCAAATGTCTTTTAAATGTTGTGACTGTACCTGCATCCATCACTTCCTCTGGTAGTTCATCCCATACATTGTAAAAAGGTTGCTCCTCAAGTTCTTTTTAAATCTTTCTCCTCTCACCTTAAAATATGCCCCTTAGTTTTGAACTCTTCCCACCCTTGCTATTCACCTCATGACTTTATAAACCTCTCTCAGCTTTTATATGATTTTATAAACCTTCTATAAATCTCTATGACCCTCCCTCAATCGCTAGTGAAAAAAAATCCCAGCCTATTTTTATAACTCACACTGTCCATTCCTGGCATCACCTTGGTGAATCCTTTCTGAACCCTCTCCAATTTAATAATATTCTTCCTATAACAGGGCGACCAGAACTGCACACAGTTCTTCAAAAAGGGGCCTCACCAATATCTTGTATAATGTCACCATGATGTCCCAACTCTCATACTCAAAAGTCTGAGCAATGAAGGCAAGCGTGCTAAATGCCTTCTTAACTGCCTGTGTCCCTGTGATGCAAATTTCAAAGGATTAGGTACCTGAACCCCTAGGTCACTTTGCTCTCCATTTCACCTATTCATTCAAGGATTTTGAGGTTGTCACAAGAGAATGGATAAAAGGGAAACTAGAAGATGTCGCAGACTTCAATTTCCAAAAGCCATTCGATAAGATCCCTCACAAAAGATTAAATACACAAGATAATGGTGAGAAGGTAAAGGTGATGCGTTAACCTGAATAGAGCATTGGTTAACGCACAAGAAGGAGAGAGTAGGGATAAATGGCACATTGTTGTGTTAGCAGGCTGAGAGTGCTGCAAAGATCAGAACTGGGTTTTGATCGAGCTACAATCTATATTAATGATTTACACCAAGTGACAAAGAGTAATGCATCTGGGCTTGCAATTGAAACAAAGCTAGTTTGGCATAAGCTGTAAGGAGGATGCAGAGAGACCGAATGAAGTAAATAGATCATATGGAGGTAGACTGTAGTGACTGGAACCAGGGCCAGGTAGATCTCATTGACTATGAAATCCTTGATTGGGTTGTTAACCCAGTTCAATCAGGGAGCCCTGGCTGACAGATATAAACAGGAAATTACCTTGTGTCTTTCACTGTGTCTCACGCCTGCACACACACATGGGTGCGGGGGAATAAATAAGCACTACCACAGTTAGGCAGTAGTGTGGGGGTAATTAAAAAAAAAGATAAACAGGAGATTGAGAAGGTCTTCTCAGTCTAGGGACTGGCTCTGAGCTAGCTGGTCACAGCCCGTGTGCAGTGCCTATGTAAATAGAGGGTGACTTGGTGATGGGAGAGCAGGCTCTGTGCAGTTATTTCCTAGACAGAGTAGATTTCAGGAAATATCTGATTTTCACCACAGGATGAAGAATAGAAAAACAAAATATTATTCAAAGTTGGAAAATCCCTCAGGGATTACCATTCATTGTGTATATTTTTCACTTATTAGACCTCCCACAATGCATCACCATCCTCCTCACCATCAACAAAACTGCCAATTTTCATGTCACCTGCAAACTTACTAATTATACTGTCTACACTCACGTCCAGATCAATAATGTACACACCAAACAGAAAGGTTCTCAGCACCGATCCCTGTGATACACCATTAGTCACAGGCTTCCAATCACAAAAACAACCCTCCCCCACCCCCACCCTTTGCCTCCTGTTTGTCAGCCAATTTTGGATCCAGTTTGCCAACTTGCCTTCACTTCCTTACGGCCTGATTGCTTCGACCAGCCTTCCATGCGGGATCTAGTCAAAGGCCTTGTTAAAGCCCATGTAACCTATATCAACTACTCTACCCTCATCAATATATTGAGTCACCTTTTCAAAAGCTCAATTAAATTAGTCAGACAGTATTTCCTTCTCAGGAATCCCTACTGACTATCACGAATCAATCCCTTTCTTTCCAAGTGTTCATTAATTCTGTCCTTCAGAATTATTTCCAATAATTTCCCTACCACTGACGTCAGACTGACTAATCTGTAGATACCTGACCTAGTCCTGCTGCCCTTCTTGAACAAAGGAACCCCATTAGCTATCTCCAGTCATCTGGCACTTCACCTGTATTAAATATCACTGCCAGAGCCCCTGTATCTCCCTTGCCTTCCATAGCAGCCTAGTTATATTGCATCAGGCCCTGGGGATTTATACACCTGTGTGCCATGTTATTAATCCTCGAGTCAAACAGCAATATAGCACGGAAACAGACCCTTCAATCCAACTCACCATAGTTCCCACTTGTCTGCGCTTGGCTCTTATCCCTTCAAACCTTTCTCATTCATGTATTTATCCAACTATCTTTTTAAATGTTGTAACTGTGGGTGGCATGGTGGCTCAGTGGTTAGCACTGCTGCCTCACAGCACCAGAGTCCCTGGTTTGATTCCAGCCTCAGGCAATTGTCTGTGTGGAGCTTGCACATTCTCCCTGTGTCTGCGTGGGTTTCCTCTGGGTGCTCCGGTTTCCTCCCACAGTCCAAAGACGTGTAGATCAGGTGAATTGGCCATGCTAAATTGCCCATAGAATTAGGTGCATTAGTCAGAGGGAAATGGGTCTGGGTGGGGTTACTCTTCGCAGGGTCAGTGTGGACTTGTTGGGCCGAAGGGCCTGTGTCCACACTGTAGGGAATCTAATCTATCCACATGCACCACTTCCTCTGGAAGTTCATTCCACACACAAACCACCCTCTGTGTAAGCAAATTGCCCCTCATGTCTTTTTAAAACTTTTCTCCTCTCACCTTAAAAAAATGCCCCTTAGTTTTGAACTCCCCCCACCATATGAAAAGACCCTTTCTATTCATCTTATCTCCACTTCTCATGGTTTTATAAACCGCTATAACATCACTCCTCAAGCTCCAGAGCTATCCAGCCTATATTTATAACTCAATCCGTATTCCTGACAAGATCCTGGTAAATCTTTTCTGAACCCCCTTCCAATTTAATAATATCCTTCCTATAGCAACCAGAACTGCACACAGTTCTCCAAAAGAGGCCTCACTAACATCTTATACGACTTTATCCTGATGTCGCATCTCCTCTACTCAAAGGTCTGAGCAATGAAGGCAAGCATGCTGAATGTCTACTTAATTACCATGTCTACCTGTGATACAAATTTCAAAGAATTATGTACCTGAACCCCTAGGTCTCTGTTCTTAAACAGTACCCAAGGCCCTACCGTTAATTGAATAAGCTCTGTCCTTGTTTGTTTTACCAAAATGCAATACCTCACATTTATCCAAATTAAACTCCATCTGCCTCTCCTCAGCCCATTGACCCAATTGATCAAGATTTATTTGTAATCTTACATAAACATCTTCACTGTCCACTGTATCACGAATGTTGATCTAAAGACAGTGATAAAGAAGGATTTCTTCTCTCACAGGGGAGTGAACCCTGTGGAATTTCTTTATCACAGAGGGTCAAAGAGGCGGGGTCACTAAGTATATTTGAGGTTGAGAGAGACAGATTTTCAATCAGTAATGAAACCAAGAGTTTGAGAAAAAGCAGGAAAGTGGAGTGGAGGATTATTAGATCAGCCGTAATCTCTTTGAATGGCAGTGCAGGTTTAGTGGCCCATATGACCTATCTGTGTTCCAGTGTCTTATGGTTGAGGTGGTAACATGTACTAAAATGTCACCATCTCAATTGAAATCCTTGGCTACAACATCTTTCTCCTTTGCAAATACAGATGGGAAATATTCATTTCACACCTCACCAATGTCCATTGGTTCCAGGCACAAGTTACCCCTTTAGTCTCAAATAGATCCTTGGGATTTTCCTTAGTTCCATTGGCCAGAGACATTTTGTGGCCCCTCTGTGCCCTCCTAAATGTCCTTTTAAGCAACCTCCTACACTCTCTATACTTTTGAAGGGTGTCCCTGCTTATTACTTCTCTGTACCCAATGTATGCTTCCTTCTTTTTCTTTATAAGTCACAAAGGCTAGAAATATCTAACCATCAGTAACAGGAGTGTGGATAGTGAGGCAGACAAAGATCACTTCATGGAATCTGGGCTCCCTGGAATTAGCAACTTCCTGAAGTTCCTGACTTGCCCCCAAATCAGGGTAAGAATCGTTCCGCAGACCGGGAAATGCAACTAGAGTCTTCACACAAAGTCTATGAAAGCCCAGAGTTATAAGGCCACAGACTCACATAGAATCTACAAGGTGCTGGTGTTTATGCTTCATGCAAATTTACTCCCATAGTCATAACTTTATCTTACCCTACTGACACAAAATAATTGTAACACGATTGTCAAGTTCTGGAAACTGCGACGCTGTTACAATTGACAGATGATTCCATGCGAGAATAAAAAAAATGCAAATGAAGTGAGACATGTAGGGGGATGGTGTTGGGGGTAGTCTGAGCTGTGTGGGGGATTGGGGCCAGTCCAATTGACGTCACTGAGGAGTCATGAGATCCCGCTATAGGTGAATTTGTGATCGATTGAAACAAAAGCAAAATACAACAGATGCTATAAATCTGAAATAAAAACAGAAAGTGCTGGAGAAACACAGCAGCATCTCTGAAGAGAGAAACAGAGTGAATGTCCAATATGACGGTCCAATACTTTGTGTTTTTATTCTGGAATATTGATCTGTGTTATATTGGACTGCCACTGCACCTTTCCATTTCAGAGATATACGTAGCTGGGTTCCCCTGAAATGCAGTTGTACAATTTGCATCAACTACTTCATGTGTGGTAAGCAAGTTCTACATTCTAAGCAGGCTCTAAGTAAATACACTTTTTTTCAAAGATTCAATATTGATTTTAATATTGATTACATTACATTATAGTCCCCAGCTCAGGCCTGGTCCACAACTGGAAATATTTCTATGTTTACTTCATCAAACTTGGAACAAAACTCTGTTAGGTTGACGCTTTGTCTTCTTCATTCTAGCCACAACTGATCCAGACTCTTAATACTTTCCTGATTGTTGACTGAGTTCTTCCAATATTTTTCAGCACTGACTCCAATGCTTTAGAATCATTTTTAAGAGCAGACTGTACACAATACTCCAAGTTTGTGCAGCTGAGATTCTATATTCAGTTATCTCGCTTTATATCTGTTAGGAATTTACAATCATCCTGCTCCTGACAAACTCAGGTTTTAAGAACTACCCTGACATAAGGGCCTTAGTTTTAGTCATTCACAGGATGTGGATGTCACTGGTCAATACTTATTACGCATCCCCAATTGCCGAGAGGGCATTTAGGAATCAAACATACTGCTGTTGGTCTCATGGAATCTCTAAAGTGTGTAAACAGACCTTTCACCCTCCGAAGAGTAACCCAGCCAAACCCATTCCCTCACCTTATGTTTATTCCTGACTAATACACCTAACCTACACATCCCTGAACACTATGGGCAATTTAGCATGGTCAATTCACCTAACGTGCACATCTTTGAACTGTGGGAAGAACCTGGAGCACACCCACGCACACACAGGGAGAATGTGCAAACTCCACACAGACAGTTGCCCGAGACTGGATTTGAACCTGGGTCCCTGGCGCTGTGAGACAGCAGTGCCAACCCATTGAGCCACCATGCTGGTCGAGAGTCACATGCAGGCTAGACCAGATAAGAATGGCAGTCATTAGTGAAGCAGATGGGTTTTTCCTGACAATTGGCAATGGATTCATGGTCATCAATTGGCAATGGATTCATGGTCATCATTTGATTTTTAATTCCAGATTATTTTATTGAATTCAAATCTGCTATGGTGGGATTCGAACCCAGCTCCTCAGAACATTACCTGGATCTCTGGATTAATAGTCTAGTGATAGTACGATGAGGCCGTCAACTCCCAAATGTGGTCAACAGTGTATACTGCAGGGTATCCCCAGAACGTAGGGACATTGAAGACCTTCTCCAAACAAATATTCCACAGTGTTGCCCTTCATAAGGGATCGAACAAGTTAAAAAGCTGTTGGGAAATCCCTCGAGGTCCTAGCTGAGTCACATCAAACACATCGCATCAATTGATCATTGGTAGAATCATCATATCCCTACAGTGTGGAAACAGGCCATTTGGCCCAACAAAGAGTAACTCACCCAGACCCATTCCCCTACCCACTACTCGGCATTTACCCTGATTAATGCATGTAACCTGAACACTACGGGCAATCTAGCTTGGCCAATCCACCCGACCTGCACATCTTTGTATTGTGGGAGGAAACCAGAGCACCCAGAGGAAACCCACGCAGACACAGGGAGAACGTGCAAACTCCACACGGACAATTACCCGAGACTGGAATCAAACCTAGGCCCCTGGTGCTGTGGGGCAGTATTGCTAACCACTGAGCCACTGTACCACTGTGCCACCCTGGGTCTCTGCATTATGAATGTGCTGGCCATGGTACTTGAGGAAGGGTAAACATTGTTGCAAAGAAAGACATGTTCCAGAAATGTTTCATCTCATTCATCAGGATGAATGTGTGGAAAATGTGTCTAAGTGTTGTTTCTGCAGAAGTCAGGTACTCAGAAGTCATAAAGACTCATGTGTGCAGAAGTGATAAGACTCAGCTATCAAGCAGGGTTGCACGCTAACAACAGGCCACAGACAGATGTGGTAAGCCGATTAGGTTGACAGCTGCAAAGAACAATACAACTATCACATCTGCGGTAAAAGGGGGGGTACAGGGAGGCTCATAGAAAACTATATAAATATGAAATAACATTATTCAGAAGTGTGCCTACTTTGTGGTCACCCAGGCTTGCAAGAATGTATGAATAAAGACTGCATTGGAATTTGACTCGGACTAAAATTATTTGGCAGTGAGCTTCGTTTCTCACAACTGGGGGCTTGTCGTCCGGGATACTATCATCACTGGCGGAGTGGTCACCGTCAACGACTGGGAAGACGCGTCCCATTCCTTTTAGAACTGTCCTGTGTCTTTCGTCGGTGAGTGCCCCATCTGATCGACTGACAAGGCTCCTAGGGGAGTCATTCTGAACCAGGGCAGGAAAATAAGGCAGGCACGGGATAGCAGGCACAGCAGCAGTCAGGCAACTCCGTGCACGGACCAAGGTAAGAAAAGAGACTTTTAAGTATTACCTTGGTGACTGGAGGGTGTGATACCTGTCGAACTGAGGGATTGATGGGTTGAACACCATGGGAGGCAGTGAACCTCAGGGGAAGTAAAATAAGACGCCTGGGAAAAAGATAGAGAAGTCCCGGAAAAACATCCCTCTGGAAAATCCTTTGGGAGAGATGTTCCCCCAGGTTTGATTGGAGTTTGAGTCCCCTAGGTTTGATTGGGGTTTGAGTTAGAATTGCCGTGGTGACTGGGCATGTGATACCTGTCAAATTAAGGGACTGGTGGGTTGACCACTATGGGAGGTAAAGGAAGCAAAAATGAGGCGCCTGGGATAAAGGGTAAAGAACTCCCAGAATACATCTCTCCAGAAAGTCCCTTGGGACGGATGTTGAAAAATTGGTAAAATAATTCTTGTACAAGGGAGAAGGATAAGAAAACTATGATAAAATATTGTTGTTTTGTTTGGACCAAAGAGAGTAGTCGTCCACTATCAGTCTTTTAGCCGAAATATGGGTTGGATGAGGATTGGGTCTGTTAATTGTTGAAGTCATATGTTAATGAAAAACAATCTTTCTATAAAGAGGAGTCTGACTCTGCCTCCTGCTGGCAGGGCAGTCAAGACGTGCGTTTATAAAGTATTAAAACTATGACAGGAAAGGAGGAAAAGTCGTCCTTGGCACCCCATCCCCCTTGGAACGTTCTTGACCATTTGCCCCAGCCATATGACCTCTCCCCCCCCCCCCACCCCCCCAAATGAACCTCACGATCTACAAGCCGATGGCGCTGGGTTAGGGCTGGTGGCTGGTGGCGAACAAGGCAGGGGGGTGGGGGGGGAAGGTGAGGAACGGATAAAGGTTGTGAGGTCAAAAGTCCTGAAAGGAGGACTGATGAAGGAAGTAAAGCAATTAGAAAAGGATATTGAGGAATATCCATTCCTGAAATTCAAGGAACGATATCCAGAGACAAATGTATACCCTCCCGGAAGTTCCCATAGGGCAGGGAATAATTGGCTTCATAAATGCCCCTTTAGCAAATGGTGAAGTCAGGACCTTTAAGAAGGAAATGAAACTTCTTATTGAAGATCCTGTGGGTCTATCTGAGCAAGCAGATCAATTCCTAGGTCCCAACCTATAAACGTGGACGGAGTTGATGTCCATTTTAAATATTCTCTTCACTGAGGAAGAAAGAAGGATGATCAGAAGAGCAGCTATGAGGTTGTGGGAACGAGAACACCCCCCTGGGGAGGGAGTTATGTCGGCTGAACAGAAGTTTCCCAAAACAGACCCAGGCTGGGGGAACAACGAGGCAGATCACCAAACCCAGATGAAGGACCTCAAGGACTTAATAATAAAAGGAATCAGAGAGGCAGTCCCTAAATCCCAGAATTTAACAAAGGCGTTTGAGGTCTGACAGGAGAAAGATGCTGGCAGAGGCTGCGGGACTCAATGAGAAAGTATTCAGGTATGAATCCTGAGGATTCAGTAGCTCAAGGCGCCCTTAAAGTACATTTTGTAACTAAGGATATCCAAAGTCTCTTTGGTTTGTCTTCTTTATTTTAATATCATTATGATCTCCAGAGAGACTGGTAACTTCTTAAAAGACATTCAAACGTCTAGTTAATAATTTGATGGAGAGCACAAATTGTATAATTTAAAACTTTGACTGGGACAAAAGACAAAACTACCAACTCAACACGAGTTTTGTTGACAACTTAGTCTTTAAGTGACAAAACCGTAATTTTCCTTTTTAGTGTTAACAGAACAGGAAAACCCACGATCACATATTCTCCCTCTCACACACTGCCCTCTAAGTAGACCCTTACTTGTTTAGGTCTAAGTTGATTCCTGGTTTGAGGCTTTACCTCGATATTTTTTTCTTTCCCAGCTTGATAATATTTTCCCCTAAATTACAGATACAGTCCTCAAAATGTATCAATTGCACAATCTGTTACTTTATTTAAAGATAAATTAAAATGGAAGAGGTACATCAACACCAGCAATGTACAGTTAGACTGAGAGGCCTGTTCCTGTGCTGTGGATCTATATAATTCCCATGGAATTGTGTTGCCAAATACAGAGGACTGGCTTGAGACCAACTAGTTGGGATCATTCCAAGCTCATTCGCTGCCTGTGTTCTTTTGTCATTTATTTTACAATGTGATGATCTTATATCTAATTAACGTCTCATTAATGTGACCTGTTCATTGGAAATCTAGAGCATATTTCAGCGCCTTTGGACCTTCATTTGATTTATAAACTGCCATAATTATTTAACGCCTTTTCAGGGACTTGTGCTGCTTTTTTTTTCATGAGTTTGCCTGTCAAGCGTAATTGATGAGTGCGCCGATATATACCATGGCAGAAGCAGAGGGAGTTGGGGCTCAAAGAGCATGGAGTGTTCACTCTCGAGTCCCACATCGTCTGCAATATTGTCACTTCCTCATTCATCATGCTGAGAGCTTCCATTTTACTTTTCAGGGACAGGGACAGAAAAGGACACAACATATTCTATGTGTCAAGTCATGATTAAAATGCTTTGCTTTATTGACTGGTGGTGTAATAGGACAGGCAATGGACAGGGTTCTCTCAAAATGAAATTATCAATTGTCAGTTGCAATGAAGATCTAAGCAAAAACAGAGACCCACGCGGGCTGGAGTATATTTCTGTCCATCATTTTAATGTACTCCAAGCTTCACAAAACCAATTGAACATGGTTCAATAACTTTCTTTTTACATTGATTTTTAAGATGTTTATGAATTAGTGGGTTTTTTTTCAAAGAATGAATGTGTATTTATATAGCACTTTCCATGATGATGCACCATCCCAGAATGATTCACAGCCAAGAGTGCTTTATATGGATTAACTGTAGTCTTGTAGTAATAGTAGTTGCCAATTTACGCACAGCCTGGTCACAAAGACAGGAATGTAGTATGTCATCAGATAATGTGCTATTGCTGAGGGAGACATAATGGATAACACATTGGGAAATTTTCCCTGTTCTTCTCTGAAACGCTCCTATGGGCTTTTGTACATCTACCTGAGAGGGCAGAGAAGGCAACAATTTAATTTCTCCTCTGAAAGACATCATGTCCAACAGCGGAACAGTCACTGAAGACTGAACTTGTGCGTTAAGCTGACAGGAGTTGCTGATGTCATGGAGAACTAAATGTCTAGTAATGCAGAGGCCTGGGCTCATGCTTTGGGGCAGGGTCTACCAGAGCAGCCAGTGGAATTCAATTTCAACACAAAATACCCTGGAATTGAAACCCAGTCTCAGTAATGGCGATCTTGAAACCCCTAACCTTTAAATGTTGTAAAATCTACTCTGGTTCACTAATAACCTGTAAGGGAATGAAATCTGCTGTCACTGCCTGGCCTATATTTGACTACTGATTTGCAGCAATGTGATTGGCTCTTCACTGGCCTCTCAAATTGCCCCAGCAAATTATTCATTTTAAGGGCACTTTGCCATCAATGCCCTTTTACAGATTGGAGACTGTTGACATTGCTTTGATATTTTTAATTTATTCATTCACGGAATGTGGGCAATATTAGCCCTGACCTATCACTAACTGCCCTTGAGAATGTGGTAATGAGCTGTCTTCTTGAACTGCTGTAATCCATTTACTGAAGGTCTATCTATAGTGTTGTTAGAAAAGTGTTATGAAGGTGTAGAGGTGTACAGTACCTTTAAGAGAGTTAAAAAAACTAGCACGGACTGACAAAGCACAGAGAGTCCTGAACAAAGTAAGAATGCGACACTTGGGAAACAAATAGCTGCAGATGAGTTGCCATAAAACAAAAACAAATTAAAATTTGGCCAATTAGTTTAAATTATGCCCCAAGATACCAAACTCCAATCAAATTTGAACTGAGTATTTTGATAGTATTAAAACCAATGAAACGATCCAATGTTTTGGGGTATGAAACCAGACATTTTGAATAGTTAGAAGAAGAACAGCCAAGGACATCCACAAATATAGACTGCTAGTTGAAGAGCTCTCTGAAAGGTACCTGCCTATAAGATGTTTGTGCAGCAGAACATCGAAGCCGATCTAGAGAAAAATCTACAGATGAAAATCTACAAAGGAAAATTGATAAAGCTAGCTGGTTTTTGAAACGTGATATTTTTAAAAAATCTTAATCAGGATTTTTTTTATCAGACTAGAATTGTAGAGTGGGAGATAAAAGATAAATTTAAGAGAAAGAAGTTGTAAATAGTTGTTGGTTTTAATATTCTCTGTTGGACTTAAAGAATAAAATTGTTAATTTATACTTTAAATAGTGATCTCTGGGATAGTTCTTTGCCTCTTGAATTTTAACAGATTATGGTGTGAGGTGAACGTTTTCTGTGTGGCTGGTTTAAATTAGCAGAGGGGTTTACCATGTGTCATAACAAAAGGGAGTTCCGGGATTTATGACCCAGTGGCAGTGAAGGAATGGTGATATGAAGGAATATAGTTCCAAGTCAGGGTGGTATGTAGCTTTCAAGGGAGCTCAGAGCTGCTGCTTTGCCCATGTCTCTGCTATCCTTGTTCTTCTAGGTGGTAGAGGTGATGGTTTTGGAAAGTGCTGTTGTGAAGTCCTAGGTATAGGTTGATAAAGTGTCATCTTAAAGGACGGTACACAATGCTGATCCAATGTGCTGATGGTGGATGGAGTGAATGTTTAAGCTGGTGGACTGAGTGCCAATCATTTATTGTGGATTGTGTCAATTTCTGAAAGTGCTATTGGAGTTTCACTTAACCAGCAAGTATCAGTATTCCTTTGTAAATGGGGACAAGGCTTTGGGGAGTGAGGGAGTCTAAACTGTGTATGGATTTATCTGTGTGGAGTATGCACATTCTCCCTGTGTCTGTGTGTATTTCCTCTGGGTGCTCTGGTTTCCACCCACAGTCCAAAGGTGTGCAGGTCAGGTGGATTTGCCATGAGAAATGCAGGGTTACAGGGAAAGAGTAGGTGGGTGGATCTGGGAGGGATGCTGGTTGGAGGATTGGTGTGGACCTGACAGGCTGAATGGCCTGCTTTCACACTGTGGGGATTCTACGATTTTATGAAAGTCCGAGTCACTGATCTGCTCTTGTATTTATGTCTGGTTCAGTTCAAGTTCTAATCAATGATGATGCCCAGGATGTTGATAGTGCAGGATTTAGTGAACATACTGCTACCTATGTTAAGGGAAGGTGATTTGATTCCATATTGTTGGTCATTGTCTAGAACTGCCCGAGCACAAATGTTACTTAACATTTACTAGGACGAGGGCGAATGTTTCCAGGTCTTCCTGCACATAGACATGAAATACCTCACTATCCGAGGAGGTGCAAATGGTGCTTCTTTTTGTCATCAGAAGACATCAATGTAACTTTTCACATCATACAATCACCAGTGAATTATTCCTACTCTAGTCATATGGTGGAGGTAAAGACATTGATGAAACAGCTGAAGAAAGTTGGGCCTTTGACACTACCCTGAGAACTCCTCCTCCAATATCTCAGGCTGAAGTGGTTGGCCTTTCAAGGACCACAGCCATATTTCACTGTGCTAACTGTGTCTTCATCCCTTGGAGAACATTCTCTCCGATTCCCAACTTTACCTGGATTCCTGGATACTAGATGCAAATCAAATGTCACTTCACCTCTGGAATTCAGCTCTTTCGTCTCTAAGTGATGGCAGAATGAAGTTTGAAATTGGTGGAACCTAAACAGTGCATTGAAACTCGTCCCGTTCTCATTAATCATTTAATCGTGCACCTTCATTCACTAATCAGATGGTGAATTTTTAGATTCGCTGACTGGAGCTCCTAATGTTCCCTCCTACAGTCCACATTGAACCAGGGTCAGTCACCAGTCAGAGTGGCATGGTGGCTCAGTGGCTAGCACTGCTGCCTCACAGCGCCAGGGACCCAATTAATTCCCAGTCTTGGTGACTGTCTGTGTGGAGTGTGCACATTGCGTGGGTTTCCTCTGGTATTCTGGTTTCCTTCCACAATCCAAAGATGTGCAGGTTAGGTGAATTGGCCATGCGAAATTGCCCATAACATTCAGGGATGTGTTCGTTAGGGGTAAATGTAGAATAATAGGATAGGGGAATGGGTTTGGTGGGATATTCTTCAGAGGGTTGGTGTGGATTTGTTGGGCCGATTGGCCTATTTCCAAGCTGTAGGGATTTTATGATCTGATTTGACAGCACTAGTAAAGTGAGGGACATGTTAGGCCATGAGGCTACATTGTGCAGATAGTTATCGAGTGTCTGTACTTTTATATATTTCATTATCTCCTCCAAATGTAATGGCTTTATGCCAATGCATTCTACCCATGTTTAGCTATCAAACAGGAACTGTTTACTCACTAATCAGACACGATGGACTTCATATTTTTTTTCTCTGTACATTCATAGCCCAACCTTATCCATATCAGATTATCTCTCTGCAGTCACTTGCCTGAATTATTACACACCAACTATGTCTTTATCCCTTTTCATGGATGGTTTAAGAAATAATAATGCAGCAACTGCTATTGGCCTGACATGACATTGCCATCGCAGAATGTGTACTGATGTGTGGAGATATGGATTTTAAAGCTTATTTCAGCCACATTCCTGGGGGCATTCTTCTGACGCACGTTTGAGTTGAGGAAAAGGATCCCTGTCCAGGTTTTCCCATGGAGAATGGCACCCATTGTGGGGAGGGTGTAAGGGTTTGAAAGGGTCAATGCTGAGGAGGCATTGCTCTATATGATGATGTTATATGGACCTGGATGGGAGAACAGTTTTGAATCACTAAGCACAAAAGCTAACATTGAGGTATCCTCATGGTCTCCATAACCATGGCCCCATATAAACCAGTCAGGTGTGCATTCTCAATTATCTCTAAGTGTCTTTAACACTGGAGATTGCTGGACAGGGGCCTCCTCTTACAAACCTGTCCAGGAAATCATGAATCTGGCAGCACAGAAGGTCTTCATGCTAACAATGTCACCTTGGTGACCTGTTTTGCCATTCAGTACAGCCAGACACTTTGACGGCTCATTCACCCTCCACATTCCTGATGAAGAGCTTATGCCCGAAATATTAATTCTCCTGCTTCTCTGATGTTGCCTGACCTGCTGTGTTTTCCCAGCGCCACAATGTTTGACTCTGACTCTACAGCATCTGCAGTGCTCACTTTCTCCTGGCTCATGTGAAAGGTAGCATGTGGTTTTGGGTGAGCCAGGTCGGTGAGGGAGTTTAGGCTGCCAGATAGGTAGGTGTCCAGGTAGATAGAGAGCCGGTGTGTAGGATATCAAGCTGCCAAGTAAGTGACTGAATGCTTTGAATAGATTGGGAGTAAGGTAGGGGGTATCGGCTCTGGTAACATTCGTAGGAATGGGTAGAGTGCTGATTTGCGTTGGGGGTGGGTGAGTGGGGGATGTCATTTAGGGGTTCAGTCAAGTGGGTGAAGGAGAGTGGGGGATGTAATGGCAGGGTTTGGGGGTCTCTGGCAGGGGAACAGGGCTGGTTCAGAGGCTGTGGTGTCTTGTTCAGTAAGGTGGGGGCTTATGGTGCATTTTCAGATCCTTTTTGCCTACCACAACCGGCCTCCCTCTGTTCACTGCGATATGTTGATTCTCAATTTGTCAACATCTCAAAGGTGAAAATTTTCAGTTTTCAAATCCCTCCATTATCCTTACCCCTCCTTATCTTTGGAACTTCCATCAGCCCGATGAAAGCTCTGTACGGTCTCCAATTCTGACCAATTTTCCCGTCCTTGAAGCCCCTAACTCTGGAATAGTCTCCTAAAACCTCCCTGCATTCCCGTCCTTTAAGATGCTCCTGAAAATCTAACTTCTGGACCCAGCCTTTGGTCACCTGTGCTGATAACTTGGCTCACTGTCAGTTCTTGCTTGACATTGTATCTCATTAAGGCGACTAGATAAGTACAAACTGTTACGTAAAAACAATGACTGCAGATGCTGGAAACCAGATTCTGGATTAGTGGTGCTGGAAGAGCACAGCAGTTCAGGCAGCATCCGAGGAGCAGTACAAACTGTTGTTCATCAATTCACTGTATGGTTCTAGATTAGATTACATTACATTACAGTGTGGAAACTGTAGTATGGTTCTAGATTAGATTACATTACATTACAGTGTGGAAACAGGCCCTTCGGCCCAACAAGTCCACACCGACCCGCCACCCACCCATACCCCTAACCTAACACTACGGGCAATTTAGCACGGCCAATTCACCTGACCTGCACATCTTTTGACTGTGGGAGGAAACCAGAGGAAACCCACACAGACACGGGGAGAACGTGCAAACTCCGCACAGCCAGTCGCCTGAGGCGGGAATTGAACCCGGGTCTCCGGTGCTGTGAGGCAGCAGTGCTAACCACTGTGCCACCGTGCCGCCCTGTTTCAACTCTAATGACCCTTTTTGAGAATTATGTGAGTCATGAACTGAAAACTGCCTGGAAAACTGAAATTGATCAGCAAGCGGAGATCAAGAAGGATTTAGATTGTGGAGCTCTGGAACATAATGGTACCAGGCGATTTCTAGTGTTCAATTTAGAATGCACAGTAAGTTTTATTTAACGGAAAGAACTTTTCAGAGATGAAGGCCCCTTGTGGGCAAATGAGAAGCAACTGTGAGCCATCAATCAGACACAGGATAACAAACTCCTGGGGGAAAGCCAAAAAACTATGACTAATCCTTTATAATGGCATTTTAATTGGGTTCCTGACCTCTGTGTTTTCTTTTCCCGTAAATGGCTGCTGTCTCTCTGAACCCATTGCAGACGTGAGGTCTACAATAAATGCTCGTATTCAGTGGAAGGTCTAGCCAGTCCTCAGGGAGCATCAGAGACTGGCATTCATACTAATGCGAGTCACCGAAAGAGGATTGATTTAAAAAAAACCCTCCAAGATTACCTCTCCACCTTCCTGAAAGGTTGGCACCAGTTTTAACCACTACCTCCTTCCCGTGGGAAAATGCATTTGAAATTGAAAAAAATATTCTGCTTCCTGGTTCTGAAGGGCTGCCTTTCCAACTGTTTATACCTCAGATCAGGGAATCAATGTGCGGTCATGGCAAAGGTCAGGTGGAGGTCAGGTAGGTAGTGTCACAGGTTGATGGCATCATCAGTCATCGACATTGCAATTACCTGAATTATACCCATAAACTCCCAAAAAGCAAATGGATACATACTTGGAAAAGGAAAGCATTTTGGGTGGCACTGTGGCTCAGTGGTTAGCACTGCTGCCTCACAGCACCAGGGGCCCAAATTTGATTCCAGCCTTGGGCAACTGCCTGAGTGGAGTTTGCACATTCTCCCTAAGCCTGTATGAATTTTCTTTGGGTGCTCTGGTTTCTTCCCGCAGTCCAAAGATGTGCAGGTTAGGCCATGCTAAATTGTAGCAGGGATATGTAGGCTAGGTGGATTAGCCATCTCATGTGGCAGGGATAGGGAAGGGGTCTGTGATTGGGATGTTGGTGGAAGGTTGGTGGAGACTTGATGGGCTGAATGGCCACTTTCTGCACTGTAAGGATTTTATGACTTTTTCAGGGACACGGAACTAATGAAATGGCTCTGCCTTAGCTTCACCAATGGGGCTGATGGCCTTCTTCCATATCACAAGGTACTATGATGTGTCGAGTGCCCCTAAAGACATGGTGCGATAGAAAGAGTCTGCTCTTTATGTAATACGCTGAAAAATGTGTTGCTGAAAAAGCGCAGCAGGTCAGGCAGCATCCAAGGAGCAGGAGAATCGACGTTTCGGGCATAAGCCCTGCTGCCTGACCTGCTGCGCTCTTCCAGCAACACATTTTTCAGCTCTGATCTCCAGCATCTGCAGTCCTCACTTTCTCCTCTTTATGTAATATGCACGGCAGGCTTTCATTTTAATGGGGGTCTCACGGAGATCATGCCAACTAGGATTTCTGAATTTGGGAACGCCCATGATGGGAATATGAAAGAAAGAGTGATGTAACCCCAACAATGCTGTGCCATGTGGAGACAGGGGGTTAAACCACTTTTATTGTAAAGCAGTCAACTGACTTGAAATTAATCATTTTAATATGAAAGGCTGTATTGTAGAATTATATTTTAAATAGGCTTTTGTACAGTAATGATTGCCATTGTGACCCCCCCCCCATCATAAATCTTCCTAATTGAAATGTATGTGAGGCATTAAAAATAGCTTATGGAACTAACTGCAATCCTGGCCTAGTTGCATATATTAATTCCATGGTCCAATCTGGATGGAAAGAGCTTATATGTGCAATGTGCTCTCAGCCCACCGTTACAATTAAGGCATAAACTGTTACTCTGATAAATGTTTAATCCGATTCTGATGATTTATGGCCAATGCATCAGATTTTCTGCAGGTCACATTTAAAATATAATCAGTCATTAAATCGATATGACCCACATCAATCAGCGACAGTTTGTACAACGGATCAGCCCCAGGGTTGAAGAGGAACCTATTACCACCTAAAGCTACAGAGCGCTCTGTTTTTTTGGGACAGCAACAACTTGTATTACGATAGCACCTTTAAATAGGAAGCAAGGCAGCCCAAATGCCCACAGCAATCTCCCCTGTCTACATGCCCACTATCAACGTCAATGGAGATGACGTGGAGAGGGATGACAGCATCAAGTTCCTGGGAGTGACGACCACCCAACAATCGGTCCTGGACCACCCACATTGATGCAACGATCAAGAAGGCACAACAAAAACCTCTGCTTCCTCAGGAGGCAAAGGAAATTTGGCATGTCAAGAAAGACCTTCACCAACTTTTACAGATGCACCACAGAAAACATTCTATTTTGGTACATCATGGCTTGGTATGACAACCGCTCTGCCCAGGACTGTGAGAGACGACAGAGAGCTGTGAACGTAGCCCAAACCATCACATGAGCCAACCTTCCATCCACTGACTCCACCTACACCTCTTGTGGAAAGGCAGCCAACATCATCAAAGACCCCTCCCACCCCATTGCACGTGACAACAATAAATCAGATCAAATCGAATCACAAACAGCAATGAACTATATGATCAGACTTCCGTGTTCGAGAGGTAATAGGGACTAGGACATTAGGATGAACTCTGCTTTCTTCTTTGAATAGGAACTTTTGTGTCCAATTAAGAGGTCAGAAAGGGCCTTGGCTTAACATCTCAAGAAAAACACCACCCTGACAGTGTAGATGCTGCCAACATTACCGAAACAGGCCCTTTGGCCCAGCATGTCCACAACGACCCTCCGAAGAGAAGCCCACCCCCCCTATATTTACCCCTGACACTACGGTCAATTTACCTAACCTGCACATCTTTGGACGGCCGGAGGAAACTTGCACAGACATGGGGAGAACATGCAAACTCCACACAAACAGTTGGCCAAGGCAGGAATTGAACCCGGGTCCCTGGTGCTGTGAGGCAGCAGTGCTAACCACTGAGCCACCGTGCCACCCTTCCAGCAGAACCTGGTGCTACATGTCTGTGGGCACGATAGCAGCACCTTTTCAATGAGCTTTGTGCTTCCCTAAGGTCACAGTCCTGAAGAAGAGGCAGGCTGGACTCAAAACTTTAATTGTTTTTCTCTCTCCACAGACGCTGCCAGAGTTTCTCCAGCAACCTCTGTCTTCACTTCAGATTTCCAACATCCGCAGGATTTTCCTTGTGGTCACAGTTGCCAATAAACAATGCCAAAACCTATCACAGAATCGTTACAGTGCAGGAGGAGGCCATTCAGCCCATTGTGGCTGCACTGGCTCTTCAAAGGAGTGTCATCAACATCTCTTGCTTTCTTTTCCCCCAAAACCCCTGCATGGTATTTCTATCCAAATAACCATCCCATGTCCCTCTTGAATGCCTCAATTCAACCGGCCTCCTATACATTTCCAGACTGTGCACTCTATATTCTAATTACTCACTGGGTGAAAAGGATTTTTGAACTATTTATATTTATTTACTTTTACATCCAGCTCCTGCTTGAAGAGTTTAGCAGGCAATGGAAATTTGCAGAGGACTGGGAGAGGAGAGTAGGCTAAATAGTTTGTTACTGATTAATGGTGGGTGCGCCCGCACTCGCACCGCCTGTAATCCTGGAGATGGGGAGATGGTGTCACATTCCTTCCTACCCCCACGCCCACCACCACGCGCATGATGCCACACTCTATTTCACTTTTGCACCAAAGCTTGCAGATGGTAAAAGCCAACCCAAAGTGTTTGGCATCCTCCAACCAAGGCAGAGTCGAACAGAAATGAGTTGACCATGAGGCACATTAATTATGCAACCACTTTGGAACTAATTTAGCCATCAATGTCTCAGTTGACGTCGCAGGAGCCACTCTGACAATCGCCTACTCCATAAAGTGGATTCAGGGAAGCAATGGCCTAGTGATATTATCGCTCTGCTCTTCATCTAGAAACTCAGATAATGTGTTGGGGGCCCTGGTTCAAATCCAGTCATAGCAAGTGGTGGGATTGGAATTCTATAAAGAATCTGGAATTTAGTATCTAATGGTGAACGTTGTTGATTGGGGAAAAAAAATCATCTGGCTCATTAATGCCATTTAGGGAAGGAAAGCTGTCCATTCCAGAACTTCCTTTAAGTCACATTCTCGAGATAACTTAAGGTTTTATGAAAGAAGTCACATTGTTGGAGCAGAGATGCCACTGCTTTTTATAAAACCTTATGTTATCTCAGGAATGTGACTTAAAAGAAATTCTGGGATTGACATATTAAGGAACCAAAACCTGCGACTCATCCTAAAAGAGGAAAGACTTAACCGCAATCTAGGTTTATTCAATATATTGGTTTAATTGCATGACACTGTGATGTTTAACTATAAATTCTGTGTCTTATGATCCTGCTCCACTAGTTACCTGATGAAAGACCAGCGCGTTGAAAGCTAGTACTTCCAAATAAACCTGTTGGACTATAGCCTGGTGTTGTGTGATGCTTAACTTTTGTCCGCCTCAGTCCAACACCGACTCCTCCACATCATAGCGAGTGATAGAGAGAGCATAGAGATCCCAGAATGAACGGATCAGATCTAAGCTCTGGAGTCCTGCCACGTCCGGTCATGAACGGTGGAGGGTAACTAAACAACTCACTGGAGGAGGAGGCTCCACAAATATCCCCATCCTCAATGACAGAAGAGCCCAGCACATCAGCGCAAAACGTAAGGCTGAAGCATTAGCAGCAATCTTCAGCCAGAAGTGCGAAGTGCATGATCCATCTTAGCCCCCGTCATTGGTCCCCAGTATTACAGATACCAGTCTTCAGCCAATTCAATTCATTCTGTGTAATATCAACAAATGGGTGGAGAAACTGGAATACTGAAAAGGCTATGGGCCCTGACAACATTCCGGCAATAGCACTGAAGACTTGTGCTCCAGAATATGTTATTCCCCTCGCCAAACTCTTCCAAATCAGTGACAATACAGGCATTTAACCAACAATGTGGAAAATTGCCCAGATATGTACATAAAAAGCAGAACAAATGCAGCCTGGTCAGTTACCGCCCCACTGTTCTACTCTTGAGCATCAGTAAAGTGATGGAAGGTGTCATCAGCAATGCCATCAAGCCGCAGCTGCTCAGTGATGCCCAGTTTGGGTTCCACCAGGCCCACTCAACTCCTGACCTCATTACAGCGTTGGGTCAAGCATGGACAAAATAGTTGAAGGCCAGAGGTGAGGTGACAGCGACAGCCCTCGACATTATGGCTGCATTCGACTAAGTGTAGCATCAAGGAGTCTTTGTTAAACTGGAATCAGTGTGAATCAATGACAAACTCTCTGCTAGTTGGAGTCATACCTGGCATGTAGGAAGATGGTCTTGGTTACTGGAGGTCAGTCAGTTCAGCTCCAGGACATGTCTACAGGAGTTCCTGGGAGTAGTGTCCTCAGCCCATCGATCTTCAGCTGCTTCATCAATAACTTTCCCTCCATCATAAAGTCAGAAATGGAGATGTTCACTGATGATTGCACAAAGTTAATCACCATTCATGACTCCTCAGATACTGAAGCAGTCCATGTTCAAATGCAAATGGATCTGGAAAATATCCAGGCTTGGACTGACAAGTGGCAAGTAACATTTACAAACAGCAGGGAATGACCATCACCAATAAGAGACGATCTAACCACCTCCCCTTGACATTTAATGATATTATCATGATGGAATCTCCCACTATCAATATCCTGCGGATTACCATTGACCAGAAATTCAACTGGATTCGTCACATAAACACAGTGGCTACAATTGCATGTCACAAGCTTAAGAATACAGACGCGAGTAACACTCCTCTATTCCTCAAAGCCTGTCCACCACCTGCAAGGCACAAATCAGGAGTGTGATGGAATACTCCTCACTTGCCTCGATGGGTGCAGCTCCAACAACACTCAAGAAGCTTGACACCATCCAGGACAAAGCAACCCGCCTGATTGGCACCACATCCGCAAACATCCACTCGATCCATCACTGACGCTCAGTAGCAGCATTGTGCACTATCTACAAGATGTACTGCATAAATTCACCAAGGATCCTCAGACAGCAACTTCTGAACCCACGACCATTTCCATCCAGAAGGATAAGGGCAGCAGATACATGGGAACATCACTGCCTTCAGGTTCCCCTCCAAGCCACTCACCATCCTGATGTGGAAATATGTCAGCATTCCTTCACTGTCGTTTGGTCAAAATCCTGGCATACCCTCCCTAATGGCATTGTGGGTCAAGAAGGCAACTCGCCATCACTTTCTCAAGGGCACTTGGGATGGGCAAAATATTCTGGGTCAGCCAAAGAAGCCCACATTGCGCAAATGAATAAAATTAAGCCACCAGAACAACATAGCTCTTTACCACACTCTGCCTTCTCCCTCCCTCAGGGATTCCTTGCCATTATTTACTCAAGCCACAGACAACCAGAAAGCAAACTCATACAAGATACATTGTCCTAGATGACTTGTGTCTGGAAAGTATGTTACCATTCTGTTGAAGGATGCATCACACATGATGTTAAGACAACAACTTGACAACTGCGATACCCATGGGCCCAATTGTGATGCAGTGAGCTGTCAGTCAAACTCTGACAGAAGTTCATGCAGACAAACCTATTTGCTGAATTTATTCTTTATGCCCTTGAAGGATATACATCTACAATGTTAACCCTTTATAAGTAAATTCATTTTTATTTATTTATGGGGTGGGAACATCACGTTTCTGCATATGTTTTAAAATTAGGATAGTTCACTGTGAATGTTATACTTGGTTTCTTTGTTTACTCTTTCTTGGGATGTGCCATAGTTCGCAAGGCCAACATATATTGCCCATGTCGTCATCCCGAACACCCCTTTACCCCTTGCCCATTCATGTAACCCTCCCACTCCCCCTGGCTTTCCCACAGATTTGCGCTTGAAAATGAATTGGAGTGATATTGAGGTAAGAAAGACTTGATTCCAAGTGTAGCTGGCAAGCTTTGTACTACCTTGAGCACTGAAGATGAAGGACTGGCTCTTTAGTGTTGGCAGCGTTAGACGAAATATGCATGGGCTGGATTTTAGCTACTAATCTCACTAGTTCAAGTGGGGAATTTTCTTACTCTCAGCTCTGATAAAACATGCTTCAAATTGTGTGATTTTCACTTGAGGGGAGTGTATATAGGACAGAGTTGTGCTTGCAGACACTGGTCGACATGTGCTGAGTCATGCTACTTAGAAGGCCCAGCTCAGGAATTCTGTCCCGATTGTTTCAGGAGTGGTTAGTCTCTCCAGCCCTCACTTCGATTGCCCCCTTACCCATCTCGCACATCCCTCCTTACTGATTCATGGTTCCTCATCTATTCAGTAAGCAAGTGCTTAGAATCCCTACAATCCAGAAAAAGGCTGTTCAGCCCATTGAGTCTCCACTGACCTTCTGAAGAGCATCCCACCCAGAGCCAGCCTCCCACTCTATGTTTCCCATGGCCAATGCATCTAACCTGCACATCCTTGGATACTATGATCAATTTAGCATGGCCAATGCACCTAACCTGCACATCTTTGGACTGTGTGATGAAACCAGAGCACCTGGAGGAAACCCACACAGACACGAGGAGAACATGCAAACTCCACTAGCCTCTGACCTTCTGAGGCCTATACTGCCAGGGAAAAAGTTCTTCATTGTGACCTTCCCTGGGATAACCAATTATCAGCCAGAGTATGGGCTCGCTGTTCAATTAAGGAGGGAAGGCTAACTCGATGTTGTAAGGCAAATAGGAGGTCCAAAACCTTGACAGCCACAACAGCAGAGGACCACAGAATGTCCATGAAGGTAAGGACACCCCTATTCAGGGTGGTCTGGTGATTAAAGGGTTTTCTAGACCATATTGAAAAAAATTATTCTCGTGGTCAACACAGATAGACCTTCTCTAGAGAAGGAGTTGTCCAAACCCTGTCCCCTGGCTGAAATCCTGCTCAATATTCCAATGGGACCTGACTGAGTGCTGTAGGTCGGTTTTCACATAACTTATGCATTTCGTACTCTATGCCTCCACTTATAAACATCAGGGTCCAACATGTTTTATTAAAAGCTTAGTTAACCCTCCCTGCCACCCTCAAATATTTGTACTCAAAAAATTCTGCTCTTGGATTTCCTTTGCTTTAAACTGTTAATGAATCAGAATTCTACCCCAATTTATACACACACACATATACGTGTGTAATGAGAGACAATGCACATTCTTTTACTTAATGTTTATATATATATTTATGTGTGTGTCACTTCATTGACTAATAGATGGCATCTATTATTTATTGGTGTCTTCTTGTTATTCATTGTTTTCCACTCTCCATAGCCATCTTTTGTACACATTGAGCAGACAAGATTAAATTGAATTTTAAATGTGTTCTTCGATGATATTTTCTACATGCAGGAGAGAATAAGCTATAGATGGCCAACATGATACAATATCTCACATGTTGTCCCATGGAAATGCCACTTTTAGCTAGCTGCCCTGTCATGTACCACAGGGTCTGGGTCTGATCGGAAAGAGATGAGGCAGCCATAGGCTTTCTCATCTGTGCCAATGGCCGGGCCGAACTGAGTTACTAGAAAGAAGTGGGTAATTCCGATGCTGGAGATTAGAGTCAAGATTAGAGTAGTGCTGGAAAAGCACAACAGGTGAGGCAGCATCCGAGGAACAGGAAAATCGACGTTTCAGGCAAAAGCCCTTCATTAGGAATGAGGCCTTGATGAGACCAAGTTAAAAAACACACAACACCAGGTTATAGACCAAAAGGTTTTTTTGGAAGCACTAGCTTTTGGAGCACTGCTCCTTCATCAGGCAGTACCAAGCTGTGTTACTGCAAGTCTAACCCAGCTTTTACAGCACCAACAACTGTTAGGAGGCAAGGCTTGGTGGTATTATCACAAGCTGAAAATGTGTTGCTGGAAAAGCGCAGCAGGTCAGGCAGCATCCAAGAGCAGGAGAATCAACGTTTCAGGTCGATTCTCCTGTTCCTTGGATGCTGCCTGACCTGCTGCGCTTTTCCAGCAACACATTTTCAGCTCTGATCTCCAGCATCTGCAGTCCTCACTTTCTCCTCGAAGGTATTATCACGAGACTATTAATACAGAAACTCAACTATTGCTCTGGATTCTGAGTTCAAATCCCACCATGGCAGATGGTGGAATTTCAATTCAGTAAGTATCTGGAATTAAGGCTGTAATGATGACCATGCATGAATTGTTTGGAAAAGCACATCTGATCCACTAATGTCCTTCAGGGAAGGAAACTGCCATGCATGCCTGGCCTGGCCTACATATGACTCCAGCAACTGCCATCCAAAATGGCCTAGCAGACTATTCAGTTGTACCAATTGCCTCAAAGTCTCAAAGGAATGAAACCAGAAAAGACAACGGCAAAAATAGCCCTGTTGGCCCTGCAACGTCCTCCTCACTAACATCTGGGGGTTAGTGTCAATATTGGGAGAGCTGTCTCATGTGCGTCCAGACCACCAGCATTGTGATTGACTCTTAACTACCCTTTTGACAATTTGGTAGGGTTGATAAATGTTGGGTTAGCCAGTAACACCACATCTCATGACTGAATAAAAAAAAGCTTGTTGCTTCACACAGCATTGCCCTTTGATGTGAAGGGCACTGCTTGTTACTGGCCACCCGGGTGTTTTCCTATCTTCCTGGTGGTGGAAATTGAATAAAGATTCGTGCACTTTGTGTCTCTCACTGTGTTTCACACCTGCACACACAATGTGCAGCGCTACGGTTGCTGCTATCAATGTGCCAATCTGCTCTGGAGCTGTAACAGCCCACAATCTCAGCATCTGTATGGGCTGCTGCTGCTACACCTGCTCTTGCAAGCTGAGGCTTGTTTGTGATGGCTGTTGCAGTTGAACAGCCCTGGCAGCAGTCGCAGATCAGATACCCACAGGCTGTGACTCAACAGCAGCCCCAGAAATTGCCCACCCTCCCACCTGGAAGGACAAGAGCAATGGCTTGTGGGAAGTCCATTACTTTCAAATCCCCTTCCAAGTCACATGTCATCCTGACCACAACGACATCTATTTGTATAGTACCTTTTACAGAATGAAATATGAAAAGAAGTACTACACGGGAGGATTACAAAATGAAGTATGATGGCAACCCACATTAGGGGTGGATGACCCAGAGCTTAGTCAAAGTGGGAGGTTTTTAAGAAATGTTGTAAAGGAGCAAATTAAGATGAAGAAGTGGAGATAAGTAAGATTTCCAGACTTGGACAAATATTCTGGATTAGTGGTGCTGGAAGAGCACAGCAGTTCAGGCAGCATCCGAGGAGCTGTAAAATCGACATTTTGGGCAAAAGCCCTTCATCAGGAACAAATATTGGTCATTCCATTATCATTGCTGGGTCAAATCCCGGAACTCCCTAATTCCCAACACTGTGGTTGTTTCAAATAAAAGCAAATTACCGCGGATGCTGGAGTCTGAAACCAAAAGAGAAAATGCTGGTAAGTCTCAGCAGGTCTGGCAGCATCTGTAAGGAGAGAAAAGAGCGGACGTTTCGAGTCTAACTGACCCTTTGTCAAAGCTTGAGTAACTGTTCTTGTTACTTCAACAAGGGAGAAAGAGAAGGCCAGCCTCCTGGGAAATGGTATCTCAATAGCTGTCAGTCACCACAGCCATAGAGGGGAAAGCCAACATAAAGGAAGATTTCTGGAAAAGAAACAGTTTTGAAAATGCCACAAAAACTTGATAGGCACCTTGAAAACCTTGTCTTCCTCTGAGGGTCATTTATGTTCCACTTAACATCACCCACCCGACAATGTAGTTTGTCTTAATAGTTCCTTCAAGAATAGCATCCAAAACAATGGAAAAATTAAGTCTGGTGCATTGGGTTGGGGATGACTCTGTCCCTCTGGGTCAGAACTACCCCCTTTGGTATAACTAATTCCCACTCTAGACCTGTGTACATCATCTACACTACAACCTGCTCAATACTGAGAAATGGTCGCTGCTATTTTTAGCTGAAAGGCTAAACCATAGCTCCCTTTGCCCTCTTAGGTCACAGAGTCATAGAGATGTACAGCACGGAAACAGACCCTTCGGTCCAACCCATCCATGCCGACCAGATATCCCAACCCAATCTAGTCCCACCTGCCAGCAACCAGCCCATATCCCTCCAAACTCTTCCAATCCATTCTACATACTGTTCTGAGGCTGTTTCCAGTATCCTGGTTAATATTTATTCCTCAACTATCATCGAAAAAGGATCATCTTATCATGGCATTTTTGTAAAATGAAGAATTGTACCTTCACAGGATCTGGGCATCACTGGTTTGCCTATCTCTAATTACCCTTGAGAAGGTGGGGTTGATGCAGTTCCATGTGACAGTGATATATTTTTGACTCAACAGCATTGAAAGAACTGCAATATATTTCCAAAGCAGGACCATGGCCTGACAGGTAAAGCAGGTGAACATAGGGCATGGTTTGGAACATGGGACTGGGGAATCATAGCCAATACAGAAACGTGGTTTGTGGATGGACAGGACTGGCAGCTTAATGTTCCAGAGTATAGATACTATATGAAGGGTAGAAAGGGAGGTAAGAAAGGTGGGGGAATGGTGTTTTTGGTTAGGGATAAACTTATGGCTGTACTTTAGGAGGATATTCCTGGGAGATCATCCAGTCAAGTTTTATATGTGTGGAACTGAGAAATAAGAAAGGGATGATCACCTTGTTGGGTTTGTATTATAGGTCCCCAATAGTCAGCAGGAAATTGAGAATTGGATATGTAAGGAAATCTCAGATGTAAGAATAAGATGGTTATAATGGCGTGAGATTTTAACTTTTCAAACATAGACTGGGACTGCCATAGTGTTAAGGCATAGTGTGATGGGGAGGAATTTGATAAGCCTATACAAGGTGTTGGCAATACAAGGTCGTCTGCAAGGTATTAGAAAGGATTCTGAGGGATAGGATTTATGACCATCTGGAAGAGCATGGCTTGATGAAATGCAGTCAACATGGCTTTGTGAGGGGCAGGTCATGCCTCACAAACCTTATTGAGTTCTTTGAGGATGTGACTAGAAAAGTTGATGAGGGTCGAGCTGTGGATGTGGTGTATATGGACTTTAGCAAGGCATTTGATAAGGTTCCCCATGGTAGGCTCATTCAGAAGGTCAGGAGGAATGGGATTCAGGGGAACATAGCTGTCTGGATACTGAATTGGCTGGCCATCAGAAGACAGCGAGTGGTAGTAGAAGGAAAATATTCTGCCTGGAAGTCTGTGTGAGTGGTGTTTCACAGGGCTCTGTCCTTGAGCCTCTATTGTTTGTAATTTTTATTAATGACTTGGATGAGGGGATTGAAGGATGGGTCAGTAAGTTTGCAGATGATACAAAGGTTGGAGGTGTCGTTGACAGTATAGAGGGCTGTTGTAGGCTGCAGCGGGACATTGACAGGATGCAGAGATGGGAGATCAACCTGGATAAATGTGAGGTGATGCATTTTGGAAGGTCGAATTTGAAAGCTGAGTACAGGATTAAGGATAGGATTCTTGGCAGTGTGGAGGAACAGAGGGATCTTGGTGCGCAGACACATAGATCCCTTAAAATGGCCACCCAAGTGGACAGGGTTGTTAAGAAAGCATATGGTGTTTTGGCTTTCATTAACAGGGGTATTGAGTTTAAGAGTCATGAGATCTTGTTGCAGTTCTATAAAACGTTGGTTAGACCGCACTTGGAATACTGCGTCCAGTTCTGGTTGCCCTATTATAAGAAAGATGTGGATGCTTTGGAGCGGGTTCAGAGGAGGTTTACCAGGATGCTGCCTGGACTGGAGGGCTTATCTTATAAGGAGAGGTTGACTGAGCTCGGACTTTTCTCATTGGAGAAAAGGAGGAGAAGAGGGGACCTAATTGAGGTATACAAGGTAATGAGAGGCATAGATAGAGTCGATAGCCAGAGACTATTTCCCAGGGCAGAAATGACTAACACGAGGGGTCATAGTTTTAAGCTGGTTGGAGGAAAGTATAGAGGGGATGTCAGAGGTGGGTTCTTTACACAGAGAGTTGTGAGAGCATGGAATGCGTTGCCAGCAGCAGTTGTGGAGGCAGGGTCATTGGGGACATTTAAGAGACTCCTCGACATACATATGGTCACAGAAATTTGAGGGTGCATACATGAGGATCAGTGGTCGGCACAACAGGCTGAAGGGCCTGTTCTGTTCTGTACTGTTCTATGTTCTAAGAAAACTTTCTCATTCAGTACCTACTAGAGAAAGCAATACTTAACCTTGTGTTGGGAAATAAGGCAGGGCAAGTGACTGAGGTGTCAGTGGGGGAACACTTTGGGACAAATGATCATAAGTCTATTAGTTTGTCAGAGGTGATTTCTTCAAATTCCAGGAGCAGCAATTATTGTTTTATATGCTGTTGCATTGTTTTGGAACTTTGGAAAAAGAAAGTCAAAACAACAGCACTTTAAAAGGGAGAAGGGCAGACAAAGGAAGCACATGGTGAGGTCAGTGCAGGAGAGAGAGAGAACCTGCACAGTTACTGCCTTTGCTGTTTGAATTCGTGTATCGCTGGACATCGGAGTGCATCTGGGAAAATTAACAAACAGTGAAATTCACAACTAATCTTGGAGGAGCTGTTGGGTGAAGTTCACAGCATAGAACCAGATAAGTTAATTGTTGTTTTAAGTCTGTCCAAGAGAAAGGCTGTACTAGTGAATACAGTGGGTTCTTTCTTGATTATATGTTTTTGGAGATAAGTCTCTTGATTAAACTTAAAATATAAGCCATAGCTACGAATTTAACCTGGGGCAGTGTTTGTAGAGGAATAAGACAGTGTTATTTTCTGGGTCTGTAGATTGTGAAGGAACAAAAATGGCCTTTGCAGTGATATGTACTTCTTGTCAGATGTGGGAGTTTAGAGAGAGTTTAAGGGTTACTGCGGATTATATCTGCCATAAATGCTGTTGGATGTGAATCTTATCAGATCGAATGGATCGGTTGGAGAGACAGATAGAAGCGATGAGGAATTTGCAACAGCAACAGTATGTGATGAATGGCAGTTATAGGAAGGGGGGAAAGTCTCAGATACAGTTGCATAGATGGTTTAACTCCAGGAAGGGTGAGAGAGGTCGGCACATAGGGCAGGAGTCTTTTGTGGATATATCCATTTCAAACAGGTATGCTGTTTTGGAAAATGTAGGGGGTGATGGATTCTCAGGGGAACGTAGCATGAACAGCCACGTTTCTGGTATTGAAACTGGCTCTAATGCAACAAGGGGTACATCAGCTTCCAAGAGATCAATTGTGTTAGGGTATTCTGTAGTCAGAGGTACAGACAGACGTTTCTGTGGCCAGCAGAGAAAAAGCAGAATGGTGTGTTGTTTCCCTGGTGCCAGAATCAAGGATGTCTCAGAGAGGGTGCGGAATGTTCTCACAGGGGAGAGGGGCCAGTAGGAGGTCATTGTCCACATTGGAACCAACGACATAGGAAGGGAAAAGGTTGAGATTACAGAGAGTTAGGCAGAAATTTAAAAAGGAGGTCCTCAAGGGTAGTAATATGTGGATTACTCCCAGTGCTACGAGCTAGTGAGGGCAGGAATAGGAGGAGAGACCAGATGAATGCATGGCTGAGGAGCTTGTGTATGGGAGAAGGATTCACATTTTTGGATCATTGGAAGCTCTTTTGGGGTAGAAGTGACCTGTACAAGAAGGATGGATTGCACCTAAATTGGAAGGAGACTAAGATACTGGCAGGGAAATTTGCTAGAACTGCTTGGGAGGATTTAAACTAGTAAGGTGGGGGGGTGGGACCCAGGGAGATAGTGAGGAAAGAGATCGATCTGAGACTGGTACAGCTGAGAACAGAAGTGAGTCAAACAGTCAGGGCAGGCAGGGACAAGGTAGGACTAATAAATTAAACTGCATTTACTTCAATGCAAGGGGCCTAACAGGGAAGGCAGATGAACTCAGGGCATGGTTAGGAACATGGGACTGGGATATCATAGCAATTACAGAAACATGGCTCAGGGATAGGCAGGACTGGCAGCTTAATGTTCCAGGATACAACTCACAGCGCCAGAGACCCAGGTTCAATTCCTGCCTCAGGTGACTGCCTGTGTGGAGTTTGCACATTCTCCCCGTGTCTGCGTGGGTTTCCTCCGAGTGCTCCGGTTACCTCCCACAGTCCAAAGATGTGCAGGTTAGGTGAATTGGCCATGCTAAATTGCCCATAGTGTTAGGTGCAGGGGTAAATGTAAGGGAATGGGTCTGGGTGGGTGCGCTACGGCGGGTCAGTGTGGACTTGTTGGGCCGAAGGGCCTGTTTCCACACTGTAAGTAATCTAAATCTAAATGCAACAGAAAGGATAGAAAGGGAGGCAAGAGAGGAGGGGGAGTGGCATTTTTGATAAGGGATAGCAGTGCAGCTGTGCTGAGGGAGGATATTCCCAGAAATACATCCAGGGAAGTTATTTGGGTGGAACTGGGGAATAAGAAAGGGATGATCACCTTATTGGGATTTCATCATAGACCCCCCAATTAGAGGGAAATTGAGAAACAAACTTGTAAGGAGATCTCAGCTATCTGTAAGAATAATAGGGTAGTTATGGTCGGGGATTTTAACTTTCCAAACATCGACTGGGACTGCCATAGTGTAAAGGTTTAGATGGAGAGGAATTTCTTAAGTGTACAAGACAATTTTCTGATTCAGTATGTGGATGTACCTACTAGAGAAGGTGCAAAACTTGACCTACTCTTGGGAAATTAGGCAGGGCAGGTGACTGAGGTGTCAGCGAGGGAGCACTTTGGGGCCAGCGACTATAATTCTATTCGTTTTAAAATAGTGATGGAAAAGGATAGACCAGATCTAAAAGTTGAAGTTCTAAATTGGAGAAAGGTCAATTTTGACGGTATTAGGCAAGAACTTTCAAAAGCTGATTGGAGGCAGCTGTTTGCAGGTAAAGGGACGGCTGGAAAATGGGAAGCCTTCAGAAATGAGATAACAAGAATCCAGAGAAAGTATATTCCTGTCAGAGTGAAAGGGAAAGCTGGTAGGTATAGGGAATGCAGGATGACTAAAGAAATTGAGGGCTTGGTTAAGAAAAAGAAGGAAGCATATGTCAGGTATAGACAGGATAGATCGAGTGAATCCTTAGGAAATTTTAAAGGAAGTAGGAGTACACTTAAGAGGGAAATCAGGAGGGCAAAACGGGGACATGAGATAGCTTTGGCAAATAGAATTAAGGAGAATCCAAAGGGTTTTTACAAATATATTAAGGACAAAAGGGTAACTAGGAAGAGAATAGGGCCCCTCAAAAATCAGCAAGGCGGCATTTGTGTGGAACCGCAGAAAATGGGAGAGATACTAAATGAATATTTTGCATCAGTATTTACTGTGGAAAAGGATATGGAAGATATAGACTGTAGGGAAATAGATGGTGACATTGTGCAAAATGTCCAGATTACAGAGGAGGAAGTGCTGGATGTCTTGAAACGGTTAACGGTGGATAAATCCCCAGGACCTGATCAGGTGTACCCGAGAACTCTGTGGGACGCTAGAGAAGTGATTGCTGGGCCACTTGCTGAGATATTTGTATCATCGATAGTCACAGGTGAGGTGCCGGAAGACTGGAGGTTGGCAAACGTGGTGCCACTGTTTAAGAAGGGCGGTAAAGACAAGCCAGGGAACTATAGACCGGTGAGCCTGACCTCGGTGGTGGGCAAGTTATTTAAGCGAATCCTGAGGGACATGATGTACTTGTATTTGGAAAGGCAAGGACTGATTCAGGATAGTCAACATGGCTTTTTGTGTGGGAAATCATGTCTCACAAACTTGATTGAGTTTTTTGAAGAAGTAACAAAGACGATTGATGAGGGCAGCACAGTAGATGTGATCTATATGGACTTCAGTCAGGCGTTCGACTAGAGGGTTCCCCATGGGAGATTGATTAACAAGGTTAGATCTCATGGAATACAGGGAGAACTAGCCATTTGGATACAGAACTGGCTCAAAGGTAGAAGACAGAGGGTAGTGGTGGAGGCTTGTTTTTCAGACTGGAGGCCTGTGACCAGTGGAGTGCCACAAGGATGGGTGCTGGGTCCTCTACTTTTTGTCATTTATATAAATATTTTGGATGCGAGCATAAGAGGTACAGTTAGTAAGTTTGCAGATGACACCAAAATTGGAGGTGTAGTGGACAGCGAAGAGGGTTACCTCAGATTTTAACAGGATCTGGATCCAGATGGACCGAGAAGTAGCAGATAGAGTTTAATTCAGATAAATGCAAGGTGCTGCATTTTAAGGAAAGCAAATCTTAGCAGGACTTATACATTTAATGATAAGGTCCTTGGGTGTGTTGCTGAACAAAGAGACCTTGGAGTGCAGGTTCATTGTTCCTTGAAAGTGGAGTCACAGGTAGAAAAGATAGTGAAGAAGGTGTTTGGTATGCTTTCCTTTATTGGTCAGAGTATTGAGTACAAGAGTTGGGAGGTCATATTGTGGCTGTACAGGACATTGGTTAGGCCACTGTTGGAATAATGCGTGCAAATCTGGTCTCCTTCCTATCGAAAAGATGTTGTGAAACTTGAAAGGGTTCAGAAAAGATTTACAAGGATGTTGCCAGGGTTGGAGGATTTGAGCTGCAGGGAGAGGCTGAACAGGCTGGGGCTGTTTTCCCTGGAGTGTCGGAGGCTGAGGGGTGACCTTATAGAGGTTTACAAAATTAAGAGGGGCACGGATAGGGTAAATAGGCAAAGTCATTTCCCTGGAGTCAGGGCGTCCAGAAGTAGAGGGTATAGGTTTAGGGTAAGAGGGGAAAGATATAAAAGAGACCTTCGGGGCCACTTTTTCACACAGAGGGTGGTACGGGTATGGAATGAACTGCCAGAGGAAGTGGTGGAGGCTGGTACAATTGCAACGTTTAAGAGGCATTTGGATGGGTATATGAATGGGAAGGGTTTGGAGGGATATGGGCCGGGTGCTGGCAGGTGGGACTAGATTGGGTTGGGATACCTGGTCGGCATGGACTGGTTGGACTGAAGGGTCTGTTTCCATGCTGTACATCTCTATGACTCTATGATTCTAGTTTTAAAATACTGAAGGAAAAGGATATAACTGATCAAAAAGTTAAAGTTCCAAATTGGAGTAAGGTCAACTTTGATGGTATTAGACAGGAATTTTCTAAAGTTGATTGGGGGAAGGTTGTCTACAGATAAAGGGACGGTTAGGAAGTGGGAAGCCTTTAAGACAGAGATAAGAAGAGCTCAGAGACAGTATGTTCCTGTTAGTGTGAAGGGCAAGGTTGGTAGGTGTAGGACGTGCTGGATGACTGGAAAAATTGAGGCTCTGGTCAAGAAAAGGACAGAGACATATGTCAGGCATAGACAACTGGGATCGAGTGAATCCTGAGAAGAGTATAAAGGCAGTAGCAGAAAACTCAAGAGGGAAATCAGGAGAGCCAAAAAGGGACATGAGATAGCTCTGGCAAATAGAACGAAGGAGAATCCAAAGAGATTTTATCAGTACATTAACAATATGATGTGGAGGTGCCGATGTTGGACGGGGGTGGACAAAGTCCGAAATCACACGACACCAGGTTACAGTCCAACAGGTTTATTTAAAATCACAAGAAATCAGAGTGCTGCTCCTTCGTCAGGTGAAATACACAAAGGGAAAAAGAGTAACTCAGGAGAGAACAGGGTCCCTGAAAGATCAACGTGGTCATTTATTTTTGCATCTGCAGGAGATTGCTGAGATCCTAAACAAATATTTTGTGTCAGTATTTATTATGAAGGAGGACATGGAAACCAGGGAAATAAGTAGTGATGTCTTGAAAAGAGTTTATATTACAGAAGAGGAGGTGTTGGAGGTCTTAAAATGCATACAGGTAGATAAATCCACGAGACCTGAACAGTTGCTTCCCAGAATATTGTGGGAAGCTAAGGAAGTGATTGCTGGGCCACTTGCTGAGATATTTGTATCAATAATAGTCACAGGTGACATGCCAGAAAACTTGGCTAATGTGGTGCCATTACTCCAGAAAGGCTTTAAGGAAGAGCAAGAGAACTGCAGACCAGTGAGCCTGACATCAGTGGAGGGTAAGTGAATGGAGGGGATCCTGGTGGACAGGATTTACATGTATTTGGAAAGACAAGGACTGATTAAGGACAGTCAATTTGGCTTTGTGTGTGGAAAATAGTGTCTCACTAACTTGATTGAATTTTTTGAGCAGGTGACAAATAAAATTGATGGAGGTTGCGTGGTAGACGTTGTTTATATGGACTTAGCAAGGCGTTCAACAAGGTTCTGTATGGTAGACTGGTTAGTAAGGTTAGATCACATAGGATCTGGGGCAGCTAGCCAATTGGAGACAAAATTGGCTTGAAGGTAGGAGACAGAAGGTGGTGCTATAGGGTTGCTTTTCAGACAGCAGTTCTGTGACCAGTGATGTGCCGCAAGGATTGGTGATGGATCTACTGCTTTTCGTCAGTTATATAAGTTATTTGGATGTGAATACAGGGGGTGTGGTTAGTAAGTTTGCAGATGACACCAAAACAGGTGGTGCATTCGACAGTGAAGAGGATTACGATGGGACCTTGATCTGATGGGCCAATGAGCTGAGAGTGACAGATGAAGTTTAATTTAGACAAATGTGAGGTGTTGCATTTGGTCAGGCAAACCAGGGCTGGACTTACACAGTTAATAGTAGAGGCCTGGGAAGTACTGATGAACATAGACACCTTAGGAGTGCAAGTGCACAGTTCCTTGAAAGTGCAGCTGCTGGTAGACAGGGTGGTGAAGAAGCCATTTGGCATTAGTCAGAACCTTGAATATTGGAGTTGGGATATCATGTTGAGGCTCAACAGAACATTGATGAGACCATTTTTGGAATAGTGTGTACAACTCTGGTCTCCCTGCTATAGGAAGGATGTTGTTAAATTAGAGAGGGTGCAGAAAAAATTTATAAGCATGTTGCTGGATCTGGAATGTTTATGCTTTAGAGTGAAGCTGAATAGGCCGAGGCCTTATTCCCTCAAGTATCAAAGACTGAAGTTTATGAAATCATAAGGGGCATGGACATGGTGAATAGCCAAGCTCTTTTTCCGAGGGTGTGAGGGTCCAATACTAAAGGGAATAGGTTTAGGATGACAGCAGAAAGATTTAAAAGGAGTTTTTCATGTAGGGGATGGTGTGTGTATGGAATGAGCTGTCAGATGGGGAGACTGGTAGAATTGCAACATGTAAGAAGTTACCTGCATGGGTTTAAAGATAGGATCGGTTTCGAGAGATATGGGCCAAGTGCTGGCAAATGGGAGTAGATCAGATTAGGATGGCTGATTGGCACTGATGAAATAATTTGAACAGTCTGTTTCTGTGCTGTCTGCCTCTATGTGGGTGTTGGAGAAGAGCTACCTTCCAAAATACTTTACTGGCTGTGAACTGTCATGGATAATCAACAATGGTGCCCTAAAAGTCCACATCATTTTCTCCTCCATGATATCTCTCCACAGAATAATCCATCCATCAGGCAGTGTTATCGCCAGTTCATTAAATTGAGGATGTATTTATTTCAGAGGAAGGAATTTGAATTTTATAAAGTACATTGCATTTCCTGAAGACATCATAAAGCAACACCAAAGTAAAAAATTGTCTCTGAAATGTATTTACGAGAAAATGCAATAACAGCAAATAACTAATCACCTCAGTAACGTAGCGAGACAAATTAAAATGACCACTCCAGCTTGTATTGATTTCTATGGGACGACATTCACACTTTTATCACCCTTTGTGTATCGAGACATTTTCTAAGCTCTGTTCTAAATGGCCTGGCTCTTGCTTTTAGACTGTGTCCTCTTGCTCTGCATTCACTCACCAGGTTTTTGCTTCTAATTATTTGCAACCCATAAAACTATATTGCAAGCACTACAAAACCCACCAAGCTTTCTTCCCACAGTTAATAGCTTTACCTTCATGTACCACCACCTTCTTCACCAAAAGGTCCTCCTCTGGCCCCAAAATCTCTAACTTCACAGATGATCTGGGGGTTTCACAATTCTTCCAGAAGTTCTCTTCAGGCTTAGAAGTTTGGTTAGTTCTTGGCTTGAGGACTAAGAGGCTGAACAGGCTGGTGCTGTTTTTCCTGGAGCATCGGAGGCTGAGGGGTGACCTTATAGAGGTTTACAAAATTATGAGGGGCATGGATAGGGTAAATAGGCAAAGTCGTTTCCCTGGGGTCGGGGAGTCCAGAACTAGAGGGTATAGGTTTAGGGTGAGAGGGGAAAGATATAAAAGAGACCTTCGGGGCCACTTTTTCACCCAGAGGGTGGTACGTGTATGGAATGAGCTGCCAGAGGGATGGATTGCTCCCACCTTCCTCTTTCCTTGACTGGGACTGAGGGCTGACTTGGTTTAAATATGTATGGAAAAGCCATGAGTCAGTCTTAAGAAGAAAGGGCTCCTGTCTTAAGCAAGAGAAGCATGACTGCAATCAGGGACAAGTTAGGCGTTTGGTATGCTTTCCTTTATTGGTCAGAGTATTGAGTACAGGAGTTGGGAGGTCATGTTGCGGCTGTACAGGACATTGGTTAGGCCACTGTTTGAATATTGCATGCAATTCTGGTCTCCTTCCTATCGGAAAGGTGTTGTAAAACTTGAAAGGGTTCAGAGAGGAGTTACAAGGATGTTGCCAGGGTTGGAGGATTTGAGCTACAGGGAGAGGCTGAACAGGCTGGGGCTGTTTTGCTTGGAGCTTCGGAGGCTGAAGGGTGACGTTATAGAGGTTTACAAAATTATGAGGGTCATGGATAGGGTAGATAGACAATGTCTTTTCCCTGGGGTGGGGAAGTCCAGAACTAGAAAGCACAGGTTTAGGGTGAGAGGGGAAAGATATAAAAGAGACCTAAGGGGCAACTTTGTCACACAGAGGGTAGTACGTGTATGGAATGAGCTGCCAGAGGAAGTGGTGGAGGCTGGTACAATTGCAACATTTAAAAGGCATTTGGATGGGTATATAAACAGGGAGGGTTTGAAGGGATATGGGCCGGGTACTGGCAGGTGGGACGAGATTGGATTGGGATATCTGGTCGGCATGGACTGGTTGACCGAAGGGTCTGTTTCCGTGCTGCACATGTCTATGATACTATGACTAAGTTACATTAAAAAATTATGCATCATTACTGAAACTGTTGGGATATGAGTGGATTTAAATATTCACTTTACAAGATCCTAAGATGATCCCACCCCACCTGACACCAAGTCCTTAGGACATCAAAAACTCACCAGATTGAGGGACGTTAATGCATTTTCCAGCCACCTTGTACAACATCGAATTAGGTTACAGATCGGTCATGGTTTCATTAACAGGCAGGACATGCTCAAGAAATTGCCAGCTCCAGTTGCTATGTTCGTAAATGCAGTGACCAATTTATGTGAGACCCAACAAAGAGAAAATTAGATGAATTAACAGGTAAATCTGTTTAGTTCTGATGTTGGTTGAGGGATAAATGAAGACCAGGTCACTGGGAAGAATTCTTCTTTCTACTTTGAATCATACAATGATACCTCGCAGACAGGCAGAGCCATTGAAAGTGGCTGAAAGGAAATTGGCTTACTTCTATAATGGAGGATATTGAAATAAAATCCACAATGGCTGAGATATTCCAAGGTAATAAACAAATGAGAATGTATTACTCAATTGATTCAGGGTCTCATTTACTTAAGCAGCAGGTCTACACAATACAATGAAATCTGAGCATCACATTACAGAGAGTTGAATATTATATGTGGAAACAAGAATAGATAAACTTGATAGCATCTTGCATAAGGATGCCAAGAAAATGTAGATTTTATCAGTTACTTAAATGATTCACTGGATATATGGTCATGTTAAATTTGCACATCGTGACAAAGAGACTTTCTGCTTTGGCTGAACAGCCATCATTCTGCATGAAATGTTGATGACAACACATTGAGCTGATCCTGGAGTAATAAAAGAAGGAATAAGAGATATGTGTGCTTAATCAGACCATCAAACTGTCTCAATACACTTCACATCCAAGGAGTTATATTTTGCTTTGTAGTTATGTGTGACAAGTATTCTGTGTTACCACATCTTACAAACTGCCTCAGGATAAATGGTCTGTGCTTTTATTTGGCTCAATTTTTGCAAAAGGAATGTTGACCAGAAGAGTGAGAAAACTTGTCTACTCAGCAACAAAGAGTGCAGTCACACTCTGAAAGTTCACCAAAGCAAGAAAATTGACCTAACCTGGTTGGACCACACCCACTTTCATCCTGAGAGAGATTTGGCCTGAATTCAGTGCAGCTATGACTTGTCAAAGTGGACCTCTCATGGGGTCACAGCTGTGACTCTCTCTTCTAAGCCCAGAAGGTTAAAAGTTCAAGTCTCTTCCAGAGATTTTGGCATTACATCTAGGCCTAAGATACCAGCATTATTCAGACAAAATCCTGCACTGTCAGAGATGCGTATTTTCAGATGAAACAATACATTGAGGGCTGATTTACCCTTTCAAATGGATGGAAAAGATTATCTAGCCCAGTATTTTAAAAAAAAGAAACATAGAAAATAGAAAGTAGGCCATTCAGCCCTTCCAGCCTACACCACCATTCAATATGATCATGGTTAATCATGCAATCTCAGTATCCCATTCCCGTCCTCTCCCCACGTGCCTTGATCTCGTTAGCAGCAAGAGTCCCAGGTGAGTATGTCTAATGAATGGACCCCAACAGCTTTCGTGGGAGAGAATTCCACAAGCTTACAACTCTCTGAATGAAGAAATTCTTCCTCATCTCAGTCCTGAATGGCATCCCCCCTTCTTCTTAGACTGTGATCTTTATTTCTGGACTTCCCCAACATCGGGAACATTTTTCCCATGTCTGGCCTGTCCAGTCCCATCAGGATTTTATATGTTTCTATGAGGTCTCCCTTATTCTTCTAAATTCCAGCGAATGCAAGCCCAGTCAATCCAAGCTTTCCTCATAGCTCAGTCCTGCCATCCCGGGAATCAGTCTGGTGAAACTTTGCTGGACTCCTTAATCACAAGAATGTCCTTCCTCAGGCTAGGAGACTAAAACTGAACACAATCCTCCAGGTGTGGCCTCACCAAGAGAAATAAGACATAGGAGGTTCTTGTTGTTGTCTAGTTTGATATTTATCCCTCAATTGATATCTCTTAAATAGATGATCGGTTCAGTAACATATTTCTGTTTGTGGGGCCTTGCTGTGCATAAAATGGCTGCCATGTGTCCAAATTACAAAAAAACGTGGCTCTACTTTGAAAGTACTTCATTGGTTATAAAATGGAAGTGGGAGGTTTCCTCATGAAAGAAATGTAATTCTTTATTTTGCTTTCTCACAAATGGTTATGGCCCAGTAGAATTGAGTTAACATTGCCATAGGGGAGGGTTAGGCACTTAATGAGGCAGGTTTTGGGCTGATAGCATGAGAATTCTTGTTGGTCCTCAAGAGAGAAGTCTATCCGACTTATTGAAAATGACAGTTAGCCAAAATATTGTAAAATTCAACCCAATACGCCCAGTCAAAATGTGTTAAAAGGGCTGCAAAAACATTAAACAAAGGAAAACTAAAAGGACAGAACAGAAAAACAACAGTGGAAAAAAGCAACAAACAAAACCTTCACCTTATTCCATTAAAAATAAAGCAAAAGACATTCATAATGGCATGGAAAGAAAACGTTTAATTATTGATTGATCACTGAGTGACATCCTCAATAAATTACACTATAAGGTAACATAAGCAGCTTAACTTCTCACAGCAAGCAATATATTATCCTGAGAGGCGGTCTCTGAAAATATTACTTGCAAGTTGGGGCTTTTCACAATAAATACAGTCAGTCTTTCTGAGGATGATGAAAAAAAGTCTGAGGAATACTTGAGGACCAGACAAAGGTATGAATCCACCTCATGATTAACAAACACCAAGTCATGCCATACAAATTAAAATCGCAACAGCCAAATGATGATTTTTTTGACAAGATGGTACAAGAGAGAGTTACCTGAAGAAGAACTCCTAGAGGGGGTTACTGAGATGGCAATTGCCTTGATATTAGTCAAAGTCTTCAGGAAAGTTTGAGTATGATTTACTGTTGTCACATGTTCCGAGATACAATGAAAAGTGTTGTTTTGTGTGCTATACAGGGATGTTGTACCATACGAAGTGTATCAGGATAGCAGAACAGAGTGTAGAATACAGTATTACAGCCACAGAGAAGGTGCAGAAAGACGTTTTGGGCAAGGAAAAGGGCCATACCATTGATGCCTTGCTAATAGATGGGCACTGGCATGGTGCCATAGTGACAGGCCAACATTGAGTACATAAGAATGCTAGAACCAGGAGGAGCCCATCTGGCCCTTCAAACCCGCTGCTTCGATAGCTAATATTTTTGTGGCCTCAGCTCCAGTTACCTGCCCTCTCACCCTTAATTCAAAATATTATCTATCTTAGCTTTAAAAGCATTTACTGAGGAAGCCTCAACTACTTCATTGGGCAGGGAATTCCACAGATTCACAACCCTCTGGGTGAAGCAGCTCCTTCTCAATTCAGTCCTAAATCTGCTCCCCCTAATTTTGAGGCTATGCCCTCTTGTCCTAGTTTAACATGCCAGTGGAAACATCCTCTCTACTTCTATCTTATCTATTCCCTTCTTAAATTTATATGTTTCTATAAGCTGCCCCCCCCCCCCAATTCTTATAAATTACAATGAATATAATCCCAGCCTATTCAGTCTCTCCTCAGTAGCCAACCCCCTCAACTCTGGAATCAACTGAGTGAACCTCCTCTGCACCACCTCCAGTGCCAGTACATCCTTTCTCAAGTAAGGGGACCAAAACTGCACACAGTACTCCAGGTGTGACCTCACCAGCACTCTGTAAAGCTGCAACATAACCCCTGCTTATAAACTCAATCCCTTTAGCAAGGTCAAAATTCCATTTCCCTTCTTAATTACCTGTTGTACCTGTAGACCAACCTTCTGTGATTCATGCACAAGGACACCCAGGTCTCTTTCACTGGAACATGCTGCATTTTTTACCATTTAAGTAATAGTCCTTTTTACTGTTATTCCAACCAAAATGGATGACTTCACATTTGTTAACATTGTACTCCATCTGCCAGACCTTTGTACACTCATTTAAACTATCTGTGTCCCTTTGCAAAGTTTCACGGTCCTCTGCACATTTTGCTTTATCACTCATCTTAGTGTCATCCACAAACTTTGACACACTACACGTGGTCCCCAACTCCAAATCGTCTATGTAAACTGAATAATTGTGGTCCCAACATTGATCCCTTAGGTACACCACTAGTCACTGATTGCCAACCAGGTAAACACTCATTTATCCCCACGCTTTGCTTCCTGTTAGTTAACCAATCTTCCATCCATGCTAGTACATTACACATAACGCCTTGCATCTTTATCTTATGCAGCAGCCTTTTGTGCGGAATCTTGTTGAATGCCTTCTGGAAATCTAGATACACCACAACTACTGGGTCCCCATTGTCCACCGTGTTCATAATGTCTTCATAGAATTCCAGTGGATTAGTTAAACATGACCTGCCCGTCATGAACTCATGCTGTGTCTGTCCAATGGAACAGTTTCCAAGTAGATGCCTTGCTATTTCTTCCTTGATAATAGACTCAAGCACTTTCCCCATGACAGAAGTTAAGCTAACTGGTCTATAATTTCCCATCTTTTGACCATCTCCTTTTTAAACAGTGGTGTCACATTTGCTATTTTCCAATTTGCTGGGACTGCCCCAGAATCCAGAGAATTTTGGAAAATGATCACAAGTGCATTTGCTTTCCTCCTGCATCTCTTTCAGAACCCTGGGATGCATTCCATCAGGGCCAGGAGACTTGTCTATCCTAAGCTCCATTAGTTTACTCAACACTACCTCTTTCGTGGTAATGTTTGTTTCTTGGTCCTCATCTGCCTTCGTCTCCTTATCAATTACTGGCATGTTATTCATGTCCTCCACTGTGAAGAACATAGAGCATTACAGCGCAGTACAGGCCCTTTGGCCCTCGATGCTGCGCCGACCTGTCATACCAATCTGAAGCCCATCTAACGTACACTATTCCATGTATGTCCATATGCTTGTCCAATGACGACTTAAATGTACTTAAAGTTGGCGAATCTACTACCGTTGCAGGCAAAGCATTCCATACCCTTACTCCTCTCTGAGTAAAGAAACTACCTCTGACAGATATATCTGTCCTATACCTATCACCCCTCAATTTAAAGCTATGACCTCTAGTTCTCACCGTCACCATACTTGGAAAAAGGCTCTCCCTGTCCACCCTATCTAACCCTCTTATTATCTTATATGTCTCTATTAAGTCACCTCTCAACTTCTTCTCTCTAATGAGAACAGCCTCAAGTCCCTCAGCCTTTCCTCGTAAGACCTTCCCTCCATACCAGTCAACATCCTAGTCAATCTCCTCTGCACCCTTTCCAAAGCTTCCATATCCTTCTTATAATGCGGTGACCAGAACTGTACACAATACTCCAAGTGCGGCCGCACCAGAGTTTTGTACAGCTGCAGCATAACCTCATGGTTCCGGAACTCGATCACTCTATTAATAAAAGCTAAAACACTGTACGCCTTCTTAACGACCCTGTCAACCTGGGTGGCAACTTTCAAGGATCTGTGTACTTGGACACCGAGATCTCTCTGCTCATCTACACTATCAAGAATCTTACCATTAGCCCAGTACTTTGCATTCCGGTTACTCGGACCAAAGTGAATCACCTCACACTTGTCCGCATTAAACTCCATTTGCCACCTCTCAACCCAGCTCTGCAGCTTATCTATGTCTCTCTGTAACCTACAACATCCTTTGTCACTATCCACAACTCCACCAACATTAGTGTCGTCTGCAAATTTACTAACCCACCCTTCTACGCCCTCATCCAGGTCGTTTATAAAAATGATGAACAGCAGTGGACCCAACACCGACCCTTGCGGTACACCACTCGTAACTGGACTCCAGGATGAACATTTCCCAATAACCATCACCCTCTGTCTTCTTTCAGCAAGCCAATTACTGATCCAAACTGCTATATCTCCCACAATCCCATTCCTCTGCATTTTGTACAAAAGCCTACTGTGGGGAACCTTATCGAACGCCTTGCTGAAATCCATATACACCACATCAACCGGTTTACTCTCATCTACCTGTTTGGTCACCTTCTCAAAGAACTCAATAAGGTTTGTGAGGCACGAGCTACTCTTCACAAAACCATGCTGACTATCCCTAATCAAATTATTCTTTTCTAGATGATTATAAATCCTGTCTCTTATAACCTTTTCCATCACTTTACCAACAACTGAAGTAAGGCTCACTGGTCTATAATTACCAGGGTTGTCTCTACTCCCCTTCTTGTACAGGGGAACTACATTTGCTGTCCTCCAGTCTTCTGGCACTATTCCTGTAGACAATGACGATTTAAAGATCAATGCCAAAGGCTCGGCAATCTCCTCCCTGGCTTCCCAGAGGATCCTAGGATAAATCCCATCTGGCCCAGGGGACCTATCTATTTTCACAATCTGCAGGATTTCTAATACATCTTCCTTGTGAACCTCAATCCCACCGAATCTAGTAGCCTGTGTCTCAGTATTCTCCTCGACAACATTGTCGTTTTCTAGAATGAATACTGTCAAAAACTATTCATTTAGTGCTTCCCCTATCTCCTCTGACTCCACACACAACCTCCCACTACTATCCTTGATTGGCCCTAATCTTACTCTTGTCATTCTTTTATTCCTTAAATACCTATAGAATGCCTTAGGGTTTACCCTGATCCTATCCACCGACAACTTCTCATGTCTCCTCCTGGCTTTTCTAAGCCTCAAGCGCCCTAACTGAGCCTTCACATCTCATCCTAACATAAGCCTTCTTCTTCCTCTTGACCAGAGATTCCACTTCCTTCATAAACCATAGCTCCCGCGCTCTACAGCTTCCTCCCTGCCTGACAAGTACACACTTATCTAGGGCGCACAATAGCTTTTCTTTGAATAAGCTCCACATTTCTAATGTGCCCATCCACTGCAGTTTCCTTCCCCATCCTATGCTTCCTAAATCTTACCTAATCGCATTGTAGTTGCCTTTCCCCCAGCTGTAACTCTTGCCCAGTGGTATACACCTATCTCTTTCTATCACTAAAGTAGAAGACCGACAGAAAATACCTGTTCAGTACTTCGGCCATTTCACCATATTCCACTATTAAATCCCCCATCTCAGCCTCTGAGGGACTAATGTTTACTACTGCCACTTCTTTTTCAGCAACACATTTTCAGCTCTGATCTCCAGCATCTGCAGTCTTCACTTTCACCTTTCAATCTTTCCCAATCTTCTAGTTTCCTGCTAATCCTGGCCACTTTGTATGCCTTCTTTTTCAATTTGATAGCCTTCCTTATTTATGCTTTAGGTGAGGACAACACCATTGCTACATTCAGCAAGTCCACCAAAACAGCAAGAGCTTACATAATTGTCTGGTGTTTCTTCCCATTGACTAAGGATGTGATATCAAAGGACATTCAGCTTGTCTCTGCATGAAACCTGGTTTCAAAAGCCAAGCCATTTCCAGAACTAGACATAATTGACCATCTGGGGTAGCACAGTGGCTCAGAGGTTAGCACTGCTGCCTCACAGCGCATGGGCTCAATGGGACGAATAGCTTGCTTCTATACTGTAGGGATTCTAATCGATAGCATGACTACAGCAATCTTCACTTTCACCTTTCAATCTTTCCCAATCTTGGAAGATAAGCAAAGGTTTCCTGCCATCAATCTCATGCACCATCTCAACAGTATGAGGCAATCAGCTGCTTTTATCACCGTTAACACCTAAAAGGCAGGTCGCCTCACCCCGAAAACTGAAATCAACACATGAACTGATGCCAACATTTTAGCACTATGTTTTCTAAAAGGTACGTGTCTCAACAAGTGGTACTTTATGTGGCAGTCTACAGGAGACTCTTTCCCAGTATACAACAGATCACCAAATCTATGCATAGGTGCAGTCACAATGCAATACCAATACACAGTTTAATCCTGATTTCCCTTTGCCTGGTAGATCCCAATCATCCAGCAAAGGCAGGATTGTCTGTATGCAATGATCTTGCTGGAATCACCATTTATTAAATTAAAGCCACATCCATCCTGATAGATTGGACCATGCGAAATGCAATTAAATCAATCGGTGATTTTAAATGGTTGTACCTAGATGGATTCAACATCACCTTATTGCCGCAAGGATAATGCAACGCTATTCATTGATCCAAGGACGTCAAGAGCATACATTCAGGAGAAGACCAGGGAGAGTAAGGCATGGAGATGACATTGCCTGGCAACCAATTGTCTAATCATTCCAAAACATGGGCTTCCTTCTCCAATGAAAGAGAGAATGAAAGAGATACATGATCAATGAGCAGGTACAGAATTACAACTGTGCACTGGGCAGAGAGCGTGAGTCAGAATTCCAGTCACCAGCAAAGGGCTCTAAAAGAGGCAATCAGTTCAGGGGAGGACATTATCAAACATTTGGAGGGAACAGAAACCAGCTCAGGTGGATGTACAAGACGCCAATCACACAGGCAGAGAGGAAGGAACCTCTGACAATGATGAATGTGTGAGAGATAACATCCAACAGCAAGGCAACCAGGTTATCAGACAAGAGCCACCAAGAATAACACACATCTATCTAGATGGAGAAATGATCACCAGAGCAGGACAAGTTCTCAAATGTCCAAAATATATATTAAGCTTTGAATGGCTAAAATTGATAACTCTGTTTGTACCTGTTTGTATAATTATTAAATCAATGGCACGTACCTGGGCACAGCCATGTATATCTGTTTGGGATTTCTTTCTTGCTTTGGAACAAGAGGAATGTCATGATATGTCTTACAGTTGGTATGAAGTATATTTTTCAGAGACACACTGATAATATCATCACTGTACGTGACCCAATGGTATAAAGATTTTGGTCTGTGTCTTACTGGGGTCACTTGCAGCATGATACACAGTAGGAGGATTAGGCCAGTTTATAACTGAATTTTTCAGAGCTAGCTCAGGTATGGCAGCATTTCTGACTGTAATATTTATAGATTCCTGGAGCTGTAAGAAATGTCTATGGAACCTTGCACTATCACTTTAATGCTGGTCTTCATATCTAAAGGGCTGGAGTATGGGGATGCAGACATTATGCTGCTGTTATACAAAACCCTCATCAGATCCCACTTGGAACTGTGGGTAGATGAGGGCACCACTCCTAAGGAAGGCTGTTTTGGCCCTTGAGGGAGTTCGATATCTGTATACACAGGTGGCCCGTAGACCTCAATTGTGAGGAGAGATTAGACAAATTAGGCCTTTATTCTCTAGAAGTTAGAAAGGTTAAGGGTGATCTAATTGAGGTTTTCAGGATAGTAACAAGGAAAGAGAGGGTAGATAACAATAAACTATTTCCTCTGGGTGGAGATTCTAGAACCAGGGGCATAATCTAAGAATTAGGGCCAGATTATTCAAGAGAGATGTTAGAAAGCACTTCTACACACAAAGAGTAGTGGATGTTTGAAGCTCTCTTCCTCAAATGGTTGAGGTTGCTAATTCAATTGTGAAATTTACATCTGAGAAAGACAAGCTTTTATTAAGCAAAAGTATGGGCCCAAGGCAGGCATTTGGAGTTAGGCCACAGATCAGCCAGATCTTACTGAATGGCAGAGCAGACTCAAAGGGCTGAATGGTCTGCTCCTGTTCCTATGTCTAGTTCTTGTGGAAGATATCATAATTATTGCTTCGACAGGTACAAGGTAAAGTTGCCTTAGCCCTTCAGCTCTCTCACTGGAGAGAGACGACTGGTGGTGATTTAGCCTGAGGGCCACCATACCTCAGGTGAGGGGAGAGGTTGAGACAAAGAGTCCTTCATGGGAACCGTTTCTGGTGTCAGGAATTGAACCCACGCTGTTAGTGTTAATCCATATCAGAAGTCAGCCATCCAATCAACTGAGTTAACCAAACTCCTGCCATGTATGAGTATTCACTTGGAAGTTAAAAGATTATTATTACATCTGTGGCTGCTTGTATGGGCAGAACAGAGCAGGGGAGCCAATTCATTGTCCTTAACTGGTTATTGATTGGCCAATCTAAAGTCAATGCTGTGTTGTTGCTCCTGACACAGGGGCCCCCATCCAAAATAGAAAATCCCATCCCATTGTCGCAACTAAATTATCCCGCTCTGATTCAACCTCCCCTTGTGGGAAAGTTTAAAATTTAAGGTTTACATTTCAGTGCGAAAAGCCTGGTCATCATTAGAAATGCCACAACTGTTCATCAATCCGAATGCGTGCGCATGGTTGGAACCTGTCCAACTCAATTTGGCGCAGTGCCATCACAATTAATAGATTATTCAACTTTCGTTGATTAGAACAGTGAATCAATTAATCATGAAAGTCCCTCCTGACTCGTGAACAGAAGGCTTGTGTTAACAGCTAGACTGATCGAGTTTGTCAGCTTTCAGGGTAGAGTTTGCCCTTATGTAATGAGGAGAAATAATATTAGAGAAAGAGATTCATTTGCACCCCACTCTGACCATTGAAGCCAGGGTAACTGTTTGGCTAGAGTAGGGTCCACTGTCTCATTCACACTCCCATCTGGGTGTCATGTAATCACTCCATCAGGAATGTCCAAGGCCTTTACCTGGTCTGGTAAACCTCTCCACCTCTGCCCAGCTCCTTTTTTTCTATGAACAACTCTTGAAATTTTTCCCAAGTTTTTCGTCACTGCCCTTAATATCTCTTTCCTGGAAAGGCTAGCAATTTTTGCCTGTCCCAAATGTCTTAACAGATGTGTACCTTGCCTTTAAGATAGTTTATGACAATAGACAACAGGTGCAGGAATAGGCCATTCTGCCCTTCGAGCCTGCACCACCATTCATTATGATCATGGCTGATCATCCTCAATCAGTATCCTGCTCCTGCCTTATCTCCATAACCCTTGATTCCACTATCCTTAAGAGCTCTATCCAACTCTTTCTTAAACGAATCCAGAGATTAAGGATTCCGGGTGCTGTGTGCAGACAATGCTGTGACTCTGCCTGCCGGATAGGATAAATGGAATCAATGGAAACCATTGTGAAGCCGACTCTGAACAGGCATCATACAAGAGTTGAAACATTAACTCTGTTCCTTTCTTAACAGATACAATGAGACCTGCTGAGTTTCTCCAGCATCCTCTGCATTTGTGTCAGATATTCAGCATCCACAGTATTTTGCCTTTGTTCGAATGGGTTATTGTGATGTTTGCTTCAAAACTCATTATGCGTTTCATTATTTTAAAGAAGCTAACCCACAGAGCTAAACGATCTGTGATGAGCAATTGATTGTTAGACCACTATATGTGTCATTACACAATGAATGAGCTCATGCGACATAATGGCAGTAATTGACATTGATGCAGGATAAGAGTCATCAACAATAATTCCTGAAATAGGATAGCAGACTACCAACAGAAATCGTTATCGCATTGCAGACAGTTTTTATTGCTTTTCTTATTTTTGGATATATGGATATTCACTGCTTAAAAAAATAACTTTATAGGATTGGAAAAGCCCAAGCCTTTTACTAGTCACCTGTAAAAAAGCTATATTTTAACAAGAGCACCTGCAATTTTCTTTTCTGTTCAAGAAAGGCCATTTCCTCACTGCATCATCCAAAATGGATTCCACCATTCACTGCAGGAACAAACCAGTTGCAAAATGGCTGCCTTGTTTTTCTGCACAATATCATCAGCCAATACAGTCAAAATAATTAGCTACAAAATGTGTCAGGACATAATGAGTCACTCTACAAATGAAAATCTTTTCATGAATATTAATAGTTTTGATACTGATATTAATTTTGACTGCAATTACAAAACCACCCAGCTACATTTATAACATGTCCCTTCCTATGTTGGGGTTATTTTTATTCCATAATTGAATAGGATGACTCCCAGTAATTGGACTAAAAACGATTGAAAGTCGTAGAAAGGATTGCATGAAGGTGACTTAGCCCAAAAACGTAAACTGAGTGATGTTTCACTCTGCAGTCATGTTTTCTTAAAGGGACATTTCAATATAGAATGTTGAAGGAAAAATCTATTAGAGTGACACTAAACCCCATAATGAGATTGTGCTCCCAAGCATAATAAGAGTTAGGAAGGAACTGATGATTAGATTAGATGATTAGATTACTTACAGTGTGGAAACAGGCCCTTCGGCCCAACAAGTCCACGCTGGCCCGCCGAAGTGCAACCCACCCAGACCCATTCCCCTACACCTAACACTACGGGCAATTTAGCATGGTTAATTCATCTAATGTGGAATTATACAACACAGAAGGAGGCCACTTGACCCACTGAACCTGTGCTGGCTCTTTGAAAGAGCAATCCAAATACTTCCACTCTTTCAGCAGATTTCTTCTTTGAAAGTGTGCACCCAATTGTCTTTAGAAAATTATCACTGAGTCTGCTTCAACAGCCCTTTTGGGTCATGCATTTAAGATCATAACAACTATCTATGTGAAAGTAACTCAATCTCCTTTCCAATTCTTTGGACAATTCACTTAAAATTGTGTCCTCTGGCTCATGCACAGTTGAAAGAGTTTCTATTGATTTACTCAAGTAACTCCCTTCATAAATGTCACATTTCACCCTTCACATTCTCTGCTGTAAGGAGAACTTATCCCAACTTTTTCAGATTGCTGACACAGCTGAAGTCCTTGATCCTGATACTATGGAGGCAAACCACCTCTGTTACTTCTCCATGACCTTACCCAGCATTCCTTCAGATGGGCCTTAATGTTCACTGACTTTATAAGGTCATATGAACAAGGAACAGGAGGAGGCCACTCTGCCCTTCCTGTTTGTTCCCCAACTTAATAAGATTGTGGTTGATCTGATTTAACCTCAACTCTACATTCCTGCATATCCCCAATAACCTTTCATCCCCTTGGTCATCAAGAATCTATCTACCTCTGCCTTAGAAATATTTAAAGGTTTTACATCCCCTGCCTTTTCATGAATAGAATTCCAAAGACTCACAACCCCCAGAGAAAATATGAGCCTTTGTCTCTGTCTTAAATGGATGCTGCCTTATTTTTAAACTAAGACCCATGGTACTAGATTCTTCCACAACAGGAAACATCCTTTCCACATTCACTCAATCATTTTCCCTCAGGATCTGATATGTTTCAATTATATTGCACCTGATTCTTCTAACCTCCAGAGGATAGAAGCCCAGAATTTCCTCATAAGGTAATTTGCTCATTCCAGGTATTAGTCTGGCAAACCTTCTTTGAACTGCTTTCAATGTGTTAACATCATTCCCTAGGTACGTTGACCAGTAATGTGTAATCCCATGCAAGGACTGCACTTAGGACTACATAGGACAAACAGGAAGACAGCTAACGATCCGTATCCATGAACACCAACTAGCCATGAAACGACACGACCAGCTATCCTTAGTAGCCACACACGCAGATGACAAGCAACATGAGTTCGACTGGGACGACACTACTACTATAGGTCAAGCCAAACAGAGAACAGCCAGGGAATCCCTAGAGGCAAAGCACTCATCCACAGATTCTATCAATAAGCACATTGACCTGGACCCAATATACTGGCCACTGCAGCGGACAGCTGGAACTGACAACCGGAAGCAGCAGAGACAAACCACTATAAATGCTGGAGGAAACATCACAGAAGTGCTTCACAGGAGGCTCCCAAGCACTGAGGATGTCACCTAGACAGGGGACGAAACGTCTGCAATACAAATTCCCAGCTTGGCGAGCACCCGAGCTACAAATCTTCTCACAAACTTTGACTACATGAGAATATCAATCTGGACATTAATGTAATTTTAAAGGGTTGAACTGCACTGACGGAATATTCTGGAACTGGGTGGGGCTGACAGTCAGGCAGGAACTTGGAAGACTCCCACTCCATTTAGACTGTAATTTGCTATCATTCCCCCCACTATTACCAAATTAAGCTTTCATTCAATATCTTCCACACTGTCATAGCCATCCCCAGCCAATCAGGTTCACTTGGGTGATCATCCCTGATGCTGAGGTCTATCATACCTACATTGTCTGAGGAAGAAGCGGTGCCAGAACCCATTTGCAGGGCCACCCCAAAGTTAGGCCATGTCTTACCTACATTGTCTTGAGGAATCATAGATTCAGGAAATCATCTGCATAACGATTCCCCAAGATTAGGGCATTAGCATTTGCATTATCTCCAAGGATGATCTCATCCTACCATTGTACCTGGGGTAACATATGGTCTTGGGGGGATGGTAGTGGTCAGAATATCTGTAAGCATTGCCAATTGACCTGTATAAAGGGGATGGGTTTTCTTTGTTCAGGGTCTCTCTTCTGTTTGCAGAAGTTGGTGTGTGTGAATTGCATCCCGTGTGTGAAACCTCAGGAAATGAGCCTAACAAATGCACATAGTATTCCAGATACAGTCTCACCAATGCCCCGTGTAACACTTGCATTCAACTCCCCTTGCAACAAAACATAAAGATGAGGACAGTATGGGACCAATTAGAGATGAAAAGTTGTCTCATGGAAGATGGAGTGACAGCAGAGACATGGGTGAAAGAAAGTTATCAAGAACGGAAAGGGAGAGTCGGAAGTTGATGCAACGGTGAGTCAGTGACAGAGTGATAATTATTTTCTTTTGTTCATTCCTGGGATGTGGGTATCAATGGCAATTAACTATCTCTAATTGCTAACTCTAAACTGCCTTCTGTGATGGATAATACATGCTGGCTGAGTCAACAACACCCTCATCCATGAATGGATTTTTAAAAATTGCCTTTGAGAAGGATATGAGCTTCTTGAGTGCTGTTGGGGGCCGTAGTGGATCGTCCACCATTTCTGGCTGAAGATGGCGGCAAAGTTTCAGCCTTTATTGAGGATGGGGATATTTATGGAGCCTCCTCTTCTGGTAAGTTGTTTAATTGTCCACTTCAATGTCTGTCAGGTTTCATTCCATTTGAGACTTTGTAGCAGTTGATACAACTGAATAACCTGCTAGACCATTTCAGAAAGCTATGGGTCTCTATTCACAGATAGGCCAGACTTGATAAGGATCTTCCTAAAAAGACATTTAAAAACCAGTTGGGTTTTTAACACAATTATTCTATGGCCATAATTTGATACTTATTGAGTTTGCCATCTGCCTCAGAGGGATTCAAGCCCAGGTACCCCCAGCATTTCCCACTTTACAAGGTTGAGATTCTGAAGGGAGATTACAGAAAGTTAGGCAGAAATTTAAAAAAGGAGGTCCTCAAGGGTAGTAATATCTGGCTATTGCTCCCAGTGCTATGAGCTAGTGAGGGCAGGAATAGGAGGATAGAGCAGATGAATGCATGGCTGAGGAGCTGGTGTATGGGAGAAGGATTCACATTTTTGGATCATTGGAATCTCTTTTGGGGTAGAAGTGACCTGTACAAGAAGGATGGATTGCACCTAAATTGGAAGGAGACTAATATACTGGCAGGGAAATTTGCTAGAACTGCTTGGGAGGATTTAAACTAGTAAGGTGGGGGGGTGGGACCCAGGGAGATAGTGAGGAAAGAGATCGATCTGAGATGGATACAGCTGAGAACAGAAGTTGGGCAGGCAGGGACAGGGTAGGATTAATGAATTAAACTGCATTTATTTCAATGCAAGGGGCCTAACAGGGAAGGCAGATGAACTCAGGGCATGGTTAGGAACATGGGACTGGAATATCATAACAATTACGGAGACATGGCTCAGGGATGGACAGGACTGGCAGCTTAATGTTCCAGGATACAAATGCTACAAGAAGGATAGAAAGGGGGGTAAGAGAGGAGGGGGAGTGATGTTTTTGATAAGGGATAGCATAACAGCTGTGCTGAGGGAGGATATTCCCGGAAATACATTCAGGGAAGTTATTTGGGTGGAACTGCGAAATAAGAAAGGGATGATCACCTTATTGGGATAGTATTATAGACCTCCTAATAGTAAGAGGGAAATTGAGAAACAAACTTGTAAGGAGATCTCAGCTATCTGTAAGAATAATAGGGGGTTTTAAATTTCCAAACATCGGCTGGGACTGCCATAGTGTTAAAAGATTTAGATGGAGAGGAATTTCTTAAGTGTGTACAAGACAATTTTCTGATTCAGTATGTGGATGTACCGACGAGAGAAGGTGCAAAACTTGACCTACTCTTGGGAAATTAGGCAGGGCAGGTGACTGAGGTGTCAGTGGGGAGCACTTTGGGGCCAGCGACTATAATTCTATTCGTTTTAAAATAGTGATGGAAATGGATAGACTAGATCTAAAAGTTGAAGTTCTAAATTGGAGAAAGGCCAATTTTGATGATATTAGGCAAAAACTTTCGAAAGCTGATTGGAGGCAGATGTTTGCAGGTAAAGGGACGGCTGGAAAATGGGAAGCCTTCAGAAATTAGATAACAAGATTCCAGAGAAAGTATATTCCTGTCAGGGTGAAAGGGAAAGCTGGTAGGTATAGGGAATGCAGGATGACTAAAGAAATTGAGGGCTTGGTTAAGAAAAAGAAGGAAGCATATGTCAGGTATAGACAGGATAGATCAAGTGAATCCTGAGAAGAGTATAAAGGAAGTAGGAATATACTTAAGAGGGAAATCAGGAGGGCAAAAAAGGGACATGAGGTAGCTTTGGCAAATAGAATTAAGGAGAATCCAAAGGATTTTTACAAATATATTAAGGACAAAAGGGTAACTAGGGAGAGAATAGGGCCCCTCAAAGATCAGCAAGGCAGCCTTTGTGTGGTATCGCAGAAAATGGGGGAGATACTAAATGAATATTTTGCATCAGTATTTACTGTGGAAAAGGATATGGAAGATATAGACTGTAGGGAACTAGATGGTGACATCTTGCAAAATGTCCATTTTACAGAGGAGGAAGTGCTGGATGTCTTGAAACGGTTAACGGTGGATAAATCCCCAGGACCTGATCAGGTGTACCAGAGAACTCTGTGGGAAGCTAGAGAAGTGATTGCTGGGCCTCTTACTGAGATATTTGTATCATTTATAGTCACAGGTGAGGTGCCGGATGACTGGAGGTTGGCAAACATGGTGCCACTGTTTAAGAAGGGCAGTAAAGACAAGCCAGGGAACTATAGACCGGTGAACCTGACCTCAGTGGTGGGAAAGTTGTTGGAGAGAATCCTGAGGGACAGGATGTACATGTATTTGGAAAGGCAAGGACTGATTAGGGATAGTCAACATGGCTTTGTGCGTGGGAAATCATGTCTCACAAACTTGATTGAGTTTTTTGAAGAAGTAACAAAGAGGATTGATGAGGGCAGAGCGGTAGATGTGATCTATATGGACTTTCGTAAGGCGTTCGACAAGGTTCCCCATGGGAGACTGATGAGCAAGGTTAGATCTCACGGAATACAGGGAGAACTAGCCATTTGGATATAGAACTGGCTCAAAGGTAGAAGACAGAGGGTAGTTGTGGAGGGTTGTTTTTCAGACTGGAGGCCTGTGACCAGTGGAGTGCCACAAGGATCGGTGCTGGGTCCTCTACTTTTTGTCATTTATATAAATGATTTGGATGTGAGCATAAGAGGTAGAGTTAGTAAGTTTGCAAATGACACCAAAATTGGAGGTGTAGTGGACAGCGAAGAGGGTTACCTCAGATTACAACAGGATCTGGACCAGATAGGCCAATGGGCTGAGAAGTGGCAGATGGAATTTAATTCAGATAAATGCGAGGTGCTGCATTTTGGGAAAGCAAATCTTAGCAGGACTTATACACTTATAAGGTTCTAGGGAGTGTTGCTGAACAAAGAGACCTTGGAGTGCAGGTTCATAGCTCCTTGAAAGTGGAGTCGCAGGTAGATAGGATAGTGAAGAAGGCGTTTGGTATGCTTTCCTTTCTTGGTCAGAGAATTGAGTACAGGAGTTGGGAGGTCATGTTGCGGCTGTAAGGACATTGGTTAGGCCACTGTTGGAATATTGCGTGCAATTCTGGTCTCCTTCCTATTGGAAAGATGTTGTGAAGCTTGAAAAGGTTCAGAAAAGACTTACAAGGATGTTGCCAGGGTTGGAGGATTTGAGCTACAGGGAGAGGCTGAACAGGCTGGGGCTGTATTCCCTGGAGCGTCGGAGGCTGAGGGGTGACCTTATAGAGGTTTACAAAATCATGAGGGGCATAGATAGGATAAATAGACAAAGTCTTTTCCCATGGCTTAGGGAGTCCAGAACTAGAGGGCATAGGTTTAGGGTGCGAGGGGAAAGATATAAAAGAGACCTAAGGGGCAACTTTTTCACGCAGAGGATGGTACATGTATGGAATGAGCTGCCAGAGGAAGTGGTGGAGGCTAGTACAATTGCAACATTTAAGAGTCATTTGGATGGGTATATGAATAAGAAGGGTTTAGAGTGATATGGGCCAGGTGCTGGTAGGTGGGATTAGATTGGGTTGGGGTATCTGGTCGGCATGGACAGGTTGGACCGAAGATGCTGTACATCTCTATATGACTCTATGACCAGTCCAGTCACAATACCATTATGTCACTGCCAGCAGGTTGTTGTTTAGAAAGCTCAGTTCCCTTATCTACAAACACCAATTCGAATCCCACTTGGTGGAATTTAAAAATTCAATTAATAGAGTCTAGAATTAAAAGTTAATCTTGTTATTGGCTTCCATGAAATTATCAAACACTGCTGTGGAAAGCTCTCTGGTTTATGAATGCCTTTTAGGGGAAGATATCTGCTTCCCTCGCCTGTTCCGGCTTACATGTGACTTCAGGTCTACAGCAAAGTGGTTTCAGTGTTGGAGGATTTGAGCTGTAGGGAGAGATTGAATAGGTTGGGGCTGAAGTGTCAGAGGCTGAGGGGTGAGCTTATCGAGGTTTATAAAGTCATGAGGGCCATGGGTAGGGCAAATGGACAAGGTCTTTTCCCTGGGGTGGGAGAGTCCAGAACTGGAGGGCATAGGTTTAGAGTGAGAGGGGAAAGATATAAAAGGGACATCAGGGATAACCTTTTTACGCAGAGGGTGGTACATGTGTGGAATGGGCTGCCAGGGGAAGTGGTTGAGGCTAGTACAATTACAACATTTAAAAGGCATCTGGTTGGGTATATGAATAGGAAGTGTTTGGAGGGATATCGGCCGGGTGCTGGCAGGTGGGACTAGATTGGGATACCTTGTTGGCATGGACGAGTTGGACCAAAGGGTCTGTGTCCATGCTGTACATCTCTATGACTCTATGATAGAGAAGCCACTCTGTTCAATGGCAGTCTGAGATGGCCTTGCCGGTGGTATCTGTATGACATGAAGGAATATAGAAACTCCTCGAGTGAATAAGAATAAATGGAAGTCAAAGTGGCCCCAACACCATAAGTCTCTGATGGTGTGAATTTAGCTTTTTATTTACTCATGGATGGGGCCAGCATTTATTTTCCATCTCCAACTGCCCCCTGATTACAGTGGTTTGCCATTTCAGAGCACAGTTAAGAGTCAACCACATCGTTGTGTGTCTGGAGCGATATGTAGGCCAGACCAAGTGAGGATGGCAGATTTCCTTCCTGAAGGGATTTAGTAAATCAAATGGGTTTTCAAACAATGGTCACCATTTGACTAGCCTTTAACTGAATTTAATTTCAGGTTGTCAGCTGTAGGGGACGTACTTGACCCCAAACCCTCACAGCATCAATTCTGAGGAAAGGTCACTCGACCCAAAACATTAACTCTGATTGTCTCCACAGATGCTGCCAGACCTGCTGAGCTTTTCCAGAAACATCTGTTTTTGTCCCGCAGCATTAACATGGGGTTTGTGAATCCTAGCCCATTGATGTTACCGATATGTTGTTATTTGCCAACACTGGTTGGATATCTTTCTGGTCATGTGACCACCCCTGACTGCCCACCTACACATGTCTGTGATTGGTCACCTGACACATGCAACTTGGCAATTTGCCCCTATTGCAGGGTAAACAGTGTCTTCGTGACCTAATGAGAACACCCTTGACCACTGGCTACAAGATTTCCTAATTCTGTTTTTTTTTAAAGAAGTGTTCAAAGGAATAGAAGAAAGTCAGTTTGTAATCCCCCTCTGACCATCTCACAACTATACCTTGGAGATGAATCTCTCACTGCTGGAACTTGGCAGGGAATTCTGGGATTAAGCAAACCCTGCTTTCATTATGAGGCACATGCATCCTCCAGGTGTCTGTAAGGAGGATAAACCCTGCTCCTTCACAAAAACTGAAGGACATGATCCCTGTAAATATCCCTCTCTAAGACTTCAAATTCCCTTTAAACACCAACAGTGGGGAAAGCAGCCTTTCAACATCCCTGGATGCTCATGTTGAGAATGGAGATCTTCCTTCCCATTGCTCATGTTGGGCTGAAGCTGCTGAGTCTGTTTCTCTGCTGGGAATGTATCAACTGCGCTGAGTGTTTTATGGGAGAGCTCTGCAGCGCCCTAGCTACCTGGCACACAGAGAAAAGCAGAAGAAGAGAAACCAACCTGTCCTTTCCTGTTTCCTGCTGGAAGACCTTGTCACAGTAGTTCATCCGCTCCTCGGTGGTCAGGTAGATCTTGGCATGGGGGTAGCTCCTTGCTATCTGCCGCAGCGCGTTGTAGGTGCCCCCCTTCCCGTCCTGTCGCATGTTCCGATAGGGCCCCCAGATCACGTAGATGGTCCCGTTGGCCTCTTCGAAGTAATGCTGCTGCCTCTGGGTGAGGAGGGGCACGCTGGTGTGAGACACCACCCTGATGGTGGTCCGGGTGCCTACATCCGTCTCGAACCCGGCCGTGGGTGCGTTGTTCATGCGCCACACGCAGGCCGACCGGTCGATCAGCGACCCTGCTCGCTGGCCCAGCATCTGGCCGGAGCTTGATACGATGCTGCACAGGTCGCAGTGCAGGCGGAGAGGCTGCGGGACATGGAGATTGCCAACAGGTCAGAGATTTCCATTCATCGCTCGCAAATAAAAACCCTAAAAAAACAAACCACACGTGTTGCCTGACTCCAAGTGGGACATATCCCTTAAGGAAAGGTGATAGCATAATGGTATTATCACATGGTGGCCAGGGAAAGTATGTCCCCTTTCCTGTAGGGCACAAACAAACCAGTTGGAGGCAATGGCCTAGTGATATAACCACTCACCTGCTAATCTAGGGACCCAGGTTCGAAACCCATCACTGTAACTTAAATTGCAGAATCAAAAGCAAAACTGGAATCATGAATGTGGTTGACTCGTAACTTTCCTCTGGGCCATTAGGGATGGGCAATAAATGCTGGTCTAGCCACCCACACCTATATCCTGTGAATGAACTTAAACAAAGTTAACACAGGGAGAATGGTGTTATTGCCAGATTATTATATCATAAAGCTCAGGTCATGTCCTGAGGACCTTATTCAAATTTCACAATGGCAGATGTGAACTCAGCAATTAAATGATGATAACCATGAAACTATTGTCAGAAAACCCACCTCGTTCTTCATGAACTTCAGGGAAGGAAATCTGCTGTCTTTACCTGATCTGGCCTACATGTTACTCCAGATCCACAGCAATACGATTGATTCAAGGTTAAAGATGAGTAATAACTGCTGGCCTAACCAGGGATGCTGACTATGCTGTAAATAAATAATAAAATAACGTAGCCTCTTGCTTCCAAACCTGAGGAGAGATTTCTTTACCCAGAGAGTAGCGAACATGTGGAATTCTCTGGCGCACAACATGTTTGAAACCCCAACATTGAAGGATTCAAGAAGGAGTTAGATTTGGTACTTTGGGCAAAAGAGATCGAAGGCAATGGGAGCAATTGGCAACAGGGCCCTGAGTTTGATGATCAGTCATGATCATACTAATGGTGGAACAGGCTTGAAGGACCACATGGCCTGGTCCTGCTCCTGGTTGGAGTCCGAGGAGATAGGAGAAGTGCTAAATAAATATTTTTTGTTGGTATCCACACTGAAAAAAAACAGTGCTGTCAAGGAGAATACTGAGATACAGGCTACTAGACAAGACAGGATAGAGGTTCACAAAGAGGAGCTGTTAGCAATTCTGGCAAGTGTGAAAATAGATAAGTCCCCTGGGCTGGATGGGATTTATCCGAGGATTCTCTGAGAAGCCAGGGAGGGGACTGCTGAGCTTTTGGCTTTGATCTTTATGTCGTCACTGTCGACAGGAATAGTGCCAGAAGACTGGAGGATAGCAAATGTTGTTCCCTTGCTCAAGAAGGGGAGGAGCAACAACCCTGGTAATTATTGACCAGTGAGCCTTACTTCGGTTGTGGGTGAAGTGTTGGAAAAGGTTATAAGAGATAGGATTTATCATCATCTAGAGAGGAATAAGTTGATTAGGAATAGTCAATGCAATTTTGTGAGGGTAGGTTGTTCCTCACAAACCTTGTTGAGTTCTTTGAGATGGTGACCAAACAGGTGGATGAGGGTAAAGTTGTTGATATGGTGTATATGGATTTCAGGTTCTGGATTAGTGGTGCTGGAAGAGCACAGCAGTTCAGGCAGCATCCAAGGAGCAGTAAAATCGATGTTTCGGGCAAAAGCCCTTCATCAGGAATAAAGGCAGAGAGCCTGAAGCGTGGAAAGATAAGCTAGAGGAGGGTGGGGGTGGGGAGAAAGTAGCATAGAGTACAATAGGTGAGTGGGGGAGGGGATGAAGGTGATAGGTTGGGGGCGGGGGGAGGGTGGAGTGGATAGGTGGAAAAGAAGATGGGAAGTTAGGACAAGTCATGGGGACAGTGCTGAGCTGGAGGTTTGGGACTGGGGTGAGGTGGGGGAAGGGGAAATGAAACTGTTGAAGTCCATATTGATGCCCTGGGGTTGAAGTGTTCCGAGGCGGAAGATGAGGCGTTCTTCCTCCAGGCATCTGGTGGTGAGGGAGCGGCGGTGAAGGAGGCCCAGGACCTCCATGTCCTCGACAGAGTGGGAGGGGGAGTTGAAATGTTGGACCACAGGGCGGTGTGGTTGACTGGTGCGGGTCAATGTAGAGGAGACTGCATCGGGAGCAACGGATACAATAATGATATTAGTGGGTGTGCAGGTAAAACTCTGATGGATGTGGAAGGCTCCTTTAGGGCCTTGGATGGAGGGGAGGGAGGAGGTGTGGGCACAGGTTTTGCAGTTCCTGCGGTGGCAGGGGAAGGTGCCAGGATGGGAGGGTGGGTCGTAGGGGGACGTAAACCTGACCAGGTAGTCACGGAGGGAACGGTCTTTACAGGAGGCAGAAAGGGGTGCAGAGGGAAATATGTGCGGTCTTTTTGGAGGTGGCGGAAATGTCGGCGGATGATTCGGTTTATGTGAAGGTTGGATTTCAGTAAGGCTTTTGATAAGGTTCCCCATGGTAGGCTATTGCCCAAAATACTGAGGCATGGGATTGAGAGTGATTTAGCGGTTTTGATCAGAAATTGGCTAGCTAAAAGAAGGCAGAGGGTGGTGGTTGATGGGAAATGTTCATTCTGGAGATCAGTTACTAGTGGTGTACCGCAACGATCTGTTTTCGGTCCACAGCTGTTTGTCATTTTTATAAATGATCTGGATGAGGGTGTAGAGGGATGGGTTAGTTAATTTGCAGATGACACTAAGGTCGGTGGAGTTCTGGATAGTGTTGAAGGATGTTGCAGGTTACAGAGGGAGATGGTTAAGCTGCAGAGCTGGGCTGAGAGGTGGCAAATGGAGTTTAATGTGGAAAAATGGGAGGTGATTCACTTTGGAAGGAGCAACAGGAATAAAGAGTACTGGCTAAAGGTAAGATTCTTGGTAGTATAGATGAGCACAGAGATCTCGGTGTCCAGGTACATAGATCCCTGAAAGTTGCCACCCATGTTGATAGGGTTGTTAAGAAGGCATATGGTGTGTTTGCTCTTATTGGTAGAGGGATTGAGTTTTGGAGCCATGAGATCATGTTGCAGCTGTACAAAACTCTGGTGCAGCCACGCTTGGGAGTATTGCGTGCAATTCTGGTCACTACATTATAGGAAGGATGTGCAAACTTTGGAAAGTGTTCAGAGGTGACTTACTAGGATGTTGCCTGATATGGAACGAAGGTCTTATGAGGAAAGGCTGAGGGACTTGAGGCTGTTTTCATTAGAGAGAAGATTTAATTGAGACATATAAGCTAATCAGAGGGTTAGATAAGGTGGACAGTGAGAGCCGTTTCCCTCAGATGGTGATGGCTAGCATGAGGGGACATAGCTTTAAATTGAGGGGTGATAGATATAGGACAGATGTCAGAGGTAGTTTCTTTACTCAGAGAGTATTAGGGACATGAAATGCCCTGCCTGAAACAGTTGTAGTCTTACCAACTTTAAGGGCATTTAAATGGTCATTGGATAAACATATGGATGAAAAGGGAATAGTGTAGGATAGGCTTCAGATTGGTTCTACAGGTCGGCGCAACATCGAGGGCCGAAGAGCCTGTACTGCATTGTAATTCTCTATGTTCTATGTTCTGGTTTCTATGTTTCTCACACTCCCACCATCCATCTTTACAATGTACTGCCTTTGCACAGAAAGGTAAGCTAGCTCTCTGTTGCTCAAGAGGCTGGCACCTGATCATCGGTCAGACAGCCTGAGGTTTCTTCATCTCCAATAAAACTGATTATTGAAAGCTTTGCTGATTCATCACACATCCTTTTCCTCTCTCCCCAGGTCATTTGGAGCCAGGTCCTGGACATTAACCTCCAACTGTTGGAAGCTCCACACTGATCCATTCAACACCGATACACAGAGCACTCTGTATGACTACTATGGCTTGAAGAGTGCATTTTTGATCTGGATTTTCTTAAGAGAGATTTTAAGAGAGAGGTACAGAGCTGTTTATTTGAATCCAATAAAATAAACAGCTTATGAGGCCTTGGGGTATTTTAAAAATTTCAGAACTGTAGAAGCAGCCTGAATGGGTGGGGACAAGCTCCCACAGAATCAGGATTTTTAGTTTTAGTTTTCCAGGAGCAGACATTGCTGGGATCTTAAAGCTTGGCTTGGAAGCTGCAGAACATCTATCTCTGCTACTCTGTCTCTGAGTTTTCTCTTAATGCTTTTTCCTCCTGAACTAAAGAATTGCCTGTGAGACAATCTGTTTTACTGAATTTGCCTTCACCAAGGTTGTACTTATAGGATGTTACTGTATTGGCACAGTCACTGTTTAATCGTTAAATAATCTATTATTCTGTTAAGTTTTCCAATATACTTAAGTTACTCTATTTTTTTCTTTTGCTGTATTTTAACTATAGAGTGTGAATAAAGTGTAACTTCCTTCATGATTGGTAGTCTAACAAATCGAATTGCTTCTGGAATGCAATGCCTTGCACTTGCCTTTAAAATAAGAAAGAATGAGGATCCAGACTAGCTTTCTAATATATTTGAGAGCATTTAGTCTGGTCTAAAACACAATGGACTGGATCTTGCAGCTGAACACCTAAGGTGTGATGATACCTGCTCCCCACTTCTGTTCCTAAATGTGAATTATGGGCGTGATGATGTTGGACCAGCAATCCTAAGTCATTGTGACTGTCTTTGATAATGTGAAAGACAAGGGGGATCTAAAATCAGAACCCCATTTAGGAAAAGAGCGATGAAGTAACTCTTGATCTTGTCATAAGCACAATTGTCTTCAAAGTTCCATGGCACAATATGTCAGGCTTGGAGGGAATAGGGGCCTGTTCCTGCGCTTTGTTGTTCTTCGTTCTTCTTCTTTGTCCTAATTGATTCATCTGTTGTCCATAAGATATAGGAGTAGAAGCCAATCAGCCACTGGGTCTGCTGTGCTATTCAATGAGATCATGGCTGATCTGATCATCCTCATCTTGACTTTCCTGCCTTTTCCCCAAAATCCTCGATTCCCTGGCTTATTAAAAACCTAACTCAGCTTTGAAGATACTGAATGACCCAAACTCTGCAGTAACGAATTTCACAGATTCGCTACCCTCTGGGAGAATAAATTCCTCTCCACCTTGGTTGTAAATGGGCGACCCTTCAGTCACTCGGGAAAATAATTTGAAGTGATTCCTGCCAGCTAAGTGAATTCACCACAAGGGCAGTTTGAAAGGATTGTTAATAAGACCATGACTGTGTGTGGTACTGTGGAGGCTGCCGCTAAAAGTGATAGCCCTTGTTAGTTGTAGATTTCTTACAGTATTTTACAGGATGGGAGAACAGGTATAGATGGATTGAGGAAGCTGAGGTGTTTCCCCAGGGCAGGACTGACTGGCACGAGGGGTCATAGTTTTAAGATATTAGGAGAAAGGTATAGAGGAAACGTCAGAGGTAGGTTCTTTATACAGAAAGTGGTGAACGCATGGAATGCATTGCCAGTTGAGGTGGTGGAAGCAGAGTCATTGGGGACATTTAAGTGACTGCTGGACACGCACATGGATAGCAGTGAGTTGAGGGGTGTGTAGGTTAAGTTATTTTATTTTACATTAGGATTAATCCTTGGTACAACGTTGTGGGCCAAAGGGCCTGGTCTGTGCTATACCTTTCTAACTTCTATGTCTTGTGTTAAACAGAACCCAGGTTAGTAGCCTGATCCCTCATTCTGTCCTTGACACATGACTTTCTCTTCATTTGTTCATGGGATGTAATCATCTTTGGCTATTGATTCCACATTCCTAATTGCCCAGAGTGCAGTTTACTGTCAGCTACACTGCTGTGGGTCTGGAATCACGTGTAGGCCAGTCTCGATAAGGACAACAGATGACCTTTCTTAAAGGACATTAGTGTATCAGATTTCCAAAACAAGTTCCAATGGTGTCACAATTGCCAATAAACTAGTTTCTTTACACTCCAGACTTTTTTCTCTCTTGAATTCAAATTTCACCGTGTGTCATGATGAGATTCAAACCTATCTGCCCAGAACGATGGCCTGTGCTTATGGAGTAATAGTCTTCTGGAATTACTATGATGCCTCCCCCCATTTGGATTGGGTGCTGAGTCCTCTCTGCCAAGACAAATGATAACTAGCCACCTCTCCCAACAGGCGGCTGCTGATTGGTCATCTGACATTTGATTTGCCATCTTGGGGAGGGTGTGGGAATGCCAGATGATCACTCACTTCCATTCCACCTCCCTCTCTCTGCCAGGGTTGTAGGAAACTACAGAGAGTGGAGTACACAGCCCAAGTCATCACAGGAGCCAACCTTCCATGGACTCCATTTATGCAACTCGCTGCCACGGAAAGGCTGCCAACATAATCAAAGACCCTTTGCACCCCGGTAATGATCTCCTACAACCTGTTCCATCAGGCACTAGCAGGTTCAAGAACAGTTTCTTCTCAGTTGTTGTTAGAATATTGAATGGACTTTCTAGCCTCAAATAATGGTGATCTTGCTAATGTTGTTCTCTCTTATTCACACTGTGCAATTTAACCTGTATGCCTCAGTATAAATCTTTTGTTCTGTACATCCTTGCTTACTTACGAGCCTGTACTGCTTGTAAACAAAGCTTTTCACTGTACTTCAGTACACGTGACAATAAATCAGTCAATGACCCCATTGGGGACCCTATAACCCAAAGTGAGAGAATCAGTCAGCACAGGAAGGTTAGTTTCAGGAAGATATTTGTGAGGTAAATGCGAGGTCATGCATCTTAGTTGGAATAGCAGCAAAATGGACTGTTATTTAAATGGTGAAAATTGCAGCATACTGCTATGCAGAGGGACCTGAGTGTTCTTATGCATGAATCACGGAAAGTTGGTTTGCAGGTGCAACAGGTAATTAAGAAGGCAAATGGAATTTTGTCCTTCATTGCTAAAGGGATTGAATTTAAAAACAGGGAAGTTACGTTGCAGCTGTATAGGCTCCTGGTGAGGCCACACCTGGAGTAGTGTGTGCAGTTTTGGTCTCCTTACTTGAGAAAGGATGTACTGGCACTAGAGGGGGTGCAGAGGGGTTTCACTAGGTTGATTGCAGAGTTGAGAGAGTTGACTAGAGTGGGACTATACCCACTGGAATTTAGAAAAAGAGGGGGGATCTTATAGAAACATATAAACTATGAAGGGAATGGATAAGATAGAAGCAGGGAGGTTGCTTCCACTGGGCCATGAAAGTAGAACTAAGGGGTATAACCTCAAAATAAGGCAGAGCAGATGTAGCACTGAGTTGAGGAGGAACCTCTTCACCCGAAGAGTTATGAATCTGTGGAATTCCCAGCCCAGGGAAGCAGTTGAGATTTCCTCATTGAATGTTGTTAAGGCAAAGATTGACAAATTTTTGGACAGTAAAATAATTAAAGGTTATGGCGAGTGGGCAGGTAAGTGGAGCTGAGTCCACAAAAAGATCAACCATGATCTTATCGAATGGCGGAGCAGGCTCGAGGGACCACATGGCCTCCGCCTGCTCCTAGTTCTTTATATTCTTATATTGTGCAGTTAGGTTTCTCCTCTTTAATGCAGGGGCCTTAAAGGGGAGATTCATAATTGAGTCTTTATGTTGGCTCTCCTTTTTGAAGAGGCATTTCAATGAGTTTCACTTCACTGTGTTTCCTCCGACGCCTGCAATTTTTCTTTTTTCAAATATAAATATAGATATATATATATCCCATCACACACATATCCAAATCCCTTCTCAAATTTATCATTGAGTCCTCCTCTACCTCTGATTCAGACAGATTATCACCACATTTTGTCTTTTGCTTTTTATTTTTGCCAATTATCTTACCTGTGTCCTCTGGTAACTGACCCCCCCCCTACCAGTGGAAACAGTTCCTTCCTATTTATCAAAAATTCCCATAATTTTGAACACCTCATTAAATCTGCCCTTAGCCTTTTCTGTTCTATGAAGAATAATGCTGGTCTCCCCAGAATTTCCTGATGAATTTCAATGGAAGTAAGGAATTTTCTTTGGGATAATGTATTAGATTTTTCCTTTGTGAATATTATCCATTGATTAATACTGAAAAGTTCTTGCTGCAAATTACAACATACATTTTCCATTTCAATTTACTTCTTCTGATTATGGGATTTAAACATTACTGTTGTTAGGAAGCGATGGTGTGTCAACTTTAAATGCCTGTTGTTAAACTATAACAATTACTATGTAAGCACAAATGAAATAAGCACTGGCCTTGTGACAGATAAATAAATTAGCATTGGAAATAGTGAGGACTGCAAAGTCAGTAATATGTAGAGTCAGAGTCGGTAATATGTGGAGGTGGAGAAAGCACAGCAGGTCAAGCACCATCAGAGGACCAGGGGAATAAACATTTCAAGTAGAACCCTTCATCGGGACTGGGGAGGGGGAAGGGGGCTGAGCAATAAATAGAGGGTGGGAAGTGGGGCTTGGGGGATAGGTCAGTGGAATGGTGATAGGTGGAATGCAGGGACGTGGTGATTGTGATTGGTCAGTCAGAAGGATGGAGCGATTAGATGAGAAGGAAGATGGACAGGTTAGGTCAGGTCAAGGGGCAGGACAGAGAGCAAAGGCTGAACCTGTTGGAGAAGGAGGAGCTGGAGATTTGGAAACTGGTGAATTCTATGCTAAGGCCATTTGGATGTAAGTTACCGAGGTGGAAGATGAGGTGTTCTTCATCCAGTTTGCATGTGGCATTATTTTGACAGTGGAGGAGGCCCAGGATGGGTATGTCGTTGGGGACTGGGAGGGATAGTTAAAATGACTGGCAACCAGAAGGTGGGATTGTTTGGAGTGAACGGACCATAGATGTTCCCTAGGCCGTTCCTCAAGTTTGCGCTCGGTCTCTCAGATGTAGAGGAGATCACATCGGGAGCAACGGATGAAGTAAATCAAGTTAGAGGAAATGCAGGTGAATCTCTGCTAGACATGGAATGATTCTTTGGGGTCCTGGAGGGAAGTAAAAGGGGAGGTGTGGCGGCCATGTATTTAAATTAAGGTACGGCAGTGTCATGGTTATGGTCTCTTGAGATGTGGAGATAGCGTCAGGAATTTGGTGTTGAGGCAGATGATTAGCCATGACCTAGAGTGACTGTGCAGGCTTGAGGGGTTTAATGGCCTAGCATTCTCCTCTCTTGCTATATTCTTCTTGAGTTTTCGGACCTGGTGCATAGTGTCCTTCACCTTGTGTAGGGCAAGGAGTTATTTCCCAATTCTACCCCAAAAGCATCAGAGAACTGAGTAGCCTGGATTGAGTGGACATGGAAAAGATGTTTCCATTAGTAAGAGATACTAGAACCCGAGGGCACAGTCTCAGAGTGAAGGGATGACCCTTTAGAACTGAGATGAGGAAGAGTTTCTTCAGCCAGAGAGTGGGACTCGCTGCCACAGAAAGCCATGAGAGCCAGGTCATTGAGCGTATTTAAGAAAGAAAAAGACAGATTCTTGATTAGTAAAGGAATCAAGGGTTACACAAGAAGACAGTAGAGATGGGGCTGAGAAGTAAATCAGCCATGATAGAATGTTGAAGCAAACTCAATGGGCTGCATGTACTAATTCTGCTCCTGTATCTTATGGTCTCATGGGGGAAATTGAACCCTACATTATTGCAGCCAGTCTGATCAACACAGCCATCCAGTCACTGAGTCATCTAGCCCACAACACCTTGTAATCACACCCATTCCCACCCTGACCTCATGCATCATTAGACATGAGAAACATCTAGGTCCAAGCTGAAGAACATGACGAATGACCATAATATGAGCTCATTTTTTGTTAAATTGGTTGCTAATGCACTTAGTCAAGTTTGTCTGTTAACTATGAAAAAAAAATTCAAATCTTGGGACATTTATCGATTACACAGATGTGAGGAAGCCACCACTTTCTCTATAGCAATAGCTTGGCTAGTTGGAGTCAGCTTAGTAACCAAGAAGTACTCTTTCTTTCAGTGGGATAAATGGTTGTGACTCTTTGAAATTGGCATTCTTGACTTCATCCTGATAAATGTAAGGCAAAAGGTTTTGCCAAATGTCTCTCCCCTCAGTGTATTCAGGTCCTGTACTAAGTGAGTATTTAAAAGTAACCAGTTCAGTTAATGGCTTCTTAGATTCATAGACTCCCTACAGTGCATAAAGAGGTAATTGTCTCCACACACTAAACCTTTACTTTTTACTTCATTACTGGCATGTTTGTGAATGCTTGTGCGCATGTGGGGGCAGGGATGTAGGGATCACATCCCTGTATGAGTTACAGGAACCTGGATTCTGTGTGGTAAGCGAGTGTTGATAGCTTCTGACAAACATGAAAGAACCTCAACAACACCTTCTCCACCATAACCCTCAACACCAGTACCTCGCAAGGCTGCCTACTCCACCCCCACTATACTCCCTGTACTCAAGACTGTGTGGCTCAATTCCATCCCAGCTTCATTTACAAGTTTGCTGATGACACAACCATTATAGGGCAGATCTCAAACAACGATGAGACAGAATACAGGACAGAGATTGAGTGCTGAGCAGACAACAATCTCTCCATCAACGTCAGCACAATGAAGGAGCTGATCATTGGCTTCAGGAAGTGAAGTGGAGGGCACACCCCTGTCTGCATCAATGGTGATGCAGTGGAGATGGTTGAGAGTGTCAAGTTCCAGGGAGTGATGGTCACTACAGCCTATCCTGGTCCACCCATGTCAACATGACAATCAGGAAAGCCCCAACAATGTCTCTGTTTAGTTCTGAGGAAGGGTCACCAGACCCAAAATATTAACACTCTTCACAATCACGGCCAGACCCACAGCGCTTTTCCAGCAATTTCTGTTTTTGTCTCTACTTCCTCAGGAGGCTAAGGAAATTCAGTATATCCACAAGGACTCTTATCAATCTTTACAGATGCATCATAGAAAGCATCCTATCTGGATGCATCACATATGACAACTGCTCTGCTCAAGACTGCAAGAAACTACAGAGAGTTATGAACACAACCGAGTCCATCACGCAAACCAGCTTTCCATCTATTGACTCCATCAATACTTCCCACTGTCTCGGGAAAGCAACCAACAAATCAAAGACCCCTCCCACCTTGGTCACATTCTTTCCCACCCTCTTCAGTTGGGCAGAAGGTATAAAGGTTTGTATATGTGTACAGACAGAATCGAGAGCAACTTTATTCCCCTCTGTTATTAGATTTCTGAATGGAGCTCTCAAATTTTAAATTTAATGTTGGTCTTGCTCTCTGTGCATCTTCTTTGCAGCTGTAACATTGTATTCCTCGTTCTGTTCTATTACCCTAATACACTGCCTGTACTGGATGCAAAACAAAACTTTTCACTGTACCTTGGTACATGTGACAATAATAAATAAAATCAAACCAAGTCAACATCTGTGGGGATTGTTAAGAAATCTATGGGATCTGTTTTGACTACATTTGCAATTTGATGTGCTCTGTGGAGTGTCTCACCATGGTTTTCTGTTATTTATCTTTTTTTTAGTTTGAATTGGATGCTGGAATTTAGATTTTATATACGGGTATAATGTGATGGTTGTGTTCTTGTGCAATCCGTATAATAGAAAAATCGCGCTTTACAAACAGTGCTTAAAGTGTTGGTGATATAATCGTGTGACAACCAACATATGTTTTAAAAGTTCGCACTTTAGAAACTGTGTCTCCAATTCCTCAATTGCGTTATAGAAAATTTGCATTAACAAAACCTGCGTTATAGCTGTACGACCTGTGTATAGGACACTTGTGGCCCTTGGTCTTTCAGTAAGTACCTGGTATCTCACACTTGGTCAACTTTTCAAAACATTAATGTTCCTGAGCCAGATGGTAGATTAAATGGAATGATCTTGTCTGGGTGTTGTTTTGGAAGGTCAATGTTGATATTTTAATATTTCCAAATACTTTGCATCTTTGCAAATTAAGTCCTCTTTTCCTGATATTGTTTATTGAAGAAGATTGGATGATGAATTTAAATCTAATATAGATCAAAATACATAATTGGCCATATTAGTAACTGAGTAAAATGTTGAAACTTACGTTGTGATGAGTGGAATATGAAATATTATATATTCTGACGACTGGAATATTGGGTTTTGAGAATGAAAATGCATTTCTTCAAACTCAGTTGTAACAAGATACATGGCTTTTTGTTGGGGGACGGTATCGTAGGTTACAGAACCAAAGTGAGCAAATTTGAATTCAGCTACAGATCAGCCACAATCGAACTGACTGGGCCCCAGGGCTGGATGGGGTATTCTTGCTTCTACCATTTTTCATTATTTTGGATGTAACAAAGAAATCGTTTGACCACAGAACAGAGTACGTGGGAGGGAGCTGAATTAATCTCATTAACCTAGATTGATGCAGTATTTCTGTTCTTTCAACTCTGTGTTCATCTATCTTCACAACAGTCAAACCCCTGCAACGAAAGCATCAGAGCTCATGATTCAAAGCCAAAAGCTGCACAGAATAGGATGAAAGGCAGTTAGTCAGCTCTGGGGATAATTAGTAAGGGACTGGGCTGAACACACTGAACTGCAGGCCTTTACATGCAATGCTGCTTTGCCTGATTAAGCAATGACCTCCAGATGACCTGATAGTCCAACACCAGCGTGGCCAGTGCAGAGGGCCAAGACACATATCCCTGCCTTGACTGACAGTAAACTGGACTCAAGTGTTGATAGCTTCTGACAGACATGAAAGAACCTCACCAACATCAGTGGGGATTGTTGAGAATTCTGTGGGAGGTGTTTAGACTACATTTGCAATTTGATGTATGATGTGGGGTGTTTAACCGCAGTTTTCTGTTATTGGTATTTATCTCTTGTTAGTTCTAATTGGATGTTTGAATATAGTCAGAGAGTGTGGCACTGGAAAAATACAGCCATTCAGGCAGCATCCGAGGAGCAGGAGAGTTGATGTTTCAAGCATAAGCCCTCCATCAGGAAGCTCTTTGATGAAAGGCTTGTGCCCGAAACATTGATTCTCCTGGCCCTCTTGATGAAGGGCTTATGCCTGAATCGTCGATTCTCCTGTTCCTCCTGATGAAGGGCTGATGCCTGAAACATCAATTTTCCTGCTCCTTGGATTCCTGATGAAGGGCTTATACCTGCTCCTTGGATGCTGCCTGACTGGCTGTGCTTTTCCAGCGCCACACTCTTCGACTCTATACTCCAGCATCTGCAGTCATCACTTTCTGCTGTTTGATTATAAGCTTTAATATATACATGTATATATAGGACACTTGCAGCTCTTAGTCTCTGAGTAAGTACCTGGTATCTCACACTTGGTCAACTTTTCAAAGCATTACTATTCCTCAGCCATATGGTAATGTAAATCCAGTGGTCTTATCTGGAATCATACAGACAGTCCATAAGAAATATGAATGGAGGTACACCACAGATCCCATTAACTGTGCTCTATTATTTGTTATGCTCACTTTACCTCTCAATTCTCTGAGAGATCAAAGACCTGTCTATCCCTACCTTAAATATATTGATTGTTTTTTAACTCGGTCATGGGCTATTGGAGAAACTGTAACCCTCTGGCATACATTGGAGTGAAGAAATTTTACCTGATCTCTATTCTAATGTTCAACCTTTCCTTCTGAGACTGTGCTCCTGTGTGTTTCAATGAGATTGCCTCTCATTCTTCTAAACTCCAGAGGGTACAGGTGCAATGTACTCAGCTTCTGATCCGAGATAGTTTCCTCATCAACCTGTTCAGAGATGTTATTAAACAGTTCTGGAGCAGACAGGACTTGAACCTGGGATTCCTGGCTCAGAGGCAGGGATATTACCATCACACCACAGGAACCCTAATCCTAGGCTCCCTGTAAATGTAAAGTTGCCACAATCTTGAGCCATGCGGATTCTCTCACATTGGAAAGAAGCGACAGTCATATTACTCTGTATTGCAAATCGACTATCCAACCAACTGAGCTAACTGACCCTCCTTCCCCACCCCACTCTGCACTGTGTGAGTACAAGATTAAAAGAAGGGCTTAGATTTACGTAGCGCTATCTCCGAAAAAAGTATTGTAGATGTAACAAAGTTAAAAGTTGTGATCCATCTGATAAAGGAGTGGTGCTTCAAAAGCTAGTGCTTCCAAATAAGCCTGTTATGTGATTTTTAACTTTGTCCACCCCAGTCCAACACTGGCTCCTCCAAATCAGATATAACGAATACCTCATGAATTATGACTATCATCACAAAGACCCGTGGAGTGTGAGTCGCTGTAATCTTACCAGACCCTGGGGAGCGCTCTCATTCGGGAAAGAGGAACAACTGGTGGTAGTTTAACCTGAGGGCCACCATGCCTCAGGCGAAGGGAAATGTTGAGAAGGAGAGTCCTCCATGGTAACCTCAGCTGGTGCTGGAGAATTGAACCCATGCTGTTGACGTCACACCACATCACAAACCACCTCTCCAGCCAACTGAGCCAAAATGACCTCCACTTTGGAGGTACTTAATTGCAGTACAGGTGATTAGAAAAAGGTATAGGTTGCTCTATCATTCAAGCTCACTCCTCCATTCAATAAGACCTGCAGCAGGCCCATCACCCAAATTCCACGTGTCAATATTTATCAGTCCCAGTCTTAATCACTGAGTGACCACAGCTCTCTGAGACTGAGAAGTCCGCAGAAAGGAGACATTAATTCATTGCATCTGTGTCAGTACGCCCCGTACACCAACCATTCACCACCACCACACTATCCCACAAACATTAAAATTCTTCAGAAATCCATTATCCTTGGCAATAACATTACAGCTGTGACGTGAATAGGTGACTGTAGTGAACTCACTCTTTACTCTTCTGACAGTAATTCTCAGTCTGTGCCTCCTCCCTTGACAATTCACAGAACAATTAGGAAATAGTCTAGTACAGTAATATTTACTCTTTTTTCAAATTTATTTCCGAAAGCCCAGTCAGGAATGAAATGGGTGGAAGTAAAAGGAGGAATGAGTTTCGGGAATGGGATGAGATGAGATTCCAGAGAGCTAGCACAGGGAGAATGGGCAGAATCTCTCCTCCTAGTCTGTAGAATTCTCCGGGCCTGCCCACCACCTGAAGCTTCAATTCCAGTAAAAACAGCCACAGCCTTTTTTTCTTGTCTCTCCTTCTAACTCTGAAATCTCAAAAGAACAGAGGCAATGTCTGGAGACACAGACAAAACTAGTGAGAGCAGTTCCTGCCAGTCAAGACTAATATCCATCTACATGAGATACCAGCCCCGCCTGAAATAATGCAAGCTCCATCACACAAGCTCCCTTAACAGAACAGCAGATGGTACGTGGCTTTTATTAATAACACACCGTTTTGTAACATTTTGAGGAAAGCTGTAAAGTAACGCTTCAAGCATGACATCAAATAAATTGTATCTCGTCAACATTACAAGAGCTGTGATTTGATAACTTGTTGAATGGACTGCATAGCTCAATGGATCTATGAGTAATAACAGAAAGCAAAGGATGTACTGGGAGTGGAAAAGGGTTGGGCAGTCCTGTCAAGGAGCTATTGCAGGTATGATGGGCTGAATGATCTCCTCAGTTTTTTTTAAAAAGTGTAACATTTCTGTAGCACCTTTCACAATCTCAGGACACCACTATTCACTTCATGGTTCTTCACCAATGGGCTGAGGAGTGGCAGATAGAGTTTAATATAGATAAATGCCAGGTGCTGCATTTTGGAAAAGCAAAAGGGCAGCACGGTGGCTCAGTGGTTAGCACTGCTGCCTCACAGCACCAGGGTCTCAGGTTCAATTCCAGCCTCGGGCAACTGTCTGTGTGGAGTTTGCACATTCTCTGGTTTCCTCCCACAATCCAAAGATGTGCAGGTCAGGTAAATTAGCCATGTTAAATTGCCCATAGTGCTAGGTGCATTAGCCAGAGGGAAACGGGTCTGGGTGGGTTACTCTTCGGAAGGTTGGTGTGGACTGGTGGGCCGAACGGCCTGTTTACACACTGAATTCTAAATTTGGACCAAACATAACTGCAATTCATGTCCAGGCTGATGTCGACCATGTGACCACTGTCGATTGCTGCAAAAACCCATTTGGTAACATTCATTCCTTACAAATGCCAGGCATTGATCATCTCAAAGCAGAATGAATCTAATCATTACCTTTTCACCTTGAAAGGTGTTGCCATCATTGAATGTCCTGGGGGAGGGGGGGAGGGGGGGGGGGATTGTCAATGATCAGAACAAAATAGACCAACCATGTAAATACAGTAGCTACAGAGACAGATCAAAGACTGGAATTTAGCTGTGAGTAGCTAACAGCATAGAGGGTTAGAAAACTGCTCATGTGACACACCTATTCAAAACGGAGGGAACTAAAAAATGGGTAACTATGGGTCAAACAGCCTAACAGCCATTGGAAAAGTGAAAAGCAGAGTTAACATTCCGTGTCTGGTGAGTCTTCACCGGACCTGAAGAGTCACTGGACTCGAAATATTAACTTTGCTTTCTCTCCACAGGTGCTGCCAGACCTGTTGAGTTTCTCCAGCACTTTCAGTTTTTGTTTCAGGGCTGTTAAGGAGCTTGACAGGGTAAATGCTGAGAGGATGTTTTCACTCATGTGAGAATTTAAGGCCGGAGAGCATGGTCTCTGAATAAACGGGCGCCAATTGAAAGACTGAGACGAGGAGGACTTTCTTCTCTCAGAAGGTTGTGAGCTTTTGGAACTCCTTGCCACGGAGAGCTCTGGGAGTCGAGTCCTTGTGTGTATGTAAGGCTGAGATAGATCCTCGATCAGTCAGGGAATCAAGAATTATGGGGAAAGGGTAGGTTCATGGATGTGAGGAGTGACAGAGCAGCCATGATCATATTGAATGTGCAACAGGCTCAAGGGGCTGAACAGCTGCCTCCTCTTCCTTTTTCTTATGGTCTTGAGATCTTTTTCCAAATCTCCAAAGCCTATCTACCATCTACAAGGCACAAGTCAAGAGTGTGATGTGTATTCCCTACTTTCCCCTGGATTGGTGCAGCTACAACAATACACAAGAAACTCAACACCATCCAGGACAAAGCAGCCTGCTTGATGGGCACTACATCCACCATCATCAACACTCAATCCCTTCACCACCACTGCTTGGTGGCAACAGTGTGCAGGTTGCACCTACAAGATGCAGTAATTTACCAAGGCTCCTCCGGCAGTACCATCAAAGATCAGGATCTCAGAGAAAGAATGGCAGACACATGGGAGGTCCAATACTTGCAAGTTCCTTTCAAGCTGCACATCACCCTGACTTGGAATGAAATCACCATTCCTTCAGAGTCTCTCAGTTACAATTATCAAACTCCTCCCACCAAGAGTGCTGTGAGGGGTACCCACATCAGATGGACAGCAGAGGTTCAAGAATGCAGCTCACCACCACCTGAGGCAAAGAGTCATAGAGATGTACAGCACTGAAACACACTCTTCGGTCCAACTCGTCCACGCTGACTGGATATTCCAACCCAACCTAGTCCCACCTGCCAGCACTTGGCCCATATCCCTCTTCCTATTCATATACCCATCCAGATGTCTTTTAAATGTTGTAATTGTACTAGCCTCCACCACTTCCTCTGGCAGCTCATTCCATACACATACCACCCTCTGTGTGAAAAAGTTTCCCCTTAGGTCCCTTTTATATCTTTCCCCTCTCACCCTAAGCCTATACCCCTAGTTCTGGACTCACCCACCCCAGGGAAAAGACCTTGTTTATTTATCCTATCCATGCCCCGCATGATTTAATAAACCTGTATAAGGTCACCCCTCAGCCTACTCAACCTCTCCCTACAACTCAAATCCTCCAACCCTGGCAACATCCTTGTAAATCTTTTCTGAACCCTTTCAAGTTTCACAATATCCTCCTGACAGGAAGGAGACCAGATATGCACATAGTATTCCAAAAGTGGCCAAACCAATGTCCTGTACAGCTGCAACATGACGTCCCTTGGCTCCACCTTCTCAAGGGCAATTGGGAATGGGTACGAAATACTGACCTTGGGGGCGATGCCCATGATTCAAAAACATATAGAAGTGAAAACACCTCAGGCTGGAATCAGAAGGGAGTGATGACTACCACTGATTGCCAGCAGGGCGTAGGTCAGCTCAGTTGGCTGCAGATTAATGCCAGTTGAGTGGCTTCAGTTCCCACATCAGCTGACGCTCCCATGAAGGACTCTCCTTCTGAGTCTCTCCCCTCACCTGAGGCATGGTGAACCTCAAGTTAAACCCCCATCAGTTGTCTCTCTCTGATCAGCAGGAAGCCCCAGGACTACAGTGACCTATTTTTTTTTCTGATCAACAGGGAGCCATCCTCTGTCGGCTAAACGTTGTCATGGTGCAGTTGGATTTGGCCTGAGTGGGACAGTGTTAGACAGCAAATCTGTTCCCGCGGTCTCTGCTCATTATAGTTCAGCTACAGTTTCTGAGCAGAAACGTGTTGTTCTCCACCCTTTGATTTCAATTCTTGGATTTCTTTTTCGCCTTCAACTGAATACAGTCACTAATTTAAACCAGTCTTGTCAACATTCACTCATTTGGAGTGAAACTGATTCACTTCAGTTTCAATCTCAAAATGGTAATCTGCAGTTGCAAATCTCACTCTCTGTTGAACAAATGTTTGCTGAATTGAAACTATTAAATGGCACAGTCATTTTCTTTCTCAAAATAATAGCGAGTATAATGGCATTTGATGACATTAGTGCACAGGAAACGAATGAAAAGCAGATGGTAGTGGATAGTAGTGAAAGGTTATTTATCAGACTGCAGGAAAATATGCCGTGGTGCTCCCCAGGTGTTGGGTATAAGGACCACTACTCTTGTTGATACTTATTAATGACCTGACCTTGAGTCTACAGGGCAACATTTCATAGTTTGGAAATGAAACCGAACTCAGAAAATGGGTAAACAGTAAGGAAGGTGGTGAGATACTTCAGGAGGGCATTTTCAGAATGTTAAAAGGGACAGCCACATTACAGATGCACATAACAGATGCAATTTATTGCATTGCAGAATGAAGCAATTAATGTTAGTGCAAAGAGACAGGAGACAAGCATCAGCTTAATGATCCCAGTATAGAGCAGGAGTAGGTTGAGAGAAACCTGAGGCTGCATTTACACAAATCATTGGTAGTGGGAGGAAAAGTTGAGAAGGATACCAGGTTTGACTGAATGCTTGGGATGGTATGGTGGCTCAGTGGTTAGCAGTGCTGCCTCACAGTGTCAGAGATCCGGGTCCAATTCCACCCTCAGGTGACTGTGTGGAGTTTGCACATTCTCCCCGTGTCTGCGTGGGTTTCCTCCGGGTGCTCTGGTCTCATCCCACAGTCCAAAGATGTGCAGGTCAGGTGGATTGGCCATGCTCAATTGCCTGTAGTGTCCTGGGATGGCTAAATGAGTTAGCCATGGGGAATGCGGGGTGACTGGGAGAGGATAGCAGGGTTGGGTCTGGGTGAGATGCTCTTCAGGGGGTCAGTGTGGACTTTATGGGCAGAATGGCCTGCTTCCATAGTCTATGGATTCTATGGTTAACAAAACACTACCTGGGCCTCAGTAGCTGGATGTTGAGGAGGATGTTGAGGCTTTGGAGAGAGAGCGCAGATGACATTTATGAAGGAGAAGGAAATTTAGTCACGGTGCAGAAACAGAAGACCTTTCTCAAGGAGCAGAGAAGGTTAAGGGGGAATTTAGTAGAGGTGTTCAAAATCATTATGAACGTTGGTAGAGTAAATACAGACCAAAGTGTCAGCAATTCAAAGCTCCCAGATTTACAATCACTAGCAAAGGTGACATGAGGTTAAAGGGTTTCCATTCAGAAAATTGCTACCCTTTGGAATTGGAACTGCCTGAAAGGATAGTGCTAGTGAGAACAAACATAACATTCAAAAGAGATGGGGATATTTTGGGAACATTTTTGCAGAGCCACGTGGAAAGGGCAGGAGTGTGTGTCTCATTGACACAAGGTGGATGAGCTTGAGGCTCTTTTGGAAATTGGCAGATACGATATTGTGGGGATAACTGAGACGTGGCTTCATGGGGACAGGGCCTGGGAAATGAATATTCAAGGCTACATGTGTTATCGTAAGGATAGACTGACGGGCAGAGGGGGTGGGGTGGCCTTGTTGGTAAGGGAGGATATTCAGTCCCTTGCGCGGGCGGACCTAGAGTCAGGGGATGTAGAGTCAGTGTGGATAGAGCTTCGAAACACTAAGGGTAAAAAGACCCTCATGGGAGTCATCTACAGGCCCCCAAACAGTAGTCTGGATGTTGGAGGTAAGTTGAATCAGGAGCTGAAATTGGCTTGTCGCAAAGATGTTACTACAGTTGTTATGGGGGATTTTAACATGCAGGTAGACTGGGAGAATCAGGATGGTATCGGGCCTCAAGAAAGAGACTTTGTGGAGTGCCTCAGAGATGGATTTTTAGTGCAGCTGGTGCTGGAGCCGACCAGGGATAAGGCGATTCTGGATCTGGTATTGTGTAACGAACCAGAATTGGTCAGTGACCTCGAAGTGAAGGAGCCATTGGGAAGTAGTGACCATAATACAATAAGCTTCAATCTGCAATTTGAGAGGGAGTGGGTACAATCTGAAGTGACAATATTTCAGTTGAATAAAGGGAAATATGGAGCTATGAGGGAGCAACTGGCCAAAGTTCAATGGTTTAATACCTTAACAGGGAAGACCGTGGAGGAACAATGGCAGATATTTCTGTGTATAATGCAGAAGATGCAGGATCAGTTCATTCCTAAAAGGAAGAAAGATCCCAGGAGGAGACATGGGCGGCCGTGGCTGACAAGGGAAGTAAAGAAACATATAAGGTTAAAAGAGAAAAAGTATAACTTAGCGAAGATAAGCGGGAAAACGGAGGACTGGGAAGCTTTTAAAGAACAACAGAGGATTAGTAAGAAGGAAATACGCAGAGAAAAAATGAGGTACGAAGGTAAACTGGCCAAGAATATAAAGGAGGATAGTAAAAGCTTTTTTAGGTATGTCCAAGGCAAAAAAATGGTTAGGACAAAAATTGGGCCCTTGAAGACAGAAGCAGGGGAATATATTACTGGGAACGAAGAAATGGCAGAGGAATTAAATGGGTACTTCAGATCTGTGTTCACTGGGGAAGACACAAGCAATCTCCCTGAGGTAACAGTGGCTGAAGGACCTGAACTTAAGGGAATTTCTATTTGCCAGGATTTGGTGTTGGAGAGACTGTTAGGTCTGAAGGTTGATAAGTCTCCGGGACCTGATGGCCTGCATCCCAGGGTACTGAAGGAGGTGGCTCGGGAAATCGTGGATGCGCTGGTGATTATTTTCCAGAGTTCAATAGAATCGGGGTTGGTTCCTGAGGATTGGAGGGCGGCTAATGTTGTGCCACTTTTTAAGAAGGGTGGGCGGGAGAAAGCAGGAAATTATAGACCAGTTAGTCTGACCTCAGTGGTGGGAAAGATGCTGGAGTCTATTATAAAGGATGAAATTACGGCACATCTGGATAATAGTAACAGGATAGGACAGAGTCAGCATGGATTTATGAAGGGGAAATCATGCTTGACTAATCTTCTTGAATTTTTTGAGGATGTAACTCGGAAGATGGACGAGGGAGATCCAGTGGATGTAGTGTACCTGGACTTTCAGAAAGCTTTTGATAAAGTCCCACACAAGAGGTTAGTGAGTAAAATTAGGGCGCACGGGATTGGGGGCAAAGTACTAGATTGGATAGAGAATTGGTTGGCTAATAGGAAACAAAGGGTAGTGATTAACGGCTCCATTTCGAAATGGCAGGCAGTGACCAGTGGGGTACCGCAGGGATCCGTGCTGGGACCGCAGCTTTTTACAATATATGTAAATGATATAGAAGATGGTATCAGCAATAACATTAGCAAATTTGCTGATGACACAAAGCTAGGTGGTAGGGTGAAATGTGATGAGGATGTTAGGGGATTACAGGGTGACCTGGACAAGTTAGGTGAGTGGGCAGATGCATGGCAGATGCAGTTTAATGTGGATAAATGTCTGGTTATCCACTTTGGTGGCAAGAACAGGAAGGCAGATTACTACCTCAATGGTATCAAATTAGGTAAAGGGGCTGTTCAGAGAGATCTGGGTGTTCTTGTACACCAGTCAATGAAGGCAAGCATGCAGGTACAGCAGGTCGTGAAGAAGGCTAATAGCATGCTGGCCTTCGTAACAAGAGGGATTGAGTATAGAAGCAAAGAGGTGCTTCTGCAGCTGTACAGGGCCCTGGTGAGACCACACCTGGAGTACTGTGTACAGTTCTGGTCTCCAAATTTGAGGAAAGACATTCTGGCTATTGAGGGAGTGCAGCGTAGGTTCACGAGGTCAATTCCTGGAATGGCAGGATTGCCTTACACGGAAAGACTGAAGCGACTGGGCTTGTATACCCTTGAGTTTAGAAGACTGAGAGGGGATCTGATTGAAACGTATAGGCTTATGAAAGGATTGGACACTCTGGCAGGAGGGAACATATTTCCGTTGATGGGGGAGTGCCGAACCAGAGGACACAACTTAAAAATACGGGGTAGACCATTTAGGACAGAGATGAGGAGAAACTACTTCACACAGAGAGTGGTGGCTGTGTGGAATGCTCTGCCCCAGAGGGCAGTGGAGGCCCAGTCTCTGGATTCTTTTAAGAAAGAATTGGATAGAGCTCTTAAAGATAGTGGAGTCAAGGGGTATGGAGATAAGGCTGGAACAGGATACTAATTAGGAATGATCAGCCATGATCATATTGAATGGCGGTGCAGGCTCGAAGGGCAGAATGGCCTACTCCTGCATCTATTGTCTATTGTCTATTGTCTATTGTCTATTGGGTAGCTTTTCCAAAGGGCTAGCACAAAGACGAAGGGTCACTTTCAGTGCTGTAAACATTTTGTGACTCTGTAAATCCATTACCCTTCACGTACAGGCATTCTTTTCGATTTCACTTCTGACTGGACTAGTTCTACCTTTACATTTCAGCTCATTTGTTCTAAAATCCCCCGTAGGAGAAAATTAGCCCCTCACCCTTCAACTGGGAGGAAGTGAGCACTGCAGATGCTGGACATCAGAGTGGAAGAGTGTGGTGCTGGAAAAACACAGTCGGTCAGGCAGCGTCCGAGGAGCAGGAGAATCGACGTTTCGTGCATAAGCTCGTTATCAGGAATGAGGGAGCGGCCCAAGGGAGCTGAGAGATAAATGGGAGGAGGGTGGGGCTGGGTGGGGGCAGGTAGCTGAGAATATGATAGGTAGGTGAAGGTGGGGGGGGGGGGGGTGAAGGTGATAGGTCAGAGAGAAGGCTGGAGTGGATAGGTGGGAAGGAAGATGGACAGGTAGGACAGGTCAAGTGGGCGGTTGGAAGATTGGATTTAGGATAAGGTGGGCAGAGGGGAAATGAGGAAACTGGTGAAATCGACATTGATCCCGTTTTCCAGCACTTCAACCCTCACCCTTGAATACTGTGTAAGTGGATGGATTTTTAAATGGGTTAAAAGCCCATCCTGTCTGTCTTATCAAATTCCTTCATCGTTTTAGAAAGATGGAAGACAATGACCAAATATGCACCCACAAGAATTGCTGGATGACACATGAGTAGGGTATGGGTGATGCATAACGTCAGGCCCTTAGCCAGAATTTGGATTTCAGCCCGTCTACCTCTGGTTGGCCAGAAATCTGACAGCAAGAAATAGCAAACTTCCTGGGGTGTACTCTAACTCCTTGTAAATTATATCTTGAAATTGTATTTTATGGCGGTTTTTTTTATCAACCGTAGGCTGAGCAAACGTATGAAATTATTTTCCCTTGACTACTTGGGAAACCAGACCCAGGCACAGTCTGACATGTCATATATCATTTCTTTTACCCTCAGCTCTTCCACAATCCCTCTTGTGTGAGCTCCAATATCTTGATGTTAAATGGGAATCCTGATGGAAGTAAATGCTGTGAGCAATGCATCTTTTAGTGGCTGCAGGAAAGTTTAATTCCTGTTGGTGCCGGTGATAGATGACAGGCCAAATTTAGAAACCAATTTTATCCAAACCCGGACAATTTTCTTCAAGGGGAGAGAGGGGGAGGCATGTTATCTCATTAATAATCTGGCTCGATTTTGAACATTCCCATCATGTAAATAAATGCAATGAAAAATGCACACCATATCTTATTCTCCCTTCCTAATAAGCATCCTGTGGATTGCAGTATTTTAAGAAGGCAGCTCACTACCACCTTCTCAAGGGCAATTAGGGATGGACAATAAGTGCTGACTCAGCCAGCGATGCCTGAGTCTGGTGGAAGAATGGTTAAAAAAACCCTCACAGTGCTTCAGATATCATTAATTTCTGTGCGTTTATGAGAAATTGGCAAAGGTTGCAGCCATTTTGAACATGTTCTCTCACAAAACAGGCAACGGACGCTAATGCCCCAATAGAGTCATCGAGGTCTACGGCATGGAAACAGGCCCTTCAGCCGAACATACCCATACCGCCCAATTTTCACAAATTAGAGCCATTTGCCTGTGTTTGGTCAATATCCTTCCATACCTATCCCAGCCACCTGCCTGTCCAATTGTTCCTTAAACGACTAAATTGTTCCCACCTCCAGCACAATCTGTGGCAGCCTGTTCCAGACAGTGCCCACCCTCTAAATGAACAAACTACCTCTCTGGACCCTTTTTGTATCTCCCCCCCGCCCCCTCACCTTAAACCTATGCCCTCTAGTTTTAGATACCCCTCCCATTCATTTATCAAAATTAAACTCCATCCGCCATTCCTCAGTCCACTGGCCCAGTTGATCTAGACCTCGCTGTATTCCCAGATAACCTTCTTCACTGTCACTACACCACCAATCCTGGGGTCACCCACAAATTTACTAACCATACCTCCCAGAGTAATTGAATGGCTTGCTCAGGGAGCTACAGAACCTGCCTCATTATCCATTACCTGAACAACGATAGTCTGGTCTCTGGTTCAGTCCATGATATATTGCTCTAGGAAACTGTGCTTTAAAGCACCACTATGAATGTCTTGTCACAGCTACTCTTTTCAAGTTGATTAACCCAAACAACACAAAGATTAAAGTTGCGTATAATTATTGCTTTTTTTTTACATGCTCACACTTATTGTTGACTTTCCCACTGTTTGGAGGTTTGTACATTAGCGATGCCTCCTTTCCCTTGATTTTGTTTTAATTTTTGTCCAATTATACTCGACATCGTCCAAGGCCAAACTGTTTTCAGGGAGTCAGATATAATTTTTAGGGCAACAGGGATCAAAGTGTGGGTTTTTAACCCATTCCAAATCCATTCCCTCACACAGTATCAAAGGGTGAGGGACTACTTTTCTCCCATGGGGGATTTACGAACAAGATGGCTGAATTGAAAAGATAGAACTCAGTCATTCAGAAGTTAAAGCAAAAAGAATAAATGTACTTGGAGCGTAATAGATTCGTGGAGTCACAAAATGTTTACAGCTCTGAGACTGACCCTTTGTCCCTGTGCTAACCCTTTGGAAAAGCTATCCAATGAGGCACACACTCCTGGTCTTTTACTGTAGCCCTGCAAAATTTTCCCAAAGTATCCCCTTCTCCTTTGAATGCTATGTTTATTGTCACTTCCACTATCCTTTCAGGAAGTTCCAATTCTAATGGGGAAAAGGCTGGAACAGGATACTGAGTTGGATGAGAGTGGTGCTGGAAAAGCACAGCAGGTCAGGCAGCATCCGAGAAGCAGGAAAATTGATGTTTCGGGCAAAAGCCCTTCATCAGGAATACAGGCAGGAAGCCTCCAGGGTGGAGAGATAAATGGGGTGGGGGTCTGCGGAAAAGGTGGCAAAGAATACAATAGGTGAATGGGGGTGGGGATGGATGGTCAGCCATGTTTGTACTGAATGACAGAGCAGGCATGAAGGGCCAAATGGCCTACTCTTGCTTCTGAGTTCATTGCGATTGGAGATCTGTTCAGGTCAGGCTGGGTAAGGGCATTGAAAGTTTCATAACATAATCTAAATACTTCACAGGTATTTTGACCAATGTCAGTGTTATTAGTCCTTTACTGAATATTTAAAAGAAAATACAAAAACCATTGCGACTGAATTTGAAGTTATCTAATTACTAGATTACTAGATTAGATTCCTCACAGTGTGGAAACAGGCCCTTCGGCCCAACAAGTCCACACCGACCCACCGAAGCGCAACCCACTCAGACCCATTCCCCTAATTATTAAATAATTCTCTAATTATTATATAAAAATCTTCAACACTATGTAAGCGGGTGGAATTTGAGTGAGTTACAATCTCACCCTCAGTTTGTCCCTGTCTATCAGCTCAAATTCCTTCAGCATGTTAGAAAAATGAAAAGTAGACTTCTACAACTATCTGAAGCAAGTAAAGTTTGCTGTTTCATGATGGAGTTGCTTGAAGGGTTACTGGCCAAAACCCTGAGAGAATGCCTTACACCTCTTGGACCTGTGCCCATGAGATTGTTAGAACAGCCCAGAGGAAACAACCATTTACTCTGAAGTAACACTTTTCACACAATAAAGAGTTCAACGTTTTCAGGACTGTTACTTGCCCCTGAGCTACACTAGGAGATGCTAGGACACTGAAGGTAAAAACTTTGTCAAATTGGTTGTTTTTAAGGAGCATCTTAAAAGGAGAAGTGACAGGGATAGAGGGGCAAAGAGTTCTAGGGTGTATTCGGCATGGCTACCGATAATGAACTGAAGAAAGTACAGGGCATAGAACAAGAATGGAGGGATTGAGATTTAAAACTTGGCTGGGATTTCTTTCATTGGGGTTTAGGAGTTTAAGGGCTGACCTTATTGAGGTTTATAAAACCAGTAGGTGAATAGTGAGTGTCTTTTCTCTAGGGTGGGGGAGTTCAAGGTGAGGGACATATTTCTAAGGTGAGCGGAGAAAGATTTAAAAAGGTCATGAGAGGTAAGATTTTTATACCAGGAGTGGGTAGTTTGAGGAATGAGCTGCCAGTGGAACTGGTAGATCTGGATACAGTTACAACTTTTATAAGGTGTTTGCATAAGTTCATGAATAGGAGACGTTTGGAGATATATGGACCAAGTGCAGGCAGGTGGGACTGGTTTAGTTTGGTCGGCGTGGAATTGTTGGACCGAAGGAGCTGTTTCTGTGTTTTATGACTCTATAAACTCTTGAGACTTTATAAAGCTCTGGTTAGGCCCCATTTGGAATACTGTGTCCAGTTTTGGTCCCCACACCTCAGGAGGGACATACTGGCACTGGAGCGTGTCCAGCGGAGACAACACAGATGATCCCTGAAATGGTAGGTCTAACATATGAGGAACGGCTGAGGATCCTGGGATTGTATTCATTGGAGTTTAGAAGATTAAGGGGAGATCTAATAGAAACTTACAAGATAATACAAGGCTTGGAAAGGGTGGAAGCTAGGAAATTGTTTCCGTTAGGCGAGGAGACTAGGACCCGTGGTCACAGCCTTAGAATTAGAGGGGGTAAATTCAGAACAGAAATGCGGAGACATTTCTTCAGCCAGAGAGTGGTGGGCCTGTGGAATTCATTGCCGCAGAGTGCAGTGGAGGCCGGGTCGCTAAATGTCTTCAAGGCCGAGATTGATAAATTCTTGATGTCACAAGGAATTAAGGGCTATGGGGAGAATGCGGGTAAGTGGAGTTGAAATGCCCATCAGCCACGATTGAATGGCGGAGTGGACTCGATGGGCCGAATGGCCTTACTTCCACTCCTATGTCTTATGGTCTTATGGTCTTAAGATGAAGGAAATGAGGATGTGCATTGATCGCAAGAGGATTGTAGAGTTTAAGACAGAGATAGGAATGAGTGAGGCACTGGAGGGATGCAAAAATGATTATTTTACAAGTGAGGCGTTGTTCAACCGGGATCTGAGCTGTGAGCTAGTGAGCTGTGAAAAATTGCATTCTTAATTTCCCTTCTAAATGGTGATTATTCCTGCTCGTTCTTGATTCTCTGACCAGAGTAAATAATTCCTCAGTATCGACTCTATTTTAACAATCCTTTCACCATTGTCTAAGCCTCAATCAGATAAATTGGGAAAATTCAGGTGACAGTCTGGAGCAGATTGAAATTTAATAAGGATATCATATCTCGCTTGTAATGATAGCTTTATAAACCATTCCATCATGGCAAGTTTGTTTGCCTGCTTTTCCAATAACGTCAGTGATTGTTTCACTGGGACACTTATATTTCTGCTGAGAAAAGCCAGGGGAATTGAAAATGGAGAGTTATAGATTGGTTGTAAGTTAATGGGTAATAATCCAGAAATGGTCCATTACATTCTCCTCTCCATACACTAAACTGACACTCTAATGTGGTACTGTGGGAGTACTGCATTCTCTGAGCCATCTGATTGCTTTCAAACACACCAACGCTCTCTCAGTAAATCAGCAAAATAAAAAGTGGAAAGCGAGCTCGGAAAGTCACCTCGAAATAAAGTGTGGATAGATCACAGCTGCTCTCTGCAGATTCAAGTGTGCCACTGGCACCGTTATCTGTATCTGAGGAATACATTAAATCACACAAATATAAAAAGTCACCTCTACTTTGAAAGTACAAATTGTAGACTTTCACTGTGTAGAATGTGACCTTTCATCCCAATTCCCTAAAAGAGCTGCATGTTCAGTTCCTAAACAACTGCCTCTTCCCACAATTGCTTGACTGCGTCTGTTATATCCTGGCTTTCCGAAAGACTTATCCACTGAAACCCATTCCTCTTCCTTTGCCACATTGTCTTTTAAATGTTTCTCTAAAAAGTTTTGCCCTTTTAGAAGCTATTATGATTTGGTTCCTTTTGTTAAGGTGTAAGTAGGGGAGGGTGATCGCAAATATCTTCAGCCAGAAGTAACCAAAGGATAATCCATCCCAGGCTTTTTCAGATGTCCCCTGCTTTACAGATGTCAGTATTCAATGAGTCAATGCATTTCATGTGATATTAAGAAACAGCTAAAGTCACTGTTACTGTAAAGGCCAAATTCCTTCTCACCCCTTTCTGCTTTCCCTAAAGACTACTCCCTCTGCGACTACCTGGTCAGGTCCACGCCCCCTAACAGCCCACCCTTCCCTCCCGGCACCGTCCCCTGCCACCGCAGGAATTGCAAAACCTGCGCCCACACCTCCCCCCCTCACCTCTGTCCAAGGCCCCAAAGGAGCCTTCCACATCCATCAAAGTTTCACCTGCATATCCACACATGTCATTTACCATATCCATTGCTCCTGATGTGGTCTCCTCTACATTGGGCAGACTGGCCGCCTACTCACAGAGTGTTTCAGAGGACACCCACACCAACCAACTCCCCCTTCCACTCTGCCAGGACATGCAGGTCCTGGGCCTCCTCCATCTCCACTCCCTCACCACCCGACGCCTGGAGGAGGAACGCCTCAACTTCCGCCTTGGAATCCTTCAACCCATGGCATCAATCATTCACCAGTTTCCTCATTTCCCCTCCGCCCCACCTTACCCCAGCTTCAACCTTCCAGCTCAGCACCATCCTCATGACCTGTCCCATCTGTCCATCTTCCATCCCACCAATCCGCTGCACCCTTCCCTCTGACCAATCACCTTATCCCCAACTTCCATCCATCTATTGCACTCTCAGTTACCTTCACCCCAGCCCCAGCCGCCCCAATTTATCTCTCCATCCCCAAGGCTCCCAGCCTCATTCCTGATGAAGGGCTTTTGCCTGAAACATTGATTTTCCTGCTCCTCGGATGCTGCCTGACCTGCTGTGTTTTTCTAGCACTACTCTAATCCTGACTAATCTCCAGCATCTGCAGTACTTACTCAGGCCAACTAACATCCCAGCTGCAGGCCTGAAGACTAGTGGCCCAGAACTAGCCATTGAGCTATCCCAATACAGCTACAATACTGACAGGCACTTGTCCAGGTACGTCCTGCCCACCAAAGGATGTGATGACTTAGTGGTATTGTCACTGGATTGTTAACCCAGACTCTCAGGTAATGGTCTGTGCACCTGGGTTAAATCTTCCCACAGCAGATCGTGGCATTTGAATTTGATACAAATCTGGAATTAAGAGTCTAATGATTACAATGAATGTATCTCTGACAGTGCTGAGCCACTGCTGCCTCACAGACCCAGGGGACTGAGTTCAGTTCCAGCCTGGGCGACTGTCTGTGTGGACTTCTTACTTTCTCCCCGTGGCCATGTGGGTTTCCTCTGGGTGCTCTGGTTTCCTCCCTCAGTCCAAAGATGTGCTGATGGAAAGCTGATGATCCAAAGATGGTGGAGCAGCCATGTAAACAGTGTCCTGGGTTGTGCAGTCTACAGGGATGGTGTGGGATGCTTTTTGGAGGGTTGGTAAAAACTCAATAATAAAATGCCTATAGTGTGGAAACAGGCCCAGCAAGTCCAGACCAACCCTCTAAAGGGTATTCCACCCAGACCCATTCCCCTCTTACTCTAGATTTACCCCTGACTAATGCACCTAACCTACACTTCCCTGAACACAATGGGCAATGGGCAATTTAGCATGGCCAATTCACCTCACCTGCACATCTCAGAATGGGAGGAAACCCACGCAGACACGGGGAGAATGTGCAAACTTCACGTAGACAGTCGTCTGAGGCTGGAATCAAATCTGGGCCCCTGGCATTGTGAGGCAGCAGTGCAAACCACGGAGCCAACGTGCTACACCTCATTGAGCCGAATGGCCTCTTCCCACTCTGTAGGAATTCCATGATTGTTGGGAAAGCCCATCTGATTCATTAATGCCCTTTAGGGAAGGAAACTGTCATCCTTACCTGGTCAATAAATGCTGGTCTAGCCAGCGATGCTCCCATAATGTGAATGAATTTAAATATCATAAAGTATGACAAATCCACTCGAGCCAATTATCTCCTAATAGAGTCTCAGCCATCAGCAATGTGATGGAAAGTATTGTCAACAGTACTTTCAAGTGGCAAACAGCATAGTACTCAGTAACAACCTGTTCACTAATGCACAGTTTGGACTTGATTTGATTCAAACCTCCTGACAACCTTGGCCAAAACAAATGCAAATAGTTTAATTCAAGAAGGAAATAGAATCAAAATAGACAGGCAGGAGGCTGGAAGGACACAGCAAGCCAGGCAGCACCAGGAGGTGGAGAAGTGGAAGTTTTGGGTAAACACCTGAAACGCTGACGTCTCCACCTTCTGATGCTGCCTGGCTTGCTGAGTTGGTCCAGCCTCCTACCTGTCTACTTTGGATTCCAGCATCTGCATGTTTTTGGTCTCTGCCCTGAATATCAAGGCAGCATTTGGCTGAGTGTGACAGAAATGACCCCCACAATTGAGGGGGGTAAAATCTCCGCTAGCTGGAATCATAACCTCACACAAAGAAAGGCTGTGGTCTTGGAGGACAATCATCTCAGCCCTAGGACATCCTTGTAGGATTTCCTCAGGGTAGTCCCTTAGGCCAAACCACCTTCAGCTGATTCAATAAATCCCTCCAACTTGATGTCAGAAGTGAGGATGTTTGTTGTTGCTTGTAAAATGTTTATCCAAAGCTGCTCAGATTGCGAGTCAGTGCATGGCTGTATGCAACAAGAGCTGGTCAACACTCACAATGGATTGATACATGGTAAGCACAATCATGCCCCACAGCTATCAGTTAATGGCCACCTCCAAAAAAAGAGAAAACGGGGGGATGCCTTTCTGACATAAACAATAGTGAAGCAATTAGAAATGGTGATCAACGCTAGGAGTCAAATCTCTAGAGCCTTGGAAGCAGTGCCACAAGAATTTCAATGCTCTCACACACAAGTGGACATCAAATGCCATCCCTAACAATAATATTACTGGACGAACACAATGCAAAAGTAGCCAACATTCTTCTGTCACCTACCAACAATTTGAATCAATCGGATGAGACAGTAAACTATGGACACAACTGCACTTTTATTTGGCTATCACAGAACCATAGATTCTCCACAGTGCACATAGAGACCTTTCAGCCCATCGAATCCACACCGATCCTCTGAAGTGCATTCCACCCAGGGTCATCCCTTCGCTCTGACCCTGTAACCCTGCATTTCCCATGGCTAACCCACCTAGCCTATACATCCCTGGACACTACAGGACAATTTAGCATGGCCTAATCTGCACATCTTTGGACTATGGGAGGAAACCAGAGCACCCATAGAAAACCCACATGTGGAGAACGTGCAAACTCCAAGTATGAAAGTTCCTTCAGCACTGTTTGTTTTTGAAAGAACAGCATGATTTTCTCTAGTGTCCAAGCCAATCTGGTGTCTTCATCAGGGTTGGCTGGTCATCATCTTAGTGCTGCTTGCTGTGTGCAACACTGTCTATCATGCTTCCTATACCATAACAGGCAGTACGCATCAGAGAGGGCTGCATTGGCTGTAAAGAACTTTATGTTGCACTGAAGTTGAGGATGGTGCTATGTAAATGACAGCCTTTTCCTTTTCTACACCTTAACCAATGGCTTCTCAATTTTCTAACACTTGCCGTTACACTGGGAAAACCTAATGTGACAATTCTGGTGCTGATTAATCTGATTCCTTTCTGACCTCCAGTGGCCCCAGTGAGAAATCTCATTGGTCTTGCGTTGCGGGCTTCAGTGGTTTCTACGTGTCCACATCAGTAATCTGCGCACAGCTTGAAGTGTGAGCAGGAAGAAATCCTCCTGTGCCTTCACAGATGAGCAGACAGTGCTCAGGCATGGAGCCATCAGCAATTCACTGAGTGAGGATGGGGGAATGAGGCTGCTTTTCACTGTCAATCAGTGCTGATGATAGATCCGGAGTCTGACACACGTACAAACACATCCAGTTTGTAAAGGGCATTGCCTTCAGATAGGACCCGAGAGAGACAAACTATCTCCTTCCCTAATCCTTCACAATTATTACACAGTTTGGCTGGGTAAAGTTAGCTGTGGTTGTGAATGCAAAATTCAAACCACTGGAAGCTTGGTACCAGTCCCAATAATTCTTTTGATTTTCTCTGTGCTGGTAGAACTTTATAGGTGTAGTTTCACCCTTGATCTGTGCATCATTCGGGCCCTAGTTTTTGGTTTCTCTTCCCAGCCTCTCTTCGGAGTTGTGTGCCAACCTTATTGACTGATTGTCTGAAGATGTGGGAAGATGAGAACACGGAGGTTAATGACGTGATAGTGAATAAATTGGCAGTCACATGTTACTGAGACTCTGAGAAGAAAGCATGGAGTAGCCTTTACAAAAGAGCTGTCTTACTGAGTTCGATATGTTGTATCTAATAATGTGTAAATAACAGAATTCCCAAGAGTCAGTCAACATTCACTTCTAGGTATGGCAGAGACTGAGAGGCAGTACTCAAATGGTGAAGATGGTACAGCCCTAAGGGACCAGTGCAGGATAAAACCACGAGTGTCATTCCTGGTAGCCGTCCAACAGATGAGGATCAATCAGCTAAGGGATGTATCAGTAAAAACAGTTTGGCTGAGAAACTCAATGTCTTCCTCACCTGGTAACCAATCGCTTGTCTCAACTACTGGGATGCACTAAGCTGCTAGACAATCATCAGGAGTCAGTGATGTGGGTGGGATGGAGGTCCCTAAACATAGAAATAAAGAAAATAGGAGCCAGCAGTAAGCCATTTGGCCCTTTAAGCCCACTTTGCCACACAACTAGATCATGGCTGAACTGAGTGTAGCCTCAATCTAACAATTTTTGTTGCCCAAATGGTTGTAGTGGCCGAATAGTGAGCACTGGACTCATTGTATATAGCTCAAGGCCAGTGAATTGGTCCATTTGCAGCCACCATTCAGACTACAAAGATTCCAAGAGGGTGAGACAGAATCTTTCACTCCTTTCAGGAACCGTACCAGCCCCCACAATGAGTTAGGACTGAAACAAGCTCAGCGTAAGCTAGAACAACAACACCTCATTTTCCGCTTGGCGACCCTGCAATCTCCAGACTCAATGTCGAGTTCAATAAATTTCAGGCTTGAATTGCCCAATTTGCCAGACCCCTGCCACACAAACAGGGCCTTACTATCACATTGTCTGCCATCGCACACTACCTGTTGACAGCCATTAACAGACTCCCTTCACAGCTATTCACCCTCCCAGCCAGATTGTTATCCACTCCTTTGTCTGCCCAACTGCTCTTCCCTCTCTTTGGGCTCTTTCCCCATCTACTGTTTATTCCTAACCCCCTATCACCACCCTATCTTCTCCATATAAACCAACATTTTCCTAACTACCATCAGTTCTGAGGAAGAGTCACTTGTTCCGAAACATTAAATCTGACATCTATCCAAAGATGCTGCCAGACCTACTGAGCTTTTCCAAAAACTTCAGTTTTGTTTCTTTGCACATGTCTACAACTGACAATGACACATTTGTGTAAGTAAATGGAGGGGGAAACAATGTGAATCCTGAGGTACTGTTTTCTGCAGACTGTATATTCAACTGCTGAGGTTAGAAACAAGTGGAGAAGGATTGTCCTGCCAGACTCCACATTAGTTCACATCACTGCCCCTTACCCCAATTACACCCCACTGCCCCTTACCCCAATTACACCCCACTGCCCCTTACCCCAATTACACCACACTGCCCCTTACCCCAATTACACCCCACTGCCCCTTACCCCAATTACACCCCACTGCCCCTTACCCCAATTACACCCCACTGCCCCTTACCCCAATTACACCCCACTGCCCCTTACCCCAATTACACCCCACTGCCCCTTACCCCAATTACACCCCACTGCCCCTTACCCCAATTACACCCCACTGCCCCTTACCCCAATTACACCCCACTGCCCCTTACCCCAATTACACCCCACTGCCCCTTACCCCAATTACACCCCACTGCCCCTTACCCCAATTACACCCCACTGCCCCTTACTCCAATTACACCCCACTGCCCCTTACCCCAATTACACCACACTGCCCCTTACTCCAATTACACCCCATGGCCCCTTACCCCACATTACACCCCATGGCCCCTTACCCCAATTACACCCCACTGCCCCTTACCCCAATTACACCCCACTGCCCCTTACCCCAATTACACCCCACTGCCCCTTACCCCAATTACACCCCACTGCCCCTTACCCCAATTACACCCCACTGCCCCTTACCCCAATTACACCCCACTGCCCCTTACCCCAATTACACCCCACTGCCCCTTACCCCAATTACACCACACTGCCCCTTACTCCAATTACACCCCACTGCCCCTTACCCCACATTACACCCCACTGCCCCTTACCCCAATTACACCCCACTGCCCCTTACCCCACATTACACCCCACTGCCCCTTACCCCAATTACACCCCACTGCCCCTTACCCCACATTACATCCCACTGCCCCTTACCCCACATTACATCCCACTGCTCCTTACTCCACATTACACCCCACTGCTCCTTACCCCACATTACACCCCACTGTCCCTTACCCCACATTACATCCCACTGCTCCTTACTCCACATTACACCCCACTGCTCCTTACCCCACATTACACCCCATGGCCCCTTACCCCACATTACACCCCACTGCCCCTTACCCCACATTACATCCCACTGCTCCTTACTCCACATTACACCCCACTGCTCCTTACCCCACATTACACCCCATGGCCCCTTACCCCACATTACACCCCACTGCTCCTTACCCCACATTACACCCCACTGTCCCTTACCCCCACATTACACCCCACTGCCCCTTACCCTGCATTACACCCCAATGCCCCTTACCCCACATTACACCCCAATGCCCCTTACCCAACATTACACCCCACTGCCCCTTACCCCACATTACACCCCAATGCCCCTTACCCCCACATTACACCCCACTGCTGCTTACCCCACATTACACCCCACTGCTCCTTTCCCAACATTACACCCCACGGCCCCTTACCCCACATTACACCCCACTGCCTCTTACCCCACATTACACCCCACTGCTCCTTACCCCACATTACATCCCACTGACCCCTACCCCCACATTACACTCCACTGCCCCTGACCCCACATTACACCCCACTGCTCCTTACCCAACATTACACCCCACGGCCCCTTACCCCACATTACACTCCACTGCCCCTGACCCCACATTACACCCCACTGCTCCTTACCCAAAATTACACCTCACGGCCTCTTACCCCACATTACACCCCACGGCCCCTTACCCCACATTACACCCCACTGCCTCTTACCCCACATTATACCCCACTGCTCCTAACCCCACATTAAACCCCACTACCCCTTACCCCACTGCCCCTTACCCCTCATTACACCCCACTGCCTCTTACCCCACATTATACCCCACTGCTCCTAACCCCACATTAAACCCCACTACCCCTTACCCCACTGCCTCTTACCCCACATTACACTCCACTCCCTATTAACCCACATAACTTCTCACGAGCCATTACTCTTTGATACATTCCTACTAGGAGAAACGCAGTAGGTTAAAATCTTCTAGGAGAAACATTCCTACTGCCTATTACTGTTTCCTTTCCATTGTCACTCATCCCAGCACTTGCCATGAACTCTCTCACTTCCCAGACATGGACTGACCTTGTTCCAAAACTATTTTGGTTTTGATGCAAGAGTAACCAGATATTAGATGAATTCCTGACCTACAGAAACAACAGAATCTCTTGAAATTGCGGCACTTTCTCAGAGAATGGTTGATATTAGTAACCTAGAGGCAATCTTCCTGGTAACTGAGCCAAGTTGACAGTTGTCATTAATAGGACACAGTTTCAGACTAGTTCAGATGTTGTAGTTGCTCATTCTGTCAGCTCCTAATTCTGCTTGAGGAAAGGTCCTTGTAAAAGGTAATGACCTTCACTATAGAGCAGTATTAAAGAGGAGAGATTGGGAAGTACATTAACCAGGGTCATGTAAACATTAACATGGTCTTGAAGCAGTCTGGAGAAAGTTCATAGTAAGGTTGTTGCATTCTGTTAACAACTAGGAAGAAAGAATACATTTCTTTATACAGTGCCATTAATAATTCTTAAGACATCTCAAAACGCTTCAATGCCAATGAAATTTTTTGATGTGTACTCTCTGTTGCAATGTTCAATAGGCAGCAGTCAATTATCAGACAGCAAACCCCCACAGACATTAATGAGAATCTGACTTGATGATTCATTTTAGTGATGTTGGTTTAGAAATAAATATTAACAGTTGCATGTTTATATAGAACTTGTGTATTGCTGAGAAAGAGTCGGGCAACTTTCCATCTTGCACTCATCACGACAGTCGCAAGAAAGCCAAAATTCAAAGGGAACAGCAACTTGCACTGTATCAGTAAAATGTGCTGATTGCTTCATAGATGCACTTTGACTGGTTTGGGTGCAGTCATGGAGAATGCAACAGGGAGCTAATACTCCTCATGTTTTTGCTATACTAAACAAAAGGCACAATGCTTGGACATGTTCCTTTTTGCCTGTAAGAAATACATGAATACGTTTATCATCATCTTTATCTAAGTCACATTTCTAGATGTGTAGCTTCTAGCTAGCATAATTGAGCTCCCTTGCAATTCTGACTGATATTCTTGAGTTGGTTGATAGTTGTAATTCTTAGCACGCTCAGAATTGTTCAACAAGTGAAGCCCAATTGTGGAATCACAACTAACCTTGATGTTTTGAGCTTTGCAAACAGTTGCTGATTGATTCAATCTGACAATCATTAGGTCACACAGCTTATGTACCCAATGTCACCTAAATATTAATCAATGTATCTGTGGAGCATCCGCGATGCTGAGAAAGTTGTGGATAGCATATTCAGTGAACTGGTCACACCGTAGGTTAGAGTTGCTGAAGGAGACAGTAAGGGAAGAGTACAAAACTGGGCCAAGGCCAATTATATCAAAATTAGGCAGGAGCTGGGAAATGTGGATTGGACACAGCTATTTGAAAGGAAGTCCACATTTGAAATATGGGAGGCTTTCAAAGATAGGTTAAAGATTGTGCAGGATAGGCATGTCCCGTTGAAGGCAAAGGATAGGAAGGGCAAGATTCGTGAACCGTGGATGACAGGAGAAATTGTACAACTAGCCAAGAGGAAAAGGGAAGCATACATAAGGTCCAAACAGCTAAGAACAGAATGGGCCCTAGAAGAATATCAGAAGAGTAGGACAAGTCTTAAACGAGGAATCAAGCAGGCTAAAAGGGGTCATGAAATAGCTTTAGCGAGCAGAATTAAGGAGAATCCAAAAGCCTTTTATTCTTATATAAGAAGCAAGTGGGTAACTAGAGAAAGGATTGTCCACTAAAGGCTAACGAAGAAAAGCTGTGTGTTGAACCTGAGAGAATGGGTGAGATTCTGAATGATTACTTTGCATCAGTGTTCACTGAGGAGAGGGACATGACGAATGTTGAAATTAGAGATAGATGTTTGATTAGTCTGGATCACGTTGACATAAGAAGGGAAGATGTGTTGCGTAGGCTAGAGGTTATTAAGGTGGACAAATCCCCAGGACAGGATAAGATCGATCCCAGGTTGCTGAGGGAGGTGCGAGAGGAAATAGCTGGGGTCCTGACAGATATCTTTGTGTCATCCTTAAATACAGGTGAAGTGCCGGAGGACTGGAGGGTTGCTCATGTTGTCCCCCTGTACAAGAAGAATAGTAGGGATATTCCAGGTAACTACAGGCCAGTGACCCTGACATCGGTGGTGGAAAAGTTGCTGGAGAAGGTACTGAGGGATAGGATCTATTTATATTTAGAAAAGAATGGGCTTATCAGTGATAGGCAACATGGTTTTGTGCAGGGGAGATCGTGCCTTACCAACTTAATAGAGTTCTTTGAGGAAGTGACCAAGTTGATAGATGAAGGAAGGGCTGTTGATGTCATATACATGGACTTTAGTAAGGCGTTTGATAAGGTTCCCCATGGTAGACTAATGGAGAAAGTGAAGTCATACGGTGTGCAGGGTGTCCTAGCAAGGTGGATAAAGAACTGGTTGAGCAACAGGAGACAGAGAGTAGTAGTTGAAGGGAGTTTCTCGAAATGGAGAAAGGTGACCAGTGGTGTTCCACAGGGATCAGTGCTGGGGTCACTGTTGTTTGTGATATACCTAAATGATCTGGAAGAGGGCACTGTTGGTATGATCAGCAAGTTTGCAGATGACACGAAGATTGGTGGAGTAGCAGAAAGCATAAGGGACTGTCAGAGAGTACAGGAGAATATAGATAGACTGGAGAGTTGGGCGGAAAAGTGGCAGATGGTTTTCAATCCAGACAAATGTGAGGTGATGCATTTAAGCAAGACTAATTCTAGAGTGAATTATACAATGAATGGAAGAGCTTTGGGAAAAGTTGATGGGCAGAGAGATCTGGGAGTGCAGGTCCATTGTACCCTGAAGGTTGCTGCACAGGTGGATAGAGTGGTCAAGAAGGCATATAGTGCGCTTGCCTTCATTAGACGGGATATTGAGTATAAGAGCTGGCAAGTCATGTTAACATTGTACAAGACATTGGTTCGATCGAATTTAGAATATTGTGTACAGTTCTGGGCGCCACATTACCAAAAGGATGTGGACGCTTTGGAGAGGGTGCAGAGAAGGTTTACGAGGATGTTGCCTGGTATGGAAGGTGCTAGCTATGAAAAGAGATTGAGTAGGTTAGGTTTATTTTCATTAGAAAAAAGGAGATTGAGAGGGGACCTGACTGAGGTTTACAAAATCATGAAGGGTATAAACAGGGTGGATGGAGACAAGCTTTTTCCCAGGGTGAAGGATTCAATAACCAGAGGTCATGCTTTCAAGGTGAGAGGTGGAAAGTTTAAGGGGGATACACGCGGCAAGTACTTCACACAGAGGGTGGTAGGCGTTTGGAACACGTTGCCAGCAGAGGTGGAAGAGGCAGGCACGGTAGATTCATTTAAGATGTGTCTGGATAAATGCATGAGTAGGTGGGGAGCAAAGGGATACAGATGCTTAGGAATTGACCGACAGGTTTAGACAGTACATTTGGATCAGTTCAGGCTTGGAGGGACAAAGGGCCAGTTCCTGGGCTGTAAATTTTCTTTGTTCTTTGTTTTTTGTATCGGTGAGAAATATCTTCGTCAATGAAAAGTTTACTCCACCTGAAAACATAGATATTGGTTTAACATCTCAGATTAATGCTTTCTTAATTGTGTTTAATTGCATGCAGGCAGTGGGCATTAATTGGTGTTTAATTGCAGCATTTACAGAGCTGAAAGTGATGGGCTTTATTTAGTTTGTATATACTTGTGATGTTTAATGATGTAAGTAAATGTGAGACAAAGTAACGAATAGTTGTAGTACTGTCAGTACTAACCTGCTTTAGGAAAATATCATTTAATTCAGATTTCCAGAGGATATAAACAGCAACGTTGAGAAATAGGAATTTTCTTTCTGCCTTTTACAATTTCAGCCCAAAGTTATAAAAAAGATATGCAACAAAATCCAGACAATATCTGGGCCTGGGCTGACAAGTGGCACTCACACCAACCAACCCTGCCGCCCTGTGGCTGAACACTTCAACTCCACCCCCCCCCACTCCAACAAGGACATGCAAGTCCTGGGCCTCCTCCATCGTCAAACCCTAACCACCCAATGCCTCATTTTCTACCTTGGGACCCTGCAACCACACGGGATCAATGTGGATTTCACCAGTTTACTCATTTCCCCTCCCTTCACATTATCTCAGTCCCAAGCCTCAAACTTGGCACTGCCCTCTTGACCTGTCCATAGCCTTTCCCACCTATCCTGTCCATCCTTATCTACGACCTATCACCTTCTCCCCCACCTTCATCAATCTATTGCATTCTCAGCTAACTTCCCCCCAGCCCTACCCCCTCCCAGGCCCCCCCCCCCCAGCCCACAAGCCTCATTCCTGATGAAGGGCTTATGCCCAAAATGTCGATTCTCCTGCACCTCAGGTGTTACCTGACCTGCTGTGCTTTTCCAGCAACCCATTCTTGACTCTGATCTCTAGCATCTGCAGTCCTCATTTTCCCCCAATAAGTGGCAAGTAACATTTGCACCACACAAATATCAGGCAATGACCATCGTCAATAGGAGACAATCTAAGCACCATCCGTTGACATTCAATAGTGATGCCATCACTGAATTCTCCCAATAGCAACATCCTGGGGGTTACCATTGATTAGAAACTCAAGTAGGCTCACCATATAAACACAGTGGCTGCAAGAGCAGGTCGGAGGCTAAGAATACTGTGGCAAGAAACTCACCTCCTGACTCCCCAAAACCTGTGCACCATCTACAAGGCCTAAGTCAGAAGTGTGATGGAATAGTCCTCACTTGCCCCAACAGGTGTAGCTCCCACGACACTCAAGAAGCTTGGCACCATCCAGGTCAAAGCTTGATTGGCACCACATTAACAAGCATCAACTCCATTACTGACACTCAGTCGCAGCAGTGTGTACTACCTACAAGATGCACTGCAGAAATTAATCAAGACTCCTTAGAGAACACCTTCCAAATGCACAACCACTTCCATCTAGAAGGACAAGAGCAGCAGAAACATGCGAACACCATCACTTCCAAGCCGCTCACCATCCTGACTTGTGAATATACCTGCGTTCCTTTATTGTCCCTGGATCAAAATCCTGAAATTCCCTCCCTAATGGCTTTGCAGGTCAACCTACAGTATGTGGGCTGCAGTGGTTCAAGAAGGCAGCTCACTCCCATCTTCTCAAGGGGCAATTAGGGATGGCAAAAATGCTGACCAGCTAGTGACACCCACATCTCATGAGTGAATAAAAAAGAATAATTTGAAAGACAGCACATCTGCTGGTGCAGCACTCCCTCAGTATTGCACTGGCAGCTCAGCATGGGTTTTATACCAGTGTGAGGTGACACCCCACATCCTGTTAAATTAGAAGTTGTCAGCTGAGATAATGCTGATAGTTTATACACTGCCCTAAGTGCAACTGACTGGATTAAACCCTTCAGCGAGCTTGCATAGTTAAACAGCAATGATCTCAAGCCATGAGGATGTAATTACTGACAGGGGATTTGGTGTGCTGTAAGAAAGATACTGATTGATGAGAAAGGCATTCCACTCAATGGTGTTCCGGACAGGGACCATTTTCAATCAAGCGGCTTCTTAAATAGAGATTGTCAGGGTCAAAGTGTCGCCCAAGATTAGATTTTCAGTAGATGATTGCCCTCCAGCCCTGGCAGAGCAATGCTAGCACAGTACAAGAGATACGAAGAATGCAGCTGACCCGAACACCTGAACCCCAGAGCATCCACCCACAAACTGACTAGATCTGACCAAAGGTCAACGGCCTTCCCTCTGAGGGAGCGGAGATAGTCACCCAGAACATTCTGGGGCTGGTGGGGACAGGAGAAAGTTGAGAATGAAGGATCATCCCCAGTTATGAGGAGTTTTTGTCCCAGTTACTTTGGCTATGGTGGTAGATGGGGGCATTGGGTCATGTTGAGGGGTCCGGACATGGGAAAAGTCCTAGTTTTAAGGGAATTTGCATCTATTCTATTGCCTCCTGCTGAGTTTATTTGGCGCCATGCATTTTTGTTTGGCTGTAGCAACAATCCCAAAGTGCAGAGAAGCTAGGATATTATTCATGGTCTGCATTGATTATGTAGCCAGCTGGACCTTCTATGTTACATCAGAGAATCACACTGTCCCTTACAACAGCTGGAAACTTGCCCTCAATATCTCTTTGGACCTCCTTCTCTCCTCTTTACTACTTATCTCCCTACCTATAAATCTAAGCCTTTTTTATTTCTGCTGTTCCTGAAACATTTCTCATGAAAAACTACTGCCAGGTTTGCCACACAAGAAGAGTCACAGCATCTTCCAATGTTACTGGTGATATAAAGGACTTTAAGAGTATTCAGCTTAACTACTCTCGGCTAAATGTGACAACAGAAATGAAGTAACCACCCTGAGCAACAAGAAACCACTACTAATGATGTGTAATTGCGACTCCCTACAATTTGGCTAATTGGACATGAAATCTAGACGTGGAATCAAAAAAAAGATACAAGATAATTGCCTTGTAGACAAAGCTCAATTGAACTTGAAGCAGCTTTGTAGGTCACAAATCAAATTGCCCTCTGTAGCACTGACCAAAATACAGGATTAATTTGCTTGCTGCTTTAAACATTTTTTAAACAGATTTTTGAGAAAATCTTAACACAGGGCTGAAGAACATCCTGACAAAAGTGAGGACTGCAGATGCTGGAGATCAGAGTCAAGATTAGAGTGTTGCTGGAAACGCACAGCAGGTCAGGCAGCATCCAAGGAGCAGGAAAATCGACGTTTCGGGCAAAAGCCTGATGAAGACCATTTGCCTGAAACGTTGATTTTCCTGCTCCTCGGATGCTGCCTGACCTGCTGTGCTTTTCCAGCACAACTCTAATCTTGACTCTGAAGAACATCCTGTTTTGGATTATTCTTTGGTTGCAGTTTATTGTTTCCTCAGTCCAAGTAGTCAGGAGACAATTAACCAAACATCTGCCTCAGCAAACTAGGCCATGTCTGAAGCACTGTGGTCAGTGCTAGATACTGCACCTCAAGATGGGCACTGCCGCCTCACAGCGCCAGAGATCCGGGTTCAATTCCCGCCTCAGGCGACTCTCTGTGTGGAGTTTGCACGTTCTCCCCGTGTCTGCGTGGGTTTCCTCCGGGTGCTCCGGTTTCCTCCCACACTCCAAAGATGTGCAGGTCAGGTGAATTGGCCATGCTAAATTGCCCATAGTGTTAGGTAAGGGGTAGATGTAGGGGTATGGGTGGGTTGCGCTTCGGCGGGTGCGGTGTGGACTTGTTGGGCCGAAGGGCCTGTTTCCACACTGTAAGTAATCTAATCTAATCTCAAAAAAAGATGGATAAATGGACCCTGGAGTCCATTAATCAGAATAACGTAAGAAGTAAATTATGCAACAGTCTGAAAAGACTTTTGTTTATACATAAATGGAGGCTGGGCTGGGCCGTCATTTATTGTCCATTCCTAGTTGCCCTTGAGAAGGTCACAAGGTGGTGAGCTGCCTTCTTGAACCACTGCAGTCCACATGCTGGAGGTAGACCCATAATGAAGTGAGGGAAGGAATTCCAGGATTTTGATCCAGTGACAGTGAGGTAACAGGGATACAGTCAGGATAGTGTGTAAATTTGATGGTGTTTACATGGAACTGCTGCCCTTGTCCTTCTAGATGGTAGCTGTCCTTCCAGGGTTAAGTAGTTGCTTTTGAAATGAATCTTGATAACTTGTTGCAGTAGATGGTGCACGCTGCTAGAACTTAATGCCAGTAGGTGGGGGAGATGAAACTGTTGAAGGTGGAATCCCAACCAAGTGGACTACTTTTTCACGGATGATGTCAAGTTTATTGAGTATCGTTGAAGCTGCACCCATTCAGACAAATGGTGGGTATTTCACTGGACTCCTGGCTAGTTTCTTACAGATGGTGAAAGCACTTTAGGGACACTGTAAATGAGTTACTTGCAGAATTCCTGCCTTGGATCTGTTCCACTAGCCATCCATTTAAATGGTTTGTATTCTTTCTGGATTAGAATATTGAGGCTGATCATGGGCAGGTGATGACCTGGTGCTATTATTGCTGGACTGTTGGCCCAGATAATGTTCTGGGGACCCAGGTTCAAATCCTGTCATGGCAGATAGTGGAATTGGGATTCAATAAAAATCTGGGAAAAACCCATTGGGTTCATTAATGGCCCCTTGGGAGAAAACTGCCATCCTTACCTGGTCTTGCCAACATGTGGCTCCAGACAGCAATATGAATGACTCTCAAATGCCCTCTGGGCAATAAATGGAAGCCTGATAGTGATTCCCACATCCTGTGAGTGAATGATTTGTGTTGTTTAAGATGTTTAAAGAATTTGATACTTTCTTTCTTGACTTTAGTAACTCAAGTGCCAGTGCCCAGAATAATGGGGCATTTTGTCAAAGTTAGACCTCGACTATTCGGGGATGGTACCATGAACCACATCTTCATCCCAAGGGTAATGCAACTCTCCTCAAAAAAGCTGCTGATGGTTGGGCCTCAATTGAATGTTTCTAAATGGAGATTGATTGATTTTTATGAGCTAACGATATTAAGTGTTACCGAATCAAGATTTGATCAAACTGATTGATATTTTATGGATGCTAAATCCATTTTGAAAGCAAATTCTATCCATAGCTTTCAATCTGACTGATAAATTTGAATACTCTCACTAGTGAAGAACCTTATAAACAAATGGCTGAAATTCAGTGGAAATCAACCACGTGTCACTTTTGGTAGGTTTTATGCCACGTTTCTCTCTGTGAACCCCCGTGAGATTTCTTACACTGTCTCCGGACCTCAAAAATAAAACAAAACACTGAGGATGCTAGAGAGCTGAAACAAAACCAAAAGTGCTGGAGAAACTCAGCAGATCTGGGAACGTCTGCAGAGAGAGAGAAACAGATGCAAGTCCAGTGACCCTTTTTCAGAGCTGAAGCCCTCCAATTTCTGAACTGGACCTGAAACATTAATTCTGCTTTCTCTCCACAGATGCTGCCAGAACTGCTGAGTTTCTCTTGCCCTTTCTGGTTCTGTCTCTGAAACACACTTCATCACCTATGCGCCACACCTCGATGGTGCATGCCTTTAGAACCTTCCCTTTCGCCACAGGTGGATGTAATTGCCATTTCCAGGATCTAGGAGAAAGTGAGGGCTGCAGATGCTGGAGATCAGAGCTGAAAAATGTGTTGCTGGAAAAGCGCAGCAGGTCAGGCAGCATCCAAGGAGCAGGAGAATCGACGTTTCGGGCATAAGCCCTGAAAAAGGGCTTATGCCCGAAACGTCGATTCTCCTGCTCCTTTGATGCTGTCTCTGACCTGCTGCGCTTTTCCAGCAACACATTTTTTATTTCCAGGATCTGTAGGATTTCTGGCATTGGCCCCACCTTTAAAATGCAGTTGTACACCAGGTCAGACCCTGTCGGTCTGGATCTGCCCGACACAATTCCTCTGTCTCGAGAACTGTGCTGCAGATGACGGACAGGGGTACACTGGCAGCCTGCTCTCCCGACTGGAACCTGGAGGTCCTAGTGGCAGGATGGTGCTCTTCCCTCAGGTCCGAAACAGGATACCATGCTGCCAGGCTTGGGAAGCAAGGCAGCACGGTGGTTCAGTGGTTAGCACTGCTGCCTCACAGCGCCATGTACATGGGTTTGATTCCAGCCTCAGGTGACTGTGTGGAGCTTGCACGTTCTCCCTGTGTCTGTGTGGGTTTCCTCCAGGTGCTTCAGTTTCCTCCCACAGTCCAAAGGTGTGCGGGTCAGGTGAATTGACCATGTTAAATTGTCCAAAGTGTGGGTTAGGTGCATTAGTCAGGGTAAATGTAGAATAAGAGAGTAGGGGAATAGGTCTGCATGGGTTATTCTTCAGAAGGTCATTGTGGACTTGTTGGGCTGAAGGGCCTGTTTCCACACTCTCAGGGTTCTATGATTCTATGAGATTGTCACCCAGGGTAATTGCTATTTTCACAATGGGTACCCATCTGCAAGAGTAATACCAAGAGTAATGCACAAGGTTGAGCTCCCAGTTTTGAAAATTGTGCAGCGACTGTTGTACATCTGTGAGGCAGAGGCCTATGTGGAGAATGTAGAAGGAGCTGGTCACATCATTGGATAGCAACGTTTGGGCAGGGAGCGAATGGATGATTACCACAAGGTCTAAGATAGCCATGATGTGGAGGTGCCGATGTTGGGGACTGGGGTAGACAAAGTCAGAGGCACCAGGTTATAGTCCAACAGGTTTATTTGAAATCATAAGCTTTTTAAGCACTGCCCCTACATCAGGTGAAGTGTGAGAGAAGCACACAAGCACAGAGTTTATAGGCAGAGAGATTAAAAGATCATACAAGTGGCATGTGCGGAGTGTCGACAGGCTGAATAATAGGTCCCTGCGGGTGATCAAGAACGTCATACAGTGTGAGTAAAGTGTCAACAGTTGAACAACAAGTGAAGGGTTGACCTATAACCCGATTCAGTGAGGTTACAAAAAGTTAAAAATAAAGTGGTGCTGGAGACAAATCAAATAACTGGAATAATATGATAGGTATAAGAATAGTATGCCAAGGGTCTAACCAAATTAATAAGTAATCCAAAGCTGTACAAATTAATTAAGGTAGAGAGATCATAACAATTTATCGAGGTGATGATGACAAAATGGACAGTAAGGAAGATTTTACAGAACAGTGTGGTGGGGTCACATGTGGTATGACATGAACCCAAGATCACAGCTGAGGTCTTGTTCATGGGTACAGAACTTGGCTATCAGTTTCTGGTTAGTGATTCTATGCTGATTAAAAAAATACCAATTTAAAGTTAATTATCCTGTTTCGTCATTATTGAAACTTTTGAAATGGTACTGATCAGGACAGAATTGCAAGAATGCCAAATTTCAAAGGGAACAACAATTTATGGATGCTTGATAAATCTTCCCGTGTTAAAAGTTCACTCATCAACCAATCAGCATTGCCTTCTCATACAGTGAAAATTGTTGTTCCCTGTCAGATTTGGTATTCTTGCATTCTGTCCTGAGGAGTACACAATAGAATGTTCTGAGAGCACATCTACCTTTTAGTAATACACAAGTTCAACACAATCAAATGACTGTTTTTTGAAATCTCGATATTCTTGCACCTCATTGACAAATTTTCGAAGTGCTTGGAGATATAGTGTGAGTGGTTCAAACCTCATTCAATTTGTTACTTTTCCTAATCAACAAGCTTCCATTATGTACATAGAGACTTTAAGGATCTTTCTCTAAGTTTCCTCTAAGTTGCCGCTGTAAGTTTTGTCATCTTACAAATTTAGTGCTTACTGCAAATATTATCAATAACATGTGCGCAGTAATCCTTGGACAATTCTTCAAATGCTTCAGTTTAACCTGAGCTCTTCCTTGTTTCAATCTGAAGATATTTCAATTTCCATGGGGTTTCAGTTAGAATTTTCTAAACAAACAATATGTATTTTTTAAAGAAACTATCACATCTCAGAACTGAAATTTGGAATCTTGCTGATTGATGTTAACTGAAATCTCGAGAATAACCTAAAAATATCAAATGGATTCAGAGATTGAAAATCAATTGAAACAGACTGCCATGTGAGATTCTCAGAATCCTTCAGCATAGCAAGAGGCCATTCAGCCCAAGGGAAAATGCCAATTCCTTTAAAATAAAAATAATCCAATCAGCCCAGTGTCACTACATTTTCCTCACAACTTTGCAAAGCTTTCCTTTTGAAGTATGGATTAATTTCCTTTTTGAAGTGACCACAGATTCACTACCCTCTGACAGAAGAAATTCCTCCCCCTCTCTAGTTCAAAGAGACGATCCCTTACTCAGAGGTTATCTTAGAGCAAGTGAGGACTGCAGATGGGAGATCAGAGTCGAGAGTGTGGTGCTGGAAAAGCACAGCAGGTCAGGCAGCATCCGAGGAGCAGGAGAATTGATGCTTCGGGCATAAACCCTTCGTCGGGAATGAGGATTGGGGTTAGCGGGGAGGGTAGCTGAGAAAGTGATATGTGGATGAAATTGGGTGGGAAGGTGATGGGTCTGAGTGGAGGGTGGAGCTTATTGATGAAAAAGACGATGGACAGGTCAAGAGGGCAGTGCCAAGTTGGAGGCTTGGGACTGGGATAAGGTGGGGGAAGGGGAAATGAGAAAACTGGTGAAATCCACATTAATCCCTTGTGATTGCAGGATCCCAAGGAAAATGAGGTGTTGCTCCTCCAGTTGTTGGGTGGTTAGGGTTTAGCATTGGAGGAGGCCCAGGACCTGCATGTCCTTGGTGAAGTGTTCAGCCATGGGGTAATGGGGTTGCTTGGTGCGTGTGTCCCAGAGATCTTCCCTCTAGCCCCGTACACCCCTCCTATTTATTTCTCAGCACCCCCTGGCCCACATGCCTCATTCCTAATGAAGGACTTATGCCCGCAGCTTCAATTCTCCTGCTCCTCGGATGCTGCCTGACCTGCTATGCTTTTCCTGCACCACACTCTTCACTCTGAGATTATCTCCTCTGGTCTCACAATGGGAAACAGCCAGTCTGCATCCATGCTGTCAAATCCTCTAAGAATATAAAATATTTCAATGAAGTCGCGTCTCATTCCTAGCGTCATAGAGTCATACGGCATGAAAACAGATCCTTCGGTCTAACTCGTCCATGCTGATCAGATATCCTGGACAAATCCAGTTCCATTTCCTAGCACTTGGCCCATATCCCTCTAAAACCATTTTTAAATGTTGTAAATGGACCAGCCTCCCCCACTTCCTTTGACAGCTCATTCCATACACGTACAACTCCTCTGCTTGAAAATGTTGCCCCTTAGGTCTCTTTTAAATCTTTCCCCTCTCACCTGAAACCTATGTCCTCTAGCTTTGGACTCCCTTATCCTGGGGAAAAGACTTATCTATTTATTCTATCCATGCCCCTCATGATTTTATAAACCTCTATAAGATCACCCCTCAGTCTCTGATGCCCCAGGGAAAACAGCCCCAGCCTGTTTAACCTCTCCTTATAGCTCAACACCTCCAACCCTGGCAACATCCTTGTAAATCTTTGCTGAAACCTTTCAAGTTTCACAACATCCTTCCTACAGGAAGGAGACCAGAATTGCAATCAGCATTGCAAAAATGGCCTAAACAATGCCCTGTACAGCTGCAACATGACCTCCCATCTCCTATACTCAATGCTCCGACCAATAAAGGCAAGTCTGCCAAACTCCTTCTTCATTTTCCTGTCATCCTAGGACTCCGCTTTCAAGAAGCTATAAACCTGCACTCCAAGGTCTCTTTGTTTAGCAACACTCCCCAGGACCTTACCATGAAGTGTGTAAATGCTGCTCTTCTTCTTAACTCCAAGCAGCTTAGGCCCAACGTACTCCAACTTTCCTCAGAAGGCAGTCTCTCCTTACCTCAGATCCATCTAGTGAACCTTCTTTGAACACCCTCCAATGCTAGTATTTCTTTCCTTCAATAAGGGGTCCAAAACCGTTCAGAGGATTCCAGCTGTTGTTGGACTAGCATCTTGTATAATTTTAGTAAGGCTTCCCTACGTTTCTATTCCATTTGCATTGAAATAAAGGCTCCTAGTCTCTCTGCCTTCCCTATTACTGGCTGACCTTGTGATTTATGCACAAAATACTCTCAGTCCATCTGTGCTGCAGCTTTCCGCAACCTTTTGCAGGCTGATAGGGAATCAGGACTGGGTTGCGAGTTAAGAAATAGGCAGCAGTGTTGTGGATGACTTCCAGTTTACTGACGGTAGAATTTGAGAGACCAGTCAGCAGTCCATTGGAATTGTCAAGACCAGAGGCTTTGAAGACACGGAGGACATTTGAATAGCATGTGAGCTGAGGTGGGGTGAATATGGACGATGTTATGGAACTAAAGGTCGATGGTCTTAGTCATGATACGAATATGAGATCAGAAACTGATCTCAGGCTCAAACACAATTGTAAAATCAAGCCTGAAGTTTGTGAGTGTGATAAAAAAAGAAAGAGATTGCATGAACTACTGCTTGAAACAGCTCAAATTAGTCGGTGCAGTTAGTATCATTTAAGTGCCACTTAACTGACAACTGTGATAAGGCGTATAATTCCAGAGGCGTGACATTGCAGAAGTTTACACAAGCACTGGGACATAAGTAGCTTATGTGGCCAGCGATTAATGGCAGCAGCATGAGTTTGATTCCTACTCCAGCTGAGGTACATGTGTGATCTACCCCTTTGCTCTGGACCTGAGTGTGGAGGCATGAGGTGAATCTGACGGAAACACTGATGGAAACAGCTCAGAATGAAGCATCTGCAGCCAAAAAGCTGAGGGTTAGCAGGTGACAGTGTAAAAGTTAGGCGTCACACATTTAAAACACAAATAGAGCTGTACAGCACAGAAACGGATGCATCAGTTGAACCAATCCATGCTGAACATAATCAGAATCTAAACTAAGCCTGCTCCAGGCCCATATCTCTCTGAATCTTTCCTATTGATGGACTTATCCAAATGTCTTTTAAATGTTGTAATTGACCCACATCCACCCCTTCCTCAGGAAGTTCATTCCACACACGAGCCACCCTCTGCGTAAAAACTTTGCCCCTTAGGTCTTTTCAAAATTTCTCTCCTCTCACCTTAAAAATGGTCTTGAAACCCAATAACTTCCATTCACCTTATTTATATCTCTCATAAACTTCAGTGAGGTCAACTCTCAACCTCCTATGTCCCAGTTCCAGCCTATCCAGCCTTTCTTTACATCTCATACATTTCATACCCAGCAACATCCTGAGATGTAGAAACACTCCCAAACTCTTGCTCATATCATTGCTCATCTGAATTGGGCGAGAGCAGGGCAGTTGGAAATTAACATGAATATTGTGAAGTTGTTCACTTTGGTCGAATGAAGACACAAAGGCAGGATATTTCCTAAATAGTGAAAGTTTGGGAAGTCACCAAAAGCTAGCAGCAAGCAATTAGGAAGGTAATGTGGTATGTTAGCCTTCATCATGAGGGGATTTGAGTACAGCATTAAAGATACCTCACTGCAGCCTTGGTGAGATCTCACTGGGAGTGCTGTGTTCAGTTTTATTCTCCTACAAACAAGTTATCGCCATCGAGAGAATACAACTGCAATTCACCAGATGAATCCCTGGGAAGGACAGGTTTGTTTGATGAGGAGGGACTGTGTCCATATACTCAGGAGCTTTGAAGAGTGAGAGGAGTTCTCACTGAAACTTATAAAGTTCTTCCAGTGTGGGACAGGGTGGATATAAGCAAGATGTTTCCCCTGACTGGTGACTTCACAAGTAGGGTTCATCATCACACGATAAATGTATGCTACTTAAGAAAGAAATGAGGGGATATTTCTTGACTTAGTAGGTGGTGCATCTTTGGGATTCTCTAGCCTATAGGGCTTTGGAGGCTCAATCATCGAGTATGTACATAACAGAAACCAACAGATTTCTGGAAACTAATGACATCAAGGGATATCAAGATAATGGCAGCACGATGGCTCAGTGGTTAGCGCTGCTGCCTCACAGCACCAGGACCTGGATTCGATTCCAGCCTTGGGCAACAGTCTGTGTGGAGTTTGCACATGCTCCCAGTGTCTGCGTGGATTTTCTCCAGGTGCTCCAGTTTCCTCCCACAGTCCAAAAACGTGCAGGTCAGGTGAATTAGCCATGCTAAATTGACCATAGTGTTCAGGGATATGCAGGGTAGGTGATTCAGGGGTAAATGTAGAGTAATAGGATAGGGGAATGGATCTGGGTGGGTTAGTCTTCAGAGGGTCGGCGTGGATTTGTTGGGCTAAATGGCCTGTTTCTACACTGCAGGGATTCTATGATGATGTGGCAGATGGCATTGAGGTTGATGATCTAAGTGAATTGTGGGGCAGAATTGCTAGGCTGAATGGCCTACTGCTGTTCCTGTGTTCCTTTGCTCAGAGCACTCATGAATGAATTTGTGGATGACAGACCATTGAAATTTCAAGAATGTCATTGACTTGAAATGTTCGCTCTGTTTCTCTCTCCACAGATGCTACCATATTTGGAATACTGCATTCAGTTCTAGACCTCCCTCCAACAGGAACGATATTGTGATACTTGAAAGGGCGCAGGAAAGATTTACAAAGATGTTTCCAGGGTTGGAGGGTTTGAGCTAGAGGAAGAGGTTGAATAGGCTGGGGCTGTTTTCTCTGGAGCATTGGAGGCTGAGGTGTGACGTTATAAAGGTTTATACAATCGTAAGGGGCATGGATAGGGCAAATTTCCTAGGGCTTCTCCCCGGGTTATGAGAGTCCAAAATTAGAGAGCATAGGTTTAAAGTGAAAGGGCAACAGTTAAAAGGGACCTAAGGGTGACTTTTTCACGCAGAGGGTGGTGTGTGTATGGAATGAGCTGCCAGAGGAAGTGGTGGAGGCTGGTACAATTACAACATGCAAAAGGCATCTGGATGGGTATATGAATAGGAAGGGTTTGGAGGGATATGGGCCAAATGCTGCCAAATGGGATTAAGTTAGGCTATCTGGGCAGTATGGACCAGTTGGACTGAAGGGTCTGTTTCCATGCAGTACAACTCTATGACTCTAAGAAATCCGTTAAGAATTTTCAGCATTTTCTTTCTGTTTAGAAACGTCAAGTGTTTGCCCACATCTGAGGGTGTGTTTGATCAATCTAAGCAAGTATCTGGTATAAACTGGGAAGGTTTATAGTTGGGGACTGCACTCCTCTAATGTGCCTTCAAAGCACCTCAGAAATGTTTCCTCCCTCCTCCGCAACATGCAACATCAGCATCAGCTACACCAGTTCATGACTGGAATTGCAAATGTGCACCAGGTTGGACAAATTACAAGTTTTTGTTTTCATCTTGTGTATTCATTCCCTCAGTTGAGTCTTGGTAAATCCTTCTGGTACCTCAAAATCCCAGATCCTTGAACCATTGAAATTTGTTCATGTTCAAAAACTGCTTGGGGTGGTGGTGGTGGGGGGGGGGGGGGGGGGAGAGGGGAGGGGGAGGGTGGTGATGTAATCCCTCAGTAGATCATTGGTTGGTCTTACTGGCTTGGCCAGGGACCTAAACTGATAAAAGACTGCAAGTTCTTCTCTCTTTGGAAATGTTAGACATATCAGATTCTGAGACACCTTAAATCAATACATTTTCTCATTGATGCACATCGCTTTTGCTTCAAGTAGTAATTCTGCCAGAGATTTGTTTAGCACACCTCTTCATAACTCCACAGATGGTGCAAACACTTGAAGTTTCCATTTTTAAAGTGTTATGAAGGTGTAAGGGGTACTGCACTTTAAAGAAAATTAAAAACTAGCAGAACTACCTGATGGAGCACCAAGTGCTCTGAATAAGGTAACAATGTAACATTTGGTCAAACAGCTAGATTAGTTAGGTTGCCTGGAGATGACAAAACAAATTTGAATTTGCCCAATTAGTTTAAATTATACCCCAAAATACCAACCTCCAATCAAGTTTGAATTGAGTATATTGACAATCTTAAACCGATGAAACAATCCCATGCTTTGGGACATAAGACTGGGAAAAATTGAACAGTTGGAGGAGAACTACCAAAGACCAACAAATGTAGGCTGCCAGTCAGATGTCTCTGAGAGGTACCTGTCTAGAGAAGGGGTTTGCACAGAGAAAAACATCGACACTAACCTGGGGAGCACATCTACAGAGGAAGATACAAAGGGAAGATTTGACTGCTAGCTGCTTTTGAAATTTGCATTTTTTGGTAAATCTTAACCAGAGGTTTTATCGGATTAGTATTTTGAAGGGGAAAGTAAAAGATAGATTAGAGAAAGGAGTTGTAAATAATTGTTAGCTAATTATTCTCTGTTATACTTTAAGAAATAAGGTTGTTAATTTTTACTATAACGAGTTCTTGGCCTCTCGAATTTCACAGATTACTGCACGGGATAAATCTTTTCTATGTTGCTGGTTTAAATCAAGCAGGAGGGTTTACCCTGTGTTGTAACAAAAGTCTCGATTATTCCTCTTTCTAGTTTTAAGGACTGCTCTGTAGCATCTTCCTCAGTTACTGCATTAGAGTGTCACCCCAGTCTTGCCTTTGTTCTTAATACCCTAGCATGAAACTTGAATCTACGACCCTGTCATTCAGGGGAAAGGAAGCTCCAAACTGCGGCATACTGACAATATCCAACTCCTCACACAAAAAAAAATCTTACTTTCCTTCTCTGATCTCTGTGTGCCGTGCACACTCTCTGTAACAAAGGACTGTAGGATTGAACTGAGTCTGTTGCAAGACTGAAATCCAGCTCTGCTGAATTTCCGCTGCAGCGCTTGCTCATACACAAACCCGATAGCACAAAGCACACTCCAGGGAGCTCTTTCGTTTCATGAAATGTGGCCTACCTCATCTCGGAATTGGCAACTTGAAGGTGAAGTACACTGCAAAGGAAACAGGAAGCTAGCTAACGTGTGTCAAAATGTGAAAACTACTGTGTTCATTTAATCTTCGGATTTAAAACCTTCCAAGGAACTCGTCTTTTTTCTACCTCTCTAACTTCATTTATCCCCACAATCCTCTGAGAATTTTATGTTCCTCGGATTCCACTCACCTGCACATCCCGTTTCCTGGCTCTTCCCTCAACCACTGAAATCCGAAGCTCTGGAATTTCTCTCTTCAAGCTCTCAGCCTTGTTTCCTTGCTCAAGATGCTCCTTTTTTTACCACATCTACTGTCCCCACGTTTCCGAATGTGGCTCAGCATCAACACTCTTCCAATGCCAACCTCACCTTGGTACATTTTCATATGTGAACAATGCTACATAAATGCTTGCTATAAATTACTTTGTTGTTGCATTTAATTGTTGCACGTTGCTCATGTGTCAGTCATGCCTCAGCTAGTAGTAAATGCATGAAGGCAATGCCTAGTGGTGTTATTTATGAACTGTTCATCAAGAGACTCATGTAATGTTCGGGGGACCTGTGTTCAATTCCTGCCATGGTGGAACATGAATTCAATGAAAATGTTGAGAGTCTCATGACGATCATGCACACATACATATAAATCTATGGGGTGCATTTGCAGATGCATTCTATTTTGTTCAAAAAACCCACGATTTGCAGTCACAGTCAGTCAATGTGGCATTTTATAAATTCCTGCTTTGGAAATAAAACCAGTCTGCCTCCAGGTTAGCACACAGACAGTTTCTAAATAACACCTCACACCTAAAATGCATTGTCTGACCTGAGATGTCACCTCTTTTAGACTGATAAAACTTTTTAGTTTTCTCAGGGAAGTGACCTGAAAAAAATCTGGGATTTGCATTTTAATCGATTGAAACCTGCATCTCCTTTCTAACTGAATAACGGGAGGGAGTCAGCCATTTTAGGTTTGTTCAATGCATTCGAATCAGTTGTGTGACCCTTTGATCTTTTACTTACACCAGGAGGTTTCTGACACCGCCTCTCATTATATGCAATGAAGGAGCAGTGCTCTGAAAAATAGTGTTTTAAAATAAACATGTTGGACTATAACCTGGTGTCATGTGATTTTTGACAACAACCATGAAGCTATTGTTGGTTCAATATCCTTGAAGGAAGGATACTGCTGGTCTTATATGGTCTCTATTACATGTGACTCCACACCCACAGCAATATGATTGACTCTTAACTGACCTCTGGCCAACAAATACTGGTCTAGCCAGCAACACCTACATCCTGTGAATGAACAAAACAAATCTTGCTTTTTATGTTGCAAGATGCTCATTTCATGACCTTTTCTGGGGCTTCAGAGAAAAATGAAATCAAAGCTTAGGCTCTAATGAAGTATTGAAGAGAGATGCTATCTGAGAGACATCAAAATCTCAAGCACAGAAAAAGGCCCTTTGGCCCATTGTGTCTGTGGAGGTCAAAAACAATCACCTAACTATTCAAATTTCATTTTCCAGCACATGGCTCACAGCCTTCTTTTGACTGAGATTCGAAATTGAGTATCCTCTGTCTGCTCCATGGGTATACAAGATCTAACGGCACTATTTTGAGGAGGAGCAGGGACATTATCCCTGGCGTCTTGGCCAATACTTATCTCTCTATCAATATCATAGATTATCTCGTCATTTCACGTTGCTCTTTGAGAGTGCTTGTTGTATGCAAATTGACTGTCATGTTCCTACATAGCAACAATGATTACACTTCAGAACTACAACATGAGCTGTAAAATGCTTTGTAACATCCTGTAGTCCCTTCAAAAGCTGACAAATGCAAGTCTTTGTTTTCTTTTCTTCCCTGGACAGTTTGGAAATGATATACTGCGCATCATCTGATAAACATTCCTTTCTCTTTCTTAGCACTCCACCTCACCTACCCTCCTCTTCCTGAGGCGGACACCTTGCAATCCCAGTGCTCATTCTGTGCATATGAGCCGTGACTGACAAATGGACAAACCAAGCTTGGGTGAAGAGGGCTTGGGAAAGCAGCCACGATAATCAAATATCCCTCCTGCCCCCGATATATTCTCTTCCACCCTCGTCCATCAGGCAGAAGATACAAAAGTTTGAAAACGCGTACTAACAGATTCAACAACAGCTTCATCCCTGCAGTTATCAGACTTATGAATGAACCTCTCATTTATTAAAGTTGATCTTTCAGCACTGTCTCTGTTATTGTAATACTATATTCTGCATTCTGTTCTATTACCCTGATGTACTTATGTAAGCTATGATTGTCTGGGTAGCAGGCAAAACTGTACATTTCACTGTATCTCAGTGCATGTAACAATAATAAATTAAATCAAATCAAGAGAATTCCAAACCTCTACTACTCATTGTATGTAACACCTTGTCCACCTTCATGTACTTTACAGAATGCCAGCAGCAACAACTACATTATAGAAAAGTTTTAGCCAACTAAGAAACTTAAAAGAGCAATTAATCAGAAACATCAAATGAAACATCTGCTGGAAATATGAAAAATGAAAAACAGAGAGTGTTGGAAATACTCAGCATGGCTGGCAGCAAGTGTACAGACAGAAACAACATCTACCTTGCAACTCAAATGTGACTCTTCAACCGAATATTAGCTGCTTCTCTATCCACACAGGCTGCCAGACCTGCTGAGTTTTTCCAACGCTTTTGTTTTTGATTAGGCAATAATTGGACAGAGTTGAAACTGAGTGAGCAATGCATTGACCACAGCCAACGTCTGTTCCCAACAAAGAGACCTTGGCGTGCAGTTTCATAGTTCCTTGAAAGTGGAGTCTCAGGTAGACAGGGCAGTGAAGAAGGCATTTGGTATGCTTGCCCATACTGGTCAGTGCATTGAGTATAGGTGTTTAACCAGGATGGGAGTGATCTTTGATGATGTTGGCTGCTTTCCTGAGGCAGCGAGAAGTGTAGACGGAAGGAAGGCTAGACCGGGTTGCAGTCACAACCCTCTGTAATTGCTTGTGGTCCTGGGCAGAGCAGTTGCCATCCAAGCTGTGACACATCCAGATAGAATGCTTTCTATGGTGTATCTATAAACATTGGTAAGATTCCTAGCAGTTAATGTTAGATCCGTTGCTAATTATAATTCTGAGATACACACATTTTAATTAAACAAAGGTATTAAGGAACACGCACCAAAGGCAGGTGTATGGAGTTAGGTCACAAGTCAGCTGTTGAATGGCAGAACAGTTTCTCAGGTGATCCTGTCTCTAAAACCATGGCAAAAGTGCTGAGAGAGTCCTAGCTTATAAACTGGATAGAAAAGATAACACAAAAATGACAACAGCTCATGGCATGACCAAAGTGACCCAACTGTACAGTCAGTAAGTAGACTCAGTGATTGGAGGAAGACCCTGATTTTTAATTCTTCTCAAACTGATGGCCAGCATTCCAACTGTATTACATAAAACATGGGAATGAAATAATCGCCAATATGGACAACTGGTGTCGTTGACTGAAGAAATATCAACAGTTGCTTCTTTTTAAAAATGTGTGGCATTGCGCTCCACGACAGGTTACTTGGGCCGATTCATGCTCAGTTCTTCAAACAGCTGCATAAGCAGCAGAGAAACCAACATCATCTTTTTATTTAGTTTAATGACTGTGGTTGTTTCAATCTAGGCTCTGGTGACGCATCAAAAGCAGACAGTTTAATAACCCACCTCCAAACCTAAAGTACTGCAGCTAAATTATAGTCCACAGCTACCAGTCAATACACTGAAACGATAAAGTTCCCAGATTGGGTACTCCCCTCTGATAAGATTTTGTAGCATATCCAGGCAATATGTTTGTGGGAATCAACTGCAAGGAGGAGACTCATGTTTACAGTCATGATTCGGAAGTGCCGGTGTTGGACTGGGGTGTACAAAGTTAAAAATCACACAACGCCAGTTTATAGTCCAACAGGTTTAATTGGAAGCACACTAGCTTTCGGAGCGATGCTCCTTCATCAGGTGACAATCAGCTAGTGTGCTTCCAATTAAACCTGTTGGACTATAACCTGGTGTTGTCTGATTTTTAACCATGTTTACAGTGATTTTGTTACTTCAGTCTTCAAAGCAGAGCCACAGTTTGCCAAGTAATGGGCTGAAGAAGGAGGTTGCATTTAACAAGTATGCTCTCATATTTGCCCTTCTGTGTAACCCAATGCTTCTGCTCACAGAACCGGAGCTGATGATGGATGGGTGGGTAATCCTGCCTGACTGCAGGGTTTCTAGGGCAGGAAGTGCTTCTGGCATGAGCATCTTGCACACAGCCGTCTGACATTTCTCTCCAGAGGCGCTGCCTCGTTTGGTGGAGTAAGGTTTCAGTGCTGAGGTTGCCCCCCTGGAGTTATTTGATTAATTAAACAACATTGTTCAAATGTAAACAGGTGACAATTGGAGCTAGTGGCACAGTGGTGGTGGGTATCTGTAAATCTGGGCCAAAAGCCCAGAGGTGTGTTACGTCAGAATGTGTTACTAGGCTCTTGTGGCTTAGTGGTAGTGTCACTGGCTGTGTACCTGTAGTTTCAAGTTCCACCTGCCACAGAGATATGTCACACCATGTTCAAGTAGCCTTTTTAAAAACTCTAGCGAGCAATAAGAGTTTGGGGCACAGTGTTAGTTTCCCTCCCTAAAGTCTGGGATGTCTAGGCCCAAGTCCCACTTTCCCCAGAGATCTGTTGTAATGTGTCCGAACAGATTGATTAAACTAGTTAATAAGAACTGTGGATGCAGTAAATCGGAAACAAAAAGAGAGCTTGCTGAAAAAGCTCAGCTGGTCTGGCAGCATCCACAGACAGTGTTCACAGATGCTGCCTGACCTGCTGAGCTTTTCCAGCAACTTCTGCTTTTGTTTCTGGTAAAAGCATTTATTTGTTTATAATGGGTGGCTCAGGAAGGTGAAGGGATAATAAACTACTACAAGGATAATTAATCTTGAAGTCTGATTCTCCAACAGAGTCATACAGCATGGAAACAGACCCTTCGGCCCAAATCATCCATGCTGACCAAGTTTTCTAAATTAAACTAGTCCCACTTGCCTGTGTTTGCCCCATTTCCTCTTCATGTTCCTGTCTAAACATTTTTTAAACATAACTGTACCTGCAGCTAATACTTCCTCTGACAGTTTATTCCACACAGGAATCATCCTTTGTGTGAAAAAATTGCCTCTGAGGTCCTTTTTAAATCTTTCTCCTCTCATCTTAAAATTATACCCCCTAAGTTTGGACTCCCCCACATAAAGGAAAAGACCTTTGGTATTCACCTTATCTATGCCCCTCATATTTTTGTAAACCTCGATAAGGTCACCTCTCAAGGTTTGAGATAACATAGGATAGAATCAAATCTCTGATGAAATAACCTCTCGGAATCAGAGTGTGCAGCACTCATGACCACTGAGCTACATTCAACCAGATTTCTCACCTCTCCCAGGAGATTGTGTGGATTCTGTGTGGTCAGAAAGTGAGTAGATTGGAGTAGGCAAGGCAGATGAGTTATATAGGAGAAGCTCGATGGAGTAGTGTGCCTTTTCCTTTCCCTTCCTCTCCTTGTCAGCCTGAGGCTGTGTTGGTCACTGATGCAGAAGGCGGTCGGTTGAATCTCCAACCCAGAGCCTTGTGCACCAGGAACATAAACAGAACTTTCTGGAGAAACTCAGCAAGTCTGACAGCATCTGCAGGAAGAAAACAGAACTGACGATGAGTCATCAGACTCAAAACATTACCTCTGCTTTCTTCCCACTGTTGCTGTCACACCTTCTGAGTTTCTCCAACAATTTCTGTTTTTGTTTCCAATCTCCAGGGTTCACACTCCTTTGCTTTATTCTTGTGCGCCTGAACTTGACTGACAGGCCACTGCTGTACTGAGGGAAATGTCAAGTCGAGACCCCATCAGCTGATGACTGTAAGATGTAGGAGCAGAAGTAGGCCATTCAGCCCATCGACTCTGCTCCTCCACTCAATGACCAGTCTGATAATCCACAACTCCACTTTCCTGTCTTTTCCACAACACCTTGATTCCCATACTGATCAAAAACATGTCTGCTCAGCTTTCAATATACAGAACAATAAAAGTACTTCTTAAGAAAAGGGGTAAAATTAATACTTACTTCCGGGCATCACAAAGAAAGAAACAAAGAGCTTGCATTTATGCAGCATCTTTCATCATCTCAGGAGATGCAAAAAGACATTTTGTAAAGTAGAAAAGACGATGACCCAGTGGGTGATTGCGCATCCCATTGCTGCAGTAGTCAGCAGATGAGCCCCTGCTCATGAGCAATTAGCAACTGGGGACAAGTACAGGCCTAGCCAGTAACATCCATGTTTTGTATTATTTGTTCACATCATGAGGCATCACCATCTGGCCCAGCATTAATTGCCCCAGGGGTTAGCTGGGAATCAATTATGTTGCCATGGGTCTTTTTAAAAAATTCATTCACAGGATGGGGGCATCGCTGGCCAGGCCAGCATTTACTGCCCATCCCTAATGGTCTAGGGGCAGTTAACAGTCAACCACATTGGAGTCACATATAAGCCAGACAAGGTAAAGATGGCAGTTTCCTTCCCTTAAGAGCATTTGTGAACTAGATGGGTTTTTCCGAATGGCAATGAATTCTGGCCTAGCCAGTGACGTCCTTATTCCATGAATGAAAAAGAACCTCTTATATATAGCATTGAGGAGCTCAATGGGCACAAGCCTATTCCCCTGTCTGTGTGGCTGAACCAGTAACAGTGTTGTCTCTGAGGCACTGCACAGGACTGGAATTCATAATCTCATCATAATTTACTGCAGTGTTAGATAAAGTGTTCCTCAGATGAGTTGTTAACATCACTCATAGCCTCAGTGTTCAGGCCTTGTGTTAAAGATCCCATTATGTTCATCACAGTTAGGTCAACACTGTTTGTTCAACCATGGTATTGATGAACTGGTTATTCATCTCTTTGTCATTAATGGTGTCCTGTTGTGTTTCCTTGAATAACAAATAAGTTGACCTTCAACAGTAATTCGTTGTATGTAACAATGAATCATAAAAGATCATGTAAAGGTAACCTTTTTATTTCTGGAATTCCTGTGTCATCCTTATATGATAAGCAATTGACAATAGAAAGTTTTGGACCAAACTTTGCAGTCGATAGTGGAGTGATGCAGAAGGCGGTCGGTTGAATCTCCAACCCAGAGCCTTGTGCACCAGGAACATAAACAGAACTTTCTGGAGAAACTCAGCAAGTCTGACAGCATCTGCAGGAAGAAAACAGAACTGACGATGAGTCATCAGACTCGAAACATTACCTAGAAGAATTTGAAGAACATTTCCTGTTAAGATCCAGCAAATGGATTTTCTCCTACTTTGACATTACTTCCACTTTAGCGGATCTCTGATGCCTTCATCAGATTGAAGGTTTTGCACAGAAAGCAAAACCAGGAAGTTAAAAAAAATCACTGATTAATTTGTACTTTAAATCATTTAACTGAGAGTAAAACAAAGATTGTCAGAGATACAAGGGGAGTAAGGTATAACATGGAAATATCAGAAACAGATTTTTAAAAAGATATTCGAAAATCTGTGAAATTGTTTGCATCATAATGGAGAAATCTGACCTTCGACACAAATTCAAGGAGAAAAGTTCTTCCCAGAGCCTCAGTCAATACTTATCCCTCAGTTAACATCCCTCAAAATAAACTGCCTAGTCACAGGACAGCATGGTGGTTCAGTGGTTAGCACTGTTGCCTCACAGTGCTACAGACCTGCATTCAATTTGAACCTTGGATGACTGTGTGTGTAGAGTTTTCTCATTGTCTGTATGGGTTTCCTCCCACAGTCCAAAGATTTGCAGGTTAGGTGGATTGGTCATGGGGAAATACAGGGATAGGGCGGGATGCTCTTCAGAGGGTTGGTGTGGACTTGATGGGCTGAATAGCCTACTTCCGAACTAGCTGGATTCCACGATTATATCATTGCTGTTTGCAAATTGCCTGCCAACTTGCTACACAGTGTCTACACCTCCAAGACACCCATAACCTTCAGTGTTCTGTGGTGTCCCATGAATCATTAAAATGTGCTCTATAAAACACAAGACTGTTTTTTTTTCTATCATCTCAGTCCTGAGAACACTCATAACCATCTTAGTACCAGACTATGACACACTCCCAGTCTCCAGAATGGAAAACCGTGCATTCTTTAAACCTTGATTCCCAGTGCCATATTCATTCCATATTGATTCCAATGCCTCAAATGTTATAATCCAAATGGGATAAACCAGTCCATTTCTGGGCCCTACCTTAGCAATGTTACAAGAAGCCTACTAATCTGACTGCATTTTGATTTGAGTTATGCAGAAAATAAAGAGACATAATCTTTTAAAGTTTTTCGTTCGACACGCATCAGCACAGAAGCAAGAAAGCCAAATTTCAATGTGAGTTATAATTTATGCTGCATGAGAAAAGGGGGTGGATGCGATGGCAAAGCAATTCAGATTGGTTGAGGCATTGCCATGAGAAAGCAACAGGAAACTGTTGTTGTCCATTTTTGATTTGATTTGATTTATCATTGAACTGAGATACAGTGAAAAGTATTGTTTTGTCTTCTAACCAGAGAAATCCTATCTTACTTAAGTACATCAGGGTAATAGAACAGAATGCAGAATATAGTGTTACAGGGTCAGAGAAAGTGCCGAGAAAATTAACTTTAATATATGAGGGGTCCATTCATAAGTCTCATAACAGTGAGGATATAGCTGTTTTTGAATCTGTTGGTATATGTTTTCAAATTTTTGTATCTTCTGCCTGATAGAACAGGGTGCAAAAAAGTGTAAATGGGGTGGGAGGGCTCTTTGATTATGTTGGCTGCTTTCCTGAGGCAGTATAGATGGAGCCAATGGATGGAAGGCTGGTTTTCGTGATGGACTAGGCTGCGTTCACAACTTTCTGTAATTTCTTGTGGTCTTGGGCAGAGCTAGGTGCAATGCTGGGCATGTTCCTCTTTTCTCCAGAGGACAGGACACTGCTTACAAATGTATGCAACCTCCAGAAGGAAAAGTGAACCAGGTTGTGAGACTGAATTGGCTGTTAGGGTAATTCTTATCAAACTTGGGATTGTTCAATGGGTGAATTCCAATTGCTGATTCACATGCAACATTTACTATTACACTCTGGGTTTGCATAAATACAGTTGTAGAGATTTACAGCACGGAAACAGACTCTTTAGTCCAAGTTGTTCATGCCAACCAGACACCCTAAATTAATCTAACTCCATCTGCCAGCATTTGGCTCATACCCTTCTAAATCCTTCCTATGTATATATCCATCCAGATGCCTTTTAAATGTTGTACTTGTACCAACCTCCACCATTTCCTCTGGCAGCTCACTCCATACACATGCCACCTTCTGTGTGAAAGGTTACCCTCAGGTCCCTTTTCAATCCTTCCCCTCTCACCTTTAAACCTGTGCCCTCTAGTTTTGGACTCCCCCACCCCAGGGAAAAGCTCTTGCTTATTTATCCTATCCATGCCCCTCATGATTTTATAATCCTCTATAAGATCATCCCTCAGCCTCCAACACTTCAGGGAAATAGCCTCAGCCTATTCAACCTCTCCCTATGTGTCAAGCCCTCCAATCCTGCCAACATCCTCATAAATCTTTTTGCAATCCTTTCAAGTTTCACAACATCGCTCTTATAGGAGGGAGACTGGAATTACATGCAATACTCCAAAAGTATGGCCAGTATTCAATCGGCTCCAACATCTGAAGGGGAAGTGCAGTTTGAAATGATCTGTTGATTGTGAGAACTTTCGTTGGACTGTTCTAATAATGATGCCAATAATATCACACATTGTCTTTTGTTGGTTTCAACCCAAAAAAAAAAGAGGGAGAAAATAAACTTTGAGGGTAAACTTGTAAGCAATATCAAGGTGGATAGTGGGAGCTTCTTGAAATATATAAAAAAGAGAGAAGCCAAAGTGAACATAGGCCTTTAGGGAATGTAGCTTAGGAGGTGATAATGGGTAGTGATTACAGTGGTGCTGGAAAAGCACAGCAGGTCAGGCAGCATCCGAGGAACAGGAAAATCAACATGTCGGACAAAGCTCTTCATCAGGAATGAGGCAGGGAGCCTTTGGGGTGGAGAGATAAATGGGAGGGTAATAATGGGTAACCAGGAAGTGGTAGAGGAGCTGAAGTAATCCTTAGCAACAATTTTCACAGTAGAAGACACTAATAACATCCTAAAATTAGACTGACTCTGTGTAACACCATCACAGTGGGTCATGTTAATCACATACTTCCAATATTAACCCTTTCAGACCCATATATAATATCTCCCCCCAAGTCTTTATCCAAATTATTATTATACTATTCTCATATACACTCGTCTTACTGTATGCTACCCTTTGACTTGGATGGCCTTTCTGAAAGGCCAAGGTTTCCTGTTTCTTGCAGATTTGAGGTTCAACAGCTGGATCTTCCCAATATATAACAGTTAGACGTCTCTGATCAGAATACGATTCCTTCTATATCATCTTATGGTGCCTTTGGGCTGTACATGTTATATAAGATGTCGGGTTTGTTGCTCAGATTGCTCTCCCCTTTCTAGTTTTTGATCCCAAAGCCATAACTGGTGGCTTTCCCAAAACTTTCGTAAATTCTTATATGATGCATTTTCCTATAATTATTTGCTGCTTTCTTTCTATAAGACCTTTCTTTATCATGAACTCTTCGATAATCTTTGAGTTGCAACCTTGGAAGTAATTCCACAGGCAGAGTAGAAAGTTGAGTTTTGAACCTTCCCATCTGTAAATTGGAAGGTGCTATTCTGCATAGTAATGAGGTAGATCTGTCGCTCATGGAGCTGTTTGAAAATCTTGGCTCTTTTGCAAAAATGAAATGGTGGCTCTAATTCCTCAGTGAGCCCCACCATTTGACTGGGGATATCTTGGTGAACCTTAACATGTCCGAACCTACGACCTTTCTACAAAGTACTTGAAGTGCTCATTTGCAAAGTGTGAGCCATTGTCAGAAACAACTTTATCTGGAATGAGTTACAAAATTGAGTGACAGCTTTTCCCGTTAATGATAATACAACATTTTTTACGTGATTCCATCCTGAAAGTAGTCGGTAATAATCAAATATGATGACTTTGGAGACAACAAATCCACGCCTTGCAAAATTCACACTTCTCAAGAACTATCACGACTTTTCCCTGTAAATGATTCAAAACAGTTAGATGTCTCTGAACAATCAGATCATACTCTTCTGTGACTCCTCTTGGATTAAAATGCTCTCCCTGTATCAGGTGACCCTTCAAGGCTCTTGAAGTCTATTCATAGTTTTCTTTGGAAAATCTTTGATGCTGATTCTGAATGAATTGCTAGTGATTGATGCAAAATCTTCCCAATGGAGTCATGAAAGCTGCTGGGAGCCTTCAGTTTTCATCAAATGGAATTTACCTAAAACCATTCTATGTTTAATGAATATTTCGCTATTGGATGACTTTGCCGTATTTTCATTTACTGAGGAGAGAGGAGAAACCTCCCTTACCACTACCCTTCGTGAGATGTGTTAAATCATTGCACATATGAATGGTACTGTTCAGTTTGCTTTTTGGAACCACATTAATAAACTACACTGTTGGTTTGGTGACTAGAAAAATTACCATAATACTATAAAAATAGTAACAGGAGTAGACAATTTGGTCTCTCAGGCCTGCTTCACCCTTTAATAGCAACATTCTGATCCAACATTCTTCAGGGGCACTTTCCTGCCCTTTCTCTGCAACTCTTTGATTCCCCGACTGACCAAGAATCTGTCTCACCCTTAAATATACACAAGGACTCTGCCCCACAGCTCCCTGTGGCAAGGAGTTTCAAAGGTTCGTAACTCTCTGAGAGAAGCAATCCTTACTCTCAGTCTTGAATTGATGCCTCTTTAGTTTGAGGCTAGGAATTTCTGTTTCTGTTGAATTCCAGATCATTCAAAACTCTGCTGTTCAAACCCTAATTCACATCAAGTTCAGTTCACTTCTCATCGCTATGCTCATTGACTGAAACTGGAGCTTCCAATACCTCAAAAGTAAATTCCTTCCATGGTCTCTTCCCTTCTCTGTCTTGGTAATCTTCACACTGATAGCCCTCCAGGAACTTTGTATTCTTCCAGTTGTAGTTCATTGCCCATCTCCTACTTGTATTTGGTGGTTGTGACTCTGGTATCGTGATCAAAATCTCCAGGAATTTTCCCTTAAAATTCCCCAACTCTCCCTCCTCCTTAAGTCATCTGTCCTGATGTCCTCTACTGAACATCTGTGTTGTGTCAGATTCTTTCATTTGATTATACGCAAAGTGATAGATTGAGATATTTAGTGAAATTTCAGATGGTGTAGAAATTAAAACTTTGGTCTGTTGAGGGAGAAACAGAATCCAAGCCTGAAAATTAAAATAGTGAAGCCCAAAAATTCTATTGCACAATTCCAAAGAGGAACAAGGCAGTTATCCTTGGAGCCCCAGGCAATTGTTACTCCTCCACCAACATTAATAAAATAGATTCTCTGGTTATTATCACATTGGTTCTTGTGGGAGTTTGCAGTGTGCCTAGAAGCTGGCTTTGTTTCTAACATTGCAACAGAGACAACTCTTCAACAAGAGGCTTCAAAGGACTTTGGGAAAACCTGAGGGGATGAAAGGGTGCTACATAAATTCAAGTTTCATCTTTTACCCAAAGCACGAGCTGTCTCTTGTGGCCCTGAAGGTTAAATTGGTAAACTCAACTCAATTAATATAATGGGCTGTCTCGCTCTGTTTTACAGTAATGAGCCATTTTAACTGCATCCAGCTTCTCTGATATATGTGTCCGCGTATGATGATATCCATAAACCATCTAATGCTTCGAATTGTCATATGCCTGTAATTAAGTTGTCACGAACTGTCCTTCATCACTAACAATGTGTGTCGGATATCCTTCCTCTGGATCTCATTGGCTGGGAACAGTACTCGGGGTAATTTGCAAGTACTTAGTGCCTGTGTGAACACTTACATCAACCTGCCAGTCACAGTCATTGCAAGAGTGAAAGAGACTATCATTAATTACTTGCATGCATCAGGCAGTGACATTTCAAAAATTTACATTTTGATTTTGTAACTCTGAATTCTGCCGCAAATGACTGGAATTGTTCCAAATGAATCATTAGCGCTCTAAACCATATTACTGATTTCTTTTAGCATTGAACTCATACCGACCATAAAATTTAAATGATAGCATCCATCACTGTAATTAATGATACTTCGCTCTCGATACCAGTGATTAAGGTTCCCTATAGGCTCAACTGCCGATGTCATTGAGAGATGGAGGATGCTCGTGACGCAATCCAAGTGAACAATGGGCCTTTCACATTCCCATCAATGCTGGTGGCCGACTGCAAGTGAGATGCTTCTGCACGTGGGGAGAAGGGGTCGGGATCATGTAATCATGATTTAAATTTGGTGAGGCAGTGATGTAGCTATGGAGAGATTGTACAAGAAAGAGCTTATTAGGGAAAGGGTAGGAAAGTGGATGCGGGGAGTGCTCAGCATGATCCAATTGAAAGATGGAGCCAAATGGCCCAATCCTGTTCCTATTTCTTATGGTCAAATTAAATTTGTTCCCCAACATTCATCATCTCAGGTTGCCCCAAAGCACTTTACAGCCAATGGAGTACTATGTGAAGTGCTTTCACTGTGGTAATGGTATGGTAGCCAGCAAGCTCCCTCAAACTTTATCTCAGTAAGACTAGGTGTCAAACCTTCTACTATTGTAATCCACCGCAGGGCCCCACAAGACTGTGTATTCAGCCCCCTACTCCACTCCTTATACACTCACAACTGTGTGGCCAAATTCTGCCTCAACTCCATTTCCAAGTTTCTTGATGACACCACCATTGTAGGTCAGATCTCAAACAGAGATGAGAAACAATACAAGAAAGAGATTGAGTGCATTGTGTAAAGACAACAATTTCTCCACCAACATCAGCAAAATGAAGGAGCTGGTCATTGACTTCAGGAAATGGACTGGAGGGCATGCCCCCTTCTGCATTAAAGGTGCTGCAGTGGAGATGGTCGAAGGCATCAAGTTCCTGGGAGTGATGATCACCAACAATCTGTCCTGGTCCAACCACGCGATGGTCAAGAAAGTGCAACAGTGTCCCTAATTCCTCAGGATACTAAGGAAATTCAGCATGCCCACAAAGATTCTTACCGATTGTTAGAGATGCACCATAGAAAGCATCCTGTTTGGATGCCTCACAGTGTGATATGACAACTACTCTTCTTAAGATTATAAGGGACTGCAGAGAGTGATGAACACAGCCCAGGCTATCACGTAAATCAGCCTTCCATCCATTGACTGCATCTATTCTTCCCGCTGCCTCGGGAAAGCAATCAACATAATCAAAGACCCCGCTCACCCTGTTATACTCTTTTCTACACTCTTCCATTGGGCAGAAGATACAAAAGTTTAAATACATGTACAGAGGAACCTCAATTATCCAAAATTCGATTAACCGAATTTCAGATCATCCAAACAAGATCGCAAGGTCCCGACGCTTGGCTAACTATGTTATCCGGCATTCAATTATCCGGCATTCAATTATACGGCATTCAATTAACCAAATGAAATACTGTCCTTCGGATAATCGAGGATCATCTGTACAAACAGATTCAAGAACAGCTTCTTCCCCGCTGTTATCAGACTTATGAACGGATCTCTCAAACATTAATGTTGATGTCTTTCTCTCTGCACCTTCTTTGTGGCTGTAACACTGTTTTCTGCACTCTGTTCGGCAATGCTGATGCACTTTGCATGGTATGATCTGCCTGTACAGCACACAAAACAACACTTTTCACTGTGTCACAGTACATGTGACAACAATAAATAAACAATATCTTTCCCCTCTCTAAACCTATGCCCTCTAGTTCTGGACTTCCCGACCCCAGAGAAAAGACTTTAATTATGGATCTAACTTTAAAAACATCTGGAACATAGAAAAGTACTGCACAGGAACAGGCCCTTCGGCCCACCATGTCAGTGCTAACCCTGATGCTACTCTAAACTAACCCCATCTGCTGCACATGGTACATTAACATCTATTCCCCACCTATTCATCTGTCTGTCTAAATGCCTCTTAAGTGTTGTTATTGTTTCTGCTTTGCCAGCTCCCCTGCCAGTGCATTCCAGGCACCAACCACCCTCTGTGTAAAAAGCGTGCCTTGCACATCTCCTCTAAACTTCCCCCTCTCACCTTAGATCTATACTCCCTAGTATTTGACATTTTGACCCTGGGAAAGCGACTCTAACTATTGACACTACCCATGCCTCTCATCATTTTGTATCCTTCTGTCAGGTCACTCCTCAGTCTCCAACGCTCTCGCAAAAACAGTCTAAGTTTGTCCAAATTCTCCTTTTGGCTAATACACTCCAATCCAGGTAATGTCTTGGTAAACTTCTCTGCATCCTTTCCAAAACCTCAATATCCTTCCTATAGGTTCCGTTTTACAAAGATCAGCCCTTACTACTTCTAATTTGCAGCTGTGACTATAATTCAATTGTTCCTCATTAGCTGCGTTGGCCTTCTCCCATGTCTTGAAATTATCACGTCTATGACTGTAAAAATAGTTGGTGGTATAATTGTGCTAACAATTTTTTTTATTCCCAATTAAAAAGTAAAACAAATGGCCCAGAAAGATTCAAATATATATCCAACGAATCTTAAGACAAAAATAAACTGCTTGAATATTGGCAAGAAAGCTATTCAGATGAGAATAGCTGAGGTCTTCATATTATTATTAATGAAAAACAGCTAAGAAACAGCGTAAGGTCATGAGAAACAGGAGCAGCCCGAGACTATTTGATCACGTCTGCTCTGCCATTCAAAAACACCGCTGGTGATCTTAGTGTGGCCTTAACTCCACTTTCCTGTCTGGCCCCTTCAGCACTCCTGTCTCGATCAAAAGTCTGCCAAAGTCAACATTGAACATATTTAATGACCCAACTTCCACTGTACACTGGGGAAAAGAATTCCAAACACTAACGACTCTGACAAATTCTTCCTCATCCGCATCTTAAGTGGAACAGTCCTTATTCTTAAACTGTTCTAAACTACAGGGGCAGTTTCACTAATGCCCTATGCAGCGATTTCCCTATTTTTCTACACTATCCCCAATTCCAACGGGTATTCATTGGGTACACTCAATATCAAGATCCATTGAGTTGAAGCGGAACTGAACATAAGGAGCTAGAGGAGGCCATTCAGCCCCTCAAGGCAAAGGTGAGGACTGCAGATGTTGGAAACCAGAGTTTAGATCAGAGTGATGCTGGAAAAGCACAGCAGGTCAGGCAGCATCTGAGGAGCAGGAAAATTGGCGTTTTGGGCAAAAGCTCTTCATCAGGAATAGAGGCCCCTATTCCTGAAGGGCATTTGCCCGAAACATCGATTTTCCTGCTCCTCGGATGCTGCCTGACCTTCTGTGCTTTTCCAGCACCACTCTGATCTAAACTCTGGTTTCCAACATCTGCAGTCCTCTCTCTTCATGAGACAAGCCATTCATCTCTGGAATTAATCTAGTGAACCTTCTCTGAACTGCCTCCAATAGCATAACATCCTTCTTCAAGTAAAGGAACCATAACTGTACCCATTTCTCCAGATGTAGTCTCATCAGTGCCTTGTACAGATGCAACAACACTCCCCCCTTTATATTCCATTCATGTAGCAATAAATGACAAAATGCTATTGCTCTCCTTATTACCTGCATTCTGGCTTTCTGCCCTCTGCTCCCTGCCTATTCATGTGTCTATATAAATGCCCCTTAAACATTGCTATTGTATCTCATTCGACCATCTCTGGCAGCACATACGAGGCACCCCCACCCTCTGTGCAAAACAATCTTCCTCACACATCTCCTTTAAACTTACCCCCTCCCTTCTTAAGTCTACGTCACCTAGAATCCTGAGGGACAGGATTTACATATATTTGGAAATGCAAAGACTGATTAGCGATTGTCAACCTGGCTTTGTGCATGGGAAATCATGTCTCACAAACTTGATTGAGTTTATTGAAAAAGAAACAAAGTGGATTGATGAGGGCAGAGCGGTAGACGTGATCTATATGGACTTCAGTAAAGTGTTTGACAAGGTTCGCCATGGGAGACTAGTGAGCAAGGTTAGATCTCATGGAATACAGGGAGAACTAGCCATTTGGATACAGAACTAGCTCGAAGGTAGAAGACAGAGGGTGGTGGTGGAGGGTTGTTTTTCAAACTGGGGGCCTGTGACCAGTGGGCTGCCACAAGGATCGGTGCTGGGTCCACTACTTTTTGTCATTTATACAAATGATTTGGATGGGAACATAGGAGGCACAGTTAGTAAGTTTGCAGATGACACCAAAATTGGAGGTGTAATGGACAGCGAAGAGGGTTACCTCAGATTACAACGGGATCTTGACCAGATGGGCCAATGGACTGAGAAGTGGCAGATGGAGTTTAATTTAGATAAATGCGAGGTGCTGCATTTTGAGAAAGCAAATCTTAGCAGGACTTATACACTTAATGGTAAGGTCCTTCGGGGGTGTTGCTGAACAAAGAGACCTTGGAGTGTAGGGTCATAGCTCCTTGAAAATAGAATTCCAAGTAGACAGGATAGTGAAGAAGGCATTTGGTATGCTTTCCTTTATTGGTCAGAACATTGAGTACAGGAGTTGAGAGGTCATGTTGCAGTGGTACAGGACACTGGTTAGGCCACTTTTGGGATATTGCATGCAATTCTGGTCTCCCTCCTGTCAGAAGGATGTTGTGAAACTTGAAAGGGTTCAGAAAAAATTTACAAGGATGTTGCCAGGGTTGGGGAATTTGAAATGTAGGGAAAGGCTGAATAGACTGGGACTGTTTTCCCTGGAGCATCACAGGCTAAGGGGTGACCTTATTGAGGTTTATAAAATCATGAGGGGAATGGATGGGATAAATAGACAAAGTCTTTTCCCTGGGCTGGGAGAGTCCAGAACTAGATGGCGTAGGTGTAGGGTAAGAGGGGAAAGATATAAAAGAGACCTAAGGGGCAACTTTTCCACACAGAGGGTGGTACGTGTATGGAATGAGCTCCCCAGAGCAAGTGGTGGAGGCTGGTACAATTGCAACATTTAAAAGGCATCTGGATGGGTATATGAATAGGAAGGGTGAGGAGTGATATGGGCCAGGTGCTGGTAAATGGGACTAAATTAGGTGGGGATATCTGGTCAGCATGGACAAGTTGGACCGAAGGATCTGTTTCCATGCTACACATCTCTGTGACTCTGTAACATTTCCACCCTTGGAAAAAGACTCCCACAATCTGGGTTGTTGCCAGTGCCACGTGACAGTGAGGCAAGGAATAGGGAGAGAGTGCAGTTGAACACGTGGCTGCAAGGATGGTGTAGGAGGGAGGGCTTCAGGTATTTGGACAATTGGATTGCATTCTGGGGAAGGTGGGACCTGGACAAGCAGGACGGGTTGCATCTGAACCAGAAGGGCACCAATATCCTGGGAGGTAGGTTTGCTAGCACTCTTCGGGGGGGTTTAAACTAATTTGGCAGGGGAATGGGATCCGGACTTGTAGTCCAGCAAGTAGGTTAGCTGTTTGTCAGGATGTCCAAGACTGTAGGGAGGCTGTGGAGAAGGTATCACTGACAGGGAATACTTGCAGATACAGAGATGGGCTCAAGTGTGTATACTTCAACGCAAGGAATATCAGAAATAAGGTGGGTGAACTTAAGGCGTGGATCGGTACCTGGGGACTACGATGTTGTGGCCATCACGGAAACATGGATAGAAGAGGGACAGGAATGGTTGTTGGAGGTTCCTGGTTTCAGATGTTTCAGTAAGATTAGGGGGGGATGGTAAAAAAGGAGGAGGGGTGGCGTTGCAAATTAGAAATGGTATAACGGCTGCAGAAAGGCAGTTCGAGGGGGATCTGCTTTTGGAGGTAGCATGGGCTGAAGTCAGAAATAGGAAAGGAGCAGTCACCTTGTTGGGTGTTTACTATAGGCCCCCAATAGCAGCAGAGATGTGGAGAAACAGATTTTGGAAAGGTGCAGAAGCCACAGGGTAGTAGTCATGGGCGATTTCAACTTCCCAAATATTGATTGGAAGCTCTTTAGATCAAGTAGATTGGACGGGGCGGTGTTTGTGCAGTGTGTCCAGGAAGCTTTTCTAACTCAGTATGTAGATTGTCTGACCAGAGGGGAGGCCATATTGGATTTGGTACTTGGTAACGAACCGGGACAAGTGATAGGCTTGTTAGTGGGTGAACATTTTGGTGATGGTGACCACAATTCTGTGACTTTCACCTTGGTTATGGAGAGAGATAGGTGCGTGTAACAGGGTAGGTTTTACAGTTGGGGGAAGGGTAAATACGATGCTGTAAGACAGGATCTGAGGAGCATAAGTTGGGAGCGTAGGCTGTCAGGGAAGGATGTCGTGGAAATGTGGAACTTTTTCAAGGAACAGATATGACGCGTCCTTGATATGTATGTACCTGTCAGGCAGGAAAGAGATGGTTGTGTGAGGGAACCTTGGTTGACGAGGGAGGTTGAATGTCTTGTAAAGAGGAAGAAGGAGGCTTACATAAGGTTGAGGAAACAAGGTTCAGACAGAGCGTTGGAGGGATACAGGATAGCTAGGAGGGAGCTGAAGAAAGGGATTAGGAGAGCTAAGAGAAGGCATGAAAAATCTTTGGCGGATAGGATCAAGGATAACCTCAAGGCATTTTATGCGTATGTGAGAAACATGAGAATGACGAAAACGAGGGTAGGTCCGATCAAGGACAGTAGTGGGAGACTGTGTATTGAGTCTCAAGAGATAGGAGAGGTCTTGAATGAGTACTTTTCTTCAGTATTTACAAATGAGAGGGACCATATTGTTGAAGAGGAGAGTGTGAAATGGACTGGTAAGCTAGAAGAGATACTTGTTAGGAAGGAAGATGTGTTGGGCATTTTGAACAACTTGAGGATAGACAAGTCCCCCGGGCCTGACGGGATATACCCTAGGATTATGTGGGAAGCAAGAGAGGAAATTGCAGAACCATTGGCAATGATCTTTTCATCTTCACTATCAATGGGGGTGGTACCAGGGGACTGGAGAGTGGCGAATGTTGTGCCCCTGTTCAAAAAAGGGAATAGGGATAACCCCAGGAATTACAGGCCAGTTAGTCTTACTTCAGTAGTGGGAAAAGTAATGGAAAGGGTACTGAGGGATAGGATTTACGAGTATCTGGAAAGACACTGCTTGATTAGGGACAGCCAGCACGGATTTGTGAGGGATAGGTCTTGCCTTATAAGTCTTATTGAATTCTTTGAGGAGTGACCAAGCATGTGGATGAGGGTAGAGCAGTGGATGTGGTGTACGTGGATTTTAGTAAGGCATTTGATAAGGTTCCCCATGGTAGGCTTATGCGGAAAGTCAGGAGGCATGGGATAGAGGGAAATGTGGCCAGTTGGATAGAAAACTGGCTAACCGGTCAAAGTCAGAGAGTGGTGGTAGATGGTAAATATTCAGCCTGGAGCCCAGTTACAAGTGCAGTTCCGCAGGGATCAGTTCTGGGTCCTCTGCTGTTTGTAATTTTTATTAATGACTTGGAAGAGGGAGTCGAAGGGTGGGTCAGTAAATTTGCAGATGATACAAAGATTGGTGGAGTTGTGGACAGCGAGGAGGGCTGTTGTCGGCTGCAGAGGGACTTAGATATGATGCAGAGCTGGGCTGAGGAGTGGCAGATGGAGTTCAACCCTGTCAAGTGTGAGGTTGTCCATTTTGGAAAGACAAATAAGAATTCGGAATACAGGGTTAACCGTAGGGTTCTTAGTAAGGTGGAGGAGCAGACGATCTTAGGGTCTATGTTCATAGATCTTTGAAAGTTGCCACTCAGGTGGATAGAGCTTGTAAGAAGGCCTGTGGTGTATTAGCGTTCATTAGCAGAGGGATTGAATTCAAGAATCGTGAGGTGATGTTGCAGCTGTACAGGACCTTGGTAAGGCCACATTTAGAGTACTGTGTGCAGTTCTGATCGCCACACTTTAGGAAAGGTGTGGAAGCTTTGGAGAGGGTGCAGAGAAGATTTACCAGGATGTTGCCTGGAATGGAGAATAGGTCATACGAGGATAGGTTGAGAGTGCTAGGCCTTTTCTCATTGGAACGGCGAAGGATGAGGGGTGACTTGATAGAGGTTTATAAGATGATCAGGGGAATAGATAGAGTAGACAGTCAGAAACTTTTTCCCCGGGTACAACAGAGTGTTACAAGGGGACATAAATTTAAGGTGAAGGGTGGAAAGTATAGAGGGGATGTCAGGGGTAATTCTTTACCCAGAGAGTGGTGGGGGCATGGAATGCGCTGCCTGTGGGAGTGGCAGAGTCAGAATCAATGGCGATTTTTAAGCGGCAATTGGATAGGTACATGGATGGGTGCTTAAGCTAGGACAAATGTTCGGCACAACATCGTGGGCCGAAGGACCTGTTCTGTGCTGTATTGTTCTATGTTCTATGTTCTAATCCATCTTATCCACACCTCTCATAATTTTATAAACAGCCAATGGTCTAGGAAAAAATACCAAAGTTTGTCCAACCTCTCTGTAAAGCTAACACACTCCAATCCAGGCAACATCCTGGTAAATCTCTTTTGTGCCCTCTCTAAAACCACCACATCCTTACCATATGGTTGCAACCAGAACTGCACACAATATTCAAAATCGGGCCTAACTAAAGTTTCAACCAGCTGCAACATAACTAGCCAACCTTTGTACCTTTGTACTCCATGCCCCAACCGATAAAGGCAAGCGTGCCACATGCATTCTTTATCACTTTATCCACTTGTGTTGCCACTTTCAGGGAGCTATGGACTTGCACCCAACATCCCTCTGTATATCAATGCTCATAAGGGTCCTACCATTTACTGTATACTTGCCTCTTGCATTTGATCTCCCAAAATGCTTCACCTCGCTCTTGTCCGGATTGAACTCCATCTTCCATTTCTCTGTTCAACTTTCCAGCTGATCTATATCCTTCTGTATCCTTTGATAAATTTCCTCATTATTCACAACTCCACTCATGTTCGTGTCATCTGCAAACTTACTAATCAGATCACTTTCACCCAACTCATTTATATACATAACTAACAACAGATGTTCCAGCACTGATCCTTGCAGAACACCACTGGTCACGGACTCCCAGTCAGAAGAACAGCCTTTGGTCTTCTATGACCAAGCTAGTCTGGAATCCAATTTACCAACTCATTGAATCGAATTGAATGTATTGTCACGTGTACCGAGGCACAGTGAAAAGCTTTGTCTTGCGAGCAATACAGACAGAGTTAAGTAGCATAGATAGTAAAGAATAGGCAAATAGAGGCAAAAACAAAAACACAGGTACAGGCAAATGTTAAGAGTTTGTGAGTCCATTCAGTATTCTAACAACAGTAAAGTAGAAACTGTTTGAAAACCTGCTGGTGCGTGTGTTCAGGCTTCTGTACCTTCTCCCTGATGGTAAAAGTTGTAGAAAAACATTGCCAGGGTGGGATGGATCTTTGAGAATGCTGGCAGCCTTTCCTTGACAGCGGGCCTGGTAGATGGATTCTATAGATTGGAGGTTGGCCTGTGTGACTGTCTGGTCCGAGTTCACCACTCTCTGTATCTGTCTCTGATCTTGAATGGTACAGTTGTCATACCAGATAGTGATTCATCCATGCAGAATGCTCTCGAGGGCACACCTATAAATGTTGGCAAGGGTATTCACCGTCACGCCAAATTTCCTCAGCTGCCTGAGGAAGAAGAGACATTGTTGAGCCTTTGTAACCAGTGCGTCCAAATGAAGAATCCAAGAAAGCTTGTTGTGAAAGACCACTCCCAGGAGCTGGACACTCTCCACTTGTTCCACCTCTGTGGTGTTAATGTGCAGGGGGGCATGAGTAACATCCCACCGAATGTCAATAATGAGTTCCTAGGTTTTGCTGGCGTTGAGAGCTAGGTTGTTCTCAGTGCACCATTTTTCCAGGTCTTCCACCTCCTGTCTTCAGTCTGTTTCGTCGCTATCTGTGATTCGACTGACTATGGTGGTGTCATCAGCGAAATTGTAAATGGCATTAGTCTGGTATTTGGCGATGCAGTCATGGGTATACAGTGAGGACAGTAGAGGGCTGAGTACACATCCCTGGGGGCTCCAGTGTTGAGTGTTAGTGACAATGAAATATTGTCCTCAATCTTCACTGATTGCGGGCTGTGGGTCAGGAAACTGAGGATCTAGTTGCAGAGAGTAAGGCTTAGTCCCAGATCAGTAAGTTTAATAATCAATTTCAAGGTGATAATCGTGTTAAAGGCTGATCTGTAGTCAATGAGAAGGATTCTTACGTAGCTGTTCTTGGTGCAAGATGTTCGAGGGAGGAGTGAAGGGCAAGTGATATGGCATGTTGAATACAGGGAGACAGTAAGGAGTGCAGATGCTGGGGAAGACTTTTGGCCCAGATCTTTGACTTTCCTGCTGTCTGACCTTCTGTGCTTTACCAGCTCTGCATCTACTCACATCAGATTCCATTTGACTTAATCTATTGGACCAGCCTACCATGACGGAACCTGTCAAATGCTTTAGTAAAGTGTACATAGATAACATACACAGCTGTACCCTCATCAATCACCTTCATCACTTCCTCAAAAAACCTCAACCAAATTTGAGACAAGACCTCCCCTGCACAAAGCCATGCTGATTATCCCTAATATGACCAGTATTTTCCAAATGCGAGTAAATCCTGTGCTTAACCATCCTTTCCAAGAATTTCCATATTACTGAGGTGAGGCTCACTGGCCTACAATTTCCTTAATTATCCCTGCTGTCCTTTTTTAACAAAGGAACATTAGCTTTTCTCCAGTTCCTGGGTCCTCATCTGTGGCAAAAGAAAACACAGATATTTTTGTCAAGGCCCCAGCAATCTCATCTCTTCTCTCTCTCATCATCCTGGGATAGATCCAACCAAGCCCCAGGGATGTATAGAACATTGAACAGTACAGTACAGACCTTACGGCCCTCAATGTTGTGCCGATCTTTCATCCTGCTCTAAGAACAAACTAACCTACATATCCTACAATTTACTATCATCCATGTGCCTATCCAAGAGTTGCTTAAATGTCCATAATGTATCTGACTCTACTACCACTGCTGACAGTGCATTCCACGCACCCACCACCCTCTGTGTAAAGAACCTACCTCTGACATCTCCCCTAAACCTTCCTGCAATCATCTTAAAATTATGCCCCCTTGTGATAGACTTTTCTGCCCTAAGAAAATGTCTCTGCCTATTCACTCTATCTGTGCCTCTCATCATCTTGTACACCTCTCTGGAGTCACCTCTCATCTTTCTGTTTCTACCTTAATGTGTTACAATACACCCAACACCTCCTCTTTCTTAACATCAATATGCCCGAGAGTGATGATAAGCAACAACCTGTCCTGAGCTTCCCAAATGGATGCAATGGTCAAGAAGGCACATCAACGCCTCTTCTTCCTCAGGCAGCTCAGGACCCTCACCAACTTCTACAGATGCACCATTGGAAGCATACTCTCTGGGTGCCTATTGGCCTGGTATAGCAACTGCTCTGCTCAGGACGATATGAAACTACAGATGGTGGTGTGCACAGCCAAGACCATCATGGAAGCCAACCTTCCATCCATGGACTCCATTTATACTGCTCGCTGTCGCGGAAAGGCTGCCAACATCATCAAAGACCCCGCCCAACCGGTAATGCTCTCCGACAACCTTTTCTGTAAGGCAGAATATACAGGAGCCTGAACACATACACCAGTAGGCTCAAGAACAGCTTCTTCCTGCCCGTTATTAGGCTGACGAATGGACTCTCTTAACTTCAAATAATGCTGATCTTACTCACGTTAATCTCATCCGGCACATGCCCTGTGCAATGTAACCTATATGCCTCTGTCTAAGTCTTTTTAATCTGTATGCCCTTGCTTACTTTGATCTGCCTGTACTGCTCGTAAACAAAAGCTTTTCACTGTACTTCAGTACACATGACAATAAATCAATTCATCAATCAAACATCAACATACTCTTCCCTAACCTTATCGTCATCCATGCCCTTCTCCTTAGTGAATACCAATGTGAAATACTCATTAAGAACCTTACCCACTTCCTTTGGCACCATGCATAAATTCCCTTTCCTTTGTCCTTGAGTGGACCTACCCTTTTCCTAGCTACCCTCTTTCTCTGGGATTCTCCTCAATCTATTTACCAATGACATTTCGTGGCCTCTTCATTTCAGCCCTCCAACTTCCTAGTTTAAGTTCTTCCCTTTCTTTGTATTCCTCATGGACCTTGTCTGATTTCAGTCTCATTAACCTTATATATGTTTCCTTTTACTTTTTGAGTAAATCTTCAATATCGCTTGCCGTCTCGGTTCCCCAAATATTACCATCTGTATCTTTCTCACAGGAACATGCTGGTCTGAAATTCTGACTGACTGGTGTTTAAAACACTCCCACGTGCCAGATGTAGAGTTACCCTAAAACAGCCACCTCAACCTAATGTCTCTAATTCCCGTCTAATAGTGTTGTTATTAATCTTCCCCTGATTAAGCACTTTCACATGAGGACCAATTTTATCCTTATCCATAACTATCTTAAAACGTATGGAATTATGATCACTCTTCCCAAAATGCTCCCCTACTGAAAAGGCTCATTCTCAAACACAAGATCTAGTATGGCCCCTTCCCTAATTGGACTTTCGACACATTGTTTCAAGAAACCCTCCTGGATGCACTGAACAAATCCTGCCCCAGTTAAGCCCCTGGCACTAAGAGACTCTCAGTCAATGTTGCAGAAGTTAAAATCACTCACTACAACAACCCTTTTCATGATCTGCCGACATGTCTCTGTCCCCTGCTGGCTATTGGGAGGCCTATTGTCCAAACCCATCATAGTGATTGCACCTTTCTTGTTCTTGAGTTCTACCACAATCCAAAACCAGACAATAAAACATCCAAAGCAAATTCTAACAACCCAGCAGTGTTCCTGATTAAAGTGTAGTTAATCAGACCATCTGAAACACAACTTTTTAAAATTCATAGAATCCCTACAATAGGGCAGCAGGCCATTCAACTTGAGTCCATACTGATCCTCCTGAGATCATCCATCCTGACCCACCCCTCTATCTTATCCTATAACCCTGCATTTCTCATGGGCAATTTAGCATGGCCAATCTACCTAACCTGCACACAGAGTCATACAGCATGGAACAGACCCTTCGGTCCAACCAGTTCATGCTGAACATAATCCCAAACTGAACGAGTCCCACCTGCCTACTCCAAATCCCTTCAAACCTTTCCTATTAATGTATCTATCCAAATGTCTTTTAATCATTGGGGTAATTGTACCCCCACCTTTTAACTATGGGAGGGAACAGACACAGGCAGACTGTATAAACTCCACACATACAGTCACCCGAGGGTGGAATTGAACTGGGGTCCCTAGCGCTGTGAGCCAGCAGTGCTAACCACTGAGCCACCTGAGTATTGCATGGGAAGTGGGCATATCTGACAAGGTCAACACCTGCTGTCATTGAACACAATGACTCTTTAGGCCATTTCAAAAGGCAGTAATGGGTCGATCATATCACCGTGGGTCCAGGTTACAAGGAGGTCCGATTTCCTTCCCTAAACGGCATTGGTGAGACAGAAAAGTTTTAGCATTGGTCGTCAATGGCTGCAGGGTCACCATTAGGCTAATTCCAGATACTTAATGAAATTCCAATAGTGAGGTTCAAACCCATGTCCCCAGGTCATCAGCCTGGGGCTGTGGGTTATTAGGCTAGTGACATTAAAACTATCCAACTGCCTGCCCTGACCTGACTCTGAATGTCTGTCTTCAAGATTTTGCCAATTCACTGAGCATTCCTGCAACTTGAAAGCAGTGAATGTCAGCCAAGAGGATTATCTGATAATAATTTAATTTCAGAAAAAGTCCCTCGCAGATGTTATATGGAGCCTTATCATGTCGAAACACCTGAAAGCGCTTCACCTATTGAATATAGGTCTCTTTCTAAACTTTGCTTTCACCATGTAAATACAAAAGAGTAACTCAGTCTATTATTGACAATAAGCTGCGCTGTGGAGCGTCTATTAGAATGGTGAGAAATGGAGACAGCTGAGCAGGTTGCAAGGCCTATTTAAACTTAACATGAAGGACAGTCGAAGCATCTGAAGGACATCACTAACTCAGTTATGTCGAGAGATGAGAAAGGCTCAGACAGTTCCCCTTATGTTGAGCTGCTCATGTTGAGCTGAAATGCAGCTGCTGAGCCATGGCTGACCCTGTCATGCATTTAATACCGTCAAATAGTTACAGAGTTTCGTTTGAAAGTGCAACATTTTTATTCTCCAATGAGGTTAGCTTCCTGTAGATCAGGTGTTTGAGGGTTCAAGGGACACTGCAGGATTGGAGTGAGTACTCTGGGCCACGATGGGACAGTGCCGTGCAGACGGAGCACTGGACTACATTTGGTTTGGATAAGACACATGTTAGAGTGGATCCTGTTGGAATGAGTTGGCAAGAAATATTGAAAGTAGGAGCAGGTATAGGCCATTCAGCCTTTTGAGCCTGTTCTGCTATTCAATACAATCATGGCTGATCATCCAACTCAGTCCCCAGTTCTCACTTTCTCCTCATACCTTGTGAATCCCATTAGCCCTAAGAACTATATCAAATTCTGACTTGAAATCATTCAATGGTTTGGCCTCAACCACTTTCTGTGGTCGAGAATTCCACAGGCTCACCACTTTCTGGGGGAAGACATTTCTCCTCCTCTCAATCCAAGATGGCCTCCCCAATGTCCTTCGACTGTGACCACTTGTTCTGGAGACCCTGCTCATTGGAACCGTGTCTACCATCTCTCATCCTGTTAGAATTTAATGGGCTTCTATGAAATCCAACCCCCTTCTCCTCCTCAATCTTTTCAGCTCCAGTGAATATAGTGCTGACCAACACAACCTCTCTTCACACACCTATCCTGCCATCCCAGGATCAGAAGGATCCCATGACCCTTTCGGAAGCTGAGTAGTTCTGGTCTGGCCTCTGACTCTCCTGGTGTTTGTGAAGTCTTGCAGTTCTTGCTGATGGAACAATAGCAGGTATCACACTCCAGACTTCATTGTTACTCATTTTAACCAGTAACAATGGGAACAGAATACAATCAAAATGAGATTAACCATGAATGGAGCTTCTGCTTTCTGTTGGGACTGAGACTGATTTAACCACCATTCAGTCACTTCCCTGTCATGGTTCCAGTGGTCTCAGGATTAGCCGGAAGATCAGGGCTGATAGAGGAATACAGGCAGACAAAAGGAAAGAGAAGTCTTGAGCCACTTGCTAACTGTATAAATGCAACTTCAAGCCACTTTCAAAACCATCAGCTTAAGATCCTTGTTCTCCTCCCAGGTTTCCTCTGTTTGTGAAGAAGTGATAACATCATTTAGCTGAAGGCTTTGTTTCTAATTAAGCAAATTGCTAAATTGTTTTGGACTAAACCCAATCCAGATGGTGAGGCCTACAGTATCGAGCCCAATGCAGCCTGTGTGTAAAGCACCAACACGGGTTGTGCTCCTCCTGATAGTCAGAGTACTTTGCTTCGGGGTGGGCTGGTTGGGGGGGGGGGAGGGGTCTTTAACAACGGCATATCAGATGGTAGAACTACAAGTGAGAGTCACGCCTATCTTTTGCCAGTTCCTGTGCGACTCAAAACTGTGCTAGAAACATGTATGGGAAACACGTGGCAGAGGCAACGTCTCTTTGGCAATACCCACCTTCAGTTGACAATGCTGCAGCCTTTGGAAGAACTTCCTGTTCAAATAGGGAGGCTCCACATCACAGACACAACTTCCCTGTCAACTCCACTGCCATTAACATCACACAGACGTTACACAGAAGTCAGGCAAAGTCACTTGAAGAGGCAGCGCTCCGAAAGCTTGTGATTTTGAATAAACCTGTTGGACTATAACCTGGTGTCATGTGACTTCTGACTTTGTCCACCCCAGTCCAACATCAGCATCGCCACATCTTTAACATAAGACACATTGACAGCACAATGGTAGCACAGTGTTTTTTAAATAATTTAATTTTCACTTTAAGTATTTCATAATGTACCATTTTCACATTATTCATCTGTGCGTCACTGTTATTCATTGAGATGAGTTTATTTAGAGAGTTAAATATCCACACAGCTCATGGTATTTGATAGTCACAGACGAGTTAGACAGCCTTCCCCTATTGTGGAAGAAACAGTGTTGTGTTTTTTGTTCACTCTTTATTGAATAGCCAAAGGCTCATGAACACTGACAGCATAACCCTAACATGCACAGAGGAAGGCCTTTCAGCCCATTCTGTCAAGGAATGTACGTTTCACGTTGCTCGTACACTAACCCCATTTTCTAGCTCTTGACCCATAGCCCTGGAGTTTAATGCAGTGCAGCAACTTTTAATTCATTATCTAGTGAATATCTAACTACAGCCTAAATGTTACAAGAGTTTCTGACTCAATTGTGTTATACACAACTTTGTGAGACAAGGTCAAACTTGCACATTCTGCTCCCTTCAGTGCATTAAAAATGACAGTGTCCAAGGTCACTTCCAGTGGAGATAACTGAACTATAGGAGGTGGACTAAAAGTCTTGTATGGATTTGTGTGGGTTTCCTCCAGGTGCTCTGCTTTCCACCCATAGTCCAAAGATGTGCAGGTTGAATAAACTGACCATGCTAAATTGCCCAGAGTGTTCAGGGATATGTAGGTTAGGTGTATGAGTCAGGGGAAGTGTAAAAGTAATAGGGTAGGGGAATGGGTCTGGGCGGATAGCTCTTCGGACGGTCGGTGTGGACTTGTTGGGCCAAATGGGAGAAAGTGAGGACTGCAGATGCTGGAGATCAGAGTCGAGAGTGTGGTGCTAGAAAAGCACAGCTGATCAGGCAGCATCCGAGGGGCAGGAGAGTCAATGTTTCGAGCATAAGCTCTTCATCAGGAATCAGGAAAGGTTGAGCCAATTGGCCTGTTTCTGCACTGGAGGGATTCTATGATTCCATGACTCTGTCAGTGAACACCTTAAGACTGATCCACTCATCCTAAATAGACAGCATGACACCCCCCATTAGATGCGTAATATTGTTATTTTCTACTTACCACCTACACCAGCCTCACCACAGCCAGTGTGCCAGCCCCTTCCCTGGATTTCCCACCCTCATGGTTGCCAGGCCCCTTCGTCACATCTGACCCATCTCCTGCACCGTGCCCTCACCCCTTTCCTTTCCTCCCACCATGGTGACAGGTCCCTCTGGTCTTAACTTACCATCTCACCAGCTTCCATATCCCCATTTCCATCACCTCTAGCAGGATGCCACAATCAGACACATGTTGGCCTCCTCTCCCTCATCAGCATTCCACACGGGCCACTCCCTCCAGGATACTCTGATCCACTCCTCCTCCATACCCAATATCCCCTCACATTTCCATGCAATCACAGAAAGTGTAACATATGCCTATTTACCTCCTCCGTCCTCAGTACCCATGGCCCCAGACATACCATCCTGGTGAAGCAGCGATTTACTTGCACTTCACTCAATCTAGCTGACTGTATTCGCTGCTCACAGTGTGGTCTTCTCTATATGGGGGAGATGGAATGCAGACTGGGTGACTGCTCTGCAGAATATCTGTTTCCTGCCGCTTTGACAGTGTTCCCATGCCAACATTTCTAGTTCAGGCCCGTTGCAGTGCTCCAGCAAGCCTCAGCGTGAGCTGAAAGAACAACATCATATATTCAGCTGGGGGATCTTGCAGCTTCTAGGACTCAACATTGAGTTCTATAACTGTGAAGCCCGATTCCATCCTGCCATGCTCTTTACCGACCCTACACGGTTTCCTGTTATGACAGGAATTGGTTTTAGCACAGTCATCCATTTCCACCACCCTCAGGGCCATTATCATCTGATATGGGTTATATTCAGCACAGCTAACCCATTTTCTCCTCCTATTAGCACTTATTATCTCTTATTCAACTTTTCTTCCGTCCAAGCCTACTATCCACTATAAGACCATAAGACTTAAGAGCAGAATTAGGCCATTTGGCCCATTGAGTCTACTCTATCATTCCATCATGGCTGATATGTTTCTCAACTCCATTCTCCTGCCTTCTCCCTGTAACCCTTGATTTCCTTATCTCATCTCCTTGTTTATCTACTCCTTTCATTTCTCTTTCTCTCTGGGCTCTGTCTCCACTTACTTGCTCATCCCTCTCACCCACTTCAACTTCAGCAGAAATACCATTTGTTCCTAGATACTAACAGCTCTGATGAAGAGTCTCTGGACTAGAGACGTTAACTCTGCCTTCTCCCCACAGACGCTGCCAGAGCTGTTGAGTTTCTCCAACAATTTCTTTTTTTTGTTTCACTCCCCTATGCCTTTGATGCTCCTGTTTGTCAGCCTGTGGATTCCTCTTCCCCATCTACCCCATGTTTCTAGTCCAACCCCGTCACCTCATCCCACCCCACCACAAAATGGGCGGGAACTCTTCTGAAGCTGCCACTTTCCTGCTCCCTTCCTCAGTGTCATAGAGTCATGGAGTCAAGCAGAGTTCAACAAAGAAAGACACAGACATACAATGCTCACTGTCTCACATTGCATTAAATTTGCCCTTTTCCAGCATGCTTACATTGTCACTATACACACTGAAAAGTGGGGCCTTGATTTACAATGCGTTCCAATAGAATGATCAGTATTTTCAGCTCAGAAACAGACCATTTGGCCTAGCTGATCTATTTTGGATTTCATACCCTGCACAATTCTCCTCACGAGTCTCCCTTCCACCGCCAGTTACTGCCCACCGCCATATTGGATGAGGGATTGATCAAGGGTCTTCTAAACCTTACTTTCTTTGACACAGGTAAGCGTACTTCGGCTGAATCCAGCCAAACTCCAATGATTCTATCGGGATGTAAGTATGATGAGACTCTCATGCACCACTGAATAAAGCTTGAAGTCAGGACGCAATTACAAAATGTTTTAATTTAATGAGTACGCATGGATTATAATGCACCACAAGAGGGCACCCACCATGGGATGTTGGGCAGCCCATTTGACCAAAAACATACCTTAGGTCAATCTCTAGATTTGAACCCACCATCAGAAAGTGGGGAGGCAATGGTCTGGGGGTTTGATCACTGGACCATTAATCCAGAGACCCAGGTAATGTTCTGGGGACCTGGATTCAAATCCCACCAGGGCAGATGGTGGAGCGTGAATTCAACAAAAATCTAGAATTAAAAGTCCAATGATGACCATGAAACCATTGCCACTTGTCAGGAGAAAACCTTCTGGGAATGAAACTGAAATGCTTACCTGGTCTGGCCTACATGTGACTCCAGGCCCACAACAATGTGGTTCATGCTTAACTTCCCTCTGAGCAATTAGAGATGGACACTAAATCCTGGCCTGGCCAGTGATGCCCACCTCCTGTGAATGAATTCAAAAAAAAACAAAAGTGACACTGTGGATCTCAACCATTTGCCATGTTTCCCACTCTTGTAGACTGCTTTAAACTTCCCTAGCTCCTGTACAATATATTAACACCTGCTCTAAAGTTTCTCTCAGAATTCAGAAATGTAGCACTGAAAGGATGAAAGACTTGGATTTCCATCAAAAATCTCAGGTCACCCCATGACATTACAGCCAGTGACTTACCTCTAATCTGCAGCCATTGCTGTATTGTAGGAAATGTAGCAACCAATTTACACATAGGAATGTTTCACAAATATTGATGAGATAATGACCATACCATTGCTTTTTAGTGATACTAGTAGAAGTCAGAATATTGACCAGGGAAGCAGGTAACTCAAATCAGGTTCTAAAGAGGAGCCATTTGATCTTGAGTGAAAGGATGTAGTGAGGAGAGTGTTTTGCACTCGGCGAATAGTTATGGCACGGAATGCATTGCCTGGAAATGAGGTGGAGGAGGCAGGTTCAATGGAAGTTTCCAAGAGGATGTTGGATAAAAAATAAAAAGCAGGAGGTTGGCATGAGGTCATGATGCTCATTTAATGAATGGCCTCCTTCTACATCATAACAATTGGATTAGGTTACTTACAGTGTGGAAACAGGCCCTTCGGCCCAACAAGTCCACACCAACCCTCCGAAGAGCAATCACCCAGATCCATTCCCCTACATTTTCCCCTTCACCTAATAGTACAGGCAATTTAACTTGGCCAATTCACCTGACCTGCACAGCTTTGGACTGTGGGAGGAAACCCACGCAGACACGGGGAGAACGTGTAAACTCCACACAGACAGTCACCCGAGGCAGGAATTGAACCTGAGTCCCTGGTGTTGTGAGGCAGCAGTGCTAACCATTGTGCCACTGTGCTGCCCATTCTGTGATTTTGGGGTATTTAATGTGAAACTTTTACTGTGTTTCTTCTTCCACAGATGCTGCTGCGCTTCTCCAGCACTTTCTGTTTTTATTTTATATCTCCAGCACCTGCAATACTTTGCTTTTTTTTCTGTACTGCCTTCAACTCCCTTTGTGTTGCTCAACTAATGCCATGTAATCAGTTGTGTCAAACTGAGAGGGAAGACAGACTTTGGCTCAGTGTTTCCTTGGAAAGACAACACCGCACACTTCTGTGCTCCCTTGAACAGGGGTCTGTCTAGAATGCTACTTAAAGCACTGGAGTAGGTTTTGAACCCCTTAGTCTTTGTATTTTCAGTACAGAAACAGGCTGTTCGATTCTATTCTGTACTCCACACCACTCTCCTCATGAGTCTCTCTGCCACTGCCTGACTCTCCCGACCTCCATATTGGATGCGGGATTGATCAAGGGCCTTATCAACCTTAAGTCTTTGACAACTACAGTAGTGCTGTGTTGTGGACAACCACCTGATAAAGGAGCAGCGCTCCGAAAGCTAGTGTGCTTCCAATTAAACCTGTTGGACTATAACCTGGTGTTGTGTGATTTTTAACATTCTATCCAATGTATTGCAAATGCAAGGCCCCATCACTCACAATGTGTAGTGACAATGTAAATATGTTGGGCAGGGCCAAACTGGTTTGTGCGTAAAACAGTGCACATTCAACACACTGTTCAAATAAAAGCAAAACATTGCTGATGCTGGGGATCTCAAAAAGCAAAAAGCAGATAGTGCTGGAGAAACTCAAAAACTCAGAGTCAAACAGCACAGAACATGTACTTCGGCCCATCTACACCAACCTATCTACACCAATCCCAGAAGCAGAATTAACGCTTCAAGTCTGAAATAACTCTTTTTCAGAACTGAAAGAATTCAAAGAAACACTATATCACATTTGAAACATTAACCCCATTTTTCTCTCCACAGATACCGCCAGACCTGCTGAGTTTCTCCAGCACTTTCAATTATTACAACAAACTGCTTACACTGACTGCACGACACGGCATTCACTCAAACAGTGCTAAGCTGATGCTCATTTAGCATTCTTAACTGATTCATGTTTATTTGTTTGGAAGTGCTATAGTCCTTGAGCTAGAATATTGCCTGAGTCTCTCGCTTTCTCTTGTTTTCCATTATTTCATGGAGATTAGATCAGCTCTCAACCTAAAAGCATTTTTTTTTTGTCTTTGCAGAGTAGTGATTTGCAGTGCTGTTGACAGGGAACACACACAATCAGACAAAGACTGATAAAAATTGAAACAATATAATTTCTCCCTTTTCTCATAATTGAAATTGGTTGTTTGCTATCAGGCAATAGGAGACTCATCTCAAAAGACAGAAGCTACTTCACAATGCCACTAGAACACTACAATCTGAAGGAATTAAAAAAGCATTTAATGCAGATTTTATATTTAAAGCAACTGAATTTCACAGGCTGGGAGCATTAAACCTTCGAAAGCAATTAATAGTATATTTTTAAACTTAACCAACACGGACCAATCAGAATGCCTTGGGAAACCAGATTTGAATTAAAAAGGAAAGAGTGTCCTTGTCTAGTGTTATCTCATCTTTCATTTTAAATTCTCAAAATCAAAGCATTCTTAAGTAAATACCTGGAATAAAATGCCCACTGCACTGAGCATAGAAAATGCACCTCTCCAGGATGAGTCAAGGTCATGTTTTTGCCTGACCATTTCAATTGTGCTCAATATGGTGATAAAATTGGCCTCAGTGTATTAGGCTGACCCTGGCGACTGCTGTTCATATCAATCCAGGGAGAGAATACTTCTCTGCTGTGTTGCTGATTGTAGTGGCATAAATAGTGGCTTCTGCCATTGGTTGACAGCAGAATTTCATTTGCTGCCTGATGCAGTGATGCTTTCTGACTTGTGCCTTTGTCACACAGTGGGACAGCGCTGACATTGAGATCCGAGCTCGGACTTTCCACACACTTATACTGCCATAGCTGTACACACCAGTCTCATTTGGTTGTGGTGCAGTTATGAAAGATTGTATATTTGTATAGCCACTTCCTCAGTAGGGCTTCACAGTCAGTGAAATGAGCACAACAACCACCTTGGAACTGGCTTTTCCTCCGATCTACCTTTTGCACATCCGTCACTTCCCTTATCCAAAACATTGGTGACCCTCTCTTTTGCTATCCAATTCCTAACCTTCTGAGTCATCGTTTTATCAATCTCTCCCCTCCCTTAACATACTCCTGTAAATCTACCTCTTTGGTCACATGTACTGATGTCTCATCCTTTGACTCACTACAATTTAAATTTGCCTGATTAAGCTCCTATGAAGAATCATGCGATATTTTATGGCCTTATAATGCAATCTAAATGCAAAATGCGGCTGAAATGCAGTCATTGTTGTAATATAGGAAACATGGCATCCCATTTGTGTGCTATAAGGTCCCATGATTATCAATGTGATTCATGACGAATTGAATTATTTTACGTAAGTGATATCAGCTAGGAGATGGGGCACTTTATCAAACAATACCACAGGATCTTTCATGCCCATTACAGCAGGCTGACACTCTGACTTTAATGTTTAATTTGAAATACAACATCTCAAATAGTACAACTCTGATACAAGTGAACAACTCTGTTTTTCTATAAAACACTGAGCTGATTTGCTTTTGTATAAGCTTCAGTTTCACAGTATGTGTCAAAAATATGAGAGAGGTTGATTGCAGGCCTATTGTTGTGTGAAAAATAGATAATTATAGTTCTGCTGAGCTGTTTACAGGTCTGTTTGCTATTGAGTACTGAAGGGGTAATATGTTTATCACTAGTTAGGATACAAAAGGTATTAAACCAGACCAGAAACTGACCTGGACTAGCCATCTGAATCCTATGGCTACAAGAGCAAGTCAGAGGCTAGGAATCCTGTAGTGAGTACCTCACCCCATGCACCATCCATGAGATGTGTCATAGAAATTTACCAAGGCTTTTTAGACAGCACCTTCCAAACCCACAACCACTTCTATCTGGAAGAACAAGGGCAGCAGATACATGCAAGCTCCCCTCCAAGCTTTTCACCATCCTGACATGGATATATATCACTGTTCCTTCAGGGTTGCTGGGTCAAAATCCCGGAATTCCCTCCTTAAGAGCAATGTGGGCCAACCCACAGCACGTGGACTGTAGGGGTTCGAGAAGGCAGCTCACCACCAGCTTCTCAAAAGCAACTAGGGACAGGCAATAAATGTTGGCCCACATCCCCTGGACTGAATAAAAATTAATGGATAACTGACAATGAAGCCAACTGAGATGATGAATTAAACGTGCTGCATTATATTAAACTACAAGTAGAAGTGAAATCTGAACACAGCAATTGCTGGACGACTGAAGTTTAAATAGAATGATAATTGCACTGATGTGTAACTTTAATGAAATTTGCAGGATCTTTGATTTATTGCTGAATAAGTCAGAAAAAAGACTGGTCATATTTTATGTTTAAAATTTTGTTCATAGTTTGTGGTTGTTGCCGGCTAGGCCAGTATTGATTGCCCATCCCCAGCTGCTCTGGAGAAGTTGGGGATGGGCTGCCTTTCTTGATCTGCTCTGCAGTCTGTGAGGTGTAAGCACACTCACAGTGCTGTTAGTGAGGGAGTTCCAGGATTTCAATCTGGCAACAGCGAATGAATGGTGATTTATTTCTCAGTCGGGACAACCTGTGATTTTGTGGGGATTTTGTTTTCCCAAATTTGCTCGATTATGGAAAGTTCCATTGGACTGGCGAGGAGCAAACGTAATCAATTGACCTCAAGAGGGCAGGGAGACAGGATTCAAAAAAACACGTCTGATTAGCTTGACCTCTTTCATGGAGAAAGTGTTAAGATCGAATATTAAGGAGGGCATAGCTGTGCTATAGAAAGATTCAAGGTCATCAAGAACAGTGAACATGGTTCTGTGAAGCAGAACAATGTTTCACCAATTTATTGTATCTACATCAATGCAGCTGAGATGGAGAGGGTCAAAGCATCAAGTTCCTAGGAGTGATGATCATCAACAACCCATACTGGACCACCCACATTGATGTGATGGTCAAGAAGGCACAACAACTATTCTTCTTCCTCAGGAGGCTAAGGCAATGGCGACATGGTGGCTCAGTGGTTAGCACTGCTGCCTCACAGAGCCAGGGACCCCAGTTTGATTCCCACCTCGGGCACCTGTCTGTGCGGAGTTTGCACATTCTCCCTGTGTCTTAATGGGTTTCCTCCCACAATCCAATAGATGTGCAGATTAGGTGAATTGGCCATGCAAAATTGCCCATTGTGTTTGGGGATGCCTAGGTTAGGTGATTTAGTCAGGGGTAAATACAGAGGAACCTCGATTATCCGAATACCAATTATTGGGTTATCCGAAGGAGATCTCAACGTCCCGATGGAAACATTACATCAAAGACATGTTTCTGACAGTGATCACGTCTTTTGTGTACAGTGATTAAACAGACACAGTTTCCAAATGACTGACTGCCTGTCCTCTCTCTGTCCCCACACTTTCCCTGGAGTTCTACACAGTGGTGTATCCTAAACTCCCCTTCCCCACATAATCGCTCCAACATTGTCCTGTACAGGACAAAGAAGGAACTTGTCAAAACGTTGCAGTAAAACGTTGTGTGTGTGTCGGTGGCTGCAGCTGTGGTCATGTGTGTGCGCTATTTGGAGAGTTTCCCCACAAAGGCAACTGGAGCAGCAGTCTTATTGTTGGGTGTCCAGTCCAGCTTCACTGGAGAGGGGGCGGGTGTGTACTTGGGGGCATGTGCTGCACAGGGTTGGGGGAGGCAGTGGTTGGGAGCAGGGAGGGCGATGTATGGGGGCGGGGGAAGTGGTATTGGGGTGCGGGGGAGGTGTCAGACGATGTTGGGGGTGGGGGCACTGTGTTGTATGGGGTTGGGAGCGGGAGTGATGGTGTTGGGAGCGTAGGGAGGTGTTGGGGCGGGGGGGGCAAGTATTGCAGGGATTGGGGGCGGGGGGATGTTAGACAGCGGGGGGAACACGGGGCCTCTGCCACGATCTCCTGCACGGGGAGAAGACTTAAAAAACTCAGAGCCTCAGAGGAAAAAGCATTTAATCGATTCACCAAATAATCGATTATCCGAACAAAATAGTGCCCGCCCATCTCGTTTGGATAATCGAGGTTCCCCTGTATAGGGGAATGGGTCTGGTTGGGTTGCTTTTGAGAGGGTCTGAGTGGACTTGTTGGGCCGAAGTGCCTGTTTCCACACTGTAAGGATTCTATATATAAAAAAATTCAGTATGTCCATAAGGACCCTCCCCAACGTTTATAAATACATCATAGAAAGCATTCTATCTGTGTGCATTAGGGCATGGTATGGCAACTACTCTGCCCAGGACCATAAGAAACAACAGAGTTATGGACACAGCCCAGTCCATCACGCAAGCCAACCTCCCAACCACTGACTCCATCTACACTTCATGCTGCCTCAGAAAGGAAGTAATCATCACAGATGCCTTCCACCCCAGTTATAATCCCTTCTGCCAGGCAGAAGATATAAAAGCTTAAACACATGTAGCAACAGGTTCAAGAACAGCTTCTTCCGGGCTGTTATTAGACTGCTGAATCGACCTGAGAGAAAGTGAGGACTGCAGATGCTGGAGTACCAGTGTTAAAAATTGTGGTGCTGGAAAAACACAGCAGGCCAGGCAGCATCCGAGGAGCAGGAGAATCAACGTTTCGGGCATAAGCCTTTCTTCAGGCTGAATGGACCTCTCAAATTTAAAATCTAATGTTTTTCTTTCTTTTTGTGCACCTTCTTTGCAGCCAGAACTTGTTTTGTTCATTCTGTTCAATCACCCTGTGATGTTTGTATGTTATGATCTGCCTGTACTGCACACAACACTTTTCACTTTACCAAGGAACATGTGACAATATCGAATCAAATCAAATCAGTTCTTTGAAGGAGTAACATTGTCAATGAAATCCCTTTATCCATAGCCTATCTGTACTTTGATTTGGTATTTCCTAAGGTACCCTTCCTAAGGTATTGTGCAAATGGTGTAGGGCGTAACATAAGATATACTGGATGAAGACTGGCTGGCTGCTAGAGAACAGAGAGCATACATAAATAAGTCTTTTTCTGTTTAGCAGGATGGGATGCGCGGAGTCCTATACTGGTCTGTTCTTGGGCACCAGAATCTTACAATTTATATTAGTAACTTAGATGAGGGGAGTGAAGGTATGGTAATTAGATTTATGATTACATAAAGCTAAGTAGGAGAGTACGTGGTGAACAAGTTGCAGATTGACATAGAGAAGATAAGTGAGTGGGTAAAATAACATGGCAGATGAAGTATAATATGGGAAAAATATAACATGGTTTGCTTTGGCAGGAAGAAATTTTGTAAGAAGTACTACCTAAATGAATAAGAACTGCAGAATCCCAAGGAGCAGGGCAATCGAGGTGCTCGAGGGCATTTGTCACAAAAAAGTTAGCATGTAGGTACAGCAAATAATTAAGAAGGTTAATGCAATACTGTTCTTTATTATGAGAGGAAGGCAAACTGAGAACTAGTGAGCAAGTTATTCCTTTGCAAGTGCTGCTTGGCAATATTGTCAATGACTCTTTTTCATCAGTTTGCCCATGACGAAGAATAGACTGTGAGGGCTGTAATTGGCGAGGTTGGATTTGTCTTGTTTTTGTGCTGATATTGTAGCTGTGTGGGCAAGTTCTGGAGCACAAGCCTTCAATACTATTGCTGGAATATTGTCAGGCGCCATTGTAGTATCCTGGTTGATGTTTGATTTTTAAGGATGTCAGTCGTTGCTCCTGGCTTGCTCTCCTGCACCCTTATTCAAATCAGGGTTGATTCCTCTGCTTGATGGCAAAGGAAAAATGGTGGTCAGGGAGGGGTGGGGGGGGGGAATGTACTGGGGCATGAGCTTATAGATTGTGATTAAATACAATTCTGCTGGTGCCGATAGCCCACAGTATTAAACAAATGCCTGCTTTTGAGTTGTTAGATCTGTTAAACCATTTCCTGTTCAGCACGATGACCGCACTGCACAAAAAGTAAATTGCTTGTCATTCTTCCCAATAATACTCAGTTCACAGGATCATCTTTTCTGGAAAAATGCTTCCCTTGCTCTTGAGATTTGAATTTCATTGATTTCAAACTCATTTTCAATTGCACCACCATCACCCCCCTCCTATGTTATTTGGCAGCTGATTTCCCAACGTTTTGGACAGGGGGACAGAACAAGAGGTAAGTCAGTGTGTTGCCTGTAACTTGCTTGGCTAATGGGCCAGTTCTGTCATTTTCCTGACAGCCAGTGGGTGTCCCAGGTGGAATGAGTTCAGACAGATCTTAACGGATGTCAGGCTGCCCAAGGAAGGCTCTGACAATCCAGCATCAATTAAAACTAATTGGTCAATTTCCCAGAGCGAGCTCATCAGGTCAAGGGAGGAGTCGGGAGTCAGATCAACACAGTTGCTGCTCTGCTGAGGTTAGTGCATCTTTCGACAGTACAGAGAGACTTCTCCTGCATTTGCTGCATGAACCATCTAACTTGATGCTAATGGTGAAAATAGGAGCTGCTGAGAATCCTGGGATTGTATTTAGAAGTTTGAGGGGAGATCTAAGAGAAGCTTACAAGATAATGCATGGTTTAGAAAGGGTGGACGCTGGGAATTTGTTTCCATCAGACATGGAGCCGAGGACCCATGGCCATAACTTTAGAATTAGAGGTGGTCAATTTAAAATGGAAATGAGGAAACATTTCTTCAGCCAGAGAGTGGTGGGCCTGTGGAATTTATTGCCACGGAGTGCAGTGGAGGCCAGGATCTTCAAGGCAGAGATTGATAAATTCTTAATCTTGCAAGGAATTAAGGGCTACGGGGAGAGTGCAGGTAAATGACGTTGAAATGCTGATCAGCCATGATTGAATGGTGGAGTGGACTCGATGGGCTAAATAGCCTTACTTCCACTCCATGTCTTATGGAGCCTGCTCTGTCATTCAACATGATCATGGCTGGCCGGCCAACACAGGACCCTCTTCCTGCTTTCTCCCCATACCCTTTCATCCCTTCAGCCCTAAGAACAATATCTAACTTCTTCAAAACTTTCAATATTTTGGACTCAACTACTTTCTGTGGCAGAGAGATCCTCAGGCTCACCGCACTCCGAGTGAAGAAATTTCTCCACACTTCAGTTATAAATAGCCTACCCCGTATCCTTACACTGTTACCCCTAGCTCTGGACTCTATGGTCAATGACAACATCCTTCCTACATTTACCCTGTACAGCCCTGTTAGACTTTTACACGTGTCTATGTGAGATCTATCATTCTTTTAAACTCCAGTGAATATAGTTCGAACTGATCCAATCTCTCTTCTTTCGCCAGCAATGAAAATGAGCAAAGTGTAAGCCTTGTATTAGTGTTCCTTATCTCCAATTCCCCCATCAACAATTGTTATCAAATCACATCAGCACAAAACGGAGGCCATTTGTCACAACATGACTGTGCCAACTCTTTGGAATTAGTCTGACTCCTCCATTATCCTTTCCCCGGAGCCTCAGGAAATTTTCCTTTACAAAACTTTATTCAACTTCCTTTTGTAAGTTACTACGGAATTTGCTTTCATCGTCCTTTCAAGCAATGCCATTCAGATCAACACTTGGTGCATTTAAAAAAAAAATTGTTCTCATCTTCCTCTGGTCCGTTCAGCAACTATCCTTGAAGCATCCTTCCAAAAAAGATGGCATAGGGGTGGCACAGTAGCTCAGTGGTTAGTACTGCTGCTTCTCAGTGCCAGGGACCCAGGTTTGACTCCAGCCTCGGGCGAATGTCTTTGTGGAGTTTGCACATTCTCCCCGTGTCTGCGTGGGTTTCCTCCGGCTGCTCCAGTTACATCCCACATTCCAAAGATGTGCAGGTTAGGTAAATTGGCCATGCAAAATTGCCCATAGTCTTCAGGGATATGTAGGTTAGGTGCATCAGTCAGGGGTAAATATAGGATAATATGGTAAGGGAATGGGATTGGGTGGGTTGCTCTTCGGAGGGCCGGTGTGGACTTGTTGGGCCGAAGAGCCTGTTTCCACACTGTAGAGATTCTGTGGATTCTATGAAAAACAATGGGTGACTTGTATGACGCTTGGATATAGGTGGTTACCATTTCAAATGTCATTGACATCCAATGCAAGGAGTGGACATGTCTTAAACTTCCACAGTATTAACTATGTGTTCTGTCATAACCCAGTTATAAAGCATTGACAAGTGAAACATCTATTTGCAGGGTAAAAAATTGAGACTGAACACCAATGTGTATATGGAATTTCCTGGCTGTAAAGGAGAGTCATACAGCACAGAAACAGGTCCTTTGGTCCAACCAGTCCATGCTGACTATAATCTCAAACTAAAGCAGCCCCACCTGCCTGAGGTTGGCCCATATCCCTCCAAACATTCCTTATTCATGTACTCATCTAAAGGTCTTTTAAATATTGTAACTGTGCGACAAGTTCATTCCGCACATGAGTCACTCTCTGTCTACAATAAGTTGCCCCGCATATGTTTTTAAAATCTTTCTCCTCTCACCTTAAAAATATGCCCCTTAGTCTTGACATCCCCCACCCTAGGGAAAAGACACCTGCCATTCACCTTGTCTACATCCCTCACAAATTTATAAACCTCTACAAGGTTACCTCACAACCTCCTAGTCTCCAAATGAAAAAAACTCCCAGGCTATCCAGCCTCTCCCTATAACTCAAACCTTCCATTCCTGCCAACATCTTGGTAAATCCCTTCTGAGCCCGCTCCAGCTTAATAATAAGTCAAATTATACATTAAGCATGTGAAAACCTGTGGCTTCTGGGGTGAAAAAATTGGATAATTTGGCTTACATTGCAACACCTTTGGTATGTTTATTCTACTTGCCAATCTTATTGCCAGTGCAAAACATTTATCCCCGACTATCAAATCAAGCTCTGTGGAAACTTTGAGCACTTCTAGTAAATCTCTGCTTAACCTACAATGCAGTGAGAAAAGAAAAATCCCACATTCTAAGTCAAAAGAAAGCAAAAATTCAAATGGAATGGTTCAAAGTGGTTCACATATGGTGAAATCCTTTGCAATGTGTGCACTGATAATTGTGGGGTTAAACAATCCTACACAAAGCCAATTGGTAGTTGTTCTGCTTGAGGGAGAAAGCCAGAACGAAGTTAAACTCCCAGAACTTACAACAGTGCTGTAAGGTCTGTAAAATTGGAACATACTCCTACGAAAATATAGAATTGTCTTGCTATGGTACTGGACAGTTGGCCGAGAGTCTGTGCCTCTTATCTTAGAGTCCAATGTGAATCCTTCTATTGTAAGAGACTGCAGGTGGCATGTTGATGAAATAATTCTACAGAGGCCAGTAACCCATTACCAAATCACCCTTTATTTAAATGTGCACAGTACATGGACACTGACCAGTCAGTTCAGAGCCAGTCCCAGAGTTAGAAGAATCCCCGAGACTCCATTTTATCTAATTTTTCTTTTCTTTTTAAGAATTTTCTCTTTTTTTAAAATTAAACTGACTTGTTCAGAGATATCGTTACACACCTCTGGAATAGGTGGGACTTGAACCCAGGTCTCTTGGTCCAGAGGTAGGGACATTACCACTGCACCATAACAGGGTCCCCAATTCTTGTTTATGTCTGTCAGCCAGGAATCCCTGATTGGCCCAGGTTAACAACCCCAATTGGGGAACTCATACTCAATTAGATCCAGCTGGCCAACAGATGATATTTAAATACAAAGTCTTTTGGGCTAATTTTTGCAGATACAAAGAATTAATGGTTTAATATGAAGGAAACAAAAACAAAGAGAAGAAGTGTAATACTTGAAAAATAGTTCACCTGCTTGCTGAAGCCCAAGTTTGGTCCTAAATGAATAGTCAATACAGCTTGTATTACAGAAATTGCATTCAGCGAACTGGGTCCTTAAGCTGTAGTAGACATGGCTATCACAAAAAAAAGATAATTGTTTCATAGAAAGCTGAAACTAGAAGGAATTGTTGGCTTCAGTCCAGTACAGAATGAATAGCTCTTTTAGTGCAGCTTAACAGAGTTACACACACCCTCCCCCATTGTATTGGCTGGAATAGATTGCAGTTGTAAATCTTAACCCTTTATAACTGGATAATCCAAACAAGTGGCCTGATAAATTCGGGTCAACCGAAGGAAAGTAAAAATACTTACCTTAAATTGGAAACCCTGCTGGCTTTACCTTCCTAACTTTATATTCTGTCTCTCATAGTCCAAACTTTTTTACCCCCTTCAATTCTCTTTCTGTTCACAATTAATTATTGTTCTCAGTTATTGCTCTGTGTGTTTGTCAATCCTTACATCTGAGTAATTAGGGAGAAATATGCTGTAGGTTTCCCACCAAGGTCCAAAATGCCCATCCCACCTCCAGTTCATTGGACCCCAAATGTTAAGTCCAATTTCTCTGCACAGATGCTGCCAGACCTGCTGAGCTTTTCCAGCAATCTCTGGTTTGTTTCTGATTTCCAGCTTCCATAGTTCTTTTGGTTTCTTCCTAGTCAGCGTTATAGCGATGCAAAAGGAGTCCACTCACCCCATTGAGTCTATGCTAGCTCTCTGCAGAGCAAACTAATTAGTCTCATTTGCCTGCTTGATCATCACAGCTCAGGGAGTTCTCAAACTCCTTATCAAATCTCCTTTTCTAATCAGTGATCATTTTGGCTTCCACGACTCTCATAGGCAGCATGTTTATCTCTTTACCGCTTTCTGTGTAATGAAGTTATTTTCCATATTGTAATAATCCCACTTGACAAGTCAGATCCAAGATTATAATGTGGTGTGATAGATCATATTTTGATTTGTTTCAGTTTTTCTAAATGGTCTCTTGATGAAACATAAGCACACAGGTTTACCATTGAACCAAAGTCTTCAAACATTACGTTTACTAGCAGATAAAGAAAATAAACCAAATCATCTACTTTGAAATTGTGTTCTAAGATTGTTAAACTCACAGTAAAAGTATAAACAACTTAATGGCAAAATGCTTTATAAATTAAATGAAAAACAACAGCTTTTGGATAGTACTCAAAATACCACTTATACAGTACCCCACCAGAGTTGCTGCATTGAACATCTCAGTAGGATTAAATCACTTGTGACTTGAATTTATAGACTTGAATTGCAAATAGCTTCTTTCTGGTACAATTATACACTTGAGCTTAAGTGTGCTCAGCTTTAAGTAACCTTTGCAAGGTTTTAACCAAACACTTCTGGTCTGGGACTAATACTAACTCTTCACTTTAAAGTAACACAGTTCATTATATGCTTCCATTCTTAGGAGCACAATCTACACAGCCATCCCCATCCAAGGACTTTACAAGACTGCCCCACTCAAAGTAAAAGTCAAACCAAAAGTCTCTCTCTTTCTCTCTAAGATATGAGTGTTTCTTTCAAGACTGAAAAAGCACAAGTCCCTGAGCTCACAAACAGGCCTTGCCACCTCATTATTTCCCTTTGCTGGATGGCAAAACTGTGAGATCATAAGATGTAGAAACAGAAATAGACCAGTCAACCCATTGAGTCTACACTGCCATTCAATGAGGTCATTGCTGATCTGATAATACTCAAGCCTACTTTCATGCCTTCCCTGAAACTCTTTATTCCTTTACTGACTGAAAATCTGACTATCGCAGCCTTGAATATACTTAATGATCCAGCCTCTACGGGAATCATACAACCCCTACAGTACAGAAACAGGCCATTCGGCCCAACAAGTCCACACCAACCCTCTGAAGAGTAGCCTACCCAGATGCATTTCCCTTGCTTATTACTCTACATGTACCCCTGACTAATGCAACTAACCGACACATCCCTGAGCACTATAGACAATCTTAGCATGGCCAATTAATCTAACCTGCACATCTTTGGACTGTGGGAGGAAACCGGAGCACTCGGAGGAAACGCACGCACACACAAGGAGAGTGTGTAAACTCCACACAGACAGTTGCCCAATGCTGGAATTGAACCTGGGCCACTGGCATTGTGAGGCAGGCAGCAGTGCTTACCACTGAGCTACCCATGTTGCTTGTATGCCTTTGTGGTAAAGAATTCCACAGATTCACAATCCTCTGAGAGAAGAAATTCCTCCTCATTTCTACCATGAATGAACAACCCCTTCTACTTGGGATGATGGTCTAGAATGACTAGGCTCAGTCACAAAGGGAAACAACCTTTCTGCACCTACCCTGTTAAGTCATCTAAGAATCTTGTATGTTTCAGTAAGGTTGCCCCCTCATTTTTTGTGATTCCAATAAGTACAGGATAAACCTATTCAACCTTTCCTCATTTTGCAGTCTATCCATGCACAAAATCAGCTTCATGAACCTTCTCTGGACTGCCTTCAATGCCAATATGTCTTTCCTTAAATTAAGGGCCCAAAACTGTTCATAGTCTTCCAGCTTTGGTCTGACTAGTGCCTTGGAGAGTTTTAGCAAGACTTCTCTCCTTTTACACTCCACTCCCTTTGAAGTAAAGGCCATCATTCTGTTTGTCTAGTATGTGCCGAATTTGCATGCTATCTTTTTGTGATTTCTGCAGATGGACTCCCAAATCCCTGAACGTTCTGAAGTATTTTTTAATCTAAATGACATCCAGTTCCTCTATTCTTCTTGCCAAAGTGCATAACCTCACATTTTGCTATGATTTGTTCTATCTGCCAAGATTTTGCCTACTCACTTAACCTGCCTGTGTCACTCTGTAAACTTGTTCTTACCACTTATCTTCCCACCAATTTCTTCTGACATCAGCAACTTTGGCTCTTGTACATTCAGTGTCCAAGTCATTAATATATATTGTAAACAACTGGGGAGCAGCACTGATCCCTGTGGTACTCAACTTATTATAGATTGCCATCTAGAAAATGCCCCAACCTTCTGTATCCTGGTACTCAATCTTCTATCCATGTTAATGTACTATCCCCAACACCATCTTATCTTATTAAGTAGCCTTGTATATGGCACCTTTTGCGAATTTAAATTTCACTGGTTCCCCTTTATTTTCACTCCTTGCTACATCCTCAAAGAATTCCAATAAAGTCATCAAGCATGATTTCCATTTCATGAAGCCATGTTGATCCTGCTTGGTTATATTATATGCATTTCTAAATGCTCTGCTATTACATATTTTAAAATAGACTTGAACATTTTCCCAATAACAGATGCTAAGATAATGGCCTAGAATTATGTTTTGTCTCCTTCTCTTTTGATTAAAGGTGATATTGGCAGTTTTCCAGTCCTCTGGCACTTTTGCAGAATTTAAGGATTCTTTACAATATCTCTGCCACTGGTTACTAGTCATGATGTGATGGACTGGGGAGAACAAAGTCAGAAGTCACATGACACCAGGTTATATGCCAACAGCTTTATTTAAAATTACATGCTTTTGGAGTGCTGCTCCTCCATCAGGTGAAGCTGAAGACTTCACTCCAAAAGCTTGTGATTTTAAATAAACTTGTTGGACTATAACCTGATGTTGTGTGACTTCTGACTAGTTACTCTGATAGAGTTGAGGGATGAGGGCATTACTTGATGAGCCAGTGTTTTTTGCCCATCTGTAGTTGACCTTGAGTAAGTGGTTTTCGCTGCTCGTTGGATGCTGCCTGAACTGCTGTGCTCTTCCAGCACCACTAATCCAGTACTTGAGTAAGTGGTGGCCAGCTGCCTTCTTGAACCATTGCCATCCATGTACTGTAGATAGACCCACAATGTCATTAGGGAGGGAGTTCTAGGATTTTGACCCAGTGACAGTGAAGGTAACACATTTCTACGTCAGGATGATGAGTGGCTTGGAGGGGAACTTGCAGGGTATGGTGTTTCCATTACACTCCAGGTGGCACTGTCTTTCCTTTCTAATTACCCACATTTGCTTTTATTTCTGACCTAAGCTTCTCACTCTAGCAACTTTGGTCACTGTTTACCAGATCGTTTATTAAGGCTGCCTCATTACACATTACCAACCGAAAGTGTCCTGACCCTTGCTGAGTTCTGCAGCACATTATTCTAGGAGACTGCCCTGAGTAACACTATTAATTCCTCCTTATGGTTACTTCTGCCAAATTTCCCAATTGGCATGAAAGTTAGATCCACCCATAATTAATGCACTGCGATTTTTTTACATGCCTTCACTGTCTCCTGAATTATCATTTGTCCATCCATGTAGCCATTATTAGGAATTCTACAGAGTATCCGATTGTTTTTTTTTTAAAAATCTCCACCCTAAAGGATTCTGCATCTTCTGATCATTCTATCACACTTACTCCATCCCATACTAACAAAGCTACCCCACTTGGTGAAAGTGAGGACTGCAGATGCTGGAGATTAGCGTCGAGAGTATGGTGCTGCAAAAGCACAGCAGGTCAGACAGCATTCGAGGAGCAGGAGAGTTGTGATTCGGGCAAAAACGATGAAGGGCTTTTGCCCGAAATGTCAACTCTCCTGCTCCTTGGATGCTGCCTGACCTGCTGTGCTTTTCCAGCACTACATTCTTGAAAGCAACCCCACCACCCGAACCTTCTTGCCTGTCCTTTTGTAAATTCACATACCCCTGAATATTTAGATCTCCGTGTTTTAACCATTGCTCCATAATGGGCTAGAAGATCATGCACATTAACCCCTTTATGTGACACTAATTAACTTATTTTGTTTCAAATGCTATACTAACAGGAAACAGCTATTAATTTTGCCCTTTTACATATTTTTCCACTGTTTGACCCTATTTATTGCTGTTTTTCTATATATTCTGTCCCACTCTGGAGATTATTACCCAAAAAGCTGTGTGTCCTTTTGCTCCGTATATCTGAATGTACCCCTTACTGAACCCTGTCACCCCCTCTCATTCGTTCAAAGCCCTATCTACAGCCCAAGTTAGTCAACTTTCCAGGACATTGGTCCCAGGATAGTTCAAGTGAAGCCCATCCCACTAAAATAGCTTCCTCCAAGCCTCTATACTGGTACGAGTGACCCATGAACTGAAACTAATCTTTGAACCATGCCTTTAATTCGACTTTATTTACTCAATGCCAGGTTGTCTGCAGCTCATGTAAGAACCCAGAAATTATTACCTTGGAGGTTCTACTTTTCAATTTAGCTCTTAACTGTTCAATGTCTTTCAACAGGATCTCCTTTTGAGTCGTATCCAGGTTATTGTTGTGAACATGGCAGATGACAAAAAGGTCCCTCCTCTCTCTCCAAGTTGTTCTTCAGCTCTGAGGAGATGTATTTAACCCTGGCACCTGGCAGGCTGCACAGCCCTCAGGACTTCTGCTCATAGCTCCAGAAGACCATAAGACATTGAAACAGAAATGAGGCCATTCAGCCCATCAAGTCTGCTCCACCATTCAATCATGGTTGATAAGTTTCTCAGCCCGTTCTCCCGCTTTCTCCCTGTAACCCTTGATAACCAAGAGCCTATCTATCTCAGTCTAAAATATAGTCAATGACCTCACCTCTACAGACACACACGAGAATTCTTAGAGGCTTGGCATTCTAAACAGAATTCCGACAATAAACACATCAATTTAGATCCTATCTACCTTCCCTTGAGAAAAAGAACCGGAAGTGACATCACCCACCTTAAGAAACCAAGACCTATAAATGGAGAGGCGGAATGTACGACCAGCACTTCACCAGAGACTCTCACTGATGATATTAACTTGTATGGTGATGAAACATCTGAAAACAAATCTTCAAGCTCAGCAAACTGACTTATATACTTATAAATTAATTACTCTAGATTCCTTGCTCTTTATACTTTACTGCAATTGTAGGTGTTGTAAAAGAAAAATCACTATTATACTGACCGCGGGGTGCCAAAAAGTAATCCTTTTCTTATCTGAATTTGCTCAGTGTAACTTCTTAGCTACAGTAATCAGTACTTCATTTTGACAAAAATGCTTGAATGCTAACTGCCCCTATCAGGCAGCTGGCCCTTTTAATTGGGCTATATAGTCTTACTTAAAGGCTACTGTCCGAATGTGACTTTAACTCTACAACTGAACTTCGAAAAGATATACCAGTTGAATGAAATCTCCAGTTCACTCGCTCAGCCTTTGTCTTACTCAGGTTCACACTGACGATGCACCTCACAATCTATCATAAACAGAAATCCCTCAGTGGTGCACAGAACCTCAATCACGCTAAAGCCAGGCCTCAAAGACTGTTTTAAAATGAATCACCATGGCTACAGTAATAACTACAAGTTCTTATCAACTTCAGAAACACAGAAAACCCACTTCAGAGAGTCATAGAGATGTACAGCATAGAAACAGACCCCTTGGTCCAACTTGTCCATGCCAACCAGACATCCCAACCCAATCTAGTCCCACCTACCAGCACCCGGCCCATATTGCTCCAAACCCTTCCTATTCATATACCCATCCAGGTGCCTTTTAAAAGTTGCAACTGCACTAGCCTGCACCACTTCCTCTGGCAGTTCATTCCATACATGTACCACCCTCTGCGAGAAAAAGTTGCCCCTTAGATCTCCTTAGTATCTTGCCCCTCTCACCTGAAACCTATGCCCTCTACTTCTGGACTTCCCCCACCCCAGGGGAAAGACACTCATGATTTTATAAACCTCTAAGGTTACCCCTCAGCCTCCGACACTCCATGGAAAACAGCCCGAGCCTATTCAACCTCTCCCTATAGTTCAAATCCTCCAACCCTGGCAACATTCTTTAAATCTTTTCTGAACCCTTTCAAATTTCACAACATCGTTCCAATAAGGAGGAGACCAGAATTGCACAAAATATTCCAACAGCGGCCTAACCAATGTCCTGTAAAGCTGCAACGTGACCTCCCAACTCCTGTACTCACTACTCTGACCAATAAAGGAAAGCATACCAAAAGCCTTCTTCACTATCCTATCTACCTGTGACTCCTTTGTTACCATTTCAAAAACAACATTTAAACTCACAATATATGATTTTAATAAATATATAATTCACACAGTTTATAACACATTATTCGCTCCCATATTTCTCATCTACAAATTTTAATCTACGTCTCCTCGCCCTTGCATCATCAGCTGACGGGAACAGGTTTCCCTCAAGCTGGGGAAATCATTTCGGAATGAGAAAAATTTCAATACATGACATAAGCTACAAGATGCCCTCCTCCAGGACTGATGCTGATTTCACTGCCAGTGGCAACTGGCCAATGCTTGGGGGCGGATGCAGACGGTTGCACTTGGGCAGTTCCAAGCAAGTTGTAATCTCACATCTTCACATTAAACCAATGCAGTCATCTTTGCATGCCTGACTGAAGGTTAAAATTGTTTCACCTCACTACACTTCATGGCATTGTCAGATACAATATTGTTAAGCCTTTGAATGAGTCAATTGCTAAAAAATGATAACACAAGAGTCCAGAAATTGAAATCTGAATTCTCTCCCTCTAAAGCTTATAGATGCTAAGATGCTGGAGCAGATGTATGTTGAATTGGTACAAGTCTCAGTGCAATGACAGGTTAAGTGTTATAGAGGCCAGATCAGCTGTATCCTAACTGGTTCGAGTTGAGCTGCCCCAGCTGCTGGTCTGTCTTTGATGACTTGGCTTCAAACTGGGATAGCTCAGTTTGCTGTGTCACACTCACACAACCAACACTGACCCTCTGTCCAACATAAATCCTATATGTATTCCAAGGCTGAAACAATCTGGTCACAACTGCATGGAACATAGGAAAGAATCATAGAATCCCTACGGTGTGGAAACAGGCCCTTCAGCCCAGCAAGTCCACACCAACCCTCTGAAGAGTATCCCACCCAAACCCATTCTGCTACTACTGTACATTTACCCCTGACTAATGCACCAACCTAAACATCCCTGGACACAATGGGTAATTTAGCATGGCCAATGCACCTAACCTACACATTTTTGGATTGTGGGAGGAAATCGGAGCACCCAGAGGAAACCCACGCAAACACGGGGAGAACATGAAAACTCCACACAGACAGTCATCTGAGGCTGGAATCGAACCCAGGTCCCTGTTGCTGTGAGGCAGCAGTGCTAACCACTGAGCCACCGTGCCGCCTAGAGGCACGCCATTCACCCCCTCACGTCCATTCCACCGACAGATTATGTCGGATCAGCATGTCATCGGCTCCATTTATTTCCTTGAGACCTGGACCTACCAAAAGTTTAGGCCCACTTCTCTCATACATTCTTCCAGAACAACCAAGCTTGCTCAGCAGTTCATTTATAATGCTTAGAATTAATGGGAACTTAACAATAGTGATGATGATCATTGTAATGGGTTTGGGAGAAAGGAGCTGGGCGGAATGCATACTTCTGTTCCAAGAGAGAATAACATTTACTTGAGACCTTGTGTTGTTTTACTGACAATGATAATTTATCACATCTTGAGCTTGTTATGCATAAATGGTTCCTTTATTTCCAAATTACAATGGTGTCCACACATCAGTAGCACTTCATTGGCTATTCAGTGCTTTGGAATATCCTGAGGTTGAACTGGATGTTACATAAATACGAGCTTTTCTTTCTTGTACAGGTTCAACACCACCTCAGATTTTTGTTGAAATAATTTGCTTCTTCTGGCAGTCAGGGGATACTTTATTTAGAAATAAAATCACGGTTTTCTGCAACAAGGTTATGCAAAAGGATAGACCATTTCTCCTCAGTTACGACTCAGAGAATGTTGCCTGTGACTATAAATATTAATATGCACAGGCGGCAATTAATATTTCACTAGCTCTATTGGGTTGAGGGGAGAATAGAAGCTCATCATTTTCGGCTCAATCAATGAACATTAATAGACAGACACATCCATCTGTACACAGGCCAAGAATGTATCATTTAAGTTCAGGTCCCATCAGCAGAGACTGGCTTACATCCATTATATTAAACATGTCAGATAATCAATTTGTGCTGAGCCTTTTCTTGGGAGAAACAAGCCAGTATTTACTATCGCACAGGAGCCAGTACAAAGGGTATAATGACCCTCTCAGAGACTTTATAACTCAGCTTCTGGAGACACATCTTTCTTGCTTAATACCTGCCAATATATTTGATAATTGTCTCAGTCAGACCTGAGTCAGTTTATTTTACAGAATCAGGCCTCAGCTGTATATCAATCCAAAATCATTAACTGAACATGTTATCTTTAAATTGTTATGATAGAGACACAAGACGACAGATATAACTCCTAAATCACAGGGTTCAGGTTCAGATAAAGGAGCCTTCACCTATTTGTTTTCATTTACCTGAATGGCAACTGAAACACAGTCTCACTTTTATAAATACGTTAAATGATCTGCTCTTGACTGCTCTTAGCTTCATTAGGCCTCAGGAGCCTTCTTAGCCAGAGCACCTGCTTCCTGTCCATTTTGGAACCTGCCCCACAAATTACTTTATAAATTATTACATGGGATGTGGGTGTCTTGGCAATCGGCAATCCCCAAATGCCCACTGAACTGATTGGTTTGCAAGACCATTTCAGAGTGCAATTAAGAGTCAACCACATTGCTGTCAGTCTGGAGCCATACGTAGACCAGACCAGGTCAGGAAGGCTGATTTCCTTTCCAGAAAGGATATGAAGGAAGCAGATATTTTTATTTAAATTATTTGTTTTTGCAAGGTTTGTAGCTCAGGTTGAGGTTTAGGGTGTAGGGTTACTCGCTGAGCTGTAGATTTGATATCCAGACGTTTCATTACCTGGCTAGGTAACATCATCAGTGGCGACCTCCAAGTGAAATGAAGCTGTTATCTCCCGCTTTCTATTTATAGATTTGTCCTGGATGAAGTTCCTGGGGTTTGTGATGTCATTTCCTGTTCGTTTTCTGAGGGGTTGATAGATGGTATCTAGATCTATGTGTTTGTTTATGGCATTGTCGTTCTAGTGCCAAGCCTCTAGGAATTCTCTGGCATATCTTTGCGTGTCTGTGAGAAAAAATGGCCAAACTAACACACAACAGAGAGGACACCACAACACACTCCTGGGTTAGAAACCTCTCCCACAGACACGGAAAGAATAATACTGGCCAAGGGACTCAACTACAACACAGGGACGCCAAGACAGCAGACTTCCTAGCAGCACTAGAATGCACACTCAGAAACAATGGACTGACAGAAGAGACACAACAAACAGTGAGACAAAGTATCATACCCCTGATAACAAGGAAAAGACAAACATATAACCTCAACACCAAGGAGACGAAAGCACTAAAAGCACTAAGAAACGATAAGGACATAATCATACTATCAGAAGACAAAGGCAGAATGACGGTCATCCTGGACAAAGCAGATACATCCAAAAAGCGCAACAACTACTTGCAGATACCAACACCTACCAAGAGAGGGAGTTTGACCCCACCCCACAGCTCACCAATAGGATAAACAACACACTGAGGAACCTATATAAAAAAAACAGACAGATAACCAGGTTCGACCTACAAAGAATGAAACCTGAAAGCAACAACACCCCCAGATTCTATGGACTACCTAAAGTGCACAAACCAAACATCCCACTCAGATCCATAGTATCACTACAGGGACACCATCACATAAACTGGCTAAAGAACTACAGCAAAAGCTGAAACACCTGATCAGCGGATCCAGACACTCTATACAGTCAACACAGGAATTCTTGGACATCATCAGAAATATACACATAGACAAGGAAGAAACTATGGTCTCATTCGATGTAACGGCACTGTTCACCTCTAAATCGACAAAACCCTAGCCAGAGAAACAATAGCCAACCTGCTGGACATACAGAACCGACAACAAGACGGGGAACCTATCAACAAAGACGGCATACTCAAACTACTGGACCTGTGCCTCACAACACACTTCACATTCAACAACCAAATATATGAACAAATCAACGGCACACCCATGGGCTCACCCATCTCTGGACTCATAGCAGAAGCTGTAATGCAAAGATTAGAACAAACAGTCTTACTGCAAATTCAACCCAAACTCTGGGTCAGATATGTAGATGAAACCTTTGGTAATCATTAAAAACACAGAAATAGAGAACACACACCGGATCATCAACGCCACACTCACAGGAATCCGATTCACTAGAGAGGAAGAAAAGGACAACCAACTCCCATTCCTAGACGTGATGGTACAGAGAACACCGAACGGAGAATTCACCACAAAGGTTTACAGGAAAGCCACACACACAGACCAAGTCCTGAACTACGAAAGCAACCACCCCAACACACACAAAAGAAGTTGCATCAAGACACTGTTCAAAAGGGCCACAACACACTGCAGTACACCAGAACTGCAAAAAGAGGAAGAAGAACACCTATACAATGTATTCGCCAAAAACGGATACCCCCGCAATTTCATCAACAGATGCCTAAGGGAAAGACAACGGAACGAGGACATGCCACAACCCAAAGGACTAGCCACACTACCATACATCAAAAACATTTCTGAACTGACAGCCAAACTACTGCGACCACTAGGACTCATGACAGCACACAAACCAACAGCCACTCTCAGACAACAACTCACCAGAACAAAGGACCCGATACCCAGCATGAGCAAAACCAATGTAGTGTACAAATTCCCATGCAAGGACTGCACAAAATACTACATAGGACAAACAGGAAGACAGCTAACGATCCGCATCCATGAACACCAACTAGCCACGAAACGACATGACCAGCTATCCTTAATAGCCACACACTCAGATGACAAGCAACATGAGTTCAACTGGGACAACACTACTATTAAAGGACAAGCCAAACAGAGAACAGCCAGGGAATTCCTAGAGGCATGGCACTCATCCACAGATTCAATCAATAAGCACATCGACTTGGACCCAATATACCGACCCAATATACAGAAGTGCTTTACAGGAGGGTCCCAAGCACTGAGGATGTCACCTGGACAGGGGACGAAACGTCTGCAACACAAATTCCCAGCTCGGCGAACAGAACCACAACAACGAGCACCCGAGCTACAAATCCTCTCCAAAACTTTGAACCTTATAGAGGTTTATAAAATCATGAGGGGTATGGATAGGGTGAATAGCCAAGGCCTTTTCCCCAGGGCAGGGGAGTCTAGAACTAAAGGGCATAGGTTTAGGGTGAGAGGGGAAAGATATAAAAGAGAGCTAAGGTGCAAATATTTCTCAGAGGGTGGTACGTGTATGAAATGAGCTGCCAGAGGAAGTGGAGGAGGTTGGTACAATTACAACATTTAAAAGGCATCTGGATGGATATATGAATAGAAGGGGTTTAGAAGGATATGCTGGCAAATGGGATTAGATTAAATTTAGGATATCTGGTCGGCATGGACGAGTTGGACTAAAGGTTCTGTTTCCATGCTGAACATCTCTATGACTCTAAGTTCCATTCTTATAATGATATTGCAATGAAAGTTTATAATCAATTGTTTTTATTTAGGAGCTTGCATTCTAAAGCAAAAGTGAATGGAGTTTTGGTTTTGCTCATCAAAAAGAAACATGTGAATTAAGCTAAATGACCACATACACTATCTGGCAAAATAATTGCTGAAGTGTTTTCTAAAATCGGAGTTTCCTTGTGACTTACAGAAAGGTGGGCCAGAGGCTAGAAACATGGTCTATTTAGAAGACCCAGGCCAGCAGAAGGAAGCGGTCTTCAGCCCATCAGTGCTGAAAAGATGTCTTCAACAGTTCTAGCAGTCCAAGGAGGCAGGACTGAAAGAAGCCCCAAGCCTTTCTTCAAGTTCCGTGAGAAAAGTCACAATGAGTTAGATGGTGTGTGTGTGGGCAAAAGTGAGGACTGCAGATGCTGGAGATCAGAATCAAGATTGGAGTGGTGCTGGAAAAGCACAGCAGGTCAGGTAGCATCCGAGGTGCAGGAAAACAAAAATAAATCGGCCTTTCGGGCAAAAGCCCTTCATTAGGAATTTAAAAATCACACAACACCAGGTTATAGTCCAACAGGTTCAATTGGAAGCACACTAGCTTTCGGAGCGACGCTCCTTCATAAGGTGATAGTGGAGGGCTCGATCGAAACACAGAATTTATAGCAAAAGTTTGCAGTGTGATGCAACTGAAATTATACATTGAAAAATTGATTGTCTGTTAAGCCTTTCATCTGTTAGAATACAGTGATAGTTTCACTTCTTTCATGTGTAAATCACAAAACCTTTTTTTTTAAAAAGGTGCATTCTCGGGTGCATTGTTAACAGCTAACCCGAGAATGCAACTTTAAAAAAAAAGGTTTTGTGATTTACACATGAAAGAAGTGAAACTATCACTGTATTCTAACAGATGAAAGGCTTAACAGACAATCAATCTTTCAATGTATAATTTCAGTTGCATCACACTGCAAACTTTTGCTATAAATTCTGTGTTTCGATCGAGCCCTCCACTATCACCTGATGAAGGAGCGTCGCTCCGAAAGCTAGTGTGCTTCCAATTGAACCTGTTGGACTATAACCTGGTGTTGTGTGATTTTTAACTTTGTACACTCCAGTGCAACACTGGCATCTCCAATTCATTAGAAATGTGTGTGTCCCTGACAGCGACAGGAAGAATCCATCTAGTGAATGTATAGGAAGTCGCCAAAGGGAAATGCTTGCAACCTCATCAATTGAATATGTAACTAAATAATGAAGTTGGGGTTGAGTACCTGTAAGGGATATTGCTGGGGAAAATAAAATTGAAGTTTCACTCTTGATGTTCATGTAATATTTTGTTACATAACTTTATTACAACAAAAAGCGATGTTCTTTTCTTAAAAGTATATTAAGACACAATTGTAAATATATTCAGTTAGTGACCTCCACACTGTACTAAGTTTTGAAAAATAAACTTACGATCTATAAGGCCAGGTTTCATTCTGAAACCTGAGTTATCAAATATTACCATCATCTGGGATCATAACAAGATATAATCCTCTAAGCAACAGAGAGTTTCATCAAAATGATGAACAATTTTGGTTTATTCACTGTTGATATAGGAGACCAGGGTTCAGGTCCCACCAGTTGTCAAAGTGTGTCGTAACATCTCAGCACAGTTTGATTGGAGACTGCTTGAAATTTTCCAAACAGCTCTTGTGGTGCGGTGGTAGTGTCTGTACATCTGATACACAGGGCCTAGATTCAAATGCTACCAGAGATGTGTAATAACATCTCTGAATAGTTGGGTGAGAAAGTATCTTAGCAGTCCTAATCATAGCCAATATAAATATAGAAAGGAGCCAATAGCTATGAAATATTTTCAACATATTGGAGAACATCTTATGCATTAGAACTCAGTCTGTGGACATGTTATCCTGAGCAATTCTTACAATGGAAAGATTTGTTACATTAGTTCAGATGTTTTTGAGAATGATTTGCATTCTGTAGAACTGACTACATTTCAAGTAGGTAAAAGTAGCAGGGACATGTGTTTGCCAGTGATAGCAGGTTTCCTTTCCTGTAGGCCATGAGTGAACCAGTTGTTGGTAATGGACTAGTGGTATTATCACTGAATTGTTAATTCTGGAAACCACAGTTTGAATACAGCCATGGTGGATGGTGGAATTTGAATCCAATAAGCAAATTGAAAAATCTAGGATTAAGAGGCTAATGATGATCATAAATCAATTGTAGATTGTTGGATAAGCCCATCTAGTTCACTAAAGTCCTTCAGAGAAGGAAATTGCCATCCTTACCTGGTCTGGCCTACATGCGACTTCAGATGCACAGCCGACAATGCTCCCGACCCACGAATATAAATATAAAAAAACTCCCTTGGTGTAAGACCACTATTTAATTAAATTAGTTAATTCAATTATCCCAGAACGTGCTGCAGTGGGAATCAAATTCAGGATCACTTAATAGCAATCCACAAACAACTCTTGTGATGCAGTGGTGATGTCCCTGCTTCTGATGCAGGAGACCAGGGTTCGAGTCCCACCTGTTGTCAAGGTGTTTAAGTAACATCTGTGCTTGGTTTGATTGGAAAATATCAAGCAATCCCCAAACAGCTCTTGTGGTGCAGTAGTTGTGTCTGTTCATCTGATACAGAGGGCCTGGGTTCAAGTTCTACCAGAGTTGTGTGATAACATCTCTGAATCGTTGGGTTAGAAAGTATCTTAGCAGTCCCTAGCCATAGCCAATACAACCCAGGATCCTCAAGGAACCAGCCTTGTAGTGGATCTGTTCAAGCTATGGCCTGCTACTAAATATATACCTGTTGGCATTGACTTGTAATACAGCCAAGTTCACATAACTGGGCATAGAACCACAACTGCTGGCAAGTGAGGTTCACCCATGCAAACATCTTTCGTAACTGGTTCTCCAAGCTTGAAATGAGAATGCAGTACTGCAGGAATTTGGAGATGTTATTTTTCAGATAAGGTGGTAATCCTGTATGCACTCTAAGACAGAGCAAAACTGCATTCCATTAAACTGCTGACCTGCCCCAACAGCACTAAAGATTATCTAACCGTTGCCATTTTGAGAGGTCTTACTGCGTGCAAATTGGCTGCCACATTTCCTACATCTCGACCATGATTACATTTGGCCAATATTTCATTGGCTGCAACGGGGTATCCTGAGGGTGGGAAGGGTGCCACAGAAATGCAAGTCTTTTCTTTGTTTCTTTCTCTGTAGCTCTAACATTGATTAGATCAGATTTAGCGTCTTGCGTTATTGATTAGTTTCAAATCCTAACGCACAAAGTCCAATTAGTTTGATTGACTATGCCAGCTCCTGTTATTTATGATTCACTTTGACTGAAAGCCTCATTGTTTCATCAGTGCAGTGAGCACTTTCAGAAAGGACATATGCTTGGAAAGGCTATAATTTGGAAACACTGTCTAATTATTGGACTGGGCCAGCTAAGAGTAACCTGATAATGGCTGCATTACTGCATTATCAAAATGTTTGATCCCACACGAGATGTTCAGCAAGTGGAATTGATCTCATCAGTTGCTTTAAAATAACATAGTCAATCTGAATGGAGAACTATTGAGAGGCCTTTTGTAATTCATTTGCACAGAAGAGCTCTGCAGGATTTATACAAAGTCAACAGAAGAAAAATTAGAGTAAGGAGCTCAAAGAATGGGATGAGAAGTTCTGCTGTTCCAGAATATGCTGTTCATTATAAACCTGTCCATTCAATAATGACCAGGGTTGTGTTGGGAAAAAGTTGGCTGCTGCAGTGGCTTGGGAACATTCACCTTTCAACAAATAAATAAGATATTGCTTCATTTCTCAGCCAATTCTCAGCTTTCAGCCAGGAGCCAAATTGTTGTGAGCACATACCCACAGGCAGGATGGTGGCTCAGAGGCTAGCACTGCTGCCTCACAGCACCAACGACCCAGGTTCGATTCCATACTTGGATGACAGTCTTTGTGGAGTTTGCGCATTCCCCAGTGTCTGCATGGATTTCCTCTGGGATTCCTCCTATGATGCAATGGTTAGGTAGATTAGCCATGGGAAATTGCACATAGTGATGTGCAGGCTAGGTGGATGGCTATGGGAAATGCAGGGTTACAGGGGTAGGGTAGCTGAATGGGTTTGTGTTGGATGGTCCTCAGAGGGTCATTGTGGCCTCGATGGGCTGAATAGCCTGCTTTCACGCCGTAGGGATTCTACGAGTCCTACTCCGGTAACCTGGGTATAATAATCTCAGATGATACTCCAAGCGGAAGCGACACTGTTGGAGATGCCAAGTTTTTACTGGAATAGTAAACACAGGCGCCGTCTGCTCTCTCAAGAAAAGAAAAACATTCCTTCACATTATTTCAACACAAGTCAAGACAGTCCTCCTGGTGTTCTGGTCAATCTTTGTCCCCTAATCAATACCTGAATGCATATAATCCGGCTTTTATGTTATTGTTATTTGTGGGAGCTTACTGTGCACAACTTGGCTGCAGTATCTCCTAGCTTACAAGTGATGAAAGGATGAAAAAATGCTTCATTTTAATGAGCTTTGATACATCCAGAGGTTGTTAAAGGTGCTATAGCAATGCAGATCTTTATTTTCATGGATGGGGACATCTAAAGTGCGATCTTACAGTGGCCTGAAGATGGTCAAACGGTTAGCAAGATAAACCAAGGAAATCACTTCAAATTAAATTGCGTGGGTGCAAGATGGACACAGGTTCCAAATATGAAAGAGGTACACTTCATGCTGATGTCAAACCCTTAGTGCAGAGTGATTCTGTCTGTTGGTCAGTCCGTTGCACATTATTACACAGAGAAGAACAAAAAATAAAATTGCTATAAAGAGGATTTTTCTGGTCCAGTGGTTGTGTCCCTGAGACACCTGCGTTCAAGTCCCAGCAGTTCCAGAGGTGTTCCATAATACCTCTGAACAGATTGATGAGAAACTTATATGATTGATATCAGGAAGTTATTCCTTCAGTGAGACCAATACTTGGGGCTACACTCCTGCTTCTCTTCCTGGGACGTTTGAAGGTGGAGGTGTATGAAAAATCTAATACGTGTCCTCCCATCACTGACATCCCTGAACTGGTACAAGCAACAAAGGATACCCTGTGTGTATTACATGGGACAGGAAACAGCCCTCAACATGGAGGAGGACCAACAGCTAGGGCTACTCAGGGCAAAGTTGAGGGAGGATTGGTGAGAACATTCTTTTCATGCCTGCTGGGGCCAAGAAAGGCTTGTCCTGCCCACCCCCCCACCTCCCAAACAGTGTCAGCCCTACCAATGTACCCTCCCCACCCCCGATCACTTGAACCCAGCTCCATGCCCCCTCTTCAGGTCTCTCACCTCAGCCACAGACCCTGGATTGACTTGAGCTCCTCCTGGTGGAGGGACTGCACAGACTGCCGCACACTTGGTGCGGCTGGGACCACAGTGATGTCAACGACCGGCTCTGTCAGGTGGGATCTCTCCCGAAACAGGGGCAGAAGCCTCAGCACAAAGCGATGAGCACTCTTACCAGTGTTAAACTGCCGCAAGGCAGCCTTGGGAAGCATGGGTAGGTTCTCTGCTGACTTTTGAGGAGGGAGAAAGGAGGGTGGTGGGCGGTGACAAGAGCAACCAATTAAATCCACCTTTGGAATTTACCTACAGCTTGATCTGTGGGGGCACTGGAACCACTAAAGAATGAATGGGGTACTGAACTGAATAAACAATGAATGAAGAAATAAATGAATGAAAGAAAAGGAATGAGAAGTAAAACTAAGTACCCATTTGTGCCTTTGATGTTGGTCAGACCATTGGAATAGAATTAGAATAGAACAGAATAGAAATTTATTTGTCATGTGTACTTTTACGTAAACAACACTGTGGAAAGTATTCAAAGTCACCACGTCACAGTGCCCACAAATTCGCAAGTAGCCTCCTGCTATTCTTTGAAGCAACATCACATAACCTATTGTGCCCAGCTGAAAGGGCAGGTGGGACCTCTAGCTTTGGAGTTCACCCAAAAAAGCACACCACCTACAATGCAGCACTGCCTCCTGGAGTTACCCTTGGGAAGTTGGAATTGTGAGTTGTGAAGATAGGCTTCAAGGGGATTTAGTCTGGCCGCGAGAGTGGGTAAGTGCCTGGCAGATGGAACGTAATGTAGGTAAGGGCGCGATTATCCAACGTGAGAGGAGGAATGAAGGGGAAGAGCAGTTTTTGTCCAAAGCGGGCCATTGTGCACTTGTTCATAAGTCACTGCAACATAGTGTGTGAGTGCATCAAGCAATCCAAGATACAAGTGGTTTGTTAGCCATTATCGGAAGTGGATTGGAGTAAAGAAACATAGATCCTGCTTCAATTGCATAGAACACTTGAGAAGTGCATTGAGAGTACAGTGCCATTCCTTGCCTAAGGTGGGTTAAATAGCTTAATAATTATATTTTTATATGGTATAGCATATAATGTATAATCGTTATTTCAGTATATGCAAGAATTTGTTTTGAGTTTTGTAAAAGAGAGTGAAGGGTCAGTTTTCATTTCCTCGTCCTGATACTGATACAGTATGTCAAATGTTTACCTGTAATGTTGTTATACTGATGTATCCAGACAGATCATGGAGCTGTGGACTCTCTCTCGGATGACTGAAAACTCTTGTTCTGTTGAAAATTCCACCTTGGCCTAGGTACGGTGGGAGGAGAAGTGAAGGGTTGCTGTGTATGTACTGGACAACCATCACAAACAGCGGGACCACGAGAATCAAACCCACCACAAAAAAAATCAACTTCCACTGTCAGGGGTGGGTGGGAGAGAGAAACAGGAAAATACTGGTTAGTCTGGACACACTGCTGGAAAAAGATGAAATATCTTAAGAGAAACTGAGGCTATAAGTTGCTGGAGGAAGTCATTCAGTCACTTGGGCCTATTCGGCTATTCATTTAGCTCCTGGCTGGTTGCTATTTTAACTACATTCACCCTACTCTTCCGTTATACAGGGCATGATTTGGAGTATTGAGCACAGTTCTGGTCATCATACTTACCAAGGCATCGAAGGGTAAGGACCAAGTGCTGAAAAGTGGGTCTTAGAATATTTAGGTGGTTATGTTGGGCCAGCATGCACATGATGAATTGAAGGGCTTTTTTCTGTGTCACAGATCTCAGACTATAAAATGACTCTGATGCATTGGCTGCAGTTCAGAGAAGGCTCACTAGACTAATACTTGAATGAGTGGTTTGTGTTCTAAGGAAAGGCTAGACAGGCTAGGCCTGTATCCTTTGGGGTTTAGAAGAGGCAGAGGCAGAGGTGACTTAATTGAAATATAGAAGGTCCTGAGGGGATTTGACTGGGTGAATGTTAAAAGGCTGTTTCCTCTTGTGGGCTATGATGTGGAGGAGATGGTGTTGGACTGGGGTGGACAAAGTTAAAAATCACACCCCCCCCACCAGGTTCATCAGACGGTTGTGGAGTACGTTGTGGAAGAAGGAGCAGCACTCCAAAAGCTAGTGCTTCCAAATAAACCTGTTGAACTATAACCTGGTGTGTGATTTTTAACTTTGCCCTCTTGCGGGAGAATCCAGAACTAGGGGTCATAGATTTAAAATAAGGGGTCATCAGAGCGATGAGGAAACATTTGTCTTCTTTCAGTGGGTTGTGGGTCTTTGGAATTCCCTTCCTCGAAAGGCAGTGGAAGCAGAATCTTGAAATATTTTGAAGGCAGTAATCCTTGATGACCAAGAGGCTGAAAAGGTTATTAGGGGGTATGCAGGAACATAGAACTGAGATTAAAATCAGATCAGCTGTGATCTTATTGAATGGCAGAGCAAGCTCAAAGGGCTGAATGGCCTATTCTCAGTCCTTCTTCATAGGGGTGTCTGTACAACTCCTGGTTCTGTAAGTGTCACTGAACAAAGATCTACCTGAGGCAGGGATTTTGACCCCTGCTGGGCCCTGGACGTACTTAAGGCCAAAGATTTGTCCCACTGCTGGACATGTGACAGGTAGCTGATTAGACTTGTTGAGAGCCTCATTAAATTGGACTAGAGAACATAGAACATAGAACATAGAACATAGAAGAATACAGCGCAGTACAGGCCCTTCGGCCCTCGATGTTGCGCCGATCAAAGCCCACCTAACCTACACTAACCCACTATCCTCCATATACCTATCCAATGCCCGCTTAAATACCCATAAAGAGGGAGCGTCCACTACTGCTACTGGCAGGGCATTCCATGAACTTACGACTCGCTGAGTGAAGAACCTACCCCTAACATCCGTCCTATATCTACGCCCCCTTAATTTAAAGCTATGCCCCCTTGTAATAGCTGACTCCATACGTGGAAAAAGGTTCTCACTGTCAACCCTATCTAACCCCCTAATCATCTTGTACACCTCTATCAAATCACCCCTAAACCTTCTTTTCTCCAATGAAAACAACCCCAAGTGCCTCAGCCTTTCCTCATAGGATCTTCCTACCATACCAGGCAACATCCTGGTAAACTTCCTCTGCACCCGTTCCAGTGCCTCCACATCCTTCCTATAGTATGGCGACCAAAACTGCACACAATATTCCAGATGCGGCCGCACCAGAGTCTTATACAACTGCAGCATGACCTCAGGACTCCGGAACTCAATTCCTCTACCAATAAAAGCCAGTACGCCATATGCCTTCTTCACTGCACTATTTACCTGGGTGGCAACTTTCAGAGATCTGTGTACATGGACACCAAGATCCCTCTGCTCTTCCACACTACCAAGTAGTCTACCATTAGCCCAGTAATCCATCTTTTTATTACTCTTACCAAAGTGAATCACTTCAAACTTAGCTACATTGAACTCCATTTGCCACCTTTCTGCCCAGCTCTGCAGCTTCTCTATATCCCGCTGTAACCTGCCATATCCTTCCTCACTGTCTACAACTCCTCCGACTTTCGTATCATCCGCAAACTTGCTCACCCAACCTTCTAACCCTTCCTCCAGGTCATTTATAAAAATGACAAACAGCAATGGTCCCAAAACAGATCCTTGCGGAACACCGCTAGTGACGGCACTCCAAGATGAACCTTTGCCATCAACTACTACCCTCTGTCTTCTTCCAGAGAGCCAATTCCTAATCCAAACCTCCAACTCACCCTCAATGCCATATCTCTGTATTTTCTGCAGTAGCCTACCATGGGGGACCTTATCAAACACCTTACTAAAATCCATATATACCACATCTACCGCTTTCCCCTCATCTACCTCCTTAGTCACCTTCTCAAAGAATTCAATAAGGTTTGTGAGGCACGACCTGCCCTTCACAAAACCATGCTGACTATCCTTGATCACATTATTCCTATCCAAATGTTCATAAATCCTATCCCTTACAATTCTCTCTAAGACTTTGCCCACAACAGAAGTGAGACTCACTGGCCTATAGTTACTAGGATTATCCCTACTCCCCTTCTTGAACAAGGGAACCACGTTTGCTAGCCTCCAGTCCTCTGGCACTACTCCTGTCGACAAAGAGGACACAAAAATCAAGGCCAATGGCTCTGCAATCTCCTCCCTTGCTTCCCAGAGAATCCTAGGATAAATGCCATCAGGCCCAGGGGACTTATCTATTTTCACCCTTGCCAGAATTTCCAACACCTCTTCTCTACATATCTCAAAGCCATCCATTCTACTTATTCGTGCCTCAGTATTCATATCGACAACAATGTCCTGTTCCTGAGTGAATACTGACGAAAAGTATTCATTCAGCGCCTCCCCAATCTCTTCAGCCTCCACACGCAACTTCCCATTGCTATCCTTGATTGGACCTATTCCTTCCCTAGTCATTCTTTTATTCCTAAATAAAAGAAGTAATTTTCCAGTTAGCCTCTGGTTTCCCCCAGCAACATGGTCATTTTAGGGGTGGGTGCCTATCAGCAGTCAGGGGTGGGGGCGAGGTGGGGGGGGGGGGGGGGGGGTGGGGGCAGAGGGGTGGTGTTGTCCTATGTTCCTGACTGACTTGAAGACCATCCCTTGTTTACCCTGGGGTTGAGAGCAGTCACTGGTTAACATGAAAAGAGCTTCCCTCCACAGAGGTGCTCCAGCCACATGGATCTCTTTAGTGTTGGAGAGTGGGTGTCTCCTCTCTGACTTTGTGCCGTCGCTGCTTCCTTTTGACTAATACAGCCTGCTACTCCTTTCAAACAGAAAAGGCCTCCAATGGGCCTTCCAGTTTCAAGAGGTAAGCCCCCACCAGGAATTGTTGGCCAAGTTGGGGCCAGGCCAATAAAAAGGGGTCCTGAGAATATGGATTAGTGGTGCTGGAAAAGCACAGCATTTCAGGCAGCATCCGAGGAGCAGTAAAATCGACGGTTGGGGCAAAAGCCCTTCATCAGGAATACAGGCAAAGTGCCTGAAGGGTGGAGAGAATATCCCGGCCAAGTGATAATGTCCCTCTGGAAGCTAGTTCAGGAGACAAGCAAACTCAGGTCTGTTCCCAATCAGTTCCCAGACCTAGCAGCATCACTGGGAGGGAGAGATTCAGGTCTCAACTATCCATGAAGTAGTGTTACTTCACATTCCCCTGAATATCCCAACTCCAAACTGAAACCTTCTCATTCTAAGCCTCCATATTCTTAGTTTCTTAGATTCCCTACAGTGTGGAAACAGGCCCTTCAGCCCAACAAGTCTACACCTACAAACTCTGGGAAACAGGAACCACACCAACCGGTGTACGTTTCACCACTGCCGCATATCACAATGCACTTTAATGTTAAAGTTCAGTGACTTCCACAGAGCAGCAGCAAAGGAAAATGGAAACTCTTGGACATTTTGCTCATTCCCCACACACATGGAACCTGCTCAGTAGTACACAATGTTTCATGCCAATTGTAAGGCGATTTTTAAAAATGAAGTGATAGAGTTACAGTGCTCTGATATTTCCCAGTGCATTGCCCATCTGAAAAAAAGAATTGCAGTTATGTATAGTTCAAGAGCTGTGCCAAAGTTCTTTAAAGTCAGTGCTGTAATGTAGGAAAGGGAATGGTTCCAGCTATGCAGTAGTTAAGGGAGTGCTCAGCTGTACGCCTGGGTTATGTCTTCATCTTTCTGGACTCTTAAACCAACAATTTTCAAACACAGTGTAAGAAAGCCACCTCTAGCCTAAGCTGATGCCTGCAGCTATAATGTGAAATGATACAGCCTGAGGTCAGGAGAAACAGAAGAATATATTAGTCGGGTGACAGGAAGCAAGTACTGTGGGAGGTGGTAGCTTCTATGCAACATAACATTGAACATTTACAAGAGAGTGATAGATATATTTCTTGGGGTTAAAGGGACCTGAGGGTTGGAAAATGGGTGTAGGACACAGTTGGATGAACAGCGATTGTCATATTGAATGATTTTAGTTTAGATCAGAGTGGTGCTGCAAAAGCACAGCAGGTCAGGCAGCATCCGAGGAGCAGGATTGAAAGGAATGAATGGCCTACTTATAGTATCCCTGCAGTGTCAAGAGACCATTCAGCCCATTGAGTCCGCATGACCCTCCAAAGAGCTTCCCAACCCGACCTCTCGCCACTCTATCCTAGTAACCCCACATTTACTATGGCTAATCCACCTATGGGGCAATTTACCAGGGCCAATCCAGCTCGCCTGCACATTTTTGACTATATTTCTGTAAACACAGTTGGACTGAATATTCTGTTCCTGTGCCTAAATTCTGTGCAACAGACAGGACTGCAGCCCTTGACTAAATTACAAAAGCACATTCTCAACAAGCAAGGTCGGGCCAGAATGAAGCTGCTGTCACTCGAGATGACAGCACTTTTGTGCTCTTGTTCTTTTGCCCCAATCATTGCTCATACGGAGTCTAAAGCTCTGAAAAGATTGACTGATGTTTCTGATGTTCCATGTGACAGCCAAGGGCAAAAGTGAGATCAGTGACGCCGTGAGCTTTATTAAGAGAGGCAGTACTGTACCAGCCTTAGAAGATGTCTGCAGGGTATCTTACAGAGAGGACACAAATCAATTATTTCACTTTCAATGAAGCACAGCCTCTTCATCCAGTGCTCTGTTCTTGAACTACTGCAGTCCACATGCCATAAGAGGCTCAGAATGCACTTAGGGAGGGATTTTTAAAAATTCAGTCACAGAGTGTGTGTGTATCACTGGCTAGGAGAAAGTGAGGACTGCAGATGCTGGAGATCAGAGCTGAAAATGTGTTGCTGGAAAAGCGCAGCAGGTCAGGCAGCATCCAAGGAGCAGGAGAATCGATGTTTCGGGCATGAGCCCTTCTTCAGGAATCACTGGCTAGGCCAGCATTTAATGCCCATCTCTAATTGCCTGGAGGGCAGTTCAGAGTCAACCACATTGCATTGGCTCTGGAGTCACATGCAGCCCAGATCACATAAGGACAGCAGCTTCCTTTCTGAAAGGACATTGTGAATCAGAGGCGATTTACCCCAACAATGGTTTCATAGTCACCATTACATTTCTTAATTAGTTGAATTTTACTGAATACACATTCCACCATCAGTCATGGATGTCAGGGTCAACAGTCTGGCAATAATACTTTTGCATCATCACCCCAGGTATTCCAGGCTTTTGGAGCATTGGTAATTTCACTCAATGAGTAACCAGTGTCCCAGGCAAGTACTCTGATGGATGATTGGATCAAAACCCACCTACAGTGTAAGTGGAATTTAAACTCAATCTGGATTCTGAAAACTGGTCTCAGTGATGGTGGCTGTGATTGTTGGAAAAACCTATCTAGTTCCTGCCTTTTTAAGGAAGGAAATATGCTGTAGTTACCTAGCCTGGCCTACATGTGACTCCAGGCCCACAGCAATGTGGATGACTCTTAACTGCCTTCTGCAATAATTGAGCAAGACCCTCAGTTCAAGGACATCAATTACTGGCTGAGCTAGTGATGCACACATCCTATGATTGAATAAAGAAAGGGATATCTTTTCAAAGAGCGAGCGTAGGCACATTCAATCACAGTCCCTCTGTGGTTTAAGGTTCTACAAATGAATGCAGTAATGAAAGTGGAACAACATAAGAGGAATCTTTCACTTTACTTATTGTTCTATATTCTGTTTCATTAATCATGGGATATGTTGTTTAGCTACAATCCATCTCTCATGATTAGGACTAGTGCAAGCTGAGTAGAAATTTGTAAAAATCAGAAGAGTGTATTGCACAAATCCTGAGAGATGCATCATCCTGTTCCCTTATTCGTTCCTTCAACCCACCCTGGACACTGCCATCAATAACAATATTTCCCACTGCAACACTACAGCGGAAGAAAAGTGAAAGGGAAAATGAACACTGTCAGATGGGTGAGACAGCCATTCAAAGTGACAAAGGACCTGGTGTCAAACACAGAGGAGGTAAAAGACAAGAGGTGGGAAAGGATTGTGAGACAGACCACGGAATGAAGTGGCATTGGACTGGGATGGGGAGTGCAGGTGAGGCAGGCTATTGAAAAGGGATCGAAGTTGGATCGATATAGTGCTGAAGAAGTCATAGAATCCCTCCTGTGTGGAAACAGGCCCTTCAGCCCAACAAGTCTACACCGACCCTCCGAAGAGTAACCCACCCAGACCCATTCCCCTTGCCCTATATATACCCCTGACTAATGCACTTAACCTACACATCCCCAAACACAAAGAGCAATATAACATGGCCAATTCACCTAACCTGTACATATTTAGGCTGTGGGAGGAAACTGGAGCACCCAGAGGAAACCCACACAGACAAGGGGAGAATGTGCAAAACTCCACACATACAGTTGCCCGAGGCTGGAATCGAACCCGGATCCCTGGCGCTGTGAGGCAGCAGTGCTAACCACTGAGTCACCATGCCACTTTAGGAACGGGACAAGCAGTGGTGGTGGGGGTTGAGATACGTTTCAGGTTGGGGACAAGAAAGGGGAGACATTTAGTGTCTTAGAAACATGCAACATGGATACAGACCCTTCATCCCAACTCATCCATGCTGACCATATATCCCAATCCAATCTAGTCCTACCTGCCAGCACCTGGCCCATATCCCTCCAAACCCTTCCTATTCATATACCCATCCAGATGCCTTTTAAATGTTGCAATTGTACCAGCCTCCACCACTTCCTCTGGCAGCTCATTCCAAACACACACCACCCTCTGCATGAAAAAGTTGCCCCTTAGGTTTCTTTTTTCACCTTTCCCCGCTCACCCTAAACTTATGCCCACTAGATCTGGGCTCCCCCACCCCAGGGGAAAGACCTTGTCTATTTATCTTCTCCATGCCCCTCTTTATTTTATAAACCTCTAAGGTCACTCTTCAGTCTCTGACACTCCAAGAAAAACAGCTCTAGCTTATTCAATCTTTCCCTATAACTCAAATCCTCCAACCCTGGCAACATCCTTGTAAATCTTTTCTGAACCCTTTCAAGTTTCACAAGGTCTTTCTGATGGGAAGGAGACCAGAATTGCATACAATATTCCAACAGTGGCCTAACCAATATCCTGTACATCCGCAACATGACCTCCTAATTCCTGTACTCAATACTCTGACCAATAAAGGAAAGCATACCAAAAACCTTCTTCACTATCCTGTCCTCCTGCGACTCCACTTTCAAGGAGCTGTGAACCTGCACTCCAAGGTTTCTTTGTTCAGCAACACTCCCTAGGAGTGTGTAACTCCTGCTAAGATTTGCTTTCCCAAAATGCAGCACCTCGCATTTATCTAAATTAAACTCCATCTGTCACTCCTCAACCCATTGGCCCATATGGTTAAGATCCCATTGTAATCTGACGTAACCTTCTTCACTGTCCACTACACCTCCAATTTTGGTGTCATCTGCAAACTATATCTTTTCTGCTCACATCCAAATCATAAATATAAATGAAGACAAGTAGTGGATCCAGCACCGATCCTTGTGGCACTCCACTGGTCACAGGCCTCCAGCCTGAAAAACAACCTTCCACCACCATTCTTTCTTCTTCCTTTGAGCCAGTTCTGTATCCAAATGGCTAGTTCTCCCTGTATTCCATGAGATCTAACCTTGCTAACTAGTCTCCCATGGGGAATCTTGTTGAACACCTTACTGAAGTCCATATAGATCACATCTACCGCTTTGCCCTCATCAATCGTCTTTGTTACTTCTTCAAAAAAACTCAATCAAGTTTGAGAGACATGATTTCCTATGCACAAAGCCATCCCAAATCAGTCCTCGCCTTTCTAAATACATGTACATCCTGTTCCTCAGGAGTCCCTCCAACAACTTGCCCTCCAACATTGACGTAATGCTCACAGGTCTGTAGTTCCATGGCTTGTCCTTAACACCATTCTAAAATAGTGGCACCACGTTAGCCAACCTCCAGTCTTCCTGCATCTCATCTGACTATTGATGATGCAAATATCTCAGCAAGAGGCCCAGCAATCACTTCCCTAGCTTCCCACAGAATTCTAGGGTACATCTGATCAGCACCTGGGCATTTATCCACTTTGATATGTTTCAAGACATCCAGCACTTCCTCCTCTGTAATGTGGACATTTTTCAAGATGTCACCATCTATTTCCCTATATTCCATATCTTCCATGTCCTTTTCCTCAGTAAATACTGATGCAAAATACTCCTTTAGCATCGCCCCATCCACACAAAGGCCATCTTGCAGATCTTTGAGCTGCCCTAATGTCTCCACACTTACCCTTTTGTCCTTAATTTATAAAAGCCCTTTGGATTCTCCTTAACCCTATTTGCCAAAGCTCCCTGTTCATGTCCCCTTTTTGCCCTCCTGACTTCCCTCTTAAGTATCCTCCTACTGCCTTTAGATTCTAAGGATTCACTCAACCTATCCAGTCTATATCTGACATATGCTTCCCTCTTTTTCTTAACCAAACCCTCAATTTCTCTACCATTTTCTTATGCTCGATGGACCAAAAGGGGTTGACAATTCCCCCTCACCTGCTAAGTTCCACCCTAACTTTCCCCCACTCCCTCTCCCATTACACCACACATTTAAAGTAACTCTTTGTCCAAGTCCTTTACTCTGGAAAAATGCAGCACTCAGCATTATGTTTTTGCATTAGACCATCTGTCATTCATAGAAGATCAGGCCAGAGTATCTTTAAACACTGTTTATTAATTGTGCGCACATAGCGATATGTTAGTAAAGCCCCCTGCTCACATGTTCCAACCCGCATGTTCTCTAACACACAATGACAAAGTTATGTCACACAGCAAATGTCAGAGGCTCACCCATGTGTTCCTAAAACACGTTCTCCTATTCACAAAATTCCTTTTCTAACATAAGGTATGGATTTGCATGGACGATGGGTTGAGAATAACCCTGACGCAAACAGTGTGAGAAACTGAGAGCTAGAACTGGCCGCAGAGAGTTAACAAGAGCACCATCAATCTCTTGTTTCTAAGAAAGAATGGCGCAGCCCAGAATTCAGGGGATCCAGGTCCAAGAGATCTCAGCAGTGGAGTGACAAAGGGGTTGGGAAAATTATAAACACCAAGTCTCAGAGGGTGGAGACTGGAACTAATGGAATGTGAGCACCATGGGAGAGCAGAAATTAAAGCACTAAGCTTGAAGTCAGCGCAGGAGAAGAAATGGGATTGTTGAGTAGTTGGTGGACATTTTATTTTTCATGGCTAATCGTGGACAAGTTTTACACTTATTTATATTAAATTTCATAGCAGTCTAAAAAATAGAGGTAAATACTGAAAGAACTGTGAATGCTGGAAGTCAGAAACACAAACAGAAATTTCTGGAAAAGCACAGCAGGTCTGGCAGCATCTGAGGAGAGAAAGCAGAGTTAACATTTCAGATCCAGTGACCCTTCCTCAGAACACAGATGCTGGCAGACCTGTTGAGCTTTTCCAGCAATTCCTGGAATACAGGTGTTTGAAGGGGATGTGGTGGTGTCTCAGTAATATCACAAGACTAATAATCCAGAAGACCAGGCTAGGCTCTGGCAATGTGGGTTCAAATCCCACTGTGGCATCTGGTGAACTTTAAACACAATTCTTTAAGAAAATTGTTTAAGAGTGGTAAGGGCGGGGAGATCCAAGATGGTGGCGACCCAGCAAGTCGGAGTCTACAGTGCTCCTCCCAAGACTTGGGCAAAGTGGGCCACCCACCCCCACCACACTCACCAAATCATTTAAAATAACTGTTTAATTTAATTAGTTGCTCAGTGTTGAATTTAAACAATTTGATCTTCAGCAAAAATGAATAAAGGGAAGGGAGCCTGCAGCTCTCAGCAAGCAGGAACCCCTCCCCCACCCTCTCCAGCTGCAGCCCTGGGGGACTGATATACAGTAGCAAGCCTCGTGGAAATGATCTCTAAATTTGATGCGAAGATTGACGCTTTATTGAAGAATCCCGAAGTCGATGGGACTCACTCTCGGCCGCGCTGCAAAAGCACGACTGAGACATTAAAGAAATCGAGCGCCGAGTCGGAGGGGCGGAACTAAAGGCCGCGACCTCCGAAACTACAGCACAATCGGCCGTGGATCGGGTCCGGACTCTCGAACAGCGAGTCCGGACCGTAGAGAATCATATTGACGACCTCGAAGAGGAAGGCCAGCTTACAGCATTTATCAAGCAGTGGCTGCCACAGCTTTTAAATCTGGAGGCTGGATCAGGCCAGGTAAGGGTGGAATGGGCCTACCGGGTCACAATACGCGGGCCCGGCTTGAACCAGAGTCCCCGCCCGGTCCTGTTCCGGCTGCAGAGCTATAAGGAGAGGCAGATATTCCTAGAAGCCTCTAGAAATCTTGGAAAAGATTCCTAAGCCATGATCTATAAAGGATCCAAGATCATGTTATTCCAGGACTTTTCCCCAGCTCTGGTCTGAAAGAGGAAGGCATTTGATGAGGCGAAGAAGTGTTTAAGGGACTTAAATATTCAGTACTCCTTACGCTACCCAGCGACGCTACGCTTTAACCATGAAGGATCCGTGTATAACTTCGGATCGCCAGAAAAGGCTAAGGAATTCTTGGACTCTCTTAGATAAATTGTAAGAGAGAATGGATGTTGGTTTGCCTTCCCCCCACTCCGTTTTATATCCCCCCCCTCTCTTTTTCTTTTTTCTTACCTTACTGTTTAATATTATCTTGGGGGGGGTGGGGAGAGGGATTTATTTATTTGTTCTCTATTTAACTATGTATGTATGTATGTATATTATATATGTGTATGTATATATTATATATATATGCTGGGGGCTTTAGTTAATGTTGGTGGGGGGGTGTGGGAGGAAGGTCGTTACCTTATTCTATTTTACCTCTGTCTCTAGGATTGGGGTTGTTTTTCCCTTGCTATTTTGTATTATTATATTTAATTATTATTTGCTGAGGTTGTAATTTTATAGTTATATATGTTTATACATGGTATTAACATTACCAAGTATATCCAGGTGTTGGTGTGGGTGGGGGGGTGGGGGGGGGTAGGGTGCTCACTGTTAACTCTAGCTTTGTATTATATCTGAATTCTCCTCATCCTATTGAGGAGCGTCTGGGTCAAGGGTGGGGCATTGGTTGGGAGAGGATACGATGGACATTTGGAAAGGAAGTGACACCCCCTGGGAACAAGGGGGAAAATCTCAATTTAAATGCGTTTTACATTTTCTTTATTATTTAGAAATAGTTTTTTATTATACTGTTGTGAGTGTATTAGAGAGCCTTTATTTTTGTGAATTTTATATGCTCTATGTTCGGGATGTTCTAGATAGGGTTTCCCTTCCCGAGGGGTCTCGGATTTGCCCGGACGATTATGGTTGATCAGTCGGTTAAGGGGTGCACCTGGAATGTCAAGGGGAATAATTCACCAGTCAAAAGGAAGAAAATATTATCAAATCTCAAGAAAGAAAGAGTTGATATAGTTCTCCTACAGGAGACACATCTGTTGGATAAAGAACACTTGAAATTATGACAGGGTGGATTTGATCAGGCCTTTTTTCTTCTTTTAGCTCAAAAAGTAGGGGAGTTGTTATTCTTATTCGGAAGAATTTCCCTTTCAAAATCCTAAATCAGATAAAAGATGAATCTGGATGATATATTCTGATTAAAGCCCTTATAAATGGAGAAGAATATGGGAGTTTAAATTTGTACTGCCCCCCGGCACACCCCTTTAAATTTATAAAGGAAGCCTTCTCAAAATTGATGGCTCTAGGTGCTCATCATACAATTAAAGTCTCCCCCTGTAATTGTATTATGGATCCGGAAATAGATAGGATTCCCAAGAGTACTGCAGGAGTATCTCCCAGATCTAGACAATTGGTGGATCTGAACAAAGAATTAGGATTAGTCGACGTATGGAGATGTCTTCATCTTTTTACTCCAATCCACATAAATGTCATACCAGAATTGATATGTTTTTGCCCCCTCTATTTTTTAAAATTCTATAGCATCCTGTAAAACAGGTAGTATAGTAATTTCCGACCACACTGCTGAATATATGGAAATTAAGGCGAGGAACAATGGGACATCCCCTCGGCATTGGCGCATGGACCCCTTCCTAATGAAGGACAGTAAATTTGTAAAGTACTTTTCTCAAGAATTTAAAAGTTTTTTAGAAATTAATTTAGGTACGGCTAGCAACCCATCAATGACATGGGAGACCATCAAAGCTTACGCGCAAGGTTTGATCATCTCCTACTCAGCGATCCAGAAAAAATTAAAGGGAGAACAACAGCGTCTGCTCGAAGCTCGCTTCAAAGCGGCTGAAACAGCATATGCTGATAGACCTTCTATTATTAAATTGCAAAGGATTACGGCCCTTAGGACAGCTCTAAACACTACGCTTACCCAAATGGCTAAGCGGGAAATATTTGCAAAACAAAGGTAATATGAATTTGGCGACAAACTGGGTACATACTTAGCATTTCTTGCAAAGAAACAAAAAAGGCCCCTCAAACTATCACGTCTATCAAGGAAAGTACGGGTATTTTGACTCATGATCAAAAAAAGGTTAATGCAATCTTTAGAAAATTTTATTCTGATTTATATAAATCGCAGGATTGTGAAGACAGGACTAGGAGGATGCAATCACTTATTAAAAATTTGATCTTTCCGGGCCTAACTCCGGAACAGGTATCAGTCTTAAATCCTCCCCTAACAGTCCAAGAAATACTTGACGCAATCAGGCAACTTCAGAGCGGTAAGGCACCTGGCCCAGATGGTTTTCAAGCTGAATTCTATAAAGAATTTACAGAAATATTGGCTGGTCCACTTATGGACATATATAACTATGCATATAAGGTAAAAACAATGACTGCAGATGCTGAAAACCAAATACTGGATTAGTGGTGCTGGAAGAGCACAGCAGTTCAGGCAGCATCCAACGAGCAGCGAAATCGACGTTTCGGGCAAAAGCCCTTCATCAGGAATAAAGGCAGTGAGCCTGAAGCATGGAGAGATAAGCTAGAGGAGGGTGGGGGTGGGGAGAGAGTAGCATACAGTACAATCGGTGAGTGGGGGAGGAGATGAAGGTGATAGGTCAAGGAGGAGAGGGTGGAGTGGATAGGTGCAAAAGGAGATAGGCAGGTCGGACAAGTCAAGGAGACAGTAACTGAGCTGGAAGTTTGAAACTAAGATGAGGTGGGGGGAAGGGGAAATAAGGAAGCTGTTGAAGTCCACATTGATGCCCTGGGGTTGAAGTGTTCCGAGGCGGAAGATGAGGTGTTCTTCCTCCAGGCGTCTGGTGGTGAAGGAGCAGCGGTGAAGGAGGCCCAGGACCTCCATGTCCTCGGCAGAGTGGGAGGGGGAGTTGAAATGTTGGGCCATGGGGCGGTTTGGTTGATTGGTGCGGGTGTCTCGGAGATGTTCCCTAAAGCGCTCTGCTAGGAGGCGCCCAGTCTCCCCAATGTAGAGACCACATCGGAAGAAACGGATACAATAAATGATATTGGTGGATGTGCAGGTGAAACTTTGATGGATGTGGAAGGCTCCTTTAGGGCCTTGGATAGAGGTGAGGGAGGAGGTGTGAGCACAGGTTTTACAGTTCCTGCGGTGGCAGGGGAAAGTGCCAGAATGGGAGGGTGGGTCGTAGGGGGGTGTGGACCTGACCAGGTAATCACGGAGGGAACGGTCTTTGCGGAAGGCAGAAAGGGGTGGGAAGGGAAATTGCGGTCTCTAAAGAAGGAGGCCATCTGGTGTGTCCTATGGTGGAACTGGTCCTCCTGGGAGCAGATACGGCGGAGGCAGAGAAACTGGGAATACGGGATGGCATTTTTGCAAGAGATAGGGTGGGAAGAGGTGTAATCCAGGTAGCTATGGGAGTCGGTGGGTTTGTAAAAAATGTCAGTGTCGAGTCGGTCGTCACTAATGGAGATGGAGAGGTCCAGGAAGGGGAGCAAGGTGTCAGAGATAGTCCAGGTAAATTTAAGGTCAGGGTGGAATGTGTTGGTGAAGTTGATGAATTGCTCAACCTCCTCGCGGGAGCACAAGGTGGCGCCAATGCAGTCATCAATGTAGCGGAGGAAGAGGTGGGGAGTGGTGCCGGTGTAATTACGGAAGATCAACTGTTCTACATAGCCAACAAAGAGACAGGCATAGCTGGGGCCCATACGTGTGCCCATGGCTACGCCTTTGGTCTGGAGGAAGTGGGAGGATTCAAAGGAGAAATTGTTAAGGGTGAGGACCAGTTCGGCCAAACGAATGAGAGTGTCAGTGGAAGGGTACTTTTGGGGATGTCTGGAGAGGAAAAAAACGGAGGGCTTGGAGGCCCTGGTCATGGCGAATGGAGGTGTAGAGGGATTGGATATCCATGGTGAATATAAGGCGTTGGGGGCCGGGGAAACGGAACTCTTGGAGGAGGTGGAGGGAGTGGGTGGTGTCTCGAATGTATGTGGGGAGTTCCTGGACTAGGCGGGATAGGACAGTGTCAAGATAGGTAGAGATGATTTCAGTGGGGCAGGAGCATGCTGAGACAATGGGTCGGCCAGGGTGGTCAGGCTTGTGGATCTTGGGAAGGAGGTAGAACCGGGCAGTGCGGTGTTCCCGGACTATGAGGTTGGAAGCTGTGGGTGGGAAATCTCCTGAGGTGATGAGGTTCTGTATGGTCTGGGAGATGATGGTTTGGTGATGGGGTAGGGTCATGGTCGAGGGAGCAGTAGGAAGAGGTGTCCTCGAGTTGGCATTTGGCTTCAGCGGTGTAGAGGTCAGTGCGCCAGACTACCACTGTGCCCCCTTTATCTGCTGGCTTGATGGTGAGGTTGGGATTGGAGCAGAGGGATTGGAGGGCTGCGCGTTGAGGGTGAGAGGTTGGAGTGGGGGAGGGGGGACGACAGGTTGAGGCGGTTAATGTCCCGGCGGCAGTTGGAAATGAAGAGGTTGAGGGCAGGTAATAGGCCAGCGCGGGGTGTCCAGGTGGATGCAGTGTGTTGGAGGTGGGCGAAGGGGTCCTCGGAAGGTGGGCAGGAGCTGCTTTGGATGCTGCCTGAACTGCTGTGCTCTTCCAGCACCACTAATCCAGTAACTATGCATATAGTCAGGGCTGTCTCCCGCCTTGGCTGAAAGAGGCAAATATCTCTTTTATCCTTAAAAAAAAGAAAGGATCCAGAAGATTGTACATCATACAGACCAATATCCTTGCTAAATGTAGATTTTAAAATCCTTTCTAAAATGTTAGCATTGAGACTAGAAAGGGTACTGCCGTATATCATAAAGGAGGATCAGATGTGGTTTATTAAGGGCCGTAGATCATCCAATAATATTCAAAACCCTTCTAATATGATTCAAGCCTGCCATCAGGGAAAGATACCAGGAGTAGTAGTTTCATTAGATGCGGAAAAGGCATTCGATAGGGTTGAATGGTCATATTTGTTTTACACATTGGAAAGGTTTGGCATCGGAAAGGTGTTTACCAAATGGGTCTCAACATTGTATAGTGATCCCAAAGCAGTTGTGGTTACCAATGGATTAGGTTCAGATAGCTTCAGTGTGGGTAGGGGGAGCTGTCAGGGATGTCCTCTCTCGCCATTGTTATTTACGCTAATAATTGAACCACTAGCAGAAGCTATACGGGCTGATCCTAATATAACGGCCCCGAGGATTGGTACAGGTAAACCCTTTATGCAGATGATGTTCTTCTATTCCTCAGTAATCCTCTGATATCCGTACCTCACTTAATCCAAGTTATTAATACATTTAGCGCATTCTCAGGCTATAAAATTAATTTCTCAAAATCGGAGGCTATGCCAATGGGTGGCTTTCCTATGATACCCCACTTAGTGGATGGATCCCATTTTCCCTTTCGTTGGTCCCTGGAGAGTTTCTTATATTTAGACATTTTTATTACCCCAGTATTTGGTCAGTTATACAAGACTAACTTTGTGCATCTACTGGAAAGGATAAGGCAGGACCTCCAGTGATGGGGAGAACTTCCAATTTCCTGGTTGGGTAGAATAGCACTAATTAAAATGAATGTCCTGCCCAGTCTCCTATACCCTATGAGAATGCTTCCGGTGATGCTGCCGAGGCTGGCACTACGTAAATTATATGGCTGGTTGGGTTCCTTTATCTGGAATCGTAGACGGCCCTTCATTAAGCTGAAGAAGCTACAGCTTCCACAGGCAAGGGGAGGATTTGACTTCCCAGATTTTAGGAAATATCAGTTAAGTTCCTTACTAAGTTACATAGCTGATTGATTGTGGATCAAACAAGACCCAATCTGGCTGGACATTGAGGCTTCAAGTAAAATGCCCACTTATTGACCTTTTATGTTCAGACAAGAGGAAAATTATTACGGATTACTGTAAAAACCCTATAATACTAAATACAATTAAAGCTTGGAATATAATGTGGCAAAATGAGGGCAACTCACATAAAACATCTCCCTATGCACAGATAGTGGGAGCATGGGGATTCCAACCGGGGTTTACAGACGCCACTTTTAAACTCTGGAGATCCAGGGGTATCTCATGTCTAGGGGACCTATTAAAGATGGGGTCTTGATGTCTTTTGAACAGCTGCGTCAGAAATTCGGATTACCTAATGGAGACCTCTATCGATACTTCCAAATTTGAGACTATATACAGAAGAAGACTACGTTATTAGATAGTCTTTATAAATCAGATAGAGAATGTAGAGTACTACGACCAATGGGGGTATCCTCCATCAGTACTATTTATCATTTACTACATGAAGTATCGGGAGATATGGACAATCTGCTTAAAACATGGGATCAGGAATTGGGACTAGAAATCTCTATAGAAACATGGAATGACATTTGGGAAAATGCCGGAAGAATCATCATATGTCACAGAACTCAGGCTATCCAGCTGAAGATACTTCATAGGGCCCATATAGCACCGGATCCATTGGCAAAATTTAAGGCAGGAGCATCTCCAATGTGTCCCAAATGTAAAATAGAGGTGGGCACTCTTGTACATTGCCTATGGACCTGTCATAAGATCTGTAGATACTGGACTAAAGTAGCAAATGCCCTGACAGAAATTTTAGGAACAGAAATTAAAGTGGACCCCGTATCTCTCCTTTTGGGCTTTTCGAACTTATCCTCCCTGGACATGTACGGGAAGAGACTATTTTTTATTCTCTCTTTCTGTGCAAGGAAAAACATTTTGGTAAACTGGATGGCTGAGGGCCCCCCTGGACTTTCAAATTGGCACGGATTAATTATGGAATGTATTCCCCTTGACTTCCTTACAAATATGGTACACCAAAAGACCAAATTATTTTATAAAATATGGCAGCCCTTCTTGAATTATATGAATACAGATATTTCGGCTATCCTAACAAGGGCTTTTATTTAATTGAGATTACGAACCTGGCTGGTCCGGGACCCCTTGGGAGAGGAATCCCGCACGAATACGGGTTTTGTTACATTTGACGTTAACACATTCCGAGCATATATCTCACTACCCAATTTCTGTGTTATCCGCTGTTGTTTTTTTGTTCTCTTTCTCTTATTTGAATAATGTAAGAGACTTAAATATACACTCTGGTTAGTTGTAGGTTAGATTAGTTAGTTGAGTTTTGTTTATTTTTCTCGGTATTTTTCTTTTGTTAAATTTTGGTTATTATATATTTAAGATTTAATTGTACATCAATGTTTGTACTTGAGAGTTTTGTTTATTTTTGTAAACTTGTAAAAATGTTAAATTTCTAATAAAAATATCTATATAAAAGGCGTGGAATGCCTTACCTGCCAATGTAGTCAACTCAGCCACATTAGGGAGATTTAAACAACCCAAGTGGATGAGCTGAGAATAGTTCACAGGTCGGTGCAACATTGAGGGCCTAAGGGCCTGTTCTGCGCTGTATTGTTCCATGTTCTAAAACTAATGCATTTAGAATGATGGAATTCAAAGCTCGTCTCAGGAATAGAAACTCTGGACTGGATTTTCACAATTGAGTTGGATGGTGAGGATTGGGAGATTGCCTGGTTTGGCGTACCTGCCTGGAGAGAAGGTGCTTGAGAAGATGGGATTTTCAAAGGGGTGGGGGGGAGGGGGGGAGAGGCGGACAGTGATCAGGCCAGCTGTACCCGTAGAGAGGCTAGAGGCAGCCTCAGGGGCAGTGTGTACCAAGGCAAGCGGTTTAGAAGATTTGCCTCAGCGATACGAGACTTTGACCCAGTTATGATGAAAGTAGTAAGGCTCTTGCACTCCCCATATTTCATCCACTCCCCATATTTCATCCACTCATGTCCCCTCCACTCACTGAAAGCATTCCTGAATGATAGCCCAGATGTAGAACAGAGGGTTAAAACAGCTGATCCTCAGGGAAATCATTGCTTGATTAACAATGCTTGCTCTCTGAACAATTTTGTCAATTGCACAATGGTTATTTACACAAGAATAGTCAAGTGCTTGTGGTTTTGTGCTGGTGATACGTTAAATATCTGGATGACTGAGAATTTGATTGGCCTGTAGCTCTTCTTAAAGCGAGTCAAAAGTTCTAAATAAATTAAATCATTGTTAAACCCTTTTGAACACATCCTGTTGTTACTATAGGGTTTTGTTTTTTGGCCAATTGAATTCTTCGATGAGGTGATGCAGGCAGTCAATCAGGGTAGTTGATGCGTATATTGCTTTTGCCCGAAGCGTTGATTTCGAAGCTCCGTGGATGCTGCCTGAACTGCTGTGCTCTTCCAGCACCACTAATCCAGATGCATATATTTTGACTATCAGAGAGTGTTGGACATTTGACAGGTTGGTTAGCAAATTAGATAAGTTTGGGATCAATGGTCCTTGACAGCAGGGATTAGAAACTAGCTAAAATATAGGAAACAGAGGCTATTTTATGGATAGGCATTTCTCAGACTGGAGACGAGTGGAAAGGGGCATTCCCCAGGGGTTGGTGATGGGACCCTTGCTTTTACTGATTTATATAAATGATTTAGAAATGGGTGTTGAGGACAAAACGTCTAAATTTACAGATGATACTAAGCTTGGGAGAATAACGAATTGTGAGGATAACATTGAGCAACTTCAGAGGGACATTGACGTGTTGGTTAAATGGACAGACACCTGGCAGATGAACTTCAATAAAGTGGAATGTGAGGCCATACAGTTTGGTAAAAGGAACATGGAGATATAATACAACCCTGAGGGGAGTACAGGAGCAAAGGGACCTCGGGATTCACAAACAGCATTCTCGGAAGGTGGCCAGGCACATTGAAACAGTTGTTAAGATGGCTAATAGGATCCTTGGGTTTATAAATAGAGGCATAGATTATGCTACACATCTATAAATCATTAATCAGACCACATTTGAAATCAGATTTAGAATCAGACCATACTTGGAGTAGTGTGTTCAGTTCTGGGCACCTTACTTAGGGAAAGGTGTTTAAAGGCCTGAAGAGAGTATGAAAGGAGATTTACTAGAATGAAACCAAGAGTGAGGGATTTTAGATACAGGGGAAAGATGAGAGAGATTGACTTACTCTCCTTGGAGCAGGGAAGATTAAGAAGTGACATTGAGGTGTTCAAAATTATGAACAATTTTGACAGGGTAAAGAAGGATACTCTGTTTCCATGAGTTTGTATGTCAGTAACTCAGGGTCACAATTTCAAGATGATTGTCAGCAGAAGAGTTAGGAGTGAGGTGCAGAGAAACCTCTTTACTCAGAAAGTGGTTACCATTTGGAATTCACTGCCTGGGAGAGGGGTGGAGACAGAATCCTCAGGAGGTTTCAAAAGAGAGCTGGATAGATATTTGAAGGTGAAGAAGTTAGAGGGCGATGGAGATAGGGCAGGAGAGTGCTACGAGCTGGGCAGCTTGCTCAGACATGACAGGCTGAACAGCTTCCATTCTGTAAAATTCTATGATGGGCTCAATACAGAATGGGCATGAAGTGCCAGAGCTTGGCATGGAGGGTATAAGGGGGTCAAGGCAGATGAGTAGGGAAGTTTGGATTGGGGGGTGGGAACACATGGGTAAGAGATTGTGATTGGAGGTTTTGATAGATTCTGCAGCTCATGACACCTCTGAGGGGCTGTGACCAAACAACCTATTAAAAAGACAGGCACGACGGAGTGAAAATCGCAGTGGAATGGAGCACAATGGAGTCGCCATGGCGGGTGTATAAGGTGCGCACTGGCACCCCAAACCAATCAGAGCCCTTAAAATGCTATTCCTGAAAATCAGAATGCGATTAGCAATCCCAGAATTGAGTCTCTGTCACCATTTTTGCACCTTCTCCCTGATCCCACCTCTGTGAAACTGGTTGTAAAAACCCATTTGATTCACCAGTGTCCTTTACAGAAGGAAATCTGCCATCCTTACCTACACAGGACTTCAGAGCCACAGCAATATGATTAATCTTAACTGTAATGGCCCCTCAAACCACTCAATTTGGAAAGGGGGTAACAAATTCTGGCCCAGACATTGATACCCACATCTCATGAAAGAACAAGAAAACAAAACATTTTCCAGTGTCAAGTGCTTACTGCAAGTGGGTACAGGAACCAAATAAAAAGCTTACAACAAAGCAAAGTTTATAGTAACTGAAGTAACATTCACAAGACAATCTTGTCGATATTAGTGTAAGTGTGAGAATGTGGATAGTGAGACTGCCCCGAAGTGAGTGAATACACATACAGGGATGTTGACACCTTTGTCTTGGTTTCTCAGATACCGGCAGAGGAAGGGGAACTGTAATGTTGGGAAAGGCTCTACAAAACCAGCCTGGGAGTAGGGCTCAAGTGGCATGAATAAGTATAGTGTCACAAAGACTTTAAATAAATAAGCCGAGTCAGGAGGGGCTCAGGTGGAAAAGACCATATGGATAATAACTTCAAACAAACAAAAAGGAGGAGAGTGACAGATAGAAGTTGTGCTTTTGTCCCCACAGGGAAACAAAGAGATGTAATTAAACCAAGAGAATAATCTAAGCTACAAGAGCAGAAGGCTAGTTTTGGGTCTGTGGCCCAAGTAAGCATTCTTTATATATAAACACAGAGCATAAGGAGAAAAATGAGGACTGCAGATGTTGGAGATCAGAGTCAAGAGTGAGTTGCTGGAAAAGCACTGCAGGTCCGGCAGCATCCGAGGAGCAGGAGAATCAACGGCTTATGCCCGTAACGTCAATTCTCCTGCTCCTCAAATGCTGCCTGACCTGTTGTGCTTTTCCAGCAACTCACTCTTGACAGAGCATAAGGAACAACTTTAATCAGTTCCAGGTACAAACTCAGCCTGGAAGGTATGACAAGGTTAATGAAAAATGGCTATGATGTGGTGGGGGCTGGAAACCAAATGGGTCAGGTTTCTAAGTTCTAAAGGAAAGCCAGGGGAAACGGTAGAAAGGGAGCAGTGATTCAGGATGAAACTGTTGAACAGCAATGGTAAGAGAGGATTTAATAAGAGGCAAACTGATAATTCTGGTTAGAATTAAGTACAAACTATAAAAGGTGTTATTAAAAGGAGACCCAGGTTCAAGTCCCAGTTGCTCCAGTTGTGTTGTAACGTGTCTGAACAAGCTGATTAAAATAACAAACATTTTAGTTCACTTCAACACATCACCCAACATCTCAGGCTTCCTGCAGTGTTGTCGTTAAATTCAGTGCAAGCTGAAAGAACAACACTTCACTTTCTGCTTGCACTCATTATCGAGTTCAACAATGTTAGGGCTTGAGGCATCTTCACCCAGGTCCTTATCCCAATCCTCACATACTGGGCCTTGTTATCACATGGTCAGTTATTACACACCACCCATCATTAGCCACTAATTGTCCATTCATAGCTATTCATTCCCCAGTCTGAACAATATCTACCCCTTTGTTTGTCCAACTGCTCTTCTCTCTTTGGGCTCTATCCTCACCTATCACTTAGTCCTTATCCCTTCCTCTTCTGCATAATAATAAAAAAATAACTTTTTCCCAGCTACCATCAGTTCTGAGGAAGGGTCAGTGAACCCAAAACGTTAACTCTGGTTTCTCTCCACAAATTGCTGAGCCTTTCCGGCAACGCCTGTTTTTGTAAAAGATTTTACGGCTGGAGAATATGGACACCCTTATCAGTAGCCGCTGTCAAGTGGCAGATTGTATAAATGCACAGATGAGTTAAAGTGTTTTTAATGGGAGTTTTCAAATTTTCATAAAGATAGTGTTGAATTGATTAGCAGATGTTAGAAATGAAGCAAAATGCTTGAGCGTGTCTGGGAGAATTTTCTTCAGTGATTTGTCCCAGAACCAACTAAGGTCATGGCACATTAGATTTAATAATGAGCCAGATTTAGTGAACAGCCTAATGGTACATGAACAGTTTCCCAATAGTATTAATATCACCATCAAATTCAATGTAACGCTTGAAAGGGAAAAACGTGAATGCACCACTAAGGTTATTGATTTAAGAAAGGCTGACTTCGCTGGAATGCAATACCAACCACAATAAACTAAACAAATCAGTTAATGGGAAAAATAAGAGAAGGTCAGGGAGAGGCGATCAACAAAAAAAGCAACAATGACTACAAAGCCAGTCCATATCCTTAATGGGAGCAACAGTATTTGCCAAAAATTACAGCCATGGCTGACTGAAAATGTAATTGACAACTTAAAAACTGAAACAAAATGTATACAAAAACGCACACAGAAAAAAAAACATTTTGGCAATGAGGACAGATGCAAAGAATAACAAAGCAAAGAGTAAAGAGCTATTTAAAAAAAAAGCTGAGAAAAACTTGCAAGGGATATTAAAATTTTTTAAAAACTTACAATTATATCACTCTAAAAGAGTGGTCAGAATCAATGTGGAGCTCTTGAAAATTGTAATGTTGATATTGTCATTGAAAATAAAGAACCCACAGGTATGCTGAACAATGAATAAAAACTGAAAGAATTGCAGATACCGTAAATCAGAAACAAAAACTAAAACTGCTGGAAAAGCTCAGCAGGTCTAACAGCAACAGAGCTAATGTTTCAGGTGTGGTGACTTCTCTCCATTGGTGCTGCTAGACTTGCTGAACGGTTCTAGTAATTTCAGTTTTTGATGCTGAATAATGACTTTGCATCCAGACTTCGAATTAGATCATTGCACCTCCAGTACTGTTCCAGGCTTATTAAGGGCTCAAGGCTTCTCATCAAGGGGGAAAGGTAGGGAAGTGGGTGAGAGCAGTGTTGGATCAGCCATGCTCCTATTGAATGATGGAGCAAGTGCTAGGGGCTGAGTGGCCTATTTTTTTTTTTAAAACAGGGCTATCCCCGAACAACAATATTTACTCTAAATCAGCTGTAGTGCTTTAAGAAGGCAGTTCAACTCTACCCTTTCTTGTACCTGTCTGGAGTCACATGCAGGCAAAAGTGAGGGCTGCAGATGCTGGAAATCAGAGTCAAAACGTGTGGTGCTGGAAAAGCATAGCCGGCCAGGCAGCATCCGAGGTGCAGGAGAGTTGATGTTTCAGATAATTCCTTCATCAGGAATGTTGGGGGAAGGGGAGTGGATGGGGGGAGTGGGGGAAGAGAGCTGACAGATAAACTGGAGGATTGTAGGGAAGTTGGCTGGGAAGGCAACAGGTAGATGCAGGTGGCGGAATGATGGTGATAGGTCAGAGCAGATAGGAGCGGGAAGCAAGATGGACAGGTAGGACCTTTCAAGAGGATGGTGCTGAGTTGGAAGTTTGGATCAGGGATGAAGTGGGGGAGGGGAGTTGAGGAAACTGGTGAAATCAACGTTGATGCTATGTGGTTGGAGGGTCCCAAGGCAGAAGATGAGGCATTCTTCCTCCAGTCATCAGGTGGCTAGGATTTGGCCAAATAGGCCAGCCTGGGTAAGGATGGCAGATTTCCTTCCCTAACTGATAAGTGAACTTGATGCATTTTTAAAGATAATGTACAATAGTTATCTGGTTCTCACTAAACTAGCTTTTAATTTCACTATTTTTGAAAAATATAGGATTCATATTTTGCCAACTGCCATGATGAGATTTGAACCCATATCCACAGAACACTGGCACATTTTAAACATTGAAACATTAACCTTCTCAAGGGCAAATAGCATTGGAAATAAATGCTGGCCTTTCTAGTGAGGGTCATTGGCCATAAAAGAATAAAATGAATGATTGTTTCGTTAATCATTATTGAGAGGGTCAGCATGCTTGATATTCGAAGGAGAGAAATATTGAATGAGGGAACGTCCTCACCAAAAGCAAATAAAATCAAAGTAATGAGGAGAGAGGTAGTACTATTAAGGTGACCGGAGTGATCTCTCTCTCAATGTTTCAAGGAGTTAGGTAGGAATAGCGTATTAATTGCCTCTATACAACAGCATTCTTTTAAAGTGGAGAAACACGTATGTCACTTTGCTATTCAAGAAAGGTAGCAAAGGGGGAACTAAAGATTGTGAGTATTGCTGAACAAAAAGATGCATGTCAAAGATTTTTATCTTGCACTCAGAGGACAATTAGCAAGAAACACCAATATAAAGGGAGAACAATATTTCTGCTGTATGAGGGAAGAGTGCTGAATGGTTGGCAAGTAGATCCTGGTTGGTAGAGGTGTTGCTATGGGAGAATGCATCAATGAGGTGATGGCTGATCATTAGCTGCCAATCTCTGTTTCAATTGTGAAAAAGGCAAGCAGACATTAATTTTAAATAAAATTTTAAACAAGCACTCCACCCCTCTTCCGTGGTCATGTTCATGTCCAGATGTCAGTGGAGGGGGAGCACGCTGTGTCCATCAGTACGCTCGGTGCCTTGAGAGAACAGAGGAGAAGAGAGAACAGAGGAGAAGAGAGAACAGAGGAGAGGAGAGAACAGAGGAGAGGAGAGAACAGAGGAGAGGAGAGAACAGAGGAGAGGAGAGAACAGAGGAGCGAGATGGGCCCCGCAGGGGATATAGTGCTTTACTCCCTACTCCAACTCCATTTTCATTTAGCCCCTTCCCTTTTCTACCAGCATCCCCCCTCCCCAACCTCCCTGCCTTGCCTTTGGTGGTTTATAGAGTCGTGGATTCATACAGCATGGAAACAGACCCTTCGGTCCAACCAGTCCATGCTGGCCATAATCCCAAACTAAACTAGTCCCACTTGCCTCCTCTGGCCCATATCCCTCCAAACTTTTCTTTTTCATGAGCTTATCTAAATGTCTTTTAAACGTTGTTACTGTACCTGCGTCCACCACTTCCTCTGGCAGCTCATTCCACACACAAATCACTCCCGGTGTAAAAACATTGCCCCTCATGTCCTTTTTAAATCTTTCTCCTCTCACCTTAAAAATATGCCCCCATCCTAGTTTTGAACTCCCCCATCCTAGAGAAAAGATCCTTGTCATTCACCTTATCTGTAACCGTCATGATTTCACAAATCTCAAATGAGGAGACCCCTCAACCTCCAACATTCCAGTGAGAAAGTCCCAGTCCTTCCTGGCTATTTTTATACCTCAAACCCATAATTGCCCATAATGGGCTTTGCTTGTAAATATTTACTTGGCTGCACAGGTGATTACTGGTGGTAGTTAGTGGAAACAAAGAAAGAGTCATGGTTATTTTGCTAGTAGGAAAATTGCTCCATTGTGCTTGATAAACCAAGCACCATTAAGATTTAGGTAAATTAAGACAAGTGGAGGTTGGACTGTCATGGTCTAGTCGTGATGCTCTTATCTCTGAGCTAGGGGACCCTGGTTCAAATCCCACCTGCTTCCGAGGTATGTCCTAACATTGAGTAGAATCACAAGTGTGAAAGCAGGCCATTCAGCCCAAGAATCCACACTGACCCTCCAAAGGGCATCCCACCCATACCTACCTCCCTACCCTATCCCTATAACCCTGCATTTCGCTAACCCACCCAGCCTGCACATCACTGGACACGGCAGGGCAATTTAGCATGGCCAATCCACTTAACTTGCACATCTTTGGACTGTGGGAGGAAACTAGAGCACCTGGTGGAAACCCACACAGACACAGGGAGAATGCGCAAACTCCACACAGACAGTCGCTCGAGGCTGGAATTGAACTCAGGTCGATGGCGCTGTAGGGCAGCAGTATTATCCATTGAGCCACAATGTCATCCTATATCTGTAATTGTTGATTAAACAGTTATCATGGTGACTATTGTCAAATGGTGATGACAATACAAGCAATCATAATTCATGACATAGGTGAAGCAATAACTGAAGTCTAAAATAATTAAAGAATTCGACAATTATATTTTTAAAAATAAGCAGGTTAAGAGGGTTCTTATGCAGTGCTAGTGTCCCTACCTCTAAAGCAGGAGGCCTGGATTTAAGTTCCACTCGCTCGTGAATGTGTAGGAACATCTCTGATCAGAAAGCAGATAAACCAAGCAGGTTGATTGCCGTATACAGGAAGCTACTTTAATCATTAAACAGGGGAAAGAACTTGTACACACTTTGTGTGTTTCAACTCAACAAAATAACTAACAGCCATTCTCATGAAAATGCCTTGACCAGTCAGCTTTAACCTGCTTGGTTTAAAATGTAAACAAATGAAAGATATAAATTTGAGAAAATATGTCATTTTTCACTAATATTCAGGTTCTCTACATTTATTGCACGACTGTCAGTGATGGATCCATTAGCTTAACATCTGCTATTGGAGAATTGATGGGTCAAACAAAGAAAGATAAAGTGACTGAACATCTTGAAATTTTCTGCTGATCAGAGAGATTGAACATTAATTAGTAAGGGATAATTAAAGTTTAAACAAAGACTGACAGCTGATTCTCAATCATTATTAATTGGTACATTCTCCATTCTATCAATTGAAATCTACTTGACAACCAATCAGTTGGCAAATAGAATTAAAGGAGAATCCAAAGAGTTTTTTACAAATACATTAAGTACAAAAGGATAACTAGGGAGAGAATAGGGTCCCTCAAAGATCAGCAAGGAGGCCTTTGTGTGGAGTCGCTGAAAGTGGGGAAGATACAAGTGAGTATTTTGCGTCAGTATTTACTGTGGAAAAAGATATGGAGGATATAGGCTGTAGGGAAATAGATGGTGACATCTTGAAAAATGTCCAGATTACAGAGGAGGAAGTACAGGATGTCTTGAAACAGGTAAAGGTGGATAAATCCCCACGACCTGAGCAGGTGTACCCTAGAACTCTGTTGGAATCTAGAGAAGTGATTGCTGGTCCTTCTGCTGAGATATCTGTATCATCAATAGTCACAGGTGAGGTGGCGGAAGACTGGAAGTTGGCAAATGTGGTGCCATTGTTTATGAAGGGTGGTAAGGACAAGTCAGGGAACTATAGACCAGTGAGCCTGACTTTGGTGGTGGGCAAGTTGTTGGAGGGAATCCTGAGGGACAGAATGCATGTGTATTTAGAAAGGCAAGGACTGATTAGGGGTAGTCAACATGGCTTTGTGAGTGGGAAATCATGTCTCACAAAATTGATAGAGTTTTTTGAAGTAACAAAGAAGATTGATGAGGGCAGAGCAGTAGATAAGATCTATATGGACTTCAGTAAGGCGTTCAATAAGGTTCCCACATGGGAGAATGATTAGCAAGGTTAGATCTCACTGAATACAGGGAGAACTAGCCATTTGGATACAGAACTGGCTCAAAGGTAGAAGACAGAGGGTGGAGGTGGAGGGTTGCTTTTCAGACTGGAGGCCTGTGACCAGTGGAGTGCCACAAGGATTGGTGCTGGGCCCTCTACTTTTTGTCATTTATATAAATGATTTGGATGCAAGCATAAGAGGTTCAGTTAGTAAGTTTGCAGATGACACCAAAATTGGAGGTGCAGTGGACAGTGAAGAGGGTTACCTCAGATTACAACAGGATCTTGATCAGATGGGCCAGTGGGCTGAGAAGTGACAGATGGAGTATAATTCAGATAAATGCGAGATGTTGCATTTTGGGAAAGCAAATCTTAGCAGGACTTATACACTTAATGGTAAGGTCCTAGGGAGTGTTGCTGAACAAAGAGACCTTGGAGTGCAGGTTCATAGCTCCTTGAAAGTGGAGTTGCAGGTAGATAGGATAATGAAGAAGGTGTTTGGTATGCTTTCCTTTATTGGTCAGAGTATTGAGTACAGGAGTACAGGATGTTGCGGCTGTACAGGACATTGGTTAGGCCACTGTTGGAATATTGTGTGCAACTCTGGTCTCCTTCCTATCGGAAAAATGTTGTGAAACTTGAAAGGGTTCAGAAAAGATTTACAAGGATGTTGCCAGGGTTGGAGGATTTGAGCTATAGGGAGAGGTTGAAAAGGCTGGGGTAGTCTTCCCTGGAGCACCGGAGGCTGAGGGGTGACCTTATAGAGGTTTACAAAATTGAGGGGCATAGATAGGATAAATAGACAAAGTCTTTTCCCTGGGGTGTGGGAGTACAGAACTAGAGGCCATAGGTTTGGGGTGAGAGGGGAAAGATATAAAAGAGACCTAAGGGGCAATATTTTCACACAGAGGGTGGTATGAATAGAATGAGCTGCTAGAGGAAGTGGTGGAGGCTGGTACAATTGAAACTTTTAAGAGGCATTTAGATGGGTATATGAATAGGAAGGATTTGGACTGGTGGTGGAACTAGATTGGGTTGGGATATCTGGTTGGCATGGATGAGTTGGACCAAAGGGTCTGTTGCCATGCTGTACATCTCTAGGAGTCTAAAGACTTAGACAACAGCACAGAAGGCCACCTAATCAAAAGCATTCTGACAACACAGGACAGACAATATTGTAACTTTTCAGAAAGTTTCCAAAGAAATTATGTGAAGAGATAAAACTGTGGCACGTGCATTTCCGTGTTGGAAAATATTAATTGAGCCACATTCGGTGTAAAAACACAAAACACTGCTTTCTAAATATTGAAATTCTTGGAAAAATAAAGTTCAAAAGGGACTTGGACTTTCAGGTACACAAATCCTTAAAATGTCACAAATAAGTGCTGACAATAATCAAAAATGCAAACAGAACACAGGCCTATGTATCAAGAGGACTAGAATACAAGGGTGTAGATGTCATACTTCAATTATACAAAGCCCTGGTTAGAGCACTTCTGAAGCACTGGGAGCAGCTCACTGAGACCATACCTTGGGAAGGATACATAGTCTTTGAAAGTAAGCAAACCAGTATGATACCAGGACTCCAAGCATTAAATCTCAGGGAAATAGGATTCTGTTTCCTGAATTTAGATAACCCTGAGGTGATTTGATCAAAGTTTTCAAGATATTCTGGGGAATGGATTCAGGGAAATGATTTTCACAGGTCAGGGGATTTAGGACGAGAAACAATTGTCTAAAAATGTCCAGCCAGTTCTTTAAAGAGGGGAGACTCTCCCATAAATGATTAACAGAAGTTTGAAGCTGTCTTCCAAAATATGGCAATTGATGCCAGATAAATTGTTAATTTTAAATCTGAGATTGATAGTTTTTTTATGAGGTAAAAGACAGTGTTTCCCGAACTTTAGCCCCATTTTGGGTCATGACTGACCCGAAGTCCTGGAGAGCAGTGTCAGAGGAGACCAACGAGAATGGGATGGAATGGGTTGAAGAGTTTTGATTGTAAGGCTTTTAACTCCAGGTGTTGGTTGGGAATAGGCTTGACCAGTTCAGCCACATTCAATATTTCAATAAAGGTGAGGATCTAAAGGAGCTTTGCAGCTGTTAGTACTCAGTGAGAGGACCATGGCAGCCATTATTGTCCCAGACCTTGTGACCTCAAAGGTTCAGCTCATGACTTCAGGTGTGGCCTATATTTTGGGAAGCATTGCATTTGGGACAACAAAGGAATGAGGTCACCATTTATTGTAACTTCATTGGTGGAACAGGATTGAAGGACTTAAAGACTTTTCTATGACTTTCTGACAGAGAGTGAACATGTTTAAACCACTCTGTGAATGTCACTTTGTTGGAAGCTTCTGCCTTTTTTCATAGTGGAGGAATTGTGGCCAAGCAGGATTTCTTTCTTGTCGGTACAATGAAGTCTAGAGGACGATGATTCAATCCGCCATTGTTCCCTTTGACAGTCTAGTGACCCGGTGCAAATTTGTTGATGTTCCACTTTGACATTGAGTTATTTTCAGAACAGCAATGGTCATTTCTTTCTTTTCATCAGCCTTATTTTCTGAGTTTTCTAATCACTGAGCTAGCTGGCCTCATCCATCACAAGAAACAGGAGAACATTTATTTTCAGCAACAATTTTGACGGTATTAGGCAAGAACTTTCAAAAGCTGATTCCTGAGAGGCTATTCACAGGTAAAGGGATGGCTGGAAAGTGGGAGGCCTTCAAAAAGGAGATAAGGAGAGCTCAGAGGCAGGGTGTTCAGGTTAGGGTGAAGGGCAAAGCTGGTAGGTGTAGGGAATGTTGGACGACTAGAGAAATTGAGGGTCTGGTCAAGATTAAGATGGCATATATCATACGTAGAGACAGCTGAGGTCAAGTGAATCCCAAAAAGAGTACAGGAGCAGTAAGTGTATACATAGAACATTACAGTGCAGTACAGGCCCTTCAGTCCTGCGCCAACCTGTCATACCAATCTGAAGCCCATCTAACCTACACTATTCCTTGTCCAATGACGACTTAAATGTACTTAAAGTTGGCAAATCTACTACCGTTGCAGGCAAACATTCCATACCCTTACTACTCTGAGTAAAGAAACTACCTCTGACATCTGTCCGATATCTATCACCCCTCAATTTAAAGCTATGCCCCCTCATGCTCACAGTCACCATACTTAGAAAAAGGCTCTCCCTGTCCACCCTATCTAACCTTCTGATTATCTTATATGTCTCTATTAAGGAACCTCACAACCTTCTTCTCTCCAACAAAAACAGCCTCAAGTCCCTTTCCTCATAAGACCTTCCCTCCATACCAGGAAACATCCTGGCAAATCTCCTCTGCACCCTTTCTAAAGCTTCCACATCCTCCTTATAATGTGGTGACTAGAATTGTACACAATACTCCAAGTGCGGCCGCACCAGAGTTTTGTACAGTTGTAGCATAACCTCATGGTTCAGGAACTCGATCCCTCTATTAATAAAAGCTAAAACACTGTATGCCTTCTTAACGACCCTGTCAACCTGGATGGCAACTTTCAAGGATCTGTGTACCTGGACACCGAGATCTCTCTGCTCATCTACACTACCAAGAATCTTACCATTAGCCCAGTACTTTGCATTCCGGTTATTCCGACCAAAGTGAATCACCTCACACTTGTCTGCATTAAACTCCCCTTGCCACCTCTCAGCCCAGTTATGCAGCTTATCTATATCTCTCTATAACCTACAAAATCCTTAATCACTATCCACAACTCCACTGACCTTAGTGTCGTCTGCAAATTTACTAACCCACCCTTCTACGCCCTCATCCAGGTCGTTTATAAAAATGACAAACAGCAGTGGACCCAACACCAACCCTTGCAGTACACCACTGTTAACTGGACTCCAGGATGAACATGTTCCATCAACCACCACCCTCTGTCTTCTTACAGCAAGAAAATTACTGATCCAAACTGCTCCCACAATCTCATTCCCCTGCATTTTGTACAGTAGCCTACTGTGGGGAAACTTATTGAATGCCTTGCTGAAATCTATATTCGCCACATCAACCGGTTTACTCATCTACCTGTATGGTCAATACTTAAGAGGGAAATCCAGACGGCAAAGGGGGGAAAACAGAGACCATTGGCAAATAGGGTTAAGGAGAATCCAAAGAGATTCTACAAATACATTAAGGGGGAAAAAAAAAAGAGTAACTAGGGAAGGAATTTGGCCCCTTACAGATCAACAAAGCCAACTACATATGGAATGACAGGAGACAGGTGAGTTACAGAACAAGAATTTTGTGTCAGTATTTACTGTGGCGAAGGAAATAAATAGTGATTGCTGAAAGTGTCCATACTATGGAAGAGCAGATACTAGAGGTCTTAAAACACAAAGGTGGATAAATCCCTGGAACCTAATCAATTAGAGTCACAGATGTACAGCACGGAAACAGACCCTTTGATCCAACTTGCCATGCCCTCCAGATATCCCAACCCAATCTAGTCCCACCTGTCAGCACCCGGCCCATATCCCTCCAAACCCTTCCTATTCATATACCCATCCAGATGCCTTTTAAATGTTGCAATTGTACCAGCCTCCACCACTTCCTCGGGCAGCTCATTCCATACATGTACCACCCTCTGCGTGAAAACGTTGCCCCTTCGGTCCCTTTTGTATCTTTCCCCTCTCACCCTAAACCTATGCCCTCTAGTTCTGGACTCTACCATCCCAGGGAAAAGACTTTGCCAATTTATCCTACCTATGCCCCTCATGATTTTATAAACCTCTACGGGGTCACCCCTCAGCCTCCAACGCTCCATGGAAAACAGCACTGGTGTTTTCTCTATAGCTCAAATCCTCCAACCCTGACAACATCCTTGTAAATCTTTGCTGAACCCTTTCAAGTTTCATGACATTTTTCCGATAGGAAGACCAGAATTGCACACAATATTCCAACAGTAGCCTAACCAATGTCCTGTACAGCCGCAACATGACCTCCCAACTCCTGTACTTAACACTCTGACCAAGGAAGGAAAGCATACCAAACGTCTTCATTATCCTACCTACCTGTAACTCCACTTTCAAGGAGATATGAACCTGCACTCAAAGGTGCCTTTGTTCAGCAACACTCCCTAGGACCTTACCATCAAGTCTATAAGTCCTGCTAAGATTTGCTTTCCCAAAATGCAGCACCTCGCATTTATCTAAATTAAATTCCATCTGTCACTTCTCAGCCCATTGGCCCATCTGATCAAGATCCCATTGTAATCTGAGGTAACCTTCACCACCGCCCACTACACCTCCAATTTTGGTGTCATCTGCAAACTTACTAACTACACCGCTTATGCTCACAACCAAATTTTACTGTGGGTTCACTCTCAAGAGGGCCGATCTAACGTCTGCAGTGGTGACTACGGGTACAGGTACATCTGAGGCTGTTGGGCCCTGTACACCATTTCACTGACCTTCTGATCAAAATGAGCAGAGAATGCATTGAGCTCATTGGGGTCGGGTGGGGTGGGGGACATCATTGTCAGTGATTCTACTCAGCTTCACTTTGTAGGCCATTATATGGTGTAAGCACTGTACGGTGTGTGTTTGTGTAGTTAGTCTTGGAGTCTAGTTTAGTCTGTTATTGCTTCTTGGCATTCCTAATGGCTTTGCCAAGACTTGGGAATGTTGCATTTGATCCCTTGATTGAAATCATTGATAGCCGGTGTTCCCCTTGTCAGCACTCTGAAAATTACCAAATTTCTTTTTTTCTATCTTTTTCCTGTCTGCTAAACAATTCCCAGTCCTTGTCAGTATATTACCAGCAATTACCTGTGCTTTGGCTTTGCACATCAACCTTTTATGTGGAACTTCTTCTAAAGCTTCCTGAAAATGAAAAACACCACATTCACTAGTTCTCCCTCACCACTTCGAACATTTAGGACCTCAAAAGAAATTTCAGTGGCTTTCCCCTTTCATAAACCCATGTTGCCTTCATGTAATCCTGTTTATATTTTTAAAGCGCCCAGTTATCACATCCTTTGCAACAGACTCCAAAATCCTCCAATTACTGATGAGGAAATGGGCCTCTGGGAGGTAGGACAAAATGGATAAAGGAGCTGCACAAAATGGCTTCTGCAAAAATGTACAAAAGAGCTTCTGCACGACTAAATTAAATTGCTCTGAACCAGTCAGAAACAAGAAACTGCAGACTGATGTGATTCCAATAAAAAAAAAACACAGAAATAACGGTTGAGAGATAGGACAAAATGGTTCCCTGTATGTGAATCCTACAGTTAGTCCTTAAAAGCTATATAAATAACTAACCACATTTGCAAGCTGTGAGATAAGGAGATACTAACCACACCTGCAAACTGCGAGTCTATGTCGAGGAAATACGAAACCACATTTTGCAAACTGAAAAGGTGACATAAGCCATTACAATGCAATCAATATCATTGGTTCAAATTACTACCCATGAAGTAATTATAATTATTGATTGGTCCTAACTATGCGATCATGCTCCATGTCTGATGATGATTAATGTATGCAAACCTTATGCAAACTCTAAGGTTGTTGGATTCTTTTGATTGCCAAGAAGTTGTCCTACTTCTGGGCGAATCGGTCTGCCAACTCAGCGCTTTAACATACCATAAACAATTGTTTGCATGTTGGGCACAAAGTCGTTTATAGGTGTGTTAATTGACCAATCGTGGAAGAGAGTGAGTTATTGATCATCATAGATCATCACTGATGTTAGTCAAGCCAGTCTGTAATTCCCTGGGGTTACATTTGTGCCCCCTTATGTTCATAGTTCCTTGAAACTAGAATCGCAGGTAGACAGGATAGTGAATAAGGCATTTGGTACACTTGCTATTATTGGTCAAAACACTGAGCATAGGAGTTGGGAGGTCATGCTGCAGCTGGACAGGACATTTACTCGGCCCCTTTTGGAATACAGGTGCATAATCCTTTATCTGAAATGCTCAGGACCAGTTGGTTTTTCAGAATTCGGAATTTTTCGAATTTCAGAATAAGTGACAGCTTGATGGTGATTTTTAAAAAATCTTACCGGAGGAGCAGGCTCACTCAGTAAAATAGGCCTTGACAGAGAATGGAGGCCTGCCAGTGCTGGGCCACAGTGCCCCCCCCACCCCCCAACTCCACCACGTCATATCTGAGTGACACGCATTGAGTGGTGCCGACTTAGGTGAACTGTTTACACCCTGAACAACCTTGTTAATGAGAAAAACACTTCACAAAAAAACCTTTGGACTTTGGAGCTTTTCGGATTTCGGAATTTTAGATAAAGGATTGTCTAACTGTACTGCGTTCAATTCTGGTCCCCCTGCTATAAGAAAGATGTTGTGTAACTTGAAAGGATTCAGAAAAGATTTACAAGGGTGTTGCCAGGGTTGGAGGATTTGAGTTCCAGGGAGAGGCTGAATATACTGGGCTGCTTTCCCTGAAGCAATGTAGGTTGAGGGACAAATCTATAGAAGTTTATAAAATCATGAGGGGCATGGATAGGATAAATAGCCAAGGTCTCTTTCCCAGGGTAGGGGAGTCCACAACTAGAGGGTATAGGTTTAAGGTGAGATGGGAAAGATTTAAAAGAGACCTAAAGGGCAACTTTTCATGCAGAGGGTTGTGTGTGCATGGAATGAGCTGCCAGAGGAAGTGATGGAGGCTGGTACAATTACAACATTTAAGAGGGATTTGGATGGGTATACAAATAGTAAGGGTTTAAGAGGAATATGGGCCAAGTGCTGGCAAATGGGGCTAGATTAGCTTAGAATATCTGGTTGACATGGATAAGGTGGACTGAAGGGTCTGTTTCCATACTGTATGACTATGACTTTAATTAGCTCAGAATGTTCCAGAACGTACAGTGTTTTGAAAGAAACCAACGTATCCACAATTTCTATGGCAACCTAATCCAACTTAATTTAAACTGTTCTACAAATGACCAGAAATATTTCAATCCATCACAAGGGAAGTAACTGACTGGGAAGGGTAGAGTCTTTGATCAGATGAATCATTTTTAAGAGAGAGGCAAAGGCCATTGCCTGCAACTAAGGCTGAAGTAGCCATCCCTTTACAAGGTCGTTCTCATCTGGTGAAAATGCCTTTTAAACACTTCTCTTGTATTCATGGCTAACATATAGAACAGGGAAAATGCTTGACTTCACATTCACTGGTCAACTCCTTTGTATTAAATTTCCAGGCAAATGCACAAAATACTTCCTATTCGCTCTTTGAAATTTGAAGCATTTGTATTTTACCCAAGCAGATTTAAAATGATTTATAATTCATGTTTTAAGAGTGTGGCTAACTGTCAATTACTGAAGAGAATACATTCCAGAAGACTTAATCGCTGTGCTTTACCGAGCTTGTGTTAAGGCTGTTGGCAATACAACCATTTTAATGATAATTGCGTAGTTCTTGCTTCCTGAGTGTATAAAGTCTCTACAGCCTCAGGTACTTTGTGTCAACCTTCAGATGTTGGTACATTATTTCTCCCCTGCCTCTCTCATTCACTCCTTCTCAGACTCTGGTGTCATTGCCAGTTATGTTCACAAGTTGCCATTTATTCAGCTGGCTACTTCACCCATCTCTCCAGCATGTAACACCTGATCAGGAATGTAGGGGAATACTAGGCAGTAGAGCTCAGGTGGTGGTCACTTGGCCCATCAACTTTGCCATCGGGATAGCACCACTTCCCTGCTCTCACCCCATATCCCCACAATTTTCCTCAGCTTTTTAATCCGGTTACCTCTGGAGCTTTGGCTGAATTTGCTTCCACTACCAAATCAGGCAGCGCATTCCAAACCCTCTGTGTCAAATAACTTTCTCATCATGTCATCTTGGTGCTATTGCAAATCCATAAGAACATGGGAGCAGGAATAGGCCATTATGCCCCTCATGTCTACTCAGCCATTCTCGATCATAGCTGAAGATCTATCTCAACACCCTATTCCCGCATTATCCTGAATCTCTTGATATTAGTAACTAGAAATCTTCCAATCTCTCTCGAACTTAACTTGTACTTGCTATCAAGGTTTTCACTATGTGGGATAGTTCCTCTATTTATTTCATCTAAATATCACGACTTTAAACACTGCAAGTGAATCTCCTCTTAATCTGTTTCTTTGCTCTTAGCTGAAACATCAGCTCCACAAAGTAGATTTTCCCTCCACCTCTTTTGTCAAAACATTTCCACATTTTAAACAAAATGTCCCCATAGGCTTCTACACGATACTCTTTCCCTTCAACTGCACCTGTCCTCTCCCAAAATTAGGTTCTGAAAATATGGAGCCAACACTCTGATTCAAACTCAAGCTGAAGGGAAATGAATTCGGATCCTGTGCGTAATTAATCCCAGCATTTTTATTTACAGTGGACACCAACTGTATGTGTTTCTAAGCACATCCATTAACATCTCAGCCCTCTTAATCTCTGCTTCAGGGAACTGCTTGCTAAAAAAAAAACCAAGTAAGGTTTTGTGTGCTTATGTTTTGTATGTAGTTTTAACCAAGACAGCTGTATCTCAGGGAGTTAGCAACATTTGGTCTTATCATTCAACAGCAGACAGAAAGCTTGCCTATCTGCAGGCCAAGATTCAAAGAGCAAATGATGGAGGTGGTAATCAATCTTCTGACTCTAATCAAGCTTAAAGTCAAGGTGTGCACAGTGCTAACCAGGCCAATTATGAAATATTAATAAATGGCCCAGCAGAGCTCGGTATTAACACCGATTAACCATTGCTTGGTCCTTGATTTTGACTCTGGATGGTCAGTTAAAAAAGATCTACTGTAAGTTATTTGAAAAGGTATGTTCTTCTGAATAAAAGCAAATTACTGCGGATGCTGGAATCTGAAACCAAAAGAGAAAATGCTGGAAAATCTCAGCAGGTCTGGCAGCATCTGTAAGGAGAGAAAAGAGCTGACATTTCGAGTCTAACTGACCCTTTGTCAAAGCTAAAAAAAGGGGGAGAAATAGGGAGGTATTTATACTAGGCTGAGAGAAGGGGAGTCATGGCTCCAGAAGCAAAGGTAGCAATAAAGAGGCGATAATGACAGTGCACAGAGAGATTATAGGGAGATTAAAGTTAAAAATCACAACACCAGGTTATAGTCCAATAGGTTTAATTGGAAGAACACCAGCTTTCGGAGCGACGCTCCTTCATCTGATGAAGGAACGTCGCTCCGAAAGCTAGTGTGCTTCCAATTAAACCTATTGGACTATAACCTGGTGTTGTGTGATTTTTAACTTTGGACACCCCAGTCCAACACCAGCATCTCCAAATCATGACTTATAGGGAGATTAGGAGCTGTGAATGACCAAGGCTGAAGTCAGTGCTATGTGACAAAATATGTGGGGGATTGGGGGGGCGGGGGGGGGGGAAAGATGGGTGAAGCAGAGGCAAAGTGGAAAACAGGGGAGATGGGTAGCAAAGAAGGAAAGAGGAGAGGAAAAAAGGTGGTGGGGAGAGAGAGAAAGAGAGACAATCAAGAAATAAGAGGTACAGAAAAGTGAAACAATAAAAATAAATGAAATACAAGTAAATTACAGAGCAGAATGAAAACAGAGGGGTCGAGATGGGATAATCATCTGAAGTTGTTGAATTCAATGTTGAGACCGGCAGGCTGTAACGTGCCTAGTTGGAAGATGAGATGCTGTTCCTCCAGTTTGTGTTGAGCTTCACTGGAACAGTGCAGCAGGCCAAGGACAGACATGTGGGTATAGGAGCAGGATTGTGTGTTGAAGTGGCAAGCCACGGGAAGGTCCGGGACCTGATTGCGTACAGACTGAAGGTGTTCAGCAAAGCGATCACCCAGTCGGTGTTTTGTCTCTCCGATTATAGAGGAGACCACACTGGGAGCAACAAATGCAATAGACTAAATTGAAAGAGGTACAAGTGAAACGCTGCTTAATCTGAAATGAGTGTTTGGGGCCTTGGATGACACACCTTCTCTCAGCCTAGTATAAATACCTTCCTATTTCTCCCCCTTTTTTAGCTTTGACAAAAGGTGAGTTAGACTCGAAACATCAGCTCTTTTTTCTCCTAACAGATGCTGCCTGATCTGCTGAGATTTTCTCTTCGGTTCTTCTGAAGTTTTACAAACTCCTAAGATTGAAATTCATCCCATTTTCCTTTCCTGGCCCTTCTAAGTTATTACAATGAATTGAGATGACATTAAACACCTTTCAAGCATTTTAAATCACATTAAATTTAACCATCAAGTCCTGGAGTTGGACTCAAACATATAATTTTCCAGTTTGGAGGCAAATAAATAAATAATGCCTTCCTGATCCTGATACATGTAAAAAGACAGACAGTGAGCCCAAGGGACCTCCGTGATACCAGTTCTAAACAGCTTCCCCAGAGTTTTGAACCATTACCTCTATACGGTTCTAATTGTCGAAAGCGAGCCCATCTGTGCATCAAACAAGTGAATGAAAGGTCATAGAATCAAAAAACAATAGACCATACAAGGTGGCCATTCAGCCTATCAAGCCTGAAGCAGCTCTTTGAAAGAGTCATTGAGAGATGACTTAATAGAGACATACAAAATAATCGGAGGGTTAGATAGGTTGGACAGGGAGAGCCTTTTTCCAAGTATGGGGACGGCAAACACGAGCAGACACAACTTTAAAGTGAGGGGAGATAGGTATAAGACAGATGTCAGAGGTAGTTTCTTTACTCAGAGTAGTAAGGGTATGGGATGCTTTGCCTGCAACTGTAGTAGATTCGCCAAGTTTAAGTGCATTTAAGTCGACATTGGACAGAAATATGGATGTACATGGTGTAGGTGGAATAGACTTCAGATTAGTATGACAGGGCAGCGCAACATGGAGGGTCGAAGGGCCCGTACTGCGCTGTAATGTTCTATGTTACATGTAATGAATGAATGGGCAGGAGCAGAGGGATACTTAGAAAATAGGCAACAGGGTTAGAGAGAGGATCTGCGTCAGGATTTGGAGATGCAGGTGTTGGACTGGGGTGTACAAAGTTAAAAATCACAACACCAGGTTATAGTCCAACAGGTTTAATTGGAAGCACACTAGCTTTCGGAGCGACGGTCCTTCATCAGGTGGTAGAACACAGGCTTGGAGGGCTGAAGGGTCTGTTCCTGTGCTGTAATTTTCTTTGTTCTTAATCTCACTAATCTGTTCATTCTCAATAGCACTAAATATTTTCCTTTCGGTATTGGAAATGAAAAATCACTCTTAAACTAATTCATTTTAATTATGTGCTAATGCATATTCATAGTTCATCCCTTTGGTTTTACTTTTACCATCTGAGCGCCTGACCCATACCCACATGTATTGTATCCTGGTATCATGAGCTCAAGAATGTAAGACACAGGTTTGGAAATTCTGAATCAGTTTTTACAATCAGGAAGCATATGTTTGCCAAATGTGGCTCAGTGGGGAGCGCAGTTTCCTCTGAACCAGGAGTTTTGTGGTTTAAGTCCTGCTGCTCAGACTGGAGTGTAAATTCTAGCCGGACGCTTTCAGTGCAATACCGAGGGAGAGTTGCACCGTTGAGTGGTGTTACCATTGGAATGAAATGTTAAGCTGAGGCCTGGCCTGCCGTCTGTTAGGAAAGTGAAGCTTGTCAGATTGCACTCACAATAAGTTACGTCATTTCCATTAGCTTAAGGACTTTATAAACACCATTGGCAGCAATCCCAATCACACAACCCACTTTACAGAAAATTGCCAGTTCACTACTTGACAGTAGATATGCAATCCTGTTCTCAGACCATCAGGTTAAACAAAAAAAATCACAATATCAGGTTATAGTCCAACAGATTTGGAAGCAACAGCTTTTGGCGCCGCTCTGAAACCTCCACAACCACCTGATGACTCAGCAGCGCTCCAAAAGCTAGTGCTTCCAAATAAACCAGCTGGACTACAACCTGGTGTTGTGTGATTTTTAACTTTGTCCACCCCAGTCCAATACCGGCATCTCCATGTCATCAGATTATCAGTTAATACTGCAGTTAAATACAAGATGGCCAGAACGTGGCCATAGATTGCAATCTCCTCCCAGGACAGACAAACGGCCCTGTTGTACAGGGGAGCTGAAATATTTCAGGCTCAGCACTGGCACAGATGCTGCACACATGGATTTACTGTTTTCAGTTTCAGCTCTGGTCAGCAAAGAATTCAGGCAAAAACAAACAGTCTCTCCACAGGTTCAATAACTTTCCAGATTATCCAAAAACCGAAAGAACTGCGGATGCTGTAAATCAGAAACAAAAAACAGAAGTTGCTGGAAAGGCCCAGATGGTCTGGCAGCCTCTGTGAAGAGCTATCAGAGTTAACGTTTCAGGTCCTGCTGACCCTTCCTCAGAAACAGTTCCGAAACATTAACTCTGATTTCTCTTCACAGAGTTGGTCAAGCGTGGTGCTGGAAAAGGCACAGCAGGTCAGGCAGCATCTGAGGGGCAAGAGAGTCAACGTTTCGGGCATAAGCCTTCTTCAGGACTTCATAACCTTTTTTCACAGATGCTACCAGACTTGTTGTGCTTTTCCAGCAACTTCTGTTTTTGTTTCCACCTTATCTCTTGTTTTTGGCTTTCCTCCTGGGTATTCTGGATTCACTTCTTTTCTGGAACGCTTTGTTTTTTTGCAGCTTTACCACTCCCTAATTTCCGCTGTAGCTGAATCCCTTTTGGTACTGAATCACTCCAATCAACACACTTCTTTTTTCCCTACTGCTATTCCCCCACTCCCTTTCATCTGTCTTTGCTTACTTACTGCATTGGCTGAGGTTACCATAAAGTTATTCCTTTTCAACCTCTCCTCCAAGGTATGGTGCACCCCCCCAGATTAAACCATCTCCAGTTCTCTCTCTATATAGAGAGAGAGAGAGAGAGAGAGAGACCTAGTGATCAGTTCTGACGAAAAGGTCATCATTATGATGGGGAACTTGAAGCAAAAAAAAAGTGACAGATTTAGGTCACACCAGGTTGGAGAGGTGGGTGGGGAGAGGTGGGTAGTGATTTAGGACTGAGATAAAGAGAAGAGAAATTTCTTCATCTAGAAAGTGGGGAGCCTGTGGAATTCTCTGGCACAGAAAGGAGGTGAGGCCAAAACATTAAAGAAGGAGTTAGATATAGTTCTTAGGATTAAAGGGATCAAAGAGTATGGAGAGAAAGGGGGAAATAGGGATGATTAACCCTGGTCATATTGAATGCTGAAGCAGGCTGGAAGGGCTTGAATGGCCTATTTTAACGGTTTCTAATCGCTTTTCTGTATCCTCAGGTCAGAGATACCTCCTCTCGAAATCAAAAACTGATCGTATCCCAAACAGAATCGAGACCTGTGTGATACACCAGCTCAGTCAGTCCGACAAGGATACAAGGAATTCAGCTCCTTACAGCTATTTTTTTGTTATCCATTCATGGGATGAGGAAGTCACTGGATAGTGATATTTTATTGTCCTTCCCTAATTACCTAGACGGCAGTTAAGAGTCAGCACTTATACTGTGGGTCTGGAATCATATGCCGGTCAGATCAGGTAAGAATGGCAGCTTCCTTCCCTAGTGACCCACTTAGGTTTTTCTTGACAATTAACTAGGGATTCATGGCCATCATTAGACTCTTTAATTCCAGATTTTAAAAAAAATTATTATTATATGCAAACTTCACCATTGGCCTTGGGGGGATTTGAACCTAGATCCCTGGAACATTACCTAGATCTCTGGATTAATAGACCCACGATAACACCACTAGACCAACACCTCCTCCATATGGCCCCACCAGCAAATAAACTCAGGACTAATATTTGATCTCACCACCACTTTCCCAGATAAAACCAATGTTCCCCTGGGGACCAATCCTGGAAATGTCTCTCCTTTCAAAATGTATGATGAGGGAGGCAGACAATACTCTTCCCCATATTCCACATTCCCCCACAAACTCATTCAAAATCATCCTTCCCTCATCAAAAGCCTCCAGCAATTTGACAAGTGCAAAGAAAAGCCATGTTAGTGTGAACTATCAGAGTGTCATCATGAAACTCAGCAACAGCAAGGGAAGTGATGGGCCCAGATGGAGTCCTTTGCCATGCACGCAGATTCTGTGCAGAACGGTTGGTGGGAGTATTCACTGACATCTTTAATCTCTCCTTACTCCGATCTGAAGTCTATCATCATTATCCCGATACCAAAGGAAACTCATGCAGCGTGCCTCAATGATTGCCACCCATTGGCTCTGATCTTTGTCATTATGAAGTGCTTTGAGAGGTTAGTCAAGGCTCATATCAACTCCAGCCTCCAGGAATACCTTGATCCCTTGCAAATCGCCTACCAGCACAACAGGTCCACAGCAGATACCATCTCCCTGACCCCACACTCATCCTGGAACTTTCCCCAGGGCAGAAATGGCTGTCACAAGGGGTCATAATTTTAAGGTGATTGGAAAAAGATAGAGTGGAGATGTCAGAAGTAGGTTCTCTACACAGAATGGTGGGTGTGTGGAATGCACTGCCAGCAGTGGTAGTAGAGTCAGAGACATTAAGGACAGTTAAGCAACATGGACAAGCACATGGGCAGCAGTAAGTTGAAGGGTGCGCAAGTTAGGTTGATCTTGGTCAAGATAAATGCTTGGTACTTTGCTGTACTGTTCTATGTTCTAATGCTCTATGAAGCAAGATGGAGGGTGGAGGTCAAAGGTGGAGAGGGTTGAGAGCATCAAGTTCCAAAGAGTGGTGATGACCAACAATCTGTTCTAGACCACCTACATTGATACAACGGGCCCAAACCAAATGCTTGACTGGAAGCATTAACATGGCGACAATGGCGGAGTGGTTAAGGACTCTGAGTCTGGACTCATTGGAATTTGGACAGATGATTGAAACTTATGAGTACTGAGAGACCCAAATTGGGCATGGGGAAGATGTTTTCACTAGTAGGAGAGACTAGGACCAAGAGGGGACAGCTTCAGAGGGAAGGGACAACCCCTCAGAACTGAGATGAGGATGAATTTCTTCAGCCAGAGGGTGGCAAATTCTGTTGGACTTTGCCACAGAGGGATGTGGAGGTCAAATCATTTGAGTGTATTTAAAAAGAGAGAAAAGTTGGCTCTTGGTCATTAAAGGGATCAAGGATTACAGGGAGAAAGCAGGGGAATGGGGAGGAGAAATATATCAGCCATGATTGAATGATGGGGCAGACTCAACAGGCTGAATAGCCTATTTCTGTTCCTTTCTCTTGTGGTCTACGATAAAGGGAAACAAATTAATGTAGCGATTGAAATAGCACAAAACTTTCAGATTAGCTCGAGGGAAGCCTGAAACAAAATAAGAACCCGTAGCACCAGCAGAAAAACAGTTCCTACTTGATAATGATCACACTGGGACATGAAGTGTTCAAAACCAGGCAGGTCTGTGTCAATTAAGTTTTCCCGGTTTTTAAAGTCTGCACTAAAGTTAACTGCAGCCAGATGCAGACAGTCTGGAGGTGAAAGCACAATGCTGGATTCCTGCCTAACCCTTCCCCTTGTGAGACAGACACAAAACAGTTTCTTTGAAAGGATTCAGCCCCAGCAAAAAAAAAACAGCCCAACAACTGGGGCCTCCCTGCATTGCAAGGCAATGGCCCTTAGTGCTCTCTCACAGCTGCTGTATCTGACAGGCGGAGGGAGAAGCCGGCTCGGATGGGAGGGAAGGAGCCGCGCAGAATCGATGAGCAACCAGTCGCCAAGTTACGGCGAGAGTTGAGCGAAGAGGCTCCAGTCTCCCTGGCTGCTCAAGCGGACACGACTCACGGACCACAATGATTTTACCTTGTCGAAACGCGACATTGCACAACATCGGAGAGAAGGATATCTCTCCCCTCCAGCCACAATTCCAACCCAGAGATCCTAAAGCTGTGAATTGAGTTTACTGCTGCTGCTTGAACAACTGGCGAGATGATCGAGCTGAAATCTGTTAGCATTTTGTTCCCTCCTTACTCAAAAGCGCTGTCACTTCCCTCCCCTCCTCCTGCTGGCTTGAAGTCAGGTTAAATACTGTCTCGGATCACATGATCCACATGTCGCTCCAGGACCCTGGGGTACCGACCCCCTAACCCGCCCCTGATTCCTGCCCGTTATCCGTCTCTGTTTTAAATAAGGAATTCTCTTCACTCTGATGTCAGTCTTTTCCAAACCTGGGAGTCTCAGCACAAACCCCGGGTCCAGCCAGGAACAGAAAGTGTTCGAGGCCGAAATTTTGAATGTTTTCAAGAAGGAAGTTTTAGGGATATGAAGGAACATGGGGACTGAGTTGGATTCTGAGGAAGGGTCACTGGACCCGAAACGTTAACTCTGATTTCTCTCCACAGATGCTGAGCTTTTGCAGCATTTTCAGTTTTCGTTGAATCACCAGCTGTGATTATATTGAATGTTGGAGCAGGCTGGAAGGGCTGAATGGCCTACTCCCACTCCTATTTTCCATGCTTCTATGTAGCAAATTTCTCCAAATCTGACCATGCCAACACTGCCCTCCCCATCACCTGTTAATTGTGCCAATCTGAACTTCACCCCTTCTCTGGTCCAGCCTGGCATTTTAGGTTTTAGCTTGCTTGAGTTTGAATCCCTCTGTGCCCATGTGTAGCACCTTACAGTGTGGTGTAACTGAAATTATACAGTTAAAAAAACCTTGATAGTCTGTTGAGTCTTTCATCTGTTCGAATACCATGATAGTTTCACTTCTTTCATGTGTAAATCACAAAACCTTTTTTTAAAACTTGCATTCTCAGGTTAACTGTAACAATGGGTGTTAGCTAGATAATATGTTGAAGGTGTTAGCCCCCTGTGTTCTCTGTCTATGACATGATGTTTAGATTGATTCCCATCTAAAAAGTGAGATAACAGAGGATTACATGAATTTATGCCATTTTTGAGCAAAGTACAATGTAACTCTGCAAGTACAAATTCACTGCACAAAATATACGTATATGTGTGCATGTGGGTCTTTGTGTCTGTGTGTGTGTGTATCTGTCTGTCTGTCTAGATTGTGGGGTTGTGAGTGTGAAACTCCCCTGAAAGTAAGGGATCATCTATTGAAGACAGGGGTGAGGAGGAATGTTTTTTTCTTAAAAGGGTAGTGAATCTGTGGGATTCTTGACTGCAGAGCACTATCAACGCGGGTTATTCAGTATATTCAAGGCTGAGATAGACTGACTTCTAATCAGTAAGGGAATCAAAGGTTATGAGGAAAGGCTGGAAAGTGGAGTTGAGGTTTATCAGATCAGCCATAATCTCATTGAATAGTGGGATGGACTAGATGGGCTGAACGGTCTATTTCTGACCCCACATCTTATGGTTTGATGACTGCCCTTTGCTCTAGTCCTGAGCTCACGGTTTTTGTTAGTTTCACTCCATGTTACGTGAACACATATCTCCTGCCCCTTCTGTCTCGACACTGCTTCCACCTAATAGCTGCTCAACTAACTTCTCTTCCTGAAGTTACCAACCTCATTTCCTGATGTTACGAACCTCTCTTCCTGACGTTGCCAACCTCTCTTCCTCAGGTGCTTGTCCTCTCTTCAAATCAGAGGGAGATAAAGGTGAAGGCGTATTCGGTGACAGAGAGACACCAGAAGAGGGCAGTAGATAAACACGGACGCAGTACAGATAGATAGCGTTAAAAATCACACAACACCACGTTATAGTATAACAGGTTTATTTGGAAGTTCAAGCTTTTGGAGCGCTGCTCCTTCGTCAAGTAGCTAGCCTCCAAATAAACCTGGTGGGCTACAACCTGGTGTTGTGTGATTATTAACTTTGTCCACCCCAGTCCAACACCGGCACCTCCACATCACAGTAGGTAGCAACAGAGGAACATAAATAAAGGAGGGAATTTAAACTTACTAAAATACACACAATGAACTGGTGGATGCTGGCAAACTGAAACAAAAACAGAGTTCTGGGGAAACACAGCAGGTCTGACAGCAGCTGCTGAGAGAAAAACAGAGTTAACATTTTGCTAACCTGAAACCATCCTCTCCTATGTACGTTATCTTTCAGCTTATTCGGCAGGAATTTCTACAACAGGATCAAACATTACAGATGGGAAACGAGTTGTGTGTGTGTATGCATATGGTTGGACTATTTAATTCAAAAACAGCCAATAACATGTGTAGAAGAAATCAGTCATTTTTAACTGTTCACATTTACTCCTTGCTTGTGCCTCTACTAAATGTAGGAGGAATCTACCATCATCCACAGCTCACTTCTGAGCATTCCAAGCCTTTGCGATTTCCCGTGTTTTGAGGATTGCATTCCTTCTTGAATGCAGACCCCAGGCAATTTCTCCAGGAGTATTTGATGGAGTTGAGTGAGCATCACTTCCAGCCCTGCAGAGCCAGTTACATTGATCCTTTTTAGCCGTAAGGCCATAAAACATGGAGCAGAACCAGGCCATTCTATGAGGTGATAGCTGATCTGATAATCCTCAATTCCACTTTTCGGCTTTTTCCCTATAACCCTTGATTCCTTTGATTAAGAATCTGTCTCTCTCAGCCTTAAATACCTTTAATTATCCTGTCTAGATAGCCCTCTGTGGTTAAGTGTTCCCTACCATCAGACAGAAGAAATTCCTCCTCATCTTTGTCTTAAATTTGTCACTCTTCATTTTGAGATTATGCCCTCTGATCCTAGACTCTCTCACAAGGGGGAAACAGTCTGTCCCCGTGAAGTCCCCTGATCACCTCCCGTTTTACCCAAGACTACAGACCCAACTTACTCAAAATACTTTCATCAAAAGTTGGTGACATCCACTGGGTTAAAGGAAATAGCAGCAGTGAGGATATAAAATCGAATGGGACAACAAATAATGTTTCAACTAATCCTCTCAATTAAGGTGGAGAATAAGAATTTGATACCTTCAGATCACATGCTATGATACAGTGACCATGTGACACAACACATCTCCCTTTTTCCAAAGATAAAAACTTACCCCAAACAGATATATATGGTTTTATATAGGCACTTGTCATCAATTCAACAATTAAATAAGCGCGTAAAACAGAGTTTATAATATGAACATTTTACATCACAATGTGTTGTTGGAAAGTTCAACAACCTCATTCTGATCTTGTTGTTCATTATTCTCTGTTACACTTGTTTAATAATTTGGTTGTTTTGCTGCTAGTTGCCATCACTCAACATTATTAGACAATCGACATCATTTGCATTTCTTCCTCACCGGTTTGTGGAAGGGCAAAGAATTAGCTCTCCAACTTTGATAGCTAGTCTGTCATCTTCCTTAAGGCCAACCTGTTGCCATGCCCATGTGAAAATCCAAATGCTTCAACCTATCTCCAACCTACACATACCCAGGAAACAACACTGATCTCAGTTGTCCCAGCCTTGGAGATAAAACCCAGCTGAAAATGTGTTGCTGGAAAAGCGCAGCAGGTCAGGCAGCATCCAAGGAACAGGAGAATCGATGTTTCGGGCATAAGCCCTTCTTCAGGAATGAGGAAAGTGTGTCCAGCAGGCTAAGATAAAAGGTAGGGAGGAGGGACTTGGGGGAGGGGCATTGGGAATGCGATAGGTGGAAGGAGGTCAAGGTGAGGGTGATAGGCTGGAGTGGGGTGGAGGCGGAGAGGTCAGGAAGAAGTTTGCAGGTTAGGAAGGCGGTGCTGAGTTCGAGGGATTTGACTGAGACAAGGTGGGGAAATGAGGAAACTGGAGAAATCTGAGTTCATCCCTTGTGGTTGGAGGGTTCCTAGGCGGAAGATGAGGCGCTCTTCCTCCAACCGTTGTGTTGCTATGGTCTGGTGATGGAGGAGTCCAAGGACCTGCATGTCCTTGGCGGAGTGGGAGGGGGAGTTGAAGTGTTGAGCTATGGGGTGGTTGGGTTGGTTGGTCCGGGTGTCCCAAAGGTGTTCTCTGAAACGTTCCACAAGTAGGCGGCCTGTCTCCCCAATATAGAGGAGACCACATCGGGTGCAGCGGATGCAGTAAATGATGTGTGTGGAGGTGCAGATGAATTTGTGGCGGATATGGAAGGATCCCTTGGGGCCTTGGAGGGAAGTTACGGGGGGAGGTGTGGGCGCAAGTTTTGCATTTCTTGCGGTTGCAGGGGAAGGTGCCGGGAGTGGAGGTTGGGTTGGTGGGGGGTGTGGACCTGACGAGGGAGTCACGGAGGGAGTGTTCTTTTTGGAACACTGATAGGAGAGGGAAGGGAAATATATCCCTGGTGGTGGGGTCCGTTTGGAGGTGGCGGAAATGACGGCGGATGATACGCTGTACATGGAGGTTGGTGGGGTGGTAGGTGAGGACCAGTGGGGTTCTGTCCTGGTGGCGGTTGGAGGGACAGGGCTCAAGGGCGGAGGAGTGGGAAGTGGAAGAGATGTGGTGGAGTGCATAGTTGACCACATCTGGGGGGAAATTGCGGTCCTTGAAGAAGGAGGCCATCTGGGTTGTTTGGTATTGGAACTGGTCCTCCTGGGAGCAGATGCGGTGGAGACAAAGGAATTGGGAATATGGGACGGCGTTTTTACAGGGGGCAGGGTGGGAGGAGGTGTAGTCTAGGTAGCTGTGGGAGTCAGTCTTACTTTCAACACTCCTCCACACATTTCCCCAACACCAGCTCCTTCATTCAGGCAATGTGCTTGTTTCCATTAATTGCCCACCAAGAAGGCATCGGAATGGGAATGGTGTCCATGGATGTTCCTGCCCTGGACATAATCAGCACGGAGTTGGGAAGTGGTGGGAAGGAGCCAGTGTGGGGAAAGTTTGTGGAGGAGTGTTGAAAGTAAGATACCACTCCTTTCTTTTGAATCCAGACTACTAAAACTAAACACCATAGTTTAAAAATAAAGAATCCTGCATTTCAAATGGAGATGAGGAGGAATTTAGTTCTCCCAGAAGGCTGTAGATCTTTGGAATTCTCTTCCCTCGATAACAATGTCATTGAAATTTTTTGAGGAGAGGTAGATAGATTATCAGTTAACAACGAAGACAAAGGTTATCGTGGTGAATGAGCAGGAATGAGGAATTGAGGCCAGTTAGATCAGCCATGAACGGCCGAGCAGACTAGGGGGATAGAATAGCCAATTTCCTCTCCTAATTTATGCATTTATCTGTTCATATGCTATTTTAGCACCACTGGTAAATTTTAGGATTCAGCTCCCTGAAGCCAAGTTCAAATCACTCATGTACCCTGAGAACAAAAGAACTGCTCTTTTTCTAGATGTTTTCATCCAGTTACTTTAACTCACTTTAACCTGCAGAAAACCAAATGCATCTAAATCAATTCATTTGCAAAGTAAGTTGCACACCCCACTGAAAAACCATAGATCTCAAGCAACCCACTCTCTTTGGCAGCTGATGTCTAAAAGGTCTGGAAGAACATTTTGGACAATACAGAAAAAATATATTTCCAACACAACTACCAACTCAACCAAGTATATGTCAATTCAGCTTGTAGGAATTTGTTGTGTGCCAGCTAATAAGTATTTCACTTTGTAGGTATGGAAATAAATTTCACAAGTGAACTAGAGATTATTTATGCACAGCATGAAGACATACTTAACAGGAATGAACAATAACTTCATGCTCATCACATGTATATTTAGCTATTAAAATAGCTAAAAATGCCACAATTTATGTAAGGGTAACGGCTAGCTTTTTTTTTATTCATTCACAGGATGAGGGCATCGCTGGCTAAGCCAGCATTTATTTCCCACCCCAGGGGGTAGTTAAGTATCAACTATTTTGCTGTGTGCCTTGAGTCCCATGTAGGCCAGACCAGATAAACACAACAGATTTCCTTCCTTGAAAGAAATTAGAGAATCATGTGGCTTTTACAATAATCGTGATAATGGTCAGATTAGACTAGATTTAATTCCAGATATTATTGAATTTAAATTTCACTATCTGCCACAATGACATTCAAACCCAGGCCCCAGCTTGGTGTCCAGTGACATTACCATTACATCATTGCCTGCCCTGAATGCAGGAACAGGAGGAAGCCATTCAGCCCTTCAATTCCATTCCATCATTCAATTACATCACAATTGATCGGTATTTGTTAATATCATTTACTTGTTTTAATAATACCTCATACTTTGATCAAACTATTCAGTTTTGAAGCTTTCATATAACCACAGTGTTTAATAACAGTGTTCTGAAGAAGAGTTAAAGGACTTGAGACATTAACTCTCTTTCTCTCTTCAAATACTGCTAGATCTACTGTACCTTCTGTTCTTATTTCAGATCCACAGCTTCTGCAACATTTATTCAAATTTTTGATTCACTGTCATGTCTCTTCCAAGCATGCCTATCTTCAAGGATTTCTGTTTTAACCTTACAGTTCATGCACCTTCGCTGCTTTTGATCTCCCCCTTTCGATAGAGTGTTTGCCAAAACTCACTTTCTCAGCCATATCTCCTTCCTCAGTGACTTACATAAACATGAAAATAGTTGGAAGGATATTTGACAAGCACAAGATTAGTTTGAGATTATGGTCGGCATGGATAGGTTGGACCAAAGAGTCTGTTTCTGTGCTGTATGAATATTTAAGCTCCATCCCATCCATTCCCTGTAAATTCCAACTGCAATTCCATCCTTCATCTTTAGGATTGCAGGTAGCTCTGTGATGAACACGCTCCTTAGACAGCTGATGACACCTCATGCTGTGATCCATACTCAGTGCCAGGAGTCACTCCATGGACACTATTGACATCACTCTCCAACAATACCATCTCATGCTATCTCCAAGCTATCCCAGGCTGCAGTTCCACTTCACTCTTCACCTCATTTGACTTTTTAACAGGAAATATTTTCTCTTCCAGGTCTGAAGAAGAGTGAAAGGACTTGAATTATTAACTCGGTTCCTCCATCCACAGGTGCTGCCGGACCTGCTGAATTTCACCAGCAATTTCTGTTTTTGTTTCCAATCTCCAGCATTTGCAAAACTTTATTTTACTTTAATTACTTATGTATTTCAGTTAATTTGCTAAAAGCCAAAGCAGAGGTTACTAGCTACACACTGAAGAATCAAATAGCGAGAAGCCGAATGATCAGGTAAGAATTGAAAACGAAGTGATCTTGGTAAGAGAAAATCACGTCCAACATGAGTACGCTCTTTTTATAAATTCATAGAATGTGAACCATTCAAGTGGGACCACCAGTTATTGTCCATCCCTAACTGTCCTTGAAAGCTGGTGGTGAGACATCTTCTTCAACCACGTTCTCCCCGTGTCTGCGTGGGTTTCCTCCGGGTGCTCCGATTTCCTCCCACAGTCCAAAGAAGTGCAGGTCAGGTGAATTGGCCATGCTAAATTGCCCATAGTGTTAGGTAAGGGGTAAACATAGGGGTATGGGTGGGTTGCGCTTCGGCGGGGCGGTGTGGACTCGTTGGGCCGAAGGGCCTATTTCCAAACTGTAAGTAATTTAATCTAATCTAACCACTGCATAAGGGGAGTTGATGGCCCAGTGGTGTTGTCGATGGACTGTTAATCCAGAGATCCAGGAAATGTTCTGGGGAGGTGGAATTTGAATTCAACAAAAGTCTGGAATTAAGAATCTAATGACTACTATAAACCCATTGGCAATTGTCAGAAAAACCCATCTGGTTCACTAATGTCCTTTAGGGAAGGAAACTGCCATCTTTTGTTCTGGATTAGTGGTGCTGAAAAAGCACAGCAGTTCAGGCAGCATCTGAGGAGCAGTAAAATCGACGTTTCGGGCAAAAGCCCTTCATCAGGAATACTGGCCTTTTTTGCCTGGTCTGGCCCACATGTGACTCCAGACCCACAGCAATGTGGTTGACTTTCAACTGCCCTCTGGGCAATTAGGGATGGGCAATAAATGCTGCCTAGCCAGTGACACCCTCATCCTGTGAATGAATAAAGAAATCTAGCTAGTGTGGGCACTATTAAAATGATATTAGGAAGAATGGTCCAGGGTTTTGTTGCATTGGCACTGAAGGAATAGTGATATGATGCCAAGTCAGGATAACATAGCAGGTAACTTGCAGGGAATGCTGTTTCCATGTGTTTGCTCCCAACATTTTTCTAGGTAGTGTAGGTCACTGGTTAGGAGGATGTTGTTCAAGGAATCATGGCAACGTCCTACAGTGCATCATCTGGCTGGTGCCACTAAGATCATTCATTACTGATGAAGGGAGTGAATGACCAATACAGTGGATGGGGAGCCAATCAAGCAAATAGTTTTCTATTTGACTGGTGTTGGAGCAGTACACATCTGGGCAATGGGGGAATATTCCATCACACATGTAATCTCTATTTTGTTGATGGAGAACAGGTTTTGGGGAATCAGGTGGTGAGTTATTTGCTGCAGGATTCCCAGTTTCTGACTCACTCTTATAGCTCCAGTGTTTGCATGACCAGTTCAGATCTGTTTCTGTTCAATGGAAACCCACAAGACACAGGGGAATTCAAGGATGGAAATGCCATTGAGTATTAAGGGGAAATGTTACAATTCTTCCTTGTTGAAAATATCATTATTTCTGCTTTAGTCAATGTGACAGACTAGTATGTGCATTCTACCATCATTTATATAGGCAGTGGTAAACGTGCTGCTAACATTTTCATTATCAGGACTACCTTAAAATAGAAACAATGTAAAGGGGATTGTTGAAGATTGCCAATGATGGAGAGGTGACTTTTTCCTTTGGTAGTTTAGTCCATTGTTGGATTGTCCTTGGGAAAAACATTACTTGCTAGTTATTATTCAAAGCTTGAATGGTCTCTGGGTCTCATTGAATGCAGATCTGGACTGCTTCATAATCTGGGGAGCTCCTTCACAGCAGAACTTGTTGTAAACTGGAATGTAGTGTCTCAATAAGGCAAGGAAGAACTGAATAACATATCTTAAAGATACAAAGTAACGGTGCTACAGGGCGGAACTAATTGGATCATTAAATGCCTGTCTTTTCTGCTGTATCATTCCAGAAATTCAATACCAATGAAGGGTCTACCACGAATGCAAAAGGAGAGGGTTCCATTAGGAAAAGTGTTGGAATTTGCAGCTTGAGGCTGATGCATTGGCAGATTGTGGAATATTAGGGAGCAACAGATGGATAGACCCCACTGGGAGTACTGAGACCAGATTTGGACACCACACCCCAGGAAGGATGTATTGACCTGGGAGGGGGTACAATGCAGGTTTATAGGAATGGTACGTGGATGCCAGGGGTAATGTTATGAGGAGAGATTATACAAATTAGATCTGTTTCTCTAGAATTTAGAAAGTTAAGAGTTGATCCAATCAAAGAATTCAAAATATTAACAGGAAAAGACAGGATAGGTTGATTAACCAATTCCGCTGGTTGGCAATTCTAGAACTAGGGTATAGTCTGAGAATTAGGGCCATTCAGGAGAGATGTTAGGAAGCACTTCAATACACAAAGGGTGATAGATATTTGGCGCTCTCTCCCACAAATGGCAGTTGGTGCAGGATCGGTTGCTAACTTTAAGCTGATATAGATATATTTTTCATTAAGCAAAAGTATTAAGAGAGATAGGTCAAAGGCAGGTATATGGAGTTAGGCCAAAGATCTCATTGAATGATGGAACAGGCTCAAGGGGTTGAATGGCCTACTCCATGTTCAACATATTTGAGGTGAGTGAGTGCAGAGATAATAAGGGCAATTACAAAAGCTGGAGCTTCTGATAATTTAGAATTACATACAGGGGAAATAAGGAGACCAACAAAGAATACAATAAAACAACCATGTCCTGTGGTATGAAGAGAATTTTCAGAAATTGTGTTGCAATTCTGTGTAGATCAGTTGTTGGAAACAGTCATAGCAGGAGCTTTATGCTTCAGTTTGTAAAAAGCCTAATTTCACGAAAATTATGCTGAATAGTTCAAGTTATGCAGCACCTCTGAAAATGCCTGACAGAACTCCATATTTTAAACTTCTAGAAAGGTATAACTTGTTCATTTTCCCAATTTCTAGAGACCTGAGCACTTGGATTCAAAGGTAACTGTATCTCAAAGCACTACTGTAGTCCCTGGAACTTGAATCTTGTGAATTCTTGAAGGTTGGATCCAAGAGGATGGTTCAACGTAACACAGCTCTCTCAGTAGATTTTGGAATTAATGGTGCCTAAAACCATTTCCTCAAAATGATCTCCTCAAAGCTTATATATCATCATAGATTTATCAATTATATCCGTAACATCATGAACTCGTGCAGTTTGGACATTAGCGAGGTTTGAGAAGATTTGTCGCTCAGGTTGAGGTGCTGGATATAGTTTTGCTCACTCAGTTGGAAGGTTCATTTTTAGATGTTTGAATGGTGATGAAACATCTGAAAATGAACCTTCCAGCTCAGCAAGCAAACCTACATCCAGTTTGGACATTGTCCCTGACAAACTATCTGCTGTCAAGTTTTAAGAGTGAGGCAATATAGTTAAGAACATGTCCTAGCAATGTAATTCTCCCCCACCTTGCATATGTATTTTCATGTGGGGGAGGGTGTACAGCATTTTTTCCTTGTTCATCTGGATTCCAGAGCCTCTTTAAACATCGGGTGAAGTCACTTCAATTTGCAATTTCATTTTCCAGTGGATTGCAAGCTCAGGCTAAACTCTGCTGAGCAAGTTGTGCATTTCAAGTAACTGGAAGAAATGAGCTAAGACTGAGGACATTTTATGACAGGGAAACATCCATATCTTGAAGCAAGGTGCTGGCATCATCTAAAAACCAGGGCCAGACTGTTCAGAAGAGATATTAGGAAGCACTTAGAGTCATAGTGTCAAACAGCATGGAAACAGACCCTTTGGTCTAACTAGTCCATGCCGACCACAATCCCAAACTAAACTAGTCTTACCTGCCTGAACTTGGCCCATATCTCTCCAAACTGTTCGTGTTCATGAACTTATCCAATTGTCTTTTAAACGTTGTAACTGTACTTGCATCCAGCACTTCCTCTTGCAGTTCATTCTACACACAAACCACCCTCTGTGTAAAATAGTTGCCCCTCATGTTCCCTTCAAATCTTTCTCCTCTCACCTTAAAATTATGTTCCCCTAGTTTTGAACTCCCCTACACTCGGAAAAAAAAACCATTGCTATTCCTGTTATATATGCCCCTCATGATTTTAGATTAGATTACTTACAGTGTGGAAACAGGCCCTTCGGCCCAACAAGTCCACACTGACCCGCCGAAGCGCAACCCACCCAAACCCATTCCCCTACACCCAATGCTACAGGCAATTTAGCATGGCCAGTTCACCTAACCTGCACATTTTTGGACTGTGGGAGGAAACCGGAGCACCCGGAGGAAATCCACACAGACCCGGGGAGAACGTGCAAACTCCACACAGACAGTTGCCTAAGGTGGGAACTGAACCCAGGTCTCTGGTGCTGTGAGGCATCAGTGCTAACCACTGTGCCACCCTAAAACTCTATCAGGTCACCCCTCAAACTCCTACAATGGAAAAAGGTCCCAGCCTATCCAGTCTCTCCTTATAACTCAAACCCTCCAGTCCTGGAAACATCCTGGTAAATCTTTTCTGAACCCTCTCCAATTTAATACACACAAAGGGTGGTAGCTGTTCGGAATGTTCTTCCTCACATGGCAATTGATGCAGGATCTGTTGCTAGTTTTCAATTTGAGATAGATAAATTTTTGTTCAGCAAAGATCTTAAGGAATATGGGCCAAAGGGAAGTAGATGAGTTAGGCCACTGATCAGCCATGATCGCATTGAATGTCGGAACAGGCTCGAGGGACTGAATGGCCTACTCCTGTACCTATGTTCTATTGAGTAAAGTGAAGGATGGACCATCTTTATCCAAGATGAGGAAACTGAGATATGAAGGACAATAACATTGAATCCAAAAACAGGTTGCTTTCATAAGAAATGCAATAATTACTTCCTGCGTGAATTGAGAGGTCATCAGGACAAAGGAACATTATCATAAAATGAGAACTGGCTATTTAGGAGTAGTAAGAGATCCCAGTTCAATTAAAAAATCCAAGATTCACAGAATCCTAAGAGCAAATTACTGCATCAAACACCAAACACATCTTCTCCTCACTCCTCCCGTCTGCACTTCACGTGGATCATTCCCTCAGAACACCCTTGACCACCAATACCACACACCTCTCCACAGCACCTTCCCATGTAACTGCAGAAGGTGCAACAGCTGTCCCTTCACCTCCTCCCTGTTCACCATCCAAGGGCCTAAACAGTCTTTCAAGCTGAAGCAGCATTTCACAGGTACCTCCTCCAATCTGTGTATTGTATTCGCTGCACCCAATATGGCCTAGTCTATATTGGAAAAATCAAAAGCAGTCTGGGTGACCACTTTGCAGAACATCTCCAGTCCGTGCACAAGCATAATGCTGATCTTTCTGTAGCCAGTCACTTTAACACAGTGTCCTGCTCACATCCCACCTGTCTGTCCTCAGCACGCTGCAGTGCTCCAGTGAATCGCAGTGCAAACTGGAGGAACAACATCTCATCCTCAGACTAACACTTTATAGCCTTCTGAATTTAATATTGAGCTCAACACCTTCAAATTGTCAACCAACTCCCATTCCTTCCCCTTCTTTTAGTTTTGTTTGCTACATTCTCTATCACTCTCTCTCCCCTCCTCCTCCACACCCCCCCCCCCCCCCCCCCAACCCCTCCACCCTCCCCCAATGGGACTGTCTGCTCTTTCCAGTCTGGTAGTTAGACACACCGTTGTTCTGCTATTCTCATATTCCGATCACTTAATCTGAACAATCAATATCCTTTCTCCCCAAGCAGTCCAACACCACCGCCCCCACCATAGCATAAATGCTGCCCCCCCCCCCCTCCACAATTCACTTCAGCTTGAATGAAGGGTCATCTAGACTTGAAACGTTAGCTTGGTCTCTCTCCATGGATGCTGCCTGATCTGCTGTGATCACCAGCATCTTGTGTTTTCATCCACAGAATCTTGTTAGCCAGGGAACCTGTTAGTTAAAGAATATGGTGCAAAGGCAAGTGGGATGGAGCTACAAAGCAGTTCAGCCCTGAGTTAATTGCATGGTGGAATCGGCTTGAGGGGCTGAATGGCCTTCTCCTGCTCCTGTGCAACATGAACACACATAGAAGGAACAGTATTCCAATAGTTCCCTATTTATTTTCACAGTGGCGTAATCTTTTTGTGTGGAAATTAACCAACTGAGGAAATGTATTCGAACATGTGACCAAGGAGCAAGGTCAAAAACACAAATTATTGATGCAAAAACAGTGCCTTAAAATCAAATTAATATTTTTGAAACAAAAACAATATTATTCATTTACACACTGACATTGGAAATTTCTGCTGAAAGTAACATAATATTCAAGCATATCAATTTAGAAACATTAACGACAGTAGTCCTCTCTATGTGCAGTATTTGCTTTTAATCACAAGGAAAGTACGTCCAGCGCAAACAATTTGCACGACCTTTACTGAATTTTCTTAATAGAAGTCAAATTAAAGTTTCATAATTAAGTATAAAACAAATGTTGAATCTGTAGCCATTGCAAGATTTCATTAAATCCTATGACGATTAAATTACTCAAGTCAGTGCTCTGTTATGCTGTTGTCTCCAAACATGATTGTATAGGACAATTTGAGAAAACGCATGTAACTCTGAATGCTCTGGTTTTCACTCTCTGATTGCTCAAGACTGAGCCTCAACTCCTGCAGGTGTGCTTCATGGCTCCTCTCCGCCTGAGGAAAAATATTCAACAGAATATATTCATTAAAAAGCTAAGAATGAGTGGCTTAATGTAAATTTCTCCACTTCCCATCAGTTTAAGAGATAGCATCTCAACAATTCCGCTCTTTTAAGCATTGAATTTTACAGTGCAGTAGAAGACCATTTGGCCAGTTAAGTCTTTGCTGACTCTTTGTAAGCGCTATCTAATTTAGTAGCGCATCCCAACTATTTCCGCTACAATCCTGCATAATAGCTCTCGTCAAGTACATGACCAGCTGTCTTTTGGAATCTCACACCTATTGTTTTCCTGATCTTAAATAAATCTGAGGGAAAATTCTTTTCATTTTCTCTAGTTTTGGAGAGGGCAGAAGTGATTTTACAAGAACGATTCCTGAAATGAGGAACTTTTTTTTAACTCACTCACATTGGATCTGGGAATCAGTAACCGGGTCAGTGTTTATTGCCCGTCCTTAGTTGTCCTTGAGAAGGTGGTGGTGAGCTGCCTTCTTGAAGTCCAGAGTCCTAGTGCTATAGGTACACCACCATGCTGTTAGGGAGAGAATTCCAGGATTTGGACTCAGCGACACTGAAAGAACATTGATGTGTTTCCAAGTCGGAATGATTAGTGACCTGAAGAGGAGTTTACTCATGAATCTGCTGCCCTTACCCTTCTCAATGGATGTGGTCATGGGTTTGGAAGGTGCTGTCTGAGTATCTTTGGTGAATTTCCGCAATGCATCTTAGAGATAGTACACACTGCTGCAACTGAACATCGGTGTTGGAGTGGCTGAATGGTTGTGGAAGTAATGTCAATTAAATGGGTAGCTCTGCCCTGGATGGTGTCAAGCTTCTTGAGTGATGTTAGAACTGGACTCATCCAGGATAATCGGGAGCATTTTGGGCCCTGTACCTAAGGGAGGATATGCTGGCCTTGGGGGAGTTTCTGTTGAGATTGACATATGAGGAGCAATTGAAGATTCTGGGTCGGTTTTTGAAGAAGTTTAGAAGGATAACGGGAGATCTCATTGAAACGTACAGAATATTGAGAGGACTGGTTGTGGAAATGATGTTTCCACTAATAGGAGAGATTGGACCCAAGGATACAGCCTCAGATTGAAGGAATGACCTTTAGAACATTTATGAGGAGAAATTTTTATCAACCAGAGAGAGGTGAATCATTGCCACAGAAGGCTGTGAAGGCCAAAGCATCAAGTGTCTTTAAGACAGAGAATAGTTGGTTCTTGATTACTTATGACATTAAATGTTATGAGCAGAAGGCAGGAGAATACGGTTGAGTAACATATCAGCCACAATCGAATGGCGGAGCAGACGCAATGGGCTAAATACCCTGATTCTGTCCTATATCTTATGGCCTTAGCAGGTTTGGACTGACTTGGACCTTGTGGATGGGACAGATGCTTTCGGGAGTCAGGAGAGAGGAGTTACTCACTGCAGTATTCCTAGTCTCTGGTCTGTCCTCGGAGCCAATGTATTAGTATGGTGAGTCCAATGTGGTTTCTGGTCAAAGGTAACCCCCAAGATTTTGATGTGGGGGATTCAGTGATGGTAATGTCAAAGAGCAGTGATTAGATTGTTTCTTATTGAAGATTGTAATTGCTTGTCACTTGCGTGGTGTGCATGTTGCTTATCATCTTTTAGCCGAAGCCTGATATTGTCCAGGTCATAGTCTGCTTCAGAGTTGCAAATGTTGCTTCAGTCAGACTGAAGAAGTTGGGACTGTTGTCCCTGGAGAGAAGCAGACCGAGAGGAAATTTGATGAGTGTGTTCAAAGTTATGAGTGGGGTGGACAGAGTAGATAGAGAGATGTTCCCACCCACGAAAGAAAAATGAACAAAAAGGCACAATTTTAAAGTGGTGTGCAAATGAAGCAAGTGTAATTGTTTTTTGTTCATTCACAGGGTGACGGCATCTAGGCCAGCATTTATTGCCCATCCCTAATTGCCCACCATTTTTCTGTGCATCTGCAGTCACATGTAGGCCAGAACAGGTAAGGATGGCAGTTTCTTTCCCTAAAGGACATTGGTGAACCCGATGGGTTTTTCTAACAATCGACAATGGACAATGGAATCATGGTTTATCATTAGACTCTTAATTCCAGATTTTGTTTGTTTTATTATTGAATTCAAATTACTCCATCTACTATGGCAGGTTTCGAACCTGGGTCCCCAGAAGATTACCTGGGTCTCTGGATTAACAGTCCACTGATAACATCACTAGGTTATCACCCTCCTATATATTTCCATATTTCTCACACAATTAGTAGTTAGGATTTGGAATGTACTGCCTGGAAATCAGGTAAAGGCAGGTCAATGGAGGCATTTAGAACATAGAACATAGAACATTACAGTGCAGTATAGGCCCTTCGGCTCTCGATGTTACGCCGACCTGTCATACCAATCTGAAGCCCATCTAATCTACGCTATTCCGTGTACATCCATATGCTTGTCCAATGACGACTTAAATGTACTTAAAGTTGGCGAATCTACTATCTTTGCAGGCAAAGCATTCCATACCCTTAATACTCTCTGAGGAAAGAAACTACCTCTGACATCTGTCCTATATCTATCACCCCTCAATTTAAAGCTATGCCCCCTCGTGCTCGCTGTCACCATACTTGGAAAAAGGCTCTCCCTGTCCACCCTATCTAACCCTCTGATTATCTTATATGTCTCTATTAAGTCACCTTTCAACCTTCTTCTCTCCAACGAAAACAACCTCCAGTCCCTCAGCAATTCCTCGTAAGACCTTAAGAGGGTATTGGATGATTATTTGCAGAGAAAAAGTGTGCAGTGGTATGGGGAAAAGGCAGGAGATTGGCACTAGGTAATAGAACCAGTACAGGCATGATGGGCTGAATAGCCTCCTTCTGCACCGTTACAATTCTGCGATTCTGAGATTTTTTTTGCCAACTCTTTTAAGTCCTCCTCTATATTTATTCCTCGTGGTCTAAATTGCTTTTTCTTTCTCAGGGCTGTGCTGTCTGGCAGTCTTGTAGCACAGTAGTAGTGTCCCTAAGTCTAGGCCAGATGCTCCATGTTTCAATCACATGTCAGGATTTGTCGGTCATGGAAGGTGTGTTCACAATGCAACTGAGGGGGTTGGCCTGTAAATCCATCCAGTTCGCCTAGTGGCGAGCAAGACAGCTACAGACAATGGCAAACCACTGCAGTACATTGCCCACTAGCACTGATCAAGCCAATGGAAGTGCACAATCTAACCCTTGGAAACATGAATAAGAGAAGCGATAGACTCCATAGTCTAACTGAATTATTTTCTGTTGATTTGGGTTTGTTGCTGCCTAACCCCAGTGCTTTATTTAACCCAATTTTATAGCACAAGACATAGAAATATTTCAGTTATGCCTGTTGCAATGCAACATTTGAAAGCGGTAATTACAGAAAACTTGAAAATCATTTGTAATATTTTGTTGATAGAAAATTCAATCATGAACATCAGGAAGATTAATTCAATGGTTTCAACGGTTTCAAAGTAATTGCAAACTCACTGGTTGCTGTATTGCAATTAATCTTTTTGGGTCCTTGGAAAATTGAATACAAAACATGGCAAAAATTCTTGGTGCAGTTAAAAAGAAATACAGTCTTCAGAAAATAATAATTCTTAAGCTTAAAGGAAATCTAAAATGATCATTTCAAATTACCTTGCAGATTGGTGTAAAGGTTAATTCACAGGTAATATTTGTTCAGTACCTGATTTATATTTGCTCCACAACCTTTGAATAAACTCTGTAACCTCTGTCACTCAACCTCTTTTTCTGTAAATATCAGATTTTACAGCAAGACTTGAGCAGGTTTCTCAGCCTCTGACTGAGCCTGGAATTACACCATGTTTTCACTTATTCATCGCTTGGTGTCACTGAATTCATAGAGATTCACGCCCCCTCCCCATGCCCACACAATTAGAGATTAATGTGTAAATTCTTAAGACTCATATAATGTATTCGGCAGAAAGGAAATGTGAAATGACCTTGATATCACATGCCTCTTCCTTTGAAAAAACAGGCTTTTTTTCCATGTTCTATCAGAGAACATCCAATTGATAACTAACTTCTGATGTCACATCACTGCTTTTGTCTCTCTCAAGAGGTGCATTAAGCCAGCTCTCTTAGATATGGGAGCAAGTATTGTTGCTTGCAGTGGAATGATCTAGGATTGCACTGAATTGTCAATGAGAATAATGCATTGTATTCTCTGTTACAAGACTGCTTTTTTTTTGTATCTGTGCCCCAAAACCATCAGGGGTGCAAAGCAGTCCATCTAAATTTGAGACCATGACTCAACAGGTTCCAACTCTCCAGCTTCTATTCACATTAGGAGACTTTATGCCAATGGGGGCTTGGTGAGTTGGATGAGACTTGGGGTCTATGGATCAGAGGCATTGACAACTCTGTTCTTCTTCAGCAGTTTCACTGCCAAGATCCAAGTTCTCAATGGGTCAAGCAGCAGTATATCAACACACTTACAAAAATTAAAATACAAACACAACTGCTGTGTTGTCTGATATCTACATTATTACCGGCTGTGTCCTCTCAATACATGATGTGGAAGTGTCAGTGTTGGACTGGGGTGAACAAAGTCAGAAGTCACATGCCCCCAGGTTATAGTCCAACAGGTTTATTTGAAATCACATAAGCTTTCAGGGTGCTGTTCCTTTGTTAGGTGAAGTCACATGTGAAACGCTCCAAAAGCTTATGATGTCAAATAAACCTGTTGGACTGTAACTTTGTGTCGTCACTTCTGACTTTACCTTCTCAATTCACTCATCAATGGAGAACACTGAGGTGTGATCTGGGTTTCATTTTGAGGTGGAGGAATTTGCCAGAACCTGTCACACCTGCAGTCACAATGACAAATGCTTTGGGCCTCCAAAGAAGATTCTGTGGCCATTTGTGCTTGTTTCTGCAGAGTCATGAAGAAATGATTATTTGTATTAGGAAGGGGACTGTGGTTGGTCTGTTTGGTCTGCTGCTTTTTACAAGACTTCACTGCCCCTCATCCCAGTCCAGATCTGAATAGCTTTCCTCCTCTACCACAACCTATAACTAATAGCTAAGCTCACAAAAGATTTATAAAAGTGCAAAAGCTGAAACTGGAAAACACTGCACATATTGGAGTAATATTTCTTTGGCTCCTGGGGTCAAAATGTGTGCACTGATATGCTGCAGAGATATGTTACTCAGGAGGGATTTATAGTGGAGCCCTGGAAACGTACAGCTCTTGATGAGGTCAATTTCTCAAGCTTTTGGGAAATTGCAGTATTCCCTTTACCTTTCTCCCAATTTCATACATCAATTTAGGAGAGGAAACCTATTTATAAAAGGTCAGCTACAGTGGACAGCATCAGTTAAGAACAGGGAACAGATACATCTGAAGCCTTCGTTTAATGTAAAGACCAATATCTTTTTATTTTTCTTGTATCTCGAAATGTGGACTGGAATGAGAAAAGAGCAGTTTTAAAAACCAAAGATGGCTGGAGAATTGTTACACGTTTGAAAGCAAGTAACTTGATATTCATTGTAAACATAAGTTACACAGTTACCTGTGAACTACTAACTGAAATTTGATTTGTAGATGAGCTTGAGACAAGGCGTTAAGCACAGATGGACAACAAGACGCCAATGGTCTATGGACTAGTGACCAATTATCAACGATACAGGCCTTCTGCCTGCCAACAGCCATGTCATTGGTTCTTGGATATCTGTGCAGCTTGGAGCTGTGAAGAAGCTAGAAAGAAGCTTTCAGGCCACAACTAGCTTCAGAGCTCCCTCTTTGTTCTCGGCAGTAAGCCACTTTAAATCTCAGGAAAACATGTTTACCTTTCCTTCAGCAATTGCGACAAGCTGCGATTTTTAATTAATATGTCAGAGACCATTTCCAAGTGAACCGGCCACCTTGTGTCACTTGTAAACCAGTGGAAACATCCAGAGAAGGATGACTGAGGACCAGCATTGTCACCATTATCTCATGAATCATCTCAACAGATCCTGCGAACAAAAAACACGGAACTGCTTTCCCAGACTTCCCTCCATGCATAATTGGAGTGTGTGTGTGTGTATCTCTGTGTATCTGTGTATGTGTGTGTGTGTGTGTGCACGTGTTTGTGTGCATATGAGAGAGAGAATAAGAGTGAATGGGGGTTTAGAAGCGGATTAGAATTTCTAATGACCCTGTGTCTCCAGCAAACAAGTGTCTGTACCTAGAGAAGGAAGATCAGGAAGCAGCATTCTGATTAGCAAAACGATTATCTCAGCAAACCTTGGGGACAGTGACCACTGAAACCACCTTTCCAGTTTTTCCCTCTGCCTATCTTCTTTTGTGCCTGTCTGTGGGTGCATGTAGAAAGGAGCATATAAATGGTGTAGCATCAACAAAGAGCTATGTTGATCATTCATAATTGTTTATCTGTAGTTCAAATCTGTTTATTTGTAATTCTTGTGGAATACAAACTTAGTCCATGCTTTCTCTCAACCTGAGTCTGAAGGGAAGGTAAACTGGGGAATACTGTGTAGTTTTAAAATATTTAGCTCTTATCATGACTCTGGGAATACCAGTACTTAATATCCAGCGCACTATTCCAGTGAGGTGGAGTAACTGACTGGGCAGATAGAAAATGAGGCAGAAGTGGGTACTGCGGATACTGGAGATTAGATTCAAGATTAGAGTGGTGCTGGAAAAGCATAGCAGGTCAGACAGCATCCGAGGAGCAGGAAAATTGACATTTTGGGCAAAAGTCCTTCAGGTAGCAATAGTATATGGAAGGAGCTGTACGGCAGCATGGTGGCTCAGTGGTTAGCATTGCTGCCTCACAGCACCAGGATCGGGTTCAATTCCAGCCTTGTGTGATTGTCTGTGTGGAGTTTTCACATTCTCCCAGTGTCTACGGTGGCTTTCATCTGGGGTGCTCTGGTTTCCTCCCACAGATGTGCAGGTTCGGTGAAATGGTCATGCTAAATTGCCCGTAGTGTTTAGGGGTGTGTAGGCTCGGGGCATTAGACAGAGGAAATGTAAAGTAATAGGGTAGGGGAATGGGTCTGAGTGGGTTACTCTTTGGATGATCGGTGTGGACTTGTTGGGTCAAATGGCCTGTTTCCACACTGTAGGGATTCTATGACTGAGTAAGTAATGAACTTTAACCACAAAGAACGCTATCTTAAAAGAAAGAGTGCTGGTGCCCCTACCTCCAAGTCAGATCAAGTCCCACCTCAAGATGCCAGCCATAGAAATATGTCATAACCCATCAAAGGCTATTGATAGACATAAATAGCTTGGATCCAGATTGACAACCAATTCACTCCACTGTTCAAACATGTTCCCGAATTTGGCTGTGCTAGTGTGAAGGTGTATCAGACAGAGGTCATATACCTCCCCTGAGTGGAAGAGAAATCAACATAGTGGAAGGTAATTCGGGAGAAATTAAATATTGCGTGAAGGAGACTGGAAGTTGAGATTTTTGGACTTGCACTCATCAAAACTAAGATATGAGAAATATATTTGAAAAATAAACACTATTTTATCCAGCATGAGAATAGGATATGATTGATTGGGCCATCATTGACTGGAGATGCAGCAAGAATGTCAATCTAATTCTCAGACCAGGCAGGTAAATTCTGATTGGTCAGGGTGTTGTCATGTGAATGCAGCAGAGCAGAGCAAAAGTGGAGAGACAGATAGACATTTTAACAGTGCAGAAGATTGGTTCAACGATACTTTGAAAGAAATATAAGTTCGAACTTTCTTCCATTGATGGATTGAACTGGGGGGAAGGGCAAATACTAAAGGGATATAGCCTTCTCTGCAACAGTTTAAAAACTCACTTCCCTTAACCAGGAGCTACAATTCATGCATTAGGAACAACAAAAAGCAGTGTTTTTGTGGGTTGTGTGACTTTCAAATTACCCTCAACAACAACTTAACAGGTACTCAAGCTCCAGTGAAGGTTCACCTCATTTGAACTTTAAAATTCCTTCAGTGGATACAACTGTAATTGTTTTCCTTTTGGCAAACTCTTACATTCATTCAATTCCATATTCTTTCATTCATGTTTCTTTTGTGAAATCCTGAAACAAACTGTAAAACCCACTCAGAGTCGAGAGTGTGTTGCTGGAAAAGCACAGCAGGTGTTTTTATCTAAGGAGCAGAAAAATTGAAGTTTCGGGCATTCCTGTTGAAGGGCTTGTTCTGAAACATCAATTCTCCTGCTCCTCGGATGCTGCCTGACCTGCTGTGCTTTTCCAGCAACACACTCTCGAGTCTGATCTCCAGCAACTGCAGTCTTCACTCTCTCCCTGTAAAACCTACTCAACATGGATTCCTTAAACCCCTCACCCCCCACAGATTTCTACTTCTGAGCTTTTCTCTCACTGGCTTTAATTCTGCTCTGACTATTCAGAAGACTGTATTGTTGCTCTTTCAAGTCTTGCTCTAAATAACCTGCTTCCCTCAGAAAGAATCCTGCACACTCACTGAACGTCTGGATTGTTCTCTCTCTCTCTAAAATGAAACTTGTTTTTGTCTTTGTCTTCTCGTGACACAGGAGACCTCGTTTCTCGGCAACAGTCCAACTTATGCTCCCTCTTTTATCCTTGTGTTCTAAAGAAATGATCAAAACACCGTGAGAGTTATTTCTAAAGGCTTCATTTAAATGCAAGTAAACAAATACTCAGACAACTTCATATCACCTCCAGAACCCAAAAATGAAACTAAAATCATATCCTTCCCTTCTTCACACAGACAATATAGAAACACATATCAACTTAAAGCTCGACATGGTTCTGTCCACATTAGAACCCAAGTTTTCAAATAATAACAAGACCACAAACTTCCATCACACAGCGTTTTCTCTGTTTTAATCAACAGACTGGATTTTATGGTCTACACCATCAGATGTATCTTCAGCTGTGGGTGGACAGGAACATAAAATGTCAGGCTGCTCCACTGACCTCCTGCCCATTGTTAACCGAGTCCCCATAATGTTTTGGGACTGGTGAAGGTATTCACCAGCCCGCACACCCTTCAACACACTCTAAGTCTGAAGATGCCAATTATTGTGGAATGAAAGGTCTCAGCCAGAAAACGCTGAGCAATGACTGACAGACAAGAGTGTGCAGTTTGTTATTTTTAAAAACACCTTCTTCGAGAAGATGGGAAAGGAATGGAGAGGGTGGGAGAAGACATCGTTTGTGCACTTCCCTGTGAGCACCGGGGGCAACCCTGACCTGAGATGTTATCCCTCTGCCCCACTGTTCCTCCCCAGCTGGCTTCCAAAAACATGTGTAACCTGGGCTCCAATTTTGTTTCTTCCAGAACTCACCCTCATCTGAAACACTGGATTTACTCTCCCTGGTGGACATGCACTCTTCACCCGTGGGACATCTTGCAGTTCCAGCGCTGTCCACTGTTCAATTTTGGCACTGCTGGGACCAGTGAGGATGCTGACCAATCAAAGGTTTTTGCAACTCTCAAGGTTATGACTTCATCCTGCGAATGGGTGTCAGTCTGACCCTCAGCTTGTTCAGACTGCCCACTACAATGTGTGATTGGTTCGAGACTGACATTTACTCACTGGTCCCTTGTAAATCTAGCCCAATATTTGTCCATAATGCTAATTCAATGTCTGTACATCAACATTTATTTCACAAGGCGTGCAGGACTGATGTTTTACTATTCTAAAGGATGTGGATTCAAATCCTACTCCGAAGACTTCAGCTCAAAGATCCCAGTTGATACTCAGTACAGTACTGAATGAGTACAGCACTGTTGGAGATGTCATCAAACTAAAGACTCATCAGCTCTTACAGGTGGAAGTTAAAAGATTCTGTGGTGTTATTTTAATAAAGAATAAGGAAATTATCTCCAATAATGATCCCTCAGCCAATATTACTGGAACATATTACTCAAATATCATCACACTGCAGATGAGAGTTTCACAAAGTGGGCAAGAAGTTTCCTATATTACAACAGTGATCATTTTCAAAAGTACTTCACAGGCTTTAAAGCACTTTGGAACATCCTGAGGTTATAAAAGGCATTGCATAAATAAAACCTTTCTTTATTTCCTTCTACTTCTGCATTCAATGATGGAGAATACTCATGACATATACGGTCAGATTAGATTACTCACAGTGTGGAAACAGGCCCTTCGGCCCAACAAGTCCACATTGACCCTCCAAGCAGCAACCCACCCCTACACCTAATACTACGGCAATTTAGCCTGGCTAATTCACCTAACCTGCACATTTTTGGACTGTGGGAGGAAGCCAGAGCAAACCCACGCAGACATGGGGAGAATGTGCAAACTCCACACAGACAGTTGCCTGGGGCGGGAATTGAACCCGGGTCTCTGGCGCTGCGAGGCATCAGTGCTAACTGCTGTGCCACTGTGCTGCCAACTTGAAGTTGTTAGCAAGCTTAGACAGTGAGTAATTGAACAAAGGACAGAAAATCAAAGAAGAAGAAAAACAAGGTGGGTCTGATTTCTAATTGTATGCAGATTTCAGCTGTACTGTACTCTCTCACTTGTGGTACAGATTTTGTGTAACCTGGTCCCCCTTCTCAATTCTGCACAATTCCACCTTCGGTCACTTTTACTTTCAACTTATTTTTCATAAAATTCATAGAATCCCTACAGTGTGGAAACAGGCCCCTTGTCCCAACAAGTCCACACCAACCCTCCAAACAGTAACTCATCCAGACTCATTCCCCTATGTTTACCCCTGACTAACACACCTAACCTACACATGCCTAAACACTATGGGCAATTTAGCATGGCCAATTTACCTGACCAGCACAGGTTTGGACTGTGGGAGGAAACCCACCCAGACAAGGGGAGAATGTGCAAACTCCACACAGACAGTTGCCTGAGGCTGGAATCGAATCCAGGTTCCTGGCGCTGTGAGGCAGCAGTGCTAACCACTGAGACACCATGCCGCCCCTCATTTGACTCTTCAGAAAAACCCATTCTGCCCCCCTCCCACAGACACTAGAAAACTCACATTATTCTTGTTCCATTGAAGCTGTTGCAGTTCTTTAGTCTTTCTGTTTAATTCCAATTCAAGGCTATGTAGTTTGCTCTGAAGGGCATGCTCTTGAGCTTCAGTCTGATCCTTCACCTCTCTGACCTGTGAATGCAAAACAAACGGGTCAAAACGATGTCAACCCACAATGGGATAAACACATCTATCAAGACATACAAGCCTTTGGAATAACAATCTTGCGAATAAAGAAATGACCACAGGGTACAAGTGTCACTATTATCCAAATATGAATTATTTGCCTGGTTAATTATCCACCTTCAATGAAATATCGCCTCATTGTACAGCTCATGAATGTCAATCACAACTCACCTGCCAGAAATATACCTCACCTGAATAAAATTAGGCCACAATTCTGTTAGTAACTTTAAATCGATGAACTCTCATCACAAATCCTTGGAGAAAACCAACGTTTTCTATTTATTTGATGAAAACTCTCAGTAGTTTAGTAAATGTCTTGTGAAAACATCTTCTCAGCTTTCACTGAAAATATTTCCACACCGTTAATTTCTTCATTAGACAATTTACAATATATGCTCTTTATTGCTTCAGAGTCCTTGGTACAATGGGGCACCTAAACTGCAAACAGTATTCTGTCAGTAACTTAATCACATGTAAATTGTTTTATTTTATTGTGAGTGTTGCTAGCTTTGCCAGCCAGTATTACTTGTTTGTCCCTATTTGCCCTTGACATGTGGTGGTGAGCTGCCTTCTTGAATCACTGCAGTCCATGTTCTGTAGTTGGAAATTCCAGGATTTTGACCTTTTGATACTGAAGGAACAGAGATATATTTTCAAGTCAGGATGGTGAGTTTCATTTTTATGAAGAGGTTAATCATTAACTTCCTTATTCTTGTGCTGTACCTACTTATAAATCCAAACCTCCATTGGTTTTTACTACATATGTATTTTCATAGAATTTAAGTGACCCCTCGGGACTTCAGCTCTTCGACTCCCAAGGATGGTGTTGTTTGCAAACGTGTATCAAATCCCACGACAGAGATCTCTACAAAATGTTTAGACCGACACCAATGAAATGCCTCAGCTTTCAGACAGTACACCATGGCTGTCTGTCCACTCAACTGGTCATGGGACACTATCGCTAAGGCCAACAATCGATATCTCTCCTGCCCACATTTACACTTACACTCTGGCTAACACCTTCACCAAAAGCAGAAATTGCTGGAGTAACTCAGCAGAACTTTTCTGATGAAGAGTCATTGGCTCAGTGGTCAGCACTGCTGCCTCACAGCACCAGGAATTTGGGTTTGATCCCAGCCTCGGACATCTGTCTGTGTGGAGTTTGCACATTCTCCCCGTGTCTGCGTGGGTTTACTCCAGGTGCTCCGGTTTCCTCCCACAATCCAAAGACGTGCAGGTCAGGTGAATTGGCCATGCTAAATTGCCCGTAGTGTTAGGGCCTGTGTAGGTTAAGTGCATTAGTTAGGGGAAATGTAAAGTAAATAGGGTAAGGCAATGGGACTGGGTGGGATACTCTTCGGAGGGTCGATTTGGTGTGGTTGGGCCGAATGGCCTGTTTCCACACTGTAGAGATTCTATGACTTGAAATGTTAATTGTGGTTTACCTCCACAGATGCTGCCAGACCTGCTGAGTTTCTCCAGCAATTTCTGCTTTTGTTTCGGATCTCCAGCAACTGCAGTTCTTTGTTTTGCCTTCAACAACAACGCTGTTGTGAGCTGAGCTGGTCAACGTGCCACTGAATGTAACACAAAACTGGAGATTGAGTCTTACAAGGAGTCAAGGGGAGAGATGATTAAAAACTTGATTTAGAAATAAAGGTTAAGTTTTAAAGATGCACACCGAAGGAGGAGGAGAGAGGGAGAGAGAGAGGTAGCTTGTAAGATTTAAAGAAGGGAATGGCAAAGACTAGAGCCTTGGGCATCTGAAGGCTCAGCCACCAATCATGCTGAGATGAAACGGGTGGTTCAATGGTTACCACTGCTACCTCACAGCGCCAGGGTTCTGGGGCTGATTTCAGCCTCAGGTGGACTGTCTGTGTGGAGTCTGCACATTCTCCCTGTTTCTGTGTGGGTTTCCTCTGGGTGCTCTGGTTTCCTCCCACAGTCCAAAGATTACGAGTTGGACCGAAGGGTCTGTTTCCATGCTGTACATCGCTATGACTCTATGTGCAGGTTAGGTGGATTGGCCATGCTAAATTGTGACGTAATGTTCAGGGATGTGCAGGCTAGGTGGATTAGCCGTGGCAAATGTGGGGTTGCAGGGATGGGGGGGGGGGGAACGAGGGGATTGGGATGGTTTGGATGGGATGCTCTTCGGATAGTCAGTGTAAACCCGAAGGGCTGAATAGCCTCTATCTGGAGGGATTCCATGATTCTGTGAAAATCCAGGTTACACCCAGAGGCCAGAATGGGAGAAGCACAGATTAATAGACAGAATTACAACAGAAAATGACTTGTAGTTCACCCATCTGAATCATAATGCCATTGTCTGAATGCAATAAGAAAATGATGGAAAAAGACAATTACTTTTTTTTCTAAAGAGTCCTGTATGACTAAAATGTGATTTTCTTGAAAATATTCAATTCCAGTCATCACTGTAAAACAGGAGGTAAAATCTACTCAGTATTTTACTGCGCTTTATTGCTAACCAAATAGGAGTCTTCCGTTTATTCCACTGTTGCCATCAAACAGAGCACCTTCACAATAGCTTTTGTATAGAATATGAAGGCGTATTGAATACACAATTTTGTTTTGTTATGAGGAGCTGACAGCCCTCAACTCTGTTCCTCAACACTGATAGGGCTCTCCAAGCACTTTCTTCACACAGACTTGAAGCCTCAATCCTAAACGTGTCCTTGAAAAGATTCAGCTTGTTCAAAGAATAAAGAAATAACGTGCATTAAAAGGGTACTTTCCACCAGCGCAGAAATCGCAGACTTCACATTCAGTGGAGTGCTTTTTGAAACGTAGTCGCTGTTGTAGCTGCCAATTTCTGCACACAAGCTCCCACAAACAACAATCTGATCAGATCATTTATTCTGCTGATTCCGAATGTGGGATATAGGTCACATCACCAGTCATAAACTGCCTGCTCTCTTTGCAATCGTGCCATCAGAATTTTTCCAAACATCTGATCAGCAGCTGACAATCATCCCATTCGAAGCGCAGTATTTCTCACAGTGCAAGCCTCCCTCATCATGTGAGTAAACCAGCAGTTTGAGTTTTGCACTTGAGTGGAATGGGATTTGAATCTGCAACCTGGCTCTTCTTAAAGAAGTTTTCATTATTTGTTCAGAGGATATGGACATCGCTTCAGGCTGGGGCCAGCTTTTATTGCCCTTCTCTAATTGCCTCAGCTGCTCCTTTTTTTGAGGTATTTTAGGTGTTGGAGGTGATTTCCTTGAATTCCAGGAGCAGCAATTATTGTTTTATGTGCTGTTACATTGTTTTGGAAGTTTGCGGGGGGAGAAAGATCAAAACAATGGCACTTTAAAAAGGAGGAAGACAGACTAAGGCAGTACATGGTCAGAGAAAGAAACCTATGACTCAGTCACTGGTGGTGAGCTGCCTTCTTGAACTGCTGTAGTCTGTGTAGGTAGAGTTGCAATGCTGCTTTTGTTTGGCTGGTGAGTGGCCTGGGAGGGAGTTGCAGATGGTGGTGTTCCAGGTATCTACTGTCTGGGTCCTTCTGGATGGCTGCGCTTGTGGCTTCAAAAGACAAGGGTGCAAGCAAAGATTAAATAACAACATACAGCACCAGACCTTGTCTACTGTAACTGGTATATATTTGTTCTGCATGGGAAAACCACAAACTGGTGGAATAATAATTTTGCAAGGCAGTAAGGAGTTCATACCTTTTCAGTCACATCATGTAGAGCAGTTTCCAACTGTCGACTCAATGCTGCAGATTCCCTTGTCTTTTCTTCCAGTTGAGATTTGCTAAGCAGAAGAGCTTCTTCTTGTTTTGCCATTGTCTCTGTTAGCTCTTGATTTTGAAAATTAACCTCCTTCAGTCTCCTTCAATTAACAATGATCAAAATTGTTAAGTAAAACCAAGCAGAAAAGACAGTCCCTTCTCCTAGAAAAGCCTTTTAAAGGCAGGTAGAGAAGACACAAACATGATTCCTTGGAAAGTTCATAATAAGCTAATACTCAGTTCTCTCGGGGAGACATGTGATATTTTAGGTTAGATTAGATTCCCTACAATGTGGAAACAGGCCCTTCGGCCCAACAAGTCCACACCGACCCTCCGAACACTAACCCACCCAGATCCATTTCCCTCTGACTAACGCACCTAACACTATGGCAATTTTGCATGGCCAATCCACCTGACCTGCACATCTTTGGACTGTGGGAGGAAACCAGAGGAAACCCACTCAGACACAGGGAGAATGTACAAACTCCACACAGACAGTTGCCCAACGTGGGAATTGAACCTGGGTCCCTGGTGCTGTGAGACATCAGTGCTAACCACTGAGCCACCGTGCCACCCCAGTGCATTGCAATTGAGCCAGGAAGGACTCGATGTGGGGAGGAGGTGGGAAAGTGTAGAAGCCAAAGATCATATTGAATGGTGGTCTACTGTAGATCACGTTCCTGAAAGATTTACTTAAAAATGTTATAAAGCAAAACAATGCGGATGCTGGAAACCTTAAAAAAAACCCACAGAATGCTGGAGAAACTCAGCAGGTTTGGCAGCACCTGTGAAAAAAGAAACAGAGTTAAGCTTTCAAACCCAATATGAAGAGTCAAACTAGATTCAAAATGATAACTCTGTTTTCTCTCAAACCGGCTGAGTTTCTCCAGCATTCTCTGTGATTGTTTCATTCTGAGTGGGTTAGCTGGTTGCCTTTTCTCATTTTGTACCAGGTACACGTTTAGACCAGAGTGAGCCAGAGAGACACAGAAAATAGGAGGAGACCATTTGGCCCTTCGAGCCTGCTCTGCCACTCAATATGATTGTAGCTGATCATAAAACTTAGTACCTATTCCCACTTTCTCCCTATGCCCGTTGACACTTTTAGCCCTAAGAACTATATCTATACCTTCTTGAAAGCCTTCAATATTTTGGCCTTGACCACAATCTGTGGCAGAGAATTCCAATGATCACAACTCTTGGGTTCAGTACACATTGTGTTGATGATAGTGCAGAGGAAGGGTCACTGAGCTCAAAACGTTAACCCTGCTTTCTTGCCAGAGACCTGCTAAGTTTCTCTAGCAATTTCTGTCTTTGTTACTCATTGTGTTGAGTTAACTGATCTCATGAACAGCAACTGTAAGGATCCCAAATTTTGTCATAATGTTCCAAGTGTTAATCTGGTCCTCAACAAACATTGGGCTATGGACAAAATTGATAACAATTAATTGCAAAACCTCACTCAAGTAGAATTGACCCAGCGCGATGGACTGCTGTTCTACCAAATGCAAGCTGATTGCAAAGTGTTGGCAAATTTAATTTATAAAAGATTTCTTGAAGCATCATTTCACCATGAAAACCTCAAAGTTTTAGAGGGATTTGACAGGACATTCCTCTCACTATAGGTAGGATAGGTGGATGAATGGATGAACTGTAAAATCAAGAACATCTGAAGGTTCAGTGCCCAAGTTGATCTCACCCTCCAGGGATACTATACAAATAATGCCTTTGGTAATTTGGGGTCTGGTTTGGATGGGTACAAGTGAGCAACTGGTTCCATCTGAATTGCTATTGGGATTGTTGGGGAGGAATCCTGGATTGCATTTGTGGAAACAACTATTCCTTAGTGCCCCCTCCAAACTTCATGTTACTAAGCTTGGAAGCAGGGGTCCAGGAAAGCAAGACTCCCTCATGCCAGACCCCTGCTAAGGAACTGTCCCATGGGCAAGGCCTTGAAATGGATTGGCCAATTTACATTTTGCCAATGGCAGGGCAAGCTCCCTCCATGTAACAGAGGCCACCCAGTTAAAGGAAGGTGACCTCCTGAGGACCTGATGACACATCCAAGCCCAAAGGAATCAATGTTTTCAGGAGATGAAAGTGAAGGGCAGGAACAGGAGGGAAAAAAAATTAAGGGCCTGAAAGGAAAGCAATGCATTTTGCATTATATCATCACCATCAGTTAAATCTAGATGAAGAAATACAAATGAATTAATGCATATTTTAGTTAAGCGTCAGAAAAAGGCAAAAAGATGCAATAAAGGTGTTTAAATTCCATCCCAACGGTCTTTATGTAATTTGACAATGTAATAATTAAGGTAACTGCTTCAGAATTATGGGTCAGTATTTGCCAATGAATATTCTGTGATATAATCAGTTTCTAAGTGATGGAACCTAATGGAGTGCCCAGCCTATCTTTATCCACTTCTTTTTAGCTGATTTAAATGGAAAATTAAAGAGGTGCTGACGACAGCTATTTTAATCAAACCTCCCAGTAGCAGGTGAACGAGAGACAGAGTGAACTGTGAAGAAAAGAATATTAGGAGCACTGCAAGGATTCATTTGCCTGGCAGTTTGAAATTAATAGCTGCACTTCAGGTGCTATTCAGAATCATCCATATATTGTCTCACGCCACTTGGCTGGAATTATCACAGTCATACCCAAGAGAGAGCTGCGTGCATGCCTAGATACTGAGATGAGGGGCGGTCTCTATCATTATATTTAAAATAGACGTGTTTAGATGGTAGGGGAGGGTGTCAGTCCTCACATTTTCACTGGAATTCAGTGTTTTCCATTCAGAGTCCAAGATCTAATGGTGTCCCCATGCACTTTGCAAGCCAGATTACACAGTGCAGTGGATTTACAGCACATGGGGAAATTCAGAGAGTGTGGATACATCTTCCCCACTGCTCAGCAGGGAAATTAATAAAATCAAATAACTTTACAGCACAGGTGTAAGCCAGTAAGCCTAGATCTCTTGTAACGATGCTGCTCCTTTAACAAGGTTTTGTTGTCCTTATTTTCCTTTTCAGAGGGGTCATAAACTCAGTGGTTCCAGGGTGTCAGGTTTGGATGGGTTTTAGGGCCAATTTGTTTATAACTAACAGATACTGCCTCAGGAAAAAGGCTTTCAATTTTTTAAAAAACTTGTACAATGAAAGGGGAGTGGTCAGTTCTCCCAGCTCAGCTTTTCTCTGGATTCATTTGATTTTAGCAGGCAGACAGTTTTAGAGGCTGCTGATCAAAGAAACAGCTACATGGAAGAAGGTATTCCATGCTGAATCTCTCTCTCCTGTAGGACTCTATGTTTAATTATATCCTTTTTTGCCAAGGGGTGTTTATGGGGATTGTTGCACGAATTTGAATCAACATCATTAAATTATGGTATTCTGTTGGGTGTTTGGCTAGTTTACGTTATTCTGCATTCTGTTCTCTTTCATTTGGTACTCTGTAAATAAATTCTGTTTTGTGGAAAAGGGAGTGGTTTGACCTGCTGCATCCCTCCTGGAATATCCACTTTACACTTGCTCAAAACAACGAGCAAAGTTAGGGTCTGGACTACCTTCTTGAAATGTTTTGAGGGGGGTGGGGGGGGGGGGGGGGGGGGTGGGAAGGGTCTGGCCTGGTACATAACACCCTGAAAGAATGGTTATATTAATGACCTCTTCCCACCTCCCAGTTTTCATCAGTCCATCTCCCTTTTGACAAGGTTCATTGAGTCTGCACCCTCTGCCTCTTTTGGACAGTGCTCCAAATACCTGCAGCCAAGTGAAAGACATTCTCATCATTCCTCTCGATGTTTTTCCACAGATTTTGCACCCTTGATTCCCAGTTACTGAACCAGTTGCTGGAAAGAATATCTTTCTCTATTTAATCTATTACAATCTCTCATAGAAACATAAAAAGTAGGAGTAGGCCATTTGGCCCATTGTACCAGTTCTACCTATCAACATGATTCTTTTTTAAAAAAGATCAGGAGGGGTGGTGTGCTGGTAATATCACTGGTCTAATGATCTAGGGCCCCAGGTTAATGCTCTGGGGCATAACTCAAATCCCACCACAGCAGATGGTATTATGTAAATTCAATAAAAATACAGAGTTTTAACAAACCATCTAGACTACTGATGACCATGGAACCATTGTTGATTGACATTAGAAGTCCATCTGGTTCACTAATGTCTTTGGTAGAACAGAGTCTGCTGTCAATAATACATTTAGCCTACAGGCAGAGAGCAATGTGATTGACACTAAGCTGCTGTCTGGAATTTGTGAAGATATGCTTAAGTGCTATTCTAACCAGTGATGCCCACATTCCATGAAATACTGTCATGCTCCAGCTCATTCCCCATGCTCCCTGATTCTATTAGGTTCTAGAAATCCATTTATTTCATTCTTAAATACATTCCATGACTTGGCCTCGACCACCTTTTGGGGTTCAGATTTCTCCTCAGCTGAATCTAAAATGGCCTACAGCATATCCCCAGATCATGCACCCCAATTTCTCCTGGCTAGGGGGTCCAGAAACCAACCCTGTATCTAGTCTGTCCAGCCCTATTCATCCTCTTGGGAAAAAACATCATTCGGTCACCTTCATTGACTCCTAGCTTTCCAGTCTCTCCTCACAATGAAAGATTCTGGCTAACTTTCTGTTAAATCTCTTCTGTACTTGTTCTAAAGTCTTTCGTGAAGTCTCGTACCCAAAGGTCTCCACAATACTCCACCTGAGACCTTATCAGGATTTAACAAATTGTAACAGGATCTCTTCAGACCAGTCGGATTAATTTCAGGATTGGGGGAAACCTCTGGAGACAACCACTTGGGATAGAACTAGTAGTCACTCGGGCAAATGTGGGTTAGTTCAGAACAGTCAGCATGGATTTGTCAAAGAAAAAATGTCACTTTAGGGTGTAACCTTAAGGTTTTGAATGGCCTGATGAGGGAAAGGCCATTGATGTGGTGTGCATGGACATCGCGGAGTAAGGAGTGATAGGTGTTGGAATAAAAAAGACAGTAGCAATGTGAGTACTAAACCGGCTGAAGGACCCAGTGTAATACATAAATTATCTAAATCACTGTGTACAGGGGACAATTTCAAAGCTTGCATAACAACAAAAAATGTAGAAGAATTGTAAACTGGGAGGAGGACTATGTAGTATTTCAAAAGACAAATTGGTGGAATGTGCAGATAGGTGGCATTGAAAGTCAATGTGGAGAAGTTTGAGGCGATACACCTTGTTACTCAGAACATGGAGAGATGGCACCTCGATGGGCCTTTTAAACATCCCACTTCGACATGCAGAAACTCCTTGGTTGCCTCTTTCTGGGTTTAACTGACCCACACTCGACACCCAGCAATGAAAATCCAGTCTTGAGAAGCATGTACTCCCAAAGTGGGCACGGAAGTTAGGAAATGCCTTGACTTCCACCATCTTAATGTTGAAAATCTAACCCCATATCTCCAGCTTAAATCAACACACTCCAGAGTACTGTCACTGCAAACTAAGTAAAAAACAGAACCGGTTAGTGACGAGTTAATACAACAAATAGAATGACTGAAATGGGTAAAAAGATAGTTACCGAGAAAGAACATCTAAAGCCAACTGCAATTTCTGTTTCTCATCACTCAAAGATTCTACCTTTTCCGAAGATAATTCCAGTTGAAAGTTCTGGTCATCAGCCTGGAACAGTAATCACAGCACTTCTAAAAAATCCATTTTTTGTGAAAGACATAAAAGATTGTCAACATCACCAGCAAATAAAATGCACAGCAAATAACATTTATAAGCAAGGCCAACCAAGGACATCTACAGCAAAACTGTTCAGAACTGGAAAGCTGAGTATTATACAACTGAGCAAGGTACAGTGAAAAGAGTTAAGACAGATCTTGGAGTCATAGAGCACAGAAACAGGCCCTTCGGCCCAACTCATCTATGCTGACCAGTTTTCCTCAACCGAACTAGTCCCATTTGCCTGTTTTTGACCCATATCCCTCTAAACCTTTCCTATCCTTGTACCTGTCCAAATATCTTGTAAATGTTGTTATTGTACCAGTCTCTACAACTTCCTCTGGCAGCTCACTCCATACACATATCACCCTCTGTGTGAAAACGTTGCCCCTGGGGTCCCTTTTGAATCTTTAAAACCCAAAGAGGCTATCTGAAGCCCCGAAAAAATTATTAGCATGTCGCTTTCAGAACGTTGCATCTTTCTAAGTGGAACATTACATAGCAATATGGAAAAAGAGTCCTGGAGAAGACTGTAAAGTTAAACATTACAGGTAGGAAAGGGTCATAGTTCAACAGGTTTATTTGAAATCACACAAGCTTTTGGAGCACAGCCCCTTTGTCAGGTGCAACTGATGGAGGAGCAACACTCTGAACGCTTGTGTGATTTCAAACAAACCTGTTGGACTATAACCTGGTGTCGTGTGACTTCTGACTTTGTCCACCCCAGTCCAACACTGGCACCTTCACATCATAGATTGGGAAGGCTCAGCACAGGAAGGTGGGCAGGTGCTTTCAACTGATTACAACGTGCAAATACAAGACTCCTCTGAATCACAATCAGTGCTTTCTGAAACAGTAGCTTCTCCTTACAGTCCAACCTACGTTTAGCATTTTTGGCAGCTCAGCATGACACCCAATTCTTGCAAGTACAATTCCACTCGACTTTTCACCTGTACTTGGATAGTCACTCAACAGTGGGAGGGAAAAGGAAGGGGAAGAATGGAGATGAAAAATGGCCAGATAAACTTGTGAAAACCAGTTGGCAGCTGGCTGACCTGCTGTGCTTTTCCAGCACCACACACTCAGCTTTAACTTGATCAACATTCCAAATAGCATCCTGTGGAGAAGCAGGTATTAGGTAAATTTCAATGTCAAATACTCAAAAAAATGCTCTTATTTCCTGGAGCTTTCTGCTGACCTTGATTAATGTGGCTCCCAACCAGATGATTTAAGCAGTATTTAGATAGACACCTGCATTGCCATTGCATCCAAGGCTATGAGTCAAAAGCACAAGGGTTAAGGTCTTATCTTAGTCATATCATAGTTAACTGACAATGATATAATGGGCTGAATGGCCTCTTTCTGTGCTGTGAATATCTACAGATCGATAAGGCTCAGAATTTACAAGGGTGCTTCTACTTGGCAAGCAAGTTTCGTAGGCAATATGGATCATATTTTCCCTTATTGTGCTTCAATTTTTTTTAGCAAAGGAACATGGGTAACATTATTTCTACTCTCCTGCCTGCACCCATTTGGATTGATTTACAGTTCCAGAGGCCACCACCATGCATTGACCTCAGGGGTTTGTACACTGAGAAATATAATTAGAGGAAATGCTGTTCAAAGGCGCAGACAAACTCCAGTCAATATTAGTAATCAGCCTTTAACTGATGTTAGGGTGTGCCTCATCTGAACACCACCTCATAGAGACCACACTGGGCTCCGGAGCCAAGTGCAGTTTAAAGGTCAAACACGTGATTGTGGGTCTGGAGCCACACGTAGACTAGATCAGGTAAGGACAGCAGGTTTCACTGAACATTAGCAAATTGGATGGGTTTTAACAAAAATTGATGATAGTATCATGTTCACCCATTATTGAGGCTGGCTTTCAATTCCAGCTTTTATTAATTGAATTCAAGTTCCACAGCTGTTGTGGCTAGATTTAAACCCCATCTCCCCAGGGATTTAGCCTGAGCCTCTGGATTATGCATTAAATAATACCACTGTTGTTATAAAATAGTGAGTTCTTTGACTTATTGTGAGTAGCAATTCATTGAATCACAGAACGACTGTTAATATTTTTGTTTTTGAAAAAAGTGTTGAGAATTTGTCATATTAAATGGAGAGCAACTTAACTCCATTAATTTACTGACTTTGTAACACAAAGTTCACAAACCCTAATGAAAGTAAATTCTGCTTTCTGCACAAATCAACAAAGGGGCATCAATTAATCACACTCTTCAGCTCTGTCCCCATAGCCCTGCAAATGTTTTATTTTTAAGTAGATATTGAATTCCACTTTGAAACTATCAGATATTGTTCCGCCAGCCTTTCATAAGGTCAGAAGTGGGGATGTTCACTGCTGACTGAGCATTGTTCAACACTGTTTGCCTCTGTTCAGATAGTGATGCAGTTTGTAAGCAGCAACAGCATCCAAGCTTGGGCAAATAAGTAGCAAGTAACTTTGGTAAACTAACACCAGGCAATGCCAATCTTCAACAAGAGAAAGTCTGACCACTGCCCCTTGACATTCAATGGCGTTATCATCACTGATTCCCTCACTATCAAAATCCAGGACTTACCATTACATCAGTTTGCTGCCTCACAGCGCCAGAGACCCGGGTTCATTTCCCGCCTCAGGCGACTGTCTGTGTGGAGTTTGCATGTTCTCCCCGTGTCTGCGTGGGTTTCCTCCAGGTGCTCCGGTTTCCTCCCACAGTCCAAAGATGTGCAGGTAAGGTGAACTGGCCATGCTAAATTGCCCGTAGTGTTAGGTAAGGGGCAAATGTAGGGGTATGGGTGGGTTGCGCTTTGGCGGGTCGGTGTGGACTTGTTGGGCCGAAGGGCCTGTTTCCACACTGTAATGTAATGTAATCTAATCTAAACAGTGTTCACTGAGGAGAGGAACATGATGAATCTTGAGATTACAGATAGAAGTTTGATTAGTCTGGATCACGTTGGCATAAGTAGGGAAGGCTGGAGGCTATTAAGGTGGACAAATCCCCAGGACAGGATGGGATCTATCCCAGGTTGCTGAGGGAGGCGAGAGAGGAAATTGCTGGGGTCCTGACGGATATCTTTGTGGCATCCTTAAATACAGGTGAGGTGCCGGAGGACTGGAAGGTTGCTCTCATGTTGTCCCCTACACAAGAAGGGTAGTAGGGATATTCCAGGTAACTACAGACCAGTAAGCCTGACGTCGGTGGTGGGGAAGTTGCTGGAGAAGGTACTGAGAGAGAGGATCCATTTATATTTAGAAAAGAATGAGCTTATCAGTGATAGGTAACATGGGTTTTTGCAGGGGAGTTCGTGCTTTACCAACTTGATAGAGGTCTTCGAGGAAGTGACCAAGTTGTTAGATTAAGGAAGGGCTGTTGTTGTCATATACATGGACTTTAATAAGGTGTTTGATAAGGTTCCCCATGGCAAACTAATGGAGAAAGTGAAGTCACGTGGTGTGCAGGGTGTTCTAGCTAGGTGGATAAAGGACTGGTTGAGCAACAGGAGACGGAGAGTAGTAGTTGAAGGGAGTTTCTTGAAATGGAGAAAGGTGCTCCACTAAATGATCTAGAAGAGAGCACTGTTGGTATGATCAGCAAGTTTGCAGATGACACAAAGATTGGTGGAGTAGCAGAAAGCATAAGGGACTGTCAGAGAATACAGGAGGATATAGATAGACTGGAGAGTTGAGCAGAAAAGTGACAGATGGCTTTCAATCCAGACAAATGTGAGGTGATGCATTTAGGCAAGTCTAATTATAGAACAAATTATACAATGAATGGAAGAGCCTTGGGAAAAGTTGATGGGCAGAGAGATCTGGGAGTGCAGGTCCATTGTACCCTGAAGGTTGCTGCACAGGTGGATAGAGTGGTCAAGAAGGCATATAGTACGCTTGCCTTCATTGGACAGGATAGTGAGTATAAGAGCTGGCAAGTCATGTTAACATTGTACAAGACATTGGTTCGGTCGAATTTAGAATATTGTCTACAGTTCTGGATGCCACATTACCAAAAGGATGTGGACACTTTGGAGAGGGTGCAGAGAAGGTTTACGAGGATGTTGCCTGGTATGGAAGGTGCGAGCTATGAAGAGAGATTGAGTAGGTTAGGTTTATTTTCACTAGAAAAAAGGAGATTGAGGGGGGACCTGATTGAGGTTTACAAAATCATGAAGGATATAGACAGGATGGAAAGAGACAAGCTTTTTCCCAGGGTGAAGGATTCAATAATGAGAGGTCATGCTTTCAAGGTGAGAGGTGGAAACATTAAGGGGGATACATGTGGCAAGTACTTCACACAGAGGGTGGTGGGCGTTTGGAATGCGTTGCCAGCAGAGGTGGTAGAAGCAGGCATGGTAGATTCATTTAAGATGTGTCTGGGCAGATGTATGAGTAGGTGGGGAGCAGAGGGATACAAATGCTTAGGAATTGACCGGCAGGTTTAGACAGTACATTTGGATCGGCTCAAGCTTGGAGGGACAAAGGGTCTGTTCCTGGGATGTAGATTTTCTTTGTTCTTTGTTCTTAGAAATCATCCAGGACTAATCATAGAATAGTTACAGGGGCAGGCCAGAAGCTAAGAACTCTACAGTGAGTAACTCATCTCCTGTGTCCGCAAAACTTGTCCGCTATCTACGAGACACAAGTCAGGAGCGTGATAGAATATCTTCCACATGCCTGGATGGGTGCAACTCTCACAAAGCATTCAAGAATTGTGACATCATCCAGGCCAAAGTTAAAAATCACACATCACCAGGTAATAGTCCAACAGGTTTATCTGGAAGCACTAGATTTTGGAGCATTGCTCCTTCATCAGGTGGTGCATCAGCTGATGAAGGAGCGTCGCTCCGAAAACTAGCGCTTCCAAGTAAACCTGTTGGACTATTACCTGGTGATGTGTGATTTTTAACTTTGTCCACCCCAGTCCAACACCGGCACCTCCAAATCATGGCATTAAGCAATCCATTTGATTTGCACTTCATCCATCACCTTCAACGTTTACTCACTTCACCGCTGACAGAAGTGGTATACTATCAACAAGACCCACAATAGTAACTCACCAAGTATGTTCTGACAGCACCTTCTAAACCCTTCATTTATACACCTTGAACACCAAGAGCAGCAAAGGCACAGAAATATCACCTTCCAGAAATTCCCCTCAGAGTCCCAATAATCCTGACTTAGAACTCTACTGCCATTCCTTCCCTGTTACTGGGTGGATCAATGAACTTCCTTCCTACCAACACCATGGATGTGACTATAGCCAAGGACTGCAGGAATACAAATAGCACACACCACACCCATTTTGAGGGCTATTAAGGATAGGCAATAAATGCTGATCAAGCCACTATTGCCCACAACCCATGAACAATTTTTTAAAAAATTGCATTAAAACCATTTTCAGGTAGGTCACAGTGCTGGAGAAACTCAGCAGATCTAGCAGCATCAATGGAGAAAGAAACAATGTTTCAATCAAATCTGATTCTTCTTTGGAACCCAAAACTCTGTTTTTCTCTCTCCACAGATGCTGCCATACCTGTTGAGTTTCTCCAACTCTTTCTGTTGCTTTTAGTTTCACATCTGCAGCATCCACTGTACTTTGCCTCTGAGATCATAAAAACCTGAGTGAAATCCATGCAAGTTATTTTGTTGTCCATTGTACTGATTTACTATATCACTCAGTACAATATATTTTGGATCATAAAGTAACATTCAGAAGAAGGCTCTTGTATTTTTAGTAAACTAATTATAAGGGGAGGTACCCAAATACAATGTCTTCCTTACTAAATTAAAAATTACATTAATTAGAGTCATAGACTCTTACAGCCTGGAGACTGGCCCTTTGGCTCAAACTTGTCCATGCCGACCAAAATATCCACCCACGCTAACCCCATTTCCCTGCACTTGACCCATATCCTTCTAATCCTTTCCTATCCATGTATTTGTCCAAATGTCTTTTAAATGTTGTTAATGTACCCACCTCAACCACTTCCGCTAACAGCTCATTCCACATGCGTATTACCCTCTGTGTAAAAAAGTTGTCCCTCAGGTTCCCTTTTGCTCTTTCCCCTCGAACCTTAAACTGATGCCCTCTAGTCCTTGATTCTCCAACCCTGGGAAAAAGACTGAAAGCATTCACCTTAAACATGTCTCTCTTGATCTTATGTACTTCAATAAGATTCCCCCCACTGTCTCCTATGGTCTGAAGAAAAAGTTCTAGCTTGTCCAACCTTTCCGTATAACTTAGACTATTGAGTCCTGGCAAACATCCTTGTAAATTTCTTCTGCACTCTTTCCAGTTTAATAACATCCTTCCTACAGCAAGGTGACCAAAACTGAATGCAATACTCCAAGTGCAGCCTCACCAACGTCCTGTACAACTGCAACATAACTTCTCAACTTCTATATTCAATGCCCTGACTGATGAAGGCCAGTGTGCCAAAAGCCTTCTTCACTACCCTGTCTATCTGTGACTCCACTTTCAGAGAAACGTGTGCCTGAACTCCAAGGTCTCTCTGTTCCATTACACCCCTTAAGGCCCTACCATTCACCATAAAACTCTTGGCTTGATTTGACTTTCCAAAATGCAAGACCTCACATTTATCTATAATAAACTCAATTTGCTAATAGCACAGAAAACATAGCTGATCTATACAGCTTCTGTATCTCTCTGCACTAACATTACTTATCAGGTTTTTTTTTTCTTTCATCTCACCAAGAGTGAATTCAACTCGTCAGTTGTCATTTGTTGTGATGAAAGGTGTGTGATTTATGTACAGCAATATCATTTCAGTGTTTGGATTTTGAACTAGTGGAATTTGGGTTTTGGTCTGCATGCCTGAAAAGGTTTAATAATTAACGTGTCAGTATTTCTGGAACAATGATTTTACTCATTGGTTAGACAGCAACCAAGTAGGGCCCTACTGGAGTGAAAATGCAAATTTGTTTGATTTGTGTGTATTATACAATCTAAGAATACAAAGATAGAGAGGCATTAGTCTGTTTTCAGTTTAGAAGATCCTTGATTAGGCAAAACCCAGAGGTTGGAACACTTTTGTTCTAGTTTGCAGAAGACCTGGTGGGGATGAAATGTAAAAAACAGTGTCTCCTGAGGAAAGAAGTTAGTTAAGAACAGTGAGGAAACAAGACACCTCAGTCCAAGGATTTTGGTTTGAAATTCCAGACGAGGAGTGTTTGACTGGAGCTATAGGGGTTATTTGAAGTTAAGAAATTTGAAGGCAATTAAACTCTCAAGGCCAGGAATTGAAAGAAACAACTAAGTTGATCCCACAGATGTGATAAAGAAGGGAACTCATATGTTTTCTCCACATAAATAGGAAAGGTTTAGAGGGATAATAGTCAAATGCAGGCAAATGGGACTAGTTTAGCTTGGGAAATTTGGTCAGCATGAATGAGTTGGACCAAAGAATCTGTTTCTGTACTGTATGACTGTTAGAGTACTGTAATGCGATGCTTTTAGTATTAGATCGGATTTTATTTTAACACGTGTTTTGAAATCTTTCAAATTGTATTAAACATAAATAGTTTGGTTTGTTCCATTGTGTGATAAATGTCTGTTTCATTGTTGAAACCAAATCTCCTGCATCAAATGCTTGTGCTACTAAAAGACCACAATGTTAAATACAAAAAAAAATCTCTCGAGCTAGATTCCAATCGGGGATCTGATTTAGGAGAAAGTGAGGACTGCAGATGCTGGAGATCAGAGCTTAAAAATGTGATGCTGGAAAAGCGCAGCAGGTCAGGCAGCATCAAAGGAGAAGGAGAATCGACATTTCAGGCATAAGCCCTGATTCTCCTTCTCCTTTGATGCTGCCTGACCTGCTGCACTTTTCCAGCATCACATTTTTAAGCAGGGATCTGATTTATCCAAGAGTAAATTAGCTGTGATCAGAATATTGGAACATTGGACCTATTGTTAGGAACGGTAATTCTGTTTCAGTAGTCTCTTCACTGTAAGAATATAGAGTGATAAGCCCAACTTTCAAACAATACACTTCTGTTATATTACAGTTTAGACATGAATAATTCTGCTTGTTACCAGAACAGGGAGCAAATTAGATGAAAGGGGTTACTGTGGTACACAATTAACATAACATAATGTGCTGACCTTATTATCCATAAGTGGCAAATTGATATATTACGCCATTCCCTAGTTGACCTTGAGAGGGGGTGATGAGACTTCTTGAACCACTGCAGTCCACGTGCTGTAGGTACCTCATAATGTTGCTTGGGACAGAATTTCAAGGTTTTGACCCAGTGACAGCAACACATTTCCAAGTCAGGATGGTGAGTGACTTGGAGGCGAACATGCAGATAGGGGTGTTCCCATGTATCTACTGCCGCTGTTCTTCTGAGTGGAAGTGGCCGTGGGTTTGGAAGATGTTTTCTCAGGATTAACTAATCATTCTTTCTCATCTTGTAATGATTTTCTTGAACTGGGATTAGCTCAGTTGGTTGGATGGCTGGTTTGCAAGGCAGAATGATGCCAACAGCATGAGCTCAATTCTTACATTGACTGAGGTTACAGTGAGGGATTCTCCTTCTCAACCTCTCCCCTCACCTGAGGCATGGTGATCCTTGGGTGAAACCACCACCAGTTTTGTCTCTCTCTCTCTCTCTAATGAGTGGGCAGCCCTATTATCCAGTAGGACTATAGCAACTTTGCCGTGTTTCTCTTTAATAATTGCACATTCTATTCCAGTCAAATGTAAGCTGAAAAGAAACCACAGAAATGTGCACATTTGGTGCCACACAGTGGCATATCGAGTACATCCCTTCAAAATGCAACAATGGTCTAATGTAAGAGGAGTTTTCTTCATAAAGCATTGATCTAATGGCACAAAACACAGCTCTTTCAAAGGAGAATGAGATGCTCATTCTGGATTACATCCAATATTATTATCATTTGAATGCAATTAGACAATCCATTCAGATTTGCTGCAATTATAGATTCATACCTCAAAGAGGCTGGACTGAAAATCAAACAACCTTTGGCAATCTTTTCTCCCCGCTCCTTAAAGATTTTCACCTCATCGGAAGGAGCATTTTTCTGACTTTATTATTAACAGATCCAGGGTAACCCCTCACAGATCTTAACAGGGGAGAAAAGCTAAAAGCAACCTTCAATTTTCAATTGGTTATCAGAACAGAATCCTTAGGCAGAATCTTGGAGGGGCCTGGATGATGTGGGTTTTGGCAGGATGTTTTATCACACCCTTGTGAGAATTCCAGCAAGGGCTATCTCGAAGTTGGGAGCAATTCGCTCAATTGTTTATACATTTGCCAAGAGGCGAATTTCTCCCTCGACAGCATTGAATTACCACTTAAGGGGGTTTGTAGCTTTTTAAATGCCTTATTAACAACACCACTCACCTCATTAATATTAAGCTTCCTATCTTACCAAAGAAGCTGAGAATTCCCGATATGGAAGTCAGAGGCGGGGATACCTAGTGACCTCAACTCGCTGCTTGCTCCAAAGGACATGGGGGATAGGCAGCAACATCTCAGGGCACACTCCACAGACAATGGTCACAAGCAGTCTCCCTAGCCAGATAGCAACATTGACACGTGCTGCTGCAAGGATACTGTGTATTCAGGGTCACATCCGTACCTCATGGACTGGGCCAGGCTCATCTCCAGTCTGTTCACTTGCTATTACCACACTTCCTCACACTCAGCTTACTTTGGTGCTCACAGTATCTCTGCATTGTCTTATCTTTCTGCACTTTGACCCGTCAGTCAGTGGTATCAAGCTCGTAGTGCTGCAGTATTGCCTGGCCTTTCAGTGCAGACACAAAAAGGAGCTTGTCGTGGTTGTCATCAGTCCCCAGTCAAGTCAAGGGAAATAACTTGTGGCTGGAGCTCTCAAAACAGAAATCAAGGGCAGCCTTCAAGACCCGTCTAAAGGCTTGGATATGGTCAGTGACGGATTAAACTTCCGATAAAGGATGAGGAGTCAAGTGTCAGGTAGCTAACTGCTAGTTAGGAGCATTGATACACAGTGCGATACTGGGGTCCAAGTCCATAGCTCTGTGAAAATGGCAATACAATTGAATAAGGTGGCAAAGGAGGCGTACAACTTGCCTTCATTAGTCAGGGCATTGAACATGAAAGTTGGAAAGTCATGTTACAACTTTTTAAAATTCACTTGTGGGATGTGGGTGTCACTGACTGGGTCAGCATTTATGGCCCATCCCTAGTTGTCCCTTGAGAAGGTGGGGGTGAGCTGCCTTCTTGAACCGCTGCAGTCCACCTGTTATGGGTTGGCCCACAATGCCTTAGGGAGGGAATTCCAGGATTTTGACCCAGCAACAGTGAAGAAACGGCTATATATTTTCAAATCAGGTTGGTGAGTGGCTTGGTGGGGAAATTGCAGGTGGTAATGTTCCTATGTATCTGCTGCCCGTGTCCTTCTCGATGGAAATTGTGAGCTTGGAAGGTGAGGTCTGAGGATCTTCGGTCAATTTCTGCAGTGAATCTTGGAGATAGTGCACACTGCTGCTACTGAGCATTAGTGGTGCAGGGAGTGGCTGCTTGTGTAGTACCAACTAAGTGGGCTGCTTTGTCCTGGATGGTGTCAAGCTTCTTGAATGTTGTTGAAGCTGTACCCATCCAAGCAAGTGAGGAGCATTCCCCACTTGTGTCCCAAAGATGATGGACAGACTCTGGGAAGTCAGAAGGGGAGTTACTTGCTGCAGTATTCCTAGCCTCTGATCTGTTTTTGTGGCCATTGTGCTTATGTGGTGAGTCCAGTTGAGTTTCTGGTCAATGATAACCTCCAGAATGTTGGCAGTGGAGAATTCAGTGATTGTAATGCCATGCAACACTAAAGGGAAAAGGTTAGATTCTCTCTTGCTGGAGATAGTCATCACCTTGTGTATCATCAAGGAGAAAGTGAGGACTGCAGATGCTGGAGATCAGAGCTGAAAATGTGTGCTGGAAAAGCGTACCTTCAGGAACCTGAAGAAAGGCTTATGCCCGAAACGTCGATTCTCCTGTTCCTTGGATGCTGCCTGACCTGCTGCGCTTTTCCAGCAACACATTTTCAACCTTGTGTATCATGAATGTTACTAGCCACTTATGATTCCAAGGCCTTGCTGCATATGGGCATGGACTGCTTCAGTATCTGAGTCGACATGAATGCAAAATGTTCAGCACCAATCAGCAGTGAACACCTCCACTTCTGACTTTATGATAGAACGAGGATCATTGATGAAGCAGCTGAAGATTGTTGGGCCTGGGACACTGACCTTAGGAGCTCCTGCAGAGTTACCTTGAGGCTGACATGACTGACCTGCAATGACTACACCTCTCTTCCTTTAAGCTAAGTACGCACCTTTGTGGAGTTCAGAAATTGTAAATCTCCAAATTTATTTCTGGTTTAGAGTCTGGGTTGTGTTCAAACATTCTGCTACTTTCAGCTGTGTAAATTTTTGTTACCTGTGTTTCATAAAGCATATCAACGTCCTTCTGCTGTTCAGCTTTGGCTTTGAGCTGGTCAAGGTCTGCCGACATTACTGATGCATCTTCTTCCACAGCTGTTACCAAGGCCTGTAAACAACAGTACATTGCCTCTCCTATCATACAACGTATGGCCAATAGAGTTAAGCAGTTATTCAGCTGTCACTAAGCAACCCTTGAGCTGGACAATACCAGGCTTCATCTCATGTTGCTGTAAAAGGCCATGCTGCGCAGCTGGTCATGCAGCATCCAAGGAACAGGAGAATTGACGTTTCGGGCATAAGCTCTTCTTCAGGAATCTCATGTTATACATGTTTTAGTAAATATGGCAACATTGACTTATTTACTAAGGGGGGTGGGGTGGGGGGGAGGTGGTGAATAAAATTATCTCACCAATGAATAAATCAGAAACTACATTGTATAGACCTTCTTCACTCATGGAATAGATACTGAATTCAATTATCTTCAATGTAGTTTCTTGTTTATCCAAAATACATTTCAAGTTGTGGAGCTATGAGATACATTCTGTTGAAACATTTCATTCTTGGGTTCAGGACCAAAGCAAATATACAAACGTTCAAAGGGAACAACAATTTATACTGAGATTTATACTTCATATCAGAAATTGGGGTTGGCAGGAACACCGAATGGTCAAACCATTGCCATTCCAAATGCACCATTACCTCAAAGGTTGTATTAGATTAAAATCAGAATGCAAGTCAACACTAACTGGTCATGTGCACGCCTTGGGAAATGCATCAGGACACAGTGTCCCCTTAAGCTTTGTTTAACTGAACAGTGCAAAGCCAGGGCAAATTCCTTTCAACTGCAAAGGACTGGGCCCAGACTGTGAATATATATAGTTTCTGGCAGATGCAAGTCAAGTCACATTGGGAGCCCAAGTGATAATTTTAAATTGGTTGATCATTCAATTCTTGGCAAAGTTGGGATTGTTAAGTAAGTATTGCCCAATCACGTATCACATTGAGAGTTGGACACCTTTTTAAAGTTTTGCAAGCACAGGCTGGTTGAGTATAGTCAGTTGAGTACATCCTGTTGCAAACAGCTAAAGGGATATGCTAGTTGATACCATCTACCATTCAGCAACTCCATCTCATGCAGCACGAATGTTTACTTCCTTCAAAATTTGGGATTCTTGAATCTATCCTGGTGTGTACAAAATGAAAAGATTCTACATCATGTCTCATTTTTAAGCAAAAGTCAACTTCTCTGCTACCAAGGGACTATCAACTTAGGAGCAAAATACTGCAGATGCTGGAATCTGTACTGAAAGCAAAGAATGCTAGAGATCATAGCAGGCCAGGAAGCATCCAGGGCCGACAGGAAGCAAACATTTTGAATCTAAATGACTTTTCATCAGAGCCATCTAGACTCATAATGTTAGCTTGCTCTCTCTCTCTCTCTCCCTCTCTCTCCATGGATGCTGCCTGACCTGCTGTGATCTCCAGCAGTATTTTTGTTTTCAGTGACCAAGTTAATTTTGTTAACACTTTAATGAAAACTGATATTTATAGCTGGCCTCCTCTGTTAGTTTGTCTATACAGGAAGGGTTCTTGGCCCTTGTCACTGCTGCAGGTGAACATGAGATCAAAGCCAGAAATGGATCTCCACGCTCTCTCCTGGCTTTCATCCACAAACTCCAAATCATTCTCCTTCCTTCAGTGAAGGAATTCCCACCCCCTTGTTTCAAAATTGTTTCTCTTTCATACCACTTGAGGGTGATGTGACTCACTCGAGCTTGGCAGTTACACTGCTCTCTTTTTGCTTTCCCTGACCATGCATTTCCAAAAGCGGTCCAGAATTCAGGTGGGGCTTGTCAATTGATTTTTCAATGATCTGTAAAAGCGTCACACCTCACAGAATGTAGTTCCAAACTCTCCTGAAAAGTTCCATATTTGTGGACCGTATTTCCCTGGGACCTTCTACCCCTTTGTGATTCTTTTTCTATTGAACTGGGTAAATGAGACGGGAATCAAACACATTCCAAAACTTACAGTCACTCAGCATCTGTGGAGAGTACAGTACAGGAGGAGGCCATTCAGCCCATCGAGTTAGCACCAGCTCTCTGAACACTTTGCATGACCTTTGCTGTTCTCATGCCTGTCCCCCGTAACCCTGCACCTTGTTTAGATTGCTTACAGTGTGGAAACAGGCCCTTCGGCCCAACAAGTCCACACCGACCCACCGAAGTGCAACCCACCCAGACCCATTACCTTACATTTACGCCTTCACCTAACACTACAGGCAATTTAGCATGGTCAATTCACCTAACCTGCACATCTTTGGATTGTGGGAGGAAACTGGAGCACGCAGAGGGGACCCATGCAGACACAGGGAGAATGTGCAAACTCCACACAGTCAGTCACCTGAGGCAGGAACTGAACCCGGGTCTCTTGGAAGTGTGAGGCAGCAGTGTTAACCACTGTGCCACCATGCCGCATTTATAGAACATCCTCTTGAATTCCTCAATTGAGGAGATGATGGCTTAGTGGTATTATTGCTGGACTCTTATTTCAGAGACCTGGGGTAATGTTCTGGGTTTGAATCCTGCCACAGCAGATGATGGAATTAATTTTTTTTTGAAAATCTGGAATGAAGACTTTAACAATGATCATGAATTCAGTGCTGATTGTTTGGAAAAACACATCTGGGTCATTAATGTCCTTCAGGGAAGGAAGCTGCCATCCTACTGGATCTGGCCTACATGGGACCCCAGACCCACAGCAATAGGGTTGACTTTTAACTGCCCTCTGGGCAATTAGGGGTGTGTATGAAATGCTGGCCTTGCCAGCAATACCCTCAATTAATGAATTAAAACAAAAATGAACCTGCCTTCACCCACACATCTAGTACGGATTCAATGAGGGTTTGTCAAAGTAGCCATTTGTCAAGCTTTCCAAAACATTGTTACATAGACTGCGCAGCTCAGGGTCTGGATGGTGGGTTGAAGGGCTGAAAAGAATTTGTACCTGAAACATAGATGTTTATGTACTCTCCATGAGATGCTGAGTGACTTTCTGAGTGTTTGTCACTTTTGGAATGTGTTTGATTCTAGTCTCATTTACCCAGGTCAGGAGAAGAAAAATCACAAAGGGGTCAAAGGTCCCTGGGAAACATGGTCCATAAAATGGAGCTTTTAAGGGGAGTTTGGAACCACAGTCAGAACTGAGATCGAATATTGAATATATGGAACACAAATTCTCAACTGGATTGTAGGCAGAGATCTCAGGACCTTGCAATACACCACAAGCACCAAGAAGGTAACAACAATTTGCATTTATATAGCAAAATTAAAGTGAAACTTCCCAAAGGAATTAAATACAAATTGGCATTCAAATAGCTGCTAGCTCTAGACAGACAGAAGTTTACATATAACACTTCACCTTTAATTGTGCATTTTCCAGTTTGAGGTTGGAGTTTTCCAAGTTGCTGTTGTGTAATACGCTGAGCAGTTCATGGCTTGTTGATCTTCCTCTTTCTGTAGCTCTCTGTAGCTGTTCCTCAAGGCTAGCCACCTGACTGTTTATTGGAATAGTTAGATGCGTTAGTCTGGCACACTAATCGTTTAACATCAACATTTGCAAAACAGCTACATGAAGTGAGCATCATTTTGTAAGCGGCCTCGTACACGCAAACAGTTCCCCATCTCTCAGACCCTAATTCCACTCCCTCAACCCCTATCCCACCCTCTCAGTCTCCATCCCACTCTCCCAGCCCCTACCCCATTCTCTCAGCCCCTACCTAATTCTCCCAGCCCCTACCTCACTCCTAATCCCCTACTCCACTCTCTCAGCCTCTACTTCTCTTGGGCTCATCTCTTTTACCCCGCTCTCTCAGTCTCCACCCCACTCCAGTATCCAGCCCCTCCCCCACTCTCTCTGCCCCTTCCCACTCTCCCTGTCCTCTATCCCACTCTTGCAGCCCCCTACCCCACTCTCCCAGCCCCTTACCCCATTCTCCCAGCTCCCTACCCTACTCTCCCAGTCCCCGACGCCACTCTCCCAGCCCCATACCGCATTCTCCCAGCTCCCTAACCGCTCTCCCAGCCCCTACCCCACTTTCTCAGCCCACAATGCTACTCTCCCAGCCCCTATCCCACTCTCTCAGCCCCTACCCCCACTCTCCCAACCCTCTACCCGACTCTCTCTGCCCCTACCTCACTCTCCCAGCCCCTTACCCCACTCTCCCAGCCGCCACCTCACTCTCCCAGCCCCTATCCCACTCTCCCAGCCCCTACCCCCACTCTCCCAGCCTCAACCCCCACTCTCCCAGCCCCTACACCACTTTCCCAGCCCCCTATCTCACTCTCCCAGCCCCTTACCCCACTCTCCCAGCCCCCACCCCACTCTCCCAGCCCCCTACCCTACACTCCCAGCCACTACCCAACTCTCCCAGCCCCCTACCCCACTTTCCCAGCTCCCGACCCCACTCTCCCAGCCCTCTACCCCACTCTCCCAGCCCCCTACCCCACTCTCCCAGCCCCTTACCCCACTCTCCCAGCCCCACACCCCACTCTCCCCGCCCCACCCCACTCTCCCAGTCCCTACCCCACTCTCCCAGCCCCCACCCCACTCTCCCCTCCCCCAACCCCACTCTCCCAGCCCCAATCCCAGTCTTCTCTGCCCTTACCCCACTATCCGCCCCCACCCCACTCTCCCAGCTCCTTACCCAACTCTTCCCGCCCCTACCCAACTCTCCCAGCCCCCTACCACACTCTCCCAGCCCTTACCACATTCTCCCAGCTCCCTACCTCACTCTCCCAGCCCCTACCCCACTTTCTCAGCCCCCAATCCCACTCTCCCAGCCCCTACCTCACATTCTCAGCCCCCTACCCCACTCTCCCTGACCCCTACACCACTTTTCCTGCCCCTTACCCCACTCACCCAGCCCCCACCCCACTCTTCCTGCCCTTACCCCACCCCCCAGCCCCTACCCCCCTCTCCCAGACCAGTACCCCACTCGCCCAGCCACCACCCCTATCTGTCTGCCCCTAGCCCACTCTCCCAGCCCCTACCCCACTCTCCCAGACCCCAATCCCAGTCTCTCTGGCCCTACCCCACTCTCCCAGCCCCCTACCCCACATTCCCAGCTCCTTACCCTACTCTACCCGCCCCTACCCCACTGTCCCAGCTCCTTACCCCACTCTCCCAGCCCCCTACCCCACTCTCCCAGCCCCCAATGCCACTCTCTGAGCCCCTACCCCACTCTCCCAGCCCTCTACCCCACTCTCTCTGCTCCTATCCCACTCTCCCAGCCTCTGCCCCACTCTCCCAGGCCCCACCCCACTCTCCCAGCCTCCTACCCCACTCTCCCAGCCCCCAATGCCACTCTCTGAGCCCCTACCCCACTCTCCCAGCCATCTACCCCACTCTCCCAGCCCCTTACCCCACTCTCCCAGCCCCCACCTCACTCTCCCAGCCCCTGTCCCACTCTCCCAGCCCCTACCCCCACTCTCCCAGCCCCTACCCCCACTCTCCCAGCCTCAACCCCCACTCTCCCAGCCCCTACACCACTTTCCCAGCCCCCTATCTCACTCTCCCAGCCCCTGACCCCACTCTCCCAGCCCCCACCCCACTCTCCCAGCCCCCTACCCTACACTCCCAGCCACTACCCAACTCTCCCAGCCCCCTACCCCACTTTCCCAGCTCCTGACCCCACTCTCCCAGCCCTCTACCCCACTCTCTCTGCCCCTACCCCACTCTCCCAGCCCCTCCCACACTCTCCCAGCCCCTACCCCACTCTCCCAGCTCCCACTCCACTCTGCCAGCCCCCAATCCCTCTCTCCCAGACCCCACCCCACTCTCCGAGCCCCTACCCCACTCTCCAAGCCCCCACCCCACTCTTCCAGCCCCCACACCACTCTCCTAGCCACCTACCCCAATCTTCCAGCCCCCAATCCACTCTCCCAGCCCCTACCCCACTCTACCAGCCCCCACCCTACTCTCCCAGCCTCCTACCTCACTCTCCCAGCCCCTCAATCCCACTCTTCCAGCCCCCACCCACTCTCTCAGCCCACACTCCACTCTCCTAGCCCCCAATCCCACTCTCCCAGCCCCCACCCCACTCTCCCAGACCCTCCCCCACATCCCAGCCCCTTACCCCACTCTCCCAGCCCCCACCCCACTCTCCCCGCCCCCTACCCCACTCTCCCAGCCCCAATCCCAGTCTTCTCTGCCCCTACCCCACTATCCCCCCCCACCCCACTCTCCCAGCTCCTTACCCAACTCTTCCCGCCCCTACCCAACTCTCCCAGCCCCCTACCACACTCTCCCAGCCCTTACCACATTCTCTCAGCTCCCTACCTCACTCTCCCAGCCCCTACCCCACTTTCTCAGCTCCCAATCCCACTCTCCCAGCCCCTACCCCACTTTCTCAGCCCCCTACCCCACTCACCCTGCCCCCTACACCACTTTTCCAGCCCCTTACCCCACTCGCCCAGCCCCCACCCCACTCTCCCAGCCCCTTACCCCATTCTCCCAGCCCCCAAACCCCACTCAAACAGACCCTTACCCCACTCTCTCTGCCCCTACCCCACCCTCCCAGCCCACAAACCCCACTCTCCCAGACCCTTACCCCACTCTCCCAGCCCCTACCCCACCCTCCCAGCCCCCAATCCCACTCTCCCAGCTTGCAATCCCACTCTCCCAGCCCGCAATCCCACTCTCCCAGCCCCCTACCCCACTCTCCCAGCCCCTTACCCCACTCTCCTAGTCCCCACCCCACTCATCCCGCTCCATCCCCAACTCTCCCAGCCCCTACCCCACTCTCCAAGCGCCTACCCCACTCTCCCAGCCCCCTACCCCACTCTCCCAGCTTGCAATCCCACTCTCCCAGCCCGCAATCCCACTCTCCCAGCCCCCTACCCCACTCTCCCAGCCCCTACCCCACTCTCCAAGCGCCTACCCCACTCTCCCAGCCCCCAATCCCACTCTCTCCGCCACTATCCCAATCTCCCAGCCTCCACCCGACTCTCCCAGCCCCTACCCCACTCTCCCAGCCCCTACCTCACTCTCCAAACCACCTACCCAGTCTACCAGCTCCCTACCCCACTCTCCCAGCCCCTACTCCACTCTCCCAGACCCCTACCCCACCCTCCCAGCTCCTTACCCCTCTCTATCCACCCCTACCCCACTCTCCCTGTCCTCTACCCCACTCTCACAGCCCCCTACCCCACTCTCCCAGCCCCTTACCCCATTCTCCCAGCTCCCTACTTTACTCTCTCAGCCCCCTACGCCACTCTCCCAGCCCCTTACCGCATTCTCCCAGCCTCCACCTCACTCTCCCAGCCCCTCCCCACTCTCCCAGCCCGTATCCCACTCCCCCAGCTCCTAACCCACTCTCCCAGCCGTCACCCCACTCTCCTAGCCCCTACCCCACCCTCCCAGCCCCATACCCCACTCTCCCAGCCCCATACCCCACTCTCTCAGCCCCTACTCCACCCTCCCAGCCCCCAGCCCCCAACCCCACTCTCCCAGACCCCACCCCACTCTCCCAGCCCCCACCCCACCCACCCAACCCGCCCCTACCCCACCCTCCAAACCCCTACCCCACTCTCCCAGCCCCCACCCCACTCTCCCAGCCCCCAATCCCACTCTCCCAGCCCCAAATCCCACTCTCCCAGCCCCCAATCCCACTCTCCCAGCCCTCTACCCAACTCTCCCAGCCCCTTACCCAACTCTCCCAGTCCCCACTCCACTCACCCCTATCCCTACCCCACTCTACCAGCCCCTTACACCACTCTCCCAGCCCCCACCTCACTCTCCCCGCCCCTACTCCAATCTCACAGCCCCTACCTCATTCTCCTAGACCCTACCCCACTCTCCCAGCCCCTCCCCCACTCTCCCAGCCCCTACCCCATTCTTCCAGCCCCAATCCCACTCTCCCAGCCCCAATCCCACTCTCCCAGCCCCTACCCCACTCTCCCACCCCCCTATCCCACTCTCCCAGCCCCACCCCACTTTCTCAGCCCCCTACCCCACTCACCCCGCCCCCTACACCACTTTCACAGCCCCTTACCCCACTCTCCCAGCATTTAACCCACCCCTCCAGCCCTCATTCCCACTCTCCCAGCACCTACCCCACTCTCCCAGCCCCTACCCCACCCTCCCAGCCCCCAATCACACTCTCCCAGCCCCAACCCCACTTTCCCAGCCCCCACCCCCACTCTCCCAGCCCCCAACCCCACTCTCCCAGCCCCCACCCCCCACTCTCCCAGCCCCCACCCCCACTCTCCCAGCCCCCTCCCCACTCTCCCAGCCCCCAATCCCACTGTCCCTGCCCCTCCCCACTTTCCCAGACGCTACCTCACTCTCCCAGCCTCCAATCCCTCTTTCCCAGCCTCCACCTCACTCTCCCAGCCCCTCCCCACTCTCCCAGCCCGTATCCCACTCCCCCAGCTCCTAACCCACTCTCCCAGCCGTCACCCCACTCTCCTAGCCCCCACCCCACTCTCCCAGCCCCCAATCCCACTCTCCAAGCCCCCACCCCACTCTCCCAGCCCCTACCGCACTCTCCCAGCCCCTACCCCACTCTCCCAGCCCCTACCCCACTCCCCCAGCCCCTACCCCACTCTCCCAGCCCCCACCCCACTCTCCCAGCCCCCAATCCCACTGTCCCAGCCCCCGCCCCACTCTCCCAGCCCCCACTCCACTCTCCCAGCCTCCTACTACACTCTCCCAGCCCCCAATCCCACTCTCCCAGCCCCCATCCCACTCTCCCAGCCCCCACCCCACTCTCCCAGCCCCCACCCCACTCTCCCAGCCCCCACCCCACTCTCCCAGCCTCTCAACTCACTCTCCCAGCCCCCACCCCACTCTCCCAGCCTCCTACTACACTCTCCCAGCCCCCAATCCCACTCTCCCAGCCCCCATCCCACTCTCCCAGCCCCCACCCCACTCTCCCAGCCCCCACCCCACTCTCCCAGCCCCCATCCCACTCTCCCAGCCCCCACCCCACTCTCCCAGCCCCCACCCCACTCTCCCAGCCCGCACCCCACTCTCCCAGCCTCTCAACTCACTCTCCCAGCCCCCAATCCCACTCTCCCATTTGGATCATAATCTGACCATAATCCCAAACTAAACTAGTCCCACTTGCCTGTGCTTTTGAACATTGTAATTTAACTTGCATTCACCACTTCCTCTGGAAAGTACATTACACACACGAACTACCCTCTGTGTACAAAGAACCTCTTATATTGTTTTAAAATCTTTCTCCTCTCACCTTAAAAATATGTTCTCTAGTTTTGAAATCCCACACCCCAAGGAAAAGACACCTGTCATTTACCTTATTTATGCCCCTCGTGATTTTACAAACCTCTGTAAGGTCACACCTCAGCCTCCTACACTCCAGTGAAACAAATGCCAGTCTATCCAACTGCTCCCTATAACTCAAGCCTTACATTTCTGGCAACATCCTGGTAAATCCCTTCTGAACCCTCTCCAATTCGATAATATCCTTCCTACAACAGGGCGATCAGAATTAGACATGGTTTTAAGACATTAATCTCAGAGAGGGAACTAATGTATTTTAGTGACCCTGGGTAAAAACGTTTTTGTTCAGTTCGTAAAAATTGTGTTATGTACCCTGTTCTGTGTTTTTTTTTTACAACCCTGACCAAACTGGTGTATGGATGAAAATGAATGTCCCTTAAGACACAATGCTGAGATGTGCTCAGCCTAACCAACAAGATTATGGCAGAAAAGGCATTGAAGGCTTCTAGACTGGAATTGCCACCAGATTAATGTCAAAAATGGCAGAAGATCGAGATGACTAGGGGCTGGCTTTTCTCTCTCCCACCCCAGGTGAACTGCAGGGGATGGGGGTATAGGACATAGCGTAAGCAATGTGCTGGGGCCTTAAATCAATTCTCAGTCAAAAGATGGTGATTCCCGAGACCAAATCTATAGCACAAATTAGGTAAAAACAATGACTGCAGATGCTGGAAAGCAGAGTCTGGATTAGTGGTGCTGGAAAAGCACAGCAGTTCAGGCAGTATCCGAGGAGCAGTAAAATTGACGTTTCAGGCAAAAGCCCTTCATGAGGGATAAAGGCAGTGAGTCTGAAGGGTGGAGAGATAAATGAGAGGAGGGTGGGGGTGGGGAGAAAGTAGCATAGAGTACAATAGGTGAGTGGGGGAAGGGCTGAAGGTGATAGGTCAGGGAGGAGAGGTGGAGTGGATAGGTGGAAAAGGAGATAGGCAGGTAGGACAAGTCATGGGGACAGTGCTGAGCTGGAAGTTTGGGACTGGGGTGAGGTGGGGGAAGGGGAAATGAGGAAACTGTTGAAGTCCACATTGATGCCCTGGGGTTGAAGTGTTCCGAGGCGGAAGATGAGGCGTTCTTCCTCCAGGCGTCTGGTGGTGAGGGAGCGGCGGTGAAGGAGGCCCAGGACCTCCATGTCCTCGGCAGAGTGGGAGGGGGAGTTGAAATGTTGGGCCACAGGGCGGTGGGGTTGATTGGTGCGGGTGTCCCGGAGATGTTCCCTAAAGCGCTCTGCTAGGAGGCGTCCAGTCTCCCCAATGTAGAGGAGACCGCATCGGGAGCAACGGATACAATAAATGATATTAGTGGATGTGCAGGTAAAACTTTGATGGATGTGGAAAGCTCCTTTGGTGCCTTGGATGGAGGTGAGGGAGGTGGTGTGGGCGATGTTTTGCAGTTCCTGCGGTGGCAGGGGAAGGTGCCAAGATGGGAGGGTGGGTCGTAGGGGGGTGTGGACCTGACCAGGTAGTCACGGAGGGAACGGTCTTTGCGGAAGGTGGAAAGGGGTGGGGAGGGAAATATATCCCTGGTGGTGGGGTCTGTTTGGAGGTGGCGGAAATGTCGGCGGATGATTTGGTTTATGCGAAGGTTGGTAGGGTGGAAGGTGAGCACCAGGGGCGTTCTGTCCTTGTTACGGTTGGAGGGGTGGGGTCTGAGGGTGGAGGTGCGGGATGTGGACGAGATGCGTTGGAGGGCACCTTTAACCACGTAGGAAGGGAAATTGCGGTCTCTAAAGAAGGCGGCCATCTGGTGTGTTCTGTGGTGGAACTGGTCCTCCTGGAACAGATACGGCAGAGGCGGAGGAATTGGGAATACGGGATGGCATTTTTGCAGGAGGTAGGGTGGGAAGAGGTGTAATCCAGGTAGCTGTGGGAGTCGGTGGGTTTGTAAAAAATGTCAGTGTCAAGTCGGTCATCATTAATGGAGATGGAGAGGTCCAGGAAGGGGAGGGAGGTGTCAGAAATGGTCCAGGTAAATTTAAGGACAGGGTGGAATGCGTTGGTGAAGTTGATGAATTGCTCAACCTCCTCGCGGGAGCATGAGGTGGCGCCAATGCAGTCATCAATGTAGCGGAGGAAGAGGTGGGTAGTGGTGCTAGTGTAATTACGGAAGATGGACTGTTCTACGTAGCCAACAAAGAGACAGGCATAGCTGGGGCCCATACGGGTGCCCATGGCTACCCCTTTGGTCTGGAAATATTAGGCAAATAAAGGGCACACAATGAGTTTTGATAGATGAGATATGACAGGAGGAGAGAGATACTTAGCAGAAGAATAAACAGGAAGATGAGAAACCATCTTTTGAATCCAGCAAGTTATGACGATCTGGTTTGCGCAGTCTATAAGGGTGGTCAAAAGCATTTTCAGCAGCAACTTTGTAAAGGAAAAGCTGAAGAGAAGAGTCACATTGGACTCAAAAACACTCCAGTTTCTCTCTCCTCTGCCGAGTTTCTCCAGCAGTTTATTTACAATCCTCGAAAGATAATGGAATATATACACACACACACACACACATATACATACAGTGTAAGATGAAAAAGATAATAAAGATCTGGATGTAGGTTTGCTCGCTGAGCTGGAGGGTTCATTTCCAGACAGATGCCCACTGAAGATGTTACCGAGTACGGTAATGAAACGTCTGGAAATGAACCTTCCAGCTCAGCGAGCAAACCTACATCCAAAACGTCAACCTGAGCTACAAATCTTCTCAAAACTCGCTAAAATAATAAAGATTGCAAGGGTGATGGGGAAAGATCCAGGATGAGGGGCATGGATAGGATAAATAGACAAAGTCTTTCCCCTGGGGTTGGGGAGTCCAGAACTAGAGAGTATAGGTTTAAGGTGAGAGGGGAAAGATAAATAAGAGACCAAAGGGGCAACTGTTTCACACAGAGGTTGGTACGTGTATGGAATGAGCTGCCAGAGGATGTGGTGGAGGCTGGTACAATTGCAACATTTAAGAGGCACTTGGATGGGTATATGAATAGGAAGGGTTTGGAGGGATATGGGCCGGGTGCTGGCAGGTGGGACGGGATTGGTTTGGGATATCTGGTCGGCATGGACGGGTTGGACCAAAGGGTCTGTTTCCGTGCTGTACATCTCTATGACTCGATGACTCTTTTTTTGTAATATTTGTTCACAGAATGTGAACATCGCCAGAAAGATCAGACTTTGTTGTCCATTCCTAAATGCCCTTGAACAGCTGATGGTGAGATGCCTCTTGAGGTACAGCAGGTACCCCCTCAGAGACAGATAAGGCACCAGAATTCTAACCCAGTGACGGAACAGTGATACACAATTCCAAATCAGGAACGTGTGTGACCTGGAAGAAAACGTGAAGGTAAGAGAAAATCATAAGGCACAGGAGCAAAAGTAGTCCATTCAGCCCATTGAATCTGCTGTGCCTTTCAATTGAGATCATGGCTGATCTGATAATCTTCAGCTCCTGTTACCTGTCTTTACCCCACAACTCTTGGTTCCCTTACCAATTTGGTGATGGTGTTCTCGGGGTCTGCTATCCTTTCTGTGGCATGTGATTCTAGTGAAATGAATGACAATGAATGATATAATGACACCCTCACAGATTTTTATAGGTAGATGATCAAGCTTATAGAACATAGAACAGCACAGGACAGGCCCTTCAGCCCAGCTTGACTGTGCTGGCCAGGATGCTATTCTAAACTAATCCTATCTGCCTGCACATGATCTGCATCCCTTTATTCTCTATCTGTTCATGTGTCTGTCTAAATGCTTCTTAAACATTGCTACTGTATCTGCTACCATCTCTCCTGACAGTGTGTTCCAGACACCCACAATCCTGTGTGTAAAAAACTTGCCTCGCACACCTCCTTTAAACTTCTCCCCTCTCACCTTCAACCTATGCCCCTTTAGCATTTGACATGTCGCCTCAGGATTGAGAGTCCAACTATACACCTCATCTTTGCCTCTCATAAACTCTATTAGGTCGCCCCTCAGCCACTGTTAGTGACAACAATCCAAGTTTTTGGCTGGGGCGATTTCATAGAGTCATAGAGATGTACAGCATGGTTACAGACCCTTTGGTCCAACCTGTCCATGCCGACCAGATAACCCAACCCAACCTAGTCCCACCTACCAGCATCTGGCCCATATCCCTCCAAACCCTTCCGATTCATATACCCATCCAAATGCCTCTTAAATGTTGCAATTGTACCAGCCTCCACCACATCCTCTGGCAGCTCATTCCATACATGTACCACCCTCTGTGTGAAAACATTGCCCCTTAGGTCTCTTTTATATCTTTCCCCTCTCACCCTAAACCTATGCCCTCTAGATCTGGACTCCCTCACCCAGGGAAAAGACTGTCTATTTATCCTATCCATGACCCTCATAATTTTGTAAACCTCTATAAGGTCACCCCTCAGCCTCCGACGCTCCAGGGAAAACAGCCCCAGCCTGTTCAGCCTCTCCCTATAGCTCAAATCCTCCAACCCTGGCAACATCCTTGTAAATCTTTTCTGAAGCTTTTCAAGTTTCACAACATCTTTCCGATAGGAAGGAGACCAGAATTGCACGCAATATTCCAACAGTGGCCTAACCAATGTCCTGTACAGCCGCAATGTGACTTCCCAACACCTGTACTCAATACTCTGACCGATAAAGGAAAGCATACCAAACGCGTTCTTCACTATCCTATCTACCTGCGACTCCACTTTCAAGGAGCTATGACCCTGCACTCCAAGGTCTCTTTGTTCAGCAACACTCCCTAAGACCTTACCATTCAGTGTATAAATCCTGCTGAGATTTGCTTTCCCAAAAATGCAGCACCTTGCATTTATCTGAATTAAACTCCATCTGCCACTTCTCAGCCCATTGGCCCATCAGGTCAAGATCCTGTTGTAATCTGAGGTAACTCTCTTCGCTGTCCACTACACTTCCAATTTTGGTGTCATCTGCAAACTTACTAACTGTACTTCTTCTGCTTGCATCCAAATCATTTATGTAAATGACAAAAGTAGAGGACCCAGCACCGATCCTTGTGGCATTCCACTGGTCACAGGCCTCCAGTCTGAAAAACAACCCTCTTTCACCATCATCTGTCTTCTATCATTGAGCCAGTTCTGTATCCAAATGGCTAGTTCTCCCTGTGTTCTGTGAAATCTAACCTTGCTAATCTGTCTCCCATGGGGAACCTTGTAGAAAGCCTTACTGAAGTCTATATATTTCCCAACTACCACTCTTCCCTCATCAATCCTCTTTGTTACTTCTTCAAAAAACTCAATCAAGTTTGTGAGACATGATTTCCCACGCACAATGCCAGGCTGACTATCCCTAATCAGTCCTTGCCTTTCGCTGGAGCTTCAGAACCTGCGGGGTGATGTTATAGATGTTTACAAAATCATGAGGGACATAGTTAGGTGAATAGACAAGGTATTCTCTCTGGAGTGGGAGAATCCAAAAATAGAGGGCATAGGTTTGAGATGATGCTGCTCTTCAAACAAGGTTGTGAAGTCCTTGTTCTTTTTCCATAAGAGTTGTCCAAGGCAGAGTTGCCAAAATGTCTGGGTTGATCTACTTGAAGAAGGTTTTTAAGTTAAAAAAACTTGTACAATGAAAGGGGAGTGGCCAGTTCTCCCAGGTCAGCTTTTATTTGGTTTGGTTTTTGGGAGGTCTAGTTGTTCGGAGAAAGCTGTCAGTCAGTTTTGAGGCTGCTGGTCAAAGAAACAGCTCCATGGAAGGAGGTGTTCTGTTCCATGCTGAATCCCTCTGACATTTCTCCTTCTCCTGTGTTTGTACCTTTTTTTCCCAAGGGGTGTTTATGGAGATGTTGCAAGTTTTTGGAAACTGCATCATTCAGTTGAGATAGTCTGTTGGGTTTTTAAGTAAAGTTATTTTATATTCTGTTCTTTTGTCTTTGTATTTCATTCAGTAATCTTGCAAATAAATTATTTTTGTTTAAAATTAAGTGGTTTGACCAGCTGCATCATTCCTGGAATATCCACGAGACATCTGCTCAAAACAACTAGCAAGTTAGGATCTGAGCTACCCTTCTTGAAATGTGTTGGGGGTGGGGTTGGGGGTCTGGCCTGGCCCATAACAGGTTTAAGGTGAGAGGGAAAAGATTAAAAAGGGACCTAAGGGGCACCTTTTCCACACAGAGGGTGGTGTTTGTATGGAATGAACTGCCAGAGGAAGTGGTGGAGGCTGGTGCAATTACAACATTTAAAAGGCATCTGGATGGGTACATGAACAGGTTAGATTAGATTTCCTAGTATGGAACCAGGCCCTTCAGCTCAACAAGTCCACACTGACCCTCTGAAGAGTAACTCATTTCCCTGTGACTAATGCACCTAACACTATGGGCAATTTAACATGGCCAATTCACCTAACCATTAGATGGTGGGAGGAAACTGGAGCACCCAGAAAAAACCCATGCAGACACAGGGAGAATGTGTAAACTCCACACAGCCAGTCGCCCAAGACTGAAACTGAACCCAGGGTGCTAATTACTGAGCCACTGTGCCACCCTAATAGGAAGGGTTTACACAGGAACCTCGATTATCTGGCATTCGATTAACTGAGTTTCAGATTATCCAGACAGGGTTGCAAGTTCCCAATGCTTGGCTTAACAATGTTATGCGGCATTCGGTCATCCGGAATTTGATTACACCGAACGAAATCCTGCCGCTCGTATTCTTTGAATTAGTGAAGTTCCTCCCGACAGGAATATGGGTCTCATGCTGACAAATGGGACTAAATTATTTGAGGATATCTGGTCGGCATGGACGAGTTGCTGTTTCCGTGCTGTACATTTCTATGACTCTATCATACAATGGATCCAAGTACAATTAATTCCATATGAGAAAAGGTGAAAGTTATCAGTGTGAGGACTGAATCTATCGCAGTTCACCGCATTTATTAAATTCTAACAAATCAGCTCAACTCACTGTGAAAGGGAAAAAACTTTGGTTTCCAACTGGGCCTTTACCGCAGAAACCAAATCGTTTTGTTTCTTCTGGGTTTCAACGGCCAGACGAACCTCTCGCAACTTCAGATCCTGAAACATTTCACAGTGCACAAAAAGAAGCCAGGTAATTTCATTAGGATGTTTAAACAGAAAGAGACAGGACGACACAAAGGGTTTGATCTGTGGTGTGCTCAGAGTCACCTGGGTTCACGATGACATCAGCTCAATGCCCTGGGCTGGAGATGCTGAGCTTTTGCCCGATGCCGCCTGACCTGCTGTACTTTTCCAGCACCACTCTCATCTAAACTCTGGAGATGCTGAGCTTTTGCCCGATGCCGCCTGACCTGCTGTACTTTTCCAGCACCACTCTCATCTAAACTCTGGAGATGCTGAGGAGCCAAAATTGCAAATAAGGGCACAGCCAATTTAATGTTAGCATCCCCTTTAACAGCTGGAATTATTGAATTCAGAACAAACTGATGTTCAAACCAAACTCCTTTTAGACTCTTTGATTCAAACACTCAGGACGACAAAAATTTTCGTTTTTGCAACATTAAGAAGCAAGAAGTAAAATTCCGATTGCCAGAAATGGTATATACAATAGTCACCTTATCTTTGAACTGGGAATTAAGTTCTTCCACAGCAGCTTCAAATCTCTCTGCTCTCTTTCTTTGAGCTCGTGTTGCCTTCTTCAGAACCTCTTTGTCCATGGCAAGCTGATCTTTCAGAGCTAGCAGCTGGGATTTAAGGTGGGCGATCTGCAACTTATGGCCAGTCACTGTGCCCTCAAATTTCTGAAATATTGAAAGATAGGGTGACATGTCACACAACAACCACAAGATGTCCTCAAGCACACACAAAACAGCAACACAGGAAGTGACAGCAGAACATTGGAGCCTACTTCAAAACACAGCAGGAGGATAAATAAATAGCATAGTCGGTCTAGCTACACCCCAAGGACTGCAGAGGTTCAAGAAGGTAGCTTGCTACCTCTATCTCATGGACAATTAAGGATGAACAATAATTGGCGATGACCATTTCCCATGACTGAATTAAAAAACCTTACATTATAGTTTTTAAAATGTAGACATTCAATCATCTGTGATAACAATCTATAAAACTCTAAATCGTTGTTGCTGCAATAGGTATATGTGTAAAAAGTAGGAGTCCAGCGCCATTCTAATCCGTAAAAAATAGGAGACATTATTATAAAATCCCTACAGTGTGGAAGCAGGCTATTTGGTCCATCAAGTCCATACTGACCCTCCAAACAGCACTCCACTCAGATCCACCTCCCTAATCTATAACCCTGCTCACTACAGGCAAGGTTAAAAATTCACACAAGATCAGGTTATAGTCTGGAAGCACTACTCCTTCATCAGGCACTGAAGGAGCAGCGCTCCGAAAGCTAGTGCTTCCAATTAAACCTGTTGGACTATAACCTGCTGTTGTATGATTTTTAACTTTGTACACCCCAGTCCAACACCAGCATCTCCAAATCATCACTACAGACAATTTAACATGGCCAATCGACTTACCCTGCACATCTTTGGACTGTGGGAGGAAACTGGAGCACACCCACACAGACACAGGGAGAATGTGCAATCTCTACACAGACAGTTGCTTGAGGCTGGAATTGAACCCAGGTCCCTGGTGCTAGGAGGTAGCAATACTAACCACTGAGCTACTCTTATTCTAATGACAACAGCCTTTACATGGTTTAAATCAGAAAAAAAGCAGATATTTGTGGCTTCCTAGTGCACACCTCATTTTAAGACAATTACATTAATTGTTTCCCTAAACCTCTCCAACTCTCTCTCCTCCTTACCGTAATCAACCTTTTGGTCATCTGCTCTAACATCTTCTATGACTCAAGTTCAGATTTTAGTTGATAATTCGCCTCTCAAAGCTTCTCAATAAGCTTTGAGAAATGTTGTTATGTTAAAGATGCCATATAAATGCACATTTTCGGGAAAGATGGTGGTGTAGAGGTAATGCTGCTAGTCTAGTAATCTTGAGGTCTATGTTAATGTGCTGGGACACGGGTTCAAACCCCATGATGCCACCTGGTGGAAACTGAATTCAGTCAATTCATCTGGAACTGCAAGATAACCTCAAGTGATGTGACCATGAAACAACCATTAATTTAAAAGTTCAAAAATCATTAAGGGAAGGAAATCTACCCCCTACACTGTGGGTGACTCCAGGCACTATGTAGTTTACTCCTAACGGCCCTCAGAAATGGCTTAGTAAGCCACTCAGACCAAGGGGAAAAGATGCTGATCTTGCTAATCAATACAGTAAAGAGTTTTAATAATTACTTTTTATGTACAGATCAGCACAGATGTAATCTATTTTAGATATCCACTATCCTCTAACTTTTATTTGCGGCTCTTCATCTGTTGTCTGAAGGTCTGAGCAAACTTATTGCCCAAAATCTTTTAGAAGTTTATATTTTATGAGGAATTTAGACAGAGTTAATGGTAGTTGTTTGTTCCCTAGGATTTCAAGTTACGTGGGCACATTTTTGAGGTAAGAGGAGAGCAACTTAACAAAGACACGAGAGGCAAATATTTTACACAAAGGGTGGTTCATGTGTGGAATGAACTTCCTGAGGAAGTGGTGGATATGGGTACAGTTACAATATTTAAAAGACATTTGGGACAAGTACGTGGATGGGAAAGGTTTGGAGGAACATGGGCCAGGAGCAGGCAGATGGTACTAGATTAGTTTGGAATTATGTTTGACACGGACTGGTTGGACCAAAGGGTACCAGCTTAGTTACTACAGGTATATGGTTCCTGAGATTATAATATCTTGGAATGGCCTTTAAATTTAGGAAAAATATGAAGGTCATGTGATCTGTGGCCCAGTCTGCCAGTTAATGGGAACACTAAAGATTATGGGGCACCTAGACTGTATTACTGGTGAAAATGAAAGTGAATGGCACTCACATCTGCAGATAATGAAGGAGGCAGCTGATTAACTGAAAGGAAGTATTAAGAACTTCAGTTTATAAAAGGGTATCCTTTGAATTGCCCTTTTCATTCCAGAATAGGATAGAGCTGTCCTTTGAAAAAAACAACTAATTAACATTTATACCTGGATACCAGGCCCATGTGGTTCGTGTTGTCACAGGCAAGGGGTACAGAGCAAATCATTGTAAAGATCAGGTTACAGGCTTCCCTAAATCACAGCTGGATGAGTAAGTCAGGGTCTGAGTGGGTTATAGTGGTGGTTAGAGAGAGACAGAAAGACAGAGTCAAAGACAGAAAAAGACAGAGACAAAGAGAGAGTGTAAAAGGAAAAGACAGAGAGACAAACTACAGGCTGTGATAGTTTTCTTGAATAGTATGTAATAGAACCGTTGAAGGAGCAAGCTTTCCTAGATCTAAAGCTGTGTAATGAGACAGGAATAGTTAATTGTCTCATTGTTAGGCTCGTCTTGGCAGGAGCGATCACAGTATTTAAAATACTGTGATTGTATTTAGAATTTAGAATACAGATGGAGCGTATGAAGATAAAATCCAATACCACCATCCTGTGCTTAAACAAGGGAGACTATAATAGGATGAGGGAGGAGTTGGCTAAAGTAGACTGGAAACAAAGATTTTACGGTGGGACACTTGACGAGTAATGGAGGACTTTCAAAGCAATTTTTCAAAGTGCTTAGCAAAAGTATATTCCAGTGAAAAGGACGGACTGTAGGAAAAGGGGTAATCTGCCAGGGGTGTCTAAGTAAATAAGGGAGGGTATCAAATTGAAAGAGAAGGCATTCAAAGTGGCCAAGATCATCGGGAAACTAGTAGATTGGGAACTAGAAGATTAAAGTTCAACAGAAAGCCACAAAAAAAGTCATAAAGAAAAGAGAATAAGCTAGCACAGAATATAAAGACACATCGCAAACGTTTCAATAAATATGTAAAATGAAGAAGAATGGTTAAAGTAAACATTGGTCCTTTGGAGGATGGGAAGGGGGATCTAGTTATGGGATATGATGAAATGGCCAAGGCATTTATTAGGTATTTTGTATCAATCTTCACAGTAGAGAACACTAATAACATGCCCATAATTGATAAGGAGATGAAGATAGATGAGGACCTAGAAACAATCATTATCAAGAAAGAGGTAGTATTGAGCAAGCTAATGGAGCTAAAGGTAGACAAGTCTCCTGGCCCTGATGGAATGTATCCCAGGGTCTTAAAGAGATGGCGGGAGAAATAGCAAGTACACTTGTAATAATTTACCAAAATTCGCTGGACTCTGAGGCGATCTCAGCAGATTGGAAAACAGCAAATGTGACACCACTGTTTAAAAAAGAGGTAGACAAAAGATGAGGAATTATAGACCAGTTAGCTTCACTGCTGTCGTGGAGAAAATGCTTGAATCTATTAACAATGAAAAAATAGCAAGGCATCTAAATCGAAACTGTCCTGTTGGGCAGACACAGCATGGGTTCATGAAAGACAGGTCATGTTTAATTAACCCACTGGAATTCTATGAAGACATTATGAGCATGGTGGACAATGGGGACCCAGTAGATTTCCAAAAGGCATTTAACAAGTTGCTGCACAAAGGTTGCGGCATAAGATAAAGATGCAAGGCGTTACAGGCAATGGATTAGCATGGATAGAGGATTAGTTAACTAACAGGAAGCAAAGAGCGGGGATAAATGAGTGCTTTTCTGGTTGACAATCAGTGACAGTGGTGTACCTCAGGGATCAGTGTTGGGACCGAAAATTATTCACAATTTACATAGATGATTTGGAATTGGGGACCTTGTATAGTGTGCCAACATTTGAGGATGACACTAAGCTGAGTGGTAAAGCAAAGTGTGCAGAGGCCTGTGAAATGTTGCAAAAGGACACAGATAGTTTAAGTGAGTGGGCAAAGGTCTGGCAGACGGAATACAGTGTTAATAAATGTGAAGTCATCCATTTCAGTATGAATAACAGTAAAAAGAACAATCATTTGGCTGGTAAATAATTGCAGCATGCTGCTGTGCAGAGGCACCTGGGTGTCCTTGTGTGTGAATTGCAGAAGGTTGGTTTGCAGGTACAACAGGCGATTAGGAAGGCAAATGGAAATTTGTCCTTCATTGCTAAAGGAATTGAGTTTAAACACAGGGAGGTTATCCTGCAGCTGTACAGAGTGCTGGTGAGGCCACCCCTGGAGGGCTGTGTACAGTTTTGATCTCCTTACTTGAGAAAGGATGTACTGGCACTGGAGGGAGTGCAGAGGAGGTTCAATAGGTTGATTCCAGAGTTGAGGGGGTTGGCTAGTGAGGAGAGACTGAATAGGCTGGGATTGTACACATTGGAATTTAGAAGAATGAAGGGGGCAGCTTATAGAAACATATAAAATTATGAAGGGAATAGATAAGAAAGAAGTAGAGAGGATGTTTCCATTGGCGGCTAAAACTAGAACAAGAGGGCATAGCCCCCAAATTTGGGAGCACGGATTTAGCACTAATTGAGAAGGAACTTCTTCACCCAGAAGGTTGTAAGTCTGTGGAATTCCCTGCCCAATGAAGTAGTTGAGGCTTCCTCAATAAATGCTTTTAAAGCTAAGATAAATAATTTTTTGAATAGTAAAGGAAGTAACAGTTATGGTAAGTGGGCGGGTAAGTGGAGTTGAGGCCACAGAAAGTTCAGCCATGATCTTATTGAATGGTGGAGCAGGCTCAAAGGGTCAGACGGCCTACTCCTGCTCCTAGTTCTTATGTAAGTCTTTACAGTTCACCATATCAGAAAATGTGTAGAAGCTCATAATCATAAGTCGAACATAGAATAATATAGCATAAAAACAGGCCCCTTGGCCCACCATGTCTCTGCAGACATTGATACTCTTCTAAGCTAATCGTATCTGCCTGCATGTGGTCCACATCCATTTATTCCCTGAATTTGATGTGTCTGTTTAAATACCTCTTAAACATTCCTGTCACATCTGATTCCACCAGCTCCCCTGGCAGTGAGTTCCTGGCACCTACCACCCTCCGTGTAAAGGAATCATCTCACAGATATCCTTCAAACCCTTCCCTTCTCAGCTTAAACTGAGGCCCTGAGCATTTGACATTTCTGGGAAAAATACTCTGACCACCACCCTATCCATGCCTCTCATATGTTTTATATGTTTCTACCAGGTCGCCCCTCAGACACTGATGCTCTAGTACAAACAACCCAAGTTTGTCCAATCTCTCCTTACAGTTAATAAACTCCAATCGAGGCAGCATCCTGGTAAATTGGGCGGCACGGTGGCGCAGTGGTTAGCACTGCGGGTTCATTTCCCGCCTCAGGCGACTGACTGTGTGAAGTTTGCACATTCTCCCTGTGTCTGCGTGGGTTTCCTCCGGGTGCTCCGGTTTCCCCCCACATTCCAAAGATGTGCAGGGCAGGTGAATTGGCTATGCTAAATTGTCCGTAGTGTTAGGTAAGGGGCAGATGTAGGGGTATGGGTGGGTTGCGCTTTGGCGGGGCGGTGTGGACTTGTTGGGCCGAAGGGCCTGTTTCCACACTGTAAGTAATCTAATCTAAAAAAAATGTCTTTTGCACCATTTCTAAAGCCTTCATTTCCTTCCTGTAATGTGGCGGCTGGAACTACACACAATATTTCAAATGTGGTCAACACTAAAGTCTTGTGCTACTGCCCCATGACTTACCAACTTTCATATTAAATGCCCTGATGAAAACAAGCATGTTGTATGCCTTCTTTACCACCTTATCCACTGTGTTTCCACTTTCAGGCAGCTATGGACTTGCACCCAATTACCCTCTACATATCAATGCTCCTAAGGATCCTGCCTTTTATTGTATAGTTTCCTCTTGCATTTGACCTCCCAAAACGTATCACCTTGCACTTGTCTGCATTATACTCTGAATTGAAAAGGCTGCATTTATGATGAGTTGAAATGGGGCTGGAAGATTCACAAAGCTTAAGCTATGGGGAGGATCTCCAACAATATTCTCATTATGAAGAATTGTTCTTGGAGCAGATGTTGCCAAGGTGACAAAGGAAAAGAACAGAAATGAACCCTTGGGAGCTGGGAATCACTTAGGACTGATTTATGGAGAACTGCACATTCTGTTCCTCATTTTAGAATCCCGACAGTGTGAAAGGACTTTGGCCTATTGAGTCCATACCAACCATCCATAGAGCATTCCCATGTGGACCCATTCCCCTACCCTATCCCTGTAAGTGTATTGACCGTAGCTAATCCGCCTAGCCTGCACATTCCCAGACACCATGGGAAATATAGCATGGCCGATCCACCTAAATTGTACATCTCTGGACCATGGAAGGAGACCTACCCAGACACGAGGAGAACATGCAAACTCCACACAGACAGCCATCCGAGGGTGGAATCAAAGCTGGGTTCCTGGTGCTGTAAGGCAGCAGTGCTAACCACTGTGGTGCCCTACTTAAAGAACAACAGGACTTAGACATATGAAGCAATGGAGACAGTAGTATTCAATGGTTAAGTTGCTAATAAAGATTCAGTTTAGCCAACAGTAATTTTAGTCCTTTCTTCTCAAAATGTGAAATCATACATTGGCCTTTAAACTCAAACTTCCTTTGGGAAGGTTATTTGTCCCTATGTAGATCTAACATGGAATCTCACAATTATTGTGTTGCCTTGCCCTAGGATTACCCGAGAGATATCCCCAACTCTACTCCTGCCAATCACCCTCGATACATTAAAGAAACATCCTTTTAACCTCTTCAGATCTAGGGATCGTAACCCAGTCTCCTATTAATATAAACAATTCTCTCCATCATGACTATCGCCTTTCTGAATGATGGAGCATTGTTTGACCATCTGCTCTTCCAGATGTTAATTAGGTAGATTATGTGAAAAGGGTGAAAATCAAATCAAATGGAACAGTAATTTGCGTTGATAAAATTTTATTGCTCTTGTAATATACTCATTGTTCAATTTTATGAAACCTCTCAGGTAATTAAGATCAAAGATTAAATATAATAGTGCGTCTGTGTTTATATTTAGTTGCGAAATTTCGAGCTTGTCCCATTAGCAGGATCAAACATTGTTTTAGAAATCTGAATTAGTGCTGCTATTCTCTTAGGAAGAAGATTTATTAGAGGACAATAATGTCTGCACAACACAGATTACAGTCGTAATCAAAAACTATCTGCAGTTGATTTGAAATTTCAAAGCTCAGCCCATTTCTAACCCATGTGAATGGTTTGTCACTCTGATCTGAACCATACTGTCAAAGTTTCTGTCATCAACAGCAGTCCCCCACAGTCGAGAATGACTCTCTTCCACTCTCAGGGTGAGTCCGTAGGTGCTGTACAGACCAATGCACTACTACAGGCTGTTGGGCAGGTGGTGGTCATGGGAAGTGGTGGGTAGGATGCTCCTTTCGCTGTTTTCCCCTGGCTCCCATTTTTACCCAAGGGCAAGTTTTGAGATGCTCGATGCCTTCCCAGAATGCTCCTCTTCCACTTTGGATGATCTTGGGCCAGTGATTCCCAGGTGTCTGTGGGAATGCTACACTTCCCTGTGAGACCTTGAGGTTATCACTGAAGCACTTCCCCTGAGCACCTGGGGCTCGCCTGCGGTTTCAGAGCTGGGAGTAGTGTACCTGCTTGGGGAGTCTCATGTTAATCATGGGGACGATGTGCCCAGCTGATTTTTTGGAAGTGGGGGGGAAATGCAAGGAGGACGGGTGGGGGGTTAATACCTCAACACTGGGGATGTTGGCCTGGTCGAGGATGCTGTTGGTGCATCTTTTGTCTTTAAGTTGGGACAACTTGCACATTAAAGATATCAATATACAAGTATCTTGTCTTTAACCTAGATACAGCTTTCCAGCTTACATCACCGTGGTACCTGCTTATAATGAATTAGAACACAGCCAACCTCGACAAAGAGAAATGCCAGCAGTATCCAACGCTAAAGTAGGGATTAGTACCCTCTGTATATCTAAATACAGGTCCAACCACTGCTTAAGGACTCCACTGCAATCACACTCTGCCCTGAGCCAACTTGTGCTGGCATCAGCTGTGCTTTTGTTCTACAAAAGGACGAGGTGCAGGAGTGGACAATTCAGTCCTTCAAGCCTGTTCCACCATTTAATACAATCAGTTGATCTGACCTTGGGCTCAATTTCACTTTCCTGCCCACTGTCCATAACACCTTGAACCCGTTACTAATTCCTTTCATTCTTAAGATGTGAGCATTGCCGACAAGGCCGGAATTAGATTACTTACAGTGTGGAAACAGGCCCTTCGGCCCAACAAGTCCACACAGCCCCGCCGAAGTGCAACCCACCCATACCCCTACATTTACCCCTTACCTAACACTACAGGCAATTCAGCATGGCCAATTCACCTGACCTGCACATCTTTGGACTGTGGGAGGAAACCGGAGCACCCGGAGAAAACCCACGCAGACTCGGGGAGAATGTGCAAACTCCACACAGAGTCGCCTGAGGCGGGAATTGAACCCAGGTCTCTGGCGCTGTGAGGCAGCAGTGCTAACCACTGTGCCACCGTGCTGCCCAATTGAGCAGCCATCCCTAAATATCCCTGAGAGAGACTCAACAAAACCAGACTGAACAAGTTATGAACAAATTCCAAACTATTAATCTTTGTTCTCTCCCCATGTATGCTGCTTGACCTGTTGATCTCTTCCAGCATGTTGGTGCTGACATCTTCATGAATTAAGTTGTGGAGCTTGAAAGACAGAATTATTCACACCAGTAACATGCATCTACACAGCACCTTTGAATGTAGTAAAAACATCCATTGTACAAATCCATTGTGCAGAGCTCAGTTCCTTGCGTACACTGATTAGGGCCATGCTTATGTGCTGTGTCATGCCAATAGCTTCACATCATGAATGAGACTATTTATTGGTCACAAATTGAAACCTCTTACAGATCATCTTATTAACGTCCTAAACATTATCTACAGAAAATAAATAAAACCCAAAGAACTGCAGATGCTGTAAATCAGAAACAAAAACAGAAATTGCTGGAAAAGCTCAGCAGGTCTGGCAGCATCTCTGGAGAGAAATCAGGTCAGAAGTCACATGACACAAGGTCATAGTGCAACAGGTTCATTTGAAATCACAAGCTTTTGGAGTGCTGCTCCATCATCAGGTGAAGACTTGAAGGGGCAGTGCTCCAAAAGCTTGTGATTTCAAATAAACCTGCTGGAGTATGAACCTGGTGTTGTGTGACTTCTGACTTTGTCCACCCCAGTCCAACACAGGACCCTCCATATCGACAGAAATCAGAGTTAACGTTCTGGGTCTGGTGACCCTTCCTCAGAACTGATGGTAGCTAGGAAAATGTTGGTTTATATACAGAAGATAGGGTGGAAGGAGGTGGTAAGGAGTATGGATAGGTGGGGATAGAACCCAAAGAGAGAGAAGAGCAGTTGGAAAGACAATTGAGTCAATAACAATCTGGCTGGAAGGGTGATTAGCTGTTAATCGAGACAGTTAGGGGCTGTAGAGTTGCCTATGGAGATTTTCAAGATGAAAAAGTCATAGCCAGTCATTTCCCTCAAAGTCCGTCTCAAATTTTCTACTGTGTCCATCAAATGTAAAAGTGATTTATTATTCTGTAACCTTTAATTTTACTGCAATTTTATTCAAGATTTGCCCTATTTTGAAGAAGAACTTACCAGGATCTGATTTGACATTCTCTTGTTCCTGCCATCTTTGTTTCTAAGCTGCTCTTGTAGACGGGCTTGGGTTGCTTCAACAGACTTTGACAGCTGCTTTACAAAGCAAGAATTAACCTGGAAATAAAATGCAATTTGCATTAATTAACCCCTGTGAATAATTATTTAATTTATTCTGGTTATGTAAGAAAAATTCCAATATCCTTGTACCTTTTCCATCTGACACAGTGCCAAAGCTTCTTTCGCATTTTTCTCAACATGCTGGAGTTTTCTTTTCAAATGCTGCAAAACAATGTTTTGACACTACTATAATGCAAAAAATCATATGAAACCTATCCATTTTTGTGTGTTTGATCCAATTTAGAACAATGTGTTTATTTTTAGGATTGATGAAAGTAAAATACTTGCAATATTTTCAGTTTCACATCTTGTCAGCTTCTGTGTCAACACTTCAATTTGTCTGTTGGTACAATCCACACAAGGCTAGAAAGATAAACTTAGATTAGAATGTGGCCTCACATTCCCAAACAAGCAGACGTAGCAACTGCCTAAAAATTCCATTATCCTTGTATCTTATCCACAATAACTTTGGAAAGTCCAACTCAAATAATCATTACAGTCATGGATTATTCCCCTTCTTCTGAATTTGAGGTAATTCCTCTCCTCAAGAAACTAACTTAACTCCAGTTGGTGTGCCAGGAGAAAAAAAGACAATTATAGCATATTTACGTTATAAATACCATGGAGCACTATTAGTAAGAGCTGATAGGAGTCTTAGTGAGTTGTGCAGATGATAGATTGGGTAATGGAATAAATTAAATCTTATTATACTGCTGAATTAATACTTTGCCTTTTAATAAAATTATGACCATGTACTTTAGCTGAGGGTAGTTGAAGTTCGATGAAATCAAGTAGTAAAGAGGGCAGAATTTATTCAAAAGCAGTAAATAACTATTGCTGCAAAATGGCTACTGCATTTGTCCACATGATAGGGACTGTATTCCAAAAATAGCGAGTTGTGAGAAATATTTGGAGTGGAATGGGGCAGGAAACAGGAGCTGGGAATATCCCCTGGTCCCAAACCTGTGTATCTGGTTGGGAATATTCACTGAACTTTTGGCCTGAATGTTCCCCTAGTTGGCATGGAAACAAGTTCCCTGTCCAAGGATGATGGATAGGTTTTTCAAAAACAAAGTGAGTCAGAACACCGTTCAGATTAATAGAAGCAGATGATTGCAGTATGTGGTAAGTAACAGAGGGGGCACTACAACAGGAAAGCGAACTATCAGCCATTTTTTTGAAAACTAATTATACAACCCAAAGACAATTAGGCTATCACTGCTGCTACACTGCCTTTGGTTACACACATTCTCAAACAGGCAGACTTCTTAGGGATGTATGGAACTCTCCTCCAGCCTTCCATCAGCTGCTGAGCCCCAGAGAGTTAATCTGCCCCTCACCATTTCAGGAATTCAAATGCTGACTGAATAATGCCTGCCAAGTTCCGTTAACCGTTGCCTATGAAGTTCTTAATGAACCTATTGGCTGCCTGACTTAAATTAGCAGACGTTAGAACAGTCGAATGTGTTTTTTTTCAAAAACTATCCTCAAATCCATCTTGAAAATATTCCACCACCATAGGTGAAAGACTACAGGGAGGAAGACAAAGGGAAAATGTTTAGCACGACAAACAAAAAGTGGGTCACGTGAGCTGCAGGGGTGTGTTGGAAGGAGGCAGTTCAGTCCTCTTGCAATATTTCTGAGGCAGAGTTCCTGAAATTGAAGGTTGTGCTACAGCATTGGCCTCAAAGCTGCCACCCAAGGCGCGGTGGGGAAAGACCACCGTGTAACGTCTGCCTGCCAAAGAACAACAGGGGGCCCACTCAATAAGTGGGCTCTGCTGAAGCCTCAGCTAAATATCTGGATGGTAAACATACAGACCTGTACATACGAATGATTAATTCCGATCTCTGTATGTAAAGGTGCGCCTATGAATGACACCACCAATTGTACAGATCATCAAAATATTTTATGAATAAAGTATATTTTTGAAATAAAAAAAATGACCTCAATACCTCAAATGAATGTAAATATAGCATGTTTCAAGTAAAAAAATACCTTTGGTTTGTTTGGATAGAGTCAAACTCCAATGTTTGTTTACTTGCTATGCTACTGCACAGAACCAAACTGTGTTTATGACTATGTATATATGTGAAGAATTCTTTTTATGAATAAAGTATATTTTTGAAATTAAAAACAAAATGGCATGGTATGTTCCATAGTAAGGTGATGTATTATCCTCGCTCGTGTGTATTATCTCCATTCACATCAGTTAATCACCCAGGGATTCAGTAATTACTGGAATCACAAATCACAGCAACACTGACAAAGGAAAGACTTGTATTTATCAGGTACCTCGGTGACTCCAGGATGTCCTGTAGTCCCTAAGGCCCAAAGAAGTATGTTTGAAATGTGGTCACTCTGTAAACCAAGCAGCAGGTTAACAGTAGATCCAGAAACACAAATAACACTTGGCTCAAAGTTTGTAGTTTACAAATGCTCTCACCTTTTGCCTAATACCAAATTCTGTCAAACTCTCATCTACAGTTAGCGATTTACACAGAACATAATAATCGCAGAACTTCCTTTGCACTTGAAAGGTGCTCGACACAGTTGTAATCTTTTTTCTACTCAGAATTGATCACACCCTGTTATTCATCAAGGATCTAACTTTATCTGAAGCCATATTTTTTGGAAGGGGGGTGTGTGCGTTGAAGGTCAACAAAGTTTCGCCTACCTTGGAAATCCATCCTTCCCTGAAGAGAAATTGTAACTTTTGACTTGCAATCTTGAAATTTTCCAGCTTCTCTAAAAACATGTTCTTGTCTGCAGTAAATCCACTAAACCCCGAGGCTGGAATTTGATTCACCTACAAAGATGGCAAAATACACTGAGCTAAATTAATTTTTAATCATCATGTAAAACTTATAGACAGACATAGGCACTCAATCTGACAGATGTTTGCCAGTGTTTATGTCCCTCCTCTTATCGCCCTTCACCTAACCCCATCAACATACACTACTTCTTCCCTCACATTTTTACCCAACTTAAGATCATAAGAAAGAGAAGGGTGAGGCCATTTAGACCATAAAGCCAGCTTAACCATTTAATAAGGTCAATGGCTGATCTGATTGTAGATTTAACAAAACTTTACTGCCTTTCCCCATTACCCTCCGCTCCCATGTAGATCAAATATCTGTCTAACTTGGGCAGCACCGTGGCTCAGTGGTTAACATAGCTTCCTCACAACGCTAGGGACTCGGGTTCAATTAAACCCTCGGGCTAATGTCTGTGTGGAGTTTGCATGTTCTCCCTGTGTCTGCGTGGGTTTCCTCCGGGTGCTCCAGTTTTCTCCTAGAGTCCAAAGATGTGCAGGTGAGATGTATTAGCCTTGGGAAATACAGGGATGGAGGGAGCGAGTCTGGGTGGGATGCTCTTCGGAGTGTCATTGTGGACTCAATGGGAAGAATGGCCTGCATCCACACTGCAGGGACTCAATGGTTCTTTGATTCTAAGAACTCGGTTTTGGATGTACACATTGACCCAGTCTCTGAGATGAAGAACTCAAAATACTGAGAAAATTTGCCCTCATCTCTAAGTTAAATAGGAGTCCTCTTATGTTAATAGCGGCTCATGGGTCCTGTGCACCTTTTAAATTCACACATGCATATTTAACCAGGACATGGGTGTGACTGTGGCCGGGGCAACGCGACCAAGAATGAGGGGGGGGGGGGGGGGGGGGAAGAGGTGCGAGGGCAGCCAGAGAAGAGGGGTTGAGCAAAGTGGTGGGGGGAGGGTACACAAATGATGGGAGGAGTGATGGGGAGGGAAGCTACAGGACTCAATATCGAGTTCAACCATTTTAGGACCTCAGCTCCTTCTCCGATGTCCTTTTCTTTATTAACACTTTAATTATGATCTACTTTTTTTTATATTCTAACAAATCATTTGACCTGCTGTTTATCTTTGGACAATTATATTTTTCCTTAAGTTTGATGCTTTCCCTAGTTTCTTGTAGGAACTTATTGGAGGGATATACATACTCTGATAGTTCTGAAATATCCCCTTACATGTCCATACCTTCATCTCTACTGATTAATCTTTTAGCTTAGCATGACAATCCATTTCACCGAGCTCAGCTTGCATGTCCACCTGGTTGCCCTAACTTAAGTTTACAATATTAGTCTTGGAGCTGGTCTTTTCCGTTCACACAAAGTAAAATTCAGATATATTGTGTTTGCTACAACCTGGGGATGCCTTCTCTTTGAAGCATTTATTTAATCTTGAGAAAGAAGTGGGACTGTGAATAGCGAGGGGAATGAGGAGAGAGAACGGAGAGGGCAGAAAGGGGGAGGGGAATCGCCCCCATGCTGTTTCACCACCTCATCTTAACTCTTCTCTGTCTCCTCCCCCTACACTCCCCACTGAACCAAGTTTCAATATTTTCAGCTTCATCTCTTCACACATTATGTGCTTCTTCCATTTTCCTTCATAAACCAAAACTGCGCCCAGCACTCAGTGTGCTGTACAACGAGAGAGTTGATGCAGCCTTTGCATTGGATGTTATCCAAATGTTACAGAGGTGACTTATCAGGGCAGGAATTGTGCACACCCAGGTTAGCCACATACACAGCTGCCAGCAGACACTGCCTATTTTTATACTGTGCCCCCCCCCTCCCATTCTAAAGTCTGCCACAAGAAGAAACATAGAAAATAGGTGCAGGAGGAGGCCATTCAGCTTCTCGAGCCTGCATCACCATTCAATATGATCATGGCTGATCATGCAATCGGAGTATCCCACTCCTACCCTCTCCCCATACCCCTTAATCCCTTTAGCCGCAAGGATTACGTCCAGCTCTCTCTTGAATAAATCTAATGAACTGGCCTCAACATCTTCCTGTGGTACTGAATTCCACAGGTTCACGATTCTCTGAGTGAAGAAATTCTTCCTCCTCTCAGTCCTGAATGGCTTACTCCTTTTTCTTAGACTGTGGCCTCTAGTTCTGGACTTCCCCAACATCGGGAACATTCTTCCCGCATCTAGTCTGTCCAATTCCATCAGGATTTCATTTATTTCTATGAGATCCCCACCCCCAGCGAGTACAAGCCCAGTCGCTCCAGTCTTTCCTCATATCTCAGTACTGTCATCCCGGGAATTAGTCTGGTGAATATTTGCTGGGTTCCTTCAATAGCAAGAATGTTCTTCCTCAGACTAGGAGACTAAAACTGTATACAGTACTCAAGGTTTGGCCTCACCAAGGCCCTGTATAATATCCTTCCATCAGGAAAATAAATCCCAACGAACTGCAGATGCTGGGAATCAGAAATGGTCGCTTTGAAGAATACCTATGTTCTGACAGCAGGATTGACTCTGAGCTTTCAGTTACCTGCCACTTCAACACACCATCATGTTCCCTGGCCAACACCTATGTCTCAGGCTTGTTACAGTGCTCTAGTGAAGCTCAGTGCAACATTGAGTCATAGAGTTATATGAGCTGCCAGAGGAAGTGGTGGAGGCTGGTACAATTGCAACAATTAAAAGGCATTTGGATGGGTATATGAATAGGAAGGGTTTGGAGGGATATGGGCCGGGTGCTGGCAGGTGGGACTAGATTGGGTTGGGATATCTGGTCAGCTTGGACAGGTTGGACCGAAGGGTCTGTTTCCACATCTGGAATAACAACAGCTAAGTTTCTTGGGGACCTTGCAGGACTGAATATCAAGTTCAATAATTTTAGGACCTCAGCTCCTTGTCCTATGTCCTTATCCAAGCCCCACCCACCTGACCTTGTCATCAAATAGGCTGCTCCCATAAACAACCCACTGTCAGCCACTAACAGTCCCCATTAACAGCTACTGACACTCCCAGGCTGACCTTTACCCATTCTTATATCTGCCCAACTGTTTTTCTCCCGCCTTGAGGTCCGCCTCTACCTGTCGTTAATCGTTAACTCTTCCCCCCCTCACCACCAAACCTTTGCATATGTACCAACCCTTCCCCAGCTACAAACAGTTCTGAAGAAGGGTCACTGGACCTGAAATGTTAACTCTGCTTTCTCTCCACAGAGCTGCTGATTTTGTTCCTGCAATTTCTGATCTGTCCAACATCGACTGTCAAGCCCCAGTGGAATCTGATATGCTTCACTATCATCACCTCTCATTCTTCTGATGGCCAATGGGCAGCACGGTGGTTCAGTGGTTGCACTGTAGCTTCACACCGCCAGGGACCCGGGTTCGATTCCAGCCTTGGGTGACTGTCTGTGTGGCGTTTGCACATTCTCCCCATGTCTGCGTGGGTTTCCTCCGGGTGCTCCGGTTTCCTCCCACAGTCACAAAGATGTGCAGGTTAGGTGAATTGGCCATGCTAAATTGCCCATAGTGCTAGGTGCATTAGTCAGGGGGAAATGCGTCTGGGTGGGTTACTCTTCGGAGGGTTTATGGACTTGTTGGGCTGAAGGGCCTGTTTCTGGGCTTAGGGAATCTAACCTAATCAGGTATAACTCAATAAACCTTTCCTCAAAACTCATCCCCTTCATCCCGGGAACCAGCCATATGAAATGCTGCCTGTGGAAGTATATCCCTTTAGAGACTAAAACTGTACATAGTACGTATGATCCTGCTCCACAGCTATCTAATGAAGGAGCAGCATTCCAAAAGCTAGTATTTCCAAATAAAACTGTTGGACTATAACCCAGTGTTGTGCGATTTTTAACACCGTATTCAGCACACTGTATGGCTGAAGCAAGACTTTATTTCTTTTATACTAATTTCAAATGCTTCTATTCACTTTATGTATTCTTGTGGTAGCAAGGGCAGCGATGTCCTAGTGGGATTATTGCTAGACTGTTAATCCAGAGTCCCAGGGAATGTTCTATCGAGCTGGGTTCAAATCTCACTGTGGAAGATGAATCCAGTAAAAATCGGGACTCAGGATGACTATGAAACTGCTGCCACCTGCTGGAGGTGGGTGGGAGAAACAGTCTGGTTCACATTCTCTTTCGGGAAAGAGATTGCTGACCGACATGTGACTCCAGACGCATAGCAATATGGCTGACTCTTAACTGCCCTCTGGGCAATACATTATGGCCTAGCCAGCATCACTCATCTCATAAATGAGTGAAAAGAAAACCTCAAGGGAAGTTTCTCTCAAATTCCCTGTAGAATTTATTAACAATCTTCTTACACTTATAATTCTAGTTCTGTCCTTCAACCTGTATGTAGGACAACTGCTTTTCCATGTATATTCTTTCAAACCCTTCCCTAACCTTAGGAAACCTAAATTAGACAGACCTCAGCCTTTTCTTTTCTAGAGTCAAGAACTCAAGCCAATTGAAACCATCCCAAGTCTTATTGTAAGTCTTTAGTTTTGGCTCAAATTAAAATAAGAGTCAAATTAAAACTAAACATGTAGAATATTAACACTCAGAACAAAGCAGCCTCCTTAACTGGCACCACATCCACAAACATCTACTCCCTCCACCACAGACGCTTAGCAGCAGCAGTGTGTACTGTCAACAAGATTGACTGCAGAAATTCACCAAAGATTCTCAGACACGAACTTCCAAACCCACGGCCACTTCCATCTAGAAGAACAAGAGTCGCAGGTACATGGGTACACCACCACCTGCTAGTTCACCCCTGAACCACTCACCATTCCTGACTTGGAAATATATCGCTGTTCCTTCACTGTCGGTGGGTTAAAATCCTGGGATTCCCTCCCCAAAGGCATTGTGGGTCAACCCACAGCACATGGCCTGCAACGGTTCAAGAAGGCAGTTCAACCCCCCACCTTCTCAAAGGTGACGAAGGACGGGCAATAAATGCTGGCCCACAAACGATTAAACAAACATGCCCTGGACACAGCACTAGTTTGTGGTTTGTGGTGAATGCATATATTTGTATAGCTTACAGCTTTGCAGGTCTTCAGTGGTAACCAACTAATACAGACCTAGTGAAATGCCACTACTGGACATCAATAATCAAAATGGCAATAAATCCACAGGATCCCTACAGTGTGGAAACAGGCCCAACATGTCCATATCGACCCTCCAATGAGCACCCCCCACCCTTTAAGAAAGGTGGGAGAGAGAAAGCAGGAAAGTATAGACCAGTTAGTCTGACCTCAGTGGTGGGAAAGATGCTGGAGTCTATTATAAAGGATGAAATTACGACACATTTGGATAGTAATAACAGGATAGGTCAGAGTCAGCATGGATTTATGAAGGGGAACTCATGCTTGACTAATCTTCTGGAATTTTTTGAGGACGTAGCTCTGAAGATGGATGAGGGAGATCCAGTAGATGTAGTGTACCTGGACTTTCAGAAAGCTTTTGATAAAGTCCCACATAGGAGGTTAGTGAGCAAAATTAGGCCGCATGGTATTGGGGGCAAAGTACTAACTTGGATTGAAAGTTGGTTGGCTGATAGGAAACAAAGAGAAGTGATAAACGGCTCGATTTCGGAATGGCAGGCAGTGACCAATGGGGTACCGCAGGGATCAGTGCTGGGACTGCAGCTTTTTACAATATATGTTAATGATATAGAAGATGGTATTAGTAATAACATTAGCAAATTTGCTCATAATACTAAGCTGGGTGGCAGGGTGAAATGTGAGGAGGATGTTAGGAGATTACAGGGTGACCTGGACAAGTTAGGTGAGTGGTCAGATGCAGTTTAATGTGGATAAATGTAGGGTTATCCACTTTGGTGGCAAGAACAGGAAGGCAGATTACTACCTAAATGGATTCAATTTAGGTGAAGGGGCAGTACAAAGAGGTCTGGGTATTCTTGTACACCAGTCAATGAAGGTAAGCATGCAGGTACAGCAGGTAGTGAAGAAGGCTAATAGCATGCTGGCCTTCATAACAAGAGGGATTGAGTATAGAAGCAAAGACGTCCATCTGCAGCTGTACAGGGCCCTGGTGAGACCACACCTGGAGTACTGTGAGCAGTTCTGGTCTCCAAATTTGAGGAAAGACATTCTGGCTATTGAGGGAGTGCAGCGTAGGTTCACGAGGTCAGTTCCTGGAATGGCGGGATTACCTTACACTGAAAGACTGGAGCGACTGGGCTTGTATACCCTTGAGTTTAGAAGACTGAGAGGGGATCTGATTGAGACAGATAAGAGTATTAAAGGATTGGACACTCTGGAGGCAGGAAACATGTTTCAGCTGATGGATGAGTGCCGAACCAGAGGACACAGCTTAAAATTCGGGGTAGACCATTTAGAACAGAGATGAGGAGAAACTATTTCACCCAGAGAGTGGTGGCTGTGTGGAATGCTCTGCCCCAGAGGGCAGTAGGGGCCCAGTCTCTGGATTCATTTAAGAAAGAGTTGGATAGAGCTCTCAAGGATAGTGGAATCAAGGGTTATGGAGATAAGGCAGGAACAGGATACTGATTAAGGATGATCAACCATGATCATATTGAATGATGGTGCAGGCTCAAAGGGCAGAATGGCCTACTCCTGCACCTATTATCTATTGTCTTTCCCTATAACCCTACATTTCCCACTGTTAACACATCTAACCTACACATTCCTTGACACTATGGGCAATTTAGCATGGCCAATCCACCTAAACTGCACATCTTTGGATTGTGGGAGCAAACTGGAGCACCTGGAGGAAACCCACCCAGACACAGAGAATGTGCAAACTCCACACAGACAGTTGGAATTGAACCCGGGCCCTTGGCGCGGTGTGGCAGCCGTGCTACCTACTACTTAATTTTTGCTGCAAGACAACCATAGAATCACTTCAGAAAATGGGAAATGCAAAGATTTATTTTTCTATTTAAGATTTTTTACTCTATGTATCATTCACCACAAGGGATCAACTGCTGCATGCCGAGATTGCTAAACATTAATATCACTGAGAGTTTCACTATTTAATTGCTGTACTTTGTACGTACCTGCATTACTTCAGCAATGGATTTCCGAAATGTTGCCACTTGTTCTGCTACAGATATTGATGTAATTTCAGCTTCTTTGAGTGCAATCAACAGCATATTCTCCTCAGCAAGAGTTTCCTTTTCCATCCTGAATAACAGCAGAAGCCATATCAGAACAGATTTATAACTGTAAATTCAAGATGAAACTTGCCTCAGGACTTGAAATTACTGCAACCATCACCATTTAATACCTTTCAGTCCAGGAAGGACAGTCTGGATAAGCTCAGGTTGATTTTATTTGGAACAGAGAAGGTTGCATGGGCACCTGATGGAAGTGTATAAGATTATGAGGGACCTGGACAGGGTGAATAGTATACAGCTACTCCTCTAAATCAAAGGGTCAAGTGAAAGGCAAGAGGTTTAGAGATAATCTAAGGAAACGATTGTCAATCAGAAAGTTGTGGGGATCTAGAATACATAGCTGGGGAGAGTAGTAGAGGCCAGAAACCTCATAACCTTTAAAACATAATTGGATGAGCGCTTGAAGTGTCATGTGCAGGACCATGCCAGTAGTGTCGGTAGCAGTGAATTTTTTGTGTGGTACAAGCTCGTTGAGTTGAGGGCCTTTTCTGTACTGTGTGATTTGATGATTCTACGATCTATCAGCAATGTCCAAAAACAAACTAGAGACTATGATAATTTGGCACAAGATTCAAGGTAATTGTGTTCTGTTCATGCCTGCAAGATTGACTTACTAAAATTTCCTGGATCTGGTTATCGGTTTGCTCGCTGAACTAGTAGATTTGTTCTCAGACATTTCATCACCGCATTGGGTAGCATTATCAGTAAGCTTCCAGTGAAGCACTGCTGTTCTGTCCCACTTGCTAGTTATGTTCCTTGGTCTGTTGTGGTGGGTGACATCACTTCCGGTTCTTTTTCTGAGAGGTTGGTAAATGGAGTCCAAATTGAAATGTTTGTTAATGGTGTTCTGGTTTGAATGCCAGGCCTCTAGGAAATCCCATGCATGTCTCTGTTTATGCCTGTCCCAAGATTGTCCCAGTTGGACTGGTGTCCCTCTTCATCTGTGTGTACCAGTGATAGTTGGTCATGTCTTTTGATGACGAGTTGGAGCTCATGTATCCTGGTGGCTAATTTGTCCAATGTAATATTTGTTGCAGTCCTTGCAGGGTATTTGTATATTATGCTTGTTCTGCTGGCTGTGGGTACGGTGTCATTTAAATTCATCAGTAGTTGTTTTAGTGCAGTAGTAGGTTGATGGGTTACCATTGATACCTGGTGGTCATTTCATGCCAAAAACCTCTGTACACTAATGTGACCTACCATGAATGGACAACTATGTTAGAATAAGCCACCTGCATTGAACACCTGCATTAAGACTCTGGTGCGGCCGCATCTGGAATATTGTGTGCAGTTTTGGTCGCCATACTATAGGAAGGATATGGAGGCACTGGAACGGGTGCAGAGGAAGTTTACCAGGATGTTGCCTGGTATGGTAGGAAAATCCTATGAGGAAAGGCTGAGGCACTTGGGGTTGTTTTCATTGGAGAAAAGAAGGTTTAGGGGTGATTTGATAGAGGTGTACAAGATGATTAGTGGGTTAGATAGGGTTGACAGTGAGAACCTTTTTCCACGTATGGAGTCAGCTATTACAAGGGGGCATAGCTTTAAATTAAGGGGGGGTAGATATAGGACTGATGTTAGGGGTAGGTTCTTCACTCAGCGAGTCGTAAGTTCATGGAATGCCCTGCCAGTAGCAGTAGTGGACTCTCCCTCTTTATGGGTATTTAAGCGGGCATTGGATAGGTATATGGAGGATAGTGGGTTAGTGTAGGTTAGGTGGGCTTTGATCGGCGCAACATCGAGGGCCGAAGGGCCTGTACTGCGCTGTATTCTTCTATGTTCTATGTTCTAACAGCAGACCAGAACAAAGAAAGGACTGGCCCAACAAGAAAAACTAACTAAGCTCACACACAGCAATGACACAGACAAATCTGGATAAAGAACCTGTTGGACTGACCACTCACAGATACAGAAAGGCCATTCTAGTACGATGGACTACAACCACAGGGACATAGACAAAAAGGACTTTCTAGCCGCACCGGAATCCACACTCAAAGACAACAGACTTGCAGAAGAAACCCAGCAGACCAGATGGTAGCACCAACACTAAGCAGCAAGAAAGAAGGGAATACCCTCAACACACTTGAGAAGAAAGCCCTGGAAGGACTCAGAAAAGACAGAAATATTGTAATCCTACCGGCAGACAAAGGGCGCATGACCATCATCCTGAACGGAACACAGTACATTGAAAAAACGATACTGACACCTACCAACAGGTGGCGATGGACCCGACTCCGTGCTAACAAACCACATTACAGCATTCCTGAGGAAACTACACAAGGCAGATGAAATTAACAAGGTGAAAGGGAGGACTGCAGATTAGAATCGAGAGTGTGGTGCTGGAAAAGCACGGCAGGTCAGGCAGAATCTGAGGAGCAGAAGAGTTGACATTTCGGGCAAAAGTCCTTCATCAGGAATTAACAAGACACATCCCATTTCTACGGATTACCAAAGGTACACGAACAAGGGACACCCCACCCCCCTCACTTCCGGATCTGTAGCCTGACTTCCCAGCACTCCAACAGACAGGCTAGCAAAGAAACTGCAACGTAAACCAGAACGCCTAGTAGAAGACTCAACCCACTCCAATCATTCTGCCCAGGAATTCCTTAACATTATCAAAGACACCAAGGTAGAGGATGAGGAGGTCATGGTTTCCTTCGACTTGATGGCCTTACTCACATCAATAAATATTACCCTTGCGAAGGAAATACTGGCCTCACTGCTAGACAAACCAAGGATACCTGATACCTGATAGTGCCAACTCTATCAGCAAGGACAGCATCCTCAAATGACCCTGGACCTATGCCTCACAATCCACTTCAGCTTCAACGACAAGATATACAAATCAAGGGATGCCTATGGGATCACCAATATCAGGACTTATAGCAGAAGCAGTTATGCAGAGGTTAGAATGAACAGCCCTTCCCATGATCCAGATAAAAACAATAACTGCAGATGCTGGAAAGCAAATACTGGATTAGTGGTGCTGGAAGAGCATAGCAGTTCAGGCAGCATCCAACGAGCAGCGAAATTGACGTTTCGGGCAAAAGCCCTTCATCAGGAAGGGCTTTTGCCCGAAACGTCGATTTCGCTGCTCGTTGGATGCTGCCTGAACTGCTGTGCTCTTCCAACACCACTAATCCAGTACTTCCCATGATCCAGCCTAAGCTTTGTGGATGACACCTTTATCATCATCAAACATGACAAACTAGAAGAAACCCACAAACACATAAACAACATCCTCACCGGTATAAAATTCACCAAAGAGGAAAAGAACAATAACCGACCCCCCTTCTTGGATATCATGGAAAAATAAAAAGCCAATGTAGACCACTGTTTACAGGAAAGCGACACAGACAGACCAGATACTCAACTACAGAAGCAACCATCCCAACACCCACAAATGGAACTGCATCTGGACACTATTCAAACATGCCACAACACACTGCAGCGCCCCACAACTATGAGAAGCTGAGGAGAAGCAACTACACAACTTATTCAGGAACAACAGTTACCTGATAAGTACAGTCTGTTGAATCCTGCACAACACATCTAAACAGGAAGACAGTACACACCTGGAGATTCGAGGCACCCTACTATACATCAAAAGCATTTCAGAGTTGACCGCCAGATACTCCGGTCCCTAGGCATCATGGTAACCCACCAATCCACTACTGCACTAAAACAACTGCTGATGAATTTAAGGACCCTGTACCCACAGCCTGCACAACGAACGTAACATACAAAATACCCTGCAAGGACTGCAACAAACATTACATTGGACAAATGGGCAGGAAGCTAGCCACCAGGATACATGAGCACCAACTAGCTACCAAAAGACAAGACCAACTATCACTGGTATCTACACACACAGACGAAGAGGGACACCATCTATCTTGGGACAAGCCAAACAAACACAGGCATGGGAATTCCTATAGGCCTGGCATTCAAACCGGAACTCCATTAACAAAGATATAGATCTGGACCCCATTTACCAACGTCTGAGAAACAGAACCAGAAATGATATCACTCATCACAACAAATCAAAAATAATATCACTCATCACAAACCAAGACACATAAACAACAAACCAGGACAGAACACCAACGCTTCATTGGAGGCTCACTGATGATGTTACCCAGCATGATGATGAAACGTCTGAGAACAAACCCACCAGCTCAGCCAGCAAACTTACAACCCAAGCTACAGATCTTCTCCAAGATCTTTCCTGGATCTTTCGGGTTGGAGAGGTCCATCTTGTCACATTATTGATATTGTATCAGGGTAGCAAGCTCTATTATGCTCTGCAGTTTGAGATATTCACAAATGAATGGAAATTCCAAATTTCCTGGAACCTTTCAGCAGTTAAGGCACAGAAGTGTGGTTTCTTCCCTCTGCACCCCCCTACCTCCCCTGTCCACCAATTCCCTTCCCCTCCCTTGCCCCAACTCCCTCCCCCCACTCCCCTCCACCAACCCTCTTCACCCCCTCAAGCAAGGAAACATGTAACTGCTTAACCCATATGTTATGCAAAACTTCCTAAATTATGACAGGAAACTTCTCAAGTAACTTATTAGTGTAGCCTTTCTATTATACCAAAGGGCAACAAATATAAAAGTTTCCTGCATTTACATCAGTTTGGGTTTTGAAAAGAATATGGCAATCAAATTTCCCCCAAAAAACAGGATGGGATTTAAACTCATGTTTTCTGCAACAGAATTCCTTTTGGGATTACTTGGCTGAACTGCTGCTAAACTACAGTATCCTGATTTGGGATTGATAAACTGAGCTTTGCATAAAACAAATTACTCTCAATATTCAATCACAATAAACGAAGACATGCGGGCTATCTCGCAACGACTACCAGATGGCTCTGCAGAACTTGAAATCCTGAAACGTGCAGCTGCAGTTGAACGAAGTGTTATCAGTTTAATGGTACTTGGCCAAGTTCCATGTGACAGCAGCAGCAAACTCATCATTCGACTTCAAGTAGCTAATCACAAAGAGGGACTGGAAACAATCAAGAAGGATTTGAAATGAATTGGACCTCAGAAAGAATGAGGCATCCAAATGCAACACCTAAAATAGTTACATGTGGAATAACTGATGAAACAAGGGCCTACTCCTATTCCTATTTTCAATGCTTCTGATGACACTCAGCAAATTTATAAACCAGTAAGTGAAAGGCTTTCCACTGGAGAGGTTTACAGCAGTGATTGTAATGAGGTCAGTCAACTGGACATCATAGATTATGAGTCCCTTGATTGGGATTGTTAACCCAGTCCAGTCAGGGAACTCTGACTGATATTAAAGTGATGGTTTGGAGGTGTTGTGTGATTTTTAACCTTGGGAAAAAGTGAGGACTGCAAATGCTGGAGATCAAAGTCAAAATGCATTGCTGGAAAAGCACAGCCGGTCAGGCAGCATCTGAGGAGCAGGAGAATCGACATTTCGGGCATAAGCTCTTCATCAGAGATACTGACACATTGATGCCTGACTCTGTATAAGGCAGTGTTACAATCAAGGACTATTCATGTGTAAATACAGTGTGACTTAATGACTGGACACCGGCCTCCATAGAGTTATTTCATTTACGACCTCAAGTTATCTGAAAGGTCTTCATTGGCAGTTAGTTGCATTTGTAGCACTGTTTGTCACACTAACGTAGCAAAGCTTCAGAGCCTAGTCTGGGCTTAACAAAGACTAACAAACAACAAAGAGATGGATTTCCAATTAAATAGCTTTGGTGTTGGGCAAGGGAAACATGTCAGCCAGGACACAGGACTACAAAACACACCACAGCATTGTGTTTACATCCATCTCATACCCTTTCTTAGTAATTGCTAGGATGACAATATTTATATTTCAGAATTGTCTGGAAGAAACCGGAACAACTTGAACTATTTGAACATTTTCAGCATTGAGAAAGGTTTTCACCACATGATTTGTTGGAAATAAAGCCAATATTTTCGTGGACTGTAATTGACCTGCCAAGAAACAGTCAAGCAAAGCTTTCAAGAAAATTAGATATTGGGTCTATTGGCTTCATTCCCTGGCTTTGAAAGGACTAGGGGATCTTTACTAAGGGATGGCAAACAGCCCTTTCTGGACTTAGAATTTTGATTTACACACTCAGAAGTCGATGTAAAGAAGACAGTCTAGAAGCTAGAACTACGGGTGCATAGCCTTAAAATAATGGGGAGCAGATTTGGGACTGAGTTGAGGAGGAACTTCATCACCCAAAAGGGTTGTGAATCTGTGGAATTCCCTGCCCAGGGAAGCAGTTCAGGTTATCTCATTAAATGTTTTTAAGGCAAAGATCGATAGATTTTTGAACAGTAAAGGAATTAAGGTTAATGGTGAAAGGGTGGGTAAGTGGGCCTGAGTCCATGAAAAGACCAGCCATGATCTTATTGAATGGCAGAGCAGGCTTGAAGGGCCAGATGGCCCACTCCTGCTCCTACTTCTTACGTTGTTAAGTTGCCAGCCTCTGTCTTGAATATCATTAGATGCTCCTGGCCAGCTGAAAAAGTTTCAAAATAACAGTATAATTCCAAATTACCAGGTAAACGCAGAAGGGATACTTTGTGACCAGTCCCCAGTTACTTGAATCCAGGTTGATTGCAGTCAGAAGTACACCTTTATCATCAATCTACCGCATGAAATTCAGCTTCATTGACTGGCAATTCAGTGGATGTAAAAAGAGATCACAATTTACCTTTCATTCCCAAGCTCTGTGCTTGGGGCTTTTCGTTCACTTTTGCCTTTTTTGAAACTACAACCTGTGCAGAAACTTGGTATTTTATGTTGAGCTTGAGTGTCCGTGTGTGGAATTAAGAGGATATAGATTTGATTCCAGTTCACAGCCTCAGTATTAACATGAGTTTGTCACTAGCTTTAAGAAGAGGTTTTGATCAGTGGTACTAAAGAGAAACAAGTGCTCATTTTGGTCAGTGAATCAACATAATTCAATAGTTCAAAAAGTGAGCTCAAGAGCATCTTCTCAAGGGTAATTAGGGATAGAAAACAAATGCTAGCCTAGCCAATGACACTATGAATAAATTTTAGAAATCGGCTTAGCAATTAACTTAATTGCTTCCATAACTTTAAAATGGTTTTCACTGAATTTGAATAAAATTGATGCAGACGTAACAGTACACCATTAGCACTGCTTGCCATTAAGATATTAAAAGTAGCTACAGTTGCGGAGGGCTGCTCCCTTGTTACAGAGAGGACAAATTGGTGGTGGTCTAACCTGAGGGTCACTTAGCCTCAAGTGAAGGGAGAGGATAAGAAGGGGAATTCTTCATGGTAGATTCAGCCGTACAGGAACTGAACCCACACATCACTTGCATCATCCTGCATTTAGGCAACTGTTCAGCCAACTGACCCCAATGACTCCACATTGAAATATATTTTCAGGCTTCAATTAAAATAACAAGCAATGTAATTTCATATGAATGCCTATGTTACAAGAACAAAAATGAGAAGGCATAGAGTTAAGGTAATTTGGAAAAGAAACAGGGGTGATGTGAAAAATGTGATTTTCATTCCATGAGTAATTAGAGAATGGAATGCACTGCCTGGAAGTTAGGTGGAGGCAGGTTTAATTGAGGCATTCAAGAGGGCATTGGACACTTATTTAGACAAAAATCATGTGTTAGGGTATGCGGAAAAGGCAGGAGATTGGCACCAGTTAACGATGCTCATCTGAAGAGCCAGTGTAGACCCGATGGGCTGAATGGTCTCTCTTTACACTGTAAAACTTGGTGACATGTATGAAAAGGCGGTCCAAACATAGTAGTTAGTTACCCTGTCCAGTCCAACTCCTTTTGGAACTTGTCAAAACTCTCATGAGAAGTCCCATTTTTATTGGTTGATTGAGTAGGTGCATCAGTTTCACGATCTTCACTTGTCCAATTTGATGCCTTTGCTTTACCTTCAGACTCTCTGTTCGCTGTGTGCCCTGAAAACTGAACAATCCCCATTAACAATTTGTAAGAGCAAATATCGAAAAAGTACAATGAACAGTTAAATCACCAAACCAATCTTGAATATATTCTTTATCTAAATTGGTATAAACACAGACAAACGATATGTAAGCTGCCTCCATGCTAACTGCATTTCTGGCTCAACCCTCCCATCATATGACATGCCCAGCAACAGATTCTTCCCTATTCACAGACTCAAGTGGAAGGAGCCACTCAGTAATTCAGAATATTGGGATCAATAAGATCACATAATCCAAAACCAGTGCTGCCAATGAAAACAATTTATTTCATTTTTCGAGCTTTCCAAACCTTCCATTGCGCTGCTGATTGGATAGCTAGACCAGTTCACTTGCACATTAATATCACATTCCTCCGTAAAGTTAGCAGCACTGGATTACTGCTCAGTTGGTTTCTTTCCCACTGACCTTGATCAAGCACCTCTGTGCTGGTCCTTTATATCAAAAAGGATTAAGCAACTTTTAAATGCAAGAGAAGTTTAAATAGAGAAGGAGTGATGTGCCCTTTCCAAAGAACATTTAGGTAGTTTTGCACAATTTCTAGATGAAAATTATAGCATGCTTTGCATTGCAGGTTCAGATTCAACAACTGCAGTTTACAAAACAATCAAAGAATCCCTACAGTGTAGAAGTAGGCCATTCAGCCAATCAAGTATTAACCAACCCTCCAAAGAGCTCCCACACAGACCCACCCCATCCCTGTAACCCTGCATTTCCCTTGACTAATCCACCTCGCCTGCGCATAGCTGGACATGATGGACAATTTAGCATGGCCAATCCACCTAACCTGCACATTTTTCGACTTTGGGGGGAAACCGGAACAAATCCGCACAGATCGTTGCCTGAGTGTAGAATTGAACCCGGGTCCCACTGAGCCACCGTGCTGCCAATAAAACATCCGAAGGTGCTGAACAGGAGCTTCACAAAATAAAACATGGCACTGAGCCACATGAGTAGTTAAGGCAGATGACAGTTTAACCACACTCTGAGCTCATCCGAATTACCTTTAATTATTGGTAATTCATTAGTAATGAATTTATTAGTAATAGTCTTATATTTATGGCCCCTAATTCTTCTGTCTATTATAAGTGGAAACATATTCCTTATATTAGCCCTATAAAACTCTTTTTTAATCTACCAGGTCATTCCTTAGCCTTCTCCATTGCAGAAAAAACAGCGCCCCAGCCTCTTTAATTTCTCCCCAGGTAGCTTCCCTGTGGAATCATCAGTCATTTCATTGCATATAAAAAATGAGAGCTGTCTTGTAATATACTTATTCTAAACTCCCTAAGGGGCTATTTTAATACTAAGCATACAATAAATGTATCAAGCACTGTTCTTCCGAATTTGCAATCAATGGATCAATTCTGCAAAGCGAATATTCAACTATTTAACCTAGTAGATATGGGGGTTAGGTAGCTGGATAGCTGGCCTGCAATGCAGAGTTATGCCAACAGCATGTTCAATACGTACATGGCTGAAGGACTGTCCTTCTCAATCTCTCCCCTTGCCTGAGGTGTGGTGACCCTCAGGTTAAACCACCAGTTGGTTCTTTCTATGATGTCTTTACTTCAGCAACTGGAAACATGAACTGGGATGCAAATTTTAAAATGCTTGGCACTGTAATACTTTCAGATGGAGCAGTGAAATTCAAAAAAAAATCATTTCTGGACTGACTCCTTGGGAATTGTGAAGGAAACTGAAATTACCTTGAACAATTATCTGGTGTTTCAAACCCTCACTAAAGCCCCAAGTTTGGAGTCACAATATTGGATTTCAGATGATTCCGACTCACTTAAATGTCACAGTTATCCAAGAAACGTTTGAGGATTGTAAAACCTACTCTGACTCCTGGGCAACCAAAAAAAAATCCCGACTTGTCACCACAACAAAATCAGCTCAGACCCAACAAACTTCTCTCCCTTCCCTCGAGCCTCAAATCCACCTTAACCTTTCATCACATCACACAGCAGCCTACCCCTACATGTCTCTTATATACTGATAGCTCCTGAGGTCAAAGTGACTGTGGGACATTTGAATTACACAGTATGGCACACTTACAGCTGAAGAAGGAGATGCAGATTCCACACTCTTCCACTCTGCTCCTGGTTGCATGCGTTCCTGCATTTGTTGGTTCACAGAAGAAGGTTCCTGTTCAGGAAATGTAAAGATATGACGAATCAAAATGCAAATGTGTGCATTTTTTGACTGATCAGGGCGAGTTTCTGACCCTGATCAGAAAGTACCTCTGTCTCTTTCTCCAGTCGCAGCTGTGTTCTCACTGTTTAGAACATAGAACATAGAAAAATACAGCGCAGTACAGGCCCTTCGGCCCTCGATGTTGCGCCGACCGAAGCCTACCTAACCTACACTAGCCCAATAACCTCCATATGCTTGTCCAATGCCCGCTTAAATGACCATAAAGAGGGAGAGTCCACCACTGCTACTGGCAGGGCATTCCATGAACTCACAACCCGCTGATTAAAACATCTACCCCTAACATCTGTCCTATACCTACCACCCCTTAATTTAAAGCTGTGTCCCCTAGTAACAGCTGACTCCATACGCGGAAAAAGGTTCTCACTGTCAACCCTATCTAAACCCCTAATCATCTTGTACACCTCTATCAAATCTCCCCTAAACCTTCTTTTCTCCAATGAGAAAAGTCCGAAGTGCCTCAGCCTTTCCTCATACGATCTTCCTACCATACCAGGCAACATCCTGGTAAACCTCCTCTGCACTCGTTCCAATGCCTCCACATCCTTCCTATGTATGGCGACCAAAACTGCACACAATACTCCAGATGAGGCTGCACCAGAGTCTTATACAACTGCAACATGACCTCAGGACTCCGGAACTCAATTCCTCTACCAATAAAGCCCAGTACACCATATGCCTTCTTCACAGCACTATTTACCTGGGTGGCAACTTTCAAAGATCTGTGTACATGGACACCAAGATCCCTCTGCTCATCCACACTACCAAGTAGTCTACCATTAGCCCAGTAATCCATCTTCTTGTTACTCCTACCAAAGTGAATGACTTCACACTTAGCTACATTGAATTCCATTTGCCACCTTACTGCCCAGTTCTGCAACTTATCTATATCCCGCTGTAACCTGCCACATCCTTCTTCGCTGTCCACAACTCCACCGACTTTCGTGTCATCCGCAAACTTGCTCACCCAGCCTTCAAGCCCCTCCTCCAGGTCATTTATAAAAATGACAAACAGCAATGGTCCCAAAACAGATCCTTGTGGAACACTGCTAGTAACTGTGCTCCAAGATGAATCTATACCATCAACTACTACCCTCTGTCTCCTTCCAGCCAGCCAATTCCTAATCCAAACCTCTAATGCACCCTCAATGCCATACCTCCGTAGTTTTTGCATTAGCCTGCCATGGGGTACCTTATGTTTAAAGTTTCCCTCATCTTAATATGAGCTTCCACAGAAGTTACTCATTTGACAAAAGGTTGTACTATAGTACACAGAACTTTTCATCTCAAAATACCCCACTAAAACAAGCTGCGAACGTTAGTATTCAAGAAAAGACAAGGATGCTCACAATTAGTACCATTACTCTGGTCCCATTACCAGCAGTGTTTCTGCTCTCCACAACTAGATCTGTGCACACAGGCCACTATAAATAGGTCTTGGAAAAATGAAGTTCTCCCATATATATATGTTTTAAGTTGCTTTTTTTAAAATTCAATAGAAAAAAAACTGGTTCAATCCAACTGATGCTTTTGTTAAAATAATTTTACACCCTAATATACAGTTAAGTGATTAGAAGCTCCATGTTCAAGAGAATACTACAATTTTGATTTGATGCATCCACCTCTTGTTTGTCATTTTGGCCAAAGGTTGGAGTGTGATGGGGCTTAGCTTTTCCCCTCACAGTTCTGTTTGCTTTTGTTGAATCAGTTGAGTGCTTTCTTTTCTGCACGCGAGATAACTGGAAGAAACAACACATTGAGAATAATAATCAGAAAATTTTAGTCTCTGTACAATAGGTTTGCTGAGAATCTACTGTTTTACAGGTGTTAGCTATTCTACACTCGCCTCTGGCTAAATAATTGTTTAAATCTAAATTTCTTGACCTTACAAATCCCTCAATGGTCTGGTCCCTCTTATCTCAGTGATCTATTCCAGCCCCTCAGGATATCTGCTTCACTAATTCCTCTCTCTTCAACATGCCCAACTTTAATTGCCCTTCCAATGGCAACCATGCTTTCATCCACCCTTAACTCTCTGAACATGGTAAATGGTCAAATTTATAAATCTGGAAATAAATGTAATACTGTTCACGAAATGACTGCGGGGAGAAACATCATCTGATTAACTGATGTCCTATAGGGAAGGAAACTACTGTCCTTACTTGGTCTGACTTACGTGTGACCCCAGACCCACATTAATTGGTCTGGAGTCACAGACTTTAAACTGCCCTTTGAAATATCTTCAAGAGCAATTAGGGACAAACAACAAGTACAGGCCTTGCCAGGGATGTTCACATCTAATGAAAGAATAATGTATAAAATTATCTCAAACTCTCTGTACATGCTGTTCCTCTTTTACCATCTCCCATCCAAAGCCATGTTTGGAGGCAGCATTCTGAATTACAGACCAAGACCCAGTGCCCTCCCAAATGGTCAAAGTTTCGGATGTGTCAATACAATTTGCTACTTCTGCCCCAATACATAATCCAGATCCTATCCAGCCCAGTACTTTATTAAAGGCTTTTTTAAAAAAGTCAATGCAAACAACATAATTTTCCCAAATCTAACAAGTGAGTGAAATGATAACACCACATAGCACAGAAGGAGGTTATTTGACTCAATGTGTTTGTATTTAGACTTTGATAGAGACAGCCAATTAACCCCTTGCCCCTCTTCCTCTATTTCCTCAAAGTTGAAGTATTTATCCAGGTCTTTTTTTTCTGCACTTTCCTTTTAGGCAGTTATTTCCAGATCACGACAACTTGCCAGATTAGGAAAATTTGTTTCCTCTTGTCATCTCTTGTTGCTGTGCTAATAGCAGCCTGGTTTTGATTATTTTTACAAACCAATAATAACCATTTATACCTACTTCCACAACAAAAGGTAATAACTTGGGCTTTTGAATATGAACATGTACAGGTGCAGATTTATTAAGTTGGGCATAGTTGGGAGGTGAAGATGATCTTGACTTCATTCTAAGGAGGGAAAAAGAAAGTTAGGAATTAACTTTTTCACTTTTTAAGGAAAAGCTTTTGTTTTAATAATTTCAAAAAAGCCACATTGCAGATACATGGAATAGTACAACACAGAGAAAGTACTGGTTCAGCTTGCCCGACTCCCAAAATCTTCCTCTTTCTCCCTAAATTTTTTTCTCCTTCAGGTGCTTTCCAAGTCCCTATTCAAAGCTGTCACTGAATCATCATCAGGGTCCGATGAGCTCAGTTGGTTAGATTGTGAGTGTGGTGCAAAGGAATGTTAATGTCACAGGTTCAGTTCCTATTCTGACTTTGGCCTGAACTCTTCTCTTGCCCCAAGACTGGGAGACAACAGCAAAGTAACTATCTACAGCTGCCAAAGATAGCAGCCCAGGTTGAAGCTTAATCAGCAAATCACAAACCAAGGACCTTATCTTATGCAGTGAACACAAAAGTGGGTGATAGCACGGTGGCTCAGTGGTTAGCACTGTTGCCTCACAGCACCAGGGACCTGGGTTCACTTCCAGCCTCAGGCGACTGTGTGGAGTTTGCACATTCTCCTCATGTCTGTGTGGGTTTCCACTGGGTGCTCTGATTTCCTCCCACAGTCCAAAGATGTGCAGGTTAGTCAAATTGGCAAAGCTAGATTGCCCAACGTGTTCAAAGATGTGTAAGTTAGGTGTATTAGTCAGGGAGATGCAGACTAATAGGGTAAGCGAATAAGTCTGGATGGGATACTCTTCAAAGAATCGGTGTGAACTTGTTGGACTGAAGGGTCTGTTTCCACACTGTAGGAATTCTATTAAAATATTCAATCAGCTGATACATTCCAAACTTTAACTACTCTCTACATGAAAGTTCTCTTCCTTTTGCCATCTCTGATATTTTGCCAGCCATCTTACAGCCATTCATGTTCAATTACTTTTTAAGTGTACAATAAAAAAATTGTCAAGTGTAGGAGGAATTTGTAATAAAGAATTACTTTAGTCACCATGGGCTCTTGAAAAATGTACATGCAACCATATATAACATTATAATCTTCACCATCAATTGTGTTACTCATAAATAACATTTTCCATCATTCAGTTCACCAACACCTTCTCAAGGGCAACTAGAGACAGGCAATAAAAAATATGGGCCAGCCAGTGATGTCCATGCATCATGACTGAGTAGAAATAAAAAGTTAAGATAAATTACAAGTATCCCCACAGATATGCCGGTGGATTCTGGAAAATAGGTGAGAAACTGGTGTCGTTTTTTTCTTATTTTTAAACCAGGGCTCCATTCGATTCTCATTCGAGAAAGATACTTCTTTTTTCCCTGAGAGACAGCCCCCAAAATTCTTCATATTTCTCTCCCTTCCTTCTGAATCGTCACATTCCAATAACCCACCTGTCACCTTGAAGCTGATCAAGGTTCCAAATCCAGTTCCAAATCCATGGTTTCTGTGACCTGTACAGTGAGGGGTGGGTTAGCTCAGCTGAACGCAGAGCTGGTTTGTGAAGCCAAGAGTGTGAGCTCAACCTCTGCACCAGCTGAGGTTACCATGAAGGACTCTCTTTCTCAACCTCTCTCCCCTTTCCCCGAGGTGCGGTGACCCTCAGGTTAAACCACCACCAGTCATCTCTCTCTCTCATTGTGAAAAATCGCACAACATCAGGTCTGACAGGTTTAATTGGAAGCACTCGCTTCCAGAACACTGCTCCTCAACAACCACCCGATGAAGGGGCAACACTCCAAAAGCTAGTGCTTCCAAAAAACCTGTTGGACGACAACCTGGTGTTGTGTGATGTTTAACTCTGTCCAACCCACTCCAAAACTGACTCCTCCACAGCATCTCTCTCTTCAGAGAGAGCAAGCAGTCCCATGGTCTGGTGAGTTTACCTGGAGATCATTAGATTTTAGATTAGATTCCCTACAGTATGGAAACAGGCCCTTCGGCCCAACAAGTCCACACTGACCCTCTGAAAAAGCAAACCACCCAGACCAACACACCTAACACTATGGGCAATCCTACACATTTTTGGATCGTGGGAGGAAACCAGAGCAACAGGAGGAAACCCACGCAGACACAGGGAGAACGTGCAAACTCCACACACAGTCGCCTGAGGCTAGAATTGAACCCGGGTCCCTGGTGCTGTGAAGCAGCAGTGCCAACCACTGACCTACTGACCCACCATACCACCCCAAAGGATGGCATGTAGGACTCTCCTTCTTCAACCTCTCTCCTCTTTCCCTGGGGGTGTGGTGACCCTCTGGCTAAACCACCACCAACATCTCCCTCTCATGAGAGAACAAACAGGTGAGACTCTGGTGACTTACCTTTACGCTCCGATCATGAAAAGGGAGTAAGCAGTGACCTCCCCCAGTCGGAAAGTGTAACCTTTCACCAGCAACACTGTGTTTCCCGTCACTAAGCCAAGTTGATAATCTGTGCTGAGCCAGACTTTGCGCAGGTTCAGTTTTACTGTCAGGCCTGGCAGACTGCACTTTATCAAACACCAGTTACATCGGACGCACCTCTCTGCAGGCTCTAGATAAATGCAGCCATGGTTTGGGAAGAGGGTCCCCCCAGTTCTTGCCCCCCCGAGCTAGCTCCGGTCACATTCAGCTTCTGACACCCCCAGCCCCCGGGGCACGATCACCCTCCGGATCCCGGGCCAAGCCGCGTCTCTAGCAGCTGTTGCCGGGCACCGAGGGCTCGCCGCTGATTGGCTCCTTTGACATTTTGGGACCTTGTTTTCCGCCAGTGGCGGGAGCACCCAATGCAGATCCCAACCGGAATAAGAACCCCCCACCCCCGGGGAGGGAATCCAGTCCAGGAATAGGAGCAGCGGGAGGCAGATCCGGTTGCAATCCGGACCCGGAGCATTATGACAGGAGTAGGAGAGGACTCAATCTGGAATGGGAACGGATCAGGAACAGTGGGAGGGAATCCGGTCCAGGATTAGGAACACTGGGGGCAGATCCCAAATCCAGAGCAGGAGCGGTGGAGCGAATCCGGTCCCAAATCCGAACCAGGAACAGGTGGAATGGGAGCAGACCAGGAGCAGTGGAACAGGAGGAGGAACGGACTCTGATCCGAATTAGGAGCTTTCCAGGAGTGGGAATCCAGACTAGGAATGGGAGCAGTGGGGTCAGATCCAAAACATCTACTGCTAGAAAAACGCAGCATGTCTCTGGAGAGAAATCACAGTTAATGTTTCAGATCCAGTGACCCCTCCTCAGAACTGATGGTAGTTAGGATAAAGTTTTTTTTATGCAGAAGATAGGGTGGAGGGAAGGGGTAATGTGTAAATCTTCGGTGGAGATAGACCCCAGAAAGAGAGAGAGAGAGAGGAGCAGTTGGACAAAATGATGGATCTACTTATTTCAAGGACCACGATTTCCCCTCAAATGTGATCAACAATGCCCCCCAGCGCTTCTCTGTCTTTGAGCCCACTCCTCCAACTGCAACACAGACAGAACCCCTCTGGTCCTCACCTTCCACCCCAATAATCTCCGGATACAGCGCATAATCCTACCTCCATTTCTGCTGCCCTCCACCAGATCCCCTCCACCAGAGACATACTCCCCCTGATTCCTATCTGCGTTCCGCAGAGACCATTACCTCCGTGACTCCCTTCTTAGGTCCATACCCCCCACCAACTCATCCTCCACAACTGGCACCTTCCCTTGCCACTGCAAGAGATATAAAACCTGCTCCTACACCTCCCCCCTCACCTCTGTCCAAGGCCCCAAAGGATCTTTCCACATCTGGCAGAAACTTTCCTGCCCATCCTTCTACGTCATCTACTGTGCCTTTCGCTCTTGATGTGGTCTCCCCTACATCAGGGAAATAGGATGCCAACTCATGGATCATTTCAGGGAACATCTCTGGGACACACGTTCCAAGCAATCCAACTGACCAGTGGCCAAACACTTCAATGCTCCCTCCCATTCCACCAAGGACATGCAAGTCAAATCCAAGCCACCTGACGACTGGAGAAAGAACACCCCATCTTTTGCCTTGGGACCCTTCAACCACATGGCATCAGCATCAACTTCACTAGTTTCCAAATCTCCCCTCTCCCACTTCATTCCAGATTCAACCCTCTAACTCAACACTACGCTCTTGATCTGTTCCACTGTCCAGCTTCCTTCCCACCTATCCACTCTACCCTCTCCACCGACCTATAACAATCAGCTTACTCCTGCATCCACTTATTGCCTTCCCAGAAACCTTGCCGATGCCAGCCCCACCCCCACTCTCCTATTTATCTCTACCCCATGCCATATTCCTGTTGAAGGGCTTATGTCAGAAACGTCGATTTTCCTACTGTTACGATGCTGCCTGACCTGCCGTGTTATTCCAGTATCTGCAGTCCTCACTATCTCCTTGTGGGTCACTGTCAGCCTAGGAGAATGAACGGCTTCTAATGGGGACTGTTAGTGGCTCACAATGGGTTGTGTGTTATAGCAGACCATATGATAACAAGGCCTGGTGTGTGGGGCTTGGAGTAAGGACATGGGAAAAGGTGCCTTGGATAGAGGTGAGGGAGGAGGTGTGGGCACAGGTTTTACAGTTCCTGCGGTGGCAGGGGAAAGTCTATCCAAGGCCCTAAAGGAGCCTTCCACATCCATCAAAGTTTCACCTGCACATCCACCAATATCATTTATTGTATCCGTTGCTCCCGATGTGGTCTCCTCTACATTGGGGAGACTTGGCGCCTCCTAGCAGAGCGCTTTAGGGAACATCTCCGAGACACCCGCACCAATCAACCAAACCGCCCCGTGGCCCAACATTTCAATTCCCCCTCCCATTCTGCCGAGGACATGGAGGTCCTGGGCCTCCTTCACCGCCGCTCCCTCACCACCAGACGCCTGGAGGAAGAACGCCTCATCTTCTGCCTCGGAACACTTCAACCCCAGGGCATCAATGTGGACTTCAACAGCTTCCTCATTTCCCCTTCCCCCACCTCATCCTAGTTTCAAACTTCCAGCTCAGTTACTGTCTCCTTGACATGTCCGACCTGCCTATCTTCTTTTCCACCTATCCACTCCACCCTCTCCTCCTTGACCTATCACCTTCATCTCCTCCCCCACTCACCCATTGTACTCTATGCTACTCTCTCCCCACCCCCACCCTCCTCTAGCTTATCTCTCCACGCTTCAGGCTCACTGCCTTTATTCCTGATGAAGGGCTTTTGCCCGAAACGTCGATTTCGCTGCTCGTTGGATGCTGCCTGAACTGCTGTGCTCTTCCAGCACCACTAATCCAGTATTTGGTGAGGACTAGGGACCTGGCGAGGTCAGATCCAAATCAGGAGCAGTGGAGCAAATCCAGTTCCCAGTCCAGATCCAGAGCAGGTGGAGTAGGAGCAGATTCAGTTCTGGATCAGCAGTAGGTGGAAGGGAGCAGATCCAGGTCTGGTCAGGAGCAGGTGGAATGGGAGCAAATCCAATTCTGGATCAGAAGACTGTGGAACGGGAGCAGATCCAAGACTGGATCAGCAGCAGATGGAATGGGAGCAATTCAAGTCTGGACCAGGAGCAGCCAGATCTGGCTAAAACCCGGAAGGAATCAGGATCTGGAGAGATCGCCAGTCAGACTGGATCCGGATCTGTCCCAGAATCGGAGCGCTGGGGCTCACACATTTCCCAAACCCGGACCAGCTGCGGGTGTGGTCCATGTATTAGGGACTCTCCGAGTGCATCCGCGGTTTCCGGGGATACATTGTATCTGGGAGAGTGCAAGTGGAAACAATGACAGTAACAATGTTTCCCTTTCTCCAGGAGCTGCCGCTCAGGTTCTCGGTGTGGCTGTTGGAGGGGAGGGGGAGCTTGTAGCGACGCAAGCCCTTTACGCTGTCTCTGTATACCAAGAAATGTAATGTTTATGGATGTATGGCATGACCAGTTGTACAGATCATCAAAATATTTTATGAATAAAGTATATTTTTTGAAATAAACAAAAGCCCTGATTGTGGAGCTGCTCTGTGCGGTTTGCTGGGATATCCTGGTGGACCCGGTTACCCTGCCGTGTGGCCACAGCTTCTGCAGCGGCTGCGTGGCGCAACTCAAGCGCTGGGCACGGGACCCGGACTGAGAGAGTGCCAGCACCTCCCGGGGGGGGTGCCCAGCTACATGTGCCCCCTCTGCCTGGCGAGCTGGGATGTGAGCCTGGAGCTGAGGTGGAATGTGACTCTGCACAACCTCATCGAAAGGCTGTGGCAGCCGGGGGGGGCGGGGGGGGGGGGGGGGGGAGGGGGTGGAGGCAAGGCCGCCACTCCCGGCTGTGAACCTGTGCAAGGGCCTAAAGAGAACCCAGGCCTCCAGGACCTGTGTCAACTGCGGGGAGTCTTTCTGTGCCCTGCACCGCCTGCCCCACCAGGAGAACCCGGCCTTCCACCACCACGTCCTGGTCAGGCCGACCTACCAAAGTAGCTGTCAGTGCAAGCAGCACGGCAAAGACTTGAAGCTCTACTGCCAGACCCACAAATGCCCACTGTGTGCCTACTGCATGTTACCAGGTGAGGCATCTCACCAGGACCACCAGGTAGTCAAACTGACTGACGCTACCTCTATTATCAAGGTGAGTTGGTGGAACCTTCTTTCTGGCTGCCAGGGGAAGTGGTGAAGGCTGGTACAATTATAGCATTTTAAAAGTTAAAAATCACACAACACCAACAGTGCTCCGAAAGCTAGTGCTTCCAAATAAACCTGTTGGACTGTAACCTAGTGTTGTATGATTTTAACCTTTCTATTAACTACTCGCAGCGCGCTTCAGAGAACATCTCCGGTTTACCCGCACCAATCAACCCAACCGCCCCATGGCCAAACGTTTCAACTCCCCCTCCCACTCTGCCGAGGACATGCAGGTCCTGAGCCTCCTCCACCGCCATTCTCTCACCACCAAACGCTTGAAGGAAGAACGCCTCATCTTCTGCCTCGGGACCCTTCAAACCCATGGCATCATAAGACCATAAGACATAGGAGTGGAAGGAAGGCCATTCGGCCCATCGAGTCCACTCTGCCATTCAATCATGGCTGATGGGCACTTCAACTCCACTTACCTGCATTCTCCCCGTAGCCCTTAATTCCCCGAGACAACAAGAATCTATCAATCTCTGCCTTGAAGACATTTAGCGTCCCGGCCTCCACTGCACTCTGCGGCAATGAATTCCACAGGCCCACCACTCTCTGCCTGAAGAAATGTCTCCGCATTTCTGTTCTGAATTTACCCCCTCTAATTCTAAGGCTGTGTCCACGGGTCCTAGTCTCCTCACCTAACGGAAACAATATCCTAGCATCCACTCTCTCCAAGCCATGTATTATCTTGTATGTCTCTATTAAGTCTCCCCTTAATCTTCTAAACTCCAATGAATACAATCCCAGGATCCTCAGCCGTTCCTCATATGTTAGACCTCAATGTAGACTCCACCAGTTTCCTCATTTTCCCTCCCCCCACCTTACCCCAGTTCCAACCTTCCAGCTCAGCACCATCCTCATGACCTGTCCCATATGTCAATCTTCCTTCCCACCTATCCACTCCACCCTCCCCTCTGACCTATCACCTTTACCCCCACCTCCATCAACTTACTGCACTCTCAGCTACCTTCTACCCCAGCCCCACTACCACTCCCATTTATCTCTCCACCCCCAAGGCTCCCAGCCTCATTCCTGATGAAGGGCTTTTGCCCAAAATGTCGATTTTCCTGCTCCTCAGATGCTGCCTGACCTGCTGTGCTTTTCCAGCACCACACTAACCTTGATTTTTAACTTTGTCCACTCCAGTCCAACACCGACTCCTCCACATCATAGCGAGCATCATATTCATGGGTACATGAATAGGAAAAGTTCAGAGGGATATGGACCAAGTGCTGCTAAAATGGGACTAGATTAGGTTAGGATATCAGGTTGGCACGGACAAGTTGGACTGAAGGTTATGTTTCTGTACAACTTTTCAGGAAAGAAATGGTCGTGTGAGGGAGCCTTGGTTGACGAGGGAGGTTGAATGTCTAGTAAAGAGGAAGAAGGAGGCTTACATAAGGTTGAGGAAACAAGGTTCAGACAGAGCAGTGGAGGGATACAGGATAGCCAGAAGGGACCTGAAGAAAGGGATTAGGAGAGCTAAGAGAGGGCATGAAAAATCCCTGGCGGATAGGATCAAGGATAACCCCAAGGCATTCTATGCGTATGTGAGAAACCTGAGAATGACGAGAACGAGGGTAGGTCCGATCAAGGACAGTGGTGGGAGACTGTGTATTGAGTCGGAAGAGATAGGAGAGGTCTTGAACAAGTACTTCTCTTCAGTATTTACGAACGAGAGGGACCGTATTGTTGAAGAGGAGAGTGTGAAACGGACTGATAAGCTAGAAGAGATACCTGTTAGGAAGGAAGATGTGTTGGACATTTTGAACAACTTGAGGATAGACAAGTCCCCCGGACCTGACGGGATATATCCGAGGATTATGTGGGAAGCAAGAGAGGAAATTGCAGTACCGTTGGCAATGATCTTCTCGTCTTCACTGGCAACTGGGGTGGTACCAGGGGACTGGAGAGTAGCGAATGTTGTGCCCCTGTTCAAAAAAGGGAATAGGGATAACCCCGGGAATTACAGGCCAGTTAGTCTTACTTCTGTGGTAGGCAAAGTAATGGAAAGGGTACTGAGGGATAGGATTTACGAGTATCTGGAAAGACACTGCTTGATTAGGGACAGCCAGCACGGATTTGTGAAGGGTAGGTCTTGCCTTACAAGTCTTATTGAATTCTTCGAGGAGGTGACCAAGCATGTGGATGAGGGTAGAGCAGTGGATGTAGTGTACATGGATTTTAGTAAGGCATTTGATAAGGTTCCCCATGGTAGGCTTATGCGGAAAGTCAGGAGGCATGGGATAGAGGGAAATTTGGCCAATTGGATAGAAAACTGGCTAACCGGTCGAAGTCAGAGAGTGGTGGTAGAAGGTAAATATTCAGCATGGAGTCCAGTTACAAGTGGAATTCCGCAGGGATCAGTTCTGGGTCCTCTGCTGTTTGTAATTTTTATTAATGACTTAGATGAGGGAGTCGAAGGGTGGGTCAGTAAATTTGCAGATGATACAAAGATAGGTGGAGTTGTGGACAGTGAGGAGGGCTGTTGTGGGCTGCAGAGGGACTTAGATATGATGTAGAGCTGGGCTGAGGAGTGGCAGATGGAGTTCAACCCTGCCAAGTGTGAGGTTGTCCATTTTGGAAGAACAAATAAGAATGCGGAATACAGGGTTAATGGTAGGGTTCTTGGTCAGGTGGAGGAACAGAGGGATCTTGGGGTCTATGTACATAGATCTTTGAAGGTTGCCACTCAGGTGGATAGAGTTTGTAAGAAGGCCTATGGAGTATTATCGTTCATTAGCAGAGGGATTGAATTCAAGAGTCGTGAGGTGATGTTGCAGCTGTACAGGACTTTGGTTAGGCCACATTTGGAGTACTGTGTGCAGTTCTGGTCGCCTCACTTTAGGAAAGATGTGGAAGCTTTGGAGAGGGTGCAGAGAAGATTTACCAGGATGTTGCCTGGAATGGAGAATAGGTCGTACGAGGATAGGTTGAGAGTTCTCAGCCTTTTCTCGTTGGAACGGCGAAGGATGAGGGGTGACTTGATAGAGGTTTATAAGATGATCAGAGGAATAGATAGAGTAGACAGTCAGAAACTTTTTCCCCGGGTACAACAGAGTGTTACAAGGGGACATAAATTTAAGGTGAAGGGTGGAAGGTATAGGGGAGATGTCAGGGGTGGGTTCTTTACCCAGAGAGTGGTGGGGGCATGGAATGCGCTGCCCGAGGGAGTGGTAGAGTCAGATTCATTGGCGACCTTTAAGCGGCATTTGGATAGGTACATGGATGGGTGCTTAATCTAGGATAGAAGTTCGGCACAACATCGTGGGCTGAAGGGCCTGTTCTGTGCTGTCTTGTTCTATGTCTAACTCTGACTGTATTGTGTTGAGCGTTCAATATGGTCTTTCACAGGCCGCACTGTTGGTCCCCATTCCTAATTGCCCTCTGAACCTTGTAGGTTTTTGGGTTATTTCAGAGGTTAGTAAAGAGTTACCTGTGTTGTCCAGGGTCTGGGATCATACCCAAGGTCTGGGATCATACGCAGACCGGGAAAAGGTGATAAAGGAAACCAAATAAAGCAGAAATTGCTGGAAAAGCTTAGCAGGTCAAGCAGTATCTGTGGAGAAAAAACAGTTAATTTTTTAATTTCAAAAATATACTTTATTCATAAAATTCATCATGTGAACAAATGATTTGGAGGTGCCAGTGTTTGGACTGGGGTGGACAAGGTCAGAAAACATGATGCCAGGTTACAGTCCAACAGGTATTTTTTTCGAAATCACGAGCTTTCACAGTGCTGCTCCTTCATCAGGTAAAGCCTGTGATTTCAAATAAATCTGTTGTACTATAACCTTGGACCGTGTGATTTATAACCATGTGGACAAAGGAGCAGAGTTTTCTGTTACTCCGATGCTGCCAGACGTGCACATTTCCAGCATCTTTATTTCAGATTTCCTGCACTTTGCTTTTATGTTTTCAGTTAGTTTAATAATGAAGAGTGACCTGGGCTCTTCAGATTGTAGGCGAAAGTAAGGACTGCAGATGCTGGAGAGTCTAGATTAGAGTGGTGCTGGAAAAGTACAGCAGGTCAGGCAGCATCTGAGAAGCAGGAAAATCGACATTTCAGGCAAAAGCCCTTCATCAGGAATGAGCTGATGCTGACTGACCTGCTGTGCTTTTCCAGCACTATTCTGATCTAGACTCTTCAGATTGCACTCAAAGCACAGAAAGTTTAATTGGCCTTCAAAATTGTAGGGTTTCTCGATGGAGAAAATAAAGAGGAACTTTCTCTTGGCCAGAGAACCAAACACCATGTAAATCTAAAGAATTTGTGAAAGAACCAGAAGATGAGAATGTTTCTTGCACTGTGAAGTATCTGAAAGAATTGTGGAAGCAGATTCAACAGTTACTTTCAAAATGGAACTGGAGTATTGTAGAGAAAAACAAAATACATGGGTTTTAAACTAAGTGGATAGTTTGTCTGTAGCGCCAATGTTGGCATGATGAACTAAGTTGTCCCAACTGCAAGAAAAAGAGTTTCAGCAGAATATGTTTCCACAGCAATATTTGGGCAGTTCTGTGGTTAGTACTGTTGCCTCATGGTGCTAGGGACCTAGGTTCGATTCTAGTCTTGGATGACTGTGTTAAATTGGTATAATCTCCCCGTGTCTGCTTGTTTTTCTGCCGGTTTCCTCCCCAGACCAAAGATGTGCAGGCGAGGTGGATCTTCCATGGTAATTGAGGGGTTGTGCGGATAGAGTGAGCGAGTGTGTCTAGGTGGGATGCTCTTCTGAGGATCAGCACAGGCCAATTGACCAAGTGGCCTCTTTCTGTACTGAAGGGATTTGATATTCATGGTCGAGAGTGTGGTGCTGGAAAAGCACACTCTCGATGTTGATCTCCAGCATCTGCAGTCCTCATTTTCTCCTATTCAGTATTCATGTCCTGAATGACTAAATACATTTCCTGTTTATTTTACGATGCAAATTTTTACTTTTGTTAGGTAAGTTAATATTGTATAAGTTTTGGAATGTTTAGTTTTGCTTTCATTTGGTGACTGTTTTTAATGCTATCAATGTCTACTATTCTCCAGAGTAACTGCAAATACAACTTTCCAAAGTTGACCAAAATCTGGCTGCTGTGGAAAATGGTCTTTGTCATTTGGAGGAAGCTGCCTCTTCTCAGAAGGTACAGAGCTGGAAATGGAAAGAGAAAGTTAATAATTTTGCAACTTCTGTTGGAGGGCAATTAGAAATTGTTGCTTTTTAGCTCCTTGCTTTTACTGTCACATTTCACTTTGTAAAATTATTGGACACAGTGATTTTCATCATTTCCCCTTGAACCGCTCAGTCCTTCAGGCTCAACAAGTGCACAACTCCCACCTGACATTTTACCCAGTTGTACGAAGAAACTTGTTGGAGGTTCCCCATCTGACATTCTATGACTTTATGTCTGTAGGTGAACTGCATTTGTGGTCCCTGCCACAGCCTTGGTACATCCAAGGTGACTAAGCAATTTGACCAGTGTGCCAGCTTTCAGTGGTACTCCAACGCACATGTTCACAGAGACGTTCACTGTCTTGTAGCGTCCATGGATATCAGGCAGTGCAATAACTGTGGGTCATTCAATGGTATTAACATACAGCTTCTTCACCATCCAGCTGTGAATTACACAAAACACTCTGTCCTACTGGTAATTTGCCTGAGTTTAAATTTCAACTTAGTGATGGAGACCAGTAGTTAATGGTGTGAAATATTTATTCAATACATTAGTGATGAAATATTTAAATGGCAAAAGATATCTTCATTAGGACTTTTTTTTCTCTTAATTTAACTGGAGTTGAAATTTTCACTGTCAATCAACAATCTGGATTTATGATGTGACTTTATCTAAAATACCAGTCTAGATATTGGTGCAATAGAGATCTCTGCTGATTTAATCTAAACATGAAAATTGCAGTCTTTCTATTTGTGGGAAGTAATGAAGCAGTGGCATTCCCATGATCCAATTAAAGTTCTGGGCATGCAGGTATAGGAAAAGTGTTATGAAACTTGAAAGGATTCAGAAAAATTTTACAAGGATGTTGCCAGGATTGGAGGGTTTGAGCTATAGGGAGAGGCTGAATAGGCTGGGGCTGCTTTCCCTTGAGCATAGGAGGCTGAGGAGTGACCTTATAGAGGTTTATAAAATTATGAGGGGCACGGGTTGAGGGAGGGCACAGGTTTAAGATGAGAGGGGAAAGATTTAAAAAAGCTCTGAGGGGCAACGTTTTCATACAGAAGCTGGCTGTGTATGGAATGAGCCGCCTGAGGAAGTGGTGGAGACTAATACAATTACAACATAGCAGGAATACAGAATTGAACAACGTATTCCAAAAGTGGTCTAACCAATGTCCTGTACACCTTCAACATGATCTCCGAACTCCTGTACTCAATGTCTTGACCAGTAAAGGCAAGCATACCAAATGCCTTGTTCACTGCCCTGCCCACCTGTGACTCCACTTTCAAGGAGCTGCACTCCAAGGTCTCTTTGTTCAGCAACATTCCCCAGGACCTTACCATTAAGTGTCTCAGTCTTGCTCTGATATCCCTTTCCAAAAGGCAGCATCTCATGTTTAGCTAAATTAAACTCCATCAAATACTCTTCGGCCTGTCTGATCAAGATCCTGCTGTATTCTGAAGTAGCCTTCTTTTCCGTCCATTGCACCTCCAATTTTGGTGTCATCTGCAAATTTATGAACCCTACCTCCTATGTTCACATCCAAATCATTTATATAAATGACAAAAAGCAGAGGACTCAGCACCAATTCATGCAGGCAAAAGTGAGGACTGCAGATGCTGGAAAATTTAGTTTAGATCAGGGTGGTGCTGGAAAAGCACAGCAGGTCAGGCAAGCATCCGAGGAGCAGGAAAATCGACGTTTCGGGCAAAAGCCCTTCATCAGGAATAGAGGCAGGGAGCCTCCAGGGTGGAGAAATAAATTTATCCATGCAGTACCTGCTAATTACAAACCTCCAGTCTGAATAGTAACAGTCCACCACCACCCTTGTGTCTACCAACCTTCTAGCAATTTTGTATCTAAATGATTAGTTCTCCCTATATTCCATGTGATCTAACCTTGCTAACTAGTCTACCATGTGGTACCTTGTCAAATGCTTTACTGACATTGAAATAGACAATGTCCAGTTCTTTGCCTTCATCAGTCCTCTTCATCGTTTCTTCAAAAAAGTCAATCAAGTTAGTGAGACAAGATTTCCCACATGCAATGCCGTGTTGGCTATCCCTAATCAGTCCTTGCCTTTCCAAATGCATGTAAATCCTGCCCCTCAGAATCCCCTCCAATGACTTGCCTACCACCAATATAAGGCTCACCAGTCTATAGGTGCCTGGCTTTTCCTTATCACCTTTCTCATGTAGTGACACTATGTTAGCCACCCTCCAGTCTTCTGGCACCTCACCCATGGCTATCGATGATTTAAGTATCTCAGCAAAGGGCCCAGCAATCACTTCCCTAGCTTCCCACAAGTTCCTGGGTCGATTTGATTCGGTCCCAGGATTTATCCACCTTTATGCATTTTAAGATGTTCGATAACTCCTCCTCTGTAGTTTGGACACTTTTCAAGATGTTGCTGTTTATTTCCCCAAGTGGGCGGCACGGTGGCTCATTGGTTAGCACCGCTGCCTCACAGCGCTAGGGGCCTGGGTTCGATTCCAGCCTTGGGCGACTGTCTGTGTAGAGTTTGCACATTTTCCCCGTGCCTGCTTGGGTTTCCTCCAGGTGCTGTGGTTTCCTCCCACAATCCAGAGATGTGCAGGTCAGATGAATTGGCCATGCTAAATTGCCCATTGTGTTAGATGCATTAGTCAGGGGTGAAGTATAGGGGAGGGGAGTGGGTTTGGGTGGGTTACTCTTCAGAGGGTCGGTGTGGACTTGTTGGGCCGAAGGGCCTGTTTCCATACTGTAGGGAATCTAATTCTAATTCTCTAGCTTCTATATCCTTTTCCATAGTAAACACTGATGCAACATACTCGTTTAGTATCTTCCCCCATCTCTTGCAGTTGCACACAAAGGTGGCCTTGCTGATCTTTAAGCGGCTCTATTCTCTCCCTAGCTACCCTTTGTCCTTAACATATTTGTCTCCTTAACCCTATTTGCTGAAGCTAAATCATGTACCCTTGTTGCTCTCCTGATTTCCCTCTTAAATATACTCCTACTACGCCTTATACTCTTCTGGGGATTCACTCAATCCCTACTGTATGTTTGACATATGCCTCCTCTGTTCTCTTGACCAGAACCTTAGATTCTCTAGTCATCCAGCGTTCCCTACATTTATCATTCTTGCCCTTTACTCCGACAGGGACATACTGTCTCTGAACTCTCCTTATCTCATTTTTGAAAGCTTCCCATTTTCCAGCCATCCCTTTACTTGTGAATATCTGCCCCCACTCAAATTTTGAAAGTTATTGCAGAATACTGTCAAAATTGACCTTTCTTCAATTTAGATCTCTGACTTATAGATCAGGTCTTTCCTCTTCCTTAACTATTTTAAAACTGATAGAATGATGATCACTTGTCCCAAAGTGCTTCCCCACTGATATCTCTGACACCTGCCTGATTTCTCAAGAGTAGGTCAGGTTTTGATTCATCTGTATCAGTTATATCCACAAACCGAATAAGAAAATGTTCTTGTACATACTTAACAAATTCATCTCCATTTGATCCCTTAACACAATGGTGGTCCCACTCTATGATTGGAAAGTTAAAATCCTCTACCATTTCCACCCTATTATTCTTACAGATAACTCCTTAGAAATTTACTTCTCAATATCCTGCTGACTATCAGGCAATTATAGAACAATCCCACTTTCTTATTTCTCAGAACCAGCCAAATAAGTTCTTTGGATGTACTCCCTGAAATTTCCTCCCTAAATGCAGCCCCAATGAAGAGCTCAAAGCTGTGGGTGGCTCCATGTGGATAGAAATTCTGGGAATTACTGAGTAGATTAAATGGTGAAGTCAGAACGTGGAAAACATTTTAGTGAACTGAAAAAGTTGGATAATCGCTGGTTGTGTTGGGGGCTCAGCAGAAACCTGTGAGCGTTGATACTTCATGCTATGAGACAGTGGAGTTCTCAAACTCACAAGCAGAATTTGTGTGATGCAACTGGACATGAGGTGGAGGTAAACCCCAGGGTAAGGATTGCCTCTTCGAAGCGAACTGTGGGTGAGGAACTGGATGTATAGGACTATAGAAGAGATCTGCCACAGAAAGAGTCATTCAGTGAATCACGTCTGCGCTGGCAGAATAATTCTAATCCTCACTTCCCAACGCCTGATCTGTAGCTTAGCAGGTGTAGATCCAGTTCTTGTTTATTGAATTCAGTGTTTCCACCTCAAGCAGTGTGACAAATCCCAGACTCTCTGGGTGAATAAGATTTTCCTCAGGGCCACTCTAATGCTTTTAATTGTGCCCTCTGCTAAAGTTGACCTCTGTGCTTGGGGGAAAATGACTTTAACTGTCTGCACCCACCTTATTATTTTTGTACAACTCAGTTAAGTTACCCCTCAGTCAAACGAACCTTAATTATCCAGCATTCGACTATCCGAATTTTGAATTATCCAGCAAGATCGCAAGGTCCCAATGCTTGGCTGACCTGTGTTATCTGGCATTCGATTATCCGAACGTTCAGTTCTCCGAACAAAATACTCTCCATCCGTCTTGTTCGGATAATTGAGATTCCTCTGTAAAATACCAATTGCTGTTGTGCAGCTCTTTCCTTTGTGTAATGGCTCAGCAGCACCACCTGCTGATTGGACTATGGTTGAGCCTTGGACGTTGTTGATGCTGGACTGAGTCTGCAGCAGATTCAAAGCAACAAGAGGGAGGAATGTACCTGATCTCACCCTTGTGAATCTACTTGCCACAGATGCAGCTGTCCACGAGAGCATCGGTACGAGTAACCACCACATAGTCCTTGGGCAGCCAAAGTCCCACCTTCACATTGAGGGTACCCTGCGATCATGTTGTGCGGCATACCAAATGGGATTGATCTTGAACAGATCTAACAATTCAAGACTCTGCATCTGTGAGATGATGTGTGCCATTTACGGCAGCAAAATTATATTCAATATTGAACTGCAACCTCTCGGCCCAGCAATATGCCCCACTGTACCAGTGATGTCAAGCCAGGGGGTCAGCTCTGAGTTGTTGTAGAAAGCAGAAGCAGCAGCCTCAGGTGTACCTGAGATGAAGCTGTAAAGTAGGACTGCTTGTGTGCCAAACAGCAAGTGACAGATAGAGCCAAGTCATCTTAATAGATCAGATCAAAGCTGTATAGTCCTGTTGTATCCAGTTATGAATGGACAGTGAAACAGCTTATTGGAGCGAGAGGCTGTGCAAGTATCCCTATCACCAACGCAGCACAAATAAGGCTGAAGCGATTGCAACAAGTGGATGGTCCATTTCACCCTCGTCCTAGCATCACGGATACTGGTCTTCAGCTAATTCGATTCACTCCACATAATATCAAGAAATGGCTGACAGTACTAGAAAATGCAAAGGCTATGCCCTCTGTCGACATTTCAGCAATAATACTGAAGACTTGTGCTCCAGAACTTGTTGTGCCTTTAGCCAAGCTAATCCAGCACGACATTGGCATCTACCTGACAATGTGGAAAATTGCCCTGTGCGCAAAGAACAGAAAAAGCACCCACTTACTGACTACTCTTCATCATCAGTAGTGATGGATGGGATCGTCACCAATGGTATCAGGCAGCAGTTGTTTAGCAATAACCTGCACAGTGACTCACAGTTTGAATTCTGCCAGAGCCACAGCTCCTTCCCTTTTACATCCTTCATCTAAACACAGACAAAAGAGCTGAACTCCTCTGGTGAAGTGAGAGTGACTGCCTTTGACAGCAAGGCTGTATTTGACTGATTGTGGCATCAAGGATCTGAGCAAAACTGGAATCAATGGGAATTAGGGAGAAACTCTCCACTAGATGGAGCCACTGCCTGCCTCACTGAAAAGAACCCACTTATTCCAACTCTTTGCTTCCTATCTGCCAACCAGTTCTCTATCCACATCCTCTGAATGCTCCCTAAAAAGTGGCTAGAACTGTTGTGGCCTAACTAATGTCTTATCTAATTCCAGCATTACATCTCTGCTTTGTTTTCAGTTTCTTGCCCAACGAAGGAAAGCTTCTTATACACCTCCCTCACAACCTTCTCTAGCTGTCCTGCCATTTTCAGGGACCTGTGGACACGTGCTCCAAGGTCTCTCTCCTCTCCTCTTCTCCTCTCAATATTTTCCCCTTGGTGTTGTATATCCCCTCACTTTGTTTGCTTTCCCCAAATGAACAACCTCCCATTTTTCCGAATTGTACTCCAGTTGCCACCTTTCCATTCACTGATTGGATTGATGTCATTGAAAACGTTTATGTCACCCTGCGGTCAACAGCAACTTTACTCACTCCCATTGGCCTGGCCAATAATTGTTTTCGTTTGCAGATTTCCCAATCGTGCCTCCCACAACACTGCCATTGGCCAGCACTCAAGTTCCAAACCCCAGAGCTTGAACTTGTGCAGCCGGTGGCAATCTCTGCACGTGTGTTTGTCTGGGACATATGGCGTGTCCATAACTTCACACATAACACAGAATGTCCAGTCCACTGACCTGTCATTCTATAACTTTACAATCAATTAATTGCAATAAGAATGGAACAAATTACCAGTACTCACCAATCAGCCATTTTCCCTTCACAGAAATGAATTAATACAGGAGCCTAAAATAAGGGGTGGCACGGTGGCTCAATGGTTAGCACTGCTACCTTACAGCACCAGGGTTCTAGGTTCGGGCAACTGCCTGTGTGGAGTTTGCACATTCTTCCCGTGTCTGCATGGGTTTCCTCCCATGTTCCAAAAATGTGCAGGTCAGGTGAATTGGCCATGTGAAATTGTCCATAGGGATAGGTGCATTAGTCAAAGGTTTCAGTGGGTTACTCTTTGAAGGGTTGGTGTGGACGTTTTGGGCCAAAGAGCTGTTTCCACACAATTTAGGAAATCTAATTAATCTAAAATCAGATGAAGAGGCGAAACTTCTTGAATTTAGGATTTGGAATGCACTCCCTGGGAGGTGAATTCCATTGGAGGTGTCAAAAGAGAGCCGGTCAGACATTTGAAAATTATGAATTTAGAGGGTTACGGAAGGGAGAGAAGCAAAGCTGGAGAATGGGACTGAGTCGATAAAATGTGGTTCTGGCAAAATCACAGCTGGTCAAGCCACATCAGAAGAGTGGGGGAGTCAATGTTTCAAGCAGGGCCCTTCGTTAGGACTGTGGAGAATGGGACTAGTAGCTGTTTAAGGCACTGGTACAGACACAATGGATCGAATGGCCTGCTTCTCTACTGTAAAATTCTGTGATTCTAAGAAAGGAGCACCTCCTTCCCATTTTCCCTCTCTCGAAACTCCCTCTAACTCACTGAACCCCCACTTTACATTCTGAATAAACAAAGCAGCATTCAGTTCAGACAAGACACCTCCAGGTCGGCCTCTATTTATGCTTCCTGAAAACAACTGACTCAAGTTTCAATTAACTAGTTTAAACTAGCCAGTAATTAACAAACTTTTTTCCCAGCTTGCATTTCCCTGATTTTTAAGGCTACAATAAAACAGATGTTTAAGAGTAACGTTTGGTTAATTATTAAATTCAAGAAAAATATTAGACTTTAGATAAAATATTTGTGAATAAGTATGTGAGTGCAGTTTCAGAGTCTAGGTGACCATATATATACACACACAGGAGAGAAAGGTGACCAGACTAGAGCAGGAGTTGTGACACCTCATGACGGAGTGCCTTTGAAAGGGAATTTCAATCCAAAGCAGCAAAAGTGAAGAATTGTGATCCTTTCTGGAGTTTAATGAAATTTGATGATCTATTGTGTCTCTGAGAGGAACTGCTGAGAAATCTAGGATTAGGATCAGCCTCAATCTCCTTTGCTGTTGGATGTGCCCTGTAAGATGTTTGAACATACTCTGTTACCCATTGTTACCACATGTCAATTCTGTGTTTGTAACCTAGTTGTACATGCAGTCGGGATTGGGTTACTATGCTCATGTTGGATCGTAAAGCTCGTTGACTTTTGGAGAAGAGTGATTAGATTAGATTAGATTAGATTACTTACAGTGTGGAAACAGGCCCTTCGGCCCAACAAGTCCACACCGCCCCGCCGAAACGTAACCCACCCATACCCCTAACCTAACACTACGGGCAATTTAGCATGGCCAATTCACCTGACCTGCACATCTTTGGACTGTGGGAGGAAACTGGAGCACCTGGAGGAAACCCATGCAGACACGGGCAGAATGTGCAAACTCCACACAGTCAGTCGCCTGAGGTGGGAACTGAACCTGGGTCTCTGGCGCTGTGAGGCAGCAGTGCTAACCACTGTGCCACCATGCCACCCACAAATCTTGAGGCTTTATTCTCTTAGTGAAGCCCCTAAATCTCTTAGAGAACTTTGTCAATGTTTATAAGAGACATTAGTGCTTTTTAGTCAGAGTGTAGTAAGAAACCTTACCTGACCTGCTGTGCTTTTCCAGCACCGCACTCTTCGACTCTGATCTCCAGCATCTGCAGTCTTCCCTTTCTCCTGGTTTAGGATTGTAACAGCATGCAACACTAAATAAGTTTTCCAAGCAAAAGGACAGAGATTTAAAGTAATTGGTAAAAGAAGCAAAAGCTATGCATGGAAAATCCTTTTCATGCAGCAAGTGATTGGGCTGTGGAATGTATTTACCTGTGTGTATGGTAGCGGTTGATTCATCTGAAGCATGCAGAAAGGATTTATACAGTAAACTGAAAAGAAAAATGTGTGGGGTAAAGGGAAGAACTATACTCTGGGAATTGCTCATTTAAAGAATATGTGTAAACATGATGGGCCAAATGGCCTCCTTTGGAACAATATTGTAATTCTGACTTTTCTGAACCATATCGTGATATCTTCAGGAGCTGTTAAAGTGTTTTAATTCATTTTGAAATTGTAGGTTCTGTTTTACGCAGAGATGAATTCTATGCCACCTAGGTCTGGAAATGATCTAGTGAATGCAAACCTCACAATATTTTACACTATGTGCTTTCACATGTCTCTTTTAATTAGGACAAGTTGGAAAACCAGCAACAGACACATTTGAATTTTTTCAGGAAAGTCCAGCTTTTTCTTGACATTGTGGAGCGAGCATGGAAAAAAAGATTTTCTGTTGCAACTGCCCAACTGAATCTGATGGTTGACTGTGAGAAATCGAAACTGAAACAATTGCAGGCAAAGCGGCAACAAGCTAAAGGTATTTTGCAGATTGGGATTTGTGTCAACAGCCAGATACAATTGCTGCAGGTAGGTTTTTGTTTTAAAATGGATACGCTTATAATCGGTAACTTGATATTTAAGCTGCAGAGCTATGGGAAATCAGTATCTTTTGTGATTTGGTTACTGATCAGTGAAGTATACATTGGACAGTTAACTGCTGCATGCGATATACCAATATTAAAGTAGATATTTTCTCTCACCTGCTTGAATTCAAATAAATTGCCAAAATTTTCTAATGAACCTGTTCAAAGATATTGTTACGTGCCTCTGGAGAGGGTAAGGCTTGTATCTGGGCCTCCTGGCTCAGAAGTAAGGACATTACAACTATGTCACAAAGACCCTTAATTAGTTGGGCTCTGTCCTGCAAGGCTATCATTAGCAGATTTAGAAATGGACATTACTTGTCGGTATCAGGTTGCTTTGATCAATCTGTTCAGAAATGTTATGACATAAATCTGGAGCAAGTGGGTCTTGTATCTAGGCCTCCTGGCCCAGAGGTAGGGACATTACCACTGTGTCGCAGGAGTTCCCAGTTCACGGACATGAATTGTGTGGTTAAATAAGAATGCCTTGTACTTCCTATATCAACCAGTAGGTGGACAGCATGTACCGTCAGGGACTGAATCCCTTTGCATTTTGTAAAATTAAGCCAACTAGCCTGTTCACTTGATTAAAATAACCAATTACCTAAATCCTGTTTTAGTATATTCTGCAATTAACTTGTTGGTAACTATCATAATTTTTTTATCTTATTTATAGATTCTGGACAGTGTCAAGAGGTAAGTTTGTCTTTAAGTAGTTGACATGCTTCAGCTAGGTTAAGAGAATTTCTATATGCCTGTTGGATAGTCCTTTATTTGTGGCTTTGATTTTGCTCTGTCAGTGAATTTGTTGATTGAGAATCCCAGTTGTACCATCCTATTGCAGCGATCTGAAGAGATTGTTGTCTCATTAATTTTATACAGCACCTCACCAGTTAAAATAAGAGCACATGCCATTTTACAGATGTTCACAGGCCACAATTATAGAATCCCTACAGTACCGGTAGAGCATATTTGGCCCATCAAGTCTGCACCAACCCTCTGAAGAGCATCCCAGACCCAATCACCCTATCCCCGTAACCCTGCATTTCTCAGGCTGGTCCATGTCCCCTGCACAACCTTGGACACTATGGGCAATTTAACATGGCCGATCTACATCTTTGGACTGTGGGAGGAAGCCAGAGCACCCGGAGGAAACCCACACAGACACAGGTAGAATTCCACACAGACAGTCACCCAAGGCTGGAATCAAACCAGATGCCCGACGCTGTGAGACAGCAGTGCCAACCATTGAGCCACTATATTGTGCAATTGTACATTAAACATGTGAAACTGATTTGATCATCTGAACCACTTTTTTTTAATTTTCTTTGCTCCAAAACAAAATCGCATTAAACTAATTACTGAAGCACAAAATATTTCTACCATTGCCCCAGTTTAAGGCTTGAGAACCATTGCGATCCCTCGGTGAAATATGAAAGTTGGGAGCATGCTCTGCGGTTTCTGGGAGTCGAGGCGAAGACCTATGAGAGCTGGGAATGAAAGAGGGAAGACCTCTGGGAGCCCCTGGGAAAGGGAGACTTAAAGGCCTAGGATCCCCTGGGAAAGGGAGAGGGAAAGGCCTGTGAGAACAGACCGAGGAGCGTGAGAGGGCAGAACACCATGGCTACATCACAGCCTCCAATGCCCTGTTTGGGACCCCACTGCACTTTGGGCAGTTCTGCACTAATGGGAGGGGGTTGGGCACCCAGATAACTAAATGGTTGAATGTATTTTATGTTTTCATCTTACAGGTAAATGATTACTATTAGAGGAGACTCTCTCTCTCACTCTCTCTCATGCACACACACACACACCACTGATAATTTTGGCAGCTCTGATTCTGGGGAGGTTTTTAAAAAATATCCATTCATGGGATGTGAGCATTGCTGTTTAGACAAGCACTTATTGCCCAGGTTCATCCCAAAATCCAATGATGTGCAGGTTAGGTAGATTGGGCATGCCAAATTGCCTGTACTGTCCAAGGGTGTGCAGGCTTGGTGGATTAGTAGGGTTACAGGGATGGGGTATGCGGGTGCGATGCTCTTTGGAAAGTCAGTATGGACTCAATTGGCTGAATGGCCTGCTTCCACACTTCAGGGATTCTCTGCTTTGGTAATTGCCCTGTGGGTCATTCATAGGCCCAACCAGCTAAGGATAGCCGTTTCCTTCCGAGTGAACCACATAGGTTTTCCTGACGATCAACAATAGATTTCCGGTTGTGATTAGACTCTGAATTCCAGATATTTATTAAGTTCAAATTTCACCATCTGTCATGGCAGGATTTGAACCTTGGTTTAAACTTCAGATAGTTACTTTGATATTTGGATTAATAGTCCAGCGATAATACCACAGGGCCATTGCTCCTGCTGTCGTATGATGAGTAAATAGAGACCCAGGTAATGTTTTTTGCGATAGCAATTGATGTAATTTAAATTGTGTTAATAAATCTGGAAATAAAACTAATCTCAGTAATAGTCGGCATGTCAATTATCATCGATCATTGTTAAATCCGTCTGGTTCACAGATGTCCTTTTAACAAAGGATCTCTGGCATTCATACCCAGTCTGATCTCCATGTGACTCCAGCCTCACAGCAATGTGGTTGATTCTTAACCATCCTCTGAAATGGTGGGCAGTTAGGGATGGGGATGGCAACAAATGCAGAGCACACCATGAGAACACGATCATGTGATATTTAGAGTTGCCACATGTAGTGACCCTTAACCAGTTACTGAACATTGCACCTCAGATCAGGCAGCTTTATTTGTAATCTCTTGACTTTGATGCCTGAAGAAATCGAATTTGGAAACCTGCACTACTAGCATGCTCTTTCAAAGTAATCTAACGAGGAAGTAAAGGACAATTTCTATCCTATTCCAAAGAAAGATTTGCGTGGAGTGCCACAAGGATTGGTGCTGGGTCCTCTACTTTTTGTCATTTACATAAATGATTTGGATGTGAGCATAAGAGATACAGTTAGTAAGTTTTCAGATGACACCAAAATTGAAGGTGTAGTGGACAGCAAAGAAGGTTACCTCAGATTACAATAGGATCTTGACCAGATGGGCCAATGGGCTGAGAAGTGGCAGATGGAGTTTAATTCAGATAAATGCGAGGTGCTGCATTTTGGGAAAACAAATCTTAGCAGGACTTATACACTGAATGGTAAGGTCCTAGGGAGTGTTGCTAAACAAAGAGACCTTGAAGTGCAGGTTCATAGCTCCTTGAAAATGGAGTAGCAGGTAGATAGGATAGTGAAGATGGCATTTGGTATGCTTTCCTTTATTGGTCAGAGTATTGAGTACAGGAGTTGGGAGGTCATGTTGCGGCTGTACAGGACATTGGTTAGGCTACTGTTGGAATATTGCGTGCAATTCTGGTCTCCTTCCTATCGGAAAGGTGTTGTGAAACTTGAAAGGGTTCAGAAAATATTTACAAGGATGTTATACTGGATTAGTGGTGCTGGAAGAGCACAGCAGTTCAGGCAGCATCCAACGAGCAGCGAAATCAACATTTCGGGCAAAAGCCCTTCATCAGGAATAAAGGCAGTGAGCCTGAAGCATGGAGAGATAAGCCTCCTCTAGCTTATCTCTCCATGCTTCAGGCTCACTGCCTTTATTCCTGATGAAGGGCTTTTGCCCGAAACGTTGATTTCGCTGCTCGTTGGATGCTGTCTGAACTGCTGTGCTCTTCCAGCATCACTAATTCAGTATTTGATTTTCAGCATCTGCAGTCATTGTTTTTACCTTTACAAGGATGTTGCCAGGCTTGGAGGATTTGAGCTATAGTGAGAGGCTGAACAGGCTGGGGCTATTTTCCCTGGAGCGTCGGAGGCTGAGGGGTGACCTAATAGAGGTTTACAAAATTGAGGGGCATGAATAGGGTAAATAGGTAAAGTCTTTTCCCTGGGGTCGGGGAGTCCAGAACTAGAGGGCATAGGTTTAGGGTGAGAGGGGAAAGATATAAAAGAGACCTAAGGGGAAACCTTTTCACACAGAGGGTGGTACGTGTATGGAATGAGCAGCCAGAGGAAGTGATGGAGGCTGATATAATTGCAGCATTTAAGAGGTATTTGGATGGGTATATGAATAGGAAGGGTTTGGAGGGATATGGGCCAGGCACTGGCTGGTGGGATTAGATTGGTTGGGGTATCTGGTCGACATGGACGGGTTGGACCAAAGGGTCTGTTTCCATGCTGTATATCTCTATGACTCTTTGACTTTATAACTAATGAAGTACAATTGATGTTTTGTTACTGTTGGATTTATACAAACAAGTACACGTCAATTTAGCTCAATGGGAGGTGATGGCTTAGTGGTATTATCGCTGGACGGGTTGGACCAAAGGGTCTGTTTCCATGCTGTATATCTCTATGACTCTTTGACTTTATAACTAATGAAGTACAATTGATGTTTTGTTACTGTTGGATTTATGCAAACAAGTACACGTCAATTTAGCTCAATGGGAGGTGATGGCTTAGTGGTATTATCGCTGGATTATTAATCCAGAAACCCAACAAACAGTCTGGGGACCTGGGTTTATATCCCACCACAGTAGATGGTGGAAGTTGAGTTTAATAAAATGCCTATTTAATGTCAGGGGAAAAACCCATCTGGTTCAGTAATGTCCCTTAGGGAAGGAAACTGCCATCTAAGGTAATGAGAGGCATAGATAGAGACTTTTGTTTCAAGATTAGAGTGGTGCTGGAAAAGCACAGTAGATCGGGCAGCATCCGAGGAACAGGAAAATCAATATTTCAGGCAAAAGTCCTTCATCAGGAATAAGAAGATTCCTGATGAAGGGCTTTGGCCCGAAACGTCGATTTTCCTGCTCGTCGGATGCTGCCTGACCTACTGTGCATTTCCAGCACCACACTGACCTTGACTCTGATCTCCAGCATCTGCAGTCCTCACTTCCACCTAGCCAGAGACTTTTCCCCCGGGCAGAAATGGCTGTTTTGAGGGATCATAATTTTAAGGTGATTGGAGGAAGGTATAGGGGAGATGTCAGAGGAAGGTTCATTACACAGAATCGAGAGTGTGTTGCTGGAAAAGCTCAGCACTTCTGGCAGCATCTGAGAATGATCTTTAAGCAGAGAGTGGTGGTTGTATTGAATACACTGCCAGGAGTGGTAGTCGAGGCAGAGACGTTAGAGACATTTAAGTGACTGATGGACAAGCACATCAACAGCAATAAATTGTGGGATGTGTAGGTTAGGTTGGTCTTAGATTAAGATAAATGCTCGGCACAACATCGTTGGCTGTACTGTGCAGGAGTGTTCTATGCTCTATGTTCTTACCTGGTCTGGCTACATGTGACTGCAGACCCACAGCAATGTGGTTGACTCTTAACTGCAGGATGGGCAATAACTGCTGCCAAGCCAGCGATGTCTTCATCCCATCAATGAACAAAAGGAAAACCTAAATCTTTTCACCTCTGATATGTTGGATTCAATATAGTAGGACTCATCGTAGTATAACAGTGTTCTAACAACCAAAGGCTCTATATAACCCCAACAGGAATTAAGCAGTAACAGTGTTTCTGATAGATGGAAATATTTGTTGCATGCTGGCAAAGTTGCATTTTGTTCCTGTCTAGACCATGTTTCCCTAAGATTCGTTGGAAGGGATTGGTGTGTGTGTGCTTGGTGCCTTTGGTGTGTGTGTTTAAACAAAAATTGAAGAAATCCTTTTAAAACTTGGAAACCTGTCATTTCGATTCGCAATCCTCTGTGGTCAATTTAAAAGAAAATACAGTGCTTTTTTTTATTGTTATTGCTTTCATAGCACTGAGATTAAAGAACAGGACCTTGATTTCAAGGATCTCCAGGATGTGAGAAACGACTTACAAAATATAGAGGCGCATTTTACAAAGAGCATCAATACTCAGAGAATTTTAAAATCTTATAGTGAACTATTTTCACGTAAGTCAGTGTTGCATGCATTAGTGCAATATGCAGTTGGGTCAGTGAAACTGAACGTGCTGTTATATCCAATTTGCATAAATATATAATTTTCCCAGACCAGAGGTAGTTGCTGCCCAATGAGATCAGCAGATTTTTTTACCTCACCATCCAAACCAGACCTCGAGGATTACCATCTTAAAGAAAAAGAGCGTGGATAAAACTGGCAAGTGTCTGCCAATTGCCCTCATGTGTCATGTTCCATCTTGGTCATACAGTAGAATGGATAAAGTCACTTTAGTGTAATTAAAACAAATCAACTTGTACTATATTAGAACTTTGGACACTGCATGGAAACAGACTTTTCAGTCTAACTTATCAATGCAGACCAGATGCTCTAAATTAATCTTGTCCTATTTGCCAGCATATGGTCGTATCTTCTAAATCCTTCCTATTCATATACCCCTCCAGCTGCCTTTTAAGTGTTGTAATTGAACCAGCCTCCACCACCACCTCTGGCAGTTCATTCCATACATACAGCACCCTCTGCATGAAAAAGTTCTCCTTGGATCCCTTGGCTCCTGCATGTATGTTTGCCTAATTTTTAGTCATTTATGTCAGCCTTATTTATGTAGGAAAAAAAATGTTACCTGCATGTGTTAACCTGTACTTTCCAGTTCTCATCTTCCTAACCTCCATAACATCTAGTTTGTCAAATTCCACTTGCTCAATTATTACAGGTTTTGTGAACATATCTCGACTACAGAATTTGATCCCAGCATTGGCATCAAAACTAAATGACAGGGCAAAGAATAGAGAAACCAACTTTGTCATCAGCTGAGTATGACACTATGGAACCCTAGAAATATTGGTTCGTACGTGTCAAAGTGAACACCTTCCAACAACCAGAACCATAGGGTTAGGCAAAAAGCAAGATGCTTGTGGTTGTTACAGGCCAGATATCGATTGACCCTTGGACAGTGACATTAGGCCAAACACTTCCAGCTACTTAATTTTAATAATTGTCCCCCCATTAGGATCTCCAGTTTGGGGTGGCCCCCTGTTGATTCTAGAGTTCAGCTCTACTCATAGCCCCTCGGTAACAGAACAACCCAAGTGATCCATCTAATAGGGCTGTTTCACTTGGAAAATAGAACTGAGAGAGGATCTGCTTCAGGTATTCCACATTTTGAGGGTTCTGGTCAAAGTAGAGTTACTTCTCATTTCAGTGTGATTTTAACTGATCTATGTTATCCTTTCCCCACCTTCTAGATCAGGCTATTCAATTGGATACGAACAGTGCTCATCTCCAGCTAAAAATAAGCAAGAAGGGTACAGCAGTTGAAGTTGTTGAAGCAGAGCAAAGTAAGTGGTGTAACGCAGAACACTTCCGCAGCTCTCTCAATGTACTTGCCACAGCAGGCTACATCACTGGACTTCACTACTGGGGGGTTAATGAGAAAGACATTCCTTCCTGGGCTGTGGGGATAGCCTACCAGAGTATCCATGCACGCTTCCAGGAAGCAGACTGGGATCTGAGGAAAACTCGTGGGCATTTTCTTGCTCGGAAAGAGGCCTTTATTGTGCCCAACATGACACCGAGGTGATGTATTTCCGCTATGAAAACCAACTGGAGAACATTGGAGTCTATCTGGACTGTGACAGTGACATTCTTGCTGTTTGTGATGCAGAATCGGTGCGGTGTTTGTACATGTTTTATTGTACACTAAAGGAACCGATGTTTCCTGCCTTTTGTCCAAAATTTGATGAGAGTGAAGAGTTTTCACTGGTTCCCATGGTAATACACAGAGGTATTGTTGACTGAGATAAATCATGTGATGTAGGCTGGTATATTTTAGAATGAGGGTCTGCTGTTAGAATACGCTGTTACAAACATAGGGACCTGCAGATTGGTGGTGTCATCTCTGGCATCATGGGAGTTCTCAGATCTACTTCCTGCTTCTGACCATATCTCCCTCCACACACTTGCTTTGGAAGTCTGAAACCTACAATCACTAACCTTTGTGTGTAATATTTAGAATTTTATTTCCTTTCTCTTGATTTTAAAGCAACCTGTATTGTTATTTTTATTAAACGTTACTTTGTCAAAGTTGAACTTTTAATCGATTATGTGATGAATATTAATATTAAAAAGTGCAAATTTGTTTATTTCCTCAAGGGCTATTTTGTAGCTGTTGTTCTGTCTGAACTGATGGTTTTCTTTTTGGCTGTTGCCACCAGCAGGAAAATCGATGTTTCGTGCAAAAGCCCTTTATCTCCATTCCTGATGAAGGGCTTTTACTCGAAACGTCGATTTTCCTGATCCTCGGATGCTGCCTGACCTACTATGCTTTTCCAGCATCACTCTAATCTAGACTCTGGTTTCTAGCATCTGCAGTCCTCACTTGTGTCTAGATCAATTTGGGGTTACCATTTGTACTGCTATGAAGTTGCCTTTCTTTCTTTGAGTGTATATTTATACGCGTGTATGTACAATATACATAGAAAGAGTTTTAAAATGATTTATGTTTAGATTGTTACTAATTCTTTAATAAAAGTGTTGATTGCACACTATATTGACTATTGAGGCACTTCTTCCTGTTACATCCAGAGTACAGCTCTGAATCTAAGTGAAACTCCGCAAGGGATTATAATCGATAGTCACAGCTGAGATGCCGGAAGACTGGAGGTTGGCAAACATGGTTCCACTGTTTAAGAAGGGCGGTAAAGACAAGCCAGGGAACTATAAACCGGTGAGCCTGATCTCGGTGGTGGGCAAGTTGTTGGAGGGAATCCTGAGGGACAGGATGTACACGTATTTGGAAAGGCAAGGACTGATTAGGGATAGTCAACATGGCTTTGTGCGTGAGAAATCATGTCTCACAAACTTGATTGAGTTTTTTGAAGAAATAGCAAAGAGGATTGATGAGGGCAGAGCAGTAGATGTGATCTATATGGACTTCAGTAAGGCGATCGACAAGGTTCCCCATGGGAGACTGATTAGCAAGGTTAGATCACATGGAATACAGGGAGAACTAGCCATTTGGAGAAAGAACTGGTTCAAAGGTAGAAGACAGAGGGTGGTGGTGGATGTTTGCTTTTCCGACTGGAGGCCTGTGACCAGTGGAGTGCCACAAGGATTGGTGCTGGGCCCTCTACTTTTTGTCATTTACATAAATGATTTGGATGTGAGCATAAGAGGTACAGTTAGTAAGTTTGCAGATGACACCAAAATTGGAGGTGTAGTGGACAGCGAAGAGAGTTATCTCAGATTACAACAGGATCTGGACCAGATGGGCCAATGGGCTAAGAAGTGGTAGATGGAGTTTAATTCAGATAAATACAAGGTGCTGCATTTTGGGAAAACAAATCTTAGCAGGACTTACACAGTTAATGGTAAGGTCCTAGGGAGTGTTGCTGAACAAAGAGACCTTGAAGTGCAGGTTCATAGCTCCTTGAAAGTGGAGTCGCAGATAGATAGGATAGTGAGGAAGGTGTTTGATATGCTTTCCTTTATTGGTCAGGGAATTGAGTACAGGAGTTGGGAGGTCATGTTGCGGTTATACAGAGCATTGGAATATTGCATGCAATTCTGGTCTCCTTCCTATTGGAAAGATGTTGTGAAACTTGAAAGGATTCAGAAAATATTTACAAGGATGTTGCCAGGTTTGGAGGATTTGAGCTATAGTGAGAGGCTGAACAGGCTGGGGCTGTTTTCCCTGGAGCATCTATAGTTGAGGGGTGACATTATAGAGGTTTACAAAAGTATGAGTGGCATGGATAGGATAAATAGGAAAAGTCTTCTCCTTGGGGTCGGGGAGTCCAGAACTGGAGGACATAGGTTTAGGGTGAGAGGGGAAAGTTATAAAAGAGACCTTAGGGGCAACTTTTTCATGCAGAGGGTGGTACGTGTATGGAATGAGCTGCCAGAGGAAGTGGTGGAGGCTAGTACAATTGCAACATTTAAGAGGCATTTGGATGGATATATGAATCGGAAGGGTTTGGAGGGATACGGGCTGGGAGCTGACAGGTGGGACTAGAATGGGTTGGGATATCTGATCGGCATGGATGGGTTGGACCGAAGGGTCTGTTTCCGTGCTCTATGACTCTGACTCTATAACTTTCACCCAGACTGGACACCTGAGTCCCTGGCAGAGAGTTGCAGTAAATAGGAGAAGACACATTTTAATGCTGCTTTATAATTCATGTTTTGAATTTGCTTTACACACCCGCTCAGATTTGAAAAGTGTGGCAAGCACAGCAGGTCAGGCAGCACCCGAGGAGCAGGAGAGTTGATGTTTCGGGCATAAGCCCTTTTTTTTAGATTAGAATCCCTACAGTGTGGAAACAGACCCTTCAGCCCAACAAGTCCACACCAACCCTCCGAAGAGCAACCCACCCAGACTTATTCCCCTACATTTACCTCTGACTAATGCACCTAACACTCCAGGCAATTTCGCCAATTCACCTGACCTGCACAACCTTGGACTGCGGGAGGAAACCGGAACACCTGGAGGAAAACCATGCATACATGGGGAGAACATGCAAACTCCACACAGACAGTTGCCTGAGGTGGGAATTGAACCCGGGTCCCTGGCGCTGTGAGGCAGCAGTGTTAACCACTGTGTCACCATGCTGCCCCTTCATCAGGAATGTGCAGGATAATCTGAATGGCAAGGCAGAGCAAAGCACCATGGATATTACCAGGTCCGCCTATCCCAGAGCGACTGGCTATCCTGGGTGAATATTTATTTGAGTATTTATAGAGATGTGAGAGGAGTTTAATGGTTTCTGACATGTTGTCATGGCTCAGTTGGGCAGAATGCACTGATAACAAAGCCCCACCATTACACAAACTGTCAGAAATATGTAACGAACGAATCCATTAAAGTTGCCAACGTTCAGGTTCGTAGTTCCTTGAAAGTGGAGTCACAGGTAAATAGGATAGTGAAGACAGTTGTTGGTATGCTTGCCTTTATTAGTCAGAGTATTGAGTTTTGGAATTGAAAGGTCATGTTGCGGCTGTGCAGACATTGATCTGGCCATTTTTGGAATATGGTGTTCGATTCTGGTCACCCCACTGTTGGAAAGATGTTGTTAAACTTGGGAGGGTTCAATAAAGATTTACAAAGGGATGTAGCCAGGGTTGGAGTGTTTGAGCTATACGGAGAGGCTGAATAGTCCAAGGATGTGCAGGTCGGGTGAATTGGCCATGCTAAATTGCCCATAGTGTCAGGGGTGTATATAGGGTAGGGGAATGGGTCTGGGTGGGTTACTCCTCTGAGGGTAGGTGTGGACGTGTTGAATCAAATGGCCTGTTTCCACATTGTAGTGAATCTAATCTAATCAAATCAGGCAGGGCCATTTTCCCTGGAGAGTCTGAGGCTGAGGAGTGATCTTATAGAGGTTGATAAAACCATGAGGAGTATGGATAGGGTGAATAACCAAGGTCATTCCCACAGGATAAGGGAGTCCAAAACTAGAGGTCATAGTTGAAAGGTGAGAGGGGAATGAATTAAAAGGGACCTAAGGGGCAACTTTTTCCACACAGAGGGTGGTGCATGTATGGAGTGAGCTGCCAGAGGAAGTGGTGGAGGCTGGTACAATTACAACACTTTAAAGGTGTCTGGATGGGTATATGAACAGGAAGGGTTTAGAGGGATATAGGGCAACTGCTGGCAAATGGGACTAGAATAATTTAGGAAATCTGGTCGGCATTGATGAGTTGGACCAAGGGGTCTTTTTCAGTGCTATACAGCTCTATGACATATGACTGTGTAAGTGTAATTCGCAGCAGGCTTTGTCATGAACAAGAGATCACTGCTTATTGCAAGCAAACGTACTCTTTAACAAATGACAACAAAAGTACATGAGTTTGCAGTTGAAAGTATATCTTTTAAATCCCAATCCTCTACACACTCATTCATCAATCAGACCAAGACAGACAGCTTAACAGAAATATTATAGGTGACAAAATACTAAGGTGAAAATAAAGATCTATAGATCAATCCCTAAATTACAAGGGTAGATATTTTCTAATTAACCTGTACAAAGATATTATGCACATCCTTTGGAGCAGGTGGGACTTGAACTTGGGTCTCCTGGTTCAGAGGAGTTGCATCACAAGAGTGCCAGACCAAAAAGGTAGTGAGTTGGTTCTCACACTTCTTTTGATTCTTAGCAATGATGGCATGAGATTGTAGCCGAGCAGTGGTCGATGTTTGATTGGTAGCTAATCAAGTGGACCTCGGTCTTTTTTGTGTTTGGAATTCCTTCTCGAGAGTCCATGGGATGTCTTTTAGTCATTTGTTATTTACAGGCTTCTGGATGTGTCTCAATGCACTTTCTTGCAGGATTATGAACCTTCATCTTAAGCTGGTGCAAAAGTCTGTTATCATTATTTGTCATACAGCATAGAAACAAGCCCTTCAGCCCACCTTGTCTGTGCTGACAAATAAATGCCAAACTACACTAATCCCATTTACCTGAACTGTGCCCTAACATTTTAAGTGATCATCCAGATGCTTCATAAATGTTGCGAGAGCATCTTCCTTCACCAGCCCCTCAAACAGGCCATTTTATATTTCTACCACTGTCTAGCTGAAAGCATTTTACATTTGATCGCCTCTCAGCCACTTTCTCCTCACCTTAAACTTAAGCCCTCTGATCTTAGACACATTTGCCCTGGAGAAAAGGTTCTACCTGGGCCTTTTATAATTTTGTATATATCAGTCAGCCCCTCCAACCCTGCCTCCTCTGTCTGAGGGAAGCAAACTCTGCCTATCAAGTCTGGATTAGAGTGGTGCTGGAAAAGCACAGCAGGTCAGGCAGCATCCGAGGAGCAAGAAAATTGAAAAAGCCCTTCATCAGCAATAGAGGCAGGAAGCCTGCAGGGTGGAGAGATAAGTGAGAGGGGGGTGGGGGTGGGGAGAAAGTAGCATAGAGTACAATAGGTGAATGGGGGTGGGGATGGAGGTGATAGGTCAGAGAGGAGGGTGAGGGAAGGTAGCAAAGAGTACAATGGGCAAATAGTGGTGGGGATGAAGAGAGGAGGGTGGAGTGGATAGGTGGAAAGGAAGATAGGCAGGTAGGACAGGTCATGAGGGTGGTGCTGAGCTGGAAGGTTATAACTGGGGTAAGGTGGGAGGAGGGGAAATGAGGAAACTGTTGAAGTCCACATTGATGCCCTGGGGTTGAAGTGTTCCGAGGCGGAAGACGAGGTGTTCATCCTCAAGGCGTCTGGTGGTGAGGGAGCGGTGGTGAAGGAGGCCCAGGACCTCCATGTCCTCAGCAGAGTGGGAGGGGGAATTGAAATGTTGGGCCACAGGGCGGTGTGGTTGATTGGTGCGGGTGTCCCGGAGATGTTCCCTAAAGCACTCTGCTAGGAGGCGTCCAGTCTCCCCAATGTAGAGGAGACTGCATCGGGAGCAACGGATACAATAAATGACATTGGTGGATGTGCAAGTAAAACTTTGATGGATGTGGAAGGTTCCTTTGGGGCCCTGGATGGAGGTGAGGGAGGAGGTGTGGGCGCAGGTTTTGCAATTTGTGCAGTGGCAGGAGAAGGTGCCAGGAAGGGAGGGTGGGTTGTAGGGGGGTGTGGACCTGACCAGGTAGTCACGGAGGGAACGGTCTTTGTGGAAAGCAGAAAGGGGTGGGGAGGGAAATATATCCCTGGTGGTGGGGTCTTTTTGAAGGTGGCGGAAATGTCGGCGGATGATATGCTTATTGTGAAGGTTGGTAGGGTGGAAGGTGAGCACCAGGAGGGGTTCTGTCCTTGTTACGGTTGGAAGGGTGGGGTTCGAGGGAGGAGGTGCGGGATGTGGACAAGATGCGTTGGAGGGCATCTTTAACCACGTGGGAAGGGAAATTGCAGTCTCTAAAGAAGGAGGCCATCTGGTGTGTTCTGTGATGGAACTGGTCCTCCTGGGAGCAGATACGATGGAGGCGGAGGAATTGGGAATACGGGATGGCATTTTTGCAGGAGGTAGGGTGGGAAGAGGTGTAATCCAGGTAGCTGTGGGAGTCGGTGGGTTTGTAAAAAATGTCAGTGTTAAGTTGGTCGTTGTTAATGGAGATGGAGAGGTACAGGAAGGGGAGGGAGGTGTCAGAGATGGTCCAGGTGAATTTAAGATCGGGGTGGAATGTATTGGTGAAGTTAATGAATTGCTCAACAGTCTCGTCTACACTGGGGAGACTGGACGCCTCCTAGCAGAGCGCTTTAGGGAACATCTCTGGGACACCCACACCAATCAACCACACCACCCTGTGGCCCAACATTTTAACTCCCCCTCCCACTCTGCTGAGGACATGGAGGTCCTGGGCCTCCTCCACCGCTGCTCCCGACGCCTGGAGGAAGAACGCCTCATCTTCTGTCTTGGAACACTTCAACCACGGTGCATCAATGTGGACTTCACCAGTTTCCTCATTTTCCCTCCCCACACCTTACTCCAGTTCCAACCTGCCAGCTCAGCACATCCCCATGACCTGTCCTACCTGCCTATCTTCCTTTCCAGCTATCCACTTCACCCTCCTCTCTGACCTATCACCTTCATGCCCACCCCCATTCACCTATTATAGTCGATGCTACTTTCTCCCCACCCCCACCCCCCTCTCATTTATCTCTCCACCCTGCAGGCACTCTGCCTCTATTGCTGATGAAGGGCTTTTGCCCAAAACGTCAGTTTTCCTGCTCCTCGGATGCTGCCTGGCCTACTGTGCTTTTCCAGCACCACTCTAATCCAGACTCGGGTTTCCAGCATCTGCAGTCCTCATTTTTACCTCAGCCTATCCAGTCGCCCATCGTAACTGAGAAGTTTCAACCCCGGCAACGTCCTGGTGAATCTCCTCCGCAGCCTCTCCAGTACAATCACATCCTTCCGGTAGTGTGGCAACAAGAACTGCACGCGCTATTCCATCTGGAGCTTACCTCTTCTACACTGCAGCTATGTTATATTCAGAGACTCTTGGTGCTTCTGTGTCTCCTAAAGTATCTAGCTCACTGCTTGCAAAACTAACTAAATTTTGTGGAACTGAAGTGTGCACCACAGAATTGCAGTTGATCTTTGGGTTGTAAGAACTCTCTCAGTATTTTAGCAACACAGCAGCGTGCAACTTTCATTTCCCAGTTTATAGTTCAAAGAAAAAGAAGAAATGTGGTTCCTCACAATGTGCTTTAATATGTTGCCTCACACGATGGCACAGTGGTTAGCACTACTGCCTCACAGCACCAGAGACTTGGGTTCAATTCCGGGCAACTGTCTGTGTGGAGTTTGTACATTCTCCCAGTGTCTGCGTGAGTTTCCTCCGGGTGCTCTGGTTTCCTCCCACAGCCCAGTCCAAAGATGTGCAGGTTAGGTGAATTGGCCATGCTAAATTGCCCGTAGTGTGAGGTGAAAGGGGTAAATGTAGGGGAATGGTTCTGGGTGGGTTGCTCTTTGGAGGGTCAGTGTGGAATTGTTGGGCCAAAGGACTTGTTTCCATGCTGTAAGTAATCTAATCTAATCAATGCTGAGGAAAATAATTTCTTAAACTTGTTCCAGGGACCTAAACTATTTTAGCTGCTTTCTGTAGAAGCCAGTTGGTTTTCATTGCAATTGTGAGTGTGAACTCATTTTCCAAGCTTTTTCTGGAAGCCATTGCTTTTTTTTATTGTTCCTTACAAATTATTACTCATGGGATTTTATATTTCCTGATCAATAATTGGAAAAGGTGTGGAGAAATCATACATTACTTATCTTTGAGTCGGACATTGTTCAGAAGAAGGTTCAGAGTTGATTAACGCCTATTATGTTGAAACAGCAATGTACTTTGCAATTTAGTCTGGGCCTCCAAATCACCTTTATAAATAATATTCAGACTATCTTGCTCTCCGCTAACCGAAATATTCCACTGGCAGAAGTTGAAGAATTTTTCCCATTGTATTTACAATAAAAGAGTCAAAGTTGGAGGAGGTCCAAGCCTCTGAGAGCTATAGCATATATCAAAGGATGTTTATGATTGATTCCTATGATTGCCACAAACTATAATGGGTTAACTTTGGATTTCTTGCTGCATTTGACCCAGGTACATGCCTAGATAGTAACAGTTTTATTGTACTTCTCTGTGAATTGACATAAATTCAACTGTTTATTGTGTCATTTCCACATGGCAAATAGGCTACCGTCGGAAACAATACATGTACAATGATCCCATTCCACACTATTGGTTATGTCAAGTGTGCTAAACCCAACCTTCTTCAGCTGCTTAATCAGTGGTCTAACCTCTTTCGCAATGTTGGAAGTAGAATAGTCCCTAATGATTGCACTGTGATCAGTATTATGTAGAACTCCTGTGGTTTATATCTGGAGCTAAACAGGGTTCAGGCTTGGTCTGAAATGTAGCAAAAATGTTACTTGCTATTTAAGTTCCAAGCCATGACCACTTACCATTGATATTCAACAGCATTTCCATCGCTCAAACCCTGTCATCATCAATATCAGGAGGTCAAGGGTCAAATCAATATGATTGTGAGGCCTAATCTTAGGTTTTCAATGGCTCCTTGAAGATAAGATAGATCGATGGGAAATCAGAATATTCTTAAACACCAAAGGTTTTGGAACAGGTGAGGAAACATGAATTGATTCCCTGCTTTTAACTTTTCAGATTGGGGGCAAAGGTTTAATTTCCTCCTTTACACACAGCAATATCTTGGTGCAATTGAAATATAGTAAACAAATATTTATTGTAGTTGTATTACTTGCACCATCTGATAAAAAAAACATTGAGCATGTGCTTTTTGTGTAGTTCCTTGGGCTGTCTCTCTCGCTCACCGGCACATGCGCGCGCACACACCCACATACACCACCCACCACCCCCCCCCACACACACACACACACATACACACACACAAATACCTCTCCCCCCCCCCACACACACACACAGATAACCCCCCCCACACACACCCACACACACACACACACATACATACACATACATGCAGATAGCCCCTCACACACACACAGATACCCCCCCCCCCCCACCAACACACACGTCTAAAGTTAAAAGGTACCCAGTACAAAAAGAAGATAAAAGAATGCACAGTTTACAGAACTTTGAGTCCTTCAGCAATAAGAACTTAGCCTGAGACCGTGTTTGGTCTTTTCATTTTTTGGGACCATCAGCAGTAAAATTATTTTTTGCAAGGTTTGTGAAGGTTTGTAGCCCAGGTTGAGGTTTAGGGTGTAGGTTTGCTCACTGAGCTGTAGGTTTGATATCCAGACGTTTCATTACCTGGCTAGGTAACATCATCAGTGGCGACCTCCAAGTGAAGCAAAGCTGTTGTCTCCTGCTTTCTATTTATATGTTTGTCCTGGATGGGGTTCCTGGGGTTTGTGGTGATGTCATTTCCTGTTCATTTTCTGAGGGGTTGATAGATGGTATCTAGATCTATGTGTTTGTTTATGGCGTTGTGGTTGGAGTGCCAGGCCTCTAGGAATTCTCTGGCATGTCTTTGCTTAGCCTGTCCCAGGATAGATGTGTTGTCCCAGTCGAAATGGTGTTTTTTTTCATCCGTGTGTAGGGCTACAAAGGAGAGAGGGTCGTGTCTTTTTGTGTCTAGCTGGTGTTCATGTATCCTGGTGGCTAACTTTCTTCCTGTTTGTCCTACGTAGTGTTTGTGGCAGTCCTTGCATGGAATTTTGTAGACGACGTTGGTTTTGTCCATGGGATGTACTGGGTCTTTTAAGTTTGTTAGTTTTTGTTTGAGAGTGTTGGTTAGTTTGTGTGCTACTAGGATTCCGAGGGGTTTTAGTAGTCTGGCTGTCATTTCTGAAACTTCTTTAATGTATGGTAAGGTGGTTAGGGTTTCTGGCTGTGTTTGGTCTGCTTGTCGTGGTTTGTGCTTGAGTAAATTTATTACTGTTAATTTTCAACTTCTTGCTTTCTTGTTGTTTCTTTCCAATCATGTTGTCACTGGTACTTCTTCTGAAGAGAAATGGCATGCCTTCATTTGTCTGTCTCAGTTCTGCTGTCAAAAATTCCCCTCCTCTGCTCATATGTTAGAGCCTCTTAACATTGCAGTTTTCTTTTCTTATTCTGTCTGAAGATGGTGTTTCATCTCCAACTTGTGATGATTCTCTTGATGGTATAAAGAAGAAGATTTCAAACTTCCCAAATTGGGCTTTCTGGCTAATTTCATGTTGCTTGGGAAAGTATTTATTCAGACATTAAACTTAGATATTAGAACTTAAAATATTAACTGTTTAATTCATGAAGCCTGACCAGTTCAGTGGGTTCAGCAGCCTAATTCAATATTGTTGGCTCCTTTGTGAAATCCGTTTCAGTCCATAAGAGTTCCAGGTATTAACTCAGATGATGGAATTCAAAATCAGGTTAAAATTATATAGAATTAGTCCATATTTTATCTAATTTTTCCAAAGGAAATTCAAGACTCAGTGCTGCATGAGCAGCCAAGATTGCAACAATTAGCACATTGTTTTCCTTCATTCACATTCCCTGCCCCCAACCGACTTCATCCTCCTCTGTGTAATGTATTGTAGTTGACTTTGTTCCTGTTAAGACTTAGCTTTCAATTGGAGTCATAGAGTCATAGAGATGTATAGCATGGAAACAGACCCTTCGGTCCAACTCATCCATGCCAATCAGATATCCCAACCCAATCTAGTCCCACCTGCCAGCACCTGGCCCATATCCCTCCAAACCCTTCCTATTCACATACCCATCCATGCCTCTTAAATGTTGCAATTGTACTAGCCTCCACCACTTCCTTTGCCCCTTAGGTCTCTTTTATATCTTTCCCCTCTCACCCTAAACCTATGCCCTCTAGTTCTGGACTCCCCGACCCCAGGGAAAAGACTTTACCTATTTACCCTATTCATGCCCCTCATAATTTTGTAAACCTCTATAAAGTCACCCCTCAGCCTCTAACGCCCCAGGGAAAACAGCCCCAGCCTGTTCAGCCTCTCCCTGTAGCTCAAATCCTCCAACCTTGGCAACGTCCTTGTAAATCTTTTCTGAACCCTTTCAAGTTTCATGACATCTTTCCGATAGGAAGGAGACCAGAATTGCACGCAATATTCCAACAGTGGCCTAACCAATGTCCTGTACAGCCGCAACATGACCTCCCAACTCCTGTACTCAATACTCTGACCAATAAAGGAAAGCATACCAAATGCTTTCTTCACTATCCTATCTACCTGCGACTCCACTTTCAAGAAGCTATGAACCTGAACTCCAAGGTCTCTTTGTTCAGCAACACTCCCTAGGACCTTACCATTAAGTGTATAAGTCCTGCTAAGATTCGCTTTCCCAAAATGCAGCACTTTGTATTTATCTGAATTAAACTCCATCTACCACTTCTCAGCCCATTGGCCCATCTGGTCAAGATCCCATTGTAATCTGAGGTAATCCTCTTTGCTGTCCACTACACCTCCAACTTTGGTGTCATCGACATACTTACTCACTGTACCTCTTATGCTCACATCCAAATCATTTATGTAAATGGCAAAAAGTGGAGGGCCCAGCACCAATCCTTGTGGCACTCCACTGGTCACAGGCCTCCAGTCTGAAAAACAACCCTCCACCACTACCCTCTGTCTTCTATCTTTGAGCCAGTTCTGTATCCAAATGGCTAGTTCTCCCTGTATTCTGTGAGATCTAACCTTGCTATTCAGTCTCTCATGGTGAACCTTGTTGAATGCCTTACTGAAATCCATATAGATCACATCTACTGCTCTGCCCTCATCAATCTTCTTTGTTACTTCCTCAAAAATCTCAATCAAGTTTGTGCGACATGATTTCCCACGCACAAAGCCACGTTGACTATCCCTAATCAGTCCTTGCCTTTCCAATTACAAATACATCCTGTCCCTCAGGATTCCCTTCAACAACTTGCCACCACCGACGTCAGGCTCACCGGTCTATAGTTCCCTGGCTTTTCCTTACCACCCTTCTTAAACAGTTTTGCAATGAACAGATTTTCTTCAGTAATAGATCACCAATTTCCTTTCAATCTTGCTAACGCTTGTGTGTGACTTCTTGGAAAGAGAGAGAGAGGAAGCAGTTTGCCATCCTCATCACTGTTTAAATTCTTGAGCCCCAAATTCTTCTCTCCCAGTGCTCTTCCCCTGAAGCTATAGCTTCCTCTATTTGCCCATCTAATAAACCATCTGAAATAGGAAGAGGAGCAGGCCATTTAACAGGGGCATTGCTGGATGGCTAGCATTTATTACCCATTCCAAACTGCTCTTGAAAACATGGTGATAAACCAGGATAAAGTACATTAGCAGAGATTCAACAGTGTGTTTTATTGCCATTTATCTGCAATCTATTGAGGGTGTCATGTAAATCTGAAGTGTCCATGGGTATGTCCTCAATGACCTGCATGACATTCAAGACCCCCAGTTGAAATGTGTGGCGCTGGAAAAGTACAGCAGGTCAGGTAGCATCCAAGAAGCAGAAGAGTCGATGTTTCGGGCATATGCCCTTCGTCACTCATTCCTGATGAAGGGCTTATACCCGAAATATCGACTCTCCTGCTCCTCGGATTCTGCCTGACCTGCTTTGCTTTCTCAGCGCTGCACTCTCCACTCTGATCCCCAGTATCTGCAGACCTCACTTTCTTTCATTCAAGATCCTCAATTGACTCATCACATTCAGTGAGCCAAACCACTTCTTGTTTATATATATAAAACAGCTGCATCATTTGTTATCTTCAATGGGATATTGGTTATATTGACAACATGCATCACTTTGGGGAAATTAGTTCCCTTATTGAATGTGACAAACCTTTTCCTTTTCTAGGTTATGGATAAGCTGATGAATTCAGAAGTCCCTTTATACATACGCTTCTTCTTGAGAACCCAGGTGTTCATTCAAGTGCAGACACAACTGAGTCCCAGGGAAAACATTGTTTGATTAATAGATCTAGTCCACTGATCTCTTCTGTCAATTGCACAATGTTTCTTTATGCAAGTTGAAGAGGTTTTGAGTGCTTATATTTTCCGGTATTGACATTTCAACAGATCTGAATGATTGACACTTTGATTCGTGAAAAGTGCTGAAGTTATTTTGAGAAATTTTTGTGCACATCCTTTTGTCACAATCATGTTAATCGCTTCTACAGACTATGGTTGAATGGGCTAAAAGTGCTGTACCTTGACATTGTGTGCATGAAAGGCCATGGTGCAGTGTCAGTCAAGATTAGAGTCATGCTGGGAAAGCCCAGCAGTTCAGGCAGCATCCAAGAAGCTGATGAAGGGCTCCTTCCTGAAACATCGATTTTCCTGCTCCTTGGATGCTGTCTGACCTGCTGTACTTTTCCAGCACCGCTCCAATCTTGACTCTAACGTCCAGCATCTGCAATCCTCACTTTTGCCCCAATGGTGCAGTGTGAGGCAATTAAAAGGATTTGGTTGGTTAGGTCTCCCTTGGAATAGTCGCCTCCAAACCTGAAAGCCCCTGTGGTTGCCTTATTCCCAGCTGGCTTTGGAGATCACACCTTCACAGCCATTTTCTTCCAAGTCAGGTATACAAATCCGAGAATACTGCAAAATCCCACTGCCCAGCTCAAGAATGCAGGTCCAGGCCAATGTACTTGAATCCTCTGGACCATTATCCTCTCCACACTGTGATAATATATTTAATCAGTACTTTCTCCTCATTTTTTTGTTCTTTTAAATACCTAGAAATATTTAGCGACAAGACCTGTCCTGTTTTAAGCCAAATCTCCATTAAAGCCACAATATGATACTCATTTAGGGCATCTGTGCATGTACTTGAAACTTGACAAGATAAAAGATCCCGTCCACGGCTCTGATATCACTCACAGATATGTAGTGTATTAAGTTGTTGAAGAACTGCTGAAGTTGATTTCCTTATTATACAGCATCAGATATCAGTAATAGGTGCACAGCTGACCTAAAATGCTTTGATGCAGATCAATATAAATTGCAGTAACTTCATAGACGTGTTCACTTGGGACTAAAGGGTGCTCTGGTTGGATTTCAAAAATGAAATCTGTCAAGATATTTCTCCTGTCCCTCATGTGCTTGGTTTGTGTCTATGTTGTAAGATGTTCTGATGTGAAACTGGTGAATAATGGTTATGAAAATGTCGTCATTGCTATTAACCCTGGAATACCAGAGGATCCAATGCTCATTACAAAAATTCAGGTAGGACCAGTAGCTGAATCCCTATTGCAATCACAGACTGTGTTTAGTAGTTTTATTTATCATTGATACTGTAGGTTAAGCAATTGAAAGGGAATTCTTTAACAATCTGACATTCGATGAGCATTCTTTTGTGACCATCCATGGGCTTGTGTGTTACAGAAACGTCCAACATTCAGCTGTCTCAATCCTATCATCACACCCAGTTACTCTCTGGCTGGGTCTGTGGTTTAGTTTGATCTACCCACCTTGTAGCCAGTAATCTCCTCACTAAATAATAATCTATCAGTCTCTATTTTAACACTTTCAATTGACCCTCGCCATCAATAGCTTTTTGAAGAGGAGGAGTTCCTCTGTGTAAAGAGGTGTTTCATGCATCAAACGTGAGTAACTTAGCTCCAATTTTCTTGAAGGTTCTGACCTCTGGTTCTGGATTCTCCCACCAGAGAAGGTGATTTCTCTGGATTTGCCCGATTAAACCATTTAATTGTGTGTGACTTGGGAAGACCATAGTCTCCTGATGGTTTACCAAGTAGCACAGGTGGACCTTCAATGCAGCCCCTTTGGATTACACACTCTTCTCCTGGGAGGGAGAGCGCTTTTTAAACTCACACAGTGTAGTCACATTTTGGCAAAACATTTCTTAAACGTGCACAAAGAACAACACTGCAAGGTCAATTCCCATAGTAGCTCAGGTTACCATGAAGGTCCAACTTTCTCAATCTCTCCCCTCACCTCCGGCATGGTGACCCTCAGGTTAAACTCACCAGCAGTCCTCTCTCTCTAACATGAGAGTAACCTTACAGTCCCATGGGGCTAAGTTGACTTTTCGAATTACTTTAACTCCTGGCATGTAATCATCTAAACCTCCAATCAGTCAGAAGAGCACTGCTGTGTTGCCATTGCTTGGTCAGACATGATCATCCCATAGATTGAGAGAGCAGCTCACCATGAGCCAAGTAAAAAGAATCTCTCATTTCCCAGTAACAACCCTATCCCTGTAACTAGCCACAATTAGATATGCTGCCTTGTTAATTAATTTGCTTTTATCAACGATAGTAAGGTATTAATAAACACGACCTCTTCAAGTAATGAAGGAAATATTCAAGTCAGTAAGGTGTTAAATGAAGATATTGGTGAAGCAGGTTTGAGGGAGTGCACTACCTCACAAGGCAGTGTTAGCTTACTAGGAAGGTCTCCATCAACGGTGCAATAATTGGATTGTGGTGGAAGGTAGTGTGTTCAAGAGAGAGAATGGTGCTTTTCTTCCTCACCGGAATTATCAAAATCAGCTCAATGTGCTTTACTTGTATGAATATCACCATTGGCATAGTGTTATAGAGTTGTACCAAATGGAAAAGACCATTTGGTCCAACTCATCCATGCCGACCAGATATCCTAAATTAATCTAGTCCCATTTACCAACATTTGGCTCATATCCCTCTAAACCATTCACATTCGTACACCTATGCAGATGTTTTTAAAGTTGTGATTGTACTGGCCTCCACCACCTCCTCTGGCAGCTCATTCCATACACGCACCACTCCCTGCATGGAATGTTGCCCCTTAAATCCCTTTTAAATCTTTCCTCTCCCACCTTAAACCTATGCTCTCTAGTCTTGGTCTCCCCCACCCCAGGGAAAAGACCTTGACTATTTACCCTATCTATTCCCCTCATGGTTTTGTAAACCTCTACAAGGTTATCCCTCAGCCTCAGATGGTCCAGGGAAATTAATCCCAGCCTACTCAGCCTCTCCCTATAGCTCAAACCCTCTAATTCTGGCAACATTCTTGTAGATCTTTTCTGAACCCTTTCAATTTTCGCAACAGCTTTCCTATCGCAAGGAGACCAGAATTGCATGCAGTATTCCAACAGGTTTATTTAAAATCACAAGCTTTTGAAGCAGGTGAAGAGAATTCAACCAAAGAAGGAGCAGTGCCCCGAAAGCTTGTACTTCCAAATAAACAAATTGATCTCTCACCTGGAGTTGTGTGATTTTTAACTTTCTCCACTCCAGTCCAACACTGGCACCTCCACATCTTAAATACACCTGTTGGACTATAAACTGAGATTATCTCTTAACATTCCATTATGCGGCCAAATTTTGTTTTACAATTCCTTGTTGAGTGAAATGAGGCATTTTGCCATGTCAGGTTGTACAGAAAAGTTGCAGTATAAGTTTATAAATGCCGACTATTCTTCCCCTACCCAAAGTCAATGTTAAAGTCCATGAAATATATTGGTAATATTTTATATGTTGAAGAAGTTGTTGCCAATTTTGCGCGAGAGTACAATGATCACAAACTTTCGCAACACCTGTGTTTCTTTTAGGAAATGGTGAGGTCAGCTTCAAACTTCTTGTACAAAGCCACCAAACATCGAGCTTATTTCCGAGATGTGAAAATCCTGTTGCCCATCACCTGGAGTTCACAGCCCCACTATCAGAGACCAAGCACCCAGTCTTATGAAAAGGTAAAAGCTGAAATAATGGTATTATTACATTACTTTTTTCCTATTTCATGGGGCAGTCTATCAGCCATGCTAATCTACTCTTAATTATATTTTAATACTTGATTTTGTGGAAAATTGACAATTGCATCTCTAATGATCTGTCCTTTATTTTATTTAACCAAATGATCAAAGACAGTGTTTAGAAAATACTTTCTGCTTTACCTTGGATGTTGCTGACTGGCCCAATGCACATTGGATTATAGAACATAGAACATAGAACATTACAGCTCAGTACAGGCCCTTTGGTCCTCGATGTTGCGCCGACCTGTGAAATTAATCTGATGCCCATCTAACCTACACCGTTCTAATATGATTCATAGGTATGTCCAATGTTTAGAAGGACGATTTAATAAAAATGTATTTTGTTTCCTTAGAATTTCAAACAAATATAGACCGTCTAGCTTTCTCTGACGTATAATTATTTTTTCGCTTTACTGTCTTTGTATCCATGCTTTTGCAGTTTATATTTAACAGTAGTTTGGGGATGATCTTATTCCCTGATGTTATTTCCTCTATTTATCTTTTTCTAGGCGAATGTGATCATTGCCAACCCACATACTCAGTATGGAGATGACCCATACACTCTGCAGTATGGCCAATGTGGTGACAAGGGCCGGTACATTCACTTTACCCAGAACTTCATGCTAGATGACTCCTTGATCCAAGTTTATGGTGAAAGAGGTAACAACTTTACAGGATGTTCCTTCCATCTGTGCAATTGACTATAATCCCTTCCTCTTTCACTGGAAACACACTCACAGTTGTTCTTAGTTTGGTGAAATTGATCAAAGCCTTACTTTGTAGAAAGTTAAAAATCACACAACACCAGGTTATAGTCCAACAGGTTCAATTGGAAGCTCCGTCATCAGATGATAGTGAAGGGCTTGATCGTAACACAGAATTTATAGCAAAAATTTGCAGTGTGATGTAACTGAAAGTATACATTGAAAAATTGATTGTCTGTTAAGCCTTTCATCTGTTAGAATACAGTGATAGTTTCACTTCTTTAATGTGTAAATCACAAAACCTTTTTTTTAAAGTTGCATTCTCGGGTTAGCTGTTAACAATGGTGATAGCTAGACAAGATGTTGAAGGTGTTAGCCCCCCGTGTTCTCTGTTGATGACCTGATGTTTAGATTGATTCTAATCTAAAAAGTGAGATAATCATTACTTTGTAGAATCATACTTGGAGTCACAGAGATGTGCAGATATTCTAAATTAATCTAGTCCCATTTGCCAGCATTTGGCTCATATCTCTCTAAACCCTTCCTATTCGTACATATGTCCAGATGCAAATTTCAATGCTATAATTGTACCAGCCTCCACCATTTCCTCTGGCAGCTCGTTCCATACATGCACCAACCTCTGTGTGTAAAAAGTTGCCCCTTACGTTACATTTTCTCTCTCACCTTAAACCCGATGCCCTCTAGTTTTGGACTCCCCCACCCCAGGGAAAATATCCTGACTATTTACCCGATCCTGTCCCTCATGATTGGAGGTGCCAGTGTTGGACTGGGGTGTACAAAGTTAAAATCACACAACACCACATTATATGCTCCTTGATCAGTGCACCAAAAGCTAGTGTTTCCAAATAAACCTTTCCAAATAAGTCACCCCACAACCTCTGATGCTCTGGGGAAAACAGCCCCAGCCTACTTAGCCTCTCCCTATAGCTCAAACCCTCCAATGCTGGCAACATTGTTGAAAAGCTTTGCTGATCCCTTTTAAGTTTCACAACACCTTTCATAAAGCAGGGAGGCAAGAATTGAACACAGTATTCCAAATGTACCATTTAGCTTTGAGTGAAATAGGTGTTGTTGTCATGAATGTTTTTATTTTTACAGGTCGTGTATTAGTCCATGAATGGGCTCACCTTCGGTGGGGAGTGTTTGATGAATACAATGATCTGGTACCCTTTTATGCTGTTGGCGATACATATGAGGCAACCAGGTTGGCCTATCTTCAATTCTGATAGCAGAACTGTTTTGCAGTAGAGAAGTCTCACTGTTGTGCAGTGTATAGTGAAGAACATTCTTACAAAAGATAACAATAGCACATTAGTGGGCAGAATTTTCAAATCCCTACAGGGCACATAGAGGATATTTAGCCCATCAAACCTGCATCCACCCTTTGAAGAGCACCCCACCAGGCCCCACCTCATCCCCTTAACTCTTGCATTCCCCATGCCTAATCCACCTAACCGACACATCCCTGGACACGATGCGTCAATTTAGCATCGCCAATCCATCTAATCTGCACATCTTTGGACTGAGGGAGAAAGCCATGCCACCTGGAGGAAACCCACACAGACACGGGGAGAACATGCAGACTTCATACAGACAGTGGCCGAAGGCTGGAATCGAATCTGGGTCCCTGGGGTGCTGTGAGGAAACAGTGTGAATCACTCAGTCACCTCCAAATGTTCTTCCCCTTTGATTCAAGTGGGCAAGGGTGGAAAGGTTGGGGAAATAGATTTTGCATTTTCTCTTTAGGGTTTAAGTGGTGAGTTCTGAACACCCCTAATGATATACAACTGGACTATTTCCATGCTTTTGCCCCTCAGTGTTAGCTAAACTGACCTAATTTTGATGCAAAGTAAGCATCGAAAGAACTGCAAATGCTGTAAATCAGAAACAAAAACAGAAGTTTCTGAAAAAGCTCAGCAGGTCTGGCAACTTCTGTGAAGAGAAATCACCGTTAATCTTTTGTGTCCAGTGACCGTTCCTCAGAACTGATGGGAGTAAGGAAAATGTCGGTTTATATGTAGAAGATTGGGTGGAGGGAGGGGGTGAGGAATAAACGGTAGGTGGGGATAGAGCCCAAAGAGAGGGAAGAGCAGTTGGACAGACAAAGGAGTGGATAACAATCTGGCTGGGAGGGTGAATAGCTGTTAATGGGGACAGTTAGTGACTACGGAGCTGCTTACACTCTGTCTCCTTTCACTTCTTCATCCTCACAAGGTGACATTGACAAATCACCACTCTCACGGCAACATTCAGACTGGTATTCTAAAATTTTAACTTCTTTATATTTCTAATTTATTTCTCTGAACTATAATGCTGGGCTATTTATATCTTTACTTATCTATTTGTTTTGTTTCCAATGTATTTGATCTTAAGTATCTGTACTTAGATACTTTTATGCCTGATATGGTGCTGCAATGCAGCAATGGTAAATTTTTCACTGTACTCATTTGTGGACATGACAATAAAGCTAATTCAATCCAATTCAATTTCTTCTTAATTATCCTGTCTGTCTGTGACACAGCTTTCAAAGAACTGTGTATCTGAACACCTAGCTCTCTGTTCAACAATGTGACCCAGGACCTTCCTGTTAATTGTATAAGTGTTACCATTGCTTTTTTATGAAAATGCAATATTTCACCTTTCTCCAAATTAAACCCCATCTGCCACTCCTCAGCCAATTGAACCCTTTGAAATAGAATCATAGAGTCATAGAGATGTACAGCTTGGAAACAGATCTTTCGGTCCAACTCGTCCATGCTGACCAGGTATCCCAATCTAGTCCCAGTGCCGGCACCCAGCCCATATCCCTCCAAACACTTCCTATTCATATACCATCCAGATGACTTTTAAATGTTGTAATTGTACCAGCCTCCACCACTTCCTCTGGCAGCTCATTCCATACACGCACCACTCGCTGCTTGAAAATGTTGCCCCTTAGGTCCCTTTTATATCTTTCCCCTCTCACCGTAAATCTATGCCTGTTAGTTCTGGTCTCCCCCGCTTCAGGGAAAAGACCTTGATTATTTACCCTATCCTTGCCTCTCATGATTTTATTACCTCTATAAAGTCATCCCTCAGCTTCCAGTGCTCCAGGGTGAAGAGCCCCAGCCTATTCAGCCCCTCCCTATAGCTCAAACCTCCAACCCTGGCAACTCTTGTAAATCTTGAAAATCTTTTCTGAACCCTTTCCAGTTTCGCAGCATCCTTCCTATATCAGGGAGACCAGAATTGCATACGATATTCCAAAGGTGGCCAGACCAATGTCTTGTACAGTTGCAACATGACCTCCCAACTTTAATCTTAGATAGACCTCTTCACTGTCCTCCACACCACCAATTTTGGAGTCATCCATTGACCGTGCCTCCTAAATTCTCAGCCAAATTGATTATAAAAATGAGAAACAGCAGTGGACCCAGCACTGATGCTGGTGGAACACTGCTTGTCACAGGCCTCCAGTCTGAAAAGCAACGCTCCACCACCACCCTCTCTCTCCTCCCATTGAGTCAATTTTGTATCCAATTGGCAGGCTCTCCCTGAATCCCACGTGATCAATTTTTTACAAACCAGTCCACGATACGCAACATTTTCAAAGGTTTACTAAAGACCAATAGACAATGTTCAGCACTCTGCCCTCATCTATTTTTTTGGTCACATCCTCAGAAACCTTAATCAAGTTTGTGAGACACGACTTTCCTTACACAAAGCCACACTGACTGTCCCTAATCAGTCCTTGACTCTCCAAATGCATGCAAATCGTATCTCTCAGAATCCCCTCCAACAACTTACCCATCACTGATGTTAGACTCACCATTCTATAGTGCCCAGGCGTCTCCTTACAGTCTTTTGTAAATAAAAGTACATTTAGCCACCCTCCAGTCCTCCATCACCTCACCAGTGGCTATAGATGATACAAATATCTCTGCTCGGTGCCCCACAGTTTTTCCCTGAGCTTCCTACAATGCCTTGAGATACCCTTGATCAGGTCTTGGAGGTTTATCCATCTTTATGCTCTTCTTCTGTAATATGGACTGTTTTAAAGATTTTGATATTTATTTCTCCTAATTCTCTGGCTTGCATGTCTTTTTCCACAATAGATGCTGACGTGAAATATGCATTTAAGTATCTCTCCTATTTCCTGTGGTTCCACATGTAGATGACCTTGTTGACCTTGAAGGAATCTTATTCTCTCTCTAGTTGCTGTTTTGTTCTTCATGTACTTGTAGAGTCTCTGGATTATCCTTCACTTTACCTGCCAAGCCTATCTCTTACTTCTTTTTTGCTCTCCTGATTTAGCTGTTAAGAATGCCTCATACATCCCCTTATACTCTTCAAGAGATTCACTTCATCCCAGTTGTCGATAACTAATATATGCTTCCTTCTTATTCTTGACCAGAGATTCAATATCTTTATTCATCCAGGGCATATCCTTTTCTATAACTATTTTAAAACTATCAGAATTATGATCACTGCAATCCCCTCTAAGTTCTACCATGATAATTTTCCTCATGAAAAATCCCAGTCCTCTTCCTCTCTTGCCTCCATTTCTATCCTTCTCAGAGCATCTGAACCCCAGATCATTGAGGTGCCAATCCTGTCCATTCCTGAGCCATGTTTCTGGATGAGCAGTGATGTCCCAGTCCCATGTTCCCATGCATGCACTGAGTTCATACCCCTTTCTGTCAGATCCTTTGCATTGAAAGAAATGCAGTTTAATTCTTCAGATTTACCTTGTTCTCTGATTTGTTCTTGCTTGCCTTGTCTAATTAACTTCCTCTCTTTCATTTCTGAACCATCCTCATTTCATTATTATTTAGTATCTCCACAACTGCCCCATACTAATTTAAATTCTCATTGGTCCCCTTCCAGTTCAGGTGAAACCTGTCCCTTTTGAACAGGTCTCTTCTGGCTCAGAAGTGATCTTAATGATAAAAAAAAATCTACATCCCTGCCCAATCACCTCCACAACCTCTGATTTATCTGCCCTATTTTCTTATCCTACTGTCACTAGCACGTGGCACTGGGAGTACTCCAAAGATTACTACCTTTAAAGTTCTTTTTATCCTCTTACATAACTTCCTATATTCACTCTGCAAATGTTTCTCTCACTATGTTGTTCTTACCAATGTGTACTACAACCTCTGGCCTCTCACTCTCTCGTCTCTCAACATCTCCTTTGAGATGTCCGTGACCTTGGCACCAGGGAAGCAATGTCAATGCTGGCTCACAGCTGCAGAGTTGCCTATCTGTGCCCCTGACTGGAGAGTTCCCTCTGACAATTACTCGCTTGAACCTGGATGTGTCTGGAAGTTCCAAACGTAAAATTGTCAGTAATCTCACAAACCACATGTCACTGCTGATGTATGAGTATCAGAGGAATGTGAAGGTTCTGATTTGGTCTTTTAATGAGCAAAGTCACCACTGTTCCCCTGTCTCATCAGAGTGAGAGACACCCCTGGTGGGTGAGTTTAACCTGAAGGTCACCACTGCTCAGGCCAAAGGTGAGGATCAGAAGACAAGACCTATCATGATGACCTCAGCTACCATGGGAATAGAACCCATGCAACTGAGCTAACCAAGCCCTACCCTTGGTGAATAAGTTGTGGGAAAAGGGATGCCAACTGCTTGGGTCCCATTCCCTCAGCAGCTGCAGATATGATGAAGGATTCTCCATCTCAACCTCTCCCCCGCCCCCACCCCACCTTGAGGTGTGGTGACTGTCAGGATAAATCACCATCAATCATCTTTCTATTGAGAGAGACTATGTATAAACTAGCAATACTATAGTGACTTTATAAAAATCAGAATGATTAACTATACATCGTGCTTTATTTCCATTTCTAGGTGTTCAAAGGAAATTAAAGGATTAAAAGCCACTTGTTCTGAAGTTTCCTGTGGTGCCTGTGATCCCAGCACAGGGCTCCCAGACACTGACTGTAACTTCTTTCCAGACCAGAACCAAGTGACATCAACTTCAATAATGTACACAACAGGATTACCAGGGGTAAGTGGGATTATTAAGATGCATTTCCCTTGCAAATTATTAATACCTACTTCTGCAAATGTTTCACGTACAAAGTCTTGCTGTTTGCAGAGATTATGTTCCTTGAAAATGTTGCAAATGCTGACCTCACAGAGGGTAACAAGAGTCAATTGGATAATTTCCAAATAGCCAAAAATACTGACACATACAGACTAGTAGACAATAAAATACAATAAAACAATCATATTATTGATGTTTTGCAGGCGATATAATGTAGTAAAATGAGGGACATAGTAAGTTCCTCAAATCAACCCCTTGTTGTAAGGCCTCCTGCATTATAAATGTTACAATAGTGTGTATATGCATTGTAGGAGCTGATACACATGCAGTGCAACTTTCCAGTCTTGGCCATCCTGTTTTCTATCGTCATTCTGTCAGTCTGCAGACCAGTTTAAGTTTTGAGTTATTTTTTAATGTATCTACTTCACTTCTCTTCTATTATTTTGCATCTGAAAACTGCAGGTAAATGGTAAACTGGTATACAAAATTGTGTACAGTAATCTGACCTGCACTAAGTGCAGTGGTTGTTCAGAATACTTTATGAGAATCAGTGAATTTGCAAAAGTGAAAATGTGAATGGCAGGACTTCACTGTGTCCAATAATCACGACCCAAGTATAGCATGAAACAGATAAGAAGCTTGCTTCACTTGATTCCATATTTTGGGCTGTCCATCTCTCATATTGCCTTTTCTGGAAGGTTTGACATTAAAACATCAAAAACTGGGCTATAATTTAATTAGAAATTTACTCTTTTTAACTGCATGAAACAAAGTTTATTGGTGGTTAGAACTGGGAGGTTCTGCTTGAACTGTATGAAACACTGGGTAGACTGCAGCTAGATAAAAACAATGACTGCAGATGCCGGAAACCAGATTTTGGATTAGTGGTGCTGGAAGAGCACGGCAGTTCAGGCAGCATCTGAGGAGCAGTAAAATCGATGTTTCGGGCAAAAGCCCTTCATCAGGAATAAAGGCAGAGAACCTGAAGCATGGAGTGAAAAGCTAGAGGAGGGTGGGGGTGGGGAGAAAGTAGCATAGAGTACAATGGGTGAGTGGGGGAGGGGATGAAGGTGATAGGTCAAGGAGGAGAGGGTGGAGTGGATAGGTGAAAGGAAGATAGGCAGGTAGGACAAGTCATGGGGACAGTGCTGAGCTGGAAGTTTGGAACTCGGGTGAGGTTGGGGAAGGGGAAATGAGGAAACTGTTGAAGTCCACATTGATGCCCTGGGGTTGAAGTGTTCCAGGGCGGAAGATGAGGCATTCTTCCTCCAGGTGTCTGGTGGTGAGGGAGCGGCGGTGAAGGAGGCCCAGGACCTCCATGTCCTCGGCAGAGCGGGAGGGGGAGTTAAATGTTGGGCCACAGGGTGGTGTGGTTATTGTTGCGGGTGTCCCGGAGATGTTCCCTAAAGCGCTCTGCTAGGAGGCGCCCAGTCTCCCCAATGTAGAGGAGACCGCATCGGGACTAACGGATACAATAAATGATATTAGTGGATGTGCAGGTAAAACTTTGATGGATGTGGAAGGCTTCTTTAGGGCCTTGGATGGAGGTGAGGGAGGAGGTGTGGGCGCAGGTTTTACAATTCCTGCGGTGGCAGGGGAAAGTGCCAGAATGGGAGGGTGGGTTTTTGGGGGGCGTGGACCTGACCAGGTAGTCTCGGAGGGAACGGTCTTTGCGGAAGGCGGAAAGGGGTGGGGAGGTAAATATATCCCTGGTGGTGGGGTCTTTTTGGAGGTGGCAGAAATGTCTGCGGATGATTTGGTTTATGCGAAGGTTGGTAGGGTGGAAGGTGAGCACCAGGGGCGTTCTGTCCTTGTTACGGTTGGAGGGGAGGTCTGAGGGTGGAGGTGCGGGATGTGGATGAGATGCGTTGGAGGGCATCTTTAAACACATGGGAAGGGAAATTGCGGTCTCTAAAGAAGGAGGCCATCTGGTGTGTACTGTGGTGGAACTGGTCCTTCTGGGAGCAGATACGGTGGAGACGGAGGAATTGGGAATACGAGATGGCATTTTTGCAGGAGGTAGGGTGGGAAGAGGTGTAATCCAGGTAACTGTGGAAGTCGGTGGGTTTGTAAAAAATATCAGTGTCATTAATGGAGATGGAGAGGTCCAGGAAGGGGAAGGAGGTGTCAGAGATGGTCCAGGTAAATTTAAGGTCAGGGTGGAATGTGTTGGTGAAGTTGATGAATTGCTCAACCTCCTCGTGGCAGCACAAGGTGGTGCCAATGCAGATATCAATGTAGCGGAGGAAGAGGTGGGTAGTGGTGCCAGTGTAATTATGGAAAATTGACTGTTCTATGAAGCCAACAAAGAGATAGGCATAGCTGGGGCCCATACGTCTGCCCATGGCTATCCCTTTGGTCTGGAGGAAGTGGGAAGTTTCGAAGGAGAAATTGTTAAGGGTGAGGACCAGTTCGGCCAAATGAATGAGAGTGTTGGTGGAAGGGGACGTCGGGAGAGGAAAGAATGGAGGGCTTGGAGGCCCTGGTCATGGCAGATGGAGGTGTAGAGGGATTGGATATCCATGGTGAAGATAAGGCATTGGGGGCCAGGGAAATAGAAGTCTTGGAGGAGGTGGAGGGCGTGTGTGGTATCTCGGATGTATGTGGGGAGTTCCTGGACTAGGGGGGATAGGACAGTGTCGAGGTAGGTAGAGATGAGTTCAGTGGGGCAGGAGCATGCTGAGACAATGGGTCGGCCAGGGTGGTGAGGCTTGTGGATCTTGGGAAGGAGGTAGAACCTGGCAGTGCAGGGTTCCCAAACTATGAGGTTGGAAGCTGTGGGTGGGAGATCTCATGAGGTGATGAGATTCTGTATGGTCTGGGAGATGATGGTTTGGTGATGGAGAGTGGGGTCATTGTTGAGGGGGCGGTAGGAAGAGGTGTCCTCGAATTGCCGTTTGGCTTCAGCAGTGTAGATGTCAGTGCACCAGATTACTACTGCACCCCCTTTATCTGCTGGCTTGATGGTGAGGTTGGGATTGGAGCAGAGGGATTGGAGGGCTGTGCGTTGTGAGGGTGAGCGGTTGGAAGTGGGGGAGGGGGTAGACAGGTTGAGGCAGTTAATGTCCCAGTGGCAGTTGGAAATGAAGAGGTTGAGGGCAGGGAATAGGCCAGTATGGTGTGTCCAGGTGGATGCAGTGTGTTGGAGGTGGGCGAAGGGGTCCTTGGAAGGTGGGCGGGAGTCCTTATTGTGAAAGTAAGCTCGGAGGCGGAGGCGGTGGAAGAAGTGTTCGACTGCAGCTAGAGTCTTCATAGAGTAGAATCCCTACAGTGTGGAAGCAGGCATTTGGCCCATTGAGTCCACACTGATCCTCCGAAGAGCATCCTACCCAGACCCAACCCTATCTCCTTAACCCCAAATTCCCAATGGCTAATCCACCTAACCTGGACACTCCCGGACACTGTGGGCAATTTAGCATCGACAATCCACCCTAACCTGCACACCTCTGGACTGTGGGAGGAAGCTGGAGCACCCAGAGGAAACCCACGCAGACAGGGAGGAGAATGAGCAAACTCTGAACAGACAGTCGACCAAGGGTGGAATCACGCCCTAGGTCCCAGTCACTGTGAGGTTGCAGTGCTTACCACAGTGCTGTCTGAAATTATGAGGTGCCTAAATAGAGTGGATAGGAAAGAGCTATTTATTTATGTTAGCAGATTAAAGAAAAGACAGGGAACATAGATTTAAAGTAAACCCTAGAAGGACTAAGAGAGTTATGGAGTAATTCTTTTCACAGGTAGGGTGGTGTAATCTTTAACTTACAGCCTGAAAAGTGGTAAAGTCAAAATACTCACAGGATTTCAATGAACATGTGGGTGTTTGCTTGAGGGTCATAACCTGGATGACCACAGGCTAAGAGGTGAAAGGTAGGATTAGATGGAACTGCTCTTTCTTTTAACCAGCTTGGACATGATTGACTGAATGGTCTCATTCTGCACCACAACAAATGCCTTCACTTCTCAAATGTTTCACTGTGTAGAGCTTGTGATTATAATAAAAAGTACATTGTACGTGTTCATGGTCATAGTCTCCTCACAAATTGTTGTGACTGTGTTTTATTTATTTGATTTCTCAATTTTTAACAAACGCAGCATCAATCATTACCTCATAGGGAAGCAAGGCTTTAAAAGGACTGGAGATTACAGAGACAGGGCAAGGCAGACCAAGCTCATAACTACCTCATACTGAAGGGAGCAAATATTGTCAACTGAGCTAAATTTGGGATTTTCCAACAAAGACAAATCTATTATTTTGATCCAGAAAGCATCGATTTCTCTCATCTGGCTGTTATTTTTAAAACTCTGACACTTGTTGCATCTGACCTTGTGTTCCCTTTGCAGGTGGTTGACTTCTGTGACAATAAGACACACAACCGTGAAGCTCCAAACATGCAAAACAAAATGTGCGATGAGAGGAGCACTTGGGATGTGATCAGCAAGTCGGACGATTTCAAGAACAACCATCCAACTAATATCACTTCACTTGAGCCAAAGTTTACTTTCCTGCATGCCAAAGACCGAGTGTTATGTTTAGTTCTTGATACTTCAGGAAGCATGAGTTCGGTATGACAATATGATGTTTGTTCACGCTGACCTTATTGAAAGGACCATCACTTGGAGTCCTTTGCTGACCATTGTTCATCACATAGGAGACAAGAAGTCTTCATGTTCATGCAAGTCCTGCATTTTATATTGTTCTTATAATGGTAGTATCCTGGATTCAAGTTCCACCTGTTCCGGAGGTGTATAATGACATCTCTACCGGGTCGCTTCAGACGGTCATCATGGCCTTTCTCATTTCCTGCACCATCTATAACAAACTACAATTCTGAAATAAAAATAAAACAAAAAATGCTGAAATACTCAGCTGATTTGAGAGAATCTGAGCAGAGAACTGAGCTAGCCTTTTAGTTTAAGATAACCTATAAACAGAGCATTTCTGAAACTTTACCCCATATGCTCAAACCATCATTTCAATGTACATAAGACTCTGTTTCTATGCAATGGAGGTGTGACAAATGGTGAAAGTGGTGTTCCACCAGGATTAGTGCTGGGACCATGATGGTTTATCACTTAAAACCATGAATGACCCAAACTCAGGAATTAAAAACACAATTTCAAAATGTACAGATATTATCATACTTGGGATATGTGGCAAATACAGAGGAGGACTGAGATGAAATACAGGATGACATTAATTAATGTACAGAATGAACCTACAATTGGCAAATGCAATATGTCTTCTTGATCTAAAACAGAAATTGCTGGAAAATCTCAGCAGGTCTGGCAGTGTCTATAGAGAGAAATTGTTTAACTTTTTGGGTTCAGCTTTGGTTTCAGTCTCTGATTTCTCTCGACATGCTGCTCGGACTGCTGAGATTTTCCACCAGGTTCTGTTATTGTTTCTGATTTCTAGCAACCACAGTTCTTTTGGTTTTTTGTTTATCTTCTTAATGTCTATTAGTATCCTCCTCACAGTTCACTATACTTCCAAGTTTTATGTCATTGAAAATTTTCAAATTGTTTATGCTAAGTATAAGTCAGTAGTATAGATCAACGTACAGTATTATTAGTAGATAGGATACTCACTATAGATACCTTTCCCCAGAGCAAGAGGAACTGTTCACAAGTATTGCCCTTTTTCTGTCACTCAGGAGGAAGTGAGGAGTGCAGATACTGGAGATCAGAGTCGAGAGTTTGATTCTTCTGCTCCTCGGATGCTGCCTGACCTGCTGTGCTTTTCCAGCACAACAGTGTTTTCTGTCACACAGTCAATGTTGTATCCATGCTAATGTTCACTTAATTAGCTACAATGTTTAATGCAAATGGGGAGAGAGTGCAGTGGAACACGTGGCTGCAAGGATGGTGTAGGAGGGAGGGCTTCAGGTATTTGGACAATTGGACTGCATTCTGGGGAAGGTGGGACCTGTACAAGCAGGTCGGGTTGCACCTGAACCAGAAGGGCACCAATATCCTGGGAGGTAGGTTTGCTAGCACTCTTCGGGGGGGTTAAAACTAATTTGGCAGGGGGATGGGATCCGGACTTGTAGTCCAGCAAGTAGGTTAGCTGTTTTTCAGGATGTCCAAGAATGTAGGGAGGCTGTGGAGAAGGTAGCACTGACAGGGAATACTTGCAGATACAGAGATGGGCTCAAGTGTGTATACTTCAACGCAAGGAGTATCAGAAATAAGGTGGGTGAACTTAAGGCGTGGATCGGTACTTGGGACTACGATGTTGTGGCCATCACGGAAACATGGATAGAAGAGGGACAGGAATGGTTGTTGGACGTTCCTGTTTACAGATGATTCAGTAAGATTAGGGAGGGTGGTAAAAAAGGGGGGGGGGGGTGGTTGTGGTGGTGGCGTTGCTAATTAGAAATGGTATAACGGCTGCAGAAAGGCAGTTCGAGGGGGATCTGCCTTTGGAGGTAGTATGGGCTGAAGTCAGAAATAGGAAAGGAGCAGTCACCTTGTTGGGTGTTTATTATAGGCCCCCCAATAGCAGCAGAGATGTGGAGAAACAGATTGGGAAACAGATTTTGGAAAGGTGCAGAAGCCACAGGGTAGTAGTCATGGGCGACTTCAACTTCCCAAATATTGATTGGAAGCTCTTTAGATCAAGTAGATTGGATGGGGCGGTGTTTGTGCAGTGTGTCCAGGGAGCTTTTCTAACTCAGTATGTAGATTGTCTGACCAGAGGGGAAGGCCATATTGGATTTGGTACTTGGTAATGAACCGGGACAAGTGATGGGCTTGTTAGTGGGTGAGCATTTTGGTGATGGTGACCACAATTCTGTGACTTTCACCTTGGTTATGGAGAGAGATAGGTGCGTGTAACAGGGTAGGTTTTACAGTTGGGGGAAGGGTAAATACGATGCTGCAAGACAGGATCTGAGGAGCATAAACTGGGAGCATAGGCTGTCAGGGAAGGATGTCGTGGAAATGTGGAACTTTTTCAAGGAACAGATATGACGCGTCCTTGATATGTATGTACCTGTCAGGCAGGAAAGAGATAGTCTTGTGAGGGAACCTTGGTTGACGAGGGAGGTTGAATGTCTTGTAAGGAGGAAGAAGGAGGCTTCCATAAGGTTGAAGAAACAAGGTTCAGACAGAGCGTTGGAGGAATACAGGATAGCCAGGAGGGAGCTGAAGAAAGGGATTAGGAGAGCTAAGAGAGGGCATGAAAAGTCTTTGGCGGATAGGATCAAGGATAATCCTAAGGCCTTTTATGCGTATGTGAGAAACATGAGAATGACGAGAATGAGGGTAGGTCCGATCAAGGACAGTAGTGGGAGACTGTGTATTGAGTCGGAAGAGATAGCAGAGGTCTTGAATGAGTACTTTCCTTCAATATTTACAAATAAGAGGGACAGTATTGTTGAAGAGGAGAGTATGAAACGGACTGGTAAGCTAGAGGAGGTACTTGTTAGGAAGGAAGATGTGTTGGGCATTTTGAAAAACTTGAGGATAGACAAGTCCCCCGGGCCTGACGGGATATACCCTAGGATTATGTGGGAAGCAAGAGAGGAAATGGCAGAACCGTTGGCAATGATCTTTTCGTCTTCACTGTCAATGGGGGTGGTACCAGGGGACTGGAGAGTGGCGAATGTTGTGCCCCTGTTCAAAAAAGGGAATAGGGATAACCCCAAGAATTATAGGCCAGTTAGTCTTACTTCGGTGGTAAGCAAAGTAATGGAAAGGGTACTGAGGGATAGGATTTATGAGTATCTGGAAAGACACTAATTGATTAGGGACAGCCAGCATGGATTTGTGAGGGGTAGGTCTTGCCTTACAAGTCTTATTGAATTTTTTGAGGAGGTGACCAAGCATGTGGATGAGGGTAGAGCAGTGGATGTAGTGTACATGGATTTTAGAAAGGCATTTGATAAGGTTCCCCATGGTAGGCTTATGTGGAAAGTCAGGAGGCATGGGATAGTGGGAAGTTTGGCCAGTTGGATAGAGAACTGGCTAACCGGTCGAAGTCAGAGAGTGGTGGTAGGTGGTAAATATTCAGCCTGGAGCCCAGTTACAAGTGGAGTTCTGCACGGATCAGTTCTGGGTCCCCTGCTGTTTGTAATTTTTATTAATGACTTGGAAGAGGGAGTTGAAGGGGGGGGTCAGTAAATTTGCAGACGATATGAAGATTGGTGGAGTTGTGGATCGTGAAGAGGGCTGTTGTTGGCTGCAAAGGGACTTAGATATGATGCAGAGCTGGGCTGAGGAGTGGCAGATGGAGTTCAACCCTGTCAAGTGTGAGGTTGTCCATTTTGGAAGGACAAATAAGAATACGGAGTACAGGGTTAACGGTCGGGTTCTTAGTAAGGTGGAGGAGCAGAGGGATCTTGGGGTCTATGTTCATAGCTCTTTGAAAGTTGCCACTCAGGTGGATAGAGCTTGTAAGAAGGCCTATGGTGTATTCGCGTTCATTAGCAGAGGGATTGAATTCAAGAGTCGTGAGGATGTTGCAGCTGTATAGGACCTTGGTAAGGACACATTTGGAGTACTGTGTGCAGTTCTGGTCGCCTCATTTTAGGAAAGGTTTGGAAGCTTTGGAGAGGGTGCAGAGGAGATTTACCAGGATGTTGCCTGGAATGGAGAATAGGTCATACAAGGATAGGTTGAGAGTGCTAGGCTTTTTCTCATTGGAATGGCAAAGGATGAGGGGTGACTTGATAGAGGTTTATAAGATGATCAGGGGAATTACAAGAGTAGACTAGATTAGATTAGATTACTTACAGTGTGGAAACAGGCCCTTCGGCCCAACAAGTCCACACCACCCTGCTGAAGCGCAACCCACCCATACCCCTACATCTACCCCTTACCTAACACTACGGGCAATTTAGCATGGCCAATCCACCTGACCTGCACATCTTTGGACTGTGGGAGGAAACCGGAGCACCCGGAGGAAACCCACGCAGACACGGGGAGAACGTGCAAACTCCACACAGTCAGTCGCCTGAGACAGTCAGCGACTTTTTTCCCCGGGTACAACAGAGTGTAACAAGGGGACATAAATTTAAGGTGAAGGGTGGAAGGTATAGGGGGGATGTTAGGGGTAGGTTCTTTACCCAGAGAGTGGTGGGGGCATGGAATGTGCTGCCTGTGGGAGTGGCAGAGTCAGAATCATTGGTGACCTTTAAGTGGCAATTGGATAGGTACATGGATAGGTGCTTAAGCTAGGACAAATGTTCGGCACAACATCGTGGGCCGAAGGGCCTGTTCTGTGCTGTATTGTTCTCTGTTGTATATTCTATGTTCAAATTAATTATGAAACACTTTGTTAAACACCTTTTTATTTTTACCATCAAGCATATTTTCCTCATCAGACCTCTGTTGCCTCAACAAAACCCCTGCTAGTTTTGTTGAGCGCAATTTGTCTTGAACAAGTCCCAATAAAAATTAATGCCACAGCAGAATACTACAGATGCTAGAACTCTGAAACAAAGGGAATCCTGTGAATATTCACCAGGCCAGGCTGTGCGAGAAGACAGAGTTTCAGATCTCAACCTGAATGTTAACCTTCTTTTCACAAATGTTGCTTGACTGACCTTGGAATAGACAGCACTTTTATTTTATTTAAGGGAATTTCATAGGCCGAAGGGTCTGTACTGCGCTGTAAAGTTCTAATTTTAAGTATTTTTGATTTTATTTAATAAATCCTGCTGCCATTCTATAATTAATCCACACTTGTCCAAGTCACAATTGCTGGTATCCTGGTCTATCATTTCTAAAAGCTTTCCCAGCAAGTTGTCTTAATTTAATTTCTTATCCAGAAATCCTGCAGCATTCCTTCAGTATTACACTAACATGTCAGCCGAGATAATGTACTGAAGTCTGTTTTTGTTACAATTCACAAAACAAGTGATTGAGATTTGTTAAACTTAATTTGAAAGATTTATTCTACTTATACCTTTTGATACAGAGTGTACATGATATGAAATGAACACAGAAAACGCAGGAGAAACTCAGCAGATCTGGCAGTACCTGTAGAGAGAAAAGCAGTGTTAAAATTTTGAATTTGAATGACTCTTCTCAGAAAGATTAACTTTATTTCTTTCCCCCGATGCTTCCAATCCTGCTGAGTTTCTTTAGCATTTTCTGGGTCTATTTCAAAACCCCAGCATCCACAGTACTTTGGCTTTATTTACTTTTACAAAATATGAGAATGACAAATGGTTTGGGAGACTGAGTTTTGAATTTGAGTTGAGTTCTTTGTGTTTGCAGGAAAATCGAATTCAAAGGCTTCAGCAAGCGGCTGGGATATTTTTACTCCAGATCATTGAAGATCAATCATACGTTGGCATTGTTGGTTTTCACAATTCTGCCACTGTGATTCATGAATTGACAGAAATTGAGAGTGAGGACACACGAAAAAAGCTGAAAAATCTTCTACCTAAAATAGCTAGTGGTGGCACAAACATTTGTGCAGGGGTTCGAGCTGGTTTTCAGGTAAGTCAGAGACATTTGATAATTCATTACTGTCCACATCATTATTACATTTTTCCCACATTGACAATGAACAATGGCTTTACAGGTACTTCGTGGTGATGACGGTTCTACAAATGGTGATGAAATCGTTTTGCTGACTGCTGGTGGGGATGGTGGGATAAGCAGTTGTTTCTCGGAGGTGAAACAAAGTGGTGCAGTTATCCACACGATAGCATTAGGACCGAATGCAGCCGCAGAGCTGGAACAGTTGTCATCAATGACAGGCATGTGACATTTAAAATGTTTTGCTGATTCCAGTTATAGAGTCATAGAGATGTACAGCACGGAAACAGACCGTTCAGTCCAATTCATCCATGCTGACCAGATTTCCCAACCCAATCTAGTTCCACCTGCCAGCACCCAGCCCATACCCCTCCAAACCCTTCCTATTCATATACCCATCCAGATGCCTTTTAAATGCTGCAATTGTACCAGCCTCCACCACTTCCTCTGGCAGCCTATTCCATATATGTACCGCACTCTGTGTGAAAAAGTTGCCCCTTAGGCCTCTTTTACATCTTTCCCCTCTCACCCTAAACCTATGCCCTCTAGTTCTGGATTCCCCCACTCCAGGGAAAAGACTTTGTCTATTTATCCTGTCCATGCCCCTCATGATTTTATAAACCTCTATAAGGTCACCCCTCAGCCTCCAACACTCCAGGGAAAACAGCCCTAGCCGATTCAACCTCTCCCTATTGCTCAAATTCTCCAACCCTGGTAACATCCTTGTAAGTCTTTTCTGAACCCTTTCGAGTTTCACAACATCCTTCCCATAGGAAGGAGACCAGAATTGCATGCAATATTCCAAAAGTGGCCTAACCAATGTCCTGCACAGCTGCAACATGACCTCCCAATTCCTGTACTCAATGAAATACAGGGATTAATTTAACAGGCAATATTAAGTATTTTTGAGTGCACAGATACTAAGCTAAAAGTATATTTCTGTGAGTTTCTTTTAAGATTAAGTGAAAAGCACCTGACCTTACAAACCAGTAATGTCCCTTAAACAAACACAGAAAATGCTGGAGAAACTCAACAAATCTGGTAACATCTGTGGAGGGAAAAACAGAGTTAATGTTTCAAGTCCAGTGTGAACCTTGTTCAGAATGTCCAAAGCTGAGCCTCAATAGAAAGATAGTAAGAAACCCCATTTCTACAGAGCTTTTCATAAATTCAGGATGCAAATTTGGATCTTAGAGATGTATGTAAAGAGGGAAATGTAATAATAATGGGCTATTTCAGCTTACACATAGACTGGGTTAACGAGGAAGAGGCTGAATATGCTGGGGCTATTTTCACTGGAATGTAGAAGCTTGAGAGGCGACCTGATAGAAGTTTATAAAATACTTAGAAGTATAGATAGAGTTAATGGTAGTTGTCTTTCCCTATGATGGGGAATTTTAAGATGAGGGGGCACATTTTTAAGGTGGGAGGAGAGGGATTTTAAAAAAGACATGAGAGACAGATTTTTTACACAGAGGGTGGTTTGCATGTGGAATGAACTTCCTGAGGAGGTGGTGGATACAGGGAGAATGAGAACGTTTAAAAGACATTTGGATGGATACATGAAGAGAAAAGGTGGGGAGCAGGCAAGTGGGACTAGTTTCGTTTGGATTATGTTTGTCATGGACTAGTTGGACCAAAGGTCTGTTTCTGAGCTGTATGGCTTTATAACTCAATTTCTATAAATTACTTAGATGTGAACACAGGAGGGATAGTTAGTAAGTTTGCAGATGACTCTAAACTTGGAGGTGTAGTGGACAGCAAAGGTGGCTACTTCAGAGATGAACCAATGGGCCAAGGAGTGGCAGATGAAGTTTAATTTAGATAAATGTGAGTTGCTGCATTTTGGAAAGAACTTATACACTTAATGGTAAGGTCCTGGGGAATGTTGCTGAACAAAGAGAACTTGGAGTGCAGGTTCATAGTTCCTTGAAAGTGGATTCACAGGTAGAGAGGATGGTAAAGAAAACATTTGGTATGTTTGCCTTTATTGGTGAGTGCTGAAAATGTGTTGCTGGAAAAGTGTAGCAGGTCAGGCAGCATCCAAGGAACAGGAGAATCAGCCTGATGCCCGAAACGTCGATTCTCCTGTTCCTTGGATGCTGCCTGACCTGCTGCGCTTTTCCAGCAACACATTTTCAGCTCTGATCTCCAGCATCTGCAGTCCTCACTTCCTCCTCGAAGATTTATTGGTGAGTGCATTGAGTACAGGAGTTGGGAGGTCATGTTGCATTTGTACAGGACATTGATTAGGATACTTTTGCAATGCCCATGCAGTTCTGCTCTCCGTGCTTTAGGAAAGGCTGTTGTGAAGGGATTGGAGGGTTTGAGCTAAAGGAAGAGGCTGAATAGGCTTTGGGCTATTTTCCCTCGAGCATCAGAGGCTGAGGGGTGACCTTATCGAAGTTGATAAAATCATGACGGGCATGGATAGGGTGAAGAGCTAAGGTCTTTTCTCCATGGCAGGGGATTTCAAAACTAGATGGCATAGTTTTAAGGTGAGCTGGGAAAGGTTTAAAAGGGACCAAAGGGGCAACTTTTTCACGCAGAGGTTGGTGTGTACATGGAATGAGCTTCCAGAAGAAGTGGTTGAGGCTGTTACAATTGCACAATTAAAAGACATCTGGATGGGTTAATGCATAGGAAGACCTTTGAGGTGTATGGGCCAAATGCTGGCTAAGGGGCCTTGATTAATTTAGGATATCTGGTCAGCATGGACAGGTTGGACCGAGGGGTCTGTTTCTGTGCCATATGTCTCCATGACTCAAATTCAAAGAGGCTTCAGGAGGATTTGTACAGACTGTTATCCAATGCAGTTGGGGTGCTTTATTAATAAATGTGTCGCCATGATGTGAAGGAGCCAGTGTTGGACTGGTGTGGACAAAGTTAAAAATCACCCAACACCAGGTTATAGTCCAACAGGTTTATTTGGAAGCACTAGCTTTCAGAGCACTGCTCCTTCATCAGCTACTCACCTTAGTAGAGGAAAAGCAGGAAGACAGAATATTTCCTAAACAGTGAGAAGTTGGGTAGTGTGGTGTCAAAGGGACCTGTGTGTTCCTTTTGATGAATCATTTAAAGTTCGCACACAGGTATAAGCAAGTAATTAGGAAGGCAGTAGTGTGTTGGCCTTCATGATAAGGGGATTTGAATGCAGATATAAAGATGTTTTATTGAAGCTATACAGAGTCTTGGTAAAGTTTTGTTACTTATCACCAAGCAGGGATATACTTGCTGTGATGACAACATAATTAACGGATGTTCACCAGGTTAATCCTTGGGATGGTGTGGTTATCTTATGAGTAGAAATTGAGTATACTGGGTCCCTCAAGTCTCACAAGGGGTGACCTGATTACAAGTTGCAAACTTTTTGCAGCGGCAGTGTGTTTGGAAACAGTAGGTTTCTCCGGCTGGGGAGTTTAAAACCAGGTGACATCATCTTATGTTTAGGATGGACCACTTAAGACTGAGATGAGGAAGAATCTTTCTGTGAAAAGTCAATGACACTTGAAAATTCGCTACTCCAGAGGGCTGTGTGAGCTCAATCATTGAGCATCTTCAAGATGAAAACCAATAGATTCCTGGAGACTTTCACTGAAGAAAGGACATGTGTCATTCAGGGAGATGATTAGCTATGATCTCAGTGAATGGTCAACTGGACCCATATCTCCTGAGTTATCGAATCGTAGAGTTGTATAGCATGGAAGCAGACTCTTCAGCCCAATTTGTGTATGCTGACCAGATATCCTATATTAATCTAGTCCCATTTACCAGCATTTGGCCAATATCCATCTAAACCCTTCCTATTTATTTACCCATCAATCTACCTTGCCCATTCACATCACCCAATAATCTAAGACATAGTATCACCCCAAATAATTTCGTCAGCGGTTGGTTTTACTTTTAATTCTGATTATCATCAGTTTCATGATTAAGTTTTGTGGTTTAAATTTGTGCAAAGCTTTTTTCCCAACCAGTTGTGAGCACTACATTGATCTTATTATTTCTCATGTTCAATCTTTAGGAGGCCTGCAGTATGCAGCTACTGATAAATTGGATGAAAATGGATTAGTTGATGCTTTCACTGGATTAGTATCAGGGAATGGGAACATGAGTAAACAGTCAATCCAGGTTTGATTATCCTTCAGAGAATGACTTTGAATTTTTTGCTGCTTTCTGATAACAGGTATGTTGGTGTTTTAAGATGACTGTTTTGATTTCTTGCAGCTGGAAAGTTGTGGAAAGAGCATTACAAGTAATGACTGGTTCAATGGTACACTTTTCATTGATAAATCGGTTGGGAAAAACACGTTATTTGACATAACATGGAAGACTGACACACCACAAATGTTTATCCGTGATCCCAATGGAAAGCTTTACAGAAATGGAAACTTTGAGATGGACAGAGTCCTGTTGACAGCTCGCCTTCCAATTCCTGGCCTGGCACACGTATGGTTCTGATTGGACTGTGTGTTTAAATTTTCTCTTTGCTTTAACTTTGATCTCCTTCCTTTTAATATAATGGGGTGTTTTTACATCAGTCAGGAGCCTGGATGTACAGCATACAAAATGGAGCTGGAAAGCCTCAGGTTGTAACGATCACAGTAACATCACGGGCACCAGATGAGAACATTCCGCCTGTCACAGTCAACGCGCACCTCAATCAAGACACAACTTCTTTTCCAAACCCACTGGTCATTTTTGCAGAGGTCAGCCAAGGCTTCCTGCCTGTTGTTGGAGCCAAAGTGACAGCCACAGTGGAGAGGGCTAAAGGTCAGCCTGTGAATCTTGAGCTGTTGGACAACGGAGGAGGTAAATACATCCATCGCTATAGAAGCCAATTAGCAAATGGTTATATTTCATTGTGACCAAAGTAAAATATTATCATTAGTTAACACTGGATTCAGCTCTTCACAATTGAGTTGTCTTCTTATCTTTAGGTGCTGATGCTGTTAGAAATGATGGAGTTTATTCTCGGTATTTTACTGAATTTCTTGGTGATGGGAAATACACCATTAAAGTATCTGTACAAGGAAAAGATGGAATAGTCAGGTTAACAACCAGGAAGCAAAGCCATGCCATGTACATCCCAGGATATGTACAAAACGGTAAGGTACTGATGGACAAAGATACCTACTTGTTATTGAATTATGATATTGGTTGAGTCAGCCCCTAAACGTCCCATTTGTAATTGGAAATGTCATCAATCCCAAACCCAATGACAATTTCAATGCTATCTTGGACAACCTCCGAGATACCCGATAACTCCAGAGGGTGGTGGAGGTGTGGAATGCACTGCCAGAGTTGGTGGTTCAGGCAGGAAACCTCACAACCTAAATTACTCAGCTGAGCACCTCAAGATTATGGACCAAGTGGTGGAAAGTGGACACGTGTAGATTTCGAGTAGTTTTTGTTGGTTCAGACTTGATGGGAAGAATGGCGATGTCTGATTGTGTGAAATGGCGGATCAGTACCACCTTCTCAAAAGCATGTAGGGATGGGCAAAAAATACTGACCCAGGCAATGAAACCCACATCCTGTGAATGAATGAATAAAAAAAACTTGAACCTCAACAATATACTCCTACTAATATTTGCCCACACAAAATCCTAGCCTGAATGCGATGATACTTCATGTCCTCATCCAAGTACTTTTATAAAATACTGTCAGGATAAAAAGGTAAACCATCTCATTAATTTGTCATTTTTGAGTAATATGGTAAAAATAGCCACGAGTGAACTCTTACTTTAAACAAAAATCAATTGTTTCATGAATGCCATCATGCAAGTAGCCAATGCCCTGTGAAGTAATCTGGTAAACCACTTGAGTTACAAAACAATGAAAGTTAGTAATGTGCAACAAATGTATTATTTAATCACATCCTGAAACCACAGAAAAGCAAATAAATTCTTTGCATCTAATACACTTATTTCCACAAGATAAGTTGAGCTGGGGATGATCCTTGGATTCATTTGATCTGACCCTTCAAGGATAAGAATCTGCTGCAGGAGATTATTCTAAACTTGCAGACAGACTGATTGGCTGAGATTTTGCTCTGGTAATGACACTGAAATTGTCAGTGTTCACATCAAAGGCCCATTGACATTGATACCAACCCCCTCTTTAACAGTTCTGTGGGTGTAACTACATTACATGGATTGGGCAGTTCTATAAGGCAGCTGGCCATCCCTTTCTCTGGGGCAATTAGGAATGGGCAACAAGTAGTGGCCTTGTGGTGACAATCGCATCTGAAGGATAAATGTTAAAAATCAACTTCCAAATATTTTTCCCCTTTCTGAAATGTGTCTTTCTTCACTTTTCTTGCAGGTCAAATTCACCCCAACCCACCAAAGCCTCCAGTGGACCGTAACGATTCTCAGATACATTTGGGAAGCTTCAATAGAGTGAAAACAGCGGGAGCTTGTGTTGTTCGTCAGGTTCCTGCCGGAACTCCACCTGACATGTTTCCCCCAAGTAAAATTAATGATCTTCGGGCAGCAATTGTCGGAGACGCAATACAACTGAAATGGACAGCTCCAGGCAATGACTTAGATCAAGGAACAGGTAATTTAAATGATATTTCAATCCATATGTTGGGAGCAAGTCCGTTGCTGAGTTCTCAGCCCATTTTAAGTCTCGTTGCCTCCATTACAGCATCAATCACTTGATCAGACCACAAAGTTGTATTGACTTTAAGCAGCTCAAGTGAAAGTCACTTCAAATGCTGGCAAATGGAACTAGATTAATTTGGGATATCTGGTTGGTATGGATGAGCTGGACCGAAGGGTCTGTTTCCATGCTGTAAATCTGTATGACTCTATGAGCAGGGTGCTCTTGCATCCTTACCCTTGTGACTGTCAAAAATGGTCAAGTCTTGACAATGAGCACTGTCATGTGTGTGACGGTCAGGCATCCCAACCAAGCTCCTTCCAATGTCCACACTTTCAGGGAACATTCTGGTGACCAGCATAAGCTTGTAGCTCAGCCTATAATCCATTCCTACCCAGTTTACCAATTCCCCACTGAGTAAAATTCGAGGCCATGACATTGACTTGCGATTTCATGGGTGTCTTTTTGTTACTCCCCTAGGCCACCCAACTGTACAATTAGATATTGCGAAGGAATACTCAAGGCAATCGAATTATAATGGGGATGGGTAGAATTCAAATATTGAATGTACATTTCAATGGGAGACCATAATAAGACGATGAAGAACTAGGAAAGGCAGCAGGCCATTCAGCTGCTGAAACCTGCTCCACCATTAAATAGAATTATGGCTGATCCGACATTCCTCACCTCCACTTTCCTGCAATTTTCCCATAACCCTGGATTCCCTTCCTGATCAAACCTTAAACAGACACCAGAACTCCGACCCTGGAGCACTCTGTGGCAAGGAGATCCAAAGACACCCAACCCTCAGAGAAAACAAAATTCCTCTTTGTCTCAGTCTTAAATTGGCGTGCGTTTATTCTGAGACAATAACCTCTGGTTTCTAGACTCTCGCGTGAGGGGAAACATTTGACCAACACTTACCCTGCCAGGCCGCTTAAGTATCCTAAATGTTTCAATGAACTATTCAACTTTTGCTCATCAGCCAATTCCTCGACATCAGGGATCATCTTGGTGAACTTTCTCTGACCTACCTTAATGAAATAAAATCTTTGCTTCAATAAGGGAGAGTCTGAATGAGATATAAAGAATTGTTTGGCTGAATGGTCTTCTCTTGTTCCTGTATTTTTAAACCTCTCAGTTTAGCTCCTTATTACCAGTTGCCTCACTTAAGTATTCAGCAAACCTGGCAGTGCGTAAGAGGATAACATCAAGAGCCTGAATAACACATTCACTTTTCTTTTCTTTTCTTGTAGCTTCCTTTTACGAAATAAAGCTCAGCAAAAGCTTCGCACAGCTGAGGGATGATTTTCCAAATGCTCAAAGTGTAAACACCACAGACCTGAAGCCAAAGGTGGCTAACTCAGAGGAATCGTTCACAGTATCTGAGAACATTGAGTTGGAAAATGGGACAGTAATCTACTTTGCAATTCGGGCATTTGATAAAGGAAACCAGTCTTCGGCCCTATCGAATATAGCGCAAGCTGCTTTAATTTTGGCGAGTCCACCTCCCACATCACAGCCAGACCAAACCTTCGAACCAACACAACCTCATAATAGTGTAGTCATTAACATTTCAGAAATTCTTGTTATTGTTGGTATTGTTGTCATCGTTGTTTCCTTGATAATTTCCATCACTGTATGTGTTGTGACTAAGAAACGTCAGGGCAGAGTATCACCCAGTTAGGAAACGTACAGCTAAAGCCAGAGATAGTCAGCAACGTCATCAAAATTCAACAACATTCAATTTATAATGGTGCAACTTAATTCATGTTCAAAATTTGTAGCCAAAAAAGTTGAACTTTACGTGAATATTGAGCATTCCTCCTGATGTTAAGCTGAGATTGTGTTTAAATCCAACCTGTATAATTAAATTTAAAAGTAAAGTGTCTTCCTGTAAAAGGACTGACAGAATCTAATAAAGTTTTGCTGTGCAATCTGAGATTTGAGCAGATTCTTTATCATTTGCACTGATGTTTCATTTTCTTGCTTGTGGTTGGAACCTCATATTGTTTCCATTTGACCAAAGAAAATTTGCCACCAGCATCAATATGAATCCATTTTGGGGCCAGCAGGGACATCAGCCGATGGAAGGCAACAATTTAAATCTGGAAGCTCCTCTTTCTGAGACCCAATCTAAATCTTGGTCCTACAGGAACACTTTCATCAGGAAGACATACATTTCTGTCATTGAGAGATAGAGTCGTACAGCACAGAGATAGACCCTTCGGTCCAACCAGGTAAAAACAATAACTGCAGATGCTGGAAACCAAATACTGGATTAGTGGTGCTGGAAGAGCACAGCAGTTCAGGCAGCATCCAACGAGCAGCGAAATCAACGTTTTGGACAAAAGCCCTTCATCAGCTTTATTCCTGAAATGATTTGGATTCACATTATGTATTACCCCCTCCTCCAAACTATTCCAGGGCCTGTTTCCACACTGTAGGGAATCTAATCTAATAAAAAGAAAAAGAAATTCCTAATTGCTTCTGATCATTGAGAGATGCAGTATCTGAGGTGACAAGGCAGATCTCATCCAAAAAACACAACAAAAAAAAAGAAGACTTTTCTTTAAATAGTTATTGTCATGATCACAGAATGTCCCAAAGGATTTTGGAGCTAAAGAATCATTTTGAAGCATCATCATTCTTTATACTGTAGTGAGCACAACACCCAATTTGCACAGAGCAACATTCCATGGTTAACAATTAAAATAATGACCAGATAAGTTGGGTCATTATATAGAGGGTAGATTAAACCCTGCAATCTTGTGCACTTGTTGATATACTTTCATTGCTGTACTACAAGTAGACAATGAAAAATGTGTTGCTGGAAGGCATAAACCCTTCTTCAGGATTCTCCTGCTCCTTGGATGCTGCCTGACCTGCTGCGCTTTTCCAGCAACACATTTTTCAGCTCTGATCTCCAGCATCTGCAGTCCTCACTTTCTACAAGTAGACAATGAATACTTTAAATCTTGCTTTTCAATATTTTTGCTGAATTATTTCTTTCACGTATCCCATTGATGTTATTTATTTGTAATGAAGGTGCAGCTGCAATTTACTTATCATTGCTTTTCACAGAATCATACAGGAGAAAAAAGGCCCTTCAGTCCATCGGGTTTGTGCCACCAAAGTGAGACTAAATCTGTAGAATCCCTACAGTCTGGATGCAGACCATTCAGCCCATTGAATCCACACGGATCCCCGAAGAGCCTTCCACCCAGGCCCATCCTATCCCTGTTTTATCCTCATGGCTAATCCACACAGACTGCACACCCCTGGACACTATGGGCAATTGAGCATGGTCAATCCACCTAACCTACACATCTTTGGACTGTGGGAGGAAACTAGATCAACCAGAGGAAACCCATGCACATATAGGGTGAATGTGCCGACTCCACATAGACAAGTTGCCTAAGGCTGTAATCAAACTTCGTTCCCTGGTGCTGTGAGGCAGCAGTGCTACCCACTGAGCTACCATGCCACCCCATACTAGTCCCACTTTCCAGCACTCAGCTCATAGCCTTGACTTTTATGATGATGGATTGCACCCTTTAAACCCCTCTAAAACAGTAACACTTGGTATGCTTTCCTTTATTGGTCAGAGCATTGCATATCGGAGTTGGGAGGTCATGTTGGTTAGGCCACTTTTGGAATACTGTGTGCAATTCTGGTCTTCTTCCTATTGGAAAGATGTTGTGAAACTTAAAAGGGTTCCAAAAAGATTTATGTGGATTTTACCAAGGTTGGATGGTTTGAGCTATAGGGAGAGGCTGAATAGGCTCGGGCTGATTCCCCTGAAGTGTTGAAGGCTGAGGGATGACATCATAGAGGTTTACAAAATCATGAGGGGCATGGTTAGGTTAAATAGACAATCTTTTCTCTTGGGTGGGGGGTCCCAAACATAATCCAAATCCTATCCTACCTAGAACTCCTTTAAAGGCTTTTTTAAAAACTCCCACTAATGGGAGGGGGCTGGGCAGCCAGATAACTAAATGGTTGAGTGCATTTCATGTTTTCATCTTACAGGGCAATGATTACTATTGGAGCTGATTATATACACAAACACAGACACACACACATCTCCTACAATCTTGGCAGCTCTGATTCTGGGGAAGTTTTTAAAAAATATCCATTCATGGGATGTGGGCATCGCTGTTTAGGCAAGCATTTATTGCCCAGATTCCTCCCACAGTACAAATATGTGCAGGTTAGGTAGATTGGCCATGCTAAATTGCCTGTACTGTCCATGGATGTGCAGGCTAGTTAGATTAGTAGGGTTACAGGGATGGGGTATGCGGGTGAGATGCTCTTTGGAAAGTCAGTGTGGACTCAATTGGTTGAATGGCCTGCTTCCACACTGCAGGGATTCTCTGCTTTGATAATTGCGCCCTGGGTCATATGTAGGCCCAATCAGGGGATGGCCGTTTCCTTCCGAGTGAACCATATAGGTTTTCCTGACAATAAATAATGGATTCATGGTTGCGATTAGACTCTGAATTTCAAATGTTTATTGAATTCAAATGCCACCATCTGTCATGGCAGGATTTGAACCTTGATTTAAACCCCAGAATATATAACCTTGGTATCTGGATTAACAGTCCAGCAATAATACCACCGGGCCATCGCTCCTGCTGTCATTGTTTTTTGCTGTAGCAATTGATGTAATTTAAATTCTGTTAGTAAATCTGGAAATAAAACTAATCTCAGTAATAGTCGGCATGTCAATTATCATCGACCATTTTTAAATCCGTCTGGTTCACAGATGTCCTTTTAACAAAGGATCTCTGGCATTCATACCCAGTCTGCTCTATGTGTGACTCCAGCCCCACAGCAATGTGGTTGATTCTTAACCATCCTCTGAAATGGTGGGCAGTTAGGGATGGGGATGGCAACAAATGCAGAGCACACCATGAGAACACGATCATGTGATTTTTAGAGTTGCCACATGCAGTGACCCTTAAATAATTACTGAACATTGCACCTCAGATCAGGCAGCTTTATTTGTAATCTCTTGACTTTGATGCCTGATAAAATCAAATTTCGAAATTTGCACTACTAGCATGCTCTCTCAGAGTAATCTAACGAGGAAGTAAAGGACAATTTCTATCCTATTCCAAGAAAGATTTGCATTTGATTTGCATTTTCCAGCATTACAGGTCATCCCAAAGCACGATTTAACTCAAGGAGAGGTGATGGCCAAGTGGTATTATGACTGGATTGTTAATCCAGACACCCAATGAACATTCTGGGGACCTGGGTTTGAATCCCACCACAGCAGATGGTGGAGTTTGAGTTCAATTAAAAAAAACCTGAAATTGAGAATCTTGTGATGACCCTGAATCCATTATTGAATATCAGGGGAAAATTCCATCTGGTTCAGTAATGTCCCTGAGGAAAATAAACTGTCATCTAAGGTAATGAGAGGCATAGTTAGAGTAGATAACCAGAGATTGTTCCCCCAGGGCAGAAATAGCTGTCTTGAGGAGTTATAATTTTGAGGTGATTGGAGGAAGGTATCGGGGAGATGTCAGAGGTAGGTTCATTACGCAGAGTCGAGCGTGTGGTGCTGGAAAAGCACAAGAAGTCAGGCAGCATCCAAGGAGCATCTTTACGCAGAGAGTGGTGGGTGAGTGGGATGCACTGCCGGCAGTGATAGTAGAGGCAGAGACATTAGGGACATTTAAGTGACTGATGGACAAGCACTCGGACAGCAGTAAATTGAGGTGTGTGTAGGTTACGTTGATCTTAGATAAATGCTCGGCACAACATTGTGGGCCGAAGGGCCTGTATTGCGCTGTACTGTTCTATGTTCTGTGTTCTTACCTGGTCTGGCCTACATGTGACTACAGACCCACAGCAATGTGGTTGACTCTTAACTGCAGGATGGGCAGTAAATGCTGCCAAGCCAGGGATGTCTTCATCCCATCAATGAACAAAACAAAAAATCTTTTCACCTGTGATATGTTGGGTTCAATATAGAAGGCCACATAATAACATAACGGTGTTCTAACAACCAAAGGCTCTATATAACTCCAACAAGAATTAAGCAGCAACAACGTAGCCTGCAGCGTTTCTGATAGATGGAAACATTTGTTGCATGCTGACAAAGTAGCTTTTTATTCCTGTCTAGACCATGTTTCCCTAAGATTCGTTGGTAGGGACTGGCCTTTGGTGTGTGTGTTTGAACAAAAATTGAAGATTTCCTTTTAAAACTTGGAAACCTGTCATTTCGATTCACAACCTTTTCTGGTCTATTTAAAAGAAAATACAGTGCATTTTTTATTGTTAATGCTTTCATAGCACTAAGGTTAAAGAACAGGACCTTGATTTAAAGGATCTCCAGGATGTGAGAAATGACTTACAAAACGTAGAGGCATGTTTTACAAAGAGCATAAATACTCAGAGAATTTTAACATCTTTGGGTGAATTATTTTCACATAAGTCAGTATTGCATGCATTAATGCAAAATGTAATCGGATCAGTGAAACTGAACACGCTACAGTATCCAAATTGCAAAAGTATATATTTTTCAGATTAGAGGTAGTTTTGCCCTATGTGATTAACAGATTTTTTTTACCTCACCATCCACACCAGACCTAGAAGATTACCACCTTAAAGAAAAAAACAGCGCTGATAAAACTGGCAAGTGTCTACCGATGACCTTCATGTGTCATGTTCCATTTTGGTCAGACAATAGCATGGATAAAGTCACTTTAGTGTAATTAAAACAAATTAACTTGTACTATATTAGAACTTTAAATGCTTCATTTGGCTCATAGAGTCACAGCAGTGCACAGCATGGAAACAGACCTTTCAGGCCAATTCGTCCATGTCAACCAGATGCGCTAAATTAATCTCATCCCATTTGCCAGCATATGGCCATATCCTTCTAAACCCTTCCTATTCATGTACCCATCCAGATGCCTTTTAAATGTTGTATTTGTACCAGCCTCCACCACCACCTCTGATACTTCATTCCATACACACAGCACCCTCTCTGTGAAAAAGTTAGTCCTTGGGTCCCTTGGTTCCTGCATATATGTTTATGTAACTTTTAGTCATTTATGTAAGCCTTATTTATGTAAAAAAGATTGCTACCTGTACTTTCCAGTTCTCATCTTCCTGACCTCTGTAATATCTAGTTTGCCAAACTCCACTTGCTTAACTATTGCATTAACATTATTCAAGCAGTTGTTTCAATGTTAGTAAGATGATGAATGGACTTGACAGTAGTCAAGTGACACCTACTCATTCGTAACTAAGATGCTCAAATTAGGTTTCGTGAATATGTGGGTGGCAAGATGGCACAGTGGTTAGCACTGCTGCCTCACAGCACCAGAGACCTCAGGTAACTGTCTGTGTGGAGTTTGCACATTCTCCTCTGTGTGGGTTTCCTCTGGGTGCTCCGGTTTCCTCCCACAGTCACAAAGATGTGCAGGTTAGGTGAATTGGCCATGCTAAATTGCCTGTAGTGTCAGGTGAAGGTGTAAATGGAGGGGAATGGGTCTGGCTGGGTTGCTCTTCGGAGGGTCATTGTGGACTTGTTGGGCCGAAGGGCCTGTTTCCACACTATAAGCGATCTAACCGAATCATATCCTGGCTACAGAATTTGATCCAAGCATTGGCATCAGACCTGAGTAGCAGGGCAAAAGCATAGAGAAACCAACTTTGACGTCAGCTGAGTATGGCACTATGGAATCTGAGAAAAAATTGGTTCGTACATGTCAAAGTGAACACCTTCCAACAGCCAGAACCATGGGCTTAGGCAAAACGCAAGGTGCTTGTGGTTGTTACAGACCAGATATTAATTGTCCCTTGGACAGTGACATTAGGCCAAACACTTCCAGCTATTTAATTTTAATAATTGGATATTAGGATATCCAATTTGGGGTGGCCCCTGTTGATTCTAGAGTTCAGCTCTATTTGCAACCCCTTGGTAACAACTTCCCAAGCCATCCTTCTGAAAGAGCTGTTTCACTTGGAAAAGAGAATTGAGAGGGGATCTGCTTCAGGTATTCCAAATTTTGAGGGTTCTGGTCAAGGTAGGGTCACCCCTCATTTCAGTGTGATTTTAACTGATCTATGTTTTCATTTCCCCACCTTCTAGATCAGGTTGTTCAATTGGATACAAACAGTGCTCATCTCCAGCTGAAAATAAGCAGGAAGGGTACAGCAGTTGAAGTTGTTGAAGCAGAGCAAAGTAAGTGGTGTCATGCAGAACGCTTCCGCAGCTTTCTCATTGTACTTGTCACAGCAGGCTACATCACTGGACTTCACTACTGGGGGGTTAATGTGAAAGACATTCCTTCCTGGGCTGTGGGGATAGCATTGAGTATCGGAATTGGGAGGCCATGTTGTGGAAGTACAGACATTGGTTAGCCCGCTTTTGGAATATGGCGTACAATTCTGGTCTTCCTGCTGTCGGAAAGATGTTGTTAAACTTGTGTTTAAAAAAGATTTACAAGGATGTGGCCAGGGTTGGAGGGTTTGAGCTATAGGGAGAGGCTTAATAGACTGGGGCTGTTTTCCCTGGAGAGTCTGAGGCTGAGTGATAACCTTATAAAGGTTTATAAAATCATGAGGGATATAGATAGGGTGAATAGCCTCTCCAGTACAGTCACATCCTTCCGCTTGTGTGGCAACAAGAACTGCATGCACTATTCTGTCTGGAGCTTAAACCTTCTATGCTGTGGCTACGTTATATTCAGAGATTCTTGGTGCTGCTGTGTCTCCTAAAGTATCCACCTCACTACATGCAAACGTAACTAAATCTTGTTTAATTGAAGTGTGTACCACAGAACCCCAGTTGATCTTTGGGTTGTAAGAACTCTCTCGGTATTTTACCAACACAGTAGCATGCAACTTCCATTTCCCAGTTTATAGTTCAAAGAAAAAGAAGAAATTTGGTTTTGTTCAATGTGTTTTAATATGTTGCCTCACTCAATGCAGAGGAAAATAATTTCTTTAACTTTTTCCAGGGACCTAAATTACTTTAGCTGCTTTTTGTAGAAGCCAATTGGTATTCATTGCAATTGTAAGTGCGAACGCATTTTCCAAGCTTGTTCTGGAAGTCATTGCTTTTTATATTATTCCTTACAAATTATTACTTATGGGACTTCATATTTCCTGATCAATAATTGGGAAAGGTGTGGAGGAAAACATGTATTACTTATCTGCAAGGCAAAAGTGAGGACTGCAGATGCTGGAAACCAGAGATTAGATCAGAGTTGTTCTGGAAAAACACAGCAGGTCAGGCAGCATCCAAGGAGCAGGAAAATTGACGTTTCGGGCAAAGGCCCTTCATCAGGAATGTTCCTGACGAAGGGCTTTTGCCCGAAACGTCGATTTTCCTGCTCCTCAGATGCTGCCTGACCTGCTGTGCTTTTCCAGCACCACTCTGATCTAAACCCTTACTTATCTGCAGTACATCCAGGTGCTTTGAGTCAAACATTGTTCAAGAGAAGGTTCAGAGATGATGAACGGCCTATTATGTACTTTGCAAGTTAGTGTGGGCCTCTAAATCAACTTGTGCCCTCCAGTAACCGGAATATTCCAGTTAGGCAAGTTAAAGAATTTTTCCCTTTGTATTTACAGTAAAACAAAAGTCAACGTTGGAGGAGTTCCAAGCCTCTGAGAGTTATTGCATGCATCAACGGAAGTTTCTGATTGATTCCTATGATTGTCACAAACTATAAGATCCCGTCCACACCTCTGATATCACTCATCTACAGATATGTAGTTTATTAAGCTGTTGAAGAACTGCTGAAGGTGATTTCCTTATTATACAGGATCAGATATGAGTAATAAATGCACAGTTGACCAAAAGTGCTTTGATGCAGATCAATATAAATTGCAGTAAGTTCGTAGGTCTGGGACTAAAGGGTGCTCTGGTTGGATTTCAAAAATGAAATCTATCAAGCTATTTCTCCTGTCCCTTGTGTGCTTGGTTTGTGTCTATGGTGTAAGCTGTTCTGATGTGAAACTGGTGAATAATGGTTACGAAAATGTCGTCATTGCTATTAACCCTGGAATACCAGAGGATCCAATGCTCATTACAAAAATTCAGGTAGGACCAGTAGCTGAATCCCTATTGCAATCACTGACTGTGTTTAGTAGTTTTATTTATCATTGATACTGTAGGTTAAGCAATTGAAAGGGAATTCTTTAACAATCTGGCATTCGATGAGCCAGATGGGCTTGTGACCATCCATGGGCTTGTGTGTTACAGAAACGTCCAACATTCAGCTGTCTCAATCCTGTCATCACACCCAGTTACTCTCTGGCTGGGTCTGTGGTTTAGTTTGATCTACCCACCTTGAAGCCAGTAATCTCCTCACTAAACAATAATCTATCAGTTTCTTCTTCACAGTTTCAATTGACCCTCACCATCAATAGCTTTTTGAAGGGAGAGAGTTCCTCTGTGTAAAGAGGTGTTTCATGCATCAACCATGAATATCTTAGCTCCAATCTTCTGGAAGGTTCTGATTCTGGATTCTCCCACCAGAGAAAGTGATTTCTCTGGATTTGCTCGATCAAAACCATTAATCGTGTGTGACTTGGGAAGACCATAGTCTCCTGATGGTTTACCAAGTAGGACAGGTGGACCTTCAGAGCAGCCCCTTGGATTACACACTCCTCTCCAAGGGGAGAGAGAGCTTTTTAAACTCACACAGTGTAGTCACATTTTGGCAAAACATTTCTTAACTGTGCACAGGGTTGTTACTAGAATAACACTGCAAGGTCAATTCCCATATTGGCTCAGGTTACCATGAAGGTCCAACTTTCTCAATCTCTACCCTCACCTGTGGCCTGGTGACCCTCAGGTTAAACTCACCAGTCATCATCTCTCTCTATTGCGGGAGTAGCACTATGAAGTAAGTTGACTTTTCCTTTTACTTTAACTCCTGGCATGTAATCATCTAAACCCCCAATCAATCAGAAGAGCACTGCTGTGTTGCCACCCCTTACATCCTTTTCAATCTTTCCCCTCTCACCTTAAACCTATGCCTTCTAGTTTTGGTCTCCATAACCCCAGGGAAAATGACCCTGTCTATTTGCCCTATCTATTCCCCTCATAATTTTATGAACTTCTATAATGTTACCCCTCAGTCTCCGATGCTCCAGGGAAATCAGCCCCAGCCTATTCAGCCTCTCCCTATAGCTCAAACTCTCGAACTCTGGCAACATTCTTGTAAATCTTTTCTGAGCCCTTTCAAGTTTCACAACATCCTTCCTATAGCAGGGAGACCAGAATTGCATGCAGTATTCCAAAAGTAGCCTAACCAATGTCCTGTACAGCTGAAACATGACCTTCCAACTCCTATACTCAATGCACTAACCAAGAAAGACAAACTTTCCAAATGCCTTCTTACATTATTAAAAATCACATAACACCCGGTTACAGTCCCACAGGTTTATTTGGAAGCACTAACTTTTGGAGTGCTGCTCCTTTATCATGTGATTGTGGAGTATAAGATCATAAGACATAGAATGTATAGCAAAAGATTTCAGTGTGATGCACTAGAATGATATATCGAGCAAACCTGGATTGTTTGTTAAGTCTTTCATCTTTTGGAATGGATTGCAAGTTTCAGTTCATTAATATGTATATCCCAGAACTTCTTTTAAGTCACTTTCTCGAGATAGCTTAAGATTTTATAACAAGTGGTGACATCACAGCTCTGACAATGCATTAAAGGTGTGAGGTCAGAGTCTGTCTGTATCCCAATCTTGAGTCAGACTGGTTGTATTTCCAAAGTGGAATTTACAAAATATTACATGTATTGACTGTCCATTTTTTGAGCAAAATAGAATATATCTGCAAATATACTTCTGCAAATAAAAATTCACCCCATCGTCTTATATGTGCGCGAGTGTGCATGTGTGTGTGTGAGTGCACATCAGAGAGCTTGTGTTGTGAAAGCTTGGTAAAGTGTGTGTTTGGGTGTGATGGAGGAAAGGCTTGTGAGAGAATGTGTGCGTGGATGTGTGTTGTGTGCGTGTATATGAGAGAGAGCATGTGCATGAGAGAAGATCTGTGTGTGTGAGTGTGTGTGTGTACGAGAGCAAGTGTGTGTATAAGAGAGGATCTGTGTTCGTGTGTAAGTGTGTAAATGTGTGTGTGTGTGAGAGAGTGTATAGTGCAGTGGGGTCACCTGTAGTGTAACATGAACCCAAGGTCCCGGTTGAGGCCATCCCCGTGGTTATTGAACTTGGCTCTCAGCCTCTGCACGGCCACTTTGCGTTGTTGCATTATGAACAACCCAGGTTTGTTCAATATATCTTTTCAGTTCCATCACACTGAAATGTTTTGCTATACATTCTGTGTCTTATGATCTTATACTCCACAAACACCTGATGAAAGACCAATGCTCCGAAAGCTCGTGCTTCCAAATAAACCTGTTGGACTATAACCTGGTGTTGTGTGATTTTTAACTTTGTCCACCCCAGTCCAACACCGACTCCTCCACATCATTCTTATATTGTAATTTACCACAATTTCCACACCAGGAATAAGGGTCAGTTGGGTAATCTTTACTGATGATACTGGGTAGCAATGAGCTGGTTCCCCTTTAAAATGATAAAAGGAGACTGTTCTGTTCCCCTTCCAATTTCACCCAGAGCTGACGTATCAGATCTGAACTGTGAGTGTGAGGCAGAACAAAAACAATTTTGATTTATATATATGTGCCGGCGCTGGACTGGGGCAGACAAAGTCAGAAGTCACACAACACCAGGAGATAGTCCAACAGGTTTATTTAAAATCACAAGCTTTTGAAGCACTGCTCCTTCATCAGGTGAAGAGAATTCAACTAATGAAGGAGCAGCGTCCTGAAAGCTTGTACTTCCAAATAAACGAATTGGACTCTCACCTGGAGTTGTGTGATTTTTAACTTTCTCCACCCCAGTCCAACACTGGCACCTCCATATCTTAAATAAAACTGTTGGACTATAACCTGAGATTATCTCTTAACATTCCATTATGTGGCCAAATTTTGTTTTACAATTCCTTGTTGAGAGTAAAGAGGCATTTTGCCATGTCAGGTTGTACAGAAAGGTTGCAGTATAAGTTTATAAATGCCGCCCATTCTTCCCCTACCCAAAGTATATGCTGAAGAAGTTGTTGCCAATTTTGTGCGAGAGTACAATGATTAAAAACTTTCACAACACCTGTGTTTCTTTAAGGAAATGGTGAGGTCAGCTTCAAACTTCTTGTACAAAGCCACCAAACATCGAGCTTATTTCCGAGATGTGAAAATCCTATTGCCCATCACCTGGAGTTCACAGCCCCACTATCAGAGACCAAGCACCCAGTCTTATGAAAAGGTAAAAGCTGAAATAATGGTATTATAACATTACTTTTTTCCTATTTCATGGGGCAGTCTATCAGCCATGCTAAAAACAATAACTGCATATGCTGAAAATCAAATACTGGATTAGTGGTGCTGGAAGAGCACAGCAGTTCAGGCAGCATCCAACGAGCTGCTCGTTGGATGCTGCCTGAACTGCTGTGCTCTTCCAGCACCGCTAATCCAGTATCAGCCATGCTAATCTACTCTTAATTATATTTTAATACTTGACTTTGTGGAAAATTGGCAATTGTATCTCTAATGATCTGTCCTTTATTTTATTTAACCAAATGATCAAAGACAGTGTTTAGAAAATACTTTCTGCTTTACCTTGGATGTTGCTGACTGGCCCAATGCACATTAGATTATGGAACATAGAACATAGAACATTACAGCTCAGTACAGGCCCTTTGGGCCTCGATGTTGCGCCGACCTGTGAAATTAATCTGATGCCCATCTAACCTACACCGTTCTAATATGATCCATATGTATGTCCAATGTTTAGAAGGACTATTTAATAAAAATGTATTTTATTTCCTTAGAATTTCAAACAAACATAGGTCGTCCAGCTTTCTCTTATAATTATTTTTTCGCTTTACTGTCTTTGTATCCATGCTTTTGCAGTTTATATTTAACAGTAGTTTGGGGATGATCTTATTCCCTGATGTTATTTCCTCTATTTATCTTTTTCTAGGCGAATGTGATCATTGCCAACCCACATACTCAGTATGGAGATGACCCATACACTCTGCAGTATGGCCAATGTGGTGACAAGGGCCGGTACATTCACTTTACCCAAAACTTCATGCTAAATGACTCCCTGATCCAAGTTTACGGTGAAAGAGGTAACAACTTTACAGGATATTCCTTCCATCTGTGCAGTTGACTATAATCCCTTCCCCTTTCACTGGAAACACACTCGCATTTGTTCTTAGCTTGGTGAAATTGATCAAAGCCTTACTTTGTCGAGTCATATTTAGAGTCATAGGGATGTGCAGATATTCTAAATTAATCTAGAACCATTTGCCAGCATTTGGCTCATATCCCTCTAAACCCTTCCTATTCATACACATGTCCGGATACAATTTCAATGTTATAATTGTACCAGCCTCTACCATTTCCTCTGGCAGCTCATTCCAAACGCACATCACACTCTGTGTGAAACAGTTGCCCCTTATGTTACATTTCAGCCTTTTCCCTCTCACCTTAAACCCATGCCCTCTAGTTTTGGACACCCCGCACCTCAGGGAAAAGACCTTGACTATTTACCCGATCCTGTCCTTCATGATTGGAGGTGCCAGTGTTGGACTGGGGTGCACAAAGTTAAAAATCAAACACCACATTATAGCCCAACAGGTTTATTCGGAAGCACTTGCTTCCGGAATGCTGCTCTTGATCAGTGCTCCAAAAGCTAGTGCTTCCAAATAAACCTGTTGCACTGTAACCTGGTGTTGTGTGATTTTTAACTTAGTAAATGTGCCTAATGATTTTATAAACCTCTATGAGTCCATCCCTCAGCCTCCGATGCTCCAGGGAAAACAGTCCCAGCCTACTCAGACTCTCCCGATAGCTCAAACCCTCCAACACTGGCAACATTCTTGTAAATCTTTGCTGAACCTTTTTAAGTTTCACATCACATTTCAGAAAGCAGGGAGGCAAGAATTGAACACAGTATTCCAAACGTACCATTTAGCTTTGAGTGAAGTAGGTGTTGTTGTCATGAATGTTTCTATTTTTACAGGTAGTGTATTAGTCCATGAATGGGCTCACCTTCGGTGGGGAGTGTTTGATGAATACAATGATCTGGCACCCTTTTATGCTGTTGGCGATACATATGAGGCAACCAGGTTGGCTATTCTTCAATTCTGATAGCAGAACTGTTTTGCAGTTGAAAAGCGTCACTGTTGTGCGGCCTATAATGGAGAACATTCTTACAAAAGAGAACATTAACACATTAGGAGGAAGAGTTTTTGAATCCCTTACAGGGCACATAGAGGATATTTAGCCCGTCAACCTTACATTGAGTCTTTGAAGAGCACACCTGCATCTCATCCCATTAACCTTTGCATTCTCCATGGCTAATCCACCTCACCGACACATCCCTGAACACGATGGGTAATTTAGCATTGCCAATCCACCTAACCTGCACATCTTTGGACTGAGGGAGAAAGCCATACCACCTGGAGGAAACCCACACAGACAGGGGGGAGAACATGCAGACTTCATACAGACAGTGGCTGAAGGCTGGAATCAAATCTGGGTCCCTGGGGTGCTGTGAGGAAACAGTGTGAATCACTCAGCCACCTCCAAATGTTCTTCCCCTTTGATTCATGTGGGCAAGGGTGAAAAGGTTGGGGAAATAGATTTTGCACTTTCTCTTTAGGGTTTAAGTGGTGAGTTCTGAACACCCCTAATGATGTGCAATTGGCTTTTTTCCATGCTTTTGCCCCTCAATATTAACTAAACTGACTTAATTTTGATTCAAAATGAAAATCGAAAGAACTGCGGATGCTGTAAATCAGAAACAAAAACAGAAGTTTCTGAAAAAGCTCAGCAAGTCTGGCATCATCTGTGAAGAGAAATCAAAGTTAACCTTTTGTGTCCAATGACCCTTCCACAGAACTGATGGGAGTAAGGAAAATGTCGGTTTATATGCAGAAGATAGGGCAGAGGGAGGGGGTGAGGAATAAATGATAGGTTGGGATAGAGCCCAAAGAGAGGGAAGAGCAGTTGGACAGACAAGGGAGTGGATAACAATCTGGCTGGGAGGGTGTCTAGCTGTTAATGGGGACAGTTAGTGATTATGGAGCTGCTTACACTCTGTCTCCTTCCACTTCTTCATCCTCACAAGGTGACATTGACAAATCACCACTCTCACGGCAACATTCAGACTGGTATTCTGAACTTTTAACTTTGTTATATTCCTAATTTATTTCTCTGACCTATAATGCTGGGCTATTTATATCTTTACTTTCCTATTTGTTTTGTTTCCAATGTATTTGATCTTAAGTATCTGTACTGAGGTAGCTTTATGCCTGAGATGGCGCTGTAATGCAGCAATGGTAAATTTTTCACTGTACTCATTTGTGTACATGACAATAAAGCTAATTCAATCCAATTCAATTTCTTCTTAATCATCCTGTTTGTCTGTGACACAGCTTTCAAAGAACTATGTATCTGAACACCTAGCTCTCTGCTCAACAATGTGACCCAGGACCCTCCCGTTAATTGTATAAGTTTTCTCATTTTTTTTTACGAAAATACAATCCTTCCCATTTATCCAAAATAAACCCCATCTGCCACTCCTCAGCTCATTAACCGCTTTGAAATAGAATCATAGAGTCATAGAAATGTACAGCGTGGAAACAGATCCTTCCATCCAACTTATCCATGCTGACCAGATATCCTAAACTAATCTAGTCCCATTTGCCAACACTTGTCCCATATCCCTCTAAACCCTTCCTATTCATATACGCATCCAGATGCCTTTTAAATGTTGTGATTGTGCCAGTCTCCACCACTTTCTCTGGCATCTCATTCCATACGTGCATCATCCCCTGTGAAAAAGTTGTCCCTTAGGTCCCTTTCATATCTTTCCCCTCTCACCCTAAGTCTATGTCCTCTAGTTCTGGTTTCCCCCGCTCTGGGGAAAAGACCTTTTTTATTTACCCTGTCAAAGGCCCTCATAACATTATAAACCTCTGTAAGGTCACCCTGTCAGCCTCCGGTGCTCTAGGGTAAAGAGCCCCAGCCTATTCAGCCCCTCCCTATAGCTCAAACCCTCCTACCCTGGCAACATTTTTGTAAATCTTTTCTGTACTCTTTGAAGTTTCACAACATCCTTCCCATATCAGGGAGACCAGAAGTGCATGCAATGTTCCAACAGTTGCCTAACCAATGTCCCATACAGCTGCAATATAACCTCCCAAATGTAATCTTTGATAACCCTTTTCACTGTCCTCCATATAACCAATTTTGCTGTCATCCATTAACCATGCCTCCTAAATTCTCAGCCAAATTGATTATAAAAATGAGAAACAACAGTGGACCCAGCACCTATACTGGTGGAACACTGCTTATCACAGTCTGAAAAGCAACCATCCATCACCACCCTCTCTCTCCTCCCATTGAGACAATTTTGTATCCAATTGGCAGGCTCTCCCTGAATCCCACGTGATCAAACTGTACTAACCAGTCTTCAAGGTTTACTGAAAACCCTGAGACAATGTTCAACACTTTGCCCTCATCTATCTTTTTGGTCACATCCTCAAAAATCTCAATCAAGTTTGTGAAACACAATTTCCCAGACACAAAGCCACACTGACTATCCCTAAACAGTTCCTGGCTCTCTGAATGCATGTAAATCATATCTCTCTGAAACCATTCCAGCAACTTAAACTCAGCACTCTTATAGTGCCCAGGCTTCTCCTTACAGTCTTTCTTAAATAAAGGCACAACATTAGCCACCTTCCAGTCCTCCGGCACCTCACCCATAGCTGTACATGGTAGGTGCCCCTTAAGTTTTTCCCCTAGCTTCCCACAATGTCTTGGGACACCCTTGATCATGTCTTAGAGATTTATTCTTCTTTATGTTTATTTTAAGAATTCCAGCTGCTTTTCCTCTGTAAGATGGACTGTTTTAAAGATATCGATATTTATTTCCACAAATTTCCTTGCCTCCGTGTCTTTTCCGACTATAGTTACTGACATGAAATATGCATTTAAGTATTTCTCCTATTTCCTGTGGTTCCACATATAGATGATCTTGTTGACCTTTTAGGAATCTTATTCTCTCTCTAGTTGCTGTTTTACTCTTCATGTACTTGTAGAATCTCTTTGAATTATCCTTCATCTTATCTGCCCAGGCTATCTCATACCTTGTTTTTGCCCTCCTGACTTACCTCTTAAGAATGGCCCATACACCCCTTATGCTCTTCAAGAGATTCACTTCATCCCAGTTGTCCATACCTAACATCTGCTTCCTTCTTATTCTTGACCAAAGCTTCAATATCTTTATTCATCCATTGTTCTCTGCTCCTCCGAGTCTTCCCCTTCACTCAAGGGTACATACTGACTCTCAGCTCTCATAAAAAAGAACAATGAACAAAGAAAATTTACAGTCCATGAACAGGCCCTTCAGCCCTTCAAGTCTGAGCCGATCCAAATGTACTGTCTAAACCTGTCGGTCAATTCCTAAGCATTTGTATCCTTCTGCTCCCCACCTACTCGTGCATCTGTCCAGACGCATCTTAAATGAATCTACCGTGCTTGCCATTACCACCTCTACTGGCAATGCATTCCAAATGCCCACCACCCTCTGTGTGAAGTACTTGCCATGTGTATCTCCCTTAAACTTTCCACCTCTCACCTTGAAAGCATGACCTCTGGTTATTGAATCCTTCACCCTGGGAAAAAGCTTGTCTCTATCCACCCTGTCTATACCCTTCATGATTTTGTAAACCTCAATCAGGTCCCCCCCAATCTCCTTTTTTCTAGAAAATAAACTTAGCCTACTCAATCTCTCTTCATAGCTAGCACCTTCCATAGCAGGCAGCATCCTCATAAACCTTCTCTACACCCTCTCCAAAGCATCCACATCCTTTTGGTAATGTGGCGACCAGAACTGTACACAGTATTCCAAATGCGGCCAAACCAATGTCTTGTACAATGTTAACATGACTTGCCAGCTCCTATACTCAATACCCTGTCCAATGAAGGCAAGCATACCATATGCCTTCTTGACCACTCTATCCACCTGTGCAGCAACAATGGGCCTGCACTCCTAGATCTCTCTGCCCGTCAGGTTTCCCCAAGGCTCTTCCATTCATTGTATAATTCGCTCTCTAATTCGACTTGCCTAAATGCATCACCTCACATTTGTCTGAATTGAAAGCTATCTGCCACTTTTCCACCCAACTCTCTATCTATCTATATCATCCTGTATTCTCTGACTGTCCCCTATGCTTTCTGCTCCTCTACCAATCTTTGTGTCATCTGCAAACTTGCTGATCATACCAACAGTGCTCTCTTCTGGATCATTTATCTCGATCTCATAGTCTGACTTTAGAAAGCCTCCCACTTGCCAGTTATCCCTTTACCCATGAACAGTATATTCCAATCAACTTTTGAAGGTTCCTATCTCATACTGTCAAAATTGGTCTGGTTCCAATTAAGTACTTTAAATTTTATCCAGGGACTATCCTTTTCCATAATAGTTTTAAACTAACAGACTTATGATCACTGGTTCCAAGGTGCTCTCCCACTAACACGTCAGTCACTTGCCCTGTCTTATTTCCCAAAAGAAGGTCAAGTTTTGCTCCTTCTCTAATATGTACATCTGCATATTGATGAAGAAAATATTCTTGAGCACATTCCACAAACCCCTCCCCATCCAAGCCCTTAACTCTATGGCAATCCCGTCTATGTTTGAAAAGTTAAAAGCCCCTGCTGTCCCAACCCTACAACTCTTGTACATAGCTGAGATCTCTCCAACAATTGCTCTTCAGTTTCCCGATGATTTTTGGGGTGTCTTTAGCACAATCCCATCAAGGTGATTATCCCCTTTTTATCTCTAAGTTCTATGCGTATAGCTTCTTTGGGCAATCCTCTCTAAGTACTATCATGATGTTTTTCCTCATGAAAAATGCCAGTCCTCTTCCTCTCTGCCTCCATTTCTACCCTTCTCATAGCATCTGAACCGCAGATCATTGAGGTGCCAATCCTGTCCATTCCTGAGCCATGTTTCTGGATGAGCAGTGATGTCCCAGTCCCATGTTCCCATGCATGCCCTGAGTTCATACCCCTTTCTGTCAGATCCTTTGCATTGAAAGAAATGCAGTTTAATTCTTCAGAGTTACATCATTCTCTGATTTGTTCTTGGTTGCCTTGTCTAAATAACTTGCTCTCTTTAATTTCCGAACCATCCTCATTTCATTATTATTTAGGATCTCCACAATTGCCCCAATACTAGTTTCAATTCTGACAAATAATGCAAGCAAATATTCACCCCCACCCCCCCCTCCCCCCAACCCCCACCCCACCATGACATTGGTCCCCTTCCAGTTCAGGTGAAACCCGGCCCTTTTGAACAGGTCTCTTTTGGCTCAGAAGTGATCCCAATGATCCAAAACTCTGCATCCCTGCCCAACGCACCACCTCCACATCAACTGATTTAACTGCCCTATTTTCTTATCCTACTGTCACTAGCTTGTGGCACTGGGAGTAATCCAGAGATTACTACCTTTAAAGTTATTCTTTTTAGCCTCTTACGTAACTTCCTATATTCACTCTGCAAATGTATCTCTCACTATGTTGTTCTTACCAATGTGTACTACAACATCTGGCCTCTCACTCTCCCTTTTCTCCCAATATGCTGCAGCCACTTTGAAATGTCTGTGACCTTGGCATCAGGAAATCAATGTCAATACTGGTACACAACTGCAGAATTGCCTGTTTGTGCCCTGACTGGAGAGTCCCCTCTGACAATTACTCATTTGAACCTGGAAGCATCTGGAAGTTCTTAACGTAAATTGTCAGTAATCTCAGAAACCACATGATACTGCTCATGTATGAGTATCAGAGGAACGTGGAAGTTTAGATTTGTTTATTTAATGAGTAAAGTCACCACCATCCCCCTGTCTCATTAGAGTGAGTGACACCCCTAGTGGGTGAGTTTAATCTGAAGGTCACCACTGCTCAGGTCAAAGGTGAGGTTCAGAAGGCAGGACCTATCATTGTGAGCTCAGCTACCATGCGAATTGAACCGAGGCAACTGAGCTAACCAAGCCCTACCCTGTCTCCAACTTGGTGATTAACTCCTCGGGCAAAGAAATGCCAACTACTTGGGTTCCATTCCCTCACCAGCTGCCGTTATAAGAAATAATTCTCCATCTCAACCTCTTCCCCCGCCCCACATTGAGATGTGGTGACTCTTAGGATAAATCAACACTAGTCATCTCTCTCTCTCTCTATCTATTGAGAGAGACAATGTATAAACTAGTATGGTTATGGCAACTTTTGTAAAAATCAGAATGATTAACTACACATCATGCTTTATTTCCATTTCTAGGTGTTCAAAGGAAATTAAAGGATTAAAAGTCTCTTGTTCTGAAGTTTCCTGTGGTGCCTGTGATCCCAGCACAGGGCTCCCAGACACTGACTGTAACTTCTTTCCAGACCAGAACCAAGTGACATCAACTTCAATAATGTACACAACAGGATTACCAGGGGTAAGTGGGATGATTAAGATGCATTTCCCTCGCAAATTATTAACACCTACTTCTGCAAATGTTTCACGTACAAAGTCTTGCTGTTGCAGAGGTTATGTTCCTTGAAAATGCTGACGTCACAGAGAGTAATGAGAGTCAATTGGATAGTTTCCAAATAGCCAAAAATACTGATATATACAGTATCTAGTAGACAACAAAATACAATAAAACAATTGTATTATTGATGTTTTACAGGAGATATAATGTAGTAAAATGAAGGACATAAATTTCTCAAATGGGCCCCTTGTTGTAAGGCCTCCTGCATTGTAAACTGTTACAATAGTGCGTATGTGTAATGTGGGAGCTGATACACATTCAGTACAAACTTTCCAGTCTTGGCAATCCTGTTTCCTATCATCATTCTGTCAGTCTGCAGACCAGTTTAAGTTTTGAGTCTTTTTTAATCTACTTCACTTTTCTTCTATTGTTTTGCACCTGAAAACTGCAGGTAAATGAAATGTGACCCACACTGGGTGAAATGGTGAACAGTACAGTAATTTGACCTGCACTGAGTGCAGTTGCTGTTCAGAATACTTTATGAGAGTCAGTGAATTTGCAAAAGCGAATATATGTCCAATATTCACGATTCAAGTACAGCATGAAACAGATTTCGAGCTTGCTTCATTTGTTCCCACAGTTTGGGCTGCCCATTTCTCATATTGCCATTTCTGGTAGGTTTGACATTAAACGTAGAAAAATAGACTATGATTTAAATAGAAATTTGCCTCTTTTTAACTGCATAAAACAAATTTTTTAGTGGATAGGATGGCGAGGTTCTGCTCAAGTTGTATGAAACATTGGGTAGACTGCAGCTAGAGTCTTCACAGAATAGAATCCCTACGGTGTGGAAGCAGGCATTTGGCCCATTGAGTCCACACCGATTCTCCGAAGAGCAAACTACCCAGACCCAACCCTATCTTCTTAACCCCACCTTTCCCTATGGCTAATCCACCTAACCTGGACATTCCTGGACACTATGGGCAATTTAGCATCGACAATCCACCCTAACCTGCACACCTCTGGACTGTGGGAGGACACTGGAGCACCCAGAGGAAACCCATGCAGACAGGGAGGAGAATGAGCAAACTCTAATCAAAGAGTTGCCCAAGGGTGGAATCAAACCTAGGTCCCAGTCACTGTGAGGTTACAATGCTAACCACAGTGCCGTCTGAAATTATGAGATGCCTATAGAGTGGTTAGGAAAGAGTTATTTATGTTAGCAGATTAAAGAAAAAACAGGGAACATAGATTTAAAGTAAATCCGAGAAGGAATAAGAGAGTTGTGGATAATTCTTTTCACAGTTAGGGTGGTGTGATCTTTAACTTACAGCCTGAAAAGTGGTAAAGTCAAAATACTCACAGGATTTCAAAGAACATGTGGGTGTGCACTTGAGGGTCATAACCTGGAGAACCACAGGCTAAGAGGTGAAAGGTAGGATTAGATGGGATTGCTCCTTCTTTTAATCAGCATTGACATGATTGACTGAATGATCTCATTCTGCACCACAACAAGTGCCTGCATTTCTCAAAGATTCACTGTGCAGAGCTTGTGATTATAATAAAAAGTACATTGTACGTGTTCATGGTCATAGTCTCCTCACAAATTGTTGTGACTGTTTTATTAATTTGATTTCTCAATGCAGCATCAATCATCACCTCATAGGGAAGCAAGGCTTTAAAAGGCTTTAATACTCAGCAGAGACGGGGTGAGGCAAGCCGAGCTCATAACTACCTCATACTGAAGGGTGCAAATACTGTCAATTGAGCGAAGCTGATAGACAGAAACTGAAACTGGGATTTTCCAATAAAGACAAACCTTTCATTTTGATCCAGAAAGCATCTGGTTCTCTCAGCTGGCTGTTATTTTTAAAACTCTGACACTTGTTGCATCTGACCTTGTGTTCCCTTTGCAGGTGGTTGACTTTTGTGACAATAAGACACACAACCGTGAAGCTCCGAACATGCAAAACAAAATGTGCGATGAGAGGAGCACTTGGGATGTGATCAGCAAGTCGGACGATTTTAAGAACAACCATCCAACTAATATCACTTCACTTGAGCCAAAGTTTACTTTCCTGCATGCCAAAGACCGAGTGTTATGTTTAGTTCTTGATACTTCGGGAAGCATGGATTCGGTATGACAATATGATGTTCGTTCAGGTTGACGTTATTGAAAGGACCATCACTTGGAGTCCTTTGCTGACCATTGTTCATCACATAGGAGACAAGAGGTCTTTATGTTCATGCAAGACCTGCATCTTATATTGCTCTTGTAGTGATAGTATCCTTAAGGTGGGGTGCCTGAATTCAAGTCCCACCTGTTCCAGAGGTGTGTAATGACATCTCTAATGGGTCGCTTCAGAAGGTCATCATGGGCTTTCTCATTTCCTGCACCAAATATAATAAACTACAATTCTGAAATTAAAAAAATACAAAAATACTGAAATACTCAGCAGGTTTGGCAGAATCTAAGCAAAGAACTGAGCTAATCTTTCAGGTTAAGATGACCTCTAAACAGAGCATTTCTGAAACCTGACCCCATATGCTCAAGCCATCATTTGAACATGTATAAGACCCTGTTTGTATGCAATGGAGGTGTGACAAATGGTGAAAGGGCTATTCCACCAGGATTAGTGCTGGGACCACGATAGTTCATCACTAAAACCCATCAATGACCCAGCCTCAGGAATCAAAAACACAATTTCAAAATGTACAGATAATATCTTACTTGGGGTATGTGGCTAATACAGAGGAGGACTGCGATGAAATACAGGATCACATTGATTAACGTACAGAATGAACATTCAATTGGCAAATGGAATATGTCTTCTTGATCTAAAACAGAAATTGCTGGCAAATCTCAGCAGGCCTGGTAATGTCTATAGAGAGAAATCGGTTAACCTTTTGGGTTCAGTTTTGGAAACATTGTCTCTGATTTCTCTCGACAGATGCTGCTAGACCTGCTGAGTTTTTTTCACCAATTTGAGTTTTTGTTTCTGATTTCCAGCAACCGCAGTTCTTTTGGCTTTTTTTGTTTATCTTCTTGATGTCCATTAGTATCCTCCCCACAGTTCACTATACTTCCAAATTTTATGTCATTGAAAATTTTGAAATTGTAAAGTCAAGTATAAGTCAGTAGTATAGATCAACATGCAGTATTCTTAGCTGATAAGATACACAATATATGTGCCTTTCCCCAGAGCAAGAGGAACCATTCGCAAATACTACCCCCTTTTCTGTCACTCAGGAGAAAGTGAGGACTGCAGATGCTGGAGGTCAAAGTCAAGATTTTGATTCTTCTGCTCCTCTTCTGCTTTTCCAGCACTACAGTCACTTTTCTGTCACTCAGTCAATGTTGTATCCATGCTAATGTTTACTAAATTAGCTACAACTTTGAATGCAAACCTAACTATGAGACACATTATTAAACATCTTTTGATTTTTACCATAACAAGCATATTTTCCTGATCAGACCTCTGATGCTTTAACAAAACCTCTGCTAGTTTTGTTGAGTGCAATTTGCCTTGAACAAGTCCCAATATAAATTAATGTCACAGCAGAATACGACAGAGAATCCTGTGAATATTCACCAGGCCAGGCAGTGCTGGAAGACAAACAGAGTTTAAGATTTCAACCTGAATGTTAATGTTCTTTTCACAAAAGAAGTTTGATTGATCTTTGAATTTACAGCATTATTATATTATTTAAGGTAATTTCACGGGCCGAAGGGCCTATACTGCACTATAATGTTCTAAATTTAAGTATTTTTGACTTTATTTAATAAATCTTGCCGCCATTCCATTATTAATCTGCATATGTCCAAGTCACCATTGCTGGCATCCTGGTCTATCATTTCTAAAAGCTTCCCCAGCACTAAGATTAAACTGACTAACCTGCAGTTGCTTAATATAATGTTTTATCCAGAAATCCGGCAGCATTCACTCTATATTAAACTGGCATGTCAGCCAAGATAATGTACTCAAGTCTGTTTGAGATTTGTTAAACTAAATTTAAAATATTTATTCTATTTCCACCCTTTTTACAAGCATACAAAATATGAAAGGAAAACAGAAAACACAGGACAAACTCAGCAGATCTGGCAGTATCTGTAGAGAGAAAAGTAGTGTTAACATTTTGAATTTAGAGTCATAGAGTCATAGAGATGTACAGTATGGAAACAGACCCTTCGGTCCAACCCGTCCATGCCGACCAGATACCCCAACCAATCTAGTCCCACCTGCCAGCACCTGGCCCATATCCCTCCAAACCCTTCCTATTCATATACCCATCCAAATGCCTCTTAAATGTTGCAGTTGTACCAGCCTCCACCACATCATCTGGCAGCTCATTCGATATGCGTACCACTCTCTGCGTGAAAAAGTTGCCCCTCAGGTCTCTTTTATATATTTCCCCTCTCACCCTAAACCTATGCCCTCTAGTTCTGGACTCCCCGACCCCAGGGAAAAGACTTTGACTATTTATCCTATCCATGCCCCTCATAATTTTGTAAACCTTTATAAGGTCACCCTTCAGCCTCCGACGCTCCAGGGAAAACAGCCCCAGCCTCCAGCCTCTCACTATAGCTCAGATCCTCCAACCCTGGCAACATCCTTGTAAATCTTTTCTGAACATTTGAATGACTCCTCTCAGAAAGATTAATCCTGTTTCTTTCCCCATAGTTGCTGCCAATCCTGCTGAGCTTCTTTCGCATTTTCTGGTTCTATTTCAAACCCCAGCATCCACAGTACTTTGGTTTTATTTACTTTTACAAAATATGAGAATGACAAATGGTTTGGGAGACTGAGTTTTGAATTTGAGTTGAGTTCTTTGTGTTTGCAGAAAAATCGAATTGAAAGGCTTCGGCAAGCGGCTGGAATATTTTTACTCCAGATCATTGAAGATCAATCATACGTTGGCATTGTTGGTTTTCACAGTTATGCCACTGAGATTCAGGAATTGACAGTAATTGAGAGTGAGGACTCACGAAAAAAGCTGAAAAATCTTCTACCTAAAATAGCTAGTGGTGGAACAAACATTTGTGCAGGGGTTCAAGCTGGTTTTCAGGTAAGTCAGAGACATTTGATAATTCATTACAGTCCACATCATTATTACATTTTTCCCACATTGACAATGAACAATGGCTTTACAGGTACTTCGTAGTGATGACGGTGTTACAAATGGTGATGAAATCGTTTTGCTGACTGATGGGGAGGATGGTGGAATAAGCAATTGTTTCTCGGAGGTGAAACAAAGTGGTGCAGTTATCCACACGATAGCATTAGGACTGAATGCAGCCATAGAGCTGGAACAGTTGTCATCAATGACAGGCATGTGACATTTACATTGTTTTGTTGATCAAGAATTAAACTTCAGTAGCAAATAGAGTTATCGAGTCATAGAGATATACAGCATGGTCCAGCTCATCCATGCCGATCAGATATCCGAACCCAATCTAGTCCCACCTGCCAGCACCCAACCCATATCCCTCCAAACCCGACCTGTCTATATACCCATCCAGATGCCTTTTAAATGTTGCAATTGTACCAGCCTCCACCACTTCCTCAGGCAGCTCACACCAAATGTGTGCCACCTTCTGCATGAAAAAGTTGCCCCTTAGGCTTCTTTTATATCTTTCCCTGCTCACCTAAACCTATGCCCTCCAGATCTGGACTTCCCCACCCCAGGGAAAAGACTTTGTCTATTTATCCAAGCCCTTCATGATTTTATAAACCTCCATGAAGTCACCCCTCAGCCTCCGACGCTCCAGGGAAAACAGCCCTAACCTATTCAACCTCTCCTTATAGTTCAGATCCTCCAACCCTGGCAACATCCTTGTAAATCTTTTCCATATCATTTCAAGTTTCACAACATTATTCTGACAGGAAGGAGACCAGAATTGCACGCAATATTTCAACAGTGGCCTAACCAAAGTCCTGTACAGCTGCAACATGACCTCCCAAGTCCTGTACTCAATGAAATGCAGGGATTCGTTTAACAGACAATATGAAGTATTTTTGAGTGCCTGGTTACTAAGATAAAAGTATATTGCTGTGGGTTTCTTTAAAGATTCAGTGAAAAGCACCTGACCTTAAACCAGCAATGTCCCTTAAACAAACACAGAGAACGCTGGAGAAACTCAACAAAACTGATAACATCAGTGGAGAGAGAAACAGAATTAAAGTTTCAAATCCAGTGTGGATCTTGTTCAGAATGTCCAAAGCTGGGCCTCAATAGAAAGATACTAACAAACCCCATTTCTACAGAGCTTTTCATAAATTCATGGTGTGCCAAGATGCAGCCAAATAGATGCTTTTCTTTTTTAACTGTAGTCACTGCGCAATGTAGAAAATGGAATCGTGCTAAGATAACATCAATCTTGGGCAATATTAGCTCCTCTGAACTAGAGGTTAAAACAGTGGAGACAGTAAATGAACATTTGCACTATCAGTCCCTGTACTGGTGACATCAGTACCTTTGTAATGGAGGATCCCAGGCAGAAGGGTCAAGATGTAGAGTCAGTTTGATAGATGCAGAAAATCAGTAAGTTGCAGCAAACATTGGGAGGATTTATGTCCAGGCCACCAAACGTGAGTGGTAAAATTGGGCCTGACCCAAATCTGGAACTTAGAGATGTATGTAAAGAGGGAAATGTAATAACAATGGGCTATTTCAGCTTACTCACAGACTGGCTTAACGAGGGAGAGATTGAATACGCTGGGGCTATTTTCACTGGTGTGTAGGAGCTTGAGAGGCAACCTGACAGAAGTTTATAAAATAATAAAAGTAGAGATAGAGTTAGTGGTAGCTGTCTTTTTCCTAGGATGGGGAAATTCAAAATGAGGGGAACATTTTTAAGGTGAGAGGACAGAGATTTAATAAAAAACATGAGAGACAGATTTTTTACTCAGAGGGTGGTTTGCGTGTGGAATAAACTTCCTGAGGAGGTGGTGGATACAGAGAGAATTAGAACATTTAAAAGACATTTGATAGATACATGAATAGAAAAGGTGGGGAGCAGGCAGGTGGGACAATTTAGTTTGGATTATGTTCGGCATGGACTGATTGGACCGAAGAGTCTGTTTCCGAGCTGTATGACTTTATAATTCAATTTATATAAATGGTTTGGATGTGAACACAGAAGGTATAGTTGGTAAGTTTGCAGATGACACCAACATTGAAGGTGTAGTGGGCAGCAAAGAAGGTTACCTCAGAGATGGACCAATGGGCCAAGGAGTGGCAGAAGAAGTTTAATTTAGATAAATGAGAGTTGCTGCATTTTGGAAAGAACTTATACATTTAATGGTAAGGTCCTGAGGAGTGTTGATGAACAAAGAGACCTTGGAGTGCAGGTTCATAGTTCCTTGAAAGTGGAGTCACAGGTAGAGAGGATGGTAAAGAAAACATTTGGTATGTTTGCCTCTATTGGTCAGTGCATTGAATACGAGTTGGGAGGTCATGTTGCAGCTGTACAGGACATTGGTTAGGACACTTTTACAATGCCCTGTGCAATTCTGGTCTCTGTGCTTTAGGAAAGGCTGTTGTGAAGGGATTGGAGGGTTTGAGCTAAAGGGAGAGGCTGAATAGGCTGGGGCTTTTTTTTCCTACAGCAACGGAAGCTGAGGGGTGACCTTATAGAGGTTTATAAAATCATGAGGGGAAAGAATAGGGTGAATAGCTAAGGTCTTTTCTCCAGGGTAGGGGAGTTCAAAACTAGAGGGCATGTTTTAAAGTGAGCTGGACCTAAGGGCAACGTTTTCACACAGAGATTGGTGTGTGTACAGAATGAGCTGCCAGAGGAATTGGTTGAGGCTGTTCCAATTACACATTTAAAAGACATCAGGATGTGTTAATGATTAGCAAGAGTTTATAGGGAGATGGGCCAAATGCTGGCGAAAGGGCCTTGATTAATTTAGGATATCTGGTTGGCATGGACAAGCTGGACCAAGAGATTTGTTTCCCTGCTGTATGTCTCTATGACTCTAACACAAAGTGTTTTTCTCTGGTTGGGGAATTTAAAACCAGGTGACATAATCTTACATTGAGGGTAGACCACTTAAGACTGAAATGAGGAAAAATTTTTCAGTCAAAGATCAATGATACTTGAAAATTCTCTTCTCCAGAGGGCTGTGTGAGCTTAATCATTGAGCATGTTCAAGATAAAAGCCAATAGATTCCTGCAGACTATCCTGCAGAAAGTGAAGGGACATATATCATTCAAGTAGATGATTAACTACTATCTCAGTGAATGGTCAACTGAACCCATATCTCCTGAGTTATCGAATCATTGAGCTAGACTGCCTGGAAGCAGATCCTTCAGCCCAACTCATCCATGCTGACCAGATATCCCATATTAATTTAGTCCCATTTGCCAGCATTTGGCCAATATTCCTCAAAACACTTCTTATTCATTTACCCATCAAGCTACCCTGCCCATTCACATCACCTAATAATCTAAGACTTTGGATCACCCTAAATAATTTCGTCAGCAGATGCTTTTACTTTTAATTCTGATTATCATCAGTTTCATGATTAAGTTTTGTGTTTTAAATTTGTGTAAAGCTTTTTTCCCAACCAGTTGTGAGCACTAGATTGATCTTATTATTTCTCATGTTCAATCTTTAGGAGGCCTGCAGTATGCAGCTACTGATAAATTGGATGAAAATGGATTAGTTGACGCTTTCACTGGATTAGTATCAGGAAATGGTGATATGAGTCAACAGTCAATCCAGGTTTGACTATCCTTCAGAGAATGTCTTTGAATTTTTTGCTGCTTTCTGATAACAGGTATGTTGGTGTTTTAAAGTGACTTTTGATTTCTTGCAGCTGGAAAGTTCTGGAAAGAGCATTGCAAGTAATGACTGGTTCAATGGTACAGTTTTCATCGATAAATCAGTTGGGAAAAACACGTTCTTTGTAATAACATGGGAGACTTACACACCACAAATGTTTATCCGTGATCCCAATGGAAAGCTTTACAGAAATGGAAACTTTGAGATGGACAGAGTCTTGTTGACAGCACGCCTTCCAATTCCTGGGCTGGCACACGTATGGTTCTGATTGGACTGTGTGTTTAAATTTTCTCTTTGCTTTACCTTTGATCTCCTTCTTTTCAATTACAATGAGGTGTTTTTACATCAGTCAGGAGCCTGGATGTACAGCATACAAAATGGAGCTGGAATGCCTCAGGTTGTAACGATAACAGTAACATCACGGGCAGCAGATGAGAACATTCCGCCTGTCACAGTCAACGCGCACCTCAATCAAGACACAACATCTTATCCAAAGCCACTGATCATTTTTGCAGAGGTCAGCCAAGGCTTCCTGCCTGTTGTTGGAGCTAATGTGACAGCCACAGTGGAGAGGGCTGAAGGTCAGCCAGTGAATCTTGAGCTGTTGGACAATGGAGGAGGTAAATACATCCATCGCTGTAGAAGCCAATTAGCAAATGGTTATATTTCACTTTGACAAAGTAAAATATTATCATTAGTTAACACTGGATTCTGCATGTTACAATTGATTTGTCTTCTTATCTTTAGGTGCTGATGCTGTTAGAAATGATGGAGTTTATTCTCGGTATTTTATTGAATTTCTTGGTAATGGGAGATACACCATTAAAGTATCTGTACAAGGAAAAGATGGAATAGTAAGGTTAACAACCAGGAAGCAAAGCCATGCCATGTACATCCCAGGATATGTACAAAACGGTAAGGTACTGATGTACAAATGTACCTACTTGTAATTGAATTATGACTTTGCCGGAGTTAGCCCCTAAACCATTTGTAGTTGGAAATATCATCAGTCCCAAACCCATTGACAATTCCAATGTTACCTCAGACAACCTCCCATACACCCCATAACTCCAAAGTGTGGTGGGGGTGTGGAATGCACTGCTTGGGATGGTAGTTCAGGCAGGAAATCTCACCACCTTTAATGAATTACTCAGTTGAGCACTCAAGGTTATGGGCCAAGTGGTGGAAAATGGACACGTGCAGATTTCGAGTAGTTTTTGTTGGTTCAGACTTGATGGGAAGAAGGGCAATGTCTGATTGTGTAAAATCAGTACCACCTTCTCAAGAGCATGTAGGGATGGGCAAAAAATACTGACCCAGGCAATGAAACCCACATCCTGTGAATGAATGAATAAAAGAAGTCTTGAACCTCCATTTACCCAAAAGCTGCATTCCTGTATGAATTATAATTATAATTAGGTTTTACTGTCATGTGTGCTCAAGGACAGGGGTACAGTAATACAGTAAAAAGTGTACAATGCCACCATTTTCCTAATTTCTATGCAGAACTATAATGTAGAACATTTAGCTTTTTTCCTTATTTCTCTATTTTTATACCAAATCTATTGTAGTACTTAACATTTGTCCCGAGGTAATTTGTATACCTAATTCTAAAGGTATGTGAGTATAAGAACTTAGGTAGAGTAGAAAAGTAAAGACATAAAGTTATAAAGTTAAAAATGACAGCCCTGCTTAAGTACAAAACCATGAAGTCATATTCACTCATTATCCCTAAACCCACTGACTGATGTCAGCTTGCAGTCCCTCAATGCATCAAATCCCAGCTCCATGATACTGATGAAACCTGGAGGTAGAAAGCACACCTTCAAATAAGCACATTGTTACTGACCCAACATCTCAACAGCCAGGCATCAGTCTCCTCTGGAGCATGTGTGGAGTTTGGATTGGACAAATCCAGTGTGGGTACCTGAGGTACATATTGAAACATAACTAATCTGAGCCATCGAGTCAACGTTTTCAAACGTTTGACTTTTCAATTGCTAACCTCTTATGTATTCCTCTCTTCCATCCTCACCAGTACTTCCCTTTGTCCTGCCATTGGTGAATGTACATTTAAAAAGGAATGTATGAAGAGGCGAAGCCATTCGGCCTTTTGAACCTACCCCAACCATTATGATCATGGCCAACTGAACATCTCAATGCCTTGTATTCACCCCATAGTCAAAACTCCTGTATATGAAATACCTACAGATCAAATCCTGGAGTTTCCTCTTTAACAGTTTCCCTTCCATAAGACCTTTGTTAAAGCCTACCTATTGAGCAAACCTTTCGTCATCACATCCAACACCTCCTTCTTCATCTGGACACAAATATATTGACTATGTCTCTGTGAAGGTGTTTTTCTCTACTTTTATTGTTTAAACACATGATCTTGCAGTAATGATGGCTACGGCATTAGGCAATAATCCAAAAGTAGAGGCAATGCAGCTCAAATCATACAGTACAACAGAGGCTCTTTGGCCCATCAAGTCTGTACTGCCAAAAGCATACCTATATTTGCCCACACAAGATCAAGAGCCTGAATGCTATCATACTTCATGTCCTCATCCAAGTACTTTTATAAAATCCTGTCAGGATAAAAAGATAAACCATCTAATTAGTTTGTCATTTTTGAGTAATATGGCAGAAATAGCCACAACTGAACTCATTTTAAACAAACACAACTGTTTCATGAGTGCCATCATGCAAATAACTGGTCAGGTCCACGCCCCCCTACAACCCACCCCTCCCGTCCTGACACCTTCCCCTGCCATCGCAGGAATTGCAAAACCTGCGCCCACACCTCCTCCCTCACCTCCATCCAAGGCCGTAAAGGAGCCTTCCATATCCATCAAAATTTTACCTGCACATCCACCAATATCATTTATTGCATCTGTTGCTCCCGATGCGGTCTCCTCTACATTGGGGAGACTGGACGCCTCCAAGCAGAGCTTTTTAGGGAATATCTCTGGGACACCCGCACCAATCAACCCCACCGCCCAGTAGCCCAACATTTCAACTCCCCCTCCCACTTTGCCGAGGATATGGAGGTCCTGGGCCTCCTTCACCGCCGCTCCCTCACCACCCGATGCCTGGAGGAAGAACGCCTCATCTTCCGCCTCGAAACACTTCAACCCCAGGGCATCAATGTGGACTTCAACAGTTTCCTCATTTCCCCTTCCCCCACCTCACCCAAGTTCCAAACTTCCAGCTCAGCACTGACCCCATGACTTGTCCTACCTGCCTATCTTCTTTTTCACCTATCCACTCCACCCTCCCCCCCGATCAATCACCTTCATCCCCTCCCCCACTCACATATTGTACTCTATGCTACTTTCTACCCACCCCCACCCTCCTCTCATTTATCTCTCCACCCTTCAGGCACTCTGCCTGTATTCCAGATGAAGGGCTTTTGCCCGAAACGTCGATTTTACTGCTCCTCGGATGCTGCCTGAACTGCTGTGCTTTTCCAGCACCACTAATCCAGAATCTGGCTTCCAGCATCTGCAGTCATTGTTTTTACCTAAATAACCAATGCCCTGTGACATAATCTGGTAAATCACTTGGGTTACAAAACAATGAAAGTTAGTAATGTGCAATAAATTATTTAATCACATCCTGCAACCACATAAAGCATTGGAATCCTTGCAGCTAATACATTTATTTCCACAAGATGATCCTTGGATTCATTTGATCTGACTCTTCAAGGATAAGGATCTGCTGCAGGAGATTATTCTAAACTTGCAGACAGGCTGATTGGCTGAGATTTTACTCTGGTAATGACACTGAAATTATCAGAGTTCACATCAAAGGCCCATTGACATTGATACCAACCCCCTCCTTAATAGTTCTGTGGGTGTAACTACATTACATGGATTGGGCAGTTCTAAAAGGCAGCTGGCCATCCCTTTCTCTGGGGCAATTAGGAATGGGCAACAAGTAGTGGCCTTGTGGTGGCAATCGCATCTGAAAGATAAATGTTAAAAACAACTTCCAAATATTTTGCCCCTTTCTGAAACGTGTCTTTCTTCACTTTTCTTGCAGGTCAAATTCACCCCAACCCACCAAAGCCTCCAGTGGACCGTAACGATTCTCAGATACAATTGGGAAGCTTCAATAGAGTGAAAACAGCGGGAGCTTGTGTTGTTAGTCAGGTTCCTGACAAAACTCCACCTGACATGTTTCCCCCAAGTAAAATTAAGGATCTTCGGGCAGCAATTGTTGGAGACGCAATACAACTGAAATGGACAGCTCCAGGCGATGACTTAGATCAAGGAACAGGTAATTTAAATGATATTTCAATACATACATTGGGAGAGATCCCATTGCTGAGTTTTCAGCCCATTTTAAGTCTCATTGCCTCCATCACATCATCAATCATTTGGTCAGTCGGTTTCATTGTTTAACTGGGAATAGGGTGTGACTTTTGCCATTTGTGTACTTTTGTTGTTGAAAAGCATTATACTCTTTTAGCATTCACTAAATATTATATTACAAGTGAATGAGTGTACTTTAATTTGAAATCTTTACCTTTCCTTTCCTTTGTTTCAAAAAGAGTTAGCATAGAATCCTTGCAGTGCAGATCGAGGCCATTCAGATTGAGGATCAGTCTGCACTTACCCCCTGAAGAACATCCTGCCCCCTTACCTGACTAGTTACTTACTCTGGATTAGTGGTGCTGGAAGAGCGCAGCAGTTCAGGCAGCATCCAAGGAGCAGCGAAATCAACGTTTCGGGCAAAAGCCCTTCATCAGGAATAAAGGCAGAGAGCCTGAAGCGTTGATTTGTCCTAGCTGCCTATCTCCTTTTCCACCTATCCACTCCACCTCTTCTCCCTGACCTATCACCTTCATCCCCTCCCCCACTCACCCATTGTACTCTATGCTACTTTCTCCCCACCCCCACCCTCCTCTAGCTTATCTCTCCACGCTTAGGCTCACTGCCTTTATTCCTGATGAAGGGCTTTTGCCCGAAACGTCGATTTCGCTGCTTGTTGGATGCTGCCTGAACTGCTGTGCTCTTCCAGCACCACTCTAATCCAGAATCTGGTTTCCAGCATCTGCAGTCATTGTTTTTACCTAGTTATTTACTCTGGCTAATCCACGTACCCTGCACAGCCCCAGACACTACAGGATAATCCAGAATAGTCTATTCCCCTAAATCATGGGAAGAAACCACAGCACCTAGATGATCCCACGCAGACACGGGGAAAATGTACAAACTCCAGACAGACAGATGCCCAAGACTGGAATGAACCCAAGTCCCTGCTACTGTGAGGGAGTAGCACTAACCACTAAACTACCGGGTTCCTCTCCCCACAAAGTTGTATTGACTTCAAGCAGCTCGAATGAAAATCACTTTAATCTTTCCTTTTCAGCTAATTCCTTCCCTCGTTGTGCCTTTGCAGAAGATATTGAATCATCGTTAAAGATTTACTGAACAAATAGACAAGGTCTTTTCCCTGGGTTTGAGGGAGTCCAGAACTAGAGGACAGACGTTTAGGATGAGAGGGAAAAGATTTAAAGGGACCTAAGGGGCAACGCTTTCATGGAAATGGTTGAGCATGCATGGAATGAGCTCTCAGAGGGCATGGTGGAGGCTGGTACAATTACAACATTTAAAAGACATCTGGATGGGTATATGAATAGGAAGGGTTTAGATGGATATGGGCCAAATGCAGGCAAATGAGTAGATTAATTTCGGATATCGGGTCGGCATGGATGTGTTGGAAGAAAGGGTCCTTTTCTGTGCTGTACATCTCTAAGAGAGGGGTGCCCTCGCATCCTTACCCTTGTGACTGTCAAAGATGGGCAAGTCTTGACAATGAGTGTTGCCATGTGTGTGGTGGTCAGACATCCCAGCCAAGCTCCTTCCAATGACCACACTTTCAGGGAGCATTCTGGTGACCAGCATAAGCTTGTAGCTCAGCCTATAATCCATTCCTACCCAATGTACCAATTCCCCACTGAGTGAAATTTTTGGCTATGACATTGACTTGCAATTTCATGGGTGAATTTGTGTTAATCTCCTACGCCAACTGAGTGTACAATTAGATATTGGGAAGGGCATTTTCCTGAGCATGAAACACTCAGACCACTCACAGGAGTAACCAATACCATTGTATTTTCAGGAACATGCAAGGCAGTTGAATTGTAATGGGGATGAGTGTAATTCAAATATTGAATGGACATTTCAATGGGAGACCATAATAAGACAATGAAGAAATAGGAACAGCAGCAGGCCATTCAGCTGCTGAAACCTGCTACACCATTAAATAGAATTATGGCTGATCCTGTGAGGGGAAACATTCAACCAGCGCTTCCCCTGCCAGATTGTTAAAGTATCCTAAATGTTTCAATGACATTACATCTCATTCTACTAAGCACCTGTGAGCAGAATTCCAAAGTATTCAACCTTTGCTCATAAGACAGTTCCCCTACATCAGGGATCATCTTGGTGAACTTTCTCTGACCTACCTTAATGAAATAAAATCGTCCCTTCAATAAGGGAGAGTCTGAATGAGATATAAAGAATTGTTCGGCTGAATGGTCTTCTCTTGTTCCTGTATTTTTAAACCTCTCAGTTTAGCTCCTTATTACCAGTTGCCTCACTTAAGTATTCAGCAAACCTGGCAGTGCGTAAGAGGATAACATCAAGAGCCTGAATAATACATTCACTTGTTTTTCTTTTCTTGTAGCTTCCTTTTATGAAATAAAGCTCAGCAAAAGCTTCACACAGCTGAGGGATGATTTTCCAAATGCTCAAAGTGTAAACACCACAGGCCTGAAGCCAAGGGTGGCTAACTCAGAGGAATCGTTCACAGTATCTGAGAACATCGAGTTGAAAAATGGGACAGTAATCTACTTTGCAATTCGGGCATTTGATAAAGAAAACCAGTCTTCGGCCTTATCCAATATAGCGCAAGCTGCTTTAATTTTGGCAAGTCCACCTCCCACATCACAGCCAGTCCAAACCATCGAACCAACTCAACCTCATAATAGTGTAGTCATTAACATTTCAGAAATTCTTGTTATTGTTGGTATTGTTGTCATCGTTGTCTCCTTGATAATTTCAATCACTGTATGTGTTGTGACTAAGAAACGTCAGGGCAGAGTATCACCCAGTGAGGAAATGTACAGCTAAAGCCAGAGATGATCGGCAATATTATCAAAATTCAACAACATTCAATTTATAATGGTGCAATTTAATTCATGTTCAAAGTTTGTGACCAAAAAAATTGAATGTTCCATGAATATTGAGCATTCCTCCTGATGTTGAGCTGAGATTGTGTCACATCAAACAATAATGGCGTTTAAATCCAACCTGTATAATTTTAATTTAAAAGTAAAGTGTCTTCCTGTAAAAGGACTGACAGAATCTAATAAAGTTTTGCTGTGCAATCTGAGATTTGAGCAGATTCTTTTTCCTTTACTGGTGTTTCATTTTCTTACTTGTGGTTGGAGTATCATATTGTTTCCATTTAGCCAAAGAAAATTTGCCACCAACTTCAATATGAATCCATTTTGGGGCCAGCAGGGACATCAGCCGATGGAAAGCAACAATTTAAAACTGGAAGCTACTCTTTCTGAGTCCCAACCTAAATCTTGGTCCTTCAGGAACACCTTTCATCAGGAAGACATACATTTCTGTCATTGAGAGATAGAGGCACACACCACGGAGACAGACCCTTTGGTCCAACCAGTCCACGCCGAACAGAATCCCAAACTGAACTAGTCCCACCTGCCTACTCCGGGCCCATATCTCTCCAAACTTTTCCTATTCATGTAGTTATCCAAATGTCTTTTAAATGTTGGAACTGTACCCACATTCACCACGTCCGCAGAAAGTTGCTTCCACATGCGAGCCACTCTCTGTGTAAAATAGTTGCCTCATGTCTTTTTAAATGTCTCCCCTCTAACTTTAAAAATGTGCCCAATCTTTTTGAAATCCATCATCCTAGGGAAAAGACAATTACAATTAACTCTATCTGTACCCCTCATTATTTTATGAACTTCCATAAGATCACCTCTTAGCCTCCTCTGCTCTAGTCAAAAAAAGACCCAGCCTCTCCAGCCTCTGTTTATAATTCAAAGCTTCCATACCTGGAAACATTGTGGTAATTCCCCCCTGAACCCTGTCCAGTTTGATAGTATCATTCCTCTACCTGGATGATCAGAACTGGACACAATATGCCAGTAGAGGCCTTACCAATGTCATGCACAACCTCAACAGGACTTCCCAACTCCGATACTCAAAGTATTGAGCAATGAAGACAAGTAGAGTTTATATCTTGCTAATGGATTTTATTTTTTGGAGGACTGTGACAAGGCCTTTTCAAGCCTTTGATTAGATGCAATTCAATTGAAGAAATGACTTGGATTCTCATACTGTATTAGCTCCTCCTCCAAACTATTCCTAAAGTGCTTCTGATGCAAATGACCATTGAGAGGTGCAGTGTCTGTGAGGTGACAAGGCAGATCTCAACCAAAAATGACAACAAAAGAAGTGAGGACTTGTATTTAAATAATTATTGGCATGATCACAGAATGTCCCAAAGGATTTTGCAGCTAAAGATGTCATTTTGAAGCATCATCGCTATTTGTAATGTAGTGAGCACAACAGACAATTTCCACAGAGCAACATCCCATGGGTAACAATGAGATAAATGACCAGGTAAGCTGGGTCACTATATAGAGGGCAGATTATATCCTGCAATCTTGTGCACCTGTTGATGTACTTTCATTGCTGTAATACAAGTAGGCAATGAATACTTTAAATCTTGCTTTTCAATATTTTTGCAGAATTATTTCTTTCACGTATCCCATTGATGTTATTTATTTGTAATGAAGGTGCAGCTGCAATTTACTTATCATTGCTTTTCACAGAATCATAGAGGACAAAAAAGGCCCTTCAGCCCATCACATTTGTGGCACTGAAGTGACACTAAATCTATAGAATCCCGACACTCTGGCCAATCGTCCCATTGAAGCCACATGGACCTCCAAAGAACCTTCCACCCAGACCCATCCTATCCCTGCATTTTTCCCATTGCTAATAGACTGCACACCCCTGGACACTGTGGGCAATTGAGCATCGTCAATCCACCTAACCTGCACATCTTTGGAATGTGGGAGGAAACCAGAGCACCCAGAAGAACCCATGCGGACATGGGGAGTATGTGCAGACTCCACACAGACAAGTTGCCTAAGGCTGGAATCAAACCTAGTTCCCTGGTGTTGTGAGGCAGCAGTGCTACCCATTGAGCTACCATGCCACCCTAAACTAGTCCCACTTTCCAGCACTCGGCTCATAACCTTGAATGTTACGCTGATGGATTGCACCCTTTTAACAAAGGATCTCTGGCATTCATACCCAGTCTGCTCTTTGTGTGACTCCAGCCCCACAGCAATATCGTTTTCTTAACCATCCTCTGAAATGGTGGGCAGTTAGGGATGGGGTTGGCAACAAATGCAGAGCACACTATGAGCACATAATCTTGTGATTTTTAGAGTTGTCACATGAAATGTCCCTGAAACATTATTTGTAATCTCTTGACTTTGATGCCTGATGAAAACGAATTTAGAAACTTGCACGACTGGCATGCTCTTTCAGAATAATATAACGAGGAAATAAAAGACAATTTCTATCCTATTCCAAAGAAAGATTTGCATTTAATTTGTATTTTCCAGGAATACAAGATGATAAGGGGTTTAGATAGGGTTGACTGTGAGAACCTTTTTCCATTTATGGAGTCAGCTATTACAAGGGGGCATAGCTTTAAGTTAAGGGGTGGTAGGTATAGGACAGATGTTAGGGGTAGGTTCTTTACTCAGCGAGTCGTGAGTTCATGGAATGCCCTGCCAGTAGTAGTGGTGGACTGTCCCTCTTTATGGGCATTTAAGCGGGCATTGGATAGGCATATGGAGGATAGTGGGCTAGTGTAGGTTAGGTGGGCTTTGATCGGTGCAACATCGAGGGCCAAAGGGCCTGTACTGCGCTGTATTCTTCTATGTTCTATCTATAACTAATGAAGTACAATTGATGTTTTGTTACTGTTGGAATTATGCAAACAAGTAAGGTAAAAGTCAATTTAACTTAAGGGGAGGTGATAGCTTAGTGGTATTATCTGGGTCAGATATGTAGATGACACCGTTGTAATCATTAAAAACACAGAAATAGAGAACACACACCGGATCATCAATGCCACACTCACAGGAATCCGATTCACTAGAGAGGAAGAAAAGGACAACCAACTCCCATTCCTAGACGTGATGGTACAGAGAACACTGAATGGAGAATTCACCACAAAGGTATACAGGAAAGCCACACACACAGACCAGTCCTAAATCACAAAAGCAACCACCCCAACACACATAAAAGAAGTTGCATCATGACACTGTTCAAAAGGGCCACAACACACTGCAGCACACCAGAACTACAAAAAGAGGAAGAGGAACACCTATACAAGGTATTCGCCAAAAACGGATACCCCCGCAATTTCATCAACAGATGCCGAAGGGAAAGACGGAATGAGGACATGCCACAACCCAAAGTACTAGCCACACTACCATACATCAAGAACATTTCTGAACTAACAGCCAGACTACTGCGACCACTAGGACTCACAACAGCACACAAACCAACAGCTACTCTCAGACAACAACTCACCAGGACGAAGGACCTGATACCCAGCATGAACAAAACCAATGCAGTGTACAAAATCCCATGCAAGGACTGCACAAAACACTACATAGGACAAACAGGAAGACAGCTAACGATCCGCATCCATGAACACCAACTAGCCATGAAACGACATGACCAGCTATCCTTAGTAGCCATACACTCAGATGACAAGCAATATGACTGGGACATCACTACTATTATAGGACAAGCCAAACAGAGAACAGCCAGGGAATTCCTAGAGGCATGGCACTCATCCACTGATTCAATCAACAAGCACATCGACCTGGACCCAATATACCGGCCACTGCAGCGGACAGCTGGAACTGACAACCGGAAGCGGCAGGTACAAATCACTATAAATGCCGGAGGAAACATCACAGAAGCGCTTCACAGGAGGCTCCCAAGCACTGAGGATGTCACCTAGACAGGGGACGAAACGTCTGCAACACAAATTCCCAGCTTGGTGAACAGAACCACAACATTAGTGGTATTATCACTGGATTGTTAATCCAGAGGCCCAGAGAGCATTCTGGGGACTTGGGTGTGAGTCCCATCACAGTAGATGGCGGAACTTGAAGTTTAATAGAAATACCTGGAATTAGGAATCTTGTGATGACCCTGAATCCGTTATTTAATGACAGGGGAAAAAACCCATCTGGTTCAGTAATGTCCTTTAGGGAAGGAAACTGTCATCTAAGGTAATGAGAGGCATAGATAGAGTAGATAACCAGAGACTTCTCCCCTGGGCAGAAATGACTGTCTTGAGGGGTCATAATTTTAAGGTGATTGGAGGAAGGTATAGGGGAGATGTCAGAGGTAGATTTGCTCCACACAGAGTCGCAAGCGTGGTACTGGAAAAACACAATACGTGGGGCAGCGTCTGAGGAGCATCTTTATGCAGAGAGTGGTGGATGTATTGAATGCACTGCCAGGAGCGGTAATAGAGGCAGAGACTTTAGGGACATTTAAGTGACTGCTGGACAAACCCATGGACAGCAGTAAATTGAGGTGTGTGTAGGTTAGGTTGATCTTCGTTTAAGATAAATGCTCGGTACAAATGCATGAGCCGAAGGGCCTGTACTGTGCAGGACTGTTCTATGCTCTATGTCCTTATCTGGTCTGACCTACATGTGACTGCAGACCCACAGCAAGGTGGTTGACTCTTAACTGCAAGATGGGCAATAAATGCTGCCAAGCCAACGATGTTCTCATCCAATCGATGAACAAAAAAATCTTTTCATCTGTGATATGTTGGGTTCAGTTTAGTAGGCCACACAGTAATATAGCAGTGTTCGATCAAAGGCTCCATATAAACAGGAATTCAGCAGTAACAACATAGTGTTTCTGATAGATGGAAATATTTGTTGCATGCTGGCAAAGCAGCATTTTGTTTCTGTCTCGACCATGTTTCCCTAAGATTCGTTGGAAGGGACTGGCCTTTGGTGTGTGTGTGTTTAAACAAAAACTGAAGAATTCCTTTTAAAACTTGGAAACCTGTCATTTCAATTCACAATCAGTGCATTCTTTTTATCATTTATGCTTTCACAGCACTGATATTAAAGAACAGGACCTTGGTTTCAAGGATCTCCTGGATGTGAGAAATGACTTACAAAATTTAGAGGCGCGTTTCACAAAGACCATAAATACTAGGAAAATATTAACATCTTTAGATTAATTATTTTTATGTAAGTCAGTGTTGCATGCATTTGTACAAAATGCAGTTGGGTCAGTGAAACTGAACACACTGTAGTATCCGAATTACAAAAATACATAATTTTTCCAGATGAGAGGTAGTTTTTGCCCAGTGTGATGCTTTTACCTCGCCATCGACACCAGACCTAGAGGATTACCATCTTAAAGAAAAAACAGAGCAGATAAAACTGCCAAATGTTTGCCAATAATCTCCATGTGTCACGTTCCATTGCGTCCTGACATTAGCGTGGATAAAGTCACTTTGGTGTAACTAAAACAAATCAACTTGGACAATATTAGAACTTTGAATACTGCATTTGGCTCATAGAGTCACAGCAGTGCACAGCATGGAAACAAACCTTTCAGCCCAACTGGTCTATGCCAACCAGATGCTCTAAATTAATCTCATCCCATTGGCCAGAATATGGCCATATCCTTCTAGACCCTTCCTATTCATATACCCATCCAGATGCCTTTTTAATGTTGTATTTGCACTAGCCTCCATTACCACCTCTGATAATTCATTCCATGTACATAGCACCCTCTGCATAAAAAAGTTGTTCCTTGGTCCCTTGGCTCCAGAAAATATGTTTTATCTCATTTTTAGTAATTTATGTAAGTCTTATTTATGTAAAATAAATTGTTACCTGCCTGTGTTAACCTGTACTTTCCAGTTCTCATCTTCCTAACCTCCGTAATATCTAGTTTGTCAAACTCCATTTGCTCAATTATTGCATTAATATTATTCAAGCAGTTGTTTCAACGTTACTAAGATGATGAAGAGATTTGCCAGTAGTAAAGTGACACCTACTCATTCGTAATTAAGATGCTCAACTGAGGTTATGCGAACATAGTCTGGCTACTGAATTTGATCCAAGCATTGGCATCAGAGCTGAGTGACAGGGCAAAGCATAGAGAAACCAACTTTGACATCAGCTGAGTATGACACTATGGAATCCTAGAAATATTGGTTCGTATGTGTTCAAAGTGAACACCTTCCAACAGCCAAAAGCAAGATGCTTGTGGTTGTTACAGGCCAGATATCGATTGTCTCTTGGACTGTGATATTAGGCCAAACACTTTCAGCTACTTAATTTTAATAATTGTCCCTCTGTTAGGATCTCCAGTTTGGGATGGTCCAGTGTTGTTTCTAGTGTTCAACTCTATTCGCAGCCCTTGGTAACAAATCGACCCAAGTGATCCTTCTGATAGGGCTGTTTTATTTGGAAAATAGAACTGAGAGGGGGGTCTGATTCAGGCATTCCAAATTTTGAGGGTTCTGGTCAAAGTAGAGTTACTTCTCATTTCAGTGTGATTTTAACTGATCTATGTTTTCATTTCCCCACCTTCTAGATCAGGCTATTCAATTGGATACGAACAGTGCTCATCTCCAGCTAAAAATAAACAGGAAGGATACAGCAGTTGAAGTTGTTGAAGCAGAGCAAAGTAAGTGGTGTAATGAAGAACACTTCCGCAGCTCTCTCAATGTACTTGCCACGGCAGGCTACATCACTGGACTTCACTACTGGGGGGTTAATGTGAAAGACATTCCTTTTGGGCTGTGGGTATAGCCTACTAGAGTATTCCACGCACGCTTCCAGGAAGCAAACTGGGATCTGAGGAAAACTTGTGGGTGTTTTCTTGCTCGGAAAGAGGCCTTTATTGTGCCCAACATGACACCAAGGTGATGTATTTCCGCTATGAAAACCAACTTCGAGAACATTGGAGTCTATCTGGACTGTGACAGTGACATTCTTGCTGTTTGTGATGCAGAATCGGTGCGGTGTTTGTACACATTTTATTGTACACTAAAGGAACCGATGTTTCCTGCCTTTTTTTCAAAATTTGATGAGAATGAAGAGTTTTCACTGATTCCCATGGTAATACACAGTGGTATTGTTGGCTGAAATAGATCATGTGATGTGGGCTGGTATACTTTAGAATGAAGGTCCGCTGTTAGAATACGCTGTTACAAACATAGGGACCTGCAGATTGGTGGTGTCACCTCTGGCATCATGGGAGTTCTCAGGCCTACTTTCTGCTTCTGACCATATCTCCCTCCCCACACTTGCTTTGGAAGCCTGAAACCTACAATCACTAACCTTTGTGTGTAATATTTAGAATTTTATTTCCTTTCTTTTGATTTTAAAGCAACCTGTATTGTTATTTTTATTAAACGTTACTTTGTCAAACTTGAACTTTTAATTAATTATGTGATGACTCGTAATATTAATAAGTGCAAACTTGTTTATTTCCACAAGGGCTATTTTGTAGCTGTTGGCCTGTCTGAACTGATGGTTTTGTTTTCAGATCTTGCTAGATTTCCCAAATTAAAGTTGTTTTTGATCTGATGATTTTTGAAATACAGGCATTGAATGCATACAGGGTGGTCAACTAGAGCATCGAGTCAGGAAGTGGAGTTTAATTAATGGGCAGTTTAACTGATTGTTGGGAGCGAGATCTCTTCAAAGGGATGGGCTGAATGTCCCACTTTCTGCTCCTGTGTCGTGTCATCTTATGGATGTATAAGGAGCTTGAGTTCTGTGGAGTCTGCAATACTTCTAGTACCTGTGAGAGGAGGTTGACAGGAGACTTGTGATTGTCACTCTCTCTTATCTTGAGGAAGTCTGGATGAAGGCTGAACCCTGGGGCCCGAAATTCAACTGAACAGGGCACCGCCTCCATCATTCATTACAGTATCCAGTGTGGGATAATCTGAAGACTGTGGAGGAATGGACATCGATAAAGTAATGAACCAGATGAGTCCACTCTGTCTATGGCTATTCAGAGACTTGGTAATGTTAGCATCTAGGGCAACGTTATCTCTTTCAGGGACTGTGTTGAACAGATCAATTTGGGGTTACCATTTGTGCTGCTATGAAGTTGCTTTTCTTCCTTTGAGTGTATGTTTATATGCATGTATGTGCAATATATATAGAATGAGTTTTAAAATAATTTTATGTTTTGATTGTTATTAGTTCTTTAATAAAAGTGTTGATTGCATATATATTGACTATTGAGACACTTCTTCCTGTTACATCCAGAGTACAGCTCTGACTCTAAGTGAGACTCTGCAAGGGATTCTTGAACTTGACAGCTTTCACCCAAACAGGACACCCGAGTCCCTGGTAGAGAGTTGCAGTAAACAGAAGACTTTCTGTGACAGGCCTATCTTCCCACATTTTAATGCTGCTTTGTAATGCATGTTTGAATTTGCTTTACACACCCATCCAGGTTTGAAAGGTGTGGCAAGCACAGCAGGTCATGCAGCACCCGAGGAGCAGGAGAGTCAACGTTTCGGGCCTAAGGCCTTCAACAGGAATGTGTGGGATAATCTGAATGGCAAGGCAGAGCACAGCACCAAGGATATTACCAGGCCCGCCTGTCCCAGAGTGACTGGCTAGTCTAGGTGAATATTTATTTGAGTGTTTATGGAGATGTCAGATGAGTTTAATATTTTTTTCATGTTGTCATGACTCAATTGGGCAGAATGCACTGATAACAAAGCCCCACCATTACACAAAGTGTCATAAATATGTAACGAACAAATCGGTCAAGATTATCACAGGCTGCTAAAGTTCAGTTTCATAGTTCCTTGAAAGAGGTGTCACAGGTAGATAGGATAGTGCAGACAGTTGTTGGTATGCTTGCCTTTATTGGTCAGAGTATTGAGTATAGGAATTGGGAGGTCATATTGTTGCTGTATAGACACTGGTTAGGCCGCTTTTGGAATATGGCATTTAATTCTGGTCTTCCTGCTGTCAGAAAGATGTGTTAAACTTGGGTTCAAAAAAGATGTACAAGGATGTGGCCAGGATTGGAGGGTATGAGCCCTAGGAAGAGGCTGAATAGGCTGGGGCTGTTTTCCCTGGAGCGTCTGAGGCTGAGTGGAAACTTATAGAGGTTTATAAAATCATGAGGGATATAGATAGGGTGAATAGCCAAGGTCGCTCCTCCAGGATAAAGGAGTCCAAAACTAGAGGGCACAGGTTGAAGGTGAGAGGGGAACGATTTAAAAGGGACCTAAGGGGAAACTTTTTCCACACAGAGGGTGGTGCGTGTATGGAATGAGCTGCCAGAGTGTAATGGAGGTTGGTGCAATTACAACATTTAGAAGGTGCTAGATGGGTATATAAACAGGAAGGGTTTAGAGAGTTATGGGCCAAATGCTCGCAAATGGTACTAGAATAATTTAGGATATCTGGTTGGCATTGAAGAGTTGGACCAAAGGGTCTTTTTCAGTGCTGTACAGCTCTTTGTCTGTATGATTGGATAAGTGTAATTCACAGCAGGCTTTGTCATGAACAAGGAGATCACTGTTTATTGCAAGCAAACACATTCTTTAACAAATGACAACAAAAACATACTAGTTTGCTGTATTTTTTATTAAAGTATATGAAAGTATATCCTCTTAAAACCCAAACCTCCACACACTCATTCATCAATAAGACAAACAAAGACAGAAATATTATAGGTGAGAAAATACAGAGGGAAAATAAAAATCTATAGATCAATCCCTAAACTACACGAGTAGCTATTTTCTAAACAACCTGTATAGAGATATTATTACACATCCTTTGGAGTAGATGGGACTTGAACTTGGGTCTCCTGGTTCAGAGGTAGGGACACTGCATCACAAGAGTGCCAGACCAAACAGGTAGGATGAGTTGTTTCTCACACTTCCTTTGATTCTTAGTAATGATGACATGACATTGTGGCCGAGCAGTGGTCGATGTTTGATTGGTAGCTGATCAAGTGGACCTCGGTCATTTTTTGTGTTTGGAATTCCTTCTCAAGAGTCTGTGGGATGTCTTTTAGTCATTTGTTATTTACAAGCTTCTGGATGTGTCTCAAAGCACATTCTTGCAGGATTATGAACCTTCATCTTAAGCCGGTGCAAAAGGCTATTATAATAGTTTGTCATACAGCATAGAAACAAGCCCTTCGGCCCACCTTGTATGCGCTGACCAATAAACGCCAAACTACACTAATCCCATTTACCTGAACTTGATCCATAGTTTACTGTGCCCTCACATTTTAATTGATCATCCAGATGCTTCGTAAGTGTTATGAGAGCATCTTCCTTCACCAACCCCTCAAACAGGCCATTCTATATTTCTAGCATTGTCTAGCTGAAAGCATTTTACATTTGATTGCCTCTCCGCCACTTACTCCTCACCTTAAACTTATACCCTCTGATCTGAGACATATCTGCCCTGGGGACAAGGTTCTACTTGTGCCTTTCATAATTTTGTATCTATCAGTCTGCCCCCTCCAACCCTGCCTTCTCTGTCTAAGGAAAGCAAACCCAGCCTATCCAGTCGCCCATCGTAACTGAGAAGTTTCAACCCCGGCAACGTCCTGGTGAATCTCCTCCGCAGCCTCTCCAGTACAATCACATCCTTCCGGTTGTGTGGCAACAAGAACTGCACACACTATTCCGTCTGGAGCTTACCTCTTCTACACTACAGGTATGTTATATTCAGAGATTCTTGGTACTGCTGTGTCTCCTAAAGTATCCAGCTCACTACATGCAAAAGAAACTAAAACTTGTTTAATTGAAGTGTGTACCACAGAACTCCAGTTGACCTTTGGGTTGTAAGAACTCTCTTGATACTTTATCAACACAGCAGCGTGCAACTTCCATTTCCCAGTTTATAGTTCAAAGAAAAAGAAGAAATGTGGTTCCTTACAATGTGTTTTAATATGTTGCCTCACTCAATGCAGAGGAAAGTAATTTTTTAAACTTGCTCCAGGGACCTAAATTATTTTAGGTGCTTTCTGTAGAAGCCAGCTGATTTTCATTGCAATTGTGAGTGTGAATACGTTTTCCAAGCTTGTTCTGGAAGTCATTGCTTTTTTTAATTGTTCCTTACAAATCATTACTTATGGGATTTCATATTTCCTGATCAATAGTTGGAAAAGGTGTGGAGGAAAACGTGCATTATTTATCTGCAGCACATCCAGGTTCTTTGAGTCAGACATTGTTCAGGAGAAGGTTCAGAGATGATTAACAGCTTATTGTGTTCAAACAGCAATGTACTTTGCAATTTAGTCAGATCATCTTTACAAATAGTATTCACGCTATCTTGCCCTCCACCAACCGGAATATTCCACTAACGAAGTTGAAGAATTTTTCCCTTTGTATTAAGGTAAAAGAAGAACCAAAGTTGGAGGAGGTCCAAGCCTCTGAGTGTTATAGCATACATCAAAGGATTGATTCCATGATTGCCACAAACTATAATGGGTTAGCTTTAGATCTGCTGACTGCATTTGACCCCAGTACATGCCCAGATACTATCAGTTTTATTGTACTTCTCTGTGAATTTACATAAATTCAAGTTTAATGTCTCATTTCCACCTGGCTAAACGACTACCGTCTAAACAATACATGTTCATTGATCCCATTCCACATTACTGCATATGCCCAGTGTGCTAAACCCAACCTCTTTCAGCTGCTTCATCAGTGGTCTACCTTCTCTCGCAATGTTGGAAGTAGAATAGTCCCTAATGATTTCACTGTGATCAGTATTATTTAGAATTCCTGTGGTCGATATCTGAATAGAGCAGGAGCTAAACAGGGTTCAGGCTTGGTCTGAAATGAAGCAAAAATGTTACTTGCTATTTAAGTTCCAAGCCATGACCACTTACCATTGATATTCAACAGCATTTCCATTGCTTAACCCCTGCCATCATCAATATCGGGAGGTCAGGGGTCAATACAATATTAATTTGATGCCTAATCTTAGGTTTTCAGTGGCTCCTTGAAGACAAAGTATATCGATGGGAAATCAGAATATTCTTAAATACCAAAGTTTTGGACAAGGTGAGGAAACATGAATTGATTCCCTACTTTTAACTTTCCAGATTGGGGCCAAAGGTTTAATTTCCTCCTTTACACACAGTAATATCTTGGCCCAAATGAAATATAGCAATTTTATTGTAGCAGTAAGCTGCCAATTGCAAGGATTTCTTGCATTAAAGTAATAACAAGTTTTATTACCTGCACCTGTGAAAAAAAAGACATTGAGCATGTGATTTTTCAGCAGTTTTTTTGGGCTCTCTCAGTCTCTCTCTTTCTCTCTCTCTCACACACCCGCACACACGCACACATGTACACACGTACAAAATTATAAGGTATCCACTACAAAAGGCAGAGAAAGGAATGCACAGTTTACAGAACTTTGAGTCCTTCAGCAATAAGGGTTTAGTCTGAGACCATGTTTGGATTTTTCACTTTTTGGGACCATCAGCAGTAAAATTATTAATGTTAATTTTCAAGTTCTTGCTTTCTTGTTGTTTCCTTCCAATTATGTTGTCACTGGTACTTCTTCTTAAGTGAAAAGGAATGTCTTTGCTAGTCTGTCTCAGTTCTGCTGTCAGAACTCAACCTCCTCTGCTCATATGTTAGAGCCTCTTAACATTGCAGTTTTTTTCTTATTCTGTCTGAAGATGGTGTTTCATCTCCAACTTGTGATGATTCTCATGATGGTACAAAGCAGAAGGTATCAAAGTTCCCAAATTGGGCTTTCTGGCTAATTTCATGTTGCTTGGGAAAGTATTTACTTCAGACATTAAACTTAGATATTAGGACTTAAAATATTAACTGTTTAATTCATGAAGCCTGACCAGTCAGTGGGTTCAGCAGCCTAATTCAGTATTGTTGGCTCCTTTGTGAAATCCGTTTCAGTCCATGAGAGTTCCAGGTATTAACTCAGATGATGGAATTCAAAATCATGTTAAAATTATATGGAATTAGTTTATATTTTATATCATTTTTCCAAAGGAAATTCAAGACTCAGTGCTGCATGAGCAGCTAGGATTGCAACAATTAGCATATTGTTTTCCTTCATTCACATTCCCTGCCCCCAACCTACTTCATCCTCCTCTGTGTAATGTATTGTAGTTGACTTTGTTGCGTTAACACTTAACCTTCAACAGGAATCATCTTAAACTTGCTTTATTTTCAGTGCATATCAACCATTTAATGTTACTATTTTTTACAAAATAGTGAGCAGCTAGTTAACTCAATTTGTATTTAGTGTTTCACTTAGCACCTCAGGTTTAGGTAATGTTTCACTTAGATGTTTTGCAATGAATAGTTTCTTCTTCAATAATAGATCACCAATTTCCTTTCAATCTTGCTGACGATTACATGTGACTCTATGGGAAGAGAGAGGGAGGAGGCAGTTTGTCATCCTCATCACTGTCTAAATTCCAGAGTTCCAAATACCTCTCTTCTACTGCTCTTCCCCAGAAGCTATGGCTTCCTTTATTCTCCCATCTAATAAAACCTTAAAACCATCTGAAATAGGAAGAGGAGCAGGCCATTTATCAGGGGCGTTGCTGGCTGGCCAGCATTTATTGCCTATCCCAAGCTGCTCTTGAAAATATGGTGATAAATCAGGATAAGGTGCATTAGCAGAGATTCAACAGTGTGTATTATTGCCATTTATCTGCAATCTACTGTGGCTGTCATGTAAATCTGAGTGTCAGAATCGGAAGGCTCCATGGGCACGTCCTCAATGACCTGCACTGACATTCAAAAATGTCAAAATGTGTGGCGCTGGAAAAGTACAGCAGGTCAGGTAGCATCTGAGGAGCAGAAGAGTCGATGTTTTGGGCATAAGCCCTTCATCACTCATTCCTGATGAAAGACTTATACCCGAAATGTTGACTCTCCTGCTCCTTGGATGTTGTCTGACCTGCTGTGCTTTCCCAGCACTACACTCTCCACTCAGATCTCCAGCATCTGCAGTCCTCACTTTCTTTCACTTAAGATTCTCAATTGACTCATCACATTTAATGAGCCAAACCACTTCTTGTTTATATATATAAAACAGCTGCATCATTTGTGGTCTTCAATGGGATATTGGTTATATTGACAACATGCACCACTTTGGGGAAATTAGTTACTTTCTAGAATGTGCCAAACCATTCCCTTTGCTGGGTTGTGGCAAAGCTGATGAACTCAGCAGTCTCATTATATATACACTTCTGCTTGAGAACCCAGGGGTTCAATGAGTACAGACACAACTGAGTCCCAGGGAAATCATTGTTTGATTGATAGCTCTAGTTCACTGATCTCTTCTGTCAATTACACAATGTTTCTGTATGCAAGTTGAAGAGGTTTTGAGTGCTTATAGTTTCTATTATTGATATTTCAACAGATCTGGATGACTGACAATTTGTTTCGTGAAAAGTACTGACTGAAGTTATTTTTGAGAGCTTTTTGTGCACATCCTTTTGTCACAATAGATTTAACTGCTTCTACAGAATGTGGTTGAATGAGCTAAAAGTGCTGCATCTTGACATGGGGTTCCTGAAAGACTATGGTGCAATGTGAGGCAAGTAAGAAGATTTGGTGAGTTTGGTCTGCCTTGGAATAGTCACTTCCAAACTTGAAAGCCCCTGTGGTTGCCTCATTCCCAGCTGGCTTTGGAGATCACACCTTCACAGCCATTTTCTCCAAAGTCAGGTATACAAATCCGAGATAACCGCAAATCCCACTAACCAGCCCATGAATGCAGATCTTGACTATTGTACCTGAATCCTCTGGACCAGTATCCCCTCCACACTGTGATATTATCTTTAATCAGTACTTTCTCCTCATTTTTTTCATATACTAGAAATATTTAGAAACTAGACCTGTCCTGTTTTGAGCCAAATCTCCATTAAAACCACAGTATCATACTCATTTAGGGCATCTGTGCCTGTACCTGAACCTTGACCAAATGAAAGATCCCATCCAAAGCTCTGATGTGACTCATCTGTGGAAATGCAGTATGTTAAGCTGCTGAAGAATTTCTGAAGATGATTTCCTTATTATACAGGATCAGATGTCAGCAATAAATGGACAGCTGATCTAAAGTGCTTTGATGCAGATCAATATAAATTGCAGTAACTTCATAGCCGTGCCACTTGGAACTAAAAGGTGCTCTGGTTGGATTTCAAAAATGACATCCGTCAAGATATTCCTCCTGACCCTCGTGAGCTTGGTTTGTATCTGTGCTGTAAGCTGTTCTGATGTGAAACTGGTGAATAATGGTTACGAAAATGTCGTCATTGCTATTAACCCTGGAATACCAGAGGATCCAATGCTCATTACAAAAATTCAGGTAGGTCCAGTAGCTGAATCCCTATTGCAATCACTGACTGTGTTTAGTAGTTTTATTTATCATTGATACTATAGGTAAAGCAATCGAAAGAGAATTCTTTAACAATCTGACATTTGATGAGCGTTCTTTTGTGACCATCCATGGGCTTGTGTGTTACAGAAACGTCCAACATTCAGCTGTCTCAATCCTGTCATCACACCCAGTTACTCTCTGGCTGGGTCTGTGGTTTAGTTTGATCTACCCACCTTGTAGCCAGTAATCTCCTCACTAAATAATAATCTATCAGTCTCTGCTTTAACAGTTTCAATTGACCCTCGCCATCAATAGCTTTTTGAAGAGGGAGAGTTCCTCCGTGTAAAGAGATTTTTCATGCATCAAACCTGAATATCTTAGCTCCAATTTCATGGAAGGTTCTGACCTCTGGTTCCAGAGAAGGTGATTTATCTGGATTTGCCCGATCAAAATCTTTAATCGTGTGTGACTTGGGAAGACCATAGTCTCCTGATGGTTTACCAAGTAGGACAGGTGGACCTTCAGTGCAGCCCCTTTGGATTACACACTCTTCTCCTGGGAGGGAGAGAGCTTTTTAAACTCACACAGTGTAGTCACACTTTGGCAAAACGTTTCTTAAATGTGCACAAAGAACAACACTGCAAGGTCAATTCCCATATTGGCTCAGGTTACATGAAGGTCCAACTTTCTCAATCTCCCCCCTCACCTCTGGCGTGGTGACACTCCGGTTAAACTCACCAGCAGTCCTCTCTCTCTAACATGAGAGTAACCTTACAGTCCATGGGCTAAGTTAACTTTGCCTTTTACTTTAACTCCTGGCATGTAATCATCTAAACCCCCCATCAGTCAGAAGAGCACTGCTGTGTTGCCATTGCTTGGTCAGACATGATCATCCCATAGATTGAGAGAGCAGCTCACCATGAGCCAAGTAGAAAGAATCTCTCATTTCCCAGTGACAACCCTATCCCTGTAACTAGCCACAATTAGATATGCTGCCTTGTTAATTAATTTGCTTTTACAAAGATAATAATTCATTAATAAACAGGGGCTCTTCAATCAGCTCAGAAGGGATCACATTCAAGTTAATAAAGTGTTAAATGAAGATATTGGTGAAGCAGGTTAGAAGGAGTGCACTACTTCACAAGGCAGTGTTAGCTTATTAGGAAAGTCTTCATCAACGATTCATCACTTAGTTTGTGGTGGAAGGTAGTGTGTTCAAAAAAGGGAATGGTGCTTTTTTTACTCACTGGAATGATCAAAATCAGTTCAATGTACATCACTTGTATTAATCTCACTATTCTCATCGAGTCATAGAGGTGTACTGCATGGAAACAGACCCTTTGGTCCAATTCATCTATGCCGACCAGATATCCGAAATTAACCTAGTCACATTTGGCAGCATTTGGCCCATATCCCTCTAAACCTTTCACACTCATATACCGATCCAGATGCTTTTTCAATGTTGGAATTGTACCGTCTCCGCCACCTCCTCTGGCAGCTCATTCCATACACCCACCACTCCCTGCATGGAAAGTTGCCCCTCAGACCCATTTATACCTTTCCCCTCTCACCTTAAACCTATGCCCTCTAGTTTTGGTCTCCTTCATCCCAGGGAAACAACCTTGTCTATTTACCCTATCCATGCCCCTCATGATTTTATAAACTTCTATAAGGTCACTCCTCAGTCTCTGACACTCCAGAGAAAATAGCCCCAGCCTGTTTAGCCTCTCCCTATAGCTCAAACCCTTGAACTCTGGCAGCATCCTTGTAAGTCTTTTCTGAACCCTTTCAAGTTTCACAACATCCGTCCTATAGCAGGGAGACCAGAATTGCACGCACTATTCCAAAAGTGGCCTAACCAATGTCCGGTACAGCTGAAACATGACCTCCTGACTCCTGTACTCAATGCACTGACCAGTAAAGGAAAACATACCAAATGCCTTTTTACTTGTTAAAAATCACACGACACCAGGTTATATTCCAACAGATTTATTTGGAAGCACTAGTTTTCGGAGTGCTGCTTCTTCATCAGGTGGTTGTGGAGTATAAGATCATAAGACAGAATTTTTAGCAAAAGATTTCAGTGTGATTCAACTGAAATGATATATTGAACAAACATGGATTGTTTGTTAAGTCTTTCATCTTTTAGAATGGATTGCAGGTTTCGATTCATTAGTGTGTAAATCCTAGGACTGCTCTTACATCACCTTCTCGAGATAGCTTAAAGTTTTACAAAAAAATGGCATCTCAGCTCAGACAATGCATTAAAGGTGCGAGGTCAGAGTCTTGAGCCAGACTGGTTCTATTTCCAAAGTGGAATTTACAAAATATTACATGTATTGACTGCATGCATTGACTGCCTATCGCTTGTCAATTTTTTGAGCAAAATAGAATATATCTGCAAAAATAATTCTGCAAATACAAATTCACCCCATAGTCTTATATGTGTGCGTGCATGCATGAAAGAGAGTGAGTGTGTGCATGTTTGAGTGTGAGTGTATGTGAGAGAGCATGTGTTTGCGTGTGTGAAAGCTTGGTAAAGTGTGTCTGTGTGTGGGTGTGATGGAGTCTACACCTGTGAGTGTGTGTGTGTGTGTGTGTGTGTGTGTGTGTGTGTGTGTGATGGAGTCTACACGTGTGTGTGTGTGTGTGTGTGTGTGTAATTGAGGTTTGTCCAGTTGCATCACACTGAAATCTTTTGCTATAAACTCTGTGCCTTATGATATTATACTTCACAACCATCTTATGGAGGAGCAGCGCTCCGAAATCTAGTGCTTCCAAACAAACCAGTTGGACTATAACCTGGTGTTGTGTGATTTTTAACTTTGTCCACCCCCGTCCAACACCAGCTCCTCCACATCTTTCTTACATTGCACTTTACCAAATTTCCACACTGGGAATCAGGGTCAGTTGGGTAATATTTACTGATGATACTGGGTAGCAATGAGCTGGTTCCCCTTTAAAATGATAAAAGGAGACTGTTTGGTTCCCCTTCCAATTTCACCCAGAGCCAAAGTATCAGATCTGAACTGTGAGTATGAGGCAGAACAAAAACAATTTTCATTTACATATGATATGGAGATGCCGGTGTAGGACTGGGGTGGACAAAGTCAGAAGTCACACCACACCAGGTTATAGTCTAACAGGTTTATTTAAAATCACAAGCTTTTGAGGCGCTGCTTCTTCATCAGGTGAAGAGAATTCAACTAACGAAGGAACAGAGCCCCGAGAGCTTGTTCTACCAATTAAATGAATTGCACTATAACCTGGTGTTGTGCGACTTTAAACTTTGTCCACCCAAGTCCAACACTGCCACCTCCTCATCTTAAATAAATCTGTCGGACGATAACCTGGAGCGGGTGTCATATAACTTCTGACTTCATTTATATAGCCCCTTTAAACAACTGAAGTACAGGAGCAATAATCAAACATAATCTGAATTTCATTATTGCCCTCAGCTGACTAGATGCTAATTTTGGGATTCCCTCTGTACACCTTTCCACTTTCAGTTCTTCAAGACGCATGTTAAAATCAACTTTTCCAACCTGAGATTATCTCTTAACATTCCATTATGTGGCCAAATTTTGTTTTATAATTCCTTGTTGTGTGCAAAGAGCCATTTTGCCATGTCAGAGATGTGATCTGATCACACCTCTTTGTTGATTGTACAGACAAGTTGCAGCATACGTTTATAAATGCCTACCATGCTTCCCCAATGCAAAGGTAAAAACAATAACTGCAGATGCTGAAAAGCAAATACTGGATTAGTGGTGCTGGAAGAGCACAGCAGTTCAGGCAGCATCCGACAAAGTCAATTTTAAAGTCCATGAAAAAAATTGATAATATTTTCTTTTAGGAAATGGTGAGGTCAGCTTCAAACTTCTTGTACAAAGCCACCAAACATCGAGTTTATTTCCGAGATGTGAAAATCCTATTGCCCATCACCTGGAATTCTCAGCCCAACTATCAGAGACCAAGCACCCAGTCTTATGAAAAGGTAAAAGCTGAAATAATGGTATTGTAAAATTACTTTTTTTCGCTATTTCATGGGTCATTTTATCATCCACGTTAATCTACTCTTAACTATATTTTTACATTTAACTTTGTGAAAAAGTGCCAATTGCATCACTAGTGATCTATCCTTTATTTTATTTATCCAATGATCCAAGACAATGTTTCAAAAGTACTTTCTACTTTACCTTGGAAGTTGCTGGCTGGCCTAATGCACATTGATTTATAGAACATAGAACACAGAACATTACAGCTTTGTACAGGCCCTTTGGCCCTCGATGTTGCGCCAACCCTTGAAAGTAATCTGATGCACATCTAACCTACAGCATTCTATTATTATCCATATGTATGTCCAATGTTTAGAAGGAAAAATTAATAAAAATGTATTTTGTTTCCTTAGAATTTCAAACAAATGGAAACCGTCCAGCTTTCTCGTACTTACATTTTTTTATTCACTTTGCTGTTTCTGTATCCATGCTTTTGCAGTTTATATTTAACAGTAGTTTGGGAATGATCTTATTCCCTGATGTTATTTTCTCTATTTATCTTTTTCTAGGCGAATGTGATCATTGCCAACCCACATACTCAGTATGGAGATGACCCATACACTCTGCAGTATGGCCAATGTGGTGACAAGGGCCGGTACATTCACTTTACCCAAAACTTCATGCTCGATGACTCCCTGATCCAACTTTATGGTGAAAGAGGTAACAACTTTACAGGATATTCCTTCCATCTGTGCAGTTGACTATAATCCCTTTCTCTTTCACTGGAAACACACTCGCATTTGTTCTTAGTTTGGTGAAGTTGATCAAAGCCTTACTTTGTCGAGTCATATTTAGAGTCATAGGGATGTGCAGATATTCTAACTTAATCTAGAACCATTTGCCAGCATTTGGCTCATATCCCTCTAAATCCTTCCTATTCATACACATGTCCGGGTGCAATTTCAATGTAACAATTGTACCAGCCTTCACCCTTTCTCTGGCAGCTCATTTCATCCGCGCACCAACCTCTCCGTGAAAAAGTTGTCCCTTATGTTACATTTAAGCCTTTTTCCTCTCATGTGAAACCTATGCCCTCTAGTTTTGGACACCCCCCCCCCACCCCAGGGAAAAGACCTTGAATATTTCTTCTATTCTGCCTCTCATGATTTGGAAATGTTGAACAGGGGTGTACAAAGATAAAAATCACACAGTACCACATTATAGTTCAACAGGTTTATTTGGAAGCACTAGCTTTCGGAGAACTGCTCCTTCATCAGCGCTCCAAAAACTTGTGCTTTCAAATAAATCTGTTGGAGTATAACCTGGTGTTATGTGATTTTTAACTTTGTCACATGCACCTAATGATTTTATAAACCTCTATAAGGTCACCCATCAATCTCCGATGCTCCAGGGAAAACAGCCTCAGCCTACACAGCCTCTCCCGATAGCTCAAACCCTCCAACACTGGCAGCATTGTTGTAACTCTTTGCTGAACTCTTTTAAGTTTCACAGCACCATTCAGAAAGCAGGAAGGCAAGAATGGAATGCAGTATTCTAATAGTGCCTAACCAATGTCCTGTACAGTGGCAACATGACCTCCCTACTCCTATACTCAATGCACTGATCAATAAAGACAAGCATATTACGTGCCTTCTACACTGCCCTGCCCATCTGCAACTCTGCTTTCAAGGAACTATGATAATGATGATAATGATCTGTGAAAGCTCAGAGCCTATTATAACAAACCAGTGTCAAAACATCTCATATAAAATGCACCCAGGATTAAGTCAAATATTCATTGGTCTTGCGGTGTTGTGATATTAGACTCAACACAATCCTTCAACTTTTATTTGAAAACCATTTGATGTACACCAAAATAGATGGAAGTACAGGAGTTTTCGTACAAGGGGCTAACAGTTGTATTAATTTGTTCTTCCCTTTCTTTTATTCCTCCTCCCTTTACGTTTTCTGCTTCTCACTCCACTTCCCTCTCCTCCATTTTACCCGCCCTGACCTGCTTCATATTAAAGATTATGCTTGGCCTTCATTTCACATTTGCAGCACCAATATATGCCAAACGTATCATTGAGCTTTGAGTGAAATGGGCATTGTTGTCATGAATGTTTCTATTTTTACAGGTCGTGTATTAGTCCATGAATGGGCTCACCTTCGGTGGGGAGTGTTTGATGAATACAATGATCTGGTACCCTTTTATGCTGTTGGCAATACATATGAGGCAACCAGGTAGGCTATTCTTCAATTCTGATGGCAGAACTATTTTGCAGTATAAAGGTCTCACTGTTGTGGAGAGCATTCTTACAAAAGATAACATTAGCACGATAGTGGACAGAATTCTCGAATCCCTACAGGGCACATAGAGAATATTTAGCCCATCAAACCTGCATCGACTCTCTGAAGAGCACCCCACCCCCTTCCTTTGCATTCCCCATGGCCAATCCACCTAATCTGCACATCTTTGGACTGAGGGAGAAAGCCATACCACCTGGAGGAAGTCCACGGAGACAGGGGGCGAACGTGCAGACTTCATACAGACAGTCACCGAAGGCTGGAATTGAATCTGGGTCCCTGGGGTGCTGTGAGGAAACAATGTGAATCATTCAGCCACCTCCAAATGTTTTGCTCCTTCAATTCATGTAGGCAAAGACGAAAAGGTTGGGGAAATACATTTTGCATTTTCCCTTTAGGGTTTCAGTGGTGAGTTCTGAACGCCCCGAATGATGTGCAGCTGGCCTATTTCCATGCTTTTGCCCCTCAATATTAACTTAACTGACCTAATTTTGATGCAAAATAAACATCGAAAGAACTGCAGATGCTGTAAATCAGAAACAAAAACAGAAATTTCTGAAAAAGCTCAGCAGGTCTGGCATCTTCTGTGAAGAGAAATCAACGTTAATCTTTTGTGTCCGGTGACCGTTCCTCAGAACTAATCGGAGTAAGGAAAATGTCAGTTTATATGCAGAAGATTGGGTGGAGGGAGGGGGTAAGGAATAAACGATAGGTGGGGATAAAGCCCAAAGAGAGGGAAGAGCAATTGGACAGACAAGGGAGTGGATAACAATCTGGCTGGGAGGGTGAATAGCTGTTAATGGGGACAGTTAGTGATCATGGAGCACTGGATTAGTGGTGCTGTAAGAGCACAGCAGTTCAGGCAGCATCCAACGAGCAGCGAAATCAACGTTTCGGGCAAAAGCCCTTCATCAGGAATAAAGGCAGTGAGCCTGAAGCGTGGAGAGTGATTATGGAGCTGCTTACACTCTGTCTCCTTCTACTTCTTCATCCTCACAAGGTGACATTGACAAATCACCACTCTCACGGCAACATTCAGACTGATATTCTGAACTTTTAACTTCTTTATGTTCCTAATTTATTTCTCTGACCTATAATGCTGGGCTATTTATATTTATATTTACTTTTCTATTTGTTTTGTTTCCAATGTACTTGATCTTAAGTATCTGTACTGAGGTACTTTTACGCCTGAGATGGTGCTGTAATGCAGCAATGGTAAATTTTTCACTGTACTCATTTGTGTACATGACAATAAAGCTAATGCCCCACTACCAGGGATATATTTCCCTCCCCACCCCTTTCCACCTTCCGCAAAGACCGTTCCCTCCGCGACTACCTGGTCAGGTCCACGCCCCCAAACAACCCACCCTCCAATCCTGGCACTTTCCCCTGCCACTGCAGGAACTGTAAAACTTGCGCCCACACCTCCTCCCTCACCTCTATCCAAGGCCCTAAAGGAGCCTTCCACATCCATCAAAGTTTTACTTGCACATCCACTAATATTATTTATTGTATCCTTTGCTCCCGATGCGGTCTCCTCTACATTGGGGAGACTGGGCACCTCCTAGCACAGCACTTTAGGGAACATCTCCGGGACACCCGCAACAATCAACCACACCGCCCCGTGACCCAACATTTCAACTCCCCTCCCACTCTGCTGAGGACATGGAGGTCCTGGGCCTCCTTCACCGCCGCTCCCTCACCACCAGACACCTGGAGGAAGAACGCCTCATCTTCCGCCTCGGAACACTTCAACCCTAAGGCATCAATGTGGACTTCAACAGTTTCCTCATTTCTCCTTCCCCCATCTCACCCTAGTTCGAAACTTTCAGCTCAGTAACTGTCCCCATGACTTGTCCGGACTTGTCCTACCTGCCTATCTTCTTTTCCACCTATCCACTCCACCCTCTCCTCCTTGACCTATCACCTTCATCCCCTCCCCCACTCACCCATTGTACTCTATGCTACTTTCTCCCCACCCCCACCCTCCTCTAGCTTATCTCTCCACGCTTCAGGCTCACTGCCTTTATTCCTGATGAAGAGCTTTTGCCCGAAACGTCGATTTCGAAGCTACTTGGATGCTGCCTGAACTGCTGTGCTCTTCCAGCACCACTAATCCAGAATCTAATTCAATCCAAGTCAATTTCTTCTTCATCACCCTGTCTATCTGTGACGCAGCTTTCAAAGAACTATGTATCTGAACACCTCGGTCTCTGCTCAACAATGCTACCCAGGACCCTACCATTAACTGTATAAGTTTTGTCATTGTTTGTTTTACCAAAATGCAATACTTCACATTTATCCAAATTAAACTCCATCCGTCACTTCTCAGCCCATTGACATCTTCGAAATAGAATCATAGAGTCATGGAGATGTACAGCACGGAAACAGACTTTTCGGTCCAACTTGTCCATGCCGATCAGATATCCTAACCTAATCTAGTCCCATCTGCCAGCACTTGGCCAATATCCCTCTAAACCCTTCCTATTCATATACCCATCCAGATGCCTTTTAAATGCTGCAATTGTACTAGCCTCCACCACTTCCTCTGGCAGCTCATTCCATGCATTCATTTCAAGCAGTACCCTCTGCTTGAAAATGTTGCCCCTTAGGTCCCTTTTCTATCTTTCCCCTCTCACCATACATCTATGCCCCCTAGTTCTGGTCTCTCCTGCTCCTAGGAAAAGCCTTGATTTTTTACCCTAATATGCCCCTCATGATTTTATAAACCTCTATAAGGTCATCCCTCAGCCTCCAGTGCTCCAGAGTAAAGACCTCCAGCCTATTCAGCTGCTCCCTATAGCTCAAACGTCCAACCCTGGCAACATTCTTGTAAATCTTTTCTGAACCATTTCAAGTTTCATAACATCCTTCCTATATCAGGGAGACCAGAATTGCATGCAATATTCCAAAGATGGCCTAAGCAATGTCCTGTACAGCTGCAACATGACTTCCCAATTTTAATCTTCGATAACCCTCTTCACTCTTCTCCACACCACCAATTTTGGAGTCATCCATTAACCGTGCCTCCTAAATTCTTAGCCAAATTGATTATAAAAATGAGAAACAACAGTGGACCCAGCACCAATCCTGGAGGAACACTGCTTGTCACAGGCCTCCAGTCTGAAAAGCAACCCTCCACCACCACCCTCTCTCTCTTTCCTTTGAGCCAATTTTGTATCCAATTGGCAGGCTCTCCCTGAATCCCACGTGATCAAACTTTACTAACCAGTCTACAATATGGAATCTTTTCAAAGGTTTACTGAAGACCATTAGACAATGTTTAGCACTCTGCCCTCATCTATCTTTTTGGTCATATATCCTCAAGAATCTCAATCAAGTCTGTGAGACCCAATTTCCCATACACAAAGCCACACTGACTGTCCCGAATCAGTCCTTGGCTCTCCAAATGCATGTAAGTCGTATCTCTCAGAATCGTCTCCAACAACATACCCATCACTGATGTTAGACTCACCATTCTATAGTGCCCAGGCGTCTCCTTACAGTCTTTCATAAATAAAGGCACAACATTAGCCACCTTCCAGTCCTCCATCACCTCACCCGTGGCTGTAGATGATACAAATATCTCTGCTCGGTGCCCCGCAACTTTTTCCCTCGCTTCCCACAATGTTTTGGGATATCCTTGATGAGGTCTTGGAGATTTATCCATCTTTCCATTTTTTTAAGAATTCCAGCAGCTCTTCTTCTGTAATATGGACTGTTTTAAAGATTTCAATATTTATTTCCCCAAATTCCTTAGCCTTCATGTCTTTTTCCACAATTCTGGTGGCTAGTTTTGGACAAACAGGCAGAAAACTAACCACCAGGATACATGAACACCAATTAGCCACAAAATGACATGATCCTCTCTCACTAGTATCCTTACATACAGATAAGGAAGGACACCATTGTGACTGGGACAACACATCCATCTTAGGACAAGCCAAACAGAGACATGCACAAGAACTCCTAGAAGCATGGCATTCCAACTGGAACTCTATCAACAAACACATCAAGTTAGACCCCATCTACCACCCCCTGAGAAAAAGAACAAGAAATTACATCACCACAGGAAATGACATCACCAACCCAAAGAAACACAAACATATACATAGAAAGCAGGAATCATGTACACTGCTTCTCCTGAGGCCCACTGAAGATTTTACCTAGTAGGGTAAACGTCTGGAAATGAACCTCCCCACTCAGAGAGCAAACCTACATCCAGTCCTCTGCAATTTTCTGTGGTTCCACATATAGATGATTTTGTTCAGCTCTAAGGAATCTTATTCTCTCTCTAGTTGTTGCTTTACTCTTCATGTACTTGTAGAATCTCTTTGGATTATCCTTCACCTTATCTGCCAAGCCTATCTCATACCTCTTTTTGACCTCCTGATTTACCTCTTAAGAATCTCCCATACACCCCTTATGCTCTTCAAGAGATTCACTTCATCCCAATAGTCTATACCTAACATATGACTCCTTCTTATTCTTGATCAGAGCTTCAATTTTTTAAAATCCATTGTTCTCTACTCCTATCAGCCTTACTCTTCACTCAAGGGTACATACAGCCTCTCAACTCTTATTGACTTTAGAAAGCCTCCTACTTGCCTGTCATCCCTTTACCCGTGAACAGTATATCCCAATCAACGTTTGAAGGTTCCTATCTCACACTGTCAAAATTGGCCTTGCGCCAATTAAGTACTTTACATTTTATCGAGGGCCTATTTTTTTCCATAACTATTTTAAAACTAACAGAATTATGATCACTGGTCCCAAAGTGCTTTCCCATTAACATGTCAGTCACTTGCCCTGCCTTATTTCGCAAAAGAAGATCAAGTTTTGTTTCTTTTCAAATAGGTACATCTGCATATTGATGAAGAAAATACTCTTGAACACATTCAACAAACTCCTCGTTCTTCTAGCCCTTAACACTATGGCAGTCCTGTTTATGTTGGAAAAGTTAAAAACCTCTACTGTTACAACCCTACAATTTTTGTACATAGCTGAGATCTCTCTACACATTTGCTCTTCAGTTTCCTGATGACTACTGGGGTGCCTTTAGCACAATGTCAACAAGATGATTATCCCCTTTTTATCTCTAAGTTCTATGCATATAGTTTCACTGGAAAATCCTCTCTAAGTACTGCCATGATGCTTTCCCTAATGAAAAATGTCAATCCTCTTCCTCTCTTGCCTCAAAATCTATCTTTGTGTGGAGTCGCAGGAGATCGGGCAGATACTAAATGAATATTTTGCATCAGTATTTACTGTGAAAACGGACATGGAAGGTGTAGAATGTGGGGAACTAGATGGTGACACCTTGAAAAATGTCCATATTACAGAAGAGGAAATGCTGGATATCTTGAAATGCATAAAAGTGGAGAAATCCCCAGGACCTGATCAGGTGTACCCTAGAACTCTGTGGGAAGCTAGAAAAGTGATAGGATATTTGTATCATCTATAGTCACAGGTGCCAGGAAGACTGGAGATTGGCAAATGTAGTGCCACTGTTTCAGAAAGGTGGTAAGGACAAGCCATGGAACTATAGACCAGTGAGCCTGACTTCGATGGTGGACATGTTGTTGGAGGGAATCCTGAGGGACAGGAAATGCATGTATTTGGAAAGGCAAGGACTGATTAGGGATAGCCAACATGGCTTTGTGCATGGGAAATCATGTCTCACAAACTTGATTGAATTTTTTGAAAAAGTAACAAAGAGGATTGATGAGGGCAGAGCGGTAGATGTAATCTATATGGGCTTCAGTAAAGCATTTGACAAGATTCCCCATGGGAGACAGGTGAGCAAGTTTAGATCTCATGGAATACAGGGAGAACTTGCCATTTGGATATAGAATTGGCTGAAAGGTAGAAGGTCCAAGGGTGTGTTGTTGAACAAAGAGACCTTGGAGTGCAGGTTCATAACTCCTTGAAAGTGGAGTCGCAGGTAGTGAAGAATGTGTTTAGTATGCTTTCCTTTATTGGTCAGAGCATTGAGTGCAGGAGTTGGGAGTCATGTTGCGGCTGTGCAGGACATTGGTTAGGCCACTTTTGGAATATTGCATGCAATTCTGGTCTCCTTCCTATCGGAAAGATGTTGTGAAACTTGAAAG